>NC_060143.1:542329458-543579458 GCF_021461385.2 Schistocerca piceifrons | reverse complement strand
CTGTTTATATAAATCTAAGAGGGTACTTTTATTACAAGATTGGTGCAGCCATTTGCAGCACCCTCTATGTTCCAGGCAATTTGCTATGAAATTCTCACAAAGTTGTACCTGATGTTTTTGATCAGCCAGTGCACAATAAGGCTACCTGTGTTTATAAGCCTGATGGGCTGCTGCCTGTGGAGGCGTGTTTTGACGTGAGCTTAGGGTCCCTTAAAATAATTACTAATGCGCCTCTTGTATTCTTAACCAAATTTCTTGTAATCCTAATGCACTTCTGTCTGTTGTAAAACTTGTTTGCATGGCCAATGGTTGTTGATTGTGTTACCCTGTATGTATCTTAAACGTTATTAAGGTTTGTTGAGGAGCGAAATTTTTGTTCACTTAAGACTGGTCAGTGTTGCTGTAAGCTGGTCTTTAGAGGTGAGGCATCGTGTTTCTTAATAAAATTTCTATGTAAAGTTTAATTACTTGGGGCCTCAATGTGGTGGGCATTTACCATCGGGCCTTAAGCTATTTGTGCAGTTGCTAAGTGTAGTTATTTGTTTGATCAACTGACGTTCTTTTCCTGTAATTGTGTTTAATGAGTAATACTGTATACTAATTAATAGTTCTTTCTACAACGGCACATTACTTTAAATTATTTTGATAAGAAAAGGAAGGAGATTTTATTTTAGGTATGGCAACATGCAGCGATCTTTGGTGTTTCAAAATTATCAGCCTGTACCCATGCACTTTAAGAAATGTGTTTCATGGGTTTTTCCCGCGTGCCGTTCGAGAGAGACAGCATGAAGGTGGTTCATTGAACCCTCTGCCAGGGTTGGGTTGTTTGGGGAAGGAGACCAGACAGCGAGGTCATCGGTCTCATCGGATTAGGGAAGGATGGGGAAGGAAGTCGGCCGTGCCCTTTCAAAGAACCATCCCGACATTTGCCTGGAGCTATTTAGGGAAATCACGGAAAGCCTGAATCAGGATGGCTGGACGCGGGATTGAACCGTCGTCCTCCAGAATGCGAGTCCAGTATCTAACCACTGCGCCACCTCGCTCGGTGAACCCTCTGCCAGGCACTTTATTGTGAATAGCAGAGTAATCACGTAGATGTAGATGTAGATGATGTTTGAGACTTAGGCTTAACTGCATTATTTAATACTCCAGTCGGTAGGGCTGTGCTGTGTACTGTGTGTTTTGGTTCTTGTGTTTAAGAGCGCAATCAAAAGGTGAACGGTCATGGCTCCGAGATATATTTTCGGGGTATCCTAATTTACGAAATCCCAACAACAGTAAGCGCTGATTATCCAGGATGATGTTTTGGGCGCGACAGTGTGGAACCGCGCGACCGCTACGGTCGCAGGTTCGAATCCTGTCTCGGGCATGGATGTGTGTGATGTCCTTAGGTTAGTTAGGTTGAAGTAGTTCTACGTTCTAGGGGACTGATGCCTCAGCTGTTAAGTCCCATAGTGCTCAGAGCCAATTGAACCATTTTATCCCGGATGAGAAAACAAAAAACGAAGGACGTGTTCCAGAGCAGGGACAACGCTTTCGAGGGGGAGGGGGGCACTTGGCCACTGTCTTATTATTACGCCTAACAAAGTGGCCAAGTTAAGGGACATCTGTCCTGCTTGTGACGATCTCCTTGCTAGTCTGCCAGTCAACACTGAGTCGTTGCTGGGTAGTATCCCCATTCGCATTCAGATGTTCGAATCCAGGATCAACGCAATCCTTTGGGTAATCGAGTGCAAGACGTTGCCTCATTAAATACACACCCTAAAAGAAGGCTGTAATCCAAATCTAGAGTAGTTTGTTCAATTGGTAGGAGAACATAGGTCAGGGTGAGGGTTCTTTTCCTGGGCGGGCCAATCAGCAGCAGTTCACTGGGTGAGGCCAGATAGAAGGGCGAGAGTTATTTAACAAATTACGCAACACTCTTTGTTCTATCGTGCAGAGGGTTGCAAACTTATGTATGTCCACTAATGAGCAAGTGGTAGACGTGTTATGGTTAACTGTGTGCTTGCAAGAGGAAGTGGCCATCTTGAACGTTATCAGTCCAGTAATATTTCAAGTTATCTACCCTCTGACTCACGGCAAGCTAAGAAGAAGTGGCTCGGAAGTTCTTAGTGTGGGTGAAAGATTGAGTGCGGTCCGACAGAGGTTGTTAAAGGAAAAATTGTCTAGCCAGTATCACGATGACCTAGCGAGTCAATATTTTTATCGTGTTCAGGGACATTATGAAATTTTGATGTGGTATATCGAATATGTTTGCATCACAATGTTGGCTTTGTGCCTTGATATTTCTGAATCAGAAGTTGTTAATTAGATATAGGAAGGGGTGAGTACAGAGGGCAGTCACGGATTTTATTTGTTAATAAGGCCAAAACCTTCTCTGTAATAGGTAAGTTGGCATCCAGCATCGAAAATGTCCGCTTCAGTGATGATAAGCGTGTTCCGGCACCATCTCTTTTTAGAATGCGAGAGCAAAGATCGACCATCTGGTTTAATCACTCTAATGTCAAGTCTAATAATCCAGGAGCCTTTTTTTTTTGTGGAACCAAGTAGGGCACATGGTGCGGCATTGCCCAGTAGCGCTAGGAGAGGGTGGACAGAGTGGGCACCATGAAGCCTCAGGCCATTGTTTGGGTCTGCATAGGCTGATGAAATGTTGCTATAACGTCAGGCTATTGCAAGCGCTAACTTACCGTTCGCGTGCACTACAATGAATCATGAACTGAATGCAGGCTGTCTGGCAGCAATTTGTCACAGGCGGAATGGTAATGACACAGTAAAGTATCTCGTATTTGTAAGTTACCTGGTACACAGAATTCGAGTATGGTGTATTGCACTGTGAGTCGGAGGCCGTTACCAGTGGTATATATTGACATTCAGCGGCTCTCTTGGCCTATTGAATTCACCATTATTGAAGGATTGAGCACCGACGTGCTTTTAGTTCGCGATTTCCTTCAGCACACAAGGTGCATATCAAATTATGTCGAAAAAGTCATTATGTTCAAATCTGGGCCAGGGGAGAAGTAACTTTTGGGCACGCATGGTACAAACACAGGGTTGTTCTGCAGATGCAGAGTGGTCACCATTTATACATCCCATCTGAGTGAAGAGAGGGATGTGCCTTGTTGAAGGTCTTGAGATGGTACCCAGAAACACTCACCAGTAGGGTAGGGGTCACTGACAAAGTGCACAATAATAACTTGCTGACAGGTCAGTTGCCAGTTTGGCAGTTGCCCTGCAGGTTATCACCATCAAAGCTGAGAGAATTAAGAAAAATTGTTGATCATATTTTGGCTGATGGTGTGACTCAACCATCGGCCTTGACCTATGCACCACCTATCTTTTTGGTTCACAAACACAGTGGGGGAATTACCGGCCACTTGTGGATTATAGGGTGCTCATTAGAAAGGTGATTCACGAATCCGTACCACTGCTGATCTTCATCATCGCTTTACTTCGTTTTCCAGTGCACAGTGTTCGACATTCTTGACCTGAGTCAGACCTATCACCAGGTGCCTCTCGCAGTGAAGTTCAAGCCTCTTACAGCTTTTTGCATGTACTGGAACTTCTTTCAATCTAGCTTAATTCTGTTCACGTCGGCCACTGGAGCAAGTGTATTATGATGCTTACTAGAATCTGTCCTGTGCGACTTTGTTTCAACGAGTGTCTGGATGAAGTAGTTACTTACAAGAAAACTTTCAGTGGGCACCTCGATCGTATGGGCCAAGTCCTTCAGCGTCTCCAGGAAGCTGCTAATGCCAACCATGCCCGAAAAAACAACTCGCTCCTTGGTCATCTTGTGTCCACTGATGGTGTGAGCGAGGACAATGAGCGAACTAAGGCTATTGGTCTGTTCCCCAAAGCTAAGGATAAAAAAGGTATAGCTAGATTGATAAGAATGGAGAATGTTTTTCATAACTTCATCCCAAACTTTACGGAGCGGGCTGCCCCCCTTAACCAACTGTGGAGGGAGGGTGAGAATTTTTAGTGGAATGATACTCAACAGGAATCCTTCGATGCACTGAAGGCGACGATGGCTATTGTGGCCATCCGAGCTATACCTGATTTCTTTGGAGAGTTTGTCTTGAAGGCAGACGCATCCAGTTCAAGTATGGCAGCCGTCCTTCTCCATCAGGAGGAGGAAGTGAGGGAGCCTCTCACTTACACGTCCACGTCATTATCAGCGGTAGGGAGGAAATATTTGGTACACGATCTAGAAACAATGGCCATATTACTTGGATAGTAACGGTTCAAGTATTATCTTGAGCATAAACCATTCCGCGTACAGACAGAAACCAGGCCTTAACGTGGGTGCTATCTATGCTATGGGAAGAACAGGCAGATGGTCCATGCAGATATTCGTCTCCATTTTTAATATTCATCATAGAAGGGACAGAGATTATCGTGTGGCTGATGTCCTCAGCCAAATGTTTCAGCACGAACTGAGGCAGCAAATCTCTTGTAATGTGAGGAAGAAAGCAGCTTTTGTGGTGAAAGTCTTCAGAGATATTCTGGAGCTATTCAGAATGTTAGGCGAAAAACAGGACGCGGATCATCGATTATGGAGAGTAGAACAACAACTTAAAGGAGGGAAGGTTGGGCCAGAGCATACATGTACCAAGAGATAGTTCAGGTTCCTTACCTGGTGCGATTGGAGGGATAAGAGCTGATTCCTCCAGTGTTTAACTACTTGCGTTGAGGGCACCTGGGGATGTATAAGGCTACAATGAGGATTAAACAGAACCTCATTTGAGCTAAAGTAAATGGCGATGTCCATAAATTAGTGGGCCAAATTAGTGGAGCGAAACCCAACCTCAACACCCGGTAGGGAAGCTTAGCTCTGATAGGGTGGAGCAACCTATGGACGAGATGTTCATCAATTATCTAGGTCCCCTTCGCTAAACTAAAGAAGGTAATCGGTACATGTTGGTGTTGGTGGACGTCTTCTCCCATTTTCTTTGGCTGGTTCTGATTACAGAAGGTACTGTGAGTATAACCATTAAATATCTAATGTGGTATCGATAAGAACGATGCCACGACGGTCAACGCCGACCACAGCGCAGCGCCCTGTAGCCGACTCTGTGGAGCTCTACGAGCGCCACTCCGAATTCAGCCCATTTGATTCCGAGCAGACGACCAACCAACAGTGTTTCATTTTCATAGTGGGCCAGCCACTACAGATGTTGCCTGTGTAACTTCTGTGAGCTTTGATACATCCACCTTCGCACCTACGTACTCCTCAGTGCAAAGTTATGTATTTGCGTTATTATGTATTCACGTTATTATTGTGTTGACATATAGTAAAACCACTTTTACTTTAATTGCAGTATCGAGAGTTCCACCTCACCTGCTCCTCCTAGATTCCTACATTCGGCCTACCCTTCAGTCTTCAGGAGCAGACCCACGCGCCGGCTTCCAGGCGGGATACAAAATCGAAGTCATATTTTCTGTATCCTTGGTACAGCAAAACGTGTGATTGGCGACGATGTGCCAGCTTTTGCGTCCTGTAATTTAAAAGATTTTGCTTTACCAATGATATTTCGCATGTAACCATTATCCCTATTACCCACAACCCTTCTTTGTACAGTGTGTGAACCGCAATCTTAAGTTGACCTTGGTAATCTGCCACGGGAACTCGCAGACGTAGTTGGATTAATCCACTGGGTGGCCTAATTTTGCCTTCAACACAGCCATGCATGAAACGCACAGGACCACTCTCTCCAAATTTTTGTTCACATTCCCTATTAACTCGCCACTTTCCAACCTGCTGTAGATTAATGATCGCCTTCCTAAAGATAATGATCATAAGGTCATAGCCGGCCGCGGTGGTCGTGCGGTTCTAGGCGCTCCAGTCCGGAGCCGCGCTGCTGCTACGGTCGCAGGTTCGAATCCTGCCTCGGGCATGGATGTGTGTCATGTCCTTAGGTTAATTAGGTTTAATTAGTTCTAAGTTCTAGGGGACTGATGACCACAGCAGTTGAGTCCCATAGTGCTCAGAGTCATCATAAGGTCATGAAGAAGACCTGGGAATCTGCAAGAGATAACACACAGCTTGCACACCAGAGGGACAATGCTAGATGTAACAAGAACAGACATATAGACATCCGACACTCGTTACCGCCATGAAACCGAAGTCTACTTGAAGAAATTTCAGGTAAAAAGCGGTTGGGGGGCGGGGGGGGGGGGTGCGGAGCGGGAGGGGGGGGGGGGGGGGTGACGTAGCTCACTTCTAACTTCTAACACCCAAACATTCAGATGTCAGACACTGAGATCGGTACCAAACGTTGGTGAAGTTCTCTGGGAGGTGAGATGGCGCCGGCACGGTAGCTCAGCGCGTTCGGTCAGAGGGTTAGCTGCCTATTGTAATAAAATAACTGAGCTAATGGATCAACGATGAAACTGAACAAGCGTCATGGGACGCCCGCCCCGAACAAATACAACACCCCAACAACTAATAACGAACAAAAGACATAAAAAAGTTGGTAGAGTGTAAGATTGTCGTACTGAAGGTCCCAAGTTCGTAATCCATTGATGGTGATTTTTTTTTAACAGATTACGTGTGAACTTGTTACATGGGAGAAAATTTTTATGCCATGTAAAAGGACGTTTCGGAGTTTGTAGCAATGTTCTTTTGGCAGTCTGCTTTCACGTCATTAGCTGAAAGTTGCAAACCAATAGCGTGCATTTGTGTAGATAACAGGGCACTTATCCATACAAATGTACCCAATAGGTTTGCTTCTTTCAACTAACGAAACGAAAGCAGACTCCCAAAAGAACGTTGCTACAAACTCTGAAACGTGCTCTTACATGGCATAAAAACGTTCTCCCATACAACTTCACGCGTAATCTGTTAAAAAAATCTCTATCAGTGGGTGTCGAACTCATGATCTTTTGTACAACGATCTGACGTTCTACCAATTCACCTACCAGACATCTTCGCATTTGGAGCTCACAGAAATGGTTTGCCTGTACCCCGTAGTTCTTGTGTTACTTTTAATTACCGTCTATGCATATTCTACTGGACGACAGCACACAGCACGAACTAAATCGGTGTCTTGGTTGATGCTCTATCGACACACAACGTTTAGTACAGAGCTGAGTGTCTGAGGTGTGGAGGTTTGGGTGTAAGATGTTTCCACTGTTTGTGGGACAGCACAAAGTGGTTCAAATCACTTCCCCAGTGAGTATCCTGATCAAGAACCTTTCCACCAGTAAATTAACCAAGGATCATATCAGCCAGCTTAAGGTCGCCACCGGAACCAGGATGCTGGGGAATCCCCTCATACCTTGCCGCTCCTGCCTCTGCCGGTACCAGCTTAATGGGGGAGAAGGGGGAGGAGGATTATGTGATGCGCATGAACATCCTCAGCACTCAGTATCGGTAGTCTCTGCTGTGTTTATGTCCCTGCCCCATAGCTAGGTAAATGGAGGACGCTGGCCAACAGTCGGGCACGTGAGACTGGCGGATGGGGATACACCAGCATGTGCAGCAATCAGAAGAGAAGTCACTTGCTAGCAGCAGTGTGGAGAGTTGGAGGTCCAGTTCTATCTAGGGCCTGAGGGTGCTCCAGTGGGCTGAACGTAGCTGGAAGGTAGAAACCTGGCCTGTGGAGTGTTATTGGTGTTATGGCTCCAGTTAGAGTTTAAGAGTCAGCTACTCGACCGTTCAAGGAAGCTAGCCTGCTCAGGGAACCGTTGTGTGCCTGCGTTGTGGGCTTTATGGTGAGCCCTTTTCTGTAATGGGAAGTAATTATGTTCTTAACTGATATCTGACCCACTGCATCTTGGTTGCTTTCGGATCTAACTGGCATCTGCGGTCGTTCCGCCAATATTCTGTTGCAAGTGAAGACGTGTGGTTGATTGTGTGCTCAGGTCCGTGCTTACTATTCAGATTTTTCTGTAAGCTACTTGTGTGGCATATTACCTATTCAGTGCTTGCCAGTTTTCTTTTATTCACGGTCTCTTGTATTTTACTAGAATAAGGTTTAATTCTGTTTATATGTGTATTTTATAGGACAGATTAGCCGTTATTTTATAGCTTGTTTATTGACTTCAATAGCGAACCTGAAAATCTGCGTCACTGCATGTTTTGGTTGGTCTTGTGGTTTTTATCCTATCATTTCTGGTAACGTAGATCCCTCATACATATGTGGACAAGACATCTATTCTGCCCAGCTGATTCTAGTATATCCGCATTATTTGTTGTCAGGTGCTTGCTGAACTAGACACCTATGTAATAATTATATCCCCCGTCGGAGGTTCGAATCCTCCCTCGGGCATGTGCCTGTGTGTGTGTGTGTGTGTGTGTGTGTGTGTGTGTGTGTGTGTGTGCGTCGTCCTTAGCGTAAGTTAGTTTAAGTTGGATTAAGTAGTGCGTAAGCTTAGAGACCGATGACCTCAGCAGTTTGGTCCCATAAGACCATACCAAACATATCGACATATTTTTAATAATTATACTTTGATTTGTTTGTTTGCCTTTTGTGCTCACTTAGCTAATTCTTGGTGTATATCTTATTGGCTACTGCCGTTGTTTGCTTAACTGTGAACACCTGAGATTAAGTGTTTGCTTTACTTTGGCGTTCCATATTTCAGTTGTGTGTGATAGTGGCCAGGAAGCCTTTATGTTTATAATTAGTTTCCCTTAGGATTTACTGTATCTGATTCCTTTTAAATCGTGCGTAGGTAAATCCAAGCAGCAGCGTCTAGGAGCGACTTCTAGTAGAATTCGGTTGGGCCATTTGCAGCAATCTGTATGTTTTAGACAATTTGCCGTGAAGTTCTTATTAACTTTACGCCTCGTACCTGATGTTTTTGATCGCCATTGCGTCAGGAGTCTCACTATGTTTGTAAACCTAATAGCCAGCCTGCCCACAAAAGCGTGTTTGGACGTTAGCCTAAGGTCCTTTAAAGTAACTGCTGATGGGGCTTTTTGATTCTTAACCAAATTTCTTGTAAATGCTAAAGCATCTCCACCCACTGCATTACCATCGGCTGTTGATTCTTTTGCCCTGTATGTGTCTTAAATGTTATTAAAATTTGTTGAATAGTGATATTTTTGTTCACTTAAGATTCGTCAGTGTTGCTGTAAGCTGCTCTTTAGGGATGAGGAAACATGTCTATTAATAAAATTTGTATGCAAAATTTAACTGCCTGGGGCTTCGCTGTGATAGGCATTTATCATTGTGCCTTAAGCCATTTGTGTTCAAAAAATGGTTCAAATGGCTCTGAGCACTATGGGACTTAACATCTATGGTTATCAGTCCCCTAGAACTTAGAACTACTTAAACCAAACTAACCTAAGGACATCACACGACACCCAGCCATCACGAATTTGTGTTGTTACTAAGTGTAGTTATTTGTTTGATCCAGCTGATGTTCTTGTTCTGTAATTGTAAGGTAAAGAGCAACACTGTAAGCCAACTAATAATTCTTTCCGCAACATGGTATAATTTTAAATTATTTTTGTGACAAAACGAAGGATATTGTATTTTGTGTCTGCCGACATGCGGCAATCTTTATATCTTCTTTTAATTGTACGTTGCATCCACACATTTTAAGTATTGCATTTATTGGTGTGGTGAGACCTGTGTTTAACTGCTTTATTTACCAGTCATCAGTGCTCCCATTGTTAAATTGTGTATTTTACTAATTGCAAAGTGTTCAGCTGGTTTCTGATAATAAACTACTTTTTACCTATGTACAGTTTCGTAAATTCAGGTCCCTACTGCCTCATGGATTTTCCACTTAGCAAGAATTTGTGGGCAACCTGATTAATCACTATTTTGCCTTTTACATAATTAACTTTTGGGTCACTGCGAATCTTCAAAAATAGGAAGTTTCGCTGCTTTCTCTCATGTCCACAAATTACAAAATTTAGAAACTATGGTGTAGTGGTTATGATACGAGACTGTTACATAGAGGGTCGTGAGTTCAAAACTCACGTGAACTGTAAAATTTTAATTTCTATATTCGGTTCGAATACATTCTAGAAGTATCCAAAAGTGTCAAGAACCATTGTACTGGAATGTTGTAACTGTATATATACCGTATGAGTTCTGGCCGGACGAAGTTCGCTCCGCACTCTCGTATGTGCAAGTGGTGAATAAACCTTCGTTAAGTGAAGTCAGTGTTCGTCATTCATCTAATTACACCTTCTTCTACGTGGCTTCTTCCACCGAATGCCAGCATGAGATGTGCGCTATTCTGCGTAGCCTTCTGGGCAAGAAATTTCTGTTCGTACATATGACGGTTGGTACTTCATTTGTTGCACTTTTCCATTTGGCTTGTAAGTCTGAATGTATAGAATATAATTATTTCAGAAATACTTTTAAACGTAATTATTCTAGTGGCACAGCTTGCACATTAATTTATTGTGTTAAGCACACCAAAATAAATTAAGCACTTTGTTTTAGAAGGGGACGTTTTCACGTAAGTTTAAATTTTATAACGACTTTTTATGTACTACTGTAAATACCCTTTTTACGTCAACAACTGCTCTCGCGAATTCTCTAACAACTCGATCAGTGTCCATTTGTCTTTGCTGGAAGACTGCAAGATCTGCTCACTAATATCCTGGCGACCCAAAAAATCTAAAATGATGGTAAATGTTACACGGAAATGGTTCAATAAAAACGTTTATGTGATAAACCTGAGTCAGAAAAAACGAATACAGTTCATGAATGCTGCTTTCATTCCATCCTGTTCACTAGAATGGGCTGCTGGAATTCATGTGCCCATTCACTGGCAGCCGTGCACCCGCGGGCAGTGGTGGGCGGTGCTGTCTTGGCATCGCACCCGCAGACAGACGTGGGGGAGTGGTTCAGGCATGCGGAAACCAAATGCCATACCTTCCCTGGAGTAAGCCGCCAGGCACTGCTGAGCAGCTGTGCTTCATGGAGCAGCGCTGGAGTGACCTGTTCTACCAGATACTGCGGACGGGACGTTGAAGTGTCATCAGTGGTGACCTACAGGCGGCTTTTCTTCTTTCCAGGCCATTATAGACGCCATAGGTTTGTAAAAATACAAGGACTGGAATTTTAATAGTCGCAACTATTCATTTACATCTTATAATTAATTTTTCTCGGGACATTTAAGTCTCATCTTTATCTACGATAATGACGGAAGCTGAAGAAATGAATCAGAATTTCTGCAACGGCCAGGAGTTGAACCCAGGCCTCCTGCCACACTAGGCAAGAATGCTCACCATTACACCAGCACAGCCGTTTCACTAACAGCGCTCTATGGACTAGTTAAGTCCGACACCGTCCCAAACACAAACTTCATATCATCAGTTTATCTGGACGTAGCTAATCCGTGCAGCCACAGTGCTGTGCTAGTGTAATGGTCAGTATTCCTGCCTAGAATGGAAGGAGACCTAGTTTCAACTCCTGGCCGTGGCACAAATTTTAATTCATTTCTTCACCTTCCATCATATTTATTTACATGTTATACAAAATACATACAGGTTTCACAGTTTTACTCTCGTTCTAAGTAGTGACCAGCATTGTGTATAATGCACTACCGGTGATGAGAAAGTCACAGAATTCCCATAGCAATAATCTTGGTGATGGTCCGAGTGGATCGGTGTACAGCCTGACGAATCTCTGTAAAAGCTCTGAAGGGAATGCCGGGAAGTGCTTTCTTCAAGTTAGGAATAAAGCTGAAATCAAAAGGGCTCAAGTCCAGAGAGTACGGTGGACGGTACAGCACTTCCCAGCCATATCGATCGAACAGATCACTCACAAGTTGCACTGCATGCACGCCAGTGTTTTCCTGGAATATGATGGGCAGGTCTTGTAGAAAGTCTCACTGCTTCTTCCTCTAAGCTGCTCATTTTTGCAACACTGCCTGCGACCAGCTTAAAGAAAGAAACAGTGACACTTTTTACAAGACCTGCCCATCATATTCCAGGAAAACACTGGCGTGCATGCAGTGCAACTTGTGAGTGATCTGTTCGATCGATATGGCTGGGAAGTGCTGTACCACCCTCCACACTCCCCAGACTGATGCCCTTGTAGCTTCAGCTTGTTTTGAAATTCATGGCATTTGCTTCGTAACTGTCACAGAGACAGCTGTGCTCGCACTGCCAAGACAAGTGGCGCTGCTAAGGCTAGCTTACGACTTTGACAAAACGGATAATGCTTATACACACTGCTGGGTAACTGGTTTTAAATACAGCAAAACTTTGAAACCTATATCTATTTTGTATAAGTTCTACGAGGGTCTTTCAATAAGTAATGCCCCACATATTTTTCTCAGAACATATGTATTGTTAAGAGTTAGAATTTGGTGGCAATATACGGGTCTTGTCCATGTCCTATTTTTCTACGTAGTCTCCACCACGTTTTATGGCCGTACAAAAACAATGTGAAAGAGCATGTATTCCCTGCTGGTAAAACCTCTTGTCCTGTTCGCGTAGTCATATTTTCACTGCATGAGTGACGCTCTCGTCACCTTCAAAGTCTGTTGCCCGCAGAGAATCTTTAAGCGGTCCAAAGAGATGGAAGTCCGAGGGTGCCAGGTCTGGACTGTAGGGTGGATGAGGCAGTGATTTCCAACCCAATTTGGCGATGTGTTCCCTGTTTCTCAGACTTGTGTGTGGGCGTGCATTATCGTGTTGGAGCAAGATTTCTGCTGGATTCTTCTCCGATCGAACACGTCGGAAACGGTTCTCGAGTTTATAGTCTTCGTGTATGCCTCTGAGTTGATGGTTGACCCTCTTGGCATCCCATCCACGAGAATGACGCCATCACAATCCCGGAAGACACTGACCATGACTTTTCCGGCATAGGGGGCTGTCTTGAAGTTGCTGTTTTGTGGTGAATGAGGGTGATGCCTTTTTGTTTCCGGCGGCAAGGTTGTGCATCCAGCTTTCGTCCTCCGTAACGATCCGTGACAGGAAGGCCTCTCTGTCCGTCTCAAAACGCTTCAACAATTCAGATAAAATTACGTTTCTTTGAATCTTATGGTTCGCTGTGAGCATTCGTGGAACCCATCGTGAGCACCTCATTGAATATCCGAGAGTCTCGATCATTGCAGACGCACTTCCAATGCTGACCGACATCTTTAGAGCCAACTGTCGAGTTGTGATGCGACAGTCGGGACGAATAATGGCATCCGCACGAGTCAGCATGTGTGGAGCAGTGGCTGTGACAGGCCGTGCCGAGCGTGGCTGATCATGGAGCTCTATTTCTGCATTTCCTGAGGCTGTACCTTTCTTCACCCATCGCCCACCTGTACTCCTGTCAACTGCAGCATCGCCATACACTGCACACAAACGTTTATGGATGTTCACCACGGTTTCTTTTTCTGCACACAAGAATTCAATAACAGCACGCTGCTTGTAGCGTGAGTCCTATGTAGACGCCATTTTGACGTCGTACTACGGCTCTGCCATCAACCAGAATGGTTCCAAACTTCACCAGCGCACAGAACAAACATCAAATGTGAAGCATTAACAAGGACCTAGAAGCTCGCCTAGATGCAGCTTCACAGATGTGAAGTACCACATGGCGCAAAAGTGGTGTGAGGTACGAGCGACGACAAATCGGACGGTTTCGAAAGCTGCGACATTGTCCCAAATAAAACAGTGACCCTTATATACAATAAGTTTCCTTTAATTTACGTCTATGGCCACAAACTTTTTGTTAACAGATTACCGATTTCGGTTCATAATGACCATCAACAGATCTGCAGCAAAAACGGGAAAAAACATAAATGCACTCGCAGATTGTCTACAGCTGGTACAGTATGTACCAATCCCGTGGGGGAGTCCGCCAACTGTACTGAACATTCTTCTGATTGGTCGGCACGTTCGGATGCTAGGTGCCAAAACGCCTCACTTCTCTTATTAATTATTTATATACTTTTCATTGTATTTAACCAAGTTTTTAGTATGACCATCTCTCATGGTTACCTTACGAGTCTATCGTTTTTGTTTATTAAATTTCAGTAGTTTTGAGAAACACAGGAGTAACGATATTGCAACCGAAGTACTTCGGACACCTGGGTCGCTTTGGTGTGTCTGGAAGACGAAGTACATCGGCTGCGTTAGTCACTCTGTTTCCAGCGTTCTGTAGGGCCGGACATGTAATCTCATTATCGAGCATTAGTCAGATGTGAATCTGTAGTAGTCACTCTGTTTCGGGTGTTCTTCAGAGCCGGACATGCTGTACTCTATATCGGGCGTAACTTAGTTGTGAAATGTAACACTCACTCTGTCCAGTGCGTACCGGAGAGCCGGACATGTATATCATATTTCAGAAGCTGGATGGAAAAGTTACCATACAATATAGAAGGCTATGTTGAGTGTTGTAAAAGACAGTGTAAATGTGTGAATGTTTAAAAAAAACCTAGCAGGGTACATTAATGAAAAGTGTCGCCTATCATCATTGTCAGTACCAGAGATCTTGCCCTCTGAATTTACAGAGACT
Source organism: Schistocerca piceifrons (assembly GCF_021461385.2). Lineage (NCBI taxonomy): Eukaryota > Metazoa > Arthropoda > Insecta > Orthoptera > Acrididae > Schistocerca > Schistocerca piceifrons. Next base: position 543,565,029 of record NC_060143.1, on the reverse strand, counting down.
AACCTGGGCAAGTGGCATCCTGGGAAAAGCACAATCACAGGTTCGAATTGACACCATAACAGCCTCCGCCGAAGAAGGTTCAAATGGCTCTGAGCACTATGGGACTTAACTTCTGAGGTCATCAGTCCCCTAGAACTTAGAACTATTTAAACCCAACTAACCTAAGGAGATCATACATCCGTGCCCGAGTCAGGATTCGAACGTGCGACCATAGCGGTCGCGCGGTTCCAGACTGTAGCGCCTAGAACCGCTCGTCCACCCCGACCGGCGCCGAACAAGATCCAACGACCGACGAGCTGTCTTGTGCGCTGGGGACACAACTTTAGAAAACGACAGGTTGGTGGAAAGAAAGATCAGAGACTCTTATCCAATCTCTCCAAATCTCTCCACCTTCCAGATCTGACTTCCAAAGGGACACATAATTTATACATTACTTATTGAAAGACCCTCGTAACTAAGTAATTGCAACTATTACAGCTCTAACCCTCATCTGTGTTTTGTTAAATTAGACATGTACACCGGATGGTGGAGCCAACCTCCTCGCAAACGTGCAGTGGAAAATGCGGTGCAACTGACTACTTTTCCAGAGTGGTGCGTGGTGAGAGCAGCTCGGTGCAGGTGGCGCCAGGGCGGGCGGGCAGCAGGTAGCGGGTACTCACGTTCTGCATGTCGACGTTGGCGCCGTAGTCGACCAGGATGCGCACCATGTCGACGTCTCTCCGCCTGGTGGCCAGGTGCAGCGCGGTGTCGCCGTTGTCGGTGGTGGCGCGCAGCTGCTCGGCCGTCTGCTGCGACAGCAGCTCGCGGCACATGGACTGGTTGCCCGCCTCGACGGCCAGCAGCAGCGGGATCTTGCCCCTCTGCAAAGTGCACACGGCCTTCCTCAGCAGCTGCCCCCAGCCGCCGCCCACCTGCAGCTTGTTGCGCGACACGAAGTCGTTGCTGAGCGCCGCGCTGATGGCCAGCGAAGCCGCCGCCTCCACAGGCATCGCCGCCACCGAAGTGACCGACGCGCCGGCCGACGGCGACGACGACGACGTCGACGTCGACGCCGCACCAGCAGCAGCCGAGCGGGACGCCGTCAGGTTGGCCGGCACGCTTTCCGTTCTGGTGATCGGGATCGGCATCCCGAATCATCTCACACCTGCCTGTACTCGTCAGCGACCGAATCCCATTGGCCTATGATGCCAACCGCAAAGTACTGACTAAACGGTGAAACGAGCTGTTGCTGTCTGAGCTGCAGATTACTCCTCGTGATCGGTCGTTTTGCAAATATTACTGCTGCCAGAGGTTAAGGCTCGTTACCGAAACCTGTAATGGCTAATGTTGGAGAAGGGTGCTGGTTCTACAACATACAAGACTCCACAACGTTTGTGGTGACAATCATAAAATCATCATCCTTAAAACTGTTGCTCCTTTTCAGAAACATCGCCACGAAGATTTAAAGTTCATTAACTACAGCTGAACTGATAATGTATTGACAAGACTGTAGATTCTACAACACTTTGTCAATTGTGACAAGGTATCAACAACCACACTGTGTTAGCTGTTCTTTTTTTTCTCCAGAAGGAATGATGTTACTACCACTGAAGATTAACATTCATAACGTAGAGCTGGAGTGATACATAAGGGACAAGTGTGCGTATTCCAAAATAACATCCTCGTGGAAACAAGTCCAAGAGCCAGGTACTTAGAACCGTCTTGATTAAACCCATTTGATTGAAATTGGTAACACAAAGATGTGTCGTAATTTCTCTTTTGTAATAATTTCTTCCCTTACACAACTGAGATATTCGAAAAGGACTTCAAATTCAAAGCTACTTCAGTATGCCATGAAAGAGGTCATTTTTACAAACAGACTGGTGGTGGTTTTCAGTTAACAGCCTGCAGTCCAGTGATGTACCTGTACATCATGTACATGCACCCGTGGAAAAAAGTTTTTCTTTCAAGACTGTAAAATTGGTGGACACTTGGATGAACTATTCCTTCATTGGATCCAGATCTACCTCAATCTCAGTGCACAATCACTCGAATGAGGCTAACTGTTGAGATATACAAATCAAGCTATATTTTACAAAAAAAAGTTATTTATCGATGAAAATGTATACTTATTGTGGCTAGAATTCATTCTTTTATCACATATAGTTTTCTTTTCATCTAGAGTGACCGCTTATCCAATCGATTTTTGAGATCTGGTTTCAATGAAATTAGCAATATAAACAGGACAACATATGGGTAACTCACGACTGAATTTTACATACAGGGGAAATCTTGAAATTATAGCATCGAAGGCACAGTAATGGCTTTAAAATTATTTTCTATAAATCCAGTGAAGGAAATAAAAGAACAAGTTTCTTTGAGAAGATTGTTAACGATTTAGAATGTCATGCTTTGAATTATAGATTGCGTAGTACACCTGAAAATGATACTATGGTCTGAGGACAGGAAATGACAACAGTGGACCTGATGTGGCTGCAGTGAATTCTACAGCAAAATTATGCCTCTCGACCAAGAGGAGACTTTGATCTCCAGGAGCCAAAAACGTTATAAACAGTCCCGATTATCAGCTTGAGAAACAGAAGAGAAACAGTAGGTTACGCCAACGAGACGCTCTAGTGTAATGTGTTCCTGGCACAGTTTTGACTGTGACCTTCAGTAAAGCGTCTGTTTAAGGCTCAGAAAATATCTGCAGTGTGCAACCCTTTCTGTTGGGCTCGGGGTCTCCCCACATCGATGCTATCAGCGACAGGCAATTCCAAAACACCTGCTCCCGACCTGACCTCGACACACAGTGCTGAGGCCGGCACACACGTGTCTGTGTTATCACTGCGAGAACGGACCGTCTGACTGGATTCCAATAAACCTGAGTCAACGATAAGCAGTCCACACTGCCACTGCAAGGTTGTGTTGGCTTAAATAGAATGTAGGCTCTAAAAAGTTCTGGATGAGATTATTTTCTTATGAGAAAATGGCTTTTTCGTTAGAATGTCACCAATTCATGTATCTTCTCTTTCGTTCAGAAAAGGAGTTGTGAAGTAGACAGTGACAAGAATTTTCAAATCCGGGTACATTTTCCCGACGTCACCGACGAACGCTTAGATGATGCTCTTTACCAAGCACCTGTAGATGAAGCATCATCGTATAATGTCTCGATTATATAATATGTCATACTTTCACCCATTAATAACTTATTTAAAGTCAATGTAAACGCTGCAAACTGAGCTGAAGTGCCCTCTATTCTAAAGTTATACCCACGAAGTGTTGCTAGATACAATAACAATTTTCAGGAAATATACTGATTGAAATTTTGTTTACCAAATATGACATACCACATGTCAGAAATCTCGACTGTGGTCAATAGTAGTACTGAAAATTTACGAAAGCGCTATCTTCAGTAACCTTGTAAAATATTTACTTGGCTACCGACTTTGACATTTGAGAACCGCCAAATCTGCGAGCAATTTTATGAGTGGAAGAAAAGAAACAAAAATCTCAACATTATGAGTGCTATAATAGTTCGTTAACAAACCGTTGCCCTTTCCTGTAGTTGCAGAGACACATCACACGTGTTAGCTGCACACGACTACACAGTTGAGAAGCTGCGATGTTGACGATTTCCTTTGACGCAACGGCTCTGCCGGTTGTAATTTCTGCAGCTTTGCGAGAACACAAAACGTCGCAATCGTAATAGAGTTTCAACAGTACGTGATTCCCTAATGTCAGCTGTGCGATTCAAAGCGGTCCTATTTAACAGGCGAGCAACAACACCGGTACAGGACTGCACAGACACCAGACTGGAGGCGCGCACAGTGATTCCACCAGTGCTACCAACCTAACGAAAACCGAGAGCACGTGACCGCAGTGCGCCCGTACTTTTCCTGGGATGCGCAGTGCATCGGGGGAGGAGAAAAATAACAATGACGATACATACGAGCCGTGGGAAGCGAATGCGGGATGAGGTGGCTGACGAAGTCGGGGGGGACAAAAAGATCGCGGAAAAAGACGAGTTGTGGTAGGACACGCCTACGGTCGCATCCCATTGGCCGGGGCAGAAGTCGATTTGCACATGACAGCTGAGAGTTATCGGCCTTGCGCCGTGCCTACTCGCGGGGGTTCCCCCATCCCACCCTCCGCACTCCGCCCGCCCTGCCCACAGTGCAATATTTCGCCAGCAGTATCTATCGAAAGCAATAATGCTACACGGAACGTTTAAAATGCCAATCCTCCCCCTCCGTGCTATCTACCTTGCGTTCGTCGCGCATTCTCTTTCTCTCTCTCTTCCTGCTTTACCTCCGATCGTACCTAGCACGGGTCGGAGTGAATCGCTCCCTACCTGTTGCGTGTTTCGCTGCCGTATACATGGGAACAGCACGTGTGATTCCAATAACTTTTTTTTTCTATTGGATGTGTGAATCCCGAAACGGAGCCAGATGGTCGAGAAATTCCGGAATGTGTGTCAAACTGTTCAACGTGGCGAGACTGTTCTTTTGAATTCTGCCTACTGTTGCCGGTACTGAAGTTTGTACGCCATTTGTGTTTTCTTTTTAGCAATAATCTTGGCATTACTATTCTGGTGAAACTGTACCTCAGATGAATAATGAAGTCACTTCTTTGCAAAAATGTGTGACTGACGCCCAAATACAGAATGAATCGGGTAAGACAGGCCGCTTCAAATCCGGTCAGCACGAGTAAATATATGAAGATGTGGGTTTTCGCTATGTTATGGTGTACAACGTGGGACATCTTCGTATGTAATCAAGTAATTTTGCAGACTATAAGAGCGGTTTTTTTTCCAAATGGATGTATATAGTTTATCTATGACCCTGGAAGAGCATTCGACGAAGACTTATTGACGTACGGCATGTGAGAGTAGACCATAAAATTGCGGGAATTCAGCAGTAACCGGTGTCTGCTTGCTCGTAATATTTCAGCTGTAAATTTTTCAGTCATCTTCGGATTGAGCCGAAACGACTGGCGGTAAATCGCACATGCCGGCAGGGCGAGCAAATTGAACACACTTACGCGGCAAATAATAATGGAAGAAAACACACAGGTGGCAGAGATATGTGCTATCGTCATGCGTTATTCCCTTCATGATGAATGTTGTATCGAAATTGCGCTCAGTGCATTTGTGCACATGGCACATATGTTTACTGATAAGGACCACCTATAGGAAGAAGTAAATCATCAGATAAATAGAAGACTATGGCTGCCCACCAGGAAAGCTGCGCAAGGCTCTGCAGTTGAAGCCGAAGGTCCCTCCTCAAGAAGTTGAAGAAGTCCATGGTTTCACTACCGTTCGTAGGGAATCTGTATCCTAAAACAAGTCGTACGCTCCCTAAACATAAAGTCAAGGTTAGAAAGCACCAAAGATATCCACGCTCGTTGTCTCTGTCAAGGGTGACGTAATTATACAACAGGCAGCCTTGTATAAGAATCCCTGTCAGTGCTGACTGTCCTATGTCGGACGTACTACATAGAGGTCAAGTGCGTTGCGCGGAACATCGACGCTATACCCGATTTCTGTAACCTGATAAATCTTCCGTGACCGAGCAGTGTTTTCAGGTAGGCCACGCTAAGAACTACGAGACTATCGAGATATTAACATTTGTTAAATCCACCCGGGATCCAGTTTTCAGCGAAGCTAAGGAAATACGTTTGACGAATGATTTAATCAATCGTGACATGATTTTAACCTTGAGTAAATGTAGAATCTATTACTGGCAACAGTTAACTGTCACAGACAACGGTGCTCTTCTCTTGTAGACCAGAATTTCACACACAAGTATGTCCACAGAGAGCACCGCGGTAACACGCCAGGCTGTTATAGTTAAACTTTCCCTACATAACACGTTATAACATGGAAACTAACAACCGTACGAGGACCAAACTTGGTAGCATTAATGTCAAGGATATGGGGCAGAGAAATAATACAGAATCAATTTCGACTGAAACACTTTTAATGTGCTGCTACGGCGCGTCATACCATTACATACCAGCACCATTACTGCTACAAAAAGGGCTCAATATGGCGCCCATCAGTGTCCAGAAAAGTCTGATAGCGGAGGATTGCATTTTGCACAGCAGAAAAAAGCATGTTCATAGGTACCTCTCTTGATATGGTGCGCTTCAGATCAGCGCATGTATTAATGTTCCCCTGGTAAACCCTGTCCTTCGCGAAGCCCCCACAACCAGAAATCACAGGGTGTGAGATCAGGTGATCGTGCCGGCCAAGCATTTGGAAACGATCGGCTGATAATTCGACCGTTTCCAAATGTGTTTCGGAGGAGTAGGTGAACTTCACGAGCGATGTGCGGTGGGGCCCATTTTGCACGAAAACGTTTGAATTCAATGCGTCTCTCTCCTGTAGGGCAGGTATGACATGCTTTTCGAAGTATATCACAGTAACGCTGGCCAGTCACAGTGAACGTCTTTGGTCTTTGATACCAACCTGTTCAAAAACGAATGGGCCAATGATGAACGTAGCTGTGAAGCAACACCATGCGTTCAGTGACTGGAGGTTAAAAACCCCACATTCGGCGGTTGTGTGTATTCATCTTACCCGTCAGAGGAAAATGAGATTCGTCTGTCCTTAGGATGGTCCAGGGCCAGCCCTCGTGAACTTCAGTTCTTGCGAGAAAGTGGAGAGCGAAGTCAACACGTCGTTGTGGCGCTGAGCACTAAGGGACTCAACTTCTGAGGTCATTAGTCCCCTAGAACTTAGAACTAATCAAACCTAACTAACCTAAGGACATCACAAACATCCATGCCCGAGGCAGGATTCGAACCTGCGACCGTAGCGGTCTTGCGGTTCCAGACTGCAGCGCCTTTAACCGCACGGCCACTTCGGCCGGAACACGTCGTTGTGCGTCCTGTGGTGCAAGCCGCTGTACTGTATGGATCTTGTACGGATACCATTTGAGAATGGTTCGAAGCACCTTCCGTACAGTGGACCACGGGATGTTCAACTGTCGTGACACAGCACGCGCACTGCCTGACGATCGGAAATTGGACTCAGCGCTGTCCGCTATAGCAACTGCGATTTCGTCAACCACCTGTGGTGCAACCAGCCGTCGGCTTCTTCCCAGAGCGACGGCCAGTTCTTCAGTTGTTTCTAACATCTTCATCACGCTCCGTACAACAGGTGCAGAAAGAGGATCCTTCCGTAATCCTTTCATCCGTCGATATTCTCGAAGTGCAGCTGCAGCATTGCTGTTGTTTTGATAACAGAGCTTCACCAGTAATGCACTGCTCCTTTTGTCCAAACTCATGTTGACACGTCGACAAGTGCACTATGACTGGCCAAATTTGTGAGACTAGGAATCTCGATGGCTGATCACGGCACTTGGTAGCCATAGTAGAAACTGGACGTTGGCGTTGTCACGCATGGAATCATACACCCCATACTCTAGACGATAATATTAAAATGTCGTGTGGCTAGGGCCTCCCGTCGGGTAGACCATTCGCCGGGAGCAAGTCTTTCTATTTGGCGCCACTTTGGCGACTTGCGCGTCGATGGCGATGAAATGATGATGATTCGGACAACACAACGCCCAGCCCCTGAGCGGAGAAAATCTCCGACCTAGCCGGGAATCGAACCCGGGCTCTTAGGGTTGACATTCTGTCGCACTGACCACTCAGCTACCGTGGGCGGACTGGGCGTTAATGCTACCAAGTCTGATACTCGTACAGTTATTAGTTTTCGTGTTCTAGAGTGATATATAGGGAAAGTTTAATTATAACCACCCAGTATATCCCTGCCATCTGCAAGGTATTTCTTCCACAACGAATTTCCGTCTATGCCCTATCGGTGTACACGGTATTTCACAATTCCTGTTACAGGCTTCTCATGTCTGGAAGTGCACCATTTGGATGGAAAATAAATCTTAAGATCCAATTACTTTGTGATCTCCCGCTTCTGGTCACCGTCCTCAGTTCTTGTTGTAATTATGATATCAAAATGGTTCAAATGGTTCTGAGCACTATGGGACTTAACATCTGAGGTCATCAGTCCCCTCGACTTGGAACTACTTAAACTTAACTAACCTAAGGACATTACACACACCCATGCCCAAGGCAGGATTCGAACCTGCGACCATTGCAGCAGCGCGGTTCCAGATTGAAGCGCGTAGAACTGCTAGGTCACAGCGGCCGGCAATTATGACATCACATACCATTTTCATCGGAGTACAACAACAGCTGGAAGAAACAGTTGCGTTCGGAACTAGCAGGGTTAGCTGACGTGCTTCCAGGACGTACCACACTCTCGACTTTGAAGAGGACGTCCTCCATCACGCAGAGCTCGGAGTCCATTGTCTCTGCTGGGTGCGTACCGCGAAGATGGAGGCGCGGAAGTGAACCGATCTTCACATTTATTTTCTGTCAAAGCTGTACATTTCCGGACATGGGTTCCGTATCAGAACTTTTATCTCAAAGTCCCCTCTGCAACCAGCCTCTAATAGGAACCGTGAAACGCCCTGTACAAGGCGGGCGGCATTGCTTTGCAGCCACCCAACCCACGTGAACCAAGTAGCTCCAGAATCAGTTTAATTACCGGAAAGGATCAATAGACATTCGCTCTCCCAGTTACTCCTTCCAGATGGAGGTCTCTCCCACCATGTAGTGGTGAAGCGTAGTACAGTGCAGTGCTTCTTTTAACTTTCTCCGATCTCACTGTTCTTACTTGTCAGACAGCCTTTTCCTGTCTTATTTTAAACATCACCAAGCGTCCTTTTATGAGTTTTAGAACATTTGCATGCAGTTCATCGTTTTCAAATTTTTATTCATTTTCAGTCTTCCGTACCTCAGTGGTAAAAACGGATCCCTTAAAGGACCACTTTATCCGTGTCTGCTCAACTGTTAAGTTTCCTTTCTTTCAGGAGCGGGTAGATGCATCAAACTGAAATTTATGTCAAGTACTAACATCTACGGTCCTTTGGTGGTATCACAAAAGTAAGCTTCTATGTCAATGTGATCAAAAAATATTGTCACATATTTCGATACTCAGAAACTCATCAGAAGTTAAATTGCTGACCTAGAAACAAAATTTGGCAAAAAGGAAGGTTTCACAGAAAAGAAAAAAAATCCGAAAATTGTTGATTTGTGATTATATCACAAAAAAATATTTTTTGCCATTTGTTGTCCATCTGTCTGCCTCCCCTTTTTTTCAGCAGCGGGTAGAGATAGCAAGCAGAAATGTATGTCAAATACTACGGTATACGGTCTCTTAGGTGTGTAAATAATTTTAGCTTCTAAGTAGATGTAATCAAAAGACATGGCCATGTATGTCACGTTTCCAACTCGTAAATTCAGTCATCAAAACCTACAGATGAACCATTTATATACATGTCGCGTCTGGTGGTCTAGTGGCCCCTCCCAATGAATCAAGGAGCCAAGGAAAATTTTGTTCTCTCACGTATGGCTTCAACCTTCTGTTAGAAAATTCTTGCATTATAATGTTGTATGTTACTAATTTAATAAAAAGTAATTAGGGTTCAGGCTACATGGTCGGACGATCGCTGGATCGAGCCCGGCTAATCTCCTTTTTTGTGTTTTTGTTTTGTTTTTTTAAACGCTTTTTCACCAAAGGTCGCGTTGTTTCATTTGTAGCACATTTGAAGGGTGAATAATGAGGAAAAATATTTTTAAAAAATTGGTTCAAATGGCTCTGAGCACTATGCGGCTTAACTTCTGAGGTCATCAGTCGCCTAGAACTTAGAACTAATTAAACCTAACTAACCTAAGGACATCACAGACATCCATGCCCGAGGCAGGATTCGAACTTGCGACCGTAGCGGTCGCTTGGCTCCAGACTATAGCGCCTAGAACCGCACGGCCACTCCAACCGGCCAATATTTTAAAAAATGCGTAAAGCGTTTTCTTGCAAACTGAGAGTAAAAATCGGTGAAGTGTGTATCTGCAATCGGAGAGACATTGTGGGGATCGAATCTGTACGAAACCACGTATTTTTAAGTGTTCAAACAAAAAAGCGGTAGAACACATTCTTGGAAACCGAAAAGTTTTCTCAGCCTTCGTTTTCGCCTAGCCTTCACCTTACAGCGATGTGATGAGTCGTCAGAAACAACGTGTGGTTTCGGATTCCACGCTAACCTGTAGGTCGCCTCTTCCAGGTTGTAATAGATTAGGGACGCGCAAGCCGCAGCAGTGGCGTGCAATAGAAAGACTCGCACCGGGCCGCTGACATCCAAAACTACAGACATCAGACTGTGCGACTCGTTGCGATTAGCTACTGTGATATAAACTTTCACAAGTAATTAATATGGAATCAAGGCTATTCTAACACAACGTAATAAGTAGAAGAAAAATGACACTCAAAATATTTTTTTTATCGTGGTTCATACTGCATTTATTAATTAGTCACCGCTCGATCACACAACAAGACTTTATTAGGCGACTACAGTATCGCAGCTCTGGTGTCCCTGAAGGTAGCACCAGTTGAAACAGAGAGCAGTGGACACGAGATGTTCCGAGTAGTGGCGACTTTTAACGACCAGTAGTTGGGTCATGGAGCCAACTTATCACATTCCAGAATGAGATTCTCACTCTGTAGCGGAGTGTGCGCTGATGAGAAACTTCCTGGCAGATTAAAACTGTGTGCCGGACCGAGACTCGAACTCGGGACCTTTGCCTTTCGCGGGCTAGTGCTCTGACATCTGAGCTACCCCGTCCTCACAGCTTTACTTCCGCCAGTACCTCGCCTCGTAGCTTCCAAACTTTACGGAAGCTCTCCTGCGAACCTTGCAGCTGAGCATCTGAGCTCAGATGGTAGAGCACTTGCCCGGGAAAGGCAAAGGTCCCGAGGTCGAGTCTCAGTCCAGCACGCAGTTTTGATCTGCCAGAAAGTTTCACAACATGTCACATCTTTACTATAGCTAGTCTATACGGCGGGGTGGGGGGGGGGGGGGATGTCGTAATACACTAACTTTATGTAGGTTTCTAGCTGTGTGTCATTTTTTCGTTAAAACGCGTTTTCAGTGCCATTGAGATCATTCCACGTGTCGCTTGTAATTAATATTATAAATTTAATAACGTAATATCTAAGTACGGGGTGTGATTGGAAAGCATTAAGAATGGATCCGCTACTGCTTACTGGATTGGCGGGCAGATACACGGAGGGTGGGGAGTGAGTCACTGCCTTGTCCTTCAACGCCCTCTGACAGGAAACTGCGTTTCCTTTATTCAGTTCGTTGTGGCAGCTGGTTAAGTGCAGGTCTGTTAGGGCTTGTTGCTGGATCTGTCTGCGTGAAAATGGACGTAAAAACGGAGCAATGAGTTTGTGTGAAATTTTATTTTAAAACCGGGAAATCAGCTTCAGACACTTACGAACTATTAAAAAAATCTCATGGAGATAATTGTATGAGCAAGTTAAATGTTTTGTCTGTTTCAACATATTAAAAAATGGCCGCGAATCATTTGAAGATGAACCACAGTCTGGTCGTCCTTCAACCTCAAAATGAATGAAAACGTGATGAATCGTGGGTATATGGATATGATCCTGAAACTGAAGTGCAGTCTTCGCAGTGGAAGACTCAGGTTCACCATGACCGAAAGAAAAACGGCACAGTCGGTCGAGGCTGAGACAATGTTGGCGATGTTTTTCGATGCTACTGGTATTGCACATCATGCACTTACCCCTGGAGGACATACAATTAACCTGGAATACTACAAATGTGTTCTTGAGCATTTGTGCGAAAAGGTGCGGAAGATAAGGCCTGTATTGTGGAAAGACAGGAGTTGAGTGCAGTACCATGACAACGCTCTGGCTCATCGTGCCTTCTCCATTGTTGAATTTTTGACCAAATTCAAAATTCCTGTGCTTCCACAACCGCCATACTCCCCTGATTTGGCCCCTGTGGACGTCTGCCTGTTTCCTAAACTGAAATTTTCACTGAAGGGAAGCGATTTGACTCGATTGAAGACGTGCAGGCAAATATGGAGAGTGTCCTTAACACACTTCAGGAAAAAAATTTCAAGGAATGTTTCCAAAAGTGGAAACACCGTTGGAATCGGTGTTTTCAGTCAGTAGTGGACTGTTTTGAAGGAGATGCACCACAGTAACATGTAAGTACCACCATACCACCATTGTACAATTACAAGCACATTTTTAAAACTTTCCAATCACACCTCGTATGTTGCATGTCACTAGACTTGATCCAGGTGCGAAACCATGTAGAAAGTCTTTCAAAGGTACTTTAGTAGTTGGTGCATGCCCCTTGCGCCAAACAGAGCTTCCCAATGCAATTCCAAGGATCATGCGTCAAGGTCTTCTGCATTTACTGTGGGATGGTTTGAAGAGAGAACAAAAGTATTTGGTCAGTGGGCACACCTTTTTGAGATGCGACAGAAATTATGCAATTATAAAGAAATCAAGATTTACATAAGACTGTTAAGTCAGCAACGCGTAAATTTCAATGCATTCAACAGACTTCGTTGCTTTTAAAGATGCTGCTGTAATATTTTTCTCAATGCGACAGTGTAAGATCTGCACATTCAGTACGGTCGAAGCGTCTCATACTCATCCATTGCAAATGGCTACGTAACAGTTCTCTCTCTCTGAAAACGAAAAATGGAAAAACGAGAATGTATTCAGAAGAGGAAAGACCAGGGGGGATGTATGGCATGGCGTACTTCAACTGAAAGAACAGCCATGTTTATCAGCTGCAAAACAGAAGGACGTGTCAACAATGGTCGGTTGGTTGGTTTTAAGGCGGGAGAAGGGACCAAACTACGAAGTCATCGGTCTCTTCTTCCTAATAAAACAATGCCACAAGTGTGAGGATGAAACGGACGAAACATGTAACATAAAACGGAAAGAAAGGAAAAGCCATAATAACGAAGGGAAGGAAACTAACACTAAAAGGAACAAAAGAGGACAAGAAAGCAACAGAGAGACGCTAGAAACAGAAGAGAGTAAAACATGAAAGCAGATTACAGTGGCTGGCCAGCCACGAGAAAGCCAGCCACTCTGCAACACATTAAAACCTCGACCCTAAAAGCACTAGGGTAGAGGACGCAGACGGAAACAGGATATGTGCTAAAACTACATAGAAGTATAAAACCCACTCATACGGATAAAACTAAAACTAAAGCTGCTGTGGAGGCATTGTCGCCCAACACCGAAGGCAAGGTGCTGGGAAAGTTAAAAGTCTGCCGCAGAGCGGCTAAAAGTGGGCAGTCCAGCAAGAGGTGGACGACTGTCATTTGAGAGCCACAGCGACACTGAGGTGGGTCCTTGCGACAGAGTAAGTAACCATGCGTTAACCACGTATGGCCAATGCAGAGCCGGCAGAGGACAACTGATTCCCTGCGAGAGGCCTGCCCATGGAAGACTTCCACACATTCATAATCTCCTTAATGACACGCAGTTCGTTGTGCGTGCTGCTATGCCATTCCGTCTCCCAAAGCCGGAAAACCCTGCGGTCTAAGACAGAATGCAGGTCAGATTCAGAGATGCCTATCTCCAGAAGCGGTTTCCGTGTCGCTCAGTGAGTCAGTACACAGGAGAAACGACTCGCCAGGGCATGAGCGGATGTACTCAAGAGCACGAGATATGGCCGCCAGGGAGTGCTGCTCAGTATGTCCTTCATGAACATATGCGAAGCCTACGTGAGCATCAGCCATCGAGCCGTCGGTGTAAACTACTTAAAAGCTTCGGAACACGTCAAGACTTGAGAGGAAGTGACAGTGGAGAGCGGCGGGGTTACCGGAGTCTTTAGGGCCATGCAAAAGGTCCAGACGAAGCTGCGGGCGAGGCGTACACCTTGGAGGCGTACGTGAACGGACCGCAAGTAGGGGTGGTACAGTTCGGAGAGAAGGGACCGCACGCGAATCGCAATCGTTAGCCCCTATCCGGACCGCCGATGCAAGAGATGGACTGCCGCGGGCGGGAAAAGGAGATGGCAGTTCGGATGTTCAGGGAAACTATGAATGTGTGCTGCGTAACTGGTGAGCAGTTGCGCACGTCCGATCTGTAGTGGAGGGACACCAGATTCCACCAGTACACTGGTCACCGGACTCATCCTAAAAGCTCACATCGCTAATCGAACCCCACAGGGGTGCACAAAGTCGAGTAAATGCAATGCTGAAGGCGCTGCCGAACCATAAACCACACTCCCATAGACAATTCGGGATTGGACAAAGGCTCTGTAGAGCTGTAGCAGCGTGCAGCAATCTGCACCCCAGTTGGTGTTGCTCAGGCAATGGAGGGCATTGAGGTGCTGCCAGCACTTCTGCTTAAGCTGACGAAGATACGGGAGCCAAGTCAATCGATCGTCGAAAACCAGCCCTAGGAATTGATATGTCTCTACAGTGAGTGGATCGTCATTAATGTAAAGTGCAGGTTCCGGATGAACGTTACGACACCGACAGAAGTGCATGACACACGACTATGCCGCTGAAAACTGGAAGCCGTGAGCTAGAGACCATGACTGCGCCTTGTGGATGGCTCCCTGGATGCGCCACTCAGCAACAACAGTACTGGAGCAGCAGTACGAAATGCGGAAGTCGTCTGCATACAGAGAAGGTGAATTGGAGGGCCTGATAACTGTTGCTAGAGCGTTAATGGCCACTAAAAATAGAGATTCACTCAATACAGAGCCCTGCGGGACACCATTCTCTTGTATATAGGTGGAACCATAGGAGTCACCAACTAGGACACGGTAAGTACGGAGCGACAGTTTTGGATAAAAAGCGGGAGTGGTCCTCAGAGACCCCACTCATACAATGTGGCAAGGATATGACGTTGCCAAGTCGTGTCGTATGCTTCATGCAAGTCAAAAAAGACTGCAATCAGGTGTTTTCCTCTGGAAAAAGCTGTTCGGATGGCAGAGTCGATGGACACAAGATTATGAGTGGTAGAGCGACCCTGGCGGAAGCCACCCTGACATGGAGCCAGCAAGCCACGTGATTCCAGGACCCAACCCAATCGCCAACATACCATACGTTCCAGCAGCTTACAAAGAACGCTGGTGAGGTTGATGGGCCGATAGCTATCCGCATCAATCGGGTTTTTGCCGCATGTGAGTACCGGAATGATGGTGCTCTCTCGCCATTGCGATGGAAAGACGCCATCGCACCAGAGCCGGTTGAAGATGATGATAAGATGTCGCTTGTAGTCAGATGAGAGGTGTTTAATCATCTGGCTGTGGATGCGATCAGGCCCAGGAGTTGTGTTGGGGAATAGTGCAAGGGCACTGAGGTGCTCCCACTATGTAAATGGGGCGTTATAGGATTCACTGCAGCGTGTAGTGAATGAGAGGACGTTCACTTCCAGCCGCCGTTTGAGTGTGTGATAGGCTGGGGGGTAATTCTTCGATGCAGAGGCACGAGCAAAGTGCTCAGCAATCGCGTGTTCGGCAATCGCGTTTGCGTCGGTACATAACTCGCCATTTATGGTAAGACTGGAGACAGCTGTCGGGGTCTGGTACCGGAAAAGACGTTTGATCTTGCCTGGATTTGGGAAGGTGACGTGGCACCCAATGGTGGAGACGTATCTCTCACAACACCACTCCTTCCATTGTCTGATAAGGTGGCGAGCATGGACACGGAGCCGTTTAAAGGCTGTGAGATGCTCCAGGAAAGGGTGCCACTTATGCCGCTGTAGAGCTCGCAGACGCTCCTTAATCCTTAATTGCTTCAGCGACTTCCAGCGACCATGAAGGGACTGCCTTACGCCTCGGGCACCTTAAACAGCAAGGGATCGCGTTTTCTGCCGCAGAAACAATTGTGCTAGTCACCTGCTCAACCATGACGTCGATGTTACCGTGTGGGGGAGATTCAGCGGTGACAGCAGAGGTGAAAGTTCCCCAGTCCGCCTTGTTCAAGGCTCATCTGTGCAGGCGTCCATGTGCCTGACGCTGGGGCAGTGACACGAAGATGGGGAAGTGGTCACTACCACACATGTCGTCATGTGCTCTCCAGTGGATAGATTGGAGAAGCCCTGGGCTGCAAATTGGCCTAACTTCCAGCACTTAAAGCACTGCATCATGGGAAGGATGTAGGGCTTTACATCACACCGGTAGACCATCACCTCGACCTTCTCGGGCAATGTATCACCCTCAAAGGCCAAGATGAAGGCACCGGTGGCAACCTGATTATTCTTCAGACCCCGGTGGACACGCCAGACGAAATGTAGACCTCGACGCTCTAAATTGGTGTGCAGCTCATCGTCGGACTGCAAAAGAGGGTCTCTGTGAAATATGATACCTTGGACCATATTTAAGCTGTTATGAGGCGTGATGGTTACAGAAACATCCCCCAGCTTGTCACAAGCGAGTAACTCCCGTGACTGAGCAGAGGATGCTGTTTTGCTCAAGACTGACCCAGGTCTCATTTTGGACAAGACCTCCACCTCCCCAAACTTGTCCTCTAAATGCTCAACAAAAACTGACGCTTCATCATCATGAAAGATTCCCCATCAGCTCTCGAACATACAAGGTACTGGGGTAAATAAGATCCGCAGCCATACTTAGCCTGACGTTCCTCCCATGGTGTGGTCAGGGAGGGGAACGATTTGGGGTCATACTTCTGTGCGTTGAATTGAGCTCGTGATCACTTAGAGACTGCTGGTGCTTCACCACCAGCAAGAAATGATGGACTACGCTTCATCGCGTGTCATCCACCCTGATGCCACCCACTCCGACCAGGGGCCCTCCCCACGGTCGCCACCCAGCTGCAGCTAAGGCCACCTGGCAGGACGGGAGTCCCAATGCCCCAGGGGGACAGGCGTCAACCCCTTGGCATACGTGGAGAGTTAACAGCGCAGCCATCAGCAGAGCGATCCCTGTGTGGTCAGGGGGCTACAGTTAACAGGGTACAAAGCGGCCCCACGACAATGGATTGGCTACCGTGCTGGACATCAGGTGCAAAGAAGTCCACGGTCATCGTCGACGCAGAAATCGACACTGCGTAGTGCATGGTGGTAGACGCACCCAAGAAGGTGTCCTCGCCCGTGAGATGGAGAATGGGCAGGACTGCAATGCGACGACGAGAAACTGGGCTAAAGATCTCAATGGACGATGGACACGATGCACCTTGTAAGGCGCCCTTCCCCAGTTGGCTCGCTCTTCGGGAAAGCATTGAAGAACGGAGGTCAAATCCTACAGGGGACCATCACATAAAGACCGAAACGTGTGAAACTCCTTTTAGTCGCCTCGTACGACAGGCAGGAATACCTCGGGCCTATTCTAACCCCCGGGACTTGCAGGGGGGAGGAGGGATGTTGATAATGCATCCATTTCTTCCTCAACAACACAGGTACATTTAAAGAAACCTCTTGTAGCTGGTCGCGAGAATAAAACCGTGTAAGAAACGAAAAACGATACTGAGAAATTTTTCTTTATTTTAGTTGTTATATTCTTTTGCAAAAAAAAGGAAAAAAACGTAAAAGAAAATCTGAAATAGTATGTTTAGCCTACAGTTCTACTAGTTAAAACATTACTGCTTTATTTCTGCACTTGTGTTATCACAATTAAACGTAGTGTCTCTTTATTAATGGCAGTTGAAACAAAAACTATCTAATTGGCACTTAGAACTAGAGCGTTCCATCTTGTGACGCTAGAACATTTCTAATAAATTAACTGTTTTCCCATTTGTCTCATTTTTTGCAGTAATGAAGTGGGTAACATTGTTCTGTCGTACCAGAATTCACTCTATATTCTTCGCACAGAAATTAGTTAGGTACAAAAATAGATCCATAGTGTTTTGATACTCCCGAAATATGTCAAATTTGACAGTTAGAATCTTTTCCATTTCTTTTCAGTTAACGATAAGATCGGTACACATACGGCTAGATGTCGTCCCCCCCCCCCCCCCCCCCACACACACACACACACAATTTCAGTGGTTTCACGACCACTGGTCTACAGGCTCACCATGCTTACATCTATAGACGAGAAAAATTAAAACGAGAGTTCTACAAGGGAACACCGACGAATCTCGAAGACGTTAAATGCCGTGTAGCACTGTCCCGTCTTGCGATAAGTACAGATGAAATGTAGTATTGTCTTCCCGGAATCTCTTTATAGCACGTATCAGAGCAAAAAGTCAGAATTTTAAGAATCTTATATGTGAGTCCTACTAATAAACGCACGAACCCCACCTTAGTTATGCGTTTGCCAACCTTTGGTACAGTAGTGCAAGTGATGTTATCTCGTTACTGTTGGTAAAGTACACTTTTATTATGTCGTTCCGTTCCTCTTTTAAAAAATCAAAGGTTTTGTCACAGTCTGACACTTGCATTCCTTGACATTAACCTGTATATGCAGAAAATTCACCTCGATGTTCACCAAAGTTGAACAAAACACCATCTCTGTATATTTGCTTATTTTAAACATGTTTCGGCTGGCCTATCCTAGCTGCCTCCCTTCTGTAATGGAGATTGTCCCATTGAAGCAAATCGTGACTTTCTACATCTACGAGGGCAGTTCAATAAGTAATGCAACACATTTTTTTTCTCGGCCAATTTTGGTTGAAAAAACCGGAAATTTCTTGTGGAATATTTTCAAACATTCCCGCTTCGTCTCGTATAGTTTCATTGACTTCCGACAGGTGGCAGCGCTGTACGGAGCTGTTAAAATGGCGTCTGTAACGGATGTGCGTTGCAAACAATGGGCAGTGATCGAGTTTCTTTTGGCGGAAAACCAGGCCATCTCAGATATTCATAGGCGCTTGCAGAATGTCTACGGTGATCTGGCAGTGGACAAAAGCACGGTGAGTCGTTGGGCAAAGCGTGTGTCATCATCACCCCAAGGTCAAGTAAGACTGTCTGATCTCCCGCGTGCGGGCCGGCCGTGCACAGCTGTGACTCCTGCAATGGTGGAGTGTGCGAACACACTCGTTCGAGATGATCGACGGATCACCATCAAACAACTCAGTGCTCAGCTTGACATATCTGTTGGTAGTGCTGTCACAATTGTTCACTAGTTGGGATATTCAAAGGTTTGTTCCCGCTGGGTCCCTCGTTGTCTAACCGAACACCATAAAGAGCAAAGGAGAACCATCTGTGCAGAATTGCTTGCTCGTCATGTGGCTGAGGGTGACAATTTCTTGTCAAAGATTGTTACAGGCGATGAAACATGGGTTCATCACTTCGAACCTGAAACAAAACGGCAATCAATGGAGTGGCGCCACACCCACTCCCCTACCAAGAAAAAGTTTAAAGCCATACCCTCAGCCGGCAAAGTCATGGTTACAGTCTTCTGGGACGCTGAAGGGGTTATTCTGTTCGATGTCCTTCCCCATGGTCAAGCGATCAACTCTGAAGTGTATTGTGCTACTCTTCAGAAATTGAAGAAACGACTTATGCGTGTTCGTAGGCACAAAAATCTGAACGAACTTCTCCTTCTTCATGACAACGCAAGACCTCACACAAGTCTTCGCACCCAAGAGGAGCTCACAAAACTTCAGTGGACTGTTCTTCCTCATGCACCCTACAGCCCCGATCTCGCACCATCGGATTTCCATATGTTTGGCCCAATGAAGGACGCAATCCGTGGGAGGCACTACGCGGATGATGAAGAAGTTATTGATGCAGTACGACGTTGGCTCCGACGTCGACCAGTGGAATGGTACCGTGCAGGCGTACAGGCCCTCATTTCAAGGTGGCGTAAGGCCGTAGCATTGAATGGAGATTACGTTGAAAAATAGTGTTGTGTAGCTAAAAGATTAGGGAATAACCTGGTGTATTTCAATGCTGAATAAAACAACCCCTGTTTCAGAAAAAAAATGTGTTGCATTACTTATTGAACTGCCCTCGTATATAGCTCAGCTCTGTACGTGCTCGAATATCAGCCAACAGCCCGAAGGAATATTAATACCTGTCTACTATTAAAGGTTTTTAAATTGGTGGAAAATAAAGAATATTTACTTAACTTCTTTATGGAGTTTTTATAAATCAAGTCGTGAGCTATTGAGGCGATAGGTGCTGCTTGTTTCTGACTACATTTTTAATATTGGGTCAATGGACATTGTACGTCATGCACTCAAGTTCATTAGCTTCCCCACTTCTGCTTTCATTGTTGCCATAACTGATAACGAATTTTCACAACGGTAAGTTATGATAGTTGAAATCAGTGTTTTAAGGCTTTTTCTGGCTATTAATGAGTACTCGCCGGTATCCATTCGAAAATATATCGCGAACTACTTGTTATCTTCAGGCAGTCTAAAAATATTATATTCTGGTTAGAATTACACTACCTCCAATATATTTGGCTCATTGATAATTGTCCTAGAAGGCAACTCGGTTTTTCAAATCGGCAAAATACGCCCTAATAGAATTTATTACTGATGATAGGTGCTGACTATTATGATCGGAAGGAGAGAAACAGAAATGGCCTGCAATGGTTTCAGTAAGTAAATAAGGGTTCAAAAACAAAATTTCAACTGTATCTAGAACTGAAAGTTTGCAATGAGTGTATGTAACCGTTGAGCATGTTTGGGACTGGATGAAGCGTCGTCTCACGCGGTCTGCACGTCCAGCACGAACGCTGGTCCAACTGAGGCGCCAGGTGGAAATGGCATGGCAAGCCGTTCCACAGGACTACATCCAGCATCTCTACGATCGTCTCCATGGGAGAATAGCAGCCTGCATTGCTGCGAAAGGTGGATATACACTGTACTAGTGCCGACATTGTGCATGCTCTGTTGCCTGTGTCTATGTGCCTGTGGTTCTGTCAGTGTGATCATGTGATGTATCCGACCCCAGGAATGTGTCAATAAAGTTTCCCCTTCCTGGGACAATGAATTCACGGTGTTCTTATTTCAATTTCTAGGAGTGTATTTGAAAATTTTCTTGTTGTGTTACACGACTTTTTTGTTAATGAATCTGAGTATTTTCATGCCTGTTTCCATTGTGGCAGGGCTGTAGTTTTCTTCTCAGAGAATTCCTGAAAATGTTGAATGCCTGGTGCCCTTTTCCCAAGCTCTTGTTTGCTCTTTATATGTTGGGTTCTTGATTTTGTGTACTCTTTTGCTGTACTTGTTTAGCTTGTTTTATTTCAATGTCTATTTGGATTATGTTGGTTAATTTTGTGAACAGAAATTCTGGAGAGCCATTGCTACTTGAGCTACTATGTCTCACTCGTTACTTTAGCTGTGTTTTCTAATCAGAGTGTGTTTAATCTCTGGACATGTGTCTGACAGTTGTTTATTTTTGAGACTGAATGGTTTTATGACAGTTGTAGTGTTGTGTATACTACGATATTTTTTCTGTAAATATACGGGTGTTGGTTTCTTTCTGATAGATACATCTAGAATGGTTAATTGGTCTGCTATTTTTTTCTTTCATGTGATCTTTATCATTCTGTGTAGTGTGTTTATCTCCATATGTAGTTGTTTTATCTTTGCTTCTCGTTCATCTATCATGGAGAGAGTAGCTCTACATACCTCCACAGATATAGCAGTTTGAATTTTCCTGGCTATTTTTTGAAATAATCTTCCTTCTGTTTGGTTTACGAAAATGTTTGCTAACTTTCATGGAAGGGGCTCCTACTGGCAACCCTCCCTCTTGCAAGTAGAAATCTTTATTAAATTTAAAATATTTTTGGTCAATAGTAAAGAGTAGGATTGGACTTAGCTTTCCCATATGTTCCTTTGGTAACTGATTGATAGTTTCTAGGTCTTATTCCATTGCCCTAGTTTCTTTGACTGGGAATGTGAACTACATGTCTTCTACAACAAATGAGATCAACATAGCTGTTTCTGGGGTATACATATGTATTTTATGTCCTATTTCTCTGTATTTTTCACTATTCTATCTTTTTGTGTTTTGTACTTTTGTGAGAGTGTGTTTTGCTTATGTCTAGTGGGGTGTACATAAGTGCTTTTCTGTAATTTGTGCCGGTCTCATAAGCGTGTTCACTTAATCAATTTTCAGTTGACTCTGGAATTACTGAGCGATACGTTTCATACCTGCAAGCCAGCCTTTTTGAGCTAATGATTTTGCCTTCTGTGCAGCACGTGAACTGTCTCTGAACGTTATGTCGACATACGAGGTATGACCGGAAAGTTTTTAAGAATGGGCTTGTAATTGTACAATGGTGGTACTTATATGCTACTGTGATGCAGCTCCTTCAAATGAGTCCCCTTCTGACTGTACACATCGACTCCATATGTGCTTCCACTTTTGGAAATATTCCTGGATTTTTTTTCCTGAAGTTGGTTAAGGACGCTCTCCATATTTGCCTGGATCGAGTCAAATCGCTTCCCCTTCAGTGAAAATTTCAATTTAGGAAACAGTTAGAAGTCCACAGGGGACAAATCAGGGGAACTGGCAGTTGTGGAAGCACAGGAATTTTGAATTTGGTCAAAAATTCAACGATGGAGAAGGCACGATGAGCCGGAGCATTGTCATGGTGCAGCACCCCCAACTCCTGTCTTTACACAATGCAGGTGTCCTCTTCTGCACCTTTTCGCGCAAATGCTCAAGGACACATTTGTAGTATTCCTGGATAATTGTCTGTCATCTAGGAGTAAATGCTTGATGCACAATTCTGGTAGAATCGAAAAAAATCGCCAACATTGCCTTGTCTGTGGCGTGTGTCTAAGGATCATGGCGAACCTGGAGTCTTCCACTGCAAAGACTGCACTTTGGTTTCAGGATCAAATCCATATACCCACAATGCATCACCTGTAATTACCCTATTTAACAAATCTGGGTCTTTTTAGTCCGATTAATCAGTTCTTGGCGCACTTCAAGTCGATATTGTCTCTGGTCACTTGACAACACTTTTGGAATGAATTTTGTGGACACACATGTTCAGATCTTGAGTTATAACTGACTGAACTGCATAAAAACTTAAATTAAGTTCATCAACCATCTCCCTAATTGTAAGTCTATGATCAGAGCGGACTAAGTTGCGAACTTTCACAACATTTTCATTCGTTTTTGAGGTGGAAGGACGACCAGGCCGTGGTTCATCTTCAAATGATTCATGGCCTTTTTTTAAATCTGTTGAACCAGACGAAAACATTTCACTGGCTCATACAAACAATTAAAAATAGCTTTTGGAGATAATTGTATGTCTCTGAAGCTTATTTCCCAGTTTTAAAACAAAATTTCACACAATCTCGTTGCTCCATTTTTATGTCCATTTTCACGCAGACAGAATCCGGCAACAAGCCCTAACAGACCTGCACTTAACCAGGTGCCACAACGAACTGAATAAAGGAAACGCAGTTTCCTGTCAGAGGGCGTTGAAGGACAAGGCAGTGACTCACTCCCCACCCTCCGTGTACCCGCCCGCGAAACCAGTAAGCAGTAGCGGATCCATTCTTAAAACTTTCCAATGAAGAAAACTGAGGAACATGGGGTCAAAGATGCGGAGAAATACTTGACTCGACGCCATATGGATGTTGTAATTTTTGTTGTTAGGCCTCATCTCTGCAGTAGCAGTTATCTCGTACGTGCAACGTAGGTTACACACTGTCTGTTGCGACTGTAAGAAAAGTCTTACACAGAGCATAAGCATTGTGCTTCACTTCAGAGCATGTGCAATGGTCATTATAACAATGTCGTTTTTCTTACAAAAGTGTCAACCAAGATTGATAACAGATGTCATCTTTTGAATTTCTACTACTATACCATACCACACTCGTGTACAAAACTTAAGGTCTAAAATTACTTTCGCGTGATGTGTGCTGCCAAGTAACACAGCACAATGAAACTTGGACTGTACATAGAAAGACCTGTTATAGAGTAGTACCGAAGGCAACAGAAAGAAATACGCAGTGATATGAACAGAAATGAAACTTTTATGCAAGGACATTAATTACACTGAAGTCACCACGATTTCTGATAGACCGCTGGACATTACAAAAGGTGGTGCAAATGGCTCTGAGCACTATGGGACTTAACTTCTGAGGTCATCAGTGCCCTATAACTTAGAACTACTTAAACCTAAGTAATCTAAGGACATCACACACATCCATGCCCGAGGCAGGATTACAAAAGGTGGGATGCTATCCCTAATAATGTGCGTGATCACCAAGGACGGCATTGCACGTTTCGCAACACGTTCCCGTCTAGGCCATACGGTTGGTAAGAAGTTCTTGTGCTAGGGCGCTCCATTTCTCCAGCAGCGCGGCTGACGCTGTTGTGTGGCCGTTGTTGCATGTGGAAATTCAGCAGCACATGTACCCAACGCATCCCACACGTGCCCGATGGTATTTAAGTCGGGGAAAAAGTCGGACCAGTTCATTCAGTGAATATCTGGAGGTCAGTAGGCCCATGCAACATTATGTCTCCTCAACCATAACACCAGGTACACCACAACGATCGTGTTTGGCAATGTTCATGGGTGCTTTGTTCTCAGTTGGCGCCATGTGAGGATTGTTGAAAATGATCGCTTTAGTTGTGCAGGTGTCATTATGTGGGAAGAGATATTTCAGCGCAGTGTGGTGAGGTGTATTTCAGCACGTCCACATGCACCAACGACCATCATCAAGAACTCCTTCCCAACCTTATGGCCATTATGGGAACACGTTGTAGAGCATGCACTGTCGTCCATGGTGATCACTCACCCTGTTAACAACTATGCCCCGCCTGTTGCAACCTCTAATGGACCATGATGAATCGCAGTGAAATTATTATGTTTGAATAAAAGTGTCATTTCTGTTGGTCTCATTGCGTATTTCTTTCTGCTTTTCTGTACTATACCGTAGCCGTTCTTTGCATACATGGTCCAACTTTCATGGAGATATGTTACTGGCGGTGATACATCATGCGGAAGTTACGAGGTCTGTTCAAAAAATTCCGGAATGGTCGTAATTTCGCGTCAGTCGTTTGTTAGAGCGAAATGCGGCCGGCATCCCTGCACATGCCTGTGTAACTGCCAGAAGTTTCATTGCTGTATGTCTGTTAGTTATTGTTCACTGATGTACTGAGTGGAACTTAGTGTCACATACTTTGCGGATTTCGAGATGGCAGAGTTAGAGAAGCAACGGGTCTTCATTAAATTTTTTTGCGAAACTCACGGCAACCTTTACAGAGACACACCAAAATGATGCAGGAAGCCTACGGAGATGAGTGTTTACGCCGTCCTCGGTGTTACGAATGGTTCACACGGTTTAAAAATGACTGGACGGAAGTCAAACATGATGCTCGTTCAGGACGCTTTTCCGCGTCTACCGACGACGCTCATGTCAGGAACGTCAACCAAATTAAGCGCGCCGAACGAAGGCTGACTATCCGAGAGACTGCAGAAGAATACAGCATTTCAGCTGGATAATGTCACGAAATTGTAGCGCAGCATATTGGAATTCCCTGAACTACCGCCAAGTTTATCCCACGGCTTATGCGCCAGGGTCAGGCAGACCTTCACCTCGCAGTTACTGGAGAGCTTTTACATCGCGCAAATGAGAGCGTAATCTATCATGTTTACATTTTAATAAAAATTTAAGCTACCGGAGTAGACCAACAATGGGTGTATGGTATCATATTATAACCTGTGTTTTCGCTTTCGCCTGCGAGAGCGCAGCATTGTAAATAATATCGTTGGCTTGTTAGTGTTCGGTGATTTTTAACACAGTTGCGTATTCCGTGACTTTACTAATTATTTTTTTCTCTGATAGTAGACTTGACTAGGGAAGGACGTATTTTAAAAGGACAAAATTCGGGACTATTTTGAACAGACTTCGTACTTTAGTCCTTAATTATCGCATAGGAGTGTATACTGTAATTGTTACTTACTATTTTTTTTGTTTCCTACTTCATTGCTAATCTTCCTTTACATATAGGTGTTCAACTTTAGTACACTACATTTCACTGATCCTGAAATATATTTTCGTTTTTGTGTCGAGTATATAAACAGACACCATGAATAGTTTCTTTCGATGTTGTGGGTTGCGATTTTTTTTGTTTTTTGTTTTATGTTTGTGAACGTGTGCGCTATTCCTTTGTGCGTGCGAGTGTGTGTATGTGTGTGTGTGTGTGTGTGTGTGTGTGTGTGTGTGTGTGTGTGTGTGTGTGTGTGTGCGCGCGCGTGTGTGTGCGCGCGTGTGTGTGCGCACGCGCGCTCGCGCGCAAGGATAGATTATACCAACATCTGTGCGCACAAGTTATTACTTCGTTAAGCTACTTTATTACGGTACTGTAATGGGTGATCGTAAGTGAATACGTTGATTGGTTGATTTGATACAGTTTTTAGAGAGGGCAGGCGGGTTACTTTTTTTCTAATATATGTCATTCTTAATATTTTCTAGACATAAAGAGGATTCCATAAAGTTTCGGGATTGCAGCTTCTTTTTGCCGCGATATTACGGCTAAAAACCATACAGCCTTCTTCAGCTGAGTGTTTTGCACAGGAGATTGTCTAGTTTACGTCGCTCACGTTATATACAAATCGGCGCAAAGATGCATGCGCAAAGGCGGCCGCTGCACGAGCGACCTCTGTGCGGTTTAGCGCTCTCTTCTGTTATTCCTCCACCCATGGCGCGCAGGCGCACGCATAAATGGTGGTAACACATACGCTCTCTCTGGCGGAATGCGGGTACGCAGAGTTAAAATTCAGATGCCAAATTAAGAAAATTAACAGTCACTAGACGTGTCGTTAGTCATAAAATGTTTTCTTTCTGTAAATATTAAAGAAATCACCGGACTTCACACCTTATCCAGTTGAAATCTGTCATCACTATTAATAAAGATCATCCGTCGGACTTACTTCCACCGATTCCTTAATAACTGAATTCGAGAATGATATCGTCGAGCAAAGATTTACGTGGCAGAATAATCCAGTGAACGTCCTCCGGAGATACAGTGGTTGGGTGTGGCTGAGTCACTGGGCTGCGAAAGGCGAGTGTGGCGACCATGTTCAAGGTACCCTTGGGGTACTGTGTGCGTTGTCTGATCACTGTAAGCTTTGCCAAACTGACAACGTATTTTGTAGATTTCAGCAATTCACAGCCCTCGACTGTCTCATACCGAACCGAGAAGAGCACAAGGCTTTGTAGATGGTCGCAAGATTACTTTAATGTGCTGTTTCCTTACCGTGCTGCTTAATTCCGACGAAATATTGTCGATATATGGAAGCAATGCCATGGACTCGAATTGCTCGTTCTGCTCTCGACCTACTGGGTGGTCACATTTCTTCGTGTTCAAAGATGCGCTGATCTGATGTGGAGAACGTCCATTATCTTTGACCACAGACTGCAGCTTGAGCCGTGTCGCGATCCACCTATCGCGCCAGGCTTCCGTGTGCTCCTATCTTTGCCTAGAGTGCGTCTACGGGCGGCTTCTAGCAGATCTCTGGTGAGCCCGCTCTCTCGCAGACAGTCTGCCGAGGAGGCAGTTGGTTCTTAGCTGGAAAGCTCATAGGCTGTTCCGGAGCAACTGGCGGTCAGGGTTGTCAGCTGTTCTTCGACGCGTTCCGCCGTAGTTAACGGTATCATGGGTAGAGGACGGAGGGGGGGGAGGGGGAGGGGTGCTTTTCCACCGCGGCCTGAGGACTGGTGCTGCAAACCGCCGTCTGTGACAGAGTTCGACTCTACATGCCGCCACGGGACAGCAAATTGCTTGTTTACGTTTCTTCTGTAATACCCCGTGAGCAGTTTGAAGTTGTCGCTTACATTCAGCGGTGCAGCAGCACTGTGGTAACTACAATTACGACACTCATTACACCAGCCCTGTGTCCTGCAAGGAACACTAACTGGGTAATGCTCGGTAACTAAGCGGACCTCTGAGAGAAGCCGATACTCGCCAATTATCACCTTGATATTTAAATCATTTCATTTGTTTGACAAAGTTCAGCCTCCCGTGGTAAAACTGTCTTCTACAATCTGACATTCAGAAAATTTTGCAATTGTGAACAGCGTAAAATTCGTTACTTTTAACACTCCATATATACTCTTGCGGCCAGCCTGAGAGTTCGCAATACTCTGTTAGGATTTGAAGGTTGGCTACAGCGCGCATACACAACCTCTGGAATCTAAGATATTGTTGTCGCGCTTCGCAGCGCACGGATTAACTAGTGGCAGTTTTGAAGCCAGGGTAGGAGCCCGCCTGCTGTGGTGCGCTCGTGTGTTGGGCGAGGGGTCGTCGCCGAGCTGCCGTATTGCCGTGTCCGCCAGCAGCGACACAGGATTTGGTATTGAGTTGATATTTTTTATAATTTGCAGCGCGCTTATTAATTTAAAGAAAAGGGTTTGTGTATGTGCGTAGCAGCAGACGGTAATTTTGATAATGATAGGAGTTGAATTCTTAAGGGAAACCATTGTTTGGCGAATAGATTAAGTATTGATTTTTGTCATTGATTTCTTTTGTAATTGTCAGGGAATTCTTTCACTATGTATTTAATTGAGAAATATTTCAGTCTGTCTCAAGATTTTGATTAATTTGTAATATTGCCTTAATGCCACTGAGGCAGATTTACATACGAAGCGATTGTTCAAAGAGCTTCTAGCGCTTTGTTAATTGAATGAGAAAGAATCGCTTACAGAATATAGTTTTTGAAAAAAGGAATTACTTGTTTGGGTTATCATTTATCGAGTTTAGATTTGACCAAACCCTTTCTCTTGAATTATATGTAGCTGTAGTAAGCAGCAGCAGCAACAGCAGGAGCCGCCATACACAACATGCATTGCACTCAGCATGAATAATAGGTTTTTTATGTTTTTGTTAAATAAGGGACTGCACCAGATCAAGCAGTGGCAACAGAAAGGGCAAGTAAGTTATTTATTGCGCACAGGACCAATAAAAAATAAAGTTTAGGCGATCTCTGCGATAGTAAAATTAACAAGAGTACAAGCACGAGATTTTCAGTAGAAAACACGAGGTAAGAAGATAGGGCTCGCGACTTTCAAGCCTTATGGAGTTGACCAAGCCTGGGCTCTCCTATTGTTAATGGAATTGTCTATTTAAGACAAATAGTGTGGGCAACCAAAAAAATTTCTACTTCTTGTAAATGAAGAAAAAATACGAATCATCCGATTTGGCACGTCTGTATTTCTGAAACAAAAAAAAAAAAAAAACACAATTAATTTTGTTTTTTGATGAATAGAAAACTCGAAAAGTTCATTCATTGTTGCTCGTAACGGAGGCACATAAACAGGGTCTTTTATAAACCGCCACAAGAAATGGTCACACACTGTCAGGTCCGGTGATCTTAGAGGCCAGTAATGTAAGGCAGAGTCATTTGGTCCAGTGCGACCGATCTATCGTTCAGTAATCATTTGATTTAAAAATTTCCGCACTTCCAGTTGGCGGTGCCTCATCCTGTTGGTAAATGAAGTCATTCGAATCGGTCTCCAACTAAGGGAAAAGAAAGTTCTCAAGCATATCGAGATATCTGTTTCTTGTAACAGTGGTCTCGGCAAAGAAAAATGGACTGTACATCTTTTCTTGTGAAACTGTACAAACCACATTACATTTTGGAGAGTCCCTCTCATGCTGTACAACTTCATGTGGTTGTTCCGTACCCCTCATGCTGACATTATGACGGTTCACCTTTACATTTAAATGGAATGTTGTTACGTCACTAAACACTAAGAGTGGAAGAAAATTGTCAACCTCCATCTTGCCAAGAACGAAATTGCAGAACTCCTCACGTTGTTGTTTGTCAGCTTCCCGAAGAGCTTGCAGTAGTTGAATTTTGTGTGGTTTCGTGTGTAAACGTAGGCGCAACACACGCCAGACGGACATCGGGGGCACGTTGAGCTGTCGAGCTGCACGGCGAACGGATTTCTGCGAACTTCTTGTGAAACTTTGGCGGGTGCGTCCGATGTCTTGTGTCAAGACACCCGGGGACGGCCCGGCGATTTGCCTTTACACGAACAGCCTGTTTCTCGGAATTGTTCACGCCATTGTCTAATGCTCTGTCCTGTAGGAGGATCTACATCTTACCTAGTACGAAAGTCAGGCTGAACAGTTATTAGCGACCCGCACTGCGCACTTACACGAGGTGTAAGTGCATAAATAAATCACAAAAAGGAAAATATATTTCAGTATCAATGAAGTGCAGGGCGTTAAAACCGAGCATTTGTATGTAGATCATTAGAAATGAAGTTCGAAGCAAAAGCTCATGAATAATAATTGTACTTTAATTCCATTAAATGGCAGTAATCTAACATATGAGAACTATTTTCGACCTTGGCAGTCAGATTTGTAAGGAAAATCACATTGTTTCGCTGGTCACTGAAGATGCTTTGAAATAAAGTGAAATGCGCACAGTCTAAAAAATACTTTTATTACAAACTCAAAACGTCTATAATCTATATAACATGAATAACAGCGACAGCAGAACCGAAGTGTAACAACAAAAAAGGCAGACCTGTATTATGAATTAGTACGAAACCTGTAAGCCCCCAATTAGACGTTAAGCGAGTAATAGACAAAAATCTTAGTAAAGATTTGAAATTATATTTAGAGTTCGTTGGAAGCCGTTAAGCGCTCTCATAATGAAACACTGGATGAGTATAAGAGTAGTCTGGATATTTTGCGTCCCGTTTCAAGCGAAAGCTAGTTTTTCTTGGGTCTCAATGTTCATGGCGTCATAGCTGCGGAACTGTGTGTCGTGCAATGATATAATTTTGTACATATATTCAGTGGTATATGTGGATACTATAGGCGAAATGTGGTGCGAATCGAATTAGTAGTGAAAGAGTAATAAATTTAGATCGTGCCTGACGCGACAGTTTTATTGCATCAACATTTTGTGGGACGAATCAGCGACGAAAGTTTCGTAAAGGTTTGCAATTATCTGTTACATTTGTTGCAAGGCACCAAATGCTCCCGTTCTCAAATACTGGGTGAATATAGTCTTTGTATTTGCGCACCATGAGTTACTTGCCTCAGGACATATAAGCAATTTCTAATTCTAACAGCTGTCATATAGTGTTAAACCTTTACAGTAAGATTGTAACGCTTAATGAGAAGATTTTGACAGAATTTGAAGTTTTTAAATCCGGTCAATAATTACGTGAAATATTGAAAATCAAATCTTCGTTGCCCCTAGAAGCCGTTGCATAGGCAACCTGCAACTGTGATTGTGCACTATGTAGCATAAACCGTGTTGGGCATTTAGTAATACAGGTTATAAAGCATGAAATTATGACAGTATGAAGTTAATAGTCAAAAACCCATAGCTGTGATAGTACGCGAGTCGAAAAGGACGGTACCTGACATCCATATTGAAAGATATAAAATATAAAATAGAAATTGATAAATTAATGAGGCACCTTAATTACAGACAACAGATGTAATGTGCAAAAGAGGAAAAAATTGCAGCAGATTTCTCTAAATGAACGAAGAGAACTACTAGTGAACTAATCGTTTAGTATGAAAAAGCAAAGACGAACATTTTTTAAAGCCGTTTGTCTGAAATGCAAGTCTTTGAGAGATGGAAACTGTTGAACACAGGTGGGAAAACACTTAGAAGCGATGGGAATATGACGCTAGAGAATGGCAACGAGGTAATGACCAAGAGAAACCAGTGAAGATGTTCCTGAGAAAATAGTCGAAGATCTATTGGAAGTAGTAAAGTTCCAAAACTATCGAGAAATGTAGGGGACAGATTGCAGCTTTAGAAGATGATAAATTTTCTTCTTTTGCGTTTGAGTGAAATGTCCAGCAAGTTTTCGCCTTACCCTTCTGTTACATCCTGCGTATCAATGACCTGCTGCTAAATATGAACAGTCACTGTGAAAGACATATAATGTAAAGTAAATGTTTTACCAAATAGATGATGAGTAACATATCCTAGTGGCTTAGGGAGCACAGATTCAGCCTAACTTGAACAAAATATAGTGCATACAGTTTCTGACATGGAACACTTGCAGAAGCAAAAATTTGTATAAATAACACAGATTAACTCACTATTAATGAAGCAGTACAAATAACCAAATACCTTGTTAGTGAAAGGGGGCTAACATGTAGATTAGAATATCTATTTCAGCTAATTTTTTCTGCTGCAAATTTTGAAACTGTCGTTAAAATCTATATCTTCAGCTATACTATTTTCGACTGACAGTTTCGTAAAACTAAAGAGTCATGCTTGACACATAGCGTATCCCGAATAACTGTCAATTAGTTTGAGTTTTGAGAAAATTATTTTCCATTAGTGTATCGAAACACACAAAGCTAAGAAACAGTTAACGACAAAATGAAGTTGGGTACAGATTCGAAAAATTCAGATTCAGCCATGAATTGTAAGGATCTTAAAGAAGTCAAATGGAGAGACTCTTCATCTGCAACTTTGGCAGCTTGTAGAAATCTTCTTAGGCGTGAAATTTCTGCAAGGATATTGTCTACAGATATCGCATGGTAGGTGTCATTTAAACTTTTTACAATCGAGGGAAGTTCCGTTTCTGAGGTTTTAATGAAACTGTTGGACTAAAACAGAAAGCGATCTTATATACGTTCCACAGCTTTGCGCGTATCGATTTCTTGTAGAAACCTGTCAACGCACTCTGACATCGACCTTCTCAGTTCCTGGTGCGAAGTCAGCGTATTATTTGCAGCCTTCTCTCCAGGCATTATTTTTCTTCCAGATAATTCTCTTTTCCGCAGGAATGCCCTTTTCCTCAGGTACGTTCTTCGCAGATCGAAGTGCTGCGTCGACCAGATAATTTCTCTTGTCTTTAAAAAAAAACTCCAGACGTATAGTCTTAGTAATTCATACTCAGAAGCTGACACCAAGAATCTATAATACTTTTGAGCATGGTTGACTTCTTCGGATACGGAACGCTATAAACACGCACAAAAAAAAACTAGAAATGTTAAAATGCAGGAAACATAGCTTGAGCACATCATCTTGTTTGTATAGTTTCCGACAAATCAGACAGTTCTTCGGTAGCACTATTATTGTTTTTAAAGCTTTACCCCTTCGTAGTTGGTACTCCGTGATCTGTCTCAAAGTCTGTTAGCTGCACCTCCAAAGTTTTTCGGAAGGATCGTCCATTCGTGGTTGGAATCTGAGTAATTCGTGTACAAACTTTCTAAGACCAGACATAAATTAACTGTCACAAAACTGCGTAATCCGATGAGACTGAGAAAGTGGATTGTACAGAGTACAAACAACGCATTAGGATTAAGTTCACAAACTCTTGCTTGAACTGCTGAATGTATTTCAGCCATTGTAGAATCATTGCCCTATCCTTTGTCCTCAGCACATTGGTATTTCCAGACCATCCTGTTAAACAACCTATCAAATGTCTTTCGTTATTTTAATGTTTTTTTTCCAGTTTTCTGAAAATAACCTAGAAATGTCTCCTTCACTTTTGCTTTTCTGTTTTCTATGTTAACGTAACAAATGATTTCACTGTTTTGATCTATGTACGAAAAATCTCCTCTGCCCACAAACACATTTTTTTTGCGATCACAGTACCTTCGGTAACAAAGAGTTATTTGTTTTACAGTCTTAAATATCTGATTACTACGAAAGAACAGTATCACGGTAAGCTTCAGAGCACAACAATTATTGGTTGAGAAGCTACGTTAACAGTACCTTCTGTACGAGAAATTAATATCAAACAAGGATTGTTGACATCACTGGCTGAAGTACTGTGTGAGATAAAAATTTTGGTTTACATGCTATTTTAGCGCTAAAATGAGCGTATGCTTACAAAAAAAGTCAGGCCCAGTCTATAAGCACTCCACTTGCTCAACCACTCTCGTAAGTGTGAGGAATGAAGCTACGCAGAGAAAAATATTGTTACAGCTCGTGCCACAGAACCTAGCAAGTTTTGTTATCGCCAAGAAGATGGCACACGACACACTCTACAGGTAGAGGGATCATTATCCCCTCCACAAATTTTTACATGTATATATTTACTGTTATAGTTCTTAAATAAATGACAAGGCCCTCGTTGCAAGTTACCTATCTAACAGCTGCCAGGGGCAGCAAAATTTTGATTCGCTGTGTTTCAAATAGTTATGTTCGATCGTGTTCAAAGATGCAATCGCCATCCTCCAACTGCTCTTCAACAGTGGGAAGCAAGAAGGTGCTTAAAACAACATGTATGCCTGTGCTGTGATAGTTCCACGCAAAACAACAAGGGGTGCAAGCCCACTCCATGAAAAACACGACCACACCATAACACCAACGTCTCCGAATTTTACTGTTGGCACTACACACGCTGGCAGATGACTTTCTCCGGGCATTCGCCATACCCACACCTTGCCATCGGAGCGCCACATTGTGTACCGTGATTCGTCAGTCCACACAACGTTTTTCCACATTTCAATCATCCAACGTTTACGCTAATTACACCAATCGAGGCGTCGTTCGGCTTTACTGTCGTGATGTGTGGCTTATGAGAGGCCGCTCGACCATGAAATCAAAGTTTTCTCACCTCCCGCCAAACTGTCATAGTACTTGCAGTGGATCCTGATGCAGTTTGGAATTCCTGTGTGATGAGCTGGGTACATGTCTGCCTATTACACATTACGACTCTCACCATCTGTCGGCGGTCTCTGTCAGTCAACAGACGAGGTCGGCCCGTACGCTTTTGTGCTGTACGTATCCCTTCACGTTTCCACTTCACTATCACATCGGCAACAGTGGGCCTACGGATGTTTAGGAGTGTGGAAATCTCGCGTACAGACGTATGATACAAGTGACACCCAATCACCTGACCACATTCGTAGTCCGTGAGTCCCGCGGACCATCCCATTCAGTTCTCTCACGCTGTCTAATAACTACTGACGTCGCTGATATGGAGTGCTTGGCAGTAGGTGGCAGCACGATTCACCTAATATGAAAAACGTGTGGTTTTGGGGGTGTCCGGATACTGTTGATCATATAGTGTACAATACTATGATCAGTCACTAGATTATAACAGCTACCAAGAAACATATGTTCCTACATGCACTATCCTCTTTGTACAACGTTCTTCTCCACTGCTTTCGTTAATTTGCATGTGCTCAATATTTACCGATAACCTGTAATTTTTCTTTGTTAAAGTTTTCCATATGTCACGGCTTTAGGATACGTGCTCTCTCACAGGACAGGAGGAACCTTTTATTAATTACTGCTCTTGAAATGAGTAATAATAATCAGAAATTCAGCTCATCCATACACGGGTTATTTCCCGGAGTCACTTACGAAATCCATGTTAAAAGCATGCGACTGCACGTGTGTTTTTACATTCGTTTACAGATATGTTCCTCAATTTGGACACAAACTTTACTCCAATTCTGCGTTCTGCGAGAGTGTTAATCAGTGCACAGCATAACCGGATAATTAGCAGAACTTGTCACATTTTGAGTAGAGAGGTGTTAGATTATTAGACTGAGGCAAGCGTCTTCATGGCGCATTATATTCCTATAAGTTTACCGAATCACGTTATGAAATTTCTAGAAGTAACAGTGGTCTTAAATTCACTCAAATTTTCATTTATGTCCCCATTTCTTCCCGTTGCGCAACGTAAGCATCCCAACTCTTAGTACGTTTACGCAGCATAGTCCAGTTGCTTAATAAATTATTCCTTGGATCAAAATTTTTCGTGAGTTTCCTGTTTTAAATTTTCTTATAAGATTTTTCTGTACTATGTAGTGACTCGATCCATGACGAAATAGCTTTAATTTATATGGCCAAACCGGAGCCTGATGCATTAAATTTAATCCGCTTAATTAGTACGCACAGTGATAACAGATGGGCATCCGATATGTTGTACATTGTGATCTTAATCTGACTGGAAGGACGATTTGCGTGACACCGCGCTATTACGATTTAAAACGATTACAGAAACCACTAAATATGATCGTGAAATTTATTTCGAGGAGGTGCCGTATCTTGCTGTAGACATATCGAAATAACGTGATGTAAGTCGTCATTGTATTAATAGGCAGCGTAACTCAGTTAGCACTTGGTACCAGATAGTTGGGTGACCTCGACCCAGATCGAATCCGTGGGCTCGAGTAACAAATGACCGCCTGCCTCAGCGGTCAAAAAGATGTCATCGAGAGCACGTTTTGACGTCTACAAAGCCACGTTATTGACTTGATTCTACCTTTCTGTCTGGAGACAAATTAACACGAGATACACCGGAAAGCAGCTTATACATTTCAGATATGGATGACGCTTATATTGGAGTATTCAATGGAATTCAGCTAACATTACTGGAGAAATGTAAGTTGAGAAGGTAATAAAGTTCCTAGTAGCAAGAGAACAGTGCTTTCGGGTACAATATATTTTTGTCGCACGTAAGGTGCAAGCGCTATTGTGTTAAGTGTACGTATCAAATACGGAATAATTTAGCTTGTGGAGAAATAGGAATAAGAAAGTGACGAGAAGTACATTAAAACATATTTGTCTGGTAACTTCTAGAGATATTCAAGCGTTTATACATATATACATACATAGAGAAATGTTACTTAAAAGTAAACAGTCTTGAACTAGATTAATCTAGAACACTTCGTCCATTGTTTTTACTGTAGCTGCTGGTGTGGCATTTGGGGGGGAAGGAGGGGGGGCAGTGTATATCTAGCCAACAACAAAGAAGAAAACTAGCAGAAGACATCACTGATTTAGATTTCTAGATATACACCGACCCCCACCTTCCCCCCAAATGCCACACCAGCAGCTACAGTAAAAACAATGGACAAAGTGTACTAGATTAATCTAGTTTAAGATTGTTTATTTTTAAGTAACATTTCTCTATGTATGTATGTATGTATAAACGCTTGAGGATGAACAGAACATGTTCGAAACGCGTTGCATTATGTTAGATTAAGCATAAAATAAAAAGTGACTGGTAGCAGAAACTCGAAATAAATAATTATCCCACACAGTTACGGTTCACAAACATAGCCATTACGGCTGAAAATAAAAATAACTTCTAAAGAACTTTTTTATGAAGATATGAAGGAATTTTTCTACCAAAAAGTCGGCCCACTAAACAAAATGTAATGTACAAAATACTTACAGCACCAAATTCTGAGTTAAGTTATATATTAGCACATCGTCGCCTTCCATCATATTATTTTGTATGTCGAGAATGAGGCGTGCCATTTCTTCAAGTTCGAATCCTGCCTCGGGCATGGATGTGTGTGATGTCCTTAGGTTAGTTAGGTTTAAGTAGTTCTAAGTTCTAGGGGACTGATGACCCCAGATGTTAAGTCCCATAGTGCTCAGAGCCATTCGAACCATTTCTTCAAGTAACAACTGATGGTACAGAAAGCTAAATAGGCTAATATATGAGAACCCTGTTCGTAAAAAATATTACTAAACACATAGAACAAACACATGGCCCCCCTTGCTAGTTACCTTCTAACAGCTGCCAGGGGCAAAAACGTTTTGATTCGCAGTGTTTCAAATAATTATTGATAGAATTTAAAATTTTAAATGCTCTCATAATCTACTCATTAAGAGCTATAATCTTACGTTAAAGATTTAACACAATAATACAGTATTAATGTTAGAAACTGTATACGGGGGCGTGCTGAAAAAATAATGCCTCCGAAAAATTTACGTGAAGACTCTTAAAGCATTTTAAGTAAAACAGAATTTATTAACACTACATCTTCTTTCTTCATGTCTACATATTCGCAACCCTCTGCCGCTCCGAATTCCAGCATTTAACATAACGGTATTTAGTTTAACTATGTCGGCCCGTGAGAAACAGCATTCTGTAATCGAGTTTCGAACGCGAAGAGTTCGACCACGCATGGAGCAACCTCTGCTTTAGCATGACACGCCGGACGACGCACAAGTCCTGCGACATCTGCAACAATCCGACGTCTTGCGTTCATCTATACAATCCCTACTTGGGCACTTATGATTTTTGTCCGTTTCGAAAACTTAAAGAACACCTTAGAGGCCTTCACTTTGATAGTGATGAGGCGAAGGAAGCAGAGGTGAGGTTGTTGCTCCGTCAACAAAAAGTGAAACATTCTACGTTGCTGATATCAACGAACTGGCCTCTCAATGGGAGAAATGTGTTCTTTATCAGGCTGACACGACGTTGTCTAATGGATGTTCCGCTGTGTAACTTTTCTAACCAGAATACCGCACGAGCAAACCAAATGCGACTTTACCTGATGTCGCTCGCACCTTAGATAACTGGGCTATGCATAGTTCTGTTTAAAAAGAATAGGTCGCTAATGTCGTAGAGTAGAGCTGCACACGCCTGCTTTCATGCCCAGCAGCTAGCTCGCTGCAGATAGTTCAAAAATGGCTCTGAGCACTATGGGACTTATCATCCGAGGTCATCAGTCCCCTAGACATGGAACTACGTAAACCTAACTAACCTAAGGACATCACACGCATCCATGCCCGAGGCAGGATTCGAACCTATGACCGTAGCGGTCGCGCGGCTCCAGACTGAAGCGCCTAGAACCGATCGGCCACACCGGCCGGCTGCAAATAATACTCTGTAACTGTGTTCCTACAGTAAAATAGTCTATGAATTGGCTAGAACTGCGAATTGATAAAATAAACAGACATATACAACAAAAGATAAATAAATAGTTAACAAAAAAGTTTCTATTGTAATATTTGAAATTGATTAGACGACACTAGAGAATTATGTTGAATGATGTTTATTCAAGAAACAGTCTCAAATAACTAGAAGTGGTTCTACGATAACCAAATATGATACAGACAGAAATGAATCTTATTAAATTCGGTAAAATTGTGTTCAGAGCGTTCTGAGAATCGAATCAAAATCCCCAAGATTAACCGTCATCGAAGACTCGCTAAAACTAAGTTCATTTAGTGATCACAGTACGTGAAATATACATCAACTCAAAATAGTTAAGAGTTCAACATGACAATTTACAAACACAGTGACACATGTGAGATAGTGAGTAGAAACTGACTCTGTCTAGTCATTTTCGAAATAGAAACAGAGAAGATGAAGTTCTGCTGTGGAACACATTCAGACCTCACGAGTGTTAGTCGCTTCAAAAGTTAGAGTACTGTAGCAGCCATTCACCACCCAGAATCAATCACTTACACTGCCGAATATCGCATTGTACGACAGAAAGGTCTGGCGTCTTCAACAAGCCGCCTAGAAGTGTCCAGAGTCGCTCCCTAGAGCACACTCCTTAAAAAGTGTCTCTTCACCTAGCTCCAGTATTGCTCCACCAATTTCTACTTCTCCATTGGCTGAAGATCGTTCTCACCAAAATACACTCCTGGAAATGGAAAAAAGAACACATTGACACCGGTGTGTCAGACCCACCATACTTGCTCCGGACACTGCGAGAGGGCTGTACAAGCAATGATCACACGCACGGCACAGCGGACACACCAGGAACCGCGGTGTTGGCCGTCGAATGGCGCTAGCTGCGCAGCATTTGTGCACCGCCGCCGTCAGTGTCAGCCAGCTTGCCGTGGCATACGGAGCTCCATCGCAGTCTTTAACACTGGTAGCATGCCGCGACAGCGTGGACGTGAACCGTATGTGCAGTTGACGGACTTTGAGCGAGGGCGTATAGTGGGCATGCGGGAGGCCGGGTGGACGTACCGCCGAATTGCTCAACACGTGGGGCGTGAGGTCTCCACAGTACATCGATGTTGTCGCCAGTGGTCGGCGGAAGGTGCACGTGCCCGTCGACCTGGGACCGGACCGCAGCGACGCACGGATGCACACCAAGACCGTAGGATCCTACGCAGTGCCGTAGGGGACCGCACCGCCACTTCCCAGCAAATTAGGGACACTGTTGCTCCTGGGGTATCGGCGAGGACCATTCGCAACCGTCTCCATGAAGCTGGGCTACGGTCCCGCACACCGTTAGGCCGTCTTCCGCTCACGCCCCAACATCGTGCAGCCCGCCTCCAGTGGTGTCGCGACAGGCGTGAATGGAGGGACGAATGGAGACGTGTCGTCTTCAGCGATGAGAGTCGCTTCTGCCTTGGTGCCAATGATGGTCATATGCGTGTTTGGCGCCGTGCAGGTGAGCGCCACAATCAGGACTGCATACGACCGAGGCACACAGGGCCAACACCCGGCATCATGGTGTGGGGAGCGATCTCCTACACTGGCCGTACACCACTGGTGATCGTCGAGGGGACACTGAATAGTGCACGGTACATCCAAACCGTCATCGAACCCATCGTTCTACCATTCCTAGACCGGCAAGGGAACTTGCTGTTCCAACAGGACAATGCACGTCCGCATGTATCCCGTGCCACCCAACGTGCTCTAGAAGGTGTAAGTCAACTACCCTGGCCAGCAAGATCTCCGGATCTGTCCCCCATTGAGCATGTTTGGGACTGGATGAAGCGTCGTCTCACGCGGTCTGCACGTCCAGCACGAACGCTGGTCCAACTGAGGCGCCAGGTGGAAATGGTATGGCAAGCCGTTCCACAGGACTACATCCAGCATCTCTACGATCGTCTCCATGGGAGAATAGCAGCCTGCATTGCTGCGAAAGGTGGATATACACTGTACTAGTGCCGACATTGTGCATGCTCTGTTGCCTGTGTCTATGTGCCTGTGGTTCTGTCAGTGTGATCATGTGATGTATCTGACCCCAGGAATGTGTCAATAAAGTTTCCCCTTCCTGGGACAATGAAGTCACAGTGTTCTTATTTCAATTTCCAGGAGTGTACATCAGTCTTATGTTCTTCAGACACGGTTCTGATGCAACGTGATTATGTTCCACACTAAACTAATTATTACAGCGATACGTAAAGAAATTTTATAAACATTTGGTCACACTCGGATCATTCACAATGAATATAAATAAACGATTGTTCATAAATGGATAAGCCTGAATTCTTGCGCAAGAAGACTAATTTTAAATGAAAAAATGTCGTTAAATATTGTTTAAGCAATTACTACTTTGCTTGAGATCTGTGGACGTGCTGGCTAGGACAACAGTAAAACGCTGCCAATATCGAGGTAGTTTAGGACAGCGCGATCAATATGCGGTCTTGCTTAACTTTCTCGAAAAATGTCGAGGAGACGCAAATAGAGGGCACGGCAAACATCCTTAACAAGTCATAAATGTAGTGCCCACTCCTCTGCCCAGTGGTGTGGTTGGGTGTACATCTGTTAGGGTGCGTTTCTTTGCTGCCAGGTTAAGGGAAGCCGCACAGTCCATGTCATCAATCGTTTGGTGATGCAAACAAGTCCAAAGTTTCGCAAGTCTAGAGAATCCCTTTTCCTGGCTCAAGGTGAGTGATACGACAGTAGGATCCTGCATTGCTGAGCAAATAATGTGTTGCTCATCTCTGGTGCTAGTCGCTTGATGCCACTGAGACCCTACAGGCCACCGACTGTGGCCCTTATCAAGCAACTGACTCCATTTTCGCATGATAGTCGTAGAATCAAAACCAATAGAAGTGGGATTGAATTAACGATAGTAAAATAAAAATGCAAGCAGAAATTTTATTTACATGAAAACTAAAGCATAATAATATGAGTTTTACTGTAAAGTAGTTTTTGACTCATTTAAGTTAACAATTGTGATTACTAATTTTCATGGTTCGAGATCGATGTTTCTAAATGGGACAATATGAAAAATAAGATTACAATATCAGAAAAATAGTGTTTTGGTGATCAAATACTTGCATAGTTGAAACTTCCTGGCGGATTAAATCTGTGTGCCGGACCGAGACTCGAACACGGGGCCTTTGCCTTTCGCGGGCATGTGCTCTACCAATTGAGCTACCCAAGCACGACTCACGCCCCGTACTCACAGCTTCACTTCTGCCAGTTTCTCGTCTCCTACCTTCCAAACTTTGCAGAACTGCGAACCTTGCAGGACTAGCACTCCTGAAAAATGATATTGCGGAGACATGGCTTAGCCACAAACTGGGGGATGTTTCCAGAATGAGATTTTCACTCTGCAGCGGAGTGTACGCTGATATGAAACTTCGCGAAAGGCAAAGGTCCCGAGCTCGAGTCTCGGTCCGGCACACAGTTTTAATCTACCAGGAAGTTTCATATCAGCGCCCCCTCCGCTGCAAAGTGAAAATCTCATTCTGCAAACATGAAGAGTTATCAGAAAAATAGTGTTTGGTGATCAAACACATGCAAAATTATCTTTAGATGTGGAATACAAGATTTAAGTATAAAAATAACTCAAGTAAAGCTGAAATTTATACGGAATCGAACATTTCAATTGAAGTACTAAAGTTCTAAGGAGGCAAGATTCATTACAATGTACAGCCAAACAAATGAATGATATTTCAGAAAAACTGGATGATCCAATCAAGAGAAAGAGCTTCACAAATTGAGCAAGTGAATAACGCGTTGGTCCACCTCTGGCCCTTATGCAAACTATTGTTCGGCTTGGCGTTGACTGATAAGAGTTGTTGCATGTCATCCTGGGGGATATGCTGTTAAATTCTGTCCAATTTGTCCAATTGTCGTGTTACGCCGTCGTAATTCCCAGTTAGTTGGAGGGCCTTGCCGGTAATGCTCTTCGTTGATCATCGAGGCCAATTTCGCAGTGGGACCCATCAACGAAGACAATCATATTCCTGTCAATGAAATTACAGGCCAAAGGCGTGTCTGGAGACGCCCTGGGCAGCGGTGGTGTACCACCCTGTCACCGTCCATACGGCCCGACATCCAGCAGCGATGATCTGGGGACCACTACATTTCACAGCAGGACCCCTTCTCTGTTTTTTTTTTTCTTAATTTTTGTGGTACGTTCTATGGGACCAAGCTACTGAGGTCATCGGTCCCTAAGCTTACACACAACTTAATCTAACAAATTAACTTACGCTAAGGACAACACACATACCCGTGCCCGAGGGGGGGACTCGAATCTCCGACGGGGCGAGCCCCGCGCGGCAGGACCCCTTCGATTGTCATCTGGAGCACCCATACAGCACAGCAGTACGTCGAGGATATTCTACTGGCGTCTTGTTGCCCTTCATGGCAAACCATCATGGGCTTACATTTGGCCACGGTAATATTCGCCGACCTTCGTGCTTGCCAAACCCGCCGCGTCTCTCCCCAGTGGGAACATTTCGAGCATTATGAGCAGTGCCCTCCAATCAACTCGGGAGTCTGAGGATCTAACGCGCTAGTTGAGCAGAATTTGGCACGATATCTCCCAGGAGGACATCCAACAACGTATCAATCAATGCCAAGCCGAATAACTGCTTGTATAAGGCCCAGAGATGAATTAACGAGTTATTGACTTGCTCAGTTTGTGAAACTCTTTCTCTTGAATAAATCATCCATTGTTTTTTGAAATTTTATACTCATTTGTTTGCCTGTATATTTACATCATATCTGCTAATTAGCCGGCCGGTGTGGCCGAGCGGCTCTAGGCGCTACAGTCTCGAACCGCGCGACCGCTACAGTCGCAGGTTCTAATCCAGCCTCGGGCATGGATGTGTGTGTTGTCCTTAGGTTAGTTAGGTTTAAGTAGTTCTAAGTTCTAGGGGACTGATGACCTCAGCTATTAAGTCCCATAGTGCTCAGATCCATTTGAACCATTTTTTTATCTGCTAGTTTCCGTCTCGCAGGGTAATTCCTTCGTTGTGCGTCTTCTTTTATTCTTTTCTTTATTTTTCGTTAAGAGTGTATCTGTTACTACAAGAAGAGAATATCGGCTTTTAAAATGCGGTACAACCCAAAAATGCTGGAAATTTGGTGTGTGGATGAGACGGCAGTGAACTGAATCGGGCAGAGAAGAAATTTGTCACAAAATAAGGGATCAATTGATAGCTGGATGGAAAGAATGAGTAATGGAACAGTATTGGAAAGGGTTTGTGAAAGAAGATGTCTGCTGAAGGTTGTAAGAGAAAGGAAAAAGAACTGGTTGGGACATTCATTGAGAAGGGAGTTTTTGCTAGCAGCTGCTTTGGAAGGATTGGTTTGTGGGAGAAGACTGAGAGGAAGAAGGAGATATAAGATAATAGACGACGTAAAGGGGACATTACCGGACCTGAAGAGGATGGCAGAGAACCGCACGGCCTGAGAGCTACCATGTGAAAACCTGCCTTTTGGCAGAACACTAATAATGATGATGATGATAGGAAACATACTGATTTTATCAAGAAATCGTCGTCAATTTGATAGTGGCGAGAAGCATACACATGTGTGTGTGTGTGGGGGGGGGGGGGGCGTGATAGGAGAAGGGGTAATAATTACTGTGAGAGACCAAGGTTTTGCTATAGTAACAAGGTTCAAATGCATGTATGTTGAAGTAACTCTGCTTAAGACGAGGTGCCTTTCATACGATAGACTTGCGTAAAGAGTTGATTTAAAATAGTTTCTGTTAGACCTACTCCTGGAATCAAGCAACTCAAATTGGCGAAGCTAATCGTCTATTCTCGTGCCACTGCCTTAAGCATCTATGGAAAATGGTTGAACGATGGTGAAACCACGTGTAGGTACCCATGTGTTAGAAGTCCACGCCTTATCGGAGAACGCACAGAAGGGAGGCTTGCCAAATGTCTGAAGCACGACAGATGTCGATCGGTGACAGATCTGATGACAGAGTACAATTTCGGGACAGGCACGAGTGTTTCGGAGCACACAGTTCAGCGCACATTGTTGAACAAGGGTCTCCACGGAAGTCGACACATACGTGCTCCCGTGTTGACCCAGCGACATTATTAATTACGATTTCGGCGGCCACGGAATCGTCGAAATTGGACCGTAGGCCAATGTAAACGTTTCTCCGTGTCTGATGAATCACGTTTCTTGCTAGACCAGGAATATTGCCGCATCAGAATACGTTATTCAGGCCAACAGCTGCTCGGAACATGCACCACACCATGAACGCACGCCGATAAGCGTAGTGTTATGCTATGGGATTCCATGGGACCTGCAATAGTTAAGGAAGGTACCACGACAGATGTGGACTTCGTGAAGATTTTTCCAAGTCACCTGCATCTCTTCAACTTGATATCTTTCCCGACACCAAACCATCTACCTGCAAGATAACTGTCCACGTAGTAAGGCCTTAATCATGCTACAGTGATTTAACGAACGCGATGGTGAACTGATGTTGATGTTTTGACCACGAAATTTACC
The DNA here is from genome assembly GCF_021461385.2 of Schistocerca piceifrons. Classification (NCBI taxonomy): domain Eukaryota; kingdom Metazoa; phylum Arthropoda; class Insecta; order Orthoptera; family Acrididae; genus Schistocerca; species Schistocerca piceifrons. The sequence goes on along the minus strand of NC_060143.1, from coordinate 543,520,131 downwards.
TGATTTGAAACTGATGGCACACATCTGGGTAACTATCGAGCTTCAGCTCAACAGCCCAGACCACAGGGCCCACAGTCCACGGGAATTAAATGACCCGTGGGGAGACATCTGGTGCCAAACACCTCCGGAAAAGTGTCGAATCCGTACCATATTGTAATGCGATGGGTGCGTAGACCTACATGCTTCTAAGCAGATACCATGAAGGGGGGACGTTGATGAGAAACACACAATATTTCAAAAACGCACCAAATCCACAGTTTTGAAGATATGGCAATGAAATTTTGTATCACGCTTTACATGAAAGTAACATATTCACATATAAAATCCTTTGATTATATGTATTCAACTTTTTTTGAATGAAATTTGACGCTTTATTTTCAAAATAATGTATGTTCCTTTTTCTCAGGAATATTCAAGAGATTTCTACAAAAATTTCTCTGTTTCATCTCTTTATATGTTGTAAGCTTCTCTCATGAGGTTTTTGGAATAGGTCAAATAGGAGAATTTTCATAACTTTTTAATTATAATTCCACAAGTACAATTTTAAATTCACGCAAAATTCCAAGCACTTTGCCCCATATCTCAGCTTTCAATCAGAATTTCAAAATTTGCTCTTGAGACGACGTTTATTAGGTTTACAGGAATACGTGTACAAACTTTCATAACCCTAGCATTCTTAGAATCTGAGGAAAAGGTACATCAACTTTAAAAAACAAACTTTTCAGGGAACGCAATATAAGTTCAACCTAACTTTTTTCCTTATGCCATTTCTTCAGAAGTCACCACATTTGTACTCTGGAGCGTCTTTCCCTTCAAGACTTCTCTTCTGGTTTCTTGTTGGCTGTCTTCTTTCCTTTACCAGGTCTTCAACTGACTTTTCAGCTACAGAGACGCACTCTAAACCTATTTTTCTCAGGATGTCTTGAGTAAAATTTCCTGTCTTGAATCCCATTCTTTCTAATACCTTCATCCCCCCTACGTTCCCATCATTAAATACAATAACTGCATCATAAGTTGCAATTCTGACAACTGTAGCAGATGCAAAGGTGTTTTTAGGGCATCGTTTCCATATGAGTGAGAGACTCATTTTGGATTTTGGGTTTTGCCATGAACACACTTTTTGAGAAGTGCAGGATCGGCCAAAGATGATCTATAAAACCGAAGAGTATGTATCACGGCCTTCTATATGTATCCAGCACACGTTTGGTTGAAAGTAATACACAGACTCGTTGTTCACTGAGCTGGTGTCGAAGTGCTGTTTCAAAACGTGGGCGTGGCAGGGAGGCCGTGACACACTTTTAATTAATTTTCAGGCACTTCGGATGCGATTTCAACATTGAAACTTTGGGAACTTATTGTCCATGAGTTGTACTAACAAATAAAAAATAAATCGAAAGTTGACAGTTTTGATCAATTTCATCAACGTCCCCCTTAAAGTTTTGTCTCATCGCGTCGGCTGTATTGCAATAATTTGCAAATAGAGACGTGGCCACTCTCCGTAGCATGCGCCACAGCAGACGGTCTGATTGAAAACGCTGCGAAATCTCTCTTTCCACCGCAAACGCACTCATAAAGTAGAGTCGCTATCTTTCGGGTTTGTTGGTAAACAGCAGGAAAGGCAGAAAGGTGAGGAGCCGATAGGAAGCCAACGTGCATTAGCGGCTGATTGATCGCACGTGGCTAGCAAGAGTGCGTTCCACCTCCACGAAGATGGTAAGATTTCCCTGCAGATGTGAGGTGTAACACGGAATAAGCCGAGACGCGGAAAGGGATTTCACTGTTTTGAAATGCGTCGTCTGCGAAAAACTGAAAGATCATCGCAAGCGCGCATTTCGGAAGGAAGACGCAATTCCGGCGATCAATCGTGCTGTACTCTTCGTGCACAGGCTGGTCTAGTCCTGTTAACGCGTCCTATTAACTCCATTGCAGAGGGAGTTACAAACTACTTGTCGCAGATGAATATTTGCTTTGCATCGTTGACGGAATCGGGAAAACGCAGTCCCATGATAAATTCAGAGTAATAATGAATCTGACTTAGACTGCAAGTAAATGACCTTCAGTTTAATTTTAAAATGATCGGTTTGGGAGTTTGTAGCTCCACCTGCGGATGCTGAGGTTTCATTTCGTGAGTGGGGTCCCCAGTTCGACAGTGCACTTTATTCCAGGACATTTGACGACAGCAGAAACGTATCGGGTAAAACTGTAAAACTGAAGATGATACTAGAAACCACGAAATTGAAAATGTTAAAATAAAAATTTGGATCCTTAATTTGTTGTCCGAGACAAATTGATTCTTACTCTTAATATTAATTTCCTTGTTGACATAAACAAATTACACCTTATAATAATAATTTAAGCTCTTACAAAGTGACGATGGTTAGCTACAACCCTCAAAATGTAATACATTGAGACAGAAGAGCTCTAAGTTCAAAAACATTTGCTCTGTTTCTTTATGTAACTGCTACTACACGGGTAATCTCTACACTGTTTTCCTAGAAGCGTGTGTTTCACAGGTTACGATACCGGTATCTTCTCCCACAAAGTCGTACATCGTCTACACAAATTCTACTATGAGAACAATTCTTTGTTGAAAACTGTAGTATTCATCAAATGCAATTGTTGTCTAAATTATAAACGTGGCAGGAAAAGAACCGCCTACACCCAGTGATTGCTATTATGAGGTGCTTTGCTTGTACCCAGCAGCTGTGCACCTTTGTCACAGGGTCAGTACATTTAGGTAACAAAGATCAGTAAAAAATTACAATGATTTTTTGAAAGAGTGTGAGGACGGTGAGGGGCAATATACACTCCTGGAAATGGAAAAAAGAACACATTGACACCGGTGTGCCAGACCCACCATACTTGCTCCGGACACTGCGAGAGGGCTGTACAAGCAATGATCACACGCACGGCACAGCGAACACACCAGGAACCGCGGTGTTGGCCGTCGAATGGCGCTAGCTGCGCAGCATTTGTGCACCGCCGCCGTCAGTGTCAGCCAGCTTGCCGTGGCATACGGAGCTCCATCGCAGTCTTTAACACTGGTAGCATGCCGCGACAGCGTGGACGTGAACCGTATGTGCAGTTGACGGACTTTGAGCGAGGGCGTATAGTGGGCATGCGGGAGGCCGGGTGGACGTACCGCCGAATTGCTCAACACGTGGGGCGTGAGGTCTCCACAGTACATCGATGTTGTCGCCAGTGGTCGGCGGAAGGTGCACGTGCCCGTCGACCTGGGACCGGACCGCAGCGACGCACGGATGCACGCTAAGACCGTAGGATCCTACGCAGTGCCGTAGGGGACCGCACCGCCACTTCCCAGCAAATTAGGGACACTGTTGCTCCTGGGGTATCGGCGAGGACCATTCGCAACCGTCTCCATGAAGCTGGGCTACGGTCCCGCACACCGTTAGGCCGTCTTCCGCTCACGCCCCAACATCGTGCAGCCCGCCTCCAGTGGTGTCGCGACAGGCGTGAATGGAGGGACGAATGGAGACGTGTCGTCTTCAGCGATGAGAGTCGCTTCTGCCTTGGTGCCAATGATGGTCGTATGCGTGTTTGGCGCCGTGCAGGTGAGCGCCACAATCAGGACTGCATACGACCGAGGCACACAGGACCAACACCCGGCATCATGGTGTGGGGAGCGATCTCCTACACTGGCCGTACACCACTGGTGATCGTCGAGGGGACACTGAATAGTGCACGGTACATCCAAACCGTCATCGAACCCATCGTTCTACCATTCCTAGACCGGCAAGGGAACTTGCTGTTCCAACAGGACAATGCACGTCCGCATGTATCCCGTGCCACCCAACGTGCTCTAGAAGGTGTAAGTCAACTACCCTGGCCAGCAAGATCTCCGGATCTGTCCCCCATTGAGCACGTTTGGGACTGGATGAAGCGTCGTCTCACGCGGTCTGCACGTCCAGCACGAACGCTGGTCCAACTGAGGCGCCAGGTGGAAATGGCATGGCAAGCCGTTCCACAGGACTACATCCAGCATCTCTACGATCGTCTCCATGGGAGAATAGCAGCCTGCATTGCTGCGAAAGGTGGATATACACTGTACTAGTGCCGACATTGTGCATGCTCTGTTGCCTGTGTCTATGTGCCTGTGGTTCTGTCAGCGTGATCATGTGATGTATCTGACCCCAAGAATGTGTCAATAAGTTTCCCCTTCCTGGGACAATGAATTCACGGTGTTCTTATTTCAATTTCCAGGAGTGTAGACTAATGTACAGCTGCAACGGTCTCTCTTTAAACACACTTCTTGACGGCAGCTTTGGACAGGACCTGAAATACTTGCCGAGACACTGTCATGTACGAGGTTTGTACGCAAAATACGTATAAAAGTTGAATAATAACTTTATTTTACAATTATTCAGGTATACGATATGGTCTCCTTCAAAGTACTCGCCCTGAGATGCGATACACTTCTGCAAATGCCGTTTCCACTGTTGATAACATTGCTGAAAGTCTTTAGTTGTGGTATTGTTCAGGTGGCGTGTCGTTTCCGCTTTTATGGCTTCCACATAAGTGCCGCCTCCGAGGCACCCTTTTGCATTTCGGTAACATGAAGAAGTCACACGGGGCTAAAACGGGTGAATAAGTAGGGTGGTCTGTCACGGTGATTGAGCTTCGGGCCAAAACCTCGCGCACAACGAGCGACGTGTGAGCGGGCGCATTGTCGTGATGAAGGATCCACCTGCCCCCTTTTGCCAACTCCGGTCGAACTCGGGCCACACGAGCTCGTGTCAGAACTTCAACGTAAAAATTTCCGTTCACTCTCTGGCCGGGAGGGACAAATTCCTTGTGAACAATGCCCCTAGAATCAAAGAAAACAATCAACATTGTCTTCACATTGGACCTTGATCTTCGCGACTTTTGGTTCTCGGTTCTCCTGCTAGTTTCCATTCCTTGCATTGAGATTTGAGCTCCACATCGAATTCGTAAAACCAGGACTCGTCTCCAGTGATGACACGGTTGAGAAAGTCCCCTCGTTCCTCTGCTTCCAACCAATCCTCACAGCACTCAACCCTCTTTGCTTTCTGTCCTGGCGTCAAGAGCTTCGGTACCATTTTCGCACACAATTTCTTCATTTCAAGTTTTTGTGTCAGGATTTCGTGAACGATTGTTTTGGGGAGTGACAGCTCGTCAGCAATCATTCTGACTGTCAATTTACGGTCTTTAAGAACACAAGCCCGAATTCGTTCAACATTTGCATCGGAACTCGATGTCGACGGGCGTCCTGGGCGAGGGTCATCGTTCACTTCTTCTCGGCCATCCAGGAACCTTTTTAACCACTTGTTCACGATTGGTTCCTTCAGAGAATTGTCTCCGTAAACCTGTTTATAACACTCAAAATCTCACGGCCATTCTTGCCTAGCTTTGCAAGAAACTTGATGTTGACGCGCTGTTCCTCAATCAGAGAGAGCTCCATGCAGGTGAAAAAGGGTAACTGTCAACAAACTGCCACACACTCCCACCTTCACGCAGAGTGCTTTGACTCGACCTGAGCGTTGATGGGATTGATTACAGCAGTAGTCCCACCTGGCGGTGACTGCAACTTGTAACATAAAGATATTATTCAACTTTTATACGTATTTTCCGGACAAACCTCGTATTGGGGTCTTGAATGACTGATAGGGGCGTTCAGTAAGTAAAGCAACACACTTTTTCTCGGCCACTTTCGGTTGAAAAAAATGTGGATGTTGTTGTGGAACACTGTGGAATATTCCCGCTTCAGCCCCTATAGTTTCATGAAGTTCTCACAGGGGTGGCACTAAACGTAGCCTTGAAAGTGCCGTCAGATATTCATAGGCGCTTGCAGAATGTCTAAGGAGACCTGATAGTGAACAAAAGCACGATGAGTCGTTGGGCCAGCCGTTTGTCATTACCGCAGTAAGGTCGCGCAAATCTGTGCGATCTCACGCCCGCCGTCAGGCCGCACACAGCTGTGACTCCTGCAGTGTTGGAACGTGTGGACACTCTCATTCCATGTGATCGACGCATCTCAATCAGACACCTCGCTGCTCAACTGGACGTCTCTGTTGGTAGTGCTGCCCCCCCATCCACCAGTTGGGGTACTGAAAGGTGTGTGTCCGCTGGGTAGCTCGCCGCCTAACAGAAGACCATAAAGAGCAACGAAGGACCATGTGTGGGGAACTGCTTGCGCGTTACGAGTTTCATCGTGATATTTTATTATTTTTTTTCGAACATCGTCAAAGGCGATGAAACATGGCTTCACCACTTCCCGAAAATAAGTGGCGCCACATTGCCTCTCTTCCGAAGAACAAGTTCAAAGCCGCACTATCGGCCGGTAAAGCAATGCTGGCGGTCTTCTGGGACCGTGAAGGTTATTCCGTTGATGACCTCGCTCAAAGTATAACAGTCAACTCTGAAGTGTACTGAACTACCCTCGGGAAACTGAAAAAAACCGACTTCAGCGTGTTCGTCGCCACTAAAATGCAAACGATCTTCTCCTTCTCCATGGAACCACAAGACATCAGACGAGACTGCAAACCCGAGAGGAGTTCAAAAATCTTCAATGGACTGTTCTTCCCGATACACCCTAGAGCACGGATCTCACACCTTCCACGTGCCATCTGTTTGGCCCAATGAAGGATGCACTCGGAGGGAAACAGTAAGTGGATGATGAGGAAAGTTTTGTTGCAGCAAGGCGCCTGCTCCGACGTCGACCAGTAGGGTGGTATCATGTGGGCGTAGAGGCCCTAACAGTAATGTGGTTTAAGGCCGTCGCATTGAACGGAGATTGTGTTATAAATATGGTTTCGTGGCCAAAAGTGTGGGGAATAGTATGGTGTATTGGAATCGTGAATAAAACCAACCTGCTTTCAGCAAAAATAAAAATTAAAAAGAAATGTGTTGCGTTTTTTATTGTGCGCCCCCTCGTAAATAACTTCTGAGTGGAGCCGTGCGTCTGCTTATATTCGCCGGCCGCGGTGGTCTCGCGGTTCTAGGCGCTCAGTCCGGAACCGCGCGACTGCTACGGTCGCAGGTTCGAATCCTGCCTCGGGCATGGATGTGTGTGATGTCCTTAGGTTAGTTAGGTTTAAGTAGATCTACGTTCTAGGGGACTGATGACCACAGATGTTAAGTCCCATAGTGCTCAGAGCCATTTGAACCATTTGCTTATATTGTCTCGCACATGGATGTCCACTTGGGAACTATTTGTGTGATGTAAAACGGAAGTGTAACATAGCCTTTGTCGAGAGTGCCCCCTTTGCCTGTAACTAAGCTGCGCCTGTCGTAGGCAGATCGGCCCTCTTCTGTGCAAAATCTGTCCTGTATCTTCTGGAGGACAACCAAAAACTTTGGTCAGCTGTCTATACCCTAAACGATCCAGTTTCTCGAACGTCTGAACCCAAGGCGACAAATAAATTTCTTCTAATTGGGATACGCCAGCTCCACCCTCCCCCCCTCCATCCCCGCGCCATACAGCAAATGCTAGCCTACATGCCATCTGGCGTAGAGCCATCTTGATTGGATCACTTGCCTGAAGCCTGTAGGTAATGAATGCTGACGAACAGTTTCGGTCTTTACTTAGCTGCATGAATGTGTTTATAAAATAAAAATGGCTCTGAGCACTATGGGACTTAACATCTATGGTCACCAGTCCCACAGAACTTAGAACTACTTAAACCTAACTAACCTAAGAACATCACACAACACCCAGTCATCACGAGGCAGAGAAAATCCCTGACCCCGCCGGGAATCGAACCCGGGCACGGGAAGCGAGAACGCTACCGCACGACCACGAGCTGCGGACTAACGTGTTTATAGGTTTACGGTTTTTACCCCTTCCGACATTTGCACAGTGGCACTTCTGCACCATGCAATGGACGCTCACAATTTATTCATTTGATCTCAACATACTTAACCATATTTGTCGCACCAAAATAATTGTTCTACCTGTGCTTTTGATGTCTGTGAACCAGCCCCCCCTCCCCCCCCCCCCCCATGTAACATCGGTGAGGCCAGATATCGTGAACATTTGGTAAATTACTTGTTGGTCCATCTTTGGAATGCAGTACAGTAGCCTTTCTGGTTTGTATGGCTACGACAGGTCCTTGGTAGATTTTAGAGGTACATGGCACCAGATGTTTATGCTCGGGTCAAGCAACTCCCGTAAATTAGGGACCAGTGGTTTGCCGGCTTGGAGCTGGCGCCTGATAGCGTACCAGATGTGCTCCATTGGGTGATCAGGCATATTTTCTCTGCCTCGTGATGACTGGGTGTTGTGTGATGTCCTTAGGTTAGTTAGGTTTAAGTAGTTCTAAGTTCTAGGGAACTGATGACCATAGATGTTAAGTCCCATAGTGCTCAGAGCCATTTGAACCATTTGATCACGCGAATTCTGTGATGCTCCTGTCGCTATGGCGAATGAAACGAATATGCGTGACTTCACGTTGTGATTGACATGACAATCGACAGCAGGATGGGCTAGAAGATCTGTATCAGTGAGTGGCTATATTGTTGGTGCCTGATGCATAGAGTACTCTAAATCGGATTGCGACTATCCACTAGGCTTTGCATGTGGCCCTAGGTGAAGGTCGTGCGGCGGATTGTGCAGTCGTGCGTGGAACACTTCCGCCCTCGGCGACATATTCAGTCATCGTGGGTAATGACATGTTGACGACAGCGTCGTTGTTCACGGTCGCTTATTTTAATAATGGTGCCACAGTGCACCAATGCAGTGCTGGACAACAATGACGTGTTGGAAATCTGTGAGGTTTTTTACCTGGAAAAGCGTCAGTTATCCGCGCCGACTCCTTTCACGAACGGGAGAAGTTCTTTGACGCTCAGCTTATTCGGAAGTGATGCCAAAATTACGTGTAGTCGATGCGACCACCAAACTCGATAGCAGTCGAGTCAGTAACTAGCGAGTGACACCAGGTTTCTCGTGTGTGGTTGACCCCTCGAGAAACCCGACATACACGAAAAAAAAGTACTAAACGTTTATGACAAGCGAGACTATTGTTGCTGCTTGTTTCATTCGCAGTATTTTAGTCTTCCGTTTTTTAATCGCACTGTGGCCATAAAGTCGAAGAGTGTCACTCCTCAAACAGAACGTACTTAATAAGTAAATAACATCGAATATTGCACAACATACTTCTGTTACATTTATATGAAGTCCCAGTAAGGTATAGATGTACAAAAATATCTGAATACAGCCGGACAAAAACCCATTTCTTTCGACCTCATAACACTAGATATCTAACCACGACAGCATGGCGATCACATACAACTTTGAACAACATTGTCATTCACCTTATAACCTCCTGAAGGTTTTTACTGCCGATGTGTCATGAACAGATATTTAGTTATAACAAATCGCACCAAGATTGATGTGTTTGTAATAAATCTTCAATATGCCATTGCCTCGAAACAGCACACTGTCATAACGCACAAGTTATAACGGGAAAGATAACGATGTTCGACGAAATCGAATATGGCGTCCACAAAATCCTTCATTTGTCGACTGGTATCCAGTTTCGTGGGTTGCATCAAGTGACACGCCCTTTTGACGTCACTTCAGCTGGCGTGACACCAGAATGTCCCAAGCACGCCACGCACCAGTCTGCTGTTACGAGTACCTTCCAAGACACAGCATTTCTGACGGACTGAACTGCCTGGTTATGTACGGACGCTGGGTAGCTGCGCAGGGGACACTTTGCGCAATTCAGTGACTCTCGACAGTGGGAGCCGATCAGGAGCTCCCCGCCACAATCTCCATCTCAGATAGCGTTGTCGCACAAGAGTTCACTCTTGGCCTGGCTTCCATGTGGTGTGAACGCTCTGGTCCTGATTTTCGGGTGGACGGTGCCGATCTGAAATTTCAACATGATGTTTCACGTACTTGGGTGAGGTCGCTGCATGCTTTTGGCTTAATTTTTGCACTTCATGTAAACACTTTCGTTTCGTCCAGATCGTTTTTCTTATGGAGACACTAGCAGTACGACTAGCAGCAAATATAATTGCTGGACATTTACCGCTAACCTTCTTAGGAAAGACATGGGTGTAAAGAGTAAATTCTCGTGCCGTGTATTCGTTAAAATTATAACGAAAATTAGCGTTCCTTTGTAAACAGTTCGCAACAGTGCGGCCAAGTAGATGGCGTTATCCAGGTGCGGTCTCTCTCTATCCTCCCCCCCCCCCCCTCTCTCTCTCTCTCTCTCTCTGTCTGTCTGTCTCTCTCTCTCTCTCAACTAAAACCTGCAACAACGATTACATTATATTATTTTATGGTCATGGTTAAATAAGGAAATTATTGGTAATTACTGTGCGGTACGTGAAACAAACTGTAGTCACTCACATGGGGTTACCAAAAAAGTGGTTCAAAGGGCTCTGAGCACTATGGGACTTAACAGCGGAGGTCATCAGTCCCTTAGAACTTAGAACTACTTAAACCTAACTAACCTAACGACATCGCACACATCCATGCCCGAGGCAGGATTAGAACGTGCGACCGTAGCGGTCGCGCGGTTCCAGACCGAAGCGCCTGGAAACGCTCGGCCACTGCGGTCGGCCATGGGGTTATCGCAATACTACAAAATCTTTCGCAATATTACAGTACCGTTACAGCATAATTTGTGACACATATTTCCATTATATAAAAACATTTTCTTTGTCTGAACTCGAAACCACAGACGTGGCCTTATATCTTTGCACCAATGCTGGTTTTCCTCGTGGTAACTGCTCTGTTAACTCTTTTCTTTCTCTACGAAATGGGCTCGCTTTACTTCGCGAAGCACAATTCTGGCGTCTTCAGCAGCAATTAGGGCTGTCAGGTACGTCAAAACGTTGCTGTTTCCTAGTGCACGCAGTTTGTAGCAAGGGCGTCGTCAGATAAGTTTTTTCGAAATTAATGTCCTCATCGTTTGTTAGAATTTGACAGTTAATTTTTTGACCGCTGTTTCACAACATACGGATGGCAAATGAATTGTCTTGCATGGGTTTCGTCTACAAATTGAAGCTCATATCTCAGCTAGTATCCCTGGTTATAACCCATCAGTCTCGTTTCTTTCAGAAACTTTTAACTGAAATTCCCATTGCGCTAGCGAAAGCACTTCCGTTATCATTAAAATTCTTGATTCTGATTGTGTTGTCATGGCTTTGTGGCTGAAAATTGACTGAATCCAGGGTAAAACTAGTTTCAAAATTAAGTAAGATATTTCAAGGCGAAGGTAACCTTCCAACGTAATACTGCGCAGTGATGCAGGGGTTGTATGACGTACTGTTTAGACTGCGCATTCTTTAGACTGTGCACAGCAGTTACTCTGCAGCTGTCTTTTGTGTCGATAAGACGTATGCGTGCCTCTGCTGTCATCAGATATATAAGTTATGTTAAAATGGAATGTCAGAGACCATTAATCGCTTATGGTGTATTTTTCTATTTTAAAAACCTGTGAAAGTTTGTGGCCTACGCGAAGGTAGGGAAATTTACTAGTTAACATGTTGACTGCTTTCAGTTGTAGCCATACTCTGTCGTCTAACGCGGCGAGAAGAATCTTTTCTGGCATGGAGTGCATCAGTCCTTAAACATACGATGAGGAAAAGATGGCCAGACGCGAGAACGGAAACGACACAGTGTCTTGCACTATCCCGACCACGTCGTCCCACATGTAACCAAGCGACCAACGAAAAATCAGAACTGGAACGCTAGTCGCAAAGCGCTGTGTTTCGCCCGCGTGCATGCAAAACCAGTTGGTTTCTATTTTCCGCCTATAACACTGCCGCTGCTTTGAAAATTTGCCTACTTATATGTAAAAAATGTTTCCTCTGAAAATTATATTTATTTCCGATGATTCTACTGGTTTGCGAAAATTATGTTTAGTGTTTTTTTTTCATGTTGCTGTTTTAAATAGTGAAATCAAACTATGCGAGTATGAAGTGAAATGTGAAGCTTCTAGAACAGTTTCTATCACGAATGTTGAACGTCACCGCACTGGTAAAAACAAGCTCTATATCATGAATCCCATCAAATGGGCGCCAAATAATTTATATGAAGTGCAATTATTTACACTGAGTGTAAATGCACACATGAAAAATTGGTATTTTTTGTAGCAATGTTTGATACGGTATTCACACACAGCATATTTTGATGTATCTGTCGTATCAGACATTTTTACATTTTAACTGACATGTTTGGTTAAAAAATTATTCTGCAATGAAATTTAGCCTTTAGTCACGTAAACTGAACCTCCTGAAGTTTCTTAAACGGGGCCAGTTACTTTTCACGTTTAAAGTCTTTCCGTATTAGTGCACACTCCTATTCCCTTGGAATTCTCATGCTGATTCCAAGAGTGTAATAGGGAGTGTTGATCAAAGAAAGTGGAGTCTGTCTAAAGTAAGTAAAGTTATTGATGTACTTCAAAAAACTGAGTTGGAAGAAGGCCAGTGAACAGTTTAATGTTCCGAAAACAATTATTATGAGGGTGTCCAACATGAACTAGAATACACCCGAGGAAGCAGCAACAACCGAAACGAGGCAGACCTACGCTTTTGGGTGAAGATCTTGAAGAAGAGCCGGTTTAGTGTTGTCTTGCTATGGAAGTTTCTTTCTTTATGCTTACTAGCAATGACTTGTCTAGAAAGACTATACAATTGGCAGAAGCACATAACATAGAACACCCCTTCAAAGACAAAATTGCTGGAAAAAAAGGGAGGAGCTTTTAAACGACACAAAACCAAACTGTAAATCCCATAGGAATATCCTACAGCAAGGCTCTTGTGTTCATCAAAGAAAACACACATCAATTCTGTAAGTTTCTGGTAGACGTACTTTGAAACTACATTACGTTTTCTCCGATTTAATATCTTCTAATTTTGTACAGTGTGATTTTGATTATTCGTACATGGGATCCGATATTGACAGTTATATTTGGGGCTCGCTAAATGTAAAGTTTTTAAAATTTTTTTTTCATAATAACTTGTTTATTTCCGTAAATGGTACACAACATTATGAAGTAAATATTACATGTTTTTAAAACATATTTTGAATATTTTCTATTTTTTTAAATAAAAAAACGAGAGTCGGCTTTTAGGCACTTTCCTCTTCAAATGTCATTGCTGCTCGTTCACACTCAACAATTTTGCTGCCTAACCGCAGCCATGCAAAATCGCGACACAGAAACAAAAAAGGAAACCGTAAAATATTTGTAATAAGTAAGAATACAAGTATCATTGCTGACCTCAGAATTCGCCACAAGCACTAAGACAAAGAAAAAAAAAGTAGCATGCAGTAAGCTACAAACGTGTGACAGACACGGTAATATGATGCTTCTAATCACACGTCCAAATGCAACGCTGGATACGAAGGGATAAAGTTATTGCTTATGTTAGGATCTCTTGGTGACTTTTGCCGTCGATAGATATTTAATTATAAGAAATCCGACGTAGGGTGAAATGTTTGTGATAAATCTTCAATGCAACAAAAATAAGTTTAGTAAGAACAGTAACGTAAACCTGCACCGGTGTGAAACATCGCTTTCCCATTGGCCTTCCAGTTCTGAAGTTTCGTTGGACACGTGGTCAGAGGTGGCACGACGTGGTGGGAATAGCGCAAAATCTCATGTCGTTCCCGTTCTCGCCGGCGCGGCGAGACGTCGGTGTGAGTTGTTCCAAGGGGCACCCAGGCTACACGCGGCACAAAGGTTGCCTGCAAAGCAGGCGTTAAGCAGTGAGATGATGTGCGGCTGGGGCTACAGTTCCGTTCTGGCCTACGAGCAAGGACTCCTTTGCCGCCCTCCTTCGCAAGGCCTATCACGTGGGCGGAAACAGATCGTTGCTCGGTATCATTTCGCTCAGCAGTATTTATGTGGGGTGCTCTGCCCGGCAAGTTGGGGACTCCATCTGTTCACTATCCACCACACCAACAAACCCTCGATCCGTCCCATCCCCTCCTACGCAAATGTTGCCTGGATATCTCTCCATCCAAGTTCTGAAATTCCCTCCAGATCTTTGAACGTTATGCACTCACCCTCGCTTCCCGCATCCGCTTACCTTCCCCTAAATGGATCCTTTACCGTCTCCTCCAATTCCCAGCTCTCCTCACTCACATTGAAATCTTCGCATAACCCACACCATTCGCAAACTTGACTCCAGTAATCCTATTACTTTGCTTATAGTATCCAGCGCCTCTGCCGACATACACCACCAACTCTACGCCTGCACACCCTCCACATCCTATCCCAACGAAATTTCAACCGTGTCAGTCTTTCAGACCACCCTCGCCCATTCTACCTCATCAGCACTCCCTTTCCCCTTCCTCCCCATATCTTCCTACACCTTTTCCCCCTTCCCTCTTCACTCGATACCCAGTCGACACCAGTCAGCAGCTGAAGGTATTAATATATAATTCTAATTTTATCCAACCTTTTTCACGCTTGCGTGCTTAACAGTAAATATTTAATACATTTACTCATTTGAAAAGCAGTCAGACTTTGGACCTGTTTTTAAATGGTAGTTCAGTTCGTTAAGGAATTTGGTTCAAAATGGCTCTGAGCACTATGGGTCTTAACATCTGTGGTCATCAGTCCCCTAGAACTTAGAAGTACTTAAACCTAACTAACCTAAGGACATCACACACATCCATGCCCGAGGCAGCATTCGAACCTGCGACCGTAGCGGTCACGCGGTTCCAGACTGAAGCGCCCAGAACCGAACGGCCACACCGGCCGGCTTACGGAATTTGGGGTTTGCTGGTTATTCTCTAGACTTTTAGGTTCTGTAGGACCTTCTTAGTTTCTATCCTTGTGTCCATCTCATCTGTTCAGTAAATACGCATCTTAATGAACAACACTCGCAATTTAAAACGTTTAAACTTTACTAAGCACACTGGAGTTTTAACTTGAGATAACCATTCATTAAAAACATGAACTTGGTCTCGGTGTGCATTTATTCAGAAGATGATTGCGCCTATGAGGAATCAAATCGGGATGAAATATATGTTCAGCTACATTGAAGCGCCAGAGAAACTGGTATAGGGATGCGTATTCAAATACAGAGATATGTAAACAGGCAGTATACGGTGCTGCGCGTGGCAACGTCTATACAAGACAAGTGTCTGGCGCAGTTGTTAGATCGGTTACTGTTGCTACAATGGCATGTTATCAACACGTGAGTGAGTTTTAACGTGGTGTTATAGTCGCTACACGAGCGGTGAGACACAGCATTTCCGAGGTAGCGATGAAGTGGGGATTTTCATTTACGACCATTTCATGAGTCTACCGTGAATATATCAGGAATACGGTAGAACATCAAATCTCTGACATCGCCGAGGCCGGAAAAAGATCCTGGAACAATGGGACCAACGACGAATGAAGAGAATTGTTCAACGTGACAGAAATGCAATCCTTCCGCAAATTGCTGCAGATTTCAATGCTGGGCAATCAACAATTGTCAACGTGCGGACCATTCAACGGAACATCAACGATACGGCCTTTCGGAGCCGCAGGCCCACTCGTCTACACTTGATGAGTGCACGACACAAAGCTTTACGCCTCGCCAGAGCCCGTCGACACCGACATTGGACTGTTGATGACTGGAAACACGTGCCTTGTCGGGCGAGTCTCGTTTCAAATTATATCGAGCGGATGGACTTGCACGGGTGTGGAGACAACCTCACCTCAGCAGGGGCTGTTCAAGCTGGTGGAGGCTCTGTAATGGCGAGGGCGTGTGCCGTTTGAGTGATATGTGACGCCTGATACGTCTAGATACGACTCATAGGTGACACGTACGTAAGCATCCTGTCTGATCACCTGCATCCATTCATGTCCATTGTGCATTCCGACGGACTTCGGTAATTCCAGTAACACAATGTGACACCCTACACGTCCAGAATTACTACAGAGTGGCTGCAGGGACACTGTTCTGAGTTTAACCACTTCCGCTGGCCACCAAACTCTCCAGACATGAACATTATTGAGATTTTCTGGGATGCTTTGCAACGTGCTGTGCACAAGATATTTCCACTCCCTCTTACTCCTACGGATTCATCGACAGCTCTGTAGGAATCATGGTGTCAGTTCCCTTTATCACCCCTTCAGACATTAGTAGAGTCCATGCCACGTCGTGTTACGGTACTTTTGCGTCCTCGCGGGGGCCCTACACGATACTAGGCAGGTGTACCAGCTTCTTTGGCTCTTGAGCGTATCTAATAATGAAGGATGGCGCTACCGAAACAAATACTCTACAGACCAACAACTGAATGGAAGTACCGACTGAGGACGGCAAGCATGATCCGCAACATGTTTGGACAATGTACGAGAGTGATTAAAAAAGTAACAGGGAACTATTTTTTGCGAAGCTTATATTTCATTTACAGGTACAAACCAGATGTTATTTTTCAAAGTAACTACCCTCCTTTTCGATACACTTCTCATACCGTAGCACCATCTTTTCTATTCCATAAGCTTTTCCGTTGTGCTCACCATTTCTTTAACCTCATGATCACTTTGAAATCCTCGTTCTCCGAGAGCGTCCTTCAGCGCTCCAAAACATGCTAATACGAAGGAGCGAGGTCGGGACTGTCTGGGGGATGCAATACGACCTGAAATCTCCAATCCCGGATGACGTCAAGAGTTGCAGCGGCGGTGTGGGGGCGCGCGTACCTTGGATAGGAATGCCTCCGGACAGAAGTACTCTGCGACGGCTCCGTATTGCTGGCTTTAGTTTATTCTCCAACATGGCGCTGTACCAGGCACCGTTCACTGTTTCACCCGTTTGCTCCAACAAAATCGCCCCATTCGTATCGCAGAAGAGGGTGAAATGGGCGTTTCCAGTAGAGGCCTGAGACTTGAATTTCTTGTTGGCTGCAGGAGTTGTGTGTTGCCATTCTCAAGACTGTCTTTTGCTATCTGCTTCACAGTGATGCACCCAGATTTCGTCTCTTGTGACGATACGTGGCGTCATATCGCGCCACAAATGATATGGCAGCCTGAACACGCATCATCTTGTGTTCACCACTGAGCATCCCAGACACCCATAGTGAACGCAAAAAACGGTATTTGAGAACCTCGTTGATAATGGTAAGAGCGGATCCGATACTCAGTCCCCTGGCTAAATCTTCTACAGAAATACTCCGGTTCTCAAGAATGCTGGCGCCAGCGTTTCCCACGTTCTCGTCAGTAACGTCCGTACTGAGACGACGGGAACGTCTCTTATCTGTGACTTCCAAAGGCATCTACCCACTTGTATAATAATCTCTCACTAATGCGACCGCGCGGGATAGCCGCGTGGTCTCGGGTGCCTTGCCACGGTTCACGCGGCTTCCCCCGTCGGAGGTTCGAGTCCTCCCTCGGGCACGTGTGTGTGTGTGTGTGTGTGTGTGTGTGTGTGTGTGTGTGTGTGTGTGTGTGTGTGTGTGTTTTGTCCTTAGCGTAAGTTGGTTTAAGTTAGATTAAGCTGTGTGCAGGCCTAGGGACGGATGACCTCAGCAGTTTGGTCCCATAGGAACTTACCACCACCGCTAGTGCAGCTATTTCCATACATTTCAAACATCCTTCTGTGGACCTGTTGAGGTTTTACACCATCTGACCACAAATCTCACATTACTGCTCGCTGTTGCCCTACAGTGCACATAACTAGGGACGCGGCTATCTTGTTTCAACTGGCTTTCCTTTTGAGCTTGTCATGCCATCCGTCGGCATATGGCGGAATTTTCTCTAAGCATGCATCTTCACTCCCCGGGGGTTTCAAGTGCCTGACGTGTTAATTGCATTTAATACTGATAGTTTGCTGTTACTTTATTGAAATGTGCTCATAATTATGAGATTCACATCTTCATCTACGTGATTACTCTGCTATTCACAATTAAGTGCCTGGCTGAGGGTTCAATGAACCACCTTCATGCTGTCTCTGTACCGTTCCACTCTCGAACGGCACGCGCGAAAAACGAGCACTTAAATTTTTCTGTGCGAGCCCCGATTTCTCTTATTTTATCGTGACGATCATATCTCCCTATGTAGGTGGGTGCCAACAGAATGTTTTCGCAATCGGAGGAGAAAACTGATGATTGAAATTTGAGGAGAAGATCCTGTCGCAAGAAAAAACGCCTTTGTTTTTAATGATTTCCACTCCAATTCACGTATCATGTGTGTGACACTATCTCCCCTATTTCGCGATGGTAAAATTGTTTTCATAATTCAGTCTGAAAACACGACTGCTGTTAGAGCTTTAAAACCAAACAATGACGAGAACTATTTTTGTTGTTATCGCTCAGTAAATTTAATTTCTTCCCATCCCTCACGCCTCCCAACAGGGAATTATTACCCATAGAGACACTATAGACTAAAGCATTTTTCTCTCGTTTAGCTACGATCAGCCGGTCTGTTCGCTCAGCGGCATCATTTGAGTGTGTGAGGTGGGGCACCCACGGGCACAGTAAGCGGACGGGCCGGCCCAGCGCTCCCCCCACGGGCCACGTGGACTCTCCGTGCACGCTGCCACGTGCCAGGCACGGCCGCTCGGCTCACGCAACGCCGCCCCGCCGCGACATACTGCTGTGCCTCTGCCGCTGCCTCTGCCTGGCCTACATAGGCGCGCCGATGCCGCTGCTGCGGCGTCTCCGTGTCCGTGTCCGTGTCCGTGTCCGTGTCCGTGTGGCGGCGGGGCATGCAATGAGGACTCAACAAAACTGCAGCAGAACGATAGTGCAGCTAGCGCTGCTGCAAATAAACAAAATTGACGTTTCTCTTTTTCCTTCACCATCCTCAGCCTTTTGAAGTTATGCTTAAAAAATTCTACTTAGCACCGTTAAGAGAAGACGACACTGGTGTCCAAATTACATGTACATCGACATCTACATCTACATACATACTCCGCTAGCCACCAAGCGGTGTCTGGCGGAGGGCACAATTCGCGTCAAAGTCATACACGGTGTTACAAAAAGGTACGGCCAAACATTCAGGAAACATTCCTCACACAGAAAGAAAGAAAATATGTTATGTGGACATGCGTCCGGAAACGCTTACTTTCCATGTTAGAGCTCATTTTATTACGTCTCTTCAAATCACATTAATCATGGAATGGAAACACACAGCAACAGAACGTACCAGCGTGACATCAAGCACTTTGTTACAATAAATGTTCAAAATGTCCTCCGTTAACGAGGATACATGCATCCACCCTCCGTCGCATGGAATCCCTGATGCGCTGATGCAGCCCTGGAGAATGGCGTATTGTATCACAGCCGTCCACAGTACGAGCACGAAGAGTCTCTACATTTGGTACCGGGGTTACGTAGGCAAGAGCTTTCAAATGCCCCCATAAATGAAAGTCAAGAGGGTTGAGGTCAGGAGGGCCTGGAGGCCATGGAATTGGTCCGCCTCTACCAATCCATCGGTCACCGAATCTGTTGTTGAGAAGCGTACGAACACTTCAACTGAAATGTGCAGGACCTCCATCGTGCGTGAACCACATGTTGTGTCGTACTTGTAAAGGCACATGTTCTAGCAAAAAAAAAAAAAGGTTCAAATGGCTATGAGCACTATGGGACTCAACTGCTGAGGTCATTAGTCCCCTAGAACTTAGAACTAGTTTAACCGAACTAACCTAAGGACATCACAAACATCCATGCCCGAGGCAGGATTCGAACCTGCTACCGTAGCGGTCTTGCGGTTCCAGACTGCAGCGCCTTTAACCGCACGGCCACTTCGGCCGGCACATGTTCTAGTAGCACAGGTAGATTATCCCGTATGAAATCATGATAACGTGCTCCATTAAGCGTATGTCGAAAAACATGGGGCCCAATCAAGACATCACCAACAATGCCTGCCCAAACGTTCACAGAAAATCTGTGTTGATGACGTGATTGCACAATTGCGTGCGGATTCTCGTCAGCCCAGACATGTTGATTATGAAAATTTACAGTTTGATCACGTTCGAATGAAGCCTCATCCGTAAAGAGAACATTTGCACTGAAATGAGGATTGACACATTGTTAGATGAACCATTCGCAGAAATGTACCCGTGGAGGCCAATCAGCTGCTGATACTGCCTGCACACGCTGTATACATGGTACGGAAACAACTGGTTCTCCGGTAGCACTCTCCATACAGTGACGTGCTCAATGTTACCTTGTACAGCAGCAACTTCTCTGACGCTGACATTAGGGTTATCGTTAACTGCACGAAGAATTGCCTCGTCCATTGCAGGTGTCCTCGTCGTTCTAGGTCTTCCCCAGTCGCGAGTCATAGGCTGGAATGTCCCGTGCTCCCTAAGACGCCGATCAATTCCTTCGAACGTCTTCCTGTCGGGACACCGTTCTGGAAATCTGTCTCGATACAAACGTATCGCGCCACGACTATTGCCCCGTGCTAATCCATACATCAAATGGGCATCTGCCAACTCCACATTTGTAAATATTGCACTGACTGCAAAACCACGTTCGTGATGAACACTAACCTGTTGATGCTACGTACTGATGTGCTTGATGCTAGTACTGTAGAGCATTGAGTCGCATGGCAACACAAGCACCGAAGTCAACATTACCTTCCTTCAATTGGGCCAATTGAATCGAGGAAGTACAGTACGTACTGACGAAACTAAAATGAGCTCTAACATGGAAATTAAGCGTTTCCGGACACATGTCCACATAACATCTTTTCTTTATTTGTGTGTGAGGAATGTTTCCTGAAAGTTTGGCTGTACCTTTTTGTAACACCCTGTATATCCCCCCCTCCGTTCCACTCACGGATCGCAAGAGGGAAAAACTACTGTCTCAACGCCCCAGTACGAGCTCTAATTTCCCTTATCTTTGAATCGTGATCATTGCGCGATTTGAAAGTTGGTGGTTCTAATATCTGTTCTACATCTTCGGTGAAGATCGGATTTCGGAATTTAGTGAGCCAGCCCCTTCTGTTTAGCACGCCATCTATCTGCAAGCGTGTCCCATTTCAAACTTTCTATGAGATTTGTAAAGCTCTCGCGATGGCGCTCTTCTTTGGACCTTCTCAATCTCTTGAATCAGACCCAACTGGTAAGGGTCCCAGACAGACGAACAATACTCCAAGACTGGACGAAGTAACGTATTGTAAGCAATTTCGTTTGTTGAAGGACTGCATCGCTTCAGGATTGTACCAATAAATCGCAATCTAGAGTTCGCCTTACCCGTCACTTGTCTAATCTAATCATTCGATTTGAAATCATTTCGAATAGTCACACCCAAATACTTGACGGATGTTACCGCTTCCAAAGACTGGGCATTTATTTTGTACTCGTACATTAACGGGGATTTCCGCCTTCTTATACGCAGTAGGTTACACTCACTAATATTGAGAGACAACTGCCAGTCACTACACCACGCATTTATTTTCTGCAAATCCTCATTGATTTGTTCACAACTTTCGTATGATACTACATTCCTGTAGACTACAGCGTCATCGGCAAACAGTCTAATGCCGCTGTCAATACCATCAACCACATCGTTTAAGTAAATCGTAAAAAGCAGCGGACCTATTACGCTGCCCTGGGGCACACCTGAAGTTACGCTTGTTTCTGTTGAAGTCACCCCGTTCAGGATGACATAGTGCTGCCTGTCTGTTAGAAAACTTTCTGTCCAACCCCGTATGTCATCGGCTAGACTGTAAGCGCGCACTTCAGCAACGAACCGAAATTTTGCAAGGTTACGTTTGTATTCACACAAAACAGTGTAAACTGGCGACTGTAATGTAGAAACAATATAAAGAATACAGAACGTAAAGTACTGCAACACGCATAATGGTAGACAAAAATGTTCGTTTTTCCAATTTAACTGATTTGCACGCATATTCAGACATCAAATTAATGTGCTCAGTATGGGATGTGACCACCTCTGGCAGCAATACAGGTCTGACAACGACGGGACATGAAGTGAATGGTATCATCAATCTCATGTTGAGGCAATAACGCCCGTTCTTCCTGCAGAGCTGCTCGCATGTCTTGGAGAGTAGATGCTGACGCGAGGCAACTCGTCTTCAAGGTGCATGCCAGACCTGCTCTATGGGATTCAAATCGGGAGAACGAGCAGGCCACGGCATGCGTGCAGTATCTTGCATTTCCAAGATAACATCAAGCACCTGTGCTCTACGAGGTCGACCATTATCGTCCAGCAATTCGAAGTCTGGACCCACAGCACCCTGCAACAACCGCACGTGAGATCCCACGATACCTGGCAGCAGTTAAACCTTGCCAATTCACCAACACAATTTCATGAAGAGGTCTTCAGGTATTCAACGTAATACCTGTCCACACTATTAAGGATCCATCTAGATGACATCCATATACTCCGCAATCCACCATACAGCATACGGTGCGTGGCGGAGGGTACCTCGTACCACAACTAGCATCCTCCCTCCCTATTCCACTGCCAAACAGGACGAGGGAAAAATGACTGCCTACATGCCTCTGTACGAGTCCTAATCTCTCTTATCTTATCTTTGTGGTCTTTCCGCGAAGTATAAGTTGGCGGCAGTAAAATTGTACTGCAGTCAGCCTCAAATGCTGGTTCTCTAAATTTCCTGAGTAGCGATTCACGAAAACAACGCCTCCTTTCCTCTAGAGACTCCCACCCCAGTTCCTGAAGCATTTCCGTAACACTCGCGTGATGATCAAACCCACCAGTAACAAATCTAGCAACCCACCTCTGAATTGCTTCTGTGTCCTACCTCAATCCGACCTGACAGGGATCCGAAACGCTCGAGCAGTACGCAAGAATAGGTCGTATTAGTGTTTTATAAGCGGTCTCCTTTACAGATGAACCACATCTTCCCAAAATTCTACCAATGAACCGAAGACAACTATCCGCCTTCCCCACAACTGCCATTACATGCTTGTCCCACTTCATATCGCTCTGCCAATGTTACGCCCAAATATTTAATCGACGTGACAGTGTCAAGCGCTACACTACTAATGGAGTATTCAAACATTACGGGTTTCTTTTTCCTATTCATCTGCATTAATTTAAATTTGTCTATATTTAGAGTTAGCTGCCATTCTTTACACCAACCACAATTCCTGTCCAAGTCATCTTGTATCCTCCTACAGCCACTCAACGACGACACCTTCCCGTACACCACAGCATCATCAGCAAACAGCCGCACATTGCTATGCAGCCTATCCAAAAGATCATTTATGTAGATAGAAAACAACAGCGGACCTACCACACTTTCCTGGGGCACTCCAGATGATACCCTCACCTCTGATGCATCGAGGACAACGTACTGGATTCCATTACTTAAGAAGTCTTCGAGCCACTCACATAGTTGGGAACCAGTCCCATATGCTCGTACCTCAGTTAGGAGACTGCAGTGGGGCACCGAGTCAAACGCTTTCCGGAAGTCAAGGAATATGGCATCCGGCTGATACCCTTCATCCATGGTTCGCAAGATATCATGTGAAAAAAGGGCTAGTTGCGTTTCGCAGGAGCGATGCTTTCTAAAGCCTTGCTGATGCGTGGACAGCAACTTATCTGTCACAAGGAAATGCATTGTTTTCGAACTGAGAATATGTTCGAGAATCCTGCAACAAACCGATGTTAAGGATATTGGTCTGTAATTTTGAGGATCCGTCCTTCTGCCCTTCTTATATGCAGACGTCACCTGCGCTTTTTTCCACTCGCTTGGGACTATTATCCTCCTCGATAATAGTCTCCTTCCATAATGTTTGGGTCTCAAGATCGTGTTCCACGCTCCCTCCAGATGCGAATCCATCAAGAATCATTCTCCAGACTAAATTGCGCCTCATCTGTGAAAACAACATTGGCCCAGTGTTCGGCGGTCCAGGTGGCATGTTGATAGCTCCATTTAGACTTCGCTTTTGGGAAGACACATCAGAGGTACACATACAGCAGCTCTCTCGAAGCCTTCTGTACACCGTTTCCCTCGATGAAACACGTCCAGTGGATGCTGCGAGGTCAGGTTCCAGGTGCCATGCAGTACTAAAGCGGTACCGTTGCGCCCTTAAGCCAAATAACTATCATCTCTGCTAAATCTACAGAGCAAGAATGAACCCGTTTTGTCGACATTGTTTTTTATTAAGGAAACTACGATAAACCACCAACAGTAACACACTCTTCGAAACAAAACAAAAACAAACAAAAAAAAGTTAAGTATTCCTTCTGCGCATCAAGCAAATAACTAATTCCTATAATCACAAATCCCTTCGACTCTACACCCGTTCCATGTCGAGGTCGGAGACGTAGCACAATCGTTGCGGAAGAGAGGATGGTCGAGTTGTCAGACAGCTGGACTGGCCGATCTTCTCTGCACTCGGCAAGTGGAGAACTGCCTGCTAAATGGCTGGGCACAAGGATATTTCCGGGTCTATTTGCACACACGTTATCGCCAGGAAATAGTTCGTTTGTCTTCGCGCCCCCTTCCTCAGCTGCTGGTTGATGCCCTCTGATGGACGTTGGCCGCACCTACGTGTTTGTTGTCAACTGTGGTACTTGCTTGTCGGTCAGACTTCACAGCGGAGTCGGCAACTCGCAACGCTGGTCTGTCTGCGGTGATGCCGCTGCAGCAGGCGTCTGTGCTGCCTGAAACACACTCTTTCCGACATCACATGTGCTCGGCCTTACCCTGGTCTTCGGGAACAGTTTCAGTCTCTATAAACTGTCGGTACATTCGAGAAACAACAGAACGATTTCCATTAAGCAATCAGGCCACATCAGTTTGCGACAGTCCGCTTCCTTTCTTTCTATGGCCCTCCACCACTAAGAGCCTGGTAGGAGTCTTGTCTGTGCCTTAATGAGCCATCTGTGACTCTGTCCATAGTGATTGTGGATGTGGGACTACACAGCAAAAACACTACCCTTTTTCATAGGTGCCCTGATGTTATCGCTGGCGTCATTGTCCGTTGACTGGAACGCCATTTTCCGTGCAGAAAACGATCGCACTGACATCAATTGGCAGTTTGTATGATCATATTGTGAGTTAGACACAGGATGGGGAAATAGATGTTTGTTGCTTTTTGGACAGCGCCGGCCGGAGTGGCCGTGCGGTCTAGGCGCTACAGTCTGGAACCGCGTGACCGCTACGGTCGCAGGTTCGAATCCTGCCTCGGGCATGGATGTGTGTGATGTCCTTAGGTTAGTTAGGTTTAAGTAGTTCTAAGTTCTAGGGGACTGATGACCACAGCAGTTAAGTCCCATAGTGCTCAGAGCCATTTTTTTGGACAGCACTGTGTAAGTTAACATTAACCAACATTTAGGTGAAGACCGATTCTGATATAGGAAAGAAAAACGAACCAGAGAAGCTGTAATGGCACTATGAATGACGCTATAAATAAGAACTGATGATCAGTAAAACGTATGCCACATTACTTGACCTAAAGAAAGTTTTTGACTGAGTGGACTGGAACGTACTTTTCGCAAAATGTGGTAAAATCAGAACAGACGGGAGTGATAAAAATTGATTCTCAATGTGTACAAAAACCAGAGTACAGAAACAGATATCAATGGCATTTAAAAAAGTGGCTAGTACCGTCATAAGAAGATTTCTTTGTTATGGCTGTCTACTATCTCTCTCGTTATTTATTTAATTTACTTATGGTATCGGCAATACAAACAATGGAAAGCGGTAAAAAAGGGATCAAAATTAATGGTAAGCAAATACAATGTATCCAGTGTGCTAGTGTTATAGTAGTTTTAGCGAATTCTGAAAAGGACATCGAACTAAATGTTAAAAAAAAATGTTGTACGCTTTGTACAACGACCAACCGAAAAGACATTAAAGTAATAGAGAGAGAGCGAGAGAGAGAGAGAGCGAGAGAGAGAGAGAGAGAGAGAGAGAGAGAGAGAGAGAGACGTTGCTGATGCTGTGGCTAGTCGATTAGTCGATATAATAGTCAAAAGAAACGCGAGATATTATGGAAGATTTTAGGCAAAGGATATGTTTCAGATCAAATGAACAACTGAACAGAAAGATAGAACCAGTAACATGGACTAGAAGGAAAAGGTTGTTCTTCCGTGGACACATCTTCCTAATATCCCACGGTCATGTAACAAAGTAAACCTGGAATTTCGTAAGACCAAATGCAAAAAAGATTGTGATTGTTTCAAGAATGTGATAAAGGTCTTAAGCAAACCCGTATTCCACACTAAAAAAATATGGATAGGAATAAATTTACACAAATGGAGAAAAAGTTCTGGAATTTTAAGCTGGGAGGGGAACTCGAAAGAGAAAGGAGGCCTCTGTCAGGTGACTGGAAGAAGGCACTGTGTGAAGGACTCGAGAAATACTGGCAGGGCGTCAAAGATGGCAGACTAACAACAGCTAAAAAGGGAAAATGATATTAGTTGTCATTAGTAATCCGTCGTGGCTCAGTTATAATGTAAAAAAGTGGTGACAGAGAAATGGAACAGACAAGTAAGGGCAAACATGAGGATAGGAAATAAAATGCTAATGCCAGTATATGAATTTTGCTACTTAGGAACTACAGCACAATAACAAATGACAGCATAAGTATAACAGGTATTAAAAGAAGAACTGCCATGACTAACCAAGCTATCAGAAATCAGAGTAATTTGTTAACAACGAACCACCTTAATGCAGAAGCAAGAAATAAAAATAGAAGCAGTCGACTTGTGAATATAGGGAAGAGCCATAGAAACTACCCGAACTGAAAGAAAATCTAGTGAAGAAATACTGAAATAAGTTAAAGAGAAAAGCATATTGATTAAAATGATTCTGAGAAGGAACACTAAATCAAATGAACACCTATTTCGACATAACGGCTTCATAAAAGAACGAAAGATCCGAGTGAAACGTTAAGAGAAAGGCCTAGAACACCCATTTTCAGTGGAAACAACAGGAAGTACAGCCAAATGGTAAAATGGTGATGGACAAAGAGCGATTCCTGCATAAGCTAGGCTTTGTTTTGACTTCTGACGATGATCTTAACGAATGATTTAATGCTGTTGTTCGCTTCCTTCCCAACTATTCTGATACAAAGACTTCGTGAGAAACTAAAGCAACACATCTATGTAATTAGACATTATTCTACAAACTATGTCTTTTAATATATGTGCTAAAAGAGACCTTTGTGACTTGTCCCTTACCTGGAATCAATATTATTTTAATACAAGGATCTGGTTCAAAAACTGAAGAGAGATTGAAGCACGAATGTAACTAACGTACTAAATTTCAGTTCAAGGTTTATCAGCAGTTTGAATTACTACAATTTCTAAAGTATAATTTCATCTTATCATCATTTAAAATTTAATCAGTTTCGTACTGCCAAATATTTTCTTCGCCAACATAAAATCTTAATGTGGCTATGTAAACACACAAAAAACTTTTTGTGCTTTACTTTCAACAGTCGTTAAAAACAACGTTATAACGGTGTTGTGGTTTTTCTTGGTTGAGAAATTTCGTACTGAAGTGCCCACAGATGAAGTTAATGATAAGGACTTTCATGATTGGAATAGTTGTAAATAGTGGTTTCAATAGTCGTTATAAGATGTTTCAAGTCAACCTATCTAAATTTCAGGTGCTAAATCCGGTGTGGTCAAACGTATATGAATGAGAAAGAATCAAGTGGCAGACCATCTCTCTGACAAGAACTGGAAATCGCAATAGAATTGATGGCCCTGGTGTTGAAGACTGGCGTGTTTCCATCGAGGTGCTAGTGGAAAAAGTAAAATTCAGTCACGCATAGCTTTATACCACTTTGCACGACATTCGAATATACGAAATATCGCCACCCGCTCAATTCCGCAACTACTGGCATCCATTTCAAAAGCCATTCGAACCGAAACAACAACGGAAAAGGCGATGCCCCAACCAGCACTGTACAAAATGACACTGATTGGTTTTTGGGACTGCTATTGTGTGACATTCCCGTGTTGTCCGCAGTGCCGTTACACGCTACTACGAGGCATACCTGTCAACAATCGTAAATAAAATGTTACAAGGAAAGTATTGTTCTGGGCGCCCTTGCAGTAATGTAACCGTTAACCACAGCGATTCTGCGAGAGTGGCTTGGCTTTTGAAGCAAAATTCGCTTGCACGTTGTGCATCATGCGATCATTTGAGTGAAGCCCAATATCGAATCTTCTGGCATCAGTTAGTAACCATTTCTTTCAAAGTGTACAGTAATTTCATGTTTCCTGTGTTTATTGCAGACCAGTAAGAACCGCAAATAGGCGACACTATTAATTTAGTCACTATATTTTCATGCGACACATCTTCCGGAAGATGAAAACCGAATTCGGAAACCGTTTTTCGCTGTTGCGTTTACATGTTTAGGTCTGAAGTGCTAGTCCAGTTAAATATGGCGGCTGGAAACCAGCTGATCCAGTTTCTGATTCAGTCAAGACAAATGTCAATTAGTTAGTTACTTTCATGTTCCGTCGATCATTTTGCACAATAAATCGTCATGAAGTGGAACGAGTTATTTTACATTAATATTGATAATTAATTTGTACATCTGTTTGTATTCTAAACGTTACCATATTTTTTCCCCCCGAAATGAACACAAGATACAGAGAATGAGTTAGCGACTCCTACACACATCCTTTTACACATTACAAACATAAAAATTCTTCTGCGGAAGAGAACGAGTTGTCAAGGAGAAACTTTTTCGATTTATTTTCACTTTTACCTTGCTGTCTGTTGGACATTTTATATCAATGGGTAAGTTGTCAAAAATTTTTGTTGCAGCGTTGTGAACCCCTTCCTGTGCTAAAGACAAACTTAATGTTGAGTAGTGAATGTCATTTTTTCTTCTAGTATTGTAATTATATGCCTCTTTGTTCTTATTGAACTGTAGTGGATTGTTTACAACAAACTTGATGAGGGAATAAATATACTGTAAAGCAGTAGTCAGAATGCCCAGCTCCTTAAACAGATGACTACAAGATCAGTGCAGGTGAGCACCACATATTATTTTTAAAGCACGTTTTTGTTCAATGAAGACCTTCTTTCTTAAAGACAGAACATTACTCCATATGACATTACTGAATGAAAATAAGCAAAACATATCAACTGACTGGAGTCTCTGTCCCCAAAATTTGCTATGATTCTAAGTGTAATTGTGGCTGAACTAAGTTGTTTTAGGAGTTCTAAAATGTGTTTTTCCAATTTAAAATCCCATCAGTATGGACACCTAAGAATTTTGAAGTTTCCACCCTACGTATTATTTCATCACCATGCGTTACACGTATCCCTAGAGGTACAGAACTGAATATGTTATGTCTCTGTGAAATTCAGGGTGAGACCAGTCATAGATACTTTTGAGAACTCCCTCCACCATTTCTTCCATTTCTGTATGTATACTGGGAGTCATTACAATACTGGCGTCATCTGCAAAAAGAACCAATTCTGCTTGTTGTAAATTAGACAGTATATCATTTACATATGTGAGAAACAACAGTGGACCTAAGATTCAGCCTTGGGGAACCCCATATGTGAATTTTCCCCGTCAGAATTATGCCCCTGGATGCTGTTGGTTGAATTACTACTAAGTACTACTTTCTGCATTCTTCTAGTTAGACATGATCCATTGGTTGGCTATACCGTCAATCCCATAAAACTTCAATTTATACTACTGTTAAATACACCAGGTAGACTGCTCCATTTTCAGTCTAATATTTCTGCTTCTCCTTCACTGCACAATAAGTCTATATTAACAGAATATTCTGACAAAAAGAAGTACTTCGACGACCCAAGCACGTTTCAAAACCGATTGCCTTTACATGGTAGCGAAAATCGATTGCATAATTGGAAAACCGGCAACTAGAAGCGGATTTCCAGAATCGATCTTGAAGTGTTTACATGACCACTCAAAAGCGGTATTAGGAAATCGGTTTACAAGATCTGGTTTTAGGAGCCCCTTGTAAAAGGGATGACTGGCACCGACAAACGGTCGCCAGATGCTGTCCCCAGATCACACGATGAGATCGGTCCACACGTAGGTCACAATGAGTCCCATCTTCCTCGCCAGTTTTTAATGGGACCAAGGAGGCTAGAATCTATTCTGTCAAGGAGGTTATAATACATTCAGACCTCCTTGGGCGGGATGGGTACCACAACACCTCTGTGCTTAGAAACGAGGGCTGAATTGCCGCTTTTTGTAGTAAAACGACATCGAAAACGTGCTAAAGAGCTATATCTGTCTCGAAAAGGACGTGGCCAATGCTGCACACCAAACAAGTTTCACGAATATGTGTATATGAAATGAACACAGAAACGTTCTGATACATACTATACACAGTGTATTATACAGAGACGACGTATGTCTGAAGATAGTTAATAGTTAACGATTGACTTAATCAGACCGAAAAGGAGACAATTTTATATGTAGAGACGAATTAAAATCTCTATACCTAACATGAAAATATACCCCTAGAGGGTATTTAACAAGAACATTGCGAAAAGCGAACTGTGGAGGAAGTCTGTGCTAATTGCGGTGCTAAATCCTGGGAGATATTCCAACTTTCGAGACAGTGACGTGCACAATTTTAGTGCTTCGAGAATTTACACGTAAATTGTGGAACCACTCGACATGCTGCCACCTCGAACACGCGATATTTTGAAGATAAGTGTGAGAGAGAGCCTGTTTAGTGAGCAACATACGTCTGTGTGTGCAGGATGGACGTTGGTCATGCGAGGACAGGAGCTGCGTCAGACGAGCGACGCCGACAAGTGTTTGCCGCTCACGACATAGAACCCATATGGAGGGTGCAAGGAGTAACTACGTATTATTCCTTCGTGGTTGAATAATTGTAATTGTTATACACATTTGAAAGATTATTTGTCTAGAAACTGTAACTTAATCTTGGTGTTAGACTTGCTAGAAGCAGCCGGCCGGAGTGGCCGAGCGGTTCTAGGCACTACAGTCTGGAACCGCGGGACCGCTACGGTCGCAGGTTCGAATCCTGCCTGGGGCATGGATGTGTGAGATGTCCTTAGGTTAGTTAGGTTTAAGTAGTTCTAAGTTCTAGGGGACTGATGACCACAGCACATAGTGCTCAGAGCCATTTTTTTCGCTAGAAGCAAGACCTGTTTTTGAATTTCTTGTGGTTATTAAAACCACCACATTGTAATTATATTTAATAGTATCTAATGGTTATCGACGTAGTTGATTTGCAAGAGTTTGTATGCTTATATGAAACTGGTGGAAATGCTAATATACCTGAGCTGAACTGGAAGTTTGCCGGCCGGAGTGGCCGTGCGGTTCTAGGCGCTACAGTCTGGAGCCGAGCGACCGCTGCGGTCGCAGGTTCGAACCCTGCCTCGGGCATGGATGTGTATGATGTCCTTAGGTAGTTAGGTTTAATTAGTTCTAAGTTCTAGGCGACTGATGACCTCAGAAGTTAAGTCGCATAGTGCTCAGAGCCATTTGAACCATTTTGAACTGGAAGTTTAAGGGTACGGAGTTATTTATACTGAGAGAGAGTAATTTTAGTTCCTCTAACCAGCATTATTTCTGCGGAGAAGAAGTTGTGGACATTGACGCAGCCGCATATCCAACGAAGAGTATCGGCTGAACGTTTCAAGTAAGTCAACTGTAATAAGAGAAGTTTGAAGATCGCAATCCAATTTTGCACCGCTTCTCTTGTCGCAAAAACCGTTAGACAATACTATGTTGTTTCACACATTTAAGCTAAACGAGTGCTTAATATTTCTTGGAATTAGAACTACCAGTTAGAGTGCACAATTATCACACCACAGTTCTGTTCTAAACTTACAAGGGAACCTCCCCATCGCACCCCCCTCAGATTTAGTTCTAAGTCGGCACAGTGGATAGGCCTTGAAAAACTGAACACAGATCAATCGAGAAAACAGGAAGAAGTTGTGTGGAGCTATGAAAAAAATAAGCAAAATATACAAACTGAGTAGTCCATGCTCAACATATATAACATAATGACTAGTACTTCTTCAGTAGCGCCGTGGTCCTGTGGTTAGCGTGAGCAGCTGTGGAACTAGAGGTCCTAGGTTCATCACACCACAGTTCTGTTCTAAACTTAGTATATTTAACGACCACATTTGTCACAACTAGCCCTAATCTACTGTCGTATCAGCCATCGTATCTCTTGAATAGAAAAAGAAACAAAATATAAATGCAACTGCATGAAGTTACGAGGAGGAGGAGGACAAACCAAAATGATATCTTCGCCAAAGGAAAGGTACGTCCCCATTGTTTTTCACTCAGTGCTTGAGCGATAAGTACATTTTCCTGTCTTCGTTACCGCAAAAATTTTATGTATCAATGACGTCGGCATCCCAGTTCAGAGGAGAACTTTTTTTAGAGTTTCGTGCAGCTTGTTGGATTAGCAGCCATAAGAAAATACAACATAGGGACTTCAGAAAGTCAGCAAGAAGCAAGACCTGTCGTCCCACGCTGCCACCATCACCTAACAACAGTGGTGCATTGTGAGAAGGGAGTGAATATTCCCGGTTTTCTGCAGACACGGTTCTTCTGAGGTGCCGGTAGTACGTGCATTACAGTGTACATGGTAGACGACGCGACAACTGGACACCTACTGTACTCCCAAAGTTGAAGTACGCGGTATCATACGATTCTCTTGGGCAACACGTCTAAATCATGCAGAGATTGATTGTGAAGACTGTATGGACCAGATACAATCTACATCTACTCCGACAATCACCGCATGGTGTACGGCGGAGGGTACTCCTGGTACCACTAAGTGACCCCCCCCCCCCCCCCCCTTCCCTGCTCCACTCGCAAATGGCGGGTGGGTAGAACGATTGTCGAAAAGCCTCTCTATTAGCTCTAATTCCTCGAAGTTTCTCGGCGTGGTCTTTTCGCGAGATGTATGTGTAGGAAGAAATACACTCACGGAAAAAAATAGCAACACCAAAAAATAATTGATGTAGACTACAGAAATTTAGGGAATACATTTGTCTAGGTAACGTGTTTCATTAAAATTGCAAGATAATGAGTTAATGATAGCGTAAGATAAGCCACTGCAAATGTGAAATTCTGGTACAATAATAATCGGTGTAACCGCCAGAATGTTGAATTCAAGCATACAAACGTGCATGCGTTGTGTTGACAGGTGTCAGTTTGTGGAATGGAGTTCTACGCCTGTTGGGCTTGCTCGGTCAATAAAATGACGGTTAATGCTGTTTGTGGATGACGCTGGAATCTTTGCCAGATGATGCCTTGTATCTGTTCGAAGGAAACCGTCTATTGACACACAGTCAACACGGGTTTAGAGAACATCGTTCGTGTGAAACACAACTAGCTCTTTATTCACATGAAGTGCTGAGTGCTATTGACAAGGGATTTCAGATCGATTCCTTGCTCCTGGATTTCCTGAAGGCTTTTGACACTGTACCACACAAGCAGCTGCGTGATTATGGAATATCGTCTCAGTTATGTCACTGGATTTGTGATTTCCTGTCGGAGAGGTCACAGTTCGTAGTAATTGATGAAAAGTCATCGAGTAAAACAGATGTGATATCTGGCGTTCCCCAGGGTAGTGTTATAGGCCATTTGCTGTTCCTTATCCATCTAAACGATTTGGGAGACAATCTGAGCAGCCGTCTTCGGATGTTTGCAGATGAGTAATAAAGTCATCAGAAGATCAAAACAAACTGCAAAACGGTTTAGAAAAAAATATCTGAATGGTGCGAAAGGTGGCAGTTGACCCTAAATAACGAAAAGTGTGAGGTGATCCACATGAGTGCTAAAAGGAATTCGTTAAACTTCGGTTACACGATAAATCAGTCTAATCTAAAAGCCGTAAATTCAATTAAATAACTAGGTATTACAATTACGAACAACTTAAATTGGAAAGAACACATACAAAATGTTGTGGGGAAGTCTAACCAAAGGCTGCGTTTTATTGGCAGGACACTTAGAAAATGTAACAGACCTTCTAAGGAGACTGCAGATACTACGCTTGTCCGTCCAAACGTTCCAATGGCTCTGAGCACTATGGGACATCTGAGGTCATCAGTCCCCTAGAACGTACAACCACTTAAACCTAAGCACATCACACACATCCATGCCCGATGCAGGATTCGAACCTGCGACCGTAGCGGTCGCGCAGTTCCAGACTGTAGCTCCTAGAACCGGTCGGCCACTCCGGCCGGCTTGTCCGTCCTCTTTTAGAATACTGCTGCGCGGTGTGGGATCCTTACCCGATAGGACTGACGGAGTACATCGAAAAAATTCAAAGAAAGGCAGCACGTTTTGTATTATCGCGAAATATGGGAGACAGTATCATAGAAATGATACAGGATTTGGGAACGAAATCATTAAAAGAAAGGCGTTTTTCGTTGCGATGCAATCTTCTCACGAAGTTCCAATTACCAACTTTCTCCTCCGAATGCGAAAATATTTTGTTGACACCGACCTACATAGGGCGGAACAATCACCGCTATAAAATAAGGGAAATCAGAGCTCGTACGGAAAGATATAGGTGTTCATTCTTTCCGCACGCTGAACGAGATTGGAATAATAGAGAATTTTGAAGGTGGTTCGATGAATCCTCTGCTCGGCACTTGAATGTGATTTGCAGAGTATCCATGTAGATGTAGATGTAGAATGGAGACAGATCTGGTGATCCAGCAGTACAAGGGAACGACTCTGTACAGCATCTTGGGTTAGAACAGCGGTACGTGAGCGAGCATTATCCTGTTCGAAAACACCCCCTGGAATGCTGTTCATTAATGACACCAGAACAGGTCGAATCGGCAGATTGATGTATAAATTTGCAGTCCGAGTGCGTGAGATAACCACGAGAGGGCTCCTTCTGTCAGACGAAATCGCACCCCAGACCATAACTCCAGCTGTTAAGTCCAGTGTGTGTAGCACGCAGACAGGTTATTTGAAGCCCCTTAACTGGCTCCGTTCTACTCAACACATAACCACCACTGGCACTGAGGCAGGACGAGCGTTAATTTGGAGTCATAAAAAACTTCCAGAACGCCCTCCACTGAGCTCTCACTTGACACCACTGTCGCAAATGGCAGAGCTTTGGCATTAGTGGAATGTACGCTACAGGGAGTTTGGCTCGGAGCTGTCCCTGAAGTAACCAGTTTGTAACAGTCCGTTGGGTCACTTTGGTGCCAACTTACAATTTCACGCAATTTAGGTGCATAGATCCTGAGAAATCAGTACCCAGAAGAACCACCTCTGGCCGTAATAACGGCCTTGATACGTCTGGGCATTAAGTCAAACAGAGCTAGGATGGTGTGTACAGGTACAGCGGCCCCTGCAGCTTCAACACGATACCACAGTTCATCGAGAGTAGTGACTGGCGCATTGTGACGAGCCAGTTGCTCGGCCACCATTGACGACACCTTTTCAGTTGGTGAGAGATCTGGAGAATGTGCTGGCCAGGGCAACAGTCGAACATTTTCTGTATCCAGAAAGGCCCGTACAGGACCTGCAACATGCGGTCGTGCATTATCCTGCTGAAATGTAGGTTTTTGGAGGCATTGAATGAAGGGTACAGCCATGGGTCGTAACACATCTGAAATGTAACGTCCACTGTTCAAAGTGCTGTCAATCCGAACAAGAGGTGACCGACACGAGTAACCAATGGCACCCCATACCATTGCGTTGGGTGATACGCCAGTATGGCGATGACGAATACACGCTTCCAATGTGCGTTCACCGCGATGTCGTCAAACGCGGATGCGACCATCATGATGCTGTAAACAGAACCTGGATTCATCCGAAAAAATGACTTTTTGCCATTCGTGCACCCAGGTTCGTCGTTGAGTACACCATCGCAGGCGCTCCTGTCTGTGATGCAGCGTCTAGGGTAACCGCAGCCATGGTCTCCGAGCTGATAGTCCATGCTGCTGCAAACGTCGTCGATCTGTTCGTGCAGATGGTTGTTGTCTTGCAAACGTCCCCATCTGTTGACTCAGGGTTCGAGACGTGGCTTCACGATCCGTTACAGCCATGCGGATAAGATGCCTGTCATCTCGACTGCTAGTGATACGAGGCAGTTGGGATCCAGCACGGCGTTCCGTATTACCCTCCTGAACCCACCGATTCCATATTCTGCTAACAGTCATTTGATCTCGACCAACGCGAGCAGCAGTGTCGCGGTACGACAAACCGCAATCGCGATACGCTACAATCCGACCTTTATCAAAGTCGGAAACGTGATGGTACCCATTTCTCCTCCTTACACGAGGTATCACAACAACGTTTCACCAGGCAACGCCGGTAAACTGCTGTTTGCGTATGAGAAATCGGTTGGATACTTTCCTCATGTCAGCACGTTATATGTGTCGCCACCGGCGCCAACCTTGTGTGAATGCTCTGAAAAGCTAATCATTTGCGTATCACAGCATCTTCTTCCTGTCGGTTAAATTTCGCGTCTGTAGCACGTCATCTTCGTGGTGTAGCGATTTTAAAGGCCAGTAGTGTACATTTTGAAATAACAACAATATGTTTTATTATTTTATAACCAGTTTCCTACAAAAATTAACCACATAACAAAAGGTGATACCACTAAAAGACTGTATTGGCTTTGTATTGTCTGTGAAATTCTTCCTTCTTATGTTCTTCGTCTCTGTGTTGTATGAAGCGGATAAGATCAGAGATAAGTTGAGGTCTGTTCCTCTAGATATGGTGAAAGGAAAAATATAACGTAAAATTTACGAAATGGAATTCTAGTGTACGGGCTTTTATTTGTAACTAAATAACCAACTATGAATGTGTTACGTTTTGTGTCCGCAGCAGTCCAGACTGTGCTTTGTTTGCCGCCATTACGTGGGCGTATGGAGCGGCAATTTTAAACTGCAGAAATAATTAGACACTAATTCTTTCGATCGATATTACAGTATTTGAACTCCGAGGACAAGAACCCACAGGAATTTATTATTTTTCTATTGTAAAAGTCAAAATAACATTCAGTAGAACAAACCTAGACATTACGTAATGAAATAATTTTATGGCTCGTGCGTAAGATTAATTTTTCCAAAACTAATTCATCAGTGACTTTAAATAGAAATATTTACGACACCAGTGTTATTATGGGTAGAGGTGGTGGTGTGATACATTAGTTATTTGTGCATACATTTTAATGTCAAGTATGGAATTATTGAAACTCATGGTCGGGCTCAGCAGCACATAAATAAGAATTATCAGAGTTTATTTATTTCTGTCAATAATACTGTTATTCTTGCTGCTACATTTTCATATCTTTTACAACAACACCTACACACCACAACAACAGCATTAAAAAGAACTCCAAATTACCCATTACAAACTGAATAATTAGTAGATTGTTCTATGGACTTCATGACTATGATGAAAAATAGTGTCATTATCTGTGTCGCTTTCAAGTGCATTGCATGATTCAATACAAGCAATTTGGCATGTCACTACAACACATAACTTACTTTTGAAATCCCCTCGTGTATGTCTTACGTCTTGCAACGCAACTGCGCAGATACACTGAACGCGTCCGCTGTCCCGTTAAGGAACACATATGAACGCTCAAAAAGATACCGATTTACTGTCTTAGCCACTCTTAATTTTAGAGTTCTAATGGCCCTGTTATCATGACCAAGTGGATTTCGTCGTATTTATGTCTTGCAACGTACTTTTGCCACGCACACGTGACCTCCATTTTCCACACAGCTATGGGACAAGATGGTGATGAGCCGCCCTGCATTAGTAGAGAAACATCAACGTTAGTTTCAGAATTCGAGCCTGTGGGAACAAGTTTATATGCTGTTAAGTGACGATAATATTTCTTGACTAGTACAATACGACATATAATCGTCGTATGTCGCTTTATGGCAAATGAAGGTCGTACGTCGATGGCAGTTTTTAAGACCACGGTGTAGACACAAATCGATCCCAAAAATAGTGAACTCCGTCCGAACAGGCGTTGGAAGGCCGAACGGTACTGATCGGCCGCCGTGTCATTCTCAGTCCACAGGCGTCACTGGATGCGGATATGGAGGGGCATGTGATCAGCACACTGCTCACCCGGCCGTATGTCAGTTTACAAGACCGGAGCAGCTACTTCTTAATCAAGTAGCTCCTCAGTTTGCCTCGCAAGGGCTGAGCGCACCCCGCTTGCCAACAGCTCTCGGCAGATCGGATGGTCACCCATCCAAGTGCTAGCCCAGTCCGACACCGCTTAACTTCGGTGATCTCATGCAAACCGCTGTTACCACTACGGCAAGGCTGCTGGCGGTAAATAAATCTACCACATGATGATAATATGACTATCCAAACAGGTAGGGATCTTTAGAATGAAGAGTGACTGGAACAGTAGGTAGATGTCATTTTGTGTATTAAATAATTGGTGGCAGCTCGCTCTCGACAAGCAGTCGAGTACGAGTGAAGAATTTTATTCATACCGAGCTGCATACGTTCAAGCATAGGGTGCCAATATCACAAGGAGGCAAATACAACAACACAAAACACTCACTGCACTAATTTGTGTAGCGAATTTCAACAACACAGCACACTCGCTACACTAATTTGTACAAAATGAGAAGTAGACGTGGAGTGGTGCTGTGGTAAACCGTTTGTTAAACGACAGGGGACGGAAATAAAGTGAAAGAGGGCCCAAAATAATCTTTTGAAAAGCAAGAGAGGAAAGCTGAGGGGGGGGGGGCAGATCTCTGAGCGTATTTTGTGGGGATGGGGGATAGTCAGAGTTGCCGTGGGACACGACGAAAACGAGGATTTAGATGTAAGGTAGGAGGTATGTGTTGATTCAAGCACACCACAGTTCGAGGACTGATAAACGGAGACGAGAGGGTAAATGTAGAAAATCCGAAGACGTTCAATGTGGGAGGGCTAGTGGGGAGACGTGGAGTAAACTATAAAAAGATCATAACAGATACGAGGAGAAGGGGGAGGTGGTTGACAGATACAAAAGGCTAGACTGAATGCACAGCGTTCGACATCTTTGAGTGAGTGGTAGAATTTTTGTAGAGCGAAAATGCGTGAGACATTCTCAAGAATGGTCAGCTTAAGGCTTTTCAGGAGCGGAGTATGGTTGATGGATGCACTCCCCATATTCGGCCGAATAGTTTTACTATACTGTAGCCTTTTGTTGGAAGGTTAGTAGGTGCGGTTTCCGTGTTAGTTTTCAGTCGAGGATTAGTGCGAGATATTGTTGTTGGTTAGTTAACCATACAGCGCCTTTGGAGATATTGAGGTAGAAGAGATGTAAGTGGAAGCTGCACTTGGTTCGTCCAACAGTTACTTCTTGTGTCTCGTAAATAATCATCTTGAGGGGTCGCTGGTTTCACTCGCAGGTAAAATATTTGTGATGGAGTTGAAGGGGTCATC
This sequence comes from Schistocerca piceifrons, assembly GCF_021461385.2. Lineage (NCBI taxonomy): Eukaryota > Metazoa > Arthropoda > Insecta > Orthoptera > Acrididae > Schistocerca > Schistocerca piceifrons. The sequence goes on along the minus strand of NC_060143.1, from coordinate 543,480,876 downwards.
TGGATTTCTGGGAGTCGATACGTTTGTAAGAGTCCGAAGAGTTTTAAAAATGGCTCTGAGCTCTATGGGACTTAACATCTGAGGTCATCAGTCCCCTAGAACTTAGGACTACTTAAACCTAACTAACCTAAGGACATCACACACATCCATTCCCGAGGCAGGATTCGAACCTGCGACCGTAGCGGTCGCGCTGTTCCAGACTGAAGCGCCTTTAACCGCGTGGCCACACTGGCCGGCCGAAGAGTTTTAAATTTAGATACGGCACAGAGTAAAATTGAGATGCCCGAATTGGAAGAATAGTCCTCCCAACCGGCATCATTATTAATAATATAAGACATTATGGCAGAGGCAGCATTGTATTCACCGTTCTTAATAACTGCCATGGACACCCCACATGAGTAACATTATAATTAGGCTGATGTAATGCATAACCGATGCATTGCAAAGCAGATAATACATATTACAGCGACGATACAGGACCGGCAGATGATATTTTGTATTTAAGGCACGAATTTTTAAAAGGTTCTCGTAACTGTCCAGTGCATTTTAAGAATAAGTTACGAATGAACTTTCTGGAACATGAAAAACTGTGAGTGTAGGCTCAAAAGTAGTTATGGAAATGAGAACTTTTTCGCTTAGGATCCCATCTAACTGAGCAGTTTTACCCATGACCTACTTTAATAAGCAATACAACACTGCTTCGGCGCGTTACTTTTATAACGTACTATGCACTCATACCTGCTAAAGGAGGCGATCCACATGTAGCCCTCACGTGAAGGCAACACTGTACTCGTACCTGCGGCCTGCAGTGAGTACGAGGTCTTTCAAACACCTCCGAATCGTCTCGTACAGTTGGACAACGGAGTGCGATTCGCCCGCTCCAGTTCTTTAGCCGTACCATCGGCAGTTCCGCATACCTCACTGCCGAGATGAGCCCATGCGGAGAAGTACAGAGTATTGAGATCAGGTGAACGAGGAGACACCGCTTGACCTATCAGTCTGGAGCCAAACTGGACGTCATCTCATACCAGCAGCAAAATGTAGGGGGAGCCCCACCACACACGAATCACGTGCCCCGACCACGGGCTACGGGCGAACTTTGAGCCCAGTTAAAAGTTGATTCGTCGAAAAGTTAGCATTTCCATTGCATCTGCACTAATTGGGACAATACTGCAAACTGAAGTCAGCCTCCGCTGGTAGCCACAAATTCGCAGTTGTCTCACAAGTACTTCGGGTGAGGAAACTCTTTGCTATTAACACGCTTCTATTAGGTCACTCTCTTGACCGTCTGTGTGTTCGGTACAAATTTTGCAATTAGTCTTAAACTAACTTCCCAGTAAGCTAGAGACTTGAGCATTCTGCGTAGTGCAGAACAGGATGACGATGCATTATTAAAACGCTTTCTTGTCTGCTGTGTCGCGGAGTGTCCTTTGTATAGCAATGTCGTTTCCCCCTTTTCCTGCCCCAGTCACGAATGGTTCATGGGGAGAAGGATTTCTGGTAAGCAATGTATTGCCATACTCAGGAGAAACTGAAATAAAACCTGAAATTTGCCACATGTTTATGCTGTAAATTCATCAAAATGATTGAAGTCGATAGAAAATTTTGCACACCCAAGACTAGAAAAGAGAAAATAATTGATTAAATAAAACTCAGTTTTTGATATATCACGTTTTTGAATCGTACTAAAAAGTGTAGAACAATTTGTCTCAGTTCCAAACAGATTCTAAACCCCAAATAGGTAGTCCCGAAAATACGTCATTGCGAACTTTTAATGTCTGTGAATTTACTCTTAAGATTTAAAACGATAAACGTAATGCCCATGCTGTACATAATTTGGCACGAATAGTTCACATACTTACTGTCATCTATGGATGAGCTCACGTTTATCGTGTTAAAGGGGGGTAGGACGTCACACGGGCCGACTTGGAGCAGGAGAGGCACCTCACGATATTTTAATTTCCACTGTCTATACTCTTACAAATAAATTCATAAGACTTTGTCGCATTAGCAGGAAGGATTAAGGATTCACACTCATAGCAGTGGAAGTTCAAAAACACAAAAAAATATTTTTTTTACATGTGATATTTCATCATTTTTCCTTTACCATTGGCTGCATCTGTTGCTATAGGTACACTTTTCTTCACAAGTAAGAGAAATCCTTCGATGAATGTTGCACACCATAGAAACTATTACAGGTGTATGAAACTCTAGAATTTATTTAATTTATGAAAAAATGAATGCGCTGTTACATTTTAAACTTCATGTTTAGAAAAAACTCAAATTTTGCTGTTAATTATCTCAATTTTTACCATCGTTTTTAATAGATTTGGAAAATTCTAGAATTTGATAAACCTGTAAGTATAGTTCGTATGCTGTGCTAAATTCATGGATGAATCTCTCTTACTTATGAAGAAATGTGTACCTATAGCCACAAACGCAGCCAATAGTAAGTGAAATAATGATGTAATTTCACACGTAAAAAATTATTTTGTTATGTTTTTGAACTCCCACGTCTATGAGCCTGAATCCTTCCTGGTCATGCTGACAAAGTTTTATGAATTTATTTGTAAAAGTATATACAATGGAAATTGAAATGTCCTGTGGTGCCTCTCCTGCTCCAAGTCGGCCCTTTTCACATCCTACCCCCCTTAAATCATGCAAGTATTTTAACAGCTGTCAAAAATTCACAATCACACATTTTCAGGACTACTTGTACTGGGCCAAGAATCCATAGGGAGTTACGAGAAAATGTTACATATTTTTTCGTCCAATTTAAAAACACGGTATATTAAAACTTTATTTTTAACTACATAATTACGACATAATTTCACCCGTGTCAGTTTCCGCTTTTAATTTTGCTCCACCATGTAGAGTAGTTACATGTAACCGAAGCCCGACTATGACGACCGTGATGTGAAATTGAGTGACTCACCTTCCCAACCTGCAAAGGGTCCAGCTTCCTGCGGCGCTGAGGCTGTCGATTCCCACTCGACATGCTTCTGTGACTAACGACTGGCTACAGAACCGGAGCACTGCGTTTTCGCAACGCACTTGACACCCTATCACAACACCAGCAGCTTCTGCCCAACCGTCGACACATGCTTCATATCCGCACCTCTGTCAAATCTCTCTACGGTTCTACTCATTGCTACAATCCACGGCGAGAGCGCTCCACTCGCGATTTGCTTCGTTTAAAAACTGCACTCCTTCATCGGCGGTATCTGTGATGCAAACATCCGTTTTGGAGCAGTCGGTGTGTCGGACCAGAGTGCTGAATGGCGTGCGACTGTGTGCGGACGCGCCGGCTGCGTGGGCATTAACGACTGGAGCGGCCGCTAAGCCGTCCTCACAACGGCCACTGCGACACTGCGGACCTGGCTTACGGACACCGCTTGCAGGTTCCGGATCCGCTAAAAGCTCATCGCGTGTCTATGCGCCGCGGGGACCCTCATGTACTCGGGAATCTGTCCATTTATCTAATGGGGTGGGACAGTGGCTATCGCTTCGGCGAATGGATAGCAGATCTGGTCACCGAAAGGTCGCCCACTGAGATTTAAAAGGCAGGGATTTATTGAAAGCCATGTCCTCTCTCTCTCTCTCTCTCTCTCTCTCTCTCTCTCTCTCTCTCTCTCTCTCTCTGTGTGTGTGTGTGTGTGTGTGTGTGTGTGTGTGTGTGTGTGTGTGTGTGTGTGTGTGTGTGTGTGTGTGCGCGCGCACGCGTGCGCCCATGGTAATGACTGCCGCCCATCAGATACGCAAGAAATGTGACACAGGCGACATTACATCACTCTTCAAAGAGATACATGCTGTCAGGTGTGAACATCACACATCAGTCAGTTCAAGAAATTACGTTGGCACAATGCTGACACGGATAATACTGTGTGATGGCTCGGCTCTGAGCACTATGGGACTTAACATCTATGGTCATCAGTCCCCTAGAACTTAGAACTACTTAAACCTAACTAACCTAAGGACATCACACAACACCCAGTCATCACGAGGCAGAGAAAATCCCTGACTCCGCCGGGAATCGAACCCGGGAACCCGGGCGTGGGAAGCGAGAACGCTACCGCACGACCACGAGTTGCGGACACTGTGTGATGAAAAACGTGAAGCACCCAGGAGGAAACGAAATGTCAAACTTCGCTGGTAAGACTGTATGTGATGTTATTTCTGTGATTACAATATGGAGTTAAATTACAATGAAGTCTGCTTATCAGAATAACACTGAACCTCCTGTGACCTGGATGTGTGTACTGATTCTGTACGGAAGGGTATCACAAATCTGTTATATCCCCTCCGAAGCAGACTGGCTAATGACTGTTGAAACTGGTCGTTCGTATCCTGGATATTGGCGTTGGTATGGAGTTGATGTCCCATCTCGCCCCTTGCGTGTTCTGTCGGGGTCACATCTGGAGTTGCTGCGTCAAGCAGACAGCTGCTAGAGACACGTGCCGTGAGCACTGTCCTGCTGAAAATTGGCAACACTATACTCTGGCACGAGAGGTAACGCACGTGAACGCGGAATGTCCGTGACATACACTTGTGCTGTCAGAGATCCCTCGATCCTCACCAGCTGCGACCTAATGTCACACCCGATGGCTGCCCACTCCATGACGCCACGAGGAATACCGCTGTGGCCGGCCGCGGTGGCCGAGCGGTTCTAGGCGCTACAGTCTGCAACCGCGCGACCGCTACGGTCGCAGGTTCGAATCCTGTCTCAGGCATGGATGTGTGTGGTGTCCTTAGATTAGTTAGATTTAAGAAGTTCTGAGTTCTAGGGGACTGATGACCTCAGAAGTTAAGTCCCATAGTGCTCAGAGCCATTTGAACCATTTGAATACCGCTCTGCCTCTCTGAAGTATTGCAAGAATGGGACCTCTTCACAAGTCGTCGTCGTACTCGCCGACGGTGGCACTCGGGGTAGTCCAGAACCGCGACTCATCACTGAACACAGCCGACGCCATTCATCGGCTGTCCATCCTTCCCTGTCACGGCAGCAGTCCGAATGGAGCCGTCTGTGTTGTGGAGTTAACAGCACTCTTCGCATGGGATGGCCATTCTCTAATCCAGTTGCCGCTAGTCTCCGACCAATGGTGCGGGAGTCCATTACTTGTTCTCGAATGATGGGCACAGAAGTGAAGGCGTTACGGTGTGCTTGGTGCACAATTCGGCGAATCTACTTTGTCGTCGACCGCAACCTTGATGACTAGTATGCCTCCAGTCACGTTCTCCTGCTGTCCAAAATCGGGCCACTTTCACATTCGAACGTCCTACAAATCTGGTTACATTGCACGGTTCTACCACCTGAACAAGCGGAGACCCACCTAGAGGCCCCTTTCAGTTCCGTCGGGTTTTGATATCGCTGTCTGACACGAGTACGTGGCCCCTCCAATCCTTCAGAGTGATCACTCAACAACCAATGCTCTTGACGCCCCTTACGTAACCTACCAGGCCTGGTAACAACACTAAACACGAACATTAGTGCAATTTTGTCATATGGTGACATGGTTGGAGACCGTGGCTGTAATTTGAATAAAGTAACTGAAAGTAAATTTGTGGCTGGTTGCTGTCCCAAAACCATCAACATTAATGCAGTCTAATGACCGTTCTACCTGTCACGAAGATTTGCAAGTCTATAATCATTTACATAGCTGCCGATGCTGTGTACCTGATCGAAGTTACAGCGCCATCCCACCATCTCTTCTGGAAGCTTCACTTTTGTTGCCACGCTTTGTACTTACAGAAGAGCGGCAAGACTGGCTGAAGGTGACCCCGAAGAAGAGTAGTTTGGGTTCCAGAGAAATGGTAGGAATGCGCGAGGCAATACTGATCCTAAGATTTATCCTAGAACTTAGACTGAAAGAAAAGGCAAATCGATGTTTACAACATTTTTAGATTTAAAGACAGACTTTGTGAATGTTGATCGGAATACAGTCTTTGAAATTATCAAGTTAGGAGGAATGACATACAACGATTATAAGGTTCTTCACGACTTGTACTGAAACCAGACTAAAGCTTTAATAGTCAAAGAACATGAGAAGGGGATGAGACATGGTTGTCGGGTATCCCCCATGCTATTCAACCAGTACGTTGAGCAAGCAGTAAATCAGACCAAAGGGAAATTTCTAAGGGTAATGTAGGTTCTGGGAAAAGATATAAAAATTTCTAGGTTTATCGATGCCGTTATGGTCTTGGGTATGGCAAAGGTCGTCACTTGAATGGGACATATTGCGTCATAAGAAGAGGTTATGAGACGACTATCAACAAAATGAAACAATGGTGATGAGTTGGTCGAAATATGCGAGATGATAGCGAAGGCACTAGTTTAGAAAATGAAAGGTTAGAAGAGGTAGGTATGGCAGTGCCACAGCGTTGGACACCAGTGATTTAACCGTGGTTAAATAAGTTGAAGTTTTCCATCCTGCTGTCGACTCTTATGCCAGCGCCAGGAACAAGATGTATCGTCATTCCAGTCACGAGACACGCCCAGCTACATCGTCCGTCATACTGTGAGTCCCTCGTCCACCAAAGCGGAGAACTCGTGATTTACGGTTCCTGAGTTAGCGCCTGACCTACGACAATGTTTACCCTAAATAATATAAAAGCACATCCGTACAACATGCATTGGAAACATTCCAAGTGCGTGTTGTTTATGGCCCGTGTTGTCTTTTCATCTTCACTTTTCTTGCCTGTTCTTCGATTTCAGCTTCGATCCCTTAGAACATGCGGGACCATGTGAACCAAAAGTATTTGCTCAATGGACGAAACACTACATAATCCATAGGTAGGTGATAGCAAAATTTAAATACAAAAAAGCAAGAATAAAAGAATAAACAGTATATTACGGTGAAGGGCTCTAATTTATTGCAGGGAACTGTTCTGCAGAATACACGCAGTGTTTCACAAGAAATCCTTCCAACGAAGAGATGAGAGTCTGGGTTGAATGACGCAAATTTTTCTGTTCTGTTGGAAACCTATTGACAATGAAACGAGGAGAATAACAACGGTTATGAAAGAGCATTCCAAGTGATAGTCGGTTCTCCGTCTAGAGTGGATGAGGCAGTTGCTTTTGAATGAATTCGTAGCAACAACCACAAATCCCATTCGGTAGTATGTCTACAGGAATGGCAGAGCTGGGATTCCTAGACGCTTGAACAACGGCCTGCGCTTTTCTGGTCTAAATCGGGGCCGACCGACCGCCGTGTCGTCCTCTGCCAACGGCGTCACTGAATGCGGTACGGAGGGGCACGTGTTCAGCACGCCACTCTCCCAATCGTCGTCGTGTTTCTCTAAGGCCCAACGACCACGCATGCCCGTAATAATCGTTACGAGACCAGTTAAAGATGCTGCTGTATTTTGTAACACGAAGGTTACTCGATTGAAGCAGGCCAGAAGATGACGCAGTGTATCGTCGAAACTGGTAGCCTAGAAGTAAAATCTAAATAACGGCGACTGGAATTGTTTTATTGGATATTGACCAGCCGCAGTCCCATACTCCAGCTAGAAGATAGAGTTACATTCGTAGGTAAATCTTGTCTCCCTCAAAAATGTTTAATCCCCATCCCCACACACTTACACGCTTTCCTTCATTACCAAACCGCCAATTGCTTGATGTCTCAGACTGTGTCCTGTCTGCCACTTCCTCCTTATAGTCAAGTTGTGCCATAAACTTTCTTTCTCTCCGATTCGGTTCTATACGTTATAATTGATTATATTGTAAATGATGAAAGTATGTGAATGCAGCTTGCCGCTAACTTGGTGTAATGTCTCCCACACATAAACCTGTACAGTAAAGTAAGAGCCTCCTGTTTTATCTTTAGGCTGATCCGTGATAAGACAGGCAAACAATCATACTAATGGAGAATTCTGCGTATTTTCTCTAATTTCATTCGCTCTCTCTCTCTCTCTCTCTCTCTCTCTCTCTCTCTCTCTCTCTCTCTCTCTCTGCCCTTTATCTATATACAGTTTTAAATATAATATTTCATTACGTGAACTCAGCCCAATAGAATCTCTGGTGGAGCCCTTCGTCTTAATATTCAGCGGCTGGCTTGCTGTAAAAGATCTTTATATCTATTATTATTGTTAAGCGCTGCATTCAGTTGGGAAAATCGATCGTTTGAACAATTCGTTCATTTTACGACAGATTTAGAATTTCAGATGTGTCCGAAGCCTTTTTGGACGATTTTATAAAATCTCGGTGATTGCAGGCTCTCTTCGTCACAACTGAAACTTCCCCACTAATTACAGGGCCAAGACAATCATCAATGATTCAGACAGAGAACTCATTCGTCATTCACTCTAGAATAAAAGAGTCACAAACCTTATTTCTGAGGAAAATTGTATATTCAATCCATCTCCATTACATGTTCCGTTTTCTGTTGATTCCAAGTCTTACTTAATTTGCGTTTACAGTTTTTCTCTCTCTTCAAATAACCCGCTAGTGGCACAAACGTTAATAGCTCGCTTTAGCGAGAAGAAGAGCAAATATGTCTCTTTTAGCAACCCGACAATCTTCCAACAGATACTTCCGAAGCTGTCCTCGTTATCCCTCCCTAACAAGCATAGAGAATACATATATGTATCTCTGTTCTTCCAAAGAATAAACGTACTAGAAAAATACCTTGGCGTCGACGAGCTGTCGGCGCATATATTACTAGAAAATCCGATCAGATACTTTCCAAAAGTGAATAAATGTGGATGATTTGATTGATAATTATTAATTATTGCGTGGTAGAGGGTAATTTTCCGTGGGGAGATTACAATGCCCCTCGCAGCGAGCGAAGTTTGTGAGCTCAATTTTTATTTGCCGAACACACTTCGCGAGCTATCTATTAGTGTGGATAACCCGGAAGTGATAATTGTCAGTCCTCCGACTGGAAAAAAATATTATGTTTAAGACAGACGAAGAAAAGAAATATTGAAAACAGAAGAAATGAAGAGACAGGTACCGCGGCTGTATTGCTTTTACGTGCATCAAGGTGTTATGTCTGCTGTGCACAACCAAGGAAGATGATCTTTCATGAAACTGTTATCAGGGTCTACCCATTCGGGAACTTTCTTAAGCAGGGGAACCTTGGAAAACGTCTTAAGCCTAGACCCCCAGCTTACGGTACATAGAAGATAGGAAAGCCTATAGAAGGAAAAAAAAAATAATTGTAGAAATAGATCTCTAAAGGAAAGATAGGGATCGATTTATATAACGCTTTGGAGAAGAGTGATTTGTGCCTCCAGAAAAAAAAAAAAAAAAAAAAAAAAAAAAAGAAATTTACAATAAATAACGTAAGTTTTCGTTTTACGTTTTACAATCTTGTTCCTAGGACAATCTCTTGCGGTGGTAAAACTCCCCCGGGTCTTGCAAGTCCCCGACGTCCACATCTGTAGTCGGTCTTCTACGCGGTCCACTTTGTAGTCGGTCTTCTACGCGGCCCCCAATGGGAAGAGTAGAAGGAACAGGGATACCCGATTTCACATGCAACATTCATTCCGGAAGAATTAGCAATGACCAAAGGGGAAACTCTTCCTGTAAGAGAACTGGTTAGGTTGCACCGTCCAAGATTCTCCTTTTTGAAAGCAAAATCCTTATGGCTTCATGCATCCTTTTTCTTACGACGTACTTCAAGCAATTTCACCATTAACTAATGCTGTTGCCAAAACATCTTCATATTTATTCTAGTTTGAATACTCTATCGGACTTTGCATCCCCGCTTGTGCTTATAAGTCCGAAAATTCTGACACATTTCTGTCAGTGATTTGTTCTTCGTAATTTAAAGGATTCATGCAACTTACAGTAGATTTTGGATTCAAATCATCGAATAATGGAAAGTGTGGTTCATTTTATACAAAGACATAATCCCTCATTTCCTTGAAAGTCATATAATTTATCTATACTCAAAAACTTTTTATCCTAAATACACATATTTCTCCAATTGATTGTTGTAATGTAAAAGTTATTAGCATTGAGGAATGCGGATTCACTTCTTTCATTTATTCTCTGATTCATACGGCGTTCACACATGCACATATATGGAAATGGATTTTTTTTTCAAACAAAAATTCCAAACGAACACGACCCCTTAAATAACTACTAATTCTATGAATATTACTTTCTTTAAACATTCAATAATAAATTAAAAACTCTTAACTTCTAATTATAACACCTTTTCTTTTTAAAGTTCAACATGAATCAGTTTGCCCTCGCGTTTGGTGCGAGTCTCTTACAAAGCATATCTGTGTCGTCTATATCGATTCTAACTCTCGCGCCGACGTCAACTGTTTTGCGCGGGAAATTATCTTTGCGGCGTTAACCGTCACTCATGATTCACTGCCTCAACACATCCCTTCACACGTTTACACATCTAAGCGTGCACTTGAAATTATATATGAACCTTCACTCGGAAACTCTTTTGATTATTCAGCGTCATTTACGGGAAACATTTCATTGTTCTTGAAGGTCAGTTAGATCCTTTATAAATCTTGATGACATTAGCAATGCTAAAGTTCCATGTTCACCCAAACACAGGTGAAGCCTATCTCCACTATCTTCTTTGCAACACTCGATAGTAATAGTTAGTCACTATTTCTATAGTCTATGTCACTGGTTAATTATTTCAATTTAAAGTTTTCTAACACTACACACACAGTTTATTGTTATGTTTTTTACGAGCGTTTCATCTCTGTCACTCGCAACACCATTCCTCCCTATCTTCTAATCTTCATTAAATTTTTTCAAGTCGTTATAGGAAAATAACCCTTTTATTTTGTTCGATCCCGGGTATGCTAATAGATAAGCCCCAGGATTCGGAATTTGTAGGATAATGTATGGGCCAGTATATAGTAACTCCCATTTCTTTATACTTTTCTTTATTAAGGATGATTTGGTATGTCTTTTGACTAGTACCTTTTCTCCGACCCGGTATGTCTGTACCCTCTTGATTAATTTGTCAAATTGTTGTTTTCTCTGATCAGCTTTTTTCGTCATATTTATGATGGCTTGTCTTATTTTTTCTTCCCAAGGCATCTCAGTTTCCTGAGTTTTGGGCATATGTTCAGTCCAGAAGTTTTCCTCTTTTGCTTCGAACATCAATTCATGAGGTGTATATCCAGCTGAGGAGCGGGGCATGTTATTGTATATCTGCTCAAACTCTTCCACATAATTTGCCCCCGCAGTCTGCTTATTATGGCAATACGTCCTCATAAATCGATTGAACTCTCTAAAAATTCTCTCAACCAAATTGCCTTGTGGGTGGTAAAATGATGTTAGTATGTGTTTCACACCGACTTGAGACAAAGTCTGTTTCCATCGGAGTCCCGTGAATATCTTGGCATTGATGATTGTCTTGGCCCTGTAATTAGTGGGGAAGTTTCAGTTGTGACGAAGAGAGCCTGCAATCACCGAGATTTTATAAAATCGTCCAAAAAGGCTTCGGACACATCTGAAATTCTAAATCTGTCGTAAAATGAACGAATTGTTCAAACGATCGATTTTCCCAACTGAATGCAGCGCTTAACAATAATAATTGATATAAAGATCTTTTACAGCAAGCCAGCCGCTGAATATTAAGACGAAGGGCTCCACCAGAGATTCTATTGGGCTGAGTTCACGTAATGAAATATTATATTTAAAACTGTATATAGATAAAGGACAGAAAGAGAGAGAGAGAGAGAGAGAGAGAGAGAGAGCGAATGAAATTAGAGAAAATACGCAGAATCCTCCATTAGTATAATTGTTTGCCTGTCTTATCACGGATCAGCCTAAAGATAAAACAGGAGGCCCTTACTTTACTGTACAGGTTTATGTGTGAGAGACATTACACCAAGTTAGCGGCAAGCTGCATTCACATACTTTCATCATTTACAGTATAATCCGTTATAACGTCTTCTAGTTACCCGTGGTCTAGGGGTAGCGTCTTTGATTCATAATCAAAAACGTCTTCCGTCCCGGGTTCGATCCCCGCCACTGCCTAAATTTTGATAAATAATCAGCATTGGCGGCCGAAGACTTCCGGCATAAGAAGTCAGCATCATTCTGCCAACGGCCTTGTCAAAGAGGGCGGAGGAGCGGATAGAGGTTCAGGGCACTCTCTTGTCCTAGGGGTGGGAAATTGCCCCTAATGGCGGAAGAATCAGCAATGATCAACGACATGAGGATGCAGAAGGCAATGGAAACCACTGCATTAAAGACACGTAACCTGTATCCACAGGACATGTGGCCTGTAATTGAAGAAGTGTCATGATGATCTCTCCATTGGCAAAAGATTCCGGAATAGTCCCCCATTCGGATCTCCGGGAGGGGACTGCTAAGGGGGAGGTTAACATGAGGAAAAGATTGAATAATCAACGAAAGGATAACGTTCTACGAGTCGGGGCGTGGAATATCAGAAGCTTGAACGTGGTAGTGAAACTAGAAAATCTGAAAAGGGAAATGCAAAGGCTCAATCTAGATACAGTAGGGGTCAGTGAAGTGAAGTGGAAGGAAGACAAGGATTTCTGGTCAGATGAGTGTCGGGTAATATCAACAGCAGTAGAAAATGGTATAACAGGTGTAGGATTCGTTATGAACAGTTAAGTGAACAGTTAAGTGAACAGTTCAGTGAACAGTTCAGTGAACAGTTCAGTGAACAGTTCAGTGACCGGGTTGTTCTAATCAGAATCGACAGCAGACCAACACCGACAACGATAATTCAGGTATACATGCCGACGTCGCAAGCTGAAGATGAACAGATAGAGAAAGTGTATAAGGATATTGAAAGGGTAATGCAGTATGTAAAGGGGAACGAAAATCTAATAGTCATGGGCAACTGGAATGCAGTTGTAGGGGAAGGAGTAGAAGAAAAGGTTACAGGAGAATATGGGCTTGGGACAAGGAATGAAAAAGGAGAAAGACTAATTGAGTACTGTAACAACTTTCAGCTAGTAATAGCGAATACCCTGTTCAAGAATCACAAGAGGAGGAGGTATACTTGGAAAAGGCCGGGAGATACGGGAAGATTTCAATTAGATTACATCATGGTCAGACAGAGATTCCTAAATCAGATACTGGATTGTAAAGCGTACCCAGGAGCAGATATAGACTCAGATCACAATATAGTAGTGATGAAGAGTAGGCTGAAGTTCAAGACATTAGTCAGGAAGAATCAATACGCAAAGAAGTGGGATACGGAAGTACTAACGAATGACGAGATACGTTTGAAGTTCTCTAACGCTATAGATACAGCAATAAGGAATAGCGCAGTAGGCAGTACAGTTGAAGAGGAATGGACATCTCTAAAAAGGGCCATCACAGAAGTTGTGAAAGAAAACATAGTTACAAAGAAGGTAGCTGCGAAGAAATCATGGGTAACAGAAGAAATACTTCAGTTGATTGATGAAAGGAGGGAGTACAAACATGTTCCGGGAAAATCAGGAATACAGAAATACAAGTCGCTGAGGAATGAAATAAATAGGAAGAGCAGGGAAGCTAAGACGAAATGGCTGCAGGAAAAATGTGAAGACATCGAAAAAGATATGATTGTCGGAAGGACAGACTCAGCATACAGGAAAGTCAAAACAACCTTTGGTGACATTAAAAAAAGCAACGGTGGTAACATTAAGAGTGCAATGGGAATTCCACTGTTAAATGTAGAGGAGAGAGCGGATAGGTGGAAAGAATACATTGAAAGCCTCTATGAGAGTGAAGATTTGTCTGATGTGATAGAAGAAGAAACAGGAGTCGATTTAGAAGAGATAGGGGATCCAGTATTAGACCCGGAATTTAAAAGAGGTTTGGAGGACTTACGGTCAAATAAGGCAGAAGGGATAGATAACATTCCATCAGAATTTCTAAAATCATTGGGGGAAGTGGCAACAAAACGACTATTCACGTTGGTGTGTAGAATATATGAGTCTGGTGACATACCATCTGACTTTCTGAAAAGCATCATCCACACAATTCCGAAGACGGCAAGAGCTGACAAATGCAAGAATTATCGCACAATCAGCTTAACAGCTCATGCATCGAAGCTGCTCACAAGAATAATATACAGAATATTGGAAAAGAAAATTGAGAATGCGCTAGGTGACGATCAGTTTGGCTTTAGGAAAAGTAAAGGGACGAGAGAGGCAATTCTGACGTTACGGCTAATAATGGAAGCAAGGCTAAAGAAAAATCAAGACACGTTCATAGGATTTGTCGACCTGGAAAAAGCGTTCGACAATATAAAATGGTGCAAGCTGTTCGAGATTCTGAAAAAAGTAGGGGTAAGCTATAGGGAGAGATGGGTCATATACAATATGTACAACAACCAAGAGGGAATAATAAGAGTGGACGATCAAGAACGAAGTGCTCGTATTAAGAAGGGTGTAAGACAAGGCTGTAGCCTTTCGCCCCTACTCTTCAATATGTACATCGAGGAAGTAATGATGGAAATAAAAGAAAGGTTCAGGAGTGGAATTAAAATACAAGGTGAAAGGATATCAATGATACGATTCGCTGATGACATTGCTATCCTGGGTGAAAGTGAAGAAGAATTAAATGATCTGCTGAATGGAATGAACAGTCTAATGAGTACACAGTATGGTTTGAGAGTAAATCGGAGAAAGACGAAGGTAATGAGAAGTAGTAGAAATGAGAACAGCGAGAAACATAACATTAGGATTGATGGTCACGAAGTCAATTAAGTTAAGGAATTCTGCTACCTAGGCAGTAAAATAACCAATGACGGACGGAGCAAGGAGGACATCAAAAGCAGACTCGCTATGGCAAAAAAGGCATTTCTGGCCAAGAGAAGTCTACTAATATCAAATACCGGCCTTAATTTGAGAAAGAAATTTCTGAGGATGTACGTCTAGAGTACAGCATTGTATGGTAGTGAAACATGGGCTGTGGGAAAACCGGAACAGAAGAGAATCGAAGCATTTGAGATGTATTGCTATAGACGAATGTTGAAAATTAGGTGGACTGATAAGGTAAGGAATGAGGAGGTTCTACGCAGAATCGGAGAGGAAAGGAATATGTGGAAAACACTGATAAGGAGAAGGGACAGGATGATAGGACATCTGCTAAGACATGAGGGAATGACTTCCATGGTACTAGAGGGAGCTGTAGAGGGCAAAAACTGTAGAGGAAGACAGAGATTGGAATACGTCAAGCAAATAATTGAGGACGTAGGTTGCAAGTGCTACTCTGAGATGAAGAGGTTAGCACAGGAAAGGAATTCGTGGCGGGCCGCATCAAACCAGTCAGTAGACTGATGACAAAAAAAAAAAAAAAAAAAAAGTCCTCTTTAATTAATCGATTTTGCAGTCTAATCTTCACGAATCTGGTGTACGACCAGCTTTCCAAAGATTATGTTACATTCATGTCTGTACTATTTAACGCACACGGTCCCCTTTCATACAAGGCCACAATGTCTACAAATATTTTCATAGGAACCTTCCGCATACTTCTATTCCATGTTCAAACGTTTCCTTTTCAGAAAAGCATTTTTTCCCATTGCATTGCTGCATTTTATATCCTCTTCTGCCGCCGTCAGTTATTTTCGGAAGAATTTAAAATGTTTGACTTCCGTAATCACACAAGAGATATTTGTCAGAAACTGTATTCAGAATGTTTAACCAGAATTAAGAGTCAACCAGTTATCTGCAAGCTATGATCTAATGTAATCGATTACGCTTTTTTCTAAGTCATTAACATTCCACATGTTTCACAATAGTGTTTGTCATCTGCAAACAGAAAATTACTAACGTTTACCTGCAGATCATTGATAATCAATGGTGTTCTTCAGGTGTAATGTACAGGCTCCCTGGACCTGAAGGACACCTCTAGCCTATCGTCGAAATATTGCGCAAAATGGAAACAACAGTACAGCTGTTCACCTCTAAGAGTACCATTAATACATCACGCTGAAAAACTTGAAGTATCACATGACTGTTCAGGTTGTAATAGTCTCTCAGGGAACATTCCTCTCACACGAAAGAAAATAAAATGATTTTATTCACGCGGCTGTGCAAAAAGTGTGTTTCGACGTCAGTAACGTTCTGGTACGCTCCATGATACATCAGTCACTGGATGCACACACGAACACAACGTGCCAGCATACAGCACGAAACTCCTTCATACATGAAATAAGGACAATATTCTACGTTACCATTTGAAATTTGTGGTAAGGTCTTATGGGACCAAACTGCTAAGGTCATCGGTCCATAAGCCTACACAGTACTTAATCTAACTTAGACTAACTTACACTAAGGACAACACACACACACTCGTGGCCGAGGGAGGACTCGAACCTCCGACGGGGGGAGCCGCAAGGACCGTGACAAGGTGCCTCAGACAACGCGGCTACCGCACGCGGCGCGTTACCATTCATTCATGTATGTTTGCATTGAATCCCAGAGGTGCTAATATACACTCATGCTCATAAATTAAGGATAATGCTGATACATGGTAAAACAACGCTCTGGTGGGCGGTTTGCGAGTTTAAATCACCTCGGGGTATGACCATGCGGTGCATTTGGCCTGCTGTCGTCGCACGGTGACGCTGGCAGCAGTCCACATACGCAGAGGTGCGTTGGTGCATGTCAGAGTACGGTGCAGCGAGTAAGTGTGCAGACGTTTTCAGACGTGCCAATGGTGGTCGTAGCACGAGCCCGTGTGCCACGAAGTGTGATCTCAAGATTATGGCAACGATTCCAGCAGACAGGAAACGAGTCCAGGCGCTACAGTACGGGACGTCTACAGTGTCGACCACCACAAGAAGACCAATATTTGACCATCAGTGCCCGCAGATGGCCGCGGAGTACTGCAGGTAGCCTTGCTCGGGACCTTACCGCAGCCACTGGAACAGTTGTCTCCAGACACACAGTCTACAGACGACTGAACAGACATGGTTTATTCGCCCGGAGACCTGCAAGGTGCATTCCACTAACCTCTGGTTACAGGAGAGCCCGTAAAGCCTGGTGTCAAGAACACAGTACATGGTCATTGGAACAGTGGTCCCAGCTTATGTTCACGGACGAGTTCAGGTATAGTCTGAACAGTGATTCTCGCCGGGTTGTCATCTGGCGTGAACCAGGAACCAGATACCAACCCCTTAATGTCCTTGAAAGGGACCTGTGTGGAGGTCGTGGTTTGATAGTGAGGGGTGGGACTACGATTGGTGCATGTACACCCCTGCTTGTCTTTGTCACAGGAAATGTAACAGATCAGGTGATCGGGACGTCATTTTGCACCAGTACATTCCCCTTTTCAGGGGTGCAGTGGGTCCCACCTTCTTCCTGATGGATGATAACGCACGGCCCCACCCAGCTGCCATCCTGGAGGAGTACCTTGAAACAGAAGATATCATGCGAATGGAGTGGCCTGCCTGTTCTCCAAACCTAAACCCCATCGGGCACTTCTGGGATGCTCTCGGTCGACGTATCGCTGCACGTCTTCAAACCTCTACGGCAGCTCAGGAGCTCCGACAGGCACTGGTGCAAGAATGGGAGGCTATACCCCACCAGCTGCTCGACCACCTGATCCAGAGCATGCCAACCCGTTGTGCGGCCTGTGTACGTGTGCATGGTGATCATAGCCCATATTGATATCGGGGTACATACGCAGGAAACAGTGGCGTTTTGTAGCGCATGTGTTTCGGGACGGTTTTCTCAACTTCTCACCAATACTGTGGACTCACAGATCTGTATCGTGTGTGTTCCCTATGTGCCCCTGCTATTAGCGCTAGTTTTGTGTAGTGCCCCGTTGTGTGGCACCACATTTTGCAGTTATCCGTAATTTATGAGCATGAGCGAACTTCGAACTGAAAAAAAGGTGATAGGATAGGGATATGCACATATACAGATGGCGGTACTATCGGATACACAAGGTATAAAAGGGCAGTGCATTGACGGAGCTGTCATATGGACTCAGGTGATTCATGTGAAATGTTTTCCGACGTGATTATGGCTGCACGACGGGAATTAACAGTCTTTGATTCCAGAATGCTAGTTGGAGCTAGACTCACGGGAAATTATATTTCGAAAATCGTCGGGGAATTCAATACTCCTAGATCCACAGTGTCAAGCGTGTGGCGAGAATATCAAATTTCAGGCATTACCTCTCACCAGGGGCAACGTAGCGGCCGACGGCCTTCACTTAACGCCCGAGAGCAGCGGCGTTTGCGTAGAGTTGTCAGTGGTAACAGACAAGCAACGCTGCGTGAAGTAGGCGTAGAAATCAACGTGGGGTGTACGACGAACGTATGCGTTAGGACAGTGCAGCGAAATTTCGCGTTAATGGGTTGCGGCAGCAGGCGACCGGCGCAAGTGGCTTTGCCAACATCACGACATCGCCTACAGCTCTCTCCTGGGCTCGTGACCACATCACTTGGACCCTAACTACTGTAAAACCGTGGCCTGGTCAGATGAGTCCCGATTTCAGTTGGTAGGGTTCGAGCGTGGAGCAGACCCCCACGAAGCCTGGATCCAAGTTGTCAACAAGGCACTGTGCAAGCTTGTGGTGGCTTCATAGTGGTGTGGGCTGTGTTTCTACAGAATGGACTGGATCCTGTGGTCCAACTGAGCGGATCATTCACTGGAAATGATAATGGTCGGTTACTTGGAGACCATTTCCATTCACAGATTTGATGTTCCCAGACAACGATATCACCGGGCCACAATTATTTGCGATTATAAGTAATAGAGCGCAGCAATCAGTCTTCTCTTTTTTATTCGAAGATCTGTGACTGATGCTCGAACAACAGGAAACTAACATGTATTGAGATTAGAAAATAGTGCATTGATAATGGCTAGGCACTAGCCGAAATCTGGATTTGCGTAATAAAACATGCAAAAAGAAGAACGATTGACTCCTGGGCTTTATAATTTACACATTACATAACAGTCCCTGAGTGCACCCATTTTCCGAAGGGAATGTAACCTGACGTTTGCGATTAGTCTGCAGAACACTGTGGACAGTTCGAGAGAATTATTTAGCCGCCAAAATGGCCCAGCATGAATCACGTCGAACATTTATGGGGCATAATCGAGAGGTCAGTTCGTGCACAAAGTCGTGCACCGCCAACACTTTTCGGAATTATGGACGGCTATAGAGGCAGTGTGACTCAGTATTTCTGCAGGGGACTTCCAACGACTTGTTGAGTCCATGTCACGTCGAGTTGCTGCATTTTGCCAAGCAAAAGCAGGTCGGACACAATGTTGGGAGGTATCCCATGACCTTTGTCACCTCAGTGCACACTGAATACGTCTTCCCAGGCTTCCGCGATACGGGCTCAAAGACACTACGTCTTGTACACGCGGTCTACGCCAGAGATTTGAAATGTCCTCTTAAACAGAAGTCGAAGAAATTTTGTTCTGAAGAATTTGGAAACCAGGGTGCTGGTCCACTTTTCCCCAACCATTTATTTATTTATTTATTCATTTATTCTTCCGTGGGACCAAATTAAGGAGAAGTCTCCATGGTCATGGAACGAGTCAATGCATGAAATTATAACACGATATTAGAAACAGGTAAAATGAAATATAAAAAAAACATATTCAGGTGACAAGTCTTAAGTTTAAATGAAGAAAATCAATGTAACACTGGAATTTGCTTAATTCTTTAGCTCTTCCAGGAGCTCCTCGACAGAATATAAGGAGTGAGCCATGAGGAAACTCTTCAGTTTAGACTTAAAAGTGTTTGGGCTACTGCTAAGATTTTTGAGTTCTTGTGGTAGCTTATTGAAAATGGATGCAGCAGAATACTGCACTCCTTTCTGCACAAGAGTCAAGGAAGTGCATTCTACATGCAGATTTGATTTCTGCCTAGTATTAACTGAGTGAAAGCTGCTAACTCTTGGGAATAGGCTAATATTGCTAACAACAAACGACATTAAAGAAAATATATACTGTGAGGGCAATGTCAGAATTCCCAGATTTTTTAATAGGGATCGACAAGACGTTCTCGAACTTACACCACATATAGCTCGAACAGCCCGTTTTTAAGCCAAAAATACCCTTTTTGAATCAGAAGAATTACCCCAAAAAATAATACCATACGACATAAGCGTATGAAAATATGCGAAGTAGACTACTTTTCGTGCTGAAGTGTCACTTATTTCAGATACTGTTCTAATGGTAAATAAAGCAGCATTTAGCTTCTGAACAAGATCCTGGACATGGGCTTTCCACAACAGTTTACTATCTATCCGAACGCCTAGGAACTTTAACTGTTCCGTCTCGCTTATAATATGCCTATTCTGTCTGATCAAAATATCGGTTCTTGTTGAATTGCGAGTTAGAAACTGTAAAAACTGAGTCTTACTGTGATTTAGCATCAAATTATTTTCCACAAGCCATGAACTTATTTCATGAACTACATTATTTATTACTGTTTCAATATTACACACAATATCCTTCACTATCAAGCTGGTGTCATCAGCAAACAGAAATATTTTTGAATCACTTGTAATACTAGAAGGCATATCATTTATATAAATAAGAAACAGCAGTGGCCCCAGCACCGACCCTTGGGGAATGCCCCACTTAACAGTGCCCCATTGGGACTGAACATCACTACCACTCTAAATATTGCGGAGAATTACCCTCTGCTTTCTGTTCTTAAAGTAAGAGGCGAACCAATTGTAAGCTACTGCCCTTACTCCATAATGGTCCAACTTCTGCAGTAATACGTATTTTGTGGTCAACACAGTCAAAAGCCTTCGTTAAATCAAAGAAAACACCTAGCGTTCGCAACCTTTTATTTAATCCGTCCAAAACCTCACAGAGAAAAGAGAATATAGCATTTTCAGTTGTTAAGCCATTTCTAAAACCAAACTGAACATTTGACAGCAAACTATGTGAATTTAAATGCTCCAGTAACCTTGTATATACAACCTTCTCGATAACTTTAGCAACCACCGATGGCATAGAAATAGGTCGAAAATTGTCAACATTATCAATGTCTCCCTTTTTATAAAGTGGCTTCACTACCGAGTACTTTAATCGGTCAGGAAACCGACCACTCCTGAAGGAAAAGTTACAGATATGGCTGAGAACTGGGCTAACATACATAGAACAATACTTCAGTATTCTGCTAGATACCTCGTCACACCCATGAGAGTTCTTGGTCTTTAGTGATTTAATTATTAACTCAATCTCCCTCTTGTCAGTATCATGGAGGAGCATTTCAGGTAACAGTCTCGGAACACTTTCTTCTAAGAGCGCTATATGATTCCCTGTTGGGACTAGGTTTCTATTTAGTTCACCTGCTATATTCAGAAAGTGATTATTAAATACTGTACATATATGCGACTTATCAGTAAGACGGACATTCTCACTATGCACTGATTCTATATCCTCGACCTGTCTCTGCAGACCAGCAACTTCCTTTACAACTGACCATGTGGTTTTAATTTAATCCTGAGACTTAGCTATTCTACCTGCATACCACATACTTTTTGCCTTCCTAATAACATTTTTAAGCACCTTACAATACTGTTTGTAATGGGCTGCTGCATTTAGATTTTGACTGTTTCTAACGTTTTGATATAACTGCCACTTTGTTCCACAAGATATTCGTATCCCTCTAGTCAGCCACCCAGGCTGCCTGTTTGTGCTAGTACCCTGTTTTAAACGTTCTAACGGAAAGCAACTTTCAAAGAGCATGAGAAAAGTCTTGAGAAAAGCATTATATTTATCGTCTACTGCATCAGCGCTATAAACGTCTTGCCACTCTTGTTCCTTTATAAGGTTTACAAAGGTCTCTACAGCAACTGGATCAGCTTTCCTGAACAGCTGATGACTATATTTAACACGTGTTGCAGCACAAAAATCTTTTAAAGTTAAAATTTGTGCATCATGATCTGAAAGGCCATTCACCTGTTTGCTAACAGAATGCCTTTCTAGTAATAAGGAATGAACAAAAATGTTGTCTATGGTTGTTCTACTGTTCCATCTGTGCATCCTCTTATTTAGAAGTCCACTGGCATGCAACTGAAATGAAGAAGGCAGTTTGAAGATTTCTCATAAGAAGGAATTCCACATGGCAGGTACCTTCTGTCCCTGTGTGTTTCCTATGATAACAGTACTGCAGAGGTCTTTAAAAAATAAGTTATGATGTGCAAATACAGCGTTTCCGGAATGATATCCAGTTATTTCCTTCTGCTACGCATTGGTAAACTGTCTTGAATTTTGGCTGTACCTTTCACAAACGCCTATATTAAGAGAATCAATGGGCACTTTTCATCTCTCTCTCTCTCTCTCTCTTTCCACTCTTTCACCATCTCAGATTCATATCTGTGAACAGTGAAGGACAGCCTGACGTCTGTTGTTTTCTAGATGTGAAACAATCCTTGGCCATTAAGTAATTTGTTTTTGCTGTTGCGAGTGTATAAACCGTGGTCAGAAGCGCGCATATGAGGGAACAGTCTCGAGATCGCTGCCACCCCTCCCCCCGTCCCACCATTCTAGCCGTCAACAAGCGCAATTTATTTTATGTCGGCATAAGGAAAAAGTGGACGCCATTTAAATAACATTCAAGGCAGTAAGTGTAGTGCATAGCTGATAGACATCCAAACAGCTATCTTGCGACAGTATTTCTCCGTTGAGAGAGGCATGAACTTCCAGGAAATGCGTCATCCAACCCTTAACTCTTAAATACATTTCTCTGTCGTAATTTGATGACAGATCTACAGATAGTGGCTACATCATCGAATTTGTCCCGTCAGGAACGAGGCCCCTCCTCTGATACTTGTGACTTCACTACACGCACATTCAATTGTTAGCCATATGAATTTTACTGACCCACATTTATTACCTGCGAACAGAGGGAGAGTATAAGAAATGAATGCGGAGGCCATAGCAATAGGGTAGGCTTCTAAAAACAAGCGAAAACTTCGGTTTCCTTTTTGTGTAAAGTATTAGTTCGTTAGTGTAATTATCATTTCCCCATTTCGCATGACACTGTTCTCGAAACTTTGATTACATCTTCAATTTTCCACGTCACTCACAGTTTTCGCTTCAGCCAATCAGACTGGTACAATTTTGTAATTAACTGCAAATGTACATTTATATAACATTTAATATTAAATTACAATGATATTTTCATTGTCAGTTACAGCTTTTTTTCTGTTTTGTATTTTCGTTTTGTACAAATACATCAGAAAAATAAGTTTTTATTTTAAGTTTCATGGAATAAAATGTAATATTAATTCTTTAATGTATAATAATCAAACAGAATCCATCATATAGTGTAAATTCCAGCATTGTTTACACTGCAGCCTTAAATATAGTGAGGCATTTTCTTAGCCCCAATAGCAAATCTAAAAGGTAATCGTAGGTGTGCCAAACCACGAATGTCGTGCTAAATGTTCTGAGGTGGTACGGAGAGGGCAGGTATTACGGCGAAAGCCCACTTAAAAGTGTCAATAAACGATCTCGTTGAATCTTGGTGAGCGTGTAGAAGGGACAGAATTGTGCGTTACGTAATTTTTCGTCTGTGCCCAATTTAACTTTTAAGGGGCTAAACACCCCACCCCCAAACGGTACTTTGGCATTTTAGGTTTAGAGGGAATACGTTCGAAACTGTAATGTAAAAAAATGTTTTTCATACAAAAGTTAACACGTAACAAATGTTCTTGAAACCTTATAATAGACTTTTGTGATAATTTAAGATTTTTCAAAATACCCTACCACAATAATAAATTTTAGAAAATGAAAACTTTTGTTGAAACATAATTATAGAAGCTTTCAAGCCACAAACGTGTCTGTGTAGTAAAGCTGGTTTCTGAAATAACATTTCTGGAAAATAAGCTCTACATAGTGTACTGTTGGGAGCATTTTCAGCTTACATAATCAAAATATCTAAACAATCGTTACTATTCTAATTATTTATTTTATATATATTTGTTTTATGTTTCAAATTGTTATTCTACGTTTTACATTCATTTGTTTTTGTTTTTAGTTTACTGTTTCGCATACGTGTATGTTGTTAACTGAAAATAATAAGTAACTCATTGTTATGATACAAGATAATTACAGTAGTGATAAATCTATAAAGAAACGCTTAAAACATACTATTTTTTACACCATGCACATAAAATGAACGAAATTTGTTCACGTAATATACGCGACGGTGGAGACAATATAAAACAAAACTCAGCAGGACTTCAAATTGTGACGGGTGATCCCCTAAATATGTTGATTTATATCAGGCGTATATCAGTACATTGGTAACGGTTGGCCAAGAGAACTGATTATGCACTAGTGACTGCCACTTGATTGTATTGTTTCTCAAATGGAAACAAGTATCAAAATCATTCAACAGAATAAGATCTGAAAATCTTCTCACAAAGGTCTTCCAGCATAGGTAGCTGTATACGTGCCACGGCTGTCCCTGTCCCATCGAGACCTTTGCGATCGCCAGATGGTTTTTCTCCTCGGGTACGACGTTCTAACCGTTTTTTTTCTACACTGACCACCATGCTTTCCATAGTTTTAAAAGAAAGTAGTGGTGAGTTTGGACCGAGAATTCGAGACTCTCATTTTGAAGCCCTGAATGTCCTTGTGACAGCGTCGTAATCTGGCAAACAAACGTCTCAACAGGTCTAAAGATATCTGAAAGATGTTTTCGTTCGTAGTGAGTCTTGTCGTGGTCAGTGTGAAAGAACCGTTTAGAGCATTGCACCTGAAGGAACCTGAAGACAAGGAACTTGTTCATCTGATTATAGACGGCATAGATATATCCGCGGAACGTAAAGAGCTTTCGATGTTGGAAGAATATTGTAAGAAGATTTTCACATCCAGTTCTGTTGAATGATTATGATGCGTCTCCAATTGACGAACACTGCAGTCTCTAGTGCATAATCAATTCTCTTCGCCAATGCTTATCAATGCAGTGAAATGTGCCTGATACAAATCAGGATATTTAGAAGATCACCCCTGAAAAATTGAAATCCTGCCGAATTTAGTTTTATATTGTTTTCACCGTTGTGTTGTTATATGAAGAAATTTCGTTCATTTTATGTGAAAGGTGTAAAGAAAACGTTAGATTCTAACCTTTTCTTTATAGATAGTCTCTATTATAATTATTTAATATCATAAAATGAGTTACTTATTATTTTAAATTAACAAATTAGACGTATGTGAAACGGTAAAGTAAAAAACAACAAACACATGAATGTAAAGCGCAAAATAATAAAACTTCCTAGCAGATCAAAACTATGAGCCAGTCCGAGACTCGAACTCGGGACCTTCACAGAGGTTCGAGTCTCGGTCCGGCACATAATTTTGATCTGCCAGGTAGTTTCATATCAGCATGCACTCCGTTGCAGAGTGAGAACTCCATTCCGTAAAATAATAATTTAATACATTAAACAAGTGTAATTAAAGTAAATAATTAGAGAAGTAATGAATGTTTAGATATTTCAGTTATATATGATGAAAATATTTAAACAGTACAATATGTACAGCGTATTTTCCAAAAACGGCATTTCAGGAACCAGTTTTATTGCACATGGATGTATATGAATTGAAAGCTCCTTTAATTTACGCTGTAACAAAAGTTTTCACTTTTCGAAATTAATTAATAGTGGTGGGGTATTTACAAAATTTCAAGTTATTACAAAAGTTAATTATACAGGTTTCAAGAACATTAATTACATACCAACTATCAGAGGAAAAACATTTTTACTATCAATGTAGGAAAAAGATTGCTACTTAGTGTAAAGAAGACACGTCAGGTTGCAGACAGGGACAATTAAGACACATCTGGCTTTCGGCCACAAGCTTCATCAGGAAGGCAGAGACACACGCCATGCAAGCACAAACAAGCACATCCCACGCACACATGACCGGCGACTCCAGAATCTCGGGCCGGAATGCTCTCTTTTACTGACGAAGGCTGTGGCCAAAAGCTTTACGTAAGTATCTTTTAATCGTGCGTGTCCGCAACTTGACATGTCTTCTTTATAGTAAGTAGCAATCTGTTTTTTTTCTACATAGTTGATATTCCTACCTCGATTTTCAGTTGCTTGACATTTTTCATTGTTTTATTCATGTCTGTAATTTTCATCAACTGTAATATATACAGGGTGAAAAGTATTTAAACCGACAAACTCTGGGAGGTTGTGGGGGACATCAAAACAAATATTTTTCCATATCGTCATTTTTTTCCTTTGAGGATTATTTAAACCGGTGGAGGCCGCATTACGATCTTCAGTTGTCATAGGGCGTATTACGCTCTTCAGTTGTAGGCAAGTGCTGTCAACCAGCGTAGTAGTGCATTGTCTGTTTACTAACGGAGCGATACACCAGGAGTGAGTACACTGATGTGGTTGGTGCGTACTACGCAGCGCACCACAACGGACGAGCCGCACAGCGGGTTTATCAACAACAATATCCTAATCGCCGTATCCCGCATCATACGACCTTTGCTGCTGTGTACCAACGTGGGCGTGAGACCGGGTCATTTAGCAGATTACCTGGACAGGGACGCCATCGCATGGAAAGAATGCTGCAATTTGAGGAAGCTGTCTTGTAACATGTGGAGCAGGATCCTTCAATCAGCACTCGTGCAATGCGGGACGAATCAGGCGAATGTAAGAACAGTCCTTCGAGAGCAGTTGTTACGTCCATTTCACTTACAGCCTGTCCACAACCTAAAACCAGTTGATTATCCACCCAGAGCACAGTTTTCGCAGTGGTACCTGGAACAGTGTGAAATGCATCCTACATTTCCAACCTCTGTGTTGTTTACCGATGAAGCAACGTTCTGGCGAGATGGAGTCTTCAACATGCACAATTCGCGTGTTTGGAGTGAGGATAGCCCACATGCCACAGTTACTAGCCCTCATCAAGTGCGGTTCTTCGTTATTGTGTGTCGGTGTTGTTGGGGACTGTTTAATTGGGCCGTATCTGCTACCTAGGCCATTAAATGGCAGGCACTATTACGATTTTCTCGCCAGAGCATTGACAGAATTGTTGGAAGACGTCCCGCTCCCTACAAGACAAGGCATGTGGTTCCAACATGACGGGGCGCCGGACATTTGAGTTGTCGTGTGCGTCGATTCCTGGACCGACGGTTCCCAGAAACGTGGATTGGCAGAGGTGGTCGTGTAACATGGCCTGCTCGATCCCCAGATATGTCCCCTCTGGACTTTTTGGGTGGGGAGTGATGCGCGAACTTGTTTCCGCAAGTCCTGTTGCATCAGAAGGGGATCTGGTTGCCCGGATAGTAGCAGCAGCGGGAACAATTCAGGATACTTCAAAAATAGCTCTGAGCACTATGGGGCTTAACATCTGTGGTCATCAGTCCCCTAGAACTTAGAACTACTTAAACCTAACTAACCTAAGGACATCACATACATCCATGCCCGAGGCAGGATTCGAACCTGCGACCGCAGCAGTCGCACGGCTCCGGACTGAGCGCCTAGAACCGCTCGGCCACCGCGGCCGGCAATTCAGGATACTCCTGGGGTTTTTCCCGTGTCAGACAAAACATGATCCGACGGTGTAACCTTTGTTTACGTGTCAATGGAGGCATAATTGAAAATCTACTGTAATTGAAATTGGGATGTGTTAATGTGTTCTCTCTTGGTCATAAAAAAATGGAAAGGTGTTTGTTGATTTAATTAATTTTCCGCCAGAGAAATCTTCCTCTACCGGTTTAAATACTCCTTATACGAAAAAATGACATTAGGGAAAAATATTTGTTTTGATGTCCGCTACAACCTCCCAGAGCTTGTCGGTTTAAATACTTTTCACCCTGTATTTTGCAGAATAAAATTCAGTCGCCATTTGCGAATATATTTTTATTTTGCTTTACCAGATTCAACAAATTAATTTGTAATCTTCAGAAGCGTAATATTGGTTTAGCAGATTTCAATATCTTCTTTATAAAAGCATAATGCCATGGTATGTCCAGAAATGTACATATTGTATGTGATAATTGTAAACACAGATCAACAATTTACAGCGATTAAATCAAATCTATGCATCAGTTACGCCAGCAACAAGGAACACTTTACAAAGTTGGTCCTTGCAAAGGAAAGAACAGGAAGCAGCCATTGTTAACAATGGTATTTGCTAACACGAACAACGGCGTTACGGTTTCGAAACAACCAATTGATCTTCAGATCATATTTACGTTACGTTTGGTGTTGTTAATATTAGTTTTTAAGTGTTTCTTTTTTCGGCAATACAACAAATGTAATACAGACGTGTATAGCAGTCGGAATTAATCTGTCGATTCGAGACCGGCGCTACTCATGTAATAAAAATAGCACTTGTATTTTGCACTCAGCCGCGGTCTCACCAACGCCACTTTTCGACGAAATAGCAAGAAGAAGAGTTTTTTTCCCAGTGCCATTAATAGTGAGGCGCTACGTTCTATTTATGATAATGCAAGTATATAAATAAAGCATTAACTTTTCAACTATGAGAACTGAGGTCAAAAAACACCACTTCTCGTATATTTTAAATTTTGGAACATCAGAGTGAAGCACAGCTTGGCAAAAAGACCATGCACGTTCTACGCATGTTTGAAAGATTTTGTCTATGGTTTGGCACATGGATGCAACAAAGTAGCGAGGAACAAGCAGAACTGAAAAATGCAATGCGTAAAAAAAAAAAAAAAAAAAAAAAAAAAAAGTGGGACATGCGATCTGAATGTTCCGTACCATATTAATTATGTGTGTAGACAGTTCTTCCATCCCGGGAATATCTACGCTTTCTGCCGGTTATCGACATTGATACTGGTTGGATAACGGTCTCGGGAAATCTAAGCATTTCGAGAATGTTTTAATTTTAGTTTTATAGTCGGATAAAAAAAATCACTCCGTCTTCAGGCCACGGGTGGCCTACGGGGACCATCCGACCGCCGTGTCATCCTCAGTGGAGGATGCAGATAAGAGGGGCGTGGGGTCAGCACACCGCTCTCCCGGTCGTTATGACGGTATTCTTGACCGAAGCCGCTACTATTCGGTCGAGTGGCTCCTCAATTGGCACCACGAGGGTGAGTGCACCCCGAAAAATGGCAACAGCGCATGGCGGCCTGGATGGTCACCCAACCAAGCGCCGACCACGCCCGACAGCGCTTAACTTCGGTGATCTCATGGGAACCGGTGTTTCCACTGCGGCAAGGCGGTTGCCTTTATAGGCAAATAAAAATGATGAAATTTTTTTCGTTTGGTTTCAGATTTACCCTTTCCAGAGTTTTTTCTTGCCTTGTAATTGCGTCTTGCCAAAATTCATGATGCTATGCCTACGGGAATTACCCTATAGGTTTTGATGACTGAGTTTGCGAGTTTCAAAATACGTGACATAAATGGCGGCATCTTTTGATTGCACTGACGTAGAAGTGTCAATTTTTTAGAACGCCAAGGGACCGTTGGTCTTGGTGTATGACATAGATTTCATCTTGCTACGTCTACCAGCTCCTGAGAAAAAGGGTTTCGTACAGTCGGACAGACAGACGGACGGACGGAAGAAGAACAAAGTGATCCTAGAAGGATTCTGTTTTTTCCAAGTGAGGAACGGAACCCTAAAAATAGCACTCTGAACGTCTTCCGTTTCCAACGTTCAATTGTATCCCAAGGACTGCTGCTTCAAGACGATTGGCGAGTTCGCTGTGAAGCAGCAGTAGTCAGTGAGCATAATAATGTATTTGACTGTTTTCTACAAATTGTCTTAAATGGTTAATTATATTATTTTATGCTTCTAACAACCTTTTTCCTCATGAATTTCATTATTCTTTTACTTAAAAAAATGAAATTCAAACAATTTGAACGGCCGCTAAAACGCTCCATTCGAGTCATGTGATGGATGTGACGTCACTGGCTAGTTCGCAGCTCCTACCGTCATAATGCTAACCCAGAGTGACGTCTTGTTTTGGAACTTACGTTTCGGAAAATGGGTTACAAATGACGTGTAGTACCATACTGTACGAATATATCTACAAAAACTCCTGAAAACTTGTTTTTGTGTGTTCCAGATAATGCGTAAAATGTGGTTGCACTGTGCCGGCAAATTGCCACCACGTTGACGCACAAGTTCACTAACTTAATTAGAAATGCGTTGCACTGTGAACTTAACATTAACATATCTGCGAAACATATACTCTGACACTGTTACAACGAAGGATAGCGCCATTCTGAATTATTCTGTAGTTCAGTTGTTAAAGCGAAAAACAGTCTAATTTTGATACGTTCCCTGGCGTGGTGGTGGTGGGGGGGGGGGGGGGTATCCACCGGGGGGTCGAATCGCACAACAACCCTGAAAGAATGGTTCGGTGTGGGGTGGCGGAGGGGTGAAGTGGACTGCGATGGTTGTCGTGGGGTTGTGGACCACTGCGGCTGCGGCGTGGACAGAGCCTCTCCGTCGTTTCTAGGCCCCCGGTTACCATACAATACAATACAACCCGAAAGAACATTTTAACTTATTTCTAAAGCGACTCGACAGTCCTCTCACATGAAAACGAAATCACAATTAAAAAACTTCACCACACCGATCACAAATAGGATATTATTGTTTTCCTTGCTGTTTCATGCGCTTCCATTTGCAATCGCTGTTCACACACGTCACGTTCACAAAGATATTTTCAAGTTAACGTGACCACACACTTTTTACTTTATTAAAAGCAGCGTTTTTTCATCTTCGTACTGTGTAGCTAGGATCCTTATTGTTTAAACTTTTGCAGTTTCATCATCTTACATAAGGATGAAATAAGCCTGCTACAGACGCTAACGTTAGTTTACACAAACATCACAGCCCCTACGTTTGTGGCACTTGAATGTTGTACACGCTTTATATATCTCTGTATAACCTCATTGCCCTACACCTCGTTGTGCTGGAGAAGCATAGTTATACCTTCACTACTAGCAATGCTTTCCAAAAAAGCGAACTGTCTGACTGCAAAGTAAATGCATTTATCCTCTGTTGTCCGTTTCTCAGACTAAGACGAATGTCAAGCTACTGCAATCGGTTCTTGCTAACGCTGTTTTCGTACTTCGTGTAAAACTTATAAAAATTTATGACCTTCCCAGGATTCAAACACGTGATTTCTTACACTGCCGTCGAATGGGCTGTCCATTGCGCCACGGAACGCATGACGCATGCAGAGTGTCTGCTGAGTGTGTTCCATAGAAGGTAAGCATTAAGTTTTACCAAGAACAATTTGTGCTTTGGGTCGTAGCTCATGAGTGATAGTCGACAATCTATTTATAACATACGGATTCATTTGCAAAAGATCTTTAATTACGTAGTTTTGAGCGAGTTTAATGGTGTTGCAGGGAGCAGGGAAAAGAATATCCGTCGTTGCACATTTCGCCGCTGTAAACGAGTGGAGCATGAACGCATCAACTTTCGCAAGCCTTCTACTATCAGCGTTCACAAACTTACTTTATATTGTTACTGAAAAGCTGTAATTGCGTCTTCCATCACTAAACAGCTAAACTGTTTGGAGTAAGAGTACGTAAAAGCGTCGCCTCTTCTGCTAACGCTGCTACGTAACACAAGCATACGAGGTGCGACAATGAAGTAATGAGACTGATTTTCTTTGCAAGATGTGGCAACCCTTCAGGCTTGCGTAGGCACAATATCTTTGACCTTGGTCTGTAAGCTGCTTCTAGTCCAAGCGGCACATGGATGCAACTGCTCAGTCGTGAGTTGTGCTGTAATAAGTTAACACGTGTTTGTGTCTCTCGTCACGGATATGGAACCGCATAATATTGCACAACAGTACGCCATTTCTTTTTCCGTTAAATTGGGTGAAAACGCGACGACAACTTACCGTAAGCTTCAGAAGGCTTTTGGAGAGGAGGTTATGCGAAGAGCTCAAGTCTTTCGTTGGCATATAATGTTTGGTTAAGGCAGAACAAATGTTGAAAATGAAGACCGCAGTGGACGACCATCAACCTCACGGACGGATGTCAACTTTGCCAGGGTGGCTGAACTCTTACGATCTGATCGAAGATTATCCGTGAAAGAACTGAACATCAATCTAGAAACGGTTCGTCTAATAATAACTGAAGCTCTTTGTATGACAAAGATTTGTGCAAAAATGGTCCCAAAAAAATCTCACACGACAAGAGCAAGAAACACGGAAAAATGTGGCAGCCGATCTGTTAGAGCAAACGGAAATCATTCCAGAATTGTTGAGCCGTGTTATCTCTGGTGATGACAGTTGGTTTTTTTCAGTAAGATACAGAGACAAAACGCCAAAGTTCGCAATGGTGCTCAAACGGATCACCCAGACCAAAAAAAGCTCTCACGTCAAAGTCAAAAGTGAAATGCATGCTTGTGTGCTTCTTGGATTCCAAGGGAATTGTTCATAAAGAGTGGGTGCCTCCTGGACAAACAGTTAACCAAGTCCGCAGCTCGTGGTCTTGCGGTAGCGTTCTCGCTTCCGGTGCACGGGGTCCCGAATTCGATTCCCGGCGGGGTCAGGGATTTTCTCTGCCTCGTGATGACTGGGTGTTGTGTGTTCTTCATCATCATTGACTCGCAAGACGCCGAAGTGGCGTCAACTAAAAAGGACTTGCAATACGGCGGCCGAACCTCCCCGTATGGAGCCTCCCGGCCAACAATGCCATACGATCATTTCATTTCACTACAAAGAAATTTTAGAAAGACTTCGTAAAAGAGTTCTTCGTGTCTTTGCCGACATTGCTGATAATTGGATTCTGCATCACGATAATGCTCCATCCCATACTGCTCTGTCAGTACAGCAATTTGTAACCTCAAAACAAATTTCAGCACTACCACAGCCACCTTATTCACCAGATATCGCTCCTGGCGACTTTTTTCTATTTACAAGAGTCAAAATGGCGATCAAGGGACACCATTTTCAAACAAGCTGTGACGACGGTCTTTGAGGATATTACAGAAGATGAGTTGCAGAAATGTTACAATCAATGGCAGAAGCGCTGGAAAAAGTGTGTGCAGTCAGAAGGGAACTATTCTGAAGCAGACAACACTAAACTTGACTAAAACAGTAAGTAACATTTTCACATCAGTCTCATTACTTTATTGTCGCACCTCGTAGCTTCGTCTTACTACTAGCCTATAATGTCACCAGAGCGTCAAGCAATAACAAAGCGTTTTCGATTGCGTTAACATATCCTGATATTTAATTGATTTTTAAGCTTTAATTAAAAAAACATATTTTGTGAGAACATTGACCATAAATACAATTTAAATGTTAGAATGAAATAGTAACAACAATCCGAACCATATTTTTAACAAAGGAAAACAGCCTATCCTCTCGCTGTCTTCTCGCGGCTACTTGGCAGCCTGAAAGGCGTAGTGTGCTTGGTTCCATTGTTTCACATGTAGTATTAAAACGCAAGGGAACGTGAGACTGCGAGTTGGCGCTCGTAAATCGCTCGCCGGCATCGAACCTAAGGCACGCAGAGCTGGCTACGTACCCCGTCGGGCATGAGGCGGATGTCCTTGCCGGCGACGGAGAGCAGGAGTCGCAGGATGCTGGTGGCCGTGCCCGTCTGCCGCATGGCGACCAGGTGCACCGCCGTCTGCTGGCGGGGCTGCAACACACAGTGGATGGTGACGCCACACGCCGTCCTCCGTCTACAAGCCGAGGCTCAACACTGCTGCACGCGCCAGCAGCCAACTGCTTGCCTTTACCTGGTATGCTTGAGAAAATGTTTACGTTACACCGTAACTGCAACTATCAGTCATTTGCAACACTAGAGAGGGTTCCAAACAAATGAATCCACTGTTTAAAAGACCATAACTGGCAAACTAATTGACGGAGTTGTCTCATCTTTGGTAGTGTGATAGTTTGTAGTTCCGGCAATCGACACACAAGAGTTGTATTGCGTTGTTTTGTTTTGTCAGATGACAGTCTCCAGATAGCCAATGTTTTGTTATTAGCTGCACCTAGTTACCAGAGTAAACATGGCTGGCGCAAGGCTTTGATTCGATAAAAGGAAGTCAGTTTTGAAGTGGTATTTTAAGTACGAAAACCTTAATAAGGTTCAACGGCATTGGCGAAATGAGTATCAAACATAGCCACCGACACGTTTAACAATTCGTCGCATTTGAGACAAATTTGAAGCCGACAGCTGTGTTAAAGATGTACACAAACATCGATCTGGACGACCTGTAACAGCAACAAGTCCAGCTAACTCCCGTCGTGTGTTACAACAATTCACTCTCTCACCACAGAAGTCTGTGAGACAGTGTGCCCGTGAAACTGCAGTTAGTCGCTCAAGTGTTCGGCGAATTTTGAAGACAGCAAAGTGGAAGTGCTACATCCCACGGTTGCTACACGCAATGAACGAGGACGACCCAGCTCGTAGAATGGAGTACTGCGAGTGGTTTACTAATATGGTGCGCAACGATGAAGAGTTTGCAGAGATGATTGTGTGGTGTGATGAGGCACAGTTCAAACTCAATGGTACAGTAAATCACCACAATTGCATCTACAGGGCCGCCGAAAATCCGAACGACCATGTAGGCAAAGCCGTGAATTTGCTAGGGGTAAATGTGTGGTGTGAGTTGTCTTACCGGGGCTTGATTGGACCATTCTTCTTTGACGGCACAGTTACCGGTGAGGTGTACCTTCAGAAGTTCAGACATCCATATTACCTGCCATCCGACACTTGTATGGAGACGGAAGAGTTAACTTTCAACAAGATGGTGCCCCAGCCCCCACTACCAAAATCGTGTTAGGGCGTATCTCGACGAAAATCTACCAGAAAGACGGATAGGCCGTAGAGGTGCTGTGGAGTATCCACCACGTTCCCCAGACATAACTCCTTTGGACTTCTACCTGTGGGGAACACTAAAGGACGACGTTTATCGACAAAAGCCACGCACATTGGATGAGCTTCGAGAATCCATCGTACATTCATGTGCAAATGCCCAACTGAACACGTTGCAAAAAGTAGTTCGTGCTGCAGTTCGGCGGCATCGTTTGTGTGTGGATGTTAATGCTCACCATTACGAAAACCTACAGTGATATCTTTAAGATGGACTTAAAGCTACACTTTCATCAAAAATGAGACAACTCCGTCAATTAGTTTGCATGTTATGGACTTTTAAACAGTGGATACATTTTTTGGACCCCTCTGTTTGGAACAGTCAGTGGCAGCTCATGTGTCTACACTTTGGATGTTCAGGAATTTTTTGATTCAGATAAATTTGAGAGAGTGAAATTAGTAGTATTCTGTGTATAACAGTTACACTTACCAACAAGTTTTTACAACTACAGCCACTGCCAATAATAATAACAGTAATAATAATAAGATACATAGCTTATCTCACAAAAGAAAGAATTGTTTTTGTGGAATTTTGCTGTTTTGTGCATAATTAAGTACAATTTAGGGCAATAACCAAGTAACGTTAAAGCTTTCGTGCTTTTCCATTTTTTTGGACAAATGTACAAGGTTCCCAAGGGATGTATTAGTACACGAATTTACTCGTAGTCGCATGGCTGAAGACATATGGACGTTTGCGTCTGGCCGTGCAAGGATGGCCAAATGGTAAGGCTCCCGGTTCGAGTTCCGGTCCGGCACAAATTTTCATTGTCGTCATTCCATTCTGATGGTAGTCATTATTCGCAACTGCGAAGTCATCTGATAAATTTACTCCCAGGCTGAAGAGCAGATATTCTTAGCTGCACCTACACAACAACTTGTGCTAACTGTATATTTATCTCGTTAAATGTTCGGCTGTAGTCACGCTTATTTGATTTCGTCAGTCTCTCAGTCAAAGCATCTTTTTTCGAATATCCTAGTTCCTTGGCGGCTAACTTCTCCTGATAATTTACTTTTATGTTCCCAGAACGAGACTTCCACTCTGCAGCGGACTGTTCGGTGATATGGAACTTCCTGGCAGATTAAAGCTATATACTGGACCGAGACTCGAACTCGGGACCTTCGCCTTTCGAGAGCAAGTGCTCTACCGACCAAACTACCGAAGCACGGCTCACGACGCATCCGCATGACTTTACTTTTCTGTTAGCATTTATAATCGATTCAACATAGTCCGGGATCATCTACTCGGTGCGAGAGCGTTATGGAGGAGGAGGAAGAGGAGGAGATTAGTGTTTAATGTCCCGTCGACAACGAGGTCATTAGAGACGCAGCACAAGCTCGGGTTAGGAAAGGATGGGGAAGGAAATCGGCCGTGACCTTTCAAAGGAACCATCCCGGCATTTGCCTGAAACGATTTAGGTAAATCACGGGAAACCTAAATCAGGATGGCCGGAGACGGGTTTGAACCGTCGTCCTCCCGAATGCGAGTCCAGTGTGCTAACCACTGTGCCATCTTGCTCGGTCAACATAGTCCATGTTTACACTGCACACGAAAGCCGATTCCCGCACAGCAAGCAACCAACTCTAGACACAAACTGCCGTTTGTGGAAATAATGTAACTCAAGTAGTAATGTCTACCAACATGGTCACGTGACTAGAATACAAATGAGGCGGTGAGATCTGTAAGAGCCTCAAGCACCCAGTCGTCGATTCCACTTTTAAGTGAGTATCAGAAAAACCAGTGACACAGCTTTCCGTTAATGTTGATTTATACAATGTGGGTTTACAGCACAGACAAACCTGACGCACCGTAAGACCAACAGATTTCAGAATCACGAATAAATGCCACTTTCTCACAATCGACGGTGATGTGCTTTCAGCCCTTGTGATTCTCACCGCCTCAAATGGATTACTGTGTGATATGCTGCAGGAGAGGTAGTTGGCTGCAACTGCAGCCCTCCCTCCCTCCTCCCCCCACACCCTCTTCTCGTAGCAAGAAATGTCTTAACACAATGAACAAGCGTCTTGCCACTCCACACTGAGACATCAGTTCAGAACCAGTTCATAGTAACCCAAAACACGTAACGGATGTAGACTAATAGCAAGTGAACCCAGAACTGCTTGCCGTGAATCTCAAAACTATTTCCCACGTTCACGTGCTGTGTACATTTTCCATTGAGATAGTAGCAAATATTGACTCAGCACACTGTCATTCGTATTTGTTCTCAATAAAGAGATCCATCAGGATTACGTTATGTGTACTAAAAGCTGCACGCACCGAAGGCCTCGTCTGGACGTTGGGATCTACTGCCGCTACTCTCTTGAGCTCTCTCCCCTTAGCTACTGGTAATAACCTGTTGCACCGGGTACTTGCAGTTTATCTTCCGTGAATTTGAATTCAGCTCGCAGTCAGTGACAAATAACTGACGAATTTGAAATTTAAGGAACAGTGTGGCGTGCAGTGAGTAGGCAGGCACTCACCCCTCCGGTTGCGTAGACGTCCGTGCCCTTCTTGGCCAGCAGCCACTTCACGATGTCCTCCCGGGAGTACATGGCGGCGATGTGCAGCGCGTTGTAGTTCTCCTGCAACACAAAAATGAACACCATCACACAAAGCACCGCAGAGTGCGCGAAAACAAGTGGCGAAACCAAGTTTCAGCAGTGAAGTCACACAAGCGAGAAAAATTGAGAAACCTATTCCTGCACTCGGAACGACAAAGTACACAACCGGTTTCCCTTTCCGTTAGTGGTGACTAACATTTCTGGCGAAAATTAGACAGTCATACACGTTGAGTAGTTGCGTTGCGACTAATTTAACCCTCGCATTATCAAGGACGGGGAGTTGGAGGAAGGGGTACTTCACGCCCACCTTTTCAGAACGGTGTAATCCAGTCACTTATTTCATATTTTAAAATTTCGATTTCTTTAATGAATTTTTCCGGCAGATTCCATTAATGTTTTAAATTTCTCAGTTAAACTGTACCCGAAATGGAAGTCTCAGTAGTAAATGGCACATTTCACAATGAATGTCATATTCAATATTTTCAGGTTCAGGCATCGCAATCTTTTTAAAAACTATGTTGTGAGTAAAAGTCAGTAACAGTTAGCGAGATTTCTGGTTTTTAATTTGTGTGTCTTGTTCATAAAATTCCTCTCGTCCCTCTATCTCCCCCCCTGCCCCGTTTGCAGTATACGCTATAGATGGTATTGTTGAGAGTGTGCTAAAAGATATTTTCAGATTTTGGATCCTATTATACATCAGTATCAACTTAAAAAAGTGTATTGTTAATACCAGGCAATAACAATGAAGGATTTTTTAAAAATTTTATTAGGGTGGGCATAACTACCCCCCCCCCCCCTCCCCCGCTCTTCCCGTTAGTAACGCGCGTTATTGAAAATGCGTTGCTATTCCTAGGGTCAAAATAGCTGAAGACTGCTGAGCCACTATTGCCCAATATTAAATCATACCTGTCACTCAGTCAGTTACGACGTCAGCTATTTTGGCTGTACCTGACAGTGAAATGGACAAACCAACTCGCAACCATATAAATATTCGATGCGATCGCTACTGAGTTGAGGATACTGATCAAAAGTAACTACAACTTTAATAGAAAGACTGAACATTTTTTACCGTCAATACCGACCACGGTATAGAGAATAAATGGAGCAAATAGTATCATTGTATATATCTTTGTATATCTTTCGGGACCACAGCCGTTCACTACTGTAAGAAAATAAAACGCCTACAGCCGTCCTTACGGTCTTATTTATTGCGCAGCTACCAGTTTCGGCGCTTCAATGCGCTAACTTCAGACCTTAGTTGATGCTGAAGGGGTTATCACTATTCATGTACACGCTGCATCAGTGGCCAACATAACTGGTTTACGCAGACTATCTGTAACTGTGATGTCAGCACTCAGAAATACTCTGAGTATTCGCTGACACATATCTCTGGATGTTGTATTTTGAATGTTTCTCCAGTCAGTTAGCAGTTGATGGTTGGAGTGCTGACATCACAGTTACGGGTACTCTGCGTAAATCAGTTACGTTGTCCACTGATGCACTGTATATATATATGGTTCGTGACAACTACTTCAGCATCAGCTGAGGCCTGAAGATGGCGCATTGAAGCGCCGAAGCTGGTAGCTTCACAATAAATGAGATCATAATAACGGCTGTAAGCGTTTCATTTTCTTACAACAAATAATGTCTGCTTTTTATTTGATTAACATAAATAGGTATTAACTGTTATATTCCTACTGTACATAAATTTCAAAGATCAGCTGCTAACTGCCGCGTGGTCTGAGGCACCTTGCCACAGTCCGCGCGGCTCCCCCCGTCGGAGGTTCGACTCCTCCCTCGGGGCCGTCCGCTGTGACCGAGAGGTCTTATAGGCGCTTCAGTCCGGAACCGCGCGACTGCTACAGCCGCAGGTCCGAATCCTGCCTCGGGCATGGATGTGTGTGATGTCCTTAGGTTACTTAGGTTTGAGTAGTTCTAAGTTCTAGGGGACTGATGACCTCAGATGTTAAGTCCCATAATGCTCAGAGCCATTTGAACCATTTTGAATCTCCCTCGGGCGTGTGTGTGTGTGTGTGTGTGTGTGTGTTGTACTTAGCGTAAGTTAGTTTCAGTTAGATTAAGTAAGGTGTAAGCTTAGGGACCTATGACCTCACTAGTTTGGTCCCCGTAAGATCTTACCACAAATTTCCAATTTTTTTTTTTCAGCTGCTAACTACATTTCCACTCAGAAAACGTAAAACAGGGAGCATGCGTACGGAGCGGTTTGAAGTGGAATGACCACGTCCAGTAACTGTAGTATAGACAGATGACAGTCGAAGATTTACAATAAGAATACTGATGAAGAGTAG
Source organism: Schistocerca piceifrons (assembly GCF_021461385.2). Taxonomy (NCBI): domain Eukaryota; kingdom Metazoa; phylum Arthropoda; class Insecta; order Orthoptera; family Acrididae; genus Schistocerca; species Schistocerca piceifrons. The sequence continues at coordinate 543,441,269 of NC_060143.1, read as the reverse complement.
AGCACCCGCAAAGCAGTCAGCTTACACAAGCTGTGACTGGCCGTTACTCGGGTATTGCTAGTCACTCTCGGACCCTTACGAGACAGAACTGATAGATCAACCACAATAAATCCAAAGAAGAGCAACGCGCTTCATCGTGGGGTTCGTTTTGTAGATGCGAAAGCGTCACTGAAATGCTCATCCAACATCAGTGTCAGACGTTACAAGAGAGTCGTGGTGCATCATGGAATGGTTTACTGTCCAAACTCTCGGAGCGTGCATTCCTAGAATACTCAACTACTACATTGCTTTCTCCACCAAATATCTTGAAAGGAGCATGAAATGCAGGGTGACAATTATTGAACTATATGAAAAAAACGTAAATTACAAACTACGGCGTGTACACACTTTATTCAACATGTAAACGTCACTACATATTTTCGGAATTAGGGTATGACATGTTCTATATGGCTGCCATTATTGGCGATGATGTGGCGCGAAGTTCTGAATGACCCGCTGAAGTGTCGGAACATCGACGCTGTCGATGACCTCCTGAATGGCTGTTTTCAGCTCAGCAACGGTTTTGGGAGTTATTGCTGTACACCTTGACTTTAGCATAGCCCTACAAAAAGGAGTCGCATGTGTCCAAATCCGGAGTATATGGCGGCCAATCGAGACCCACGCCAGTGGCCTCTGGGTTCCCCAAAGCCAGAATGCCATGCCTAAAGCGCTCCTCCAGAGCATCAACCACTCTCCTGCTTCGATGGTGCCGAGCTCCGTCTTGCATGAACCACATCTTGTCGAAATCAGGGTCACTTTGCATAATGGAGACGAAATCATCTTCCAAAACCTTCACGTACCATTCGGTAGTCACCGTGCCATCAATATCGCACCAATTTTTCTGTCACTGGACATTGCACACCACAGAGTCACCCGTTGAGGATTCTCAGCCCCCACCCCCAAATGCGCCAGTTTTGCTTATTGACGAACCCATCCAAATGAAAGTGGGCTTCGTCACAAAACCAAACCATGCTGTTACGTCTGCCACAGACGGCCCCTGCCACGCAGACTATACTCAAGACACCCCTGTGTACCATATAACATACACAAGCCCTTGCAGGCGCAACTAAGAGGAAAACAATTCTTAAAAACAAACAGAACTTGCTAGAGACTAATGCGAACCTTTTTCTGCAGAGGTCGCCTCACAGATACAGGGAAAGTTGGAGTACTCCGCCGGCCTCCGCCAGCTTTGTAAGGCCGGCGCAGCAGCAGTACAGCCAGTTCCTCGCCGAGCTAGGACCAGCTCCGACGGACCTCACCGACGCTGTTGGTGAATGGTCGGCTGCAAGTTATTTGTTTTTGTGTCTATATAGTGATTGTTCGAGAAGTGTAGTTCAGTTTCAATAAACGACATTATACTGATTGTTCTACAATACTGAGTATTCTCCACATGCATGCGTATACTAATTCCCATCGCGCCCCACGGCCAACCATGCAGTTTGAACGTCCTAAAGCAAACCGTTTTGTTTGATATAGCATCAGAGACATGTGAGCCCGCACGGATGCCTACCAGCGATCTTTTTTCCCGCCGCCATGCTCTACTGAAACAGGAACGGAAGGAAGTACCCTCCCTGTGCACCACAGGGTGGCTTGGGGACCACAGATGTAGGTAAGTACAAAAAGCTGCAGGTGCTTTCCATGTAACAGTTAAATATCTGGAGCATGTTCTACGAAAACTAACAAACTAAATGAAATAGTGTGAGATAACTGTGGCATTTTGAATGATGACGAGTGAATGGTAACTATAATATTTCATTACATCACATAATCTGTCCTGATATACTTATTTTCAGAAAAATCGCGTCAAATGTTTTACTTTTTAATGCTGGGACGAGGTGGTCTGTGACTTGAACGCATATCAAAGTATCCTGACATGGTACTGTAACTCCCGACTTTTTGGTCCGCAAGCAGAAGACCAGAACACGACAACTGCGGTGAAACGGCAGGAGGTGACGTGCAGGCCGCATTGCGCCTTCCAGATAAGCCATGCCGACGTACACCGGCCACTTTCACACACAATTAACGCCAGGCGTTCCCCTGATACCAATTACTTCGCTAACAGCTAACGATCCGCGCCGTACCGGCCACTTCGCCTATCTGCCCAATTACTCCCCCCACCACCACCACCATGCGACCAGTGTGTGACTCATTCCGCTTCTCTCTCCACGTGAAATTAACGGCATCATTGATATGGTGTTTCCCTGACAGCCGAGAAGTGAGATTATACTTTCACGAGAAGGTTATCCACGGAAAATGCAGTTTCTTCATTCGCGTGTGACGCACTAGCAAGACTAAACAATATATTGGTGACAGTAGGTGTTTACTTTCATTCTTTATGTACTATAATGAATAATCCTTATGGACGGTACGGCGAAACGAATTTGCTTATGCTGAAATCTTTTTTGTGTTGTTTCTCTTAAAACCGTTTAAATACCAGTTTCTCATATACATGTCAATTTCTGTGAAACAAAAAGCCTTGAATTTGTAGCAGATTAGTAAGTTACTTAGTTCAACATCATCTTGGGCCGTCTGTTTTTTACCATTCGGTATGTGTCCATAAAACTGTAGTATCCTTTTCTCCACAGCATCCGAAGCTTTCCATTTTTAAATAGACCACCTCGTTCAATCTTAATTTGTGTTCAGCATTACCATTACTTTTAGGTTCCACAATTTTCCTTCGAATTCTTCTTTCAGCTTTTTCAGACATTCAAGATTTTCCAGATTCTACAGAGTACTGTGTTATGGGCCTTAGCACTATTTAATAGTGTCATAATTTTGTGTTTCATGACAATTTTTATTGTTATAGCTTTTTTGTCATATGGAATGGTCTTTTTAATTTATATCCTCTATTTTCTGTTATTTTTTATTTTCTATTGCATGATACCCTTTGTCCTAGATATTTAAAATAATTTGTTCTATATATTCTGATCTTATGAATTTTAAGATTCTGGGGCCATCTCTGACATGTGTCATGAACTATGTTTTTTCAAATAACACTTTTAGTCCTATTTCTGCTGCATGTTTCTGTAGTTCTATCATTTGTCCAGTGGGACTAACCATGAGTCAGTGATACACGCCATGCCACCTGCAAAAGCTAGAAAATCTATAGTGGTTATATTTGAATTTTTTTCTTTGCTCTCACAAAATCATTTGGATGTGAGACACATGTAATACGTTTTTATAAGTTTTAACAGTAAGATATTAGAGAGAAAGCTGAAAAAAGGTTAACTTTATACCTGGAAATTTGGAAGCACAAGTCTGTGCTCGAGTGTCAACAAACAGAGGAGGGATTTGAATCTGACTGGGTTCGTGTAATGTTGGTGCTCTGACAATGTCCTGTTCTGGTCCCGCTTCTTTCCTTGATACGATGTGCCACTAAACACTCCATATGATCTGAAAATTATTGCTCTTTGTAGATGACACAAGTGCTCCTGTGAAAGACGTGGAATGTAATGCAAAACTATATGGCTAACAGGGCATCAGCATGTGCGTTCGAGATAACAGATTAATTCTTATTTGCAAAAAAACAAACAAACAAACAAACAAAAAAACCGCATTCGTTTTCGGAAATGGAAGTTTTGTGGGAGCGAAAATTTGTTGCTCCAAGGTGATCAGACAGACAGTTAAATTAAGCAATCAAGTTATTGGGACTGAGGAGAGATGAACAGCTTTCTTTCGAAGTATCGCGTTCAATATCTTGTGCACAAACTGAACGCTGCTATCTTCACCATACCAGTGATCTCCACTGTCCCTGACACTGAAATGCGAAGGCCTGTTTTCTTTGGCTATTTTCATTGTATTATTTTGTATGGAATCCACAACGAAACTTTTTCTCGAAACCTGACAGAAAATCCAGAGAGTTTCTCGTCGTATGTGAAGTATGCTAGCGGCAAGAAACAATCTTTGCTTTCTCTGCGCGATAGCAATGAAGATATGGAAGACAGTGCTGCCAAAGCAGAGTTACTAAATACAGCCTTCCGAAATTCCTCCATCAAAGAATACGAAGTAAATATTCCAGAATTCAAATCAAGAACAGCTGCCAACTTGAGTAGCATAGAAGTAGATAACATCGGAGTAGAGAAGCAACTTAAATCACGTAATAAAAGCAAGACTTGTGGTCTAGACTGTACTCCTTTCAGAGTATGCTGATGCAAGAGCTCCATATTTAACAATCATATACAACCGTCCGCTCGACGAAAGATACGTACCCAAAGACTGGAACGCTGCACAGGACACACCAATTCCAGAAAGGTAGTAGGAGTAATGCACTTAATTACAGGCCCATATCGTTAACGTCGATATCAGCAGAATTTTGGAACATATATTATGTTCGAAAATAATGAATTACCTCGCAGAAAACGGTCTATTGACATACAGTCAACATGGGTTTAGAGAACATCGTTCTTGTGAAACACAACTAGCTCTTTATTCGCATGAAGTGTTGAGTGCTATTGACAAAGGATTTAAGATCGATTCCGTATTCTGGATTTCCGGAAGGCTTTTGACACTGTACCATACAAGCGGCTCCTAGTGAAATTGCGTGCTTATGGGATATCGCTCAATTATGTGACTGGATTCGTGATTTCCTGTCAGAGGTCACAGTTCGTAGAAATTGACGGAAAGTCATCGAGTAAAACAGAAGTGATGTCTGGCGTTCCCCAAGATAGTGTTATAGGCCCTTTGTTGTTCTTTATCTATATAAACGATTTGTGAGACAATCTGAGCAGCCGTCTTAAGTTGTTTGCAGATGACGCCGTCGTTCATCGACTAATAAAGTCATCAGAAGATCAAAACAAATTGCAAAACGATTTAGAAAAGATATCTGAATAGTGCGAAAAGTGGCAGTTGACCCTAAAAAACGAAAAGTGTGAGGTCATCCACATGAGTGCTAAAAGGAACTCGTTAATCTTCGGTTACACGATAAATCAGTTTAATCTAAAAGCCGTAAATTCAACTAAATACCTAGGTATTACAATTACGAACAACTTAAAATGGAAAGAACACATAGAAAATGTTGTGGGGAAGGCTAACCAAAGGCTGCGTTTTATTGGCAGGACACTTAGAAAATGTAACATACCTACTAAGGAGACTGCCTACACTACGCTTGTCCGTCCTCTTTTAGAATACTGCTGCGCGGTGTGGGATCCTTACGAGATAGAACTGACGGAGTACACCGAAAAAGTTCAAAGAAAGGCAGCACGTTTTGTATTATCGCGAAACATGTGACAGAGTGTCACTGAAATGATACAGGATTTGGGTTGGACACTGCAGGCTTTCAAAAAAAAAAAAAAGTTGTGACCCTCAACTACGTACCTTCAGACTCAAAGTTTAAATATTACAAGTTTTGGCTGGTTTCGTTGTTTAGGGGCTGGGATGTGTAGTTACAAGCCAAATACTGCTGAGTCTACAGTATACAATATGAATACACACATGAATCGAATGGTCGAAGGTTCCTACCACTTGGCAATTGCGAATTTTGAATGTAACATAGAAATTTATAAATAAAAGTTTGCAATTAAATAAAATCTGCATGTATTATTTTTAACGACTTTAAATGATGAATACGACAGCAGAAGTACCTTTAAGTATGCCATTTATTACTGCAAAACACTTATTGGTGTCGATGGTCCAGCAATTAAATAAAATATAAGTTGAATAAATGAAACAATAGATTCATACCTCACATAATTAGTTATGAATAACAACATAGCTCGTGAGATATTCACTTCTAAACGCATACGTCTTCACTGCAGAAGCCACGGAAATCTCACACGTGCACAAGTCGGCACTGCGAAATACTTCTATCTCCTGCGATCACGCGCAAACTGCTCAACATTCTCCAAGTATTCCCCGCGACCGTCCGTCGCGCCTTCCCATCCAGCACTCTCCGTGTCCTCTCACCCGATGCTCCTCCCCCACTTCCCTACAGTCTCTCCATTGACTTCGGTAGTCGCCTACTGTAGTAACGAGAGCTGTGATTGGCTAGAGCACTCCCGCCATGTCTCCAAGCCAACACACACTGACAAATATATTTAAACACATACGAAATACTGGATTTTCATTTAAATGACTTGGAATTAAACAATTAGTCCTACGGCTGGACCATAAACACGCTCTAACACACATTATTAAATACAAGAACAGATTAAATAAACATATATCAAAGGAATAGAAGCAGAAGTAGGCCAGTAGCCTAATGACTTTGTGCTTTCTAATACACAGTAAATATTTGAACAATTTGACCTCCAATAACTCATATACCATTCACGTTACATGCCTGCAATTCATACCAATTTAGGGTTACACTAATAGCTTTCTAAAGGCATGTCGATCGACAAAATCGGATGAACCGTTTAGCTTTTGGAAATTCGTTACTGCGTGTTACTTGTATAATTTAAAGTCAGATACTAATGTTTAAACTAACAAAGATATTGAAAATCTGATTACACCATCAGAATTGTCATGCAAATAATGGCGATGCACATATTTCTTTTTGAGTTATCATGATTCCACTGGCTACTATTAATTTCTACATGAACTGTGAAATGTCTGCCACTATGGTTTCACAAAGTCCGCCATCTTTGGCGCTCCCGGCATACAAATCTCTTTCATCGACACAAAGCACCGTCCTCGACACAGCGTCAACATGGAATTCCTAGCTCCGCGGTCGGCCTCGACCACGTGCTTGGTCTACCCCTCCTGCTCCGACTAACATTCGGCACCACATGGTTGCTGACGAGCCCTGGCTTGCCGAGCGGCCGTGCGGCCAAGCCAACTCCCCACAACACGTGTTCATCGTTGGTCTTGTGTTTGTTATGGTGCTGTGTGTGAGTGTGAGTGTGAGTGTGTGTGTGTGTGTGTGTGTGTGTGTGTGTGTGTGTGTGTGTCTGTGTGAGTGTGTGAGTGAGTGTGTATGTGAGTGAGTGAGTGAGAGATAGATAGAGAGAGAGAGACCAACGATGAACAAGTGAGCAACAGCAATAAGATAATACCTCTCACTGAGTGTGTTGTCAGAAGTGTCCGCTTAGATCACATTTCGCCAAATTTTGTGTAAGTGCATGTGAGGTGAAGCAGTGAGCGGAAATTTGTGAAAAACTGAGTGAAAACAATGCACTAAATAGCCGTTGATTGAGACACCAACCAGGAACTCAAAACTGGACGGAAAATGTAAGTAGAGAAACGTACATAGCCTCTACCCTCGAAACAGCTGTCCATAAATACGCAACAATTTTCTCCATGGCTAGTTTGCAAGTGACATGCTTAAAGAAAACTAAAAATTAAAAAAAGGCGAAAACGAGCACTAAAATCGATATATAATAATACAGTTCCGTTAGCGATGTAATTTTAAGGTGAGTGTCTGAAGCAAATGAAGCAAATTGCAACTATTGTATTTCTTAGACCTACAGCAGTTAAATTATTACAAATGCGATATTGTACTTTACAGAAATAATAATTTGACCCACAGAAGATGACACATTGGTGTAAAAACATGTCTGGGTAAATATAAAAATAAACTAATTGTGTTTGCATAAGGCTGATTTCCTAAACAACCCAGTATGTAAAACTACTTTGTGAGGACGGTAGTTTTACATATTGACAATGCGGTAACAAACACAGAAAAATTTTATTTACTAATATTACACCGTGCAACAGAAGTAAAGGATGAGTCACTGGAGTCCCCGTAATGGTCTGTCAGTGCGACGTACAAGTTTTATATTTATCTCGTGGGTGCCTACAACCTTCCTCTCTAATGGTGGCGCAAATGGGTGGCTATCTGTGACGTCGACCTCCGCTTCAGAGAGTCTTCAAACAGCAGGCTGTCGACACGGGCGGAGAACGGCCAGAGCTCAGTGGATGTGAGGTGTATTATGGGTTAATGATGTCCCACTGGCACCAAAATTTCGTCACAATTCTGGCCAACGCCACCGTCGACGTGTGACACGTTGGGAAGGTCATCACACCCCTTCTTGCACTCATTTCGCTCTTCCTTTTGACGCCTCTGCGACTGAAGTCAGAACCGCGACGCCCAGCGTAGAAATGACGCGGTTTTCCTATGGGTGGCCGAGATAAATACCTTTCACACACACTGCCACCTCACCATAAATATGGCACAAAAGGGCGTCAGTGAAACCACCCTTTTACCAGGGCGTTGATTCCTAAGCATTTCGTGGTGATAACAACAGTTCAGAGTGCGTGAGCAACAGGACGATGTCCTTGATAACCTTCGAGCCTGCTGACACCCCCAAGACTATTCAACCCCTCTGTAAGGAAGTCATTGGCAGCAACTCAAATGAGCGTTACCGCACCCCTTTGTAGCGCAATGCGGCCGCAAATTCCCTTTGATGTACAGGGTGGAACTGCTGGGTACTGTTCGAAACCGTTCGATGAAATCTGACGAAATTTGAACGTGATCCTAAGCAGCAAAGAGTGCTTATGGTTCTCCTTACCTCCTCTGACGTGATTAAGGGGGGGAGGGCGGATGGAAGGGTGAAACATTGATCCCTCTAAGCTGAACCAGTTCAGCAAAGCCCTGGGTGCCATCCCCCTCCTTTGTTCAGCACTTTAAAAATACCTGTGCTGGCAGTCAACTCACCGACACCCATCTGATTCCGCATGTCCACTAGCAGCGGCTGGAGCAGCAGCATCGTTCCCTTAGGCGGCCAGAACTCTCGTCACGGGTTATCTTTATCTCTGTACGGCCACATTTTTGAAGTGTTCAACGAAGAGGATGCTGGCTGGCTGGCATCCAGCGTCTTACAGCACGGTTGTCATGGGACAAGGAATGCAGTAGACGTAGCGAGCATCTACTACATTTCCGTCTACATGTCGCAAGTCACCTTATAAATGGCGGAAGCTACTTCGTGGACCACTTTCACTCACATTCATCTTACTTGTTTTTGTCAGGAATTCATACAACAACAGTCTGCATGCGCCACGCTGCGTAAACATTTCTCTAGTTAGGCAAACAGAATTAAGACATGCCTTCGGTCCCTATTCACGGCACGATCTCCAAGATTGTCTGTCCAGACAAGCTCAGTATTACGTTTGTGCCAAGAAAGGTAATGTACAATCCGTATATTTGCAAAGGAACAAACATAAGAATTTTGCCACTCACAAAAATCCAGTCACAAGGCCCATGTAATCAATGCAGTGTACCCAAAGCCTGCTGCACGCATTAACAAAACTAGCAAGGGAACAGTTTCTTCAGTGCTATGCCAGTCCAACAAATTTTTTTCCATTTGCATATTAGTAGAAAACATGTGAAATTTCAGTTGAACACGGGTGCTTCAGTTACATTGCTGAATCATAACACGTATGAACTGTTAGACTCCCCACGCCTGTCTAAAACTACCACGCACCTGATGGCTTATAATGGACAAGACATTCCCGTTCTCGGAAAATGTACTTTGCCTGTCGTGTATCGCTCACATACATCAACTGTGACTTTCACTGTGCTACAATCACATGATAGTGAAAACATATCTCGCCTTCTTTCGTTTGATTTGTTTGGCTTTCAAATTCACGACAATGTGTTACCCATGACTGCATTAAATATCAAACAGTGTAGCTAGCTTGCTGAAAGAATTCGCTGAACTCTTTTCTGAAGTTTTAGGCAAGCCCAACAATTTTGTTGCACACATTAGTATGAAAGACAGTGCTCAGCTGAAATTTTGCCGGGCCAGAGCTGTTCCTATTGCATTACGGGACAAGGTCGCTGCTGTACTTCAAGAATTGCGGGATAGTGGAGCTATTGCACCCATACAAGCTAGTCAATGGGTTCCAATGGCTCTGAAAACTATGGGACTTAACATCTGAGGTCATCAGTCCCCTAGAACTTAGAACTACTTAAACCTAACTAACCTAAGGACATCACACACATCCACGCCCAAGGCAGGATTCGAACCTGCGACCGTAGCGGTCGCGCTGTTCCAGACTGAAGCGCCTTGAACCACTCGGCCACACCGGCCGGCCTAGTCAGTTGGCAAGTCCACTGGTTTTTCTGCCGGCCGGGGTGGCCACGCGGTTAAAGGCGCTAAAGTCTAGAACCGCGCGACCGCTACGGTCGCAGGTTCGAATCCTGCCTCGGGCATGGATGTGTGTGATGTCCTTAGGTTAGTTAGGTTTAAGTAGTTCTAAGTTCTAGGGGACTGATGACCTTAGAAGTTAAGTCCCATAGTGCTCAGAGCCATTTGAACCATTTGAACCACTGGTTTTTCTCCCCAAACCTTCAGGTCGCATTCGCCTGTGTGTTGACTTGAAGTCTACAGTCAACCCACAAACTGCGATTGATACTATGATTGTTACCTATTGCAGGACTGAAGTGTAGACTGGGCAAGTGTGATTTTCTTCAACCTGAGTTGCATATCTTAGTCATGTCATAAACAGCCGAGGTGTACATCCTCTTCCGTCACTTTTTTAGCCAAATGGGAGTTGCTAGTTCCTCGCAGTTTCACAGAATTGCAGTCAGCTTTACGGAAAATGAACTATTATATTCGGTTCATACCGAATGCTGCACAAATCGCGTCTCCATTGCATCGCCGATGTCGCAAGAATGTCCCTTTTGTTTGGACAGATGAGTGACAAGAAGCTTTTCAAAAACTTAAAGGTGCATTGCTCAGTGATCGATGGTTAGTTCACTTTGATCTGGACAAACCACTTGTGTTACAAGTTGAGGCTTCCTCTTACGGAATCGGTGCAGTGCTTTCTGACAGAATTGGTGATAAAGAAAGGCCTGTTGTTTTCACATCAAAAGTGTTGTCCAAAGTTCAGTGTAACTTTTCACAAATAGAAAAAGAGGCATTGGTTATTGTGTTTGGTGTCACCAGAATCCATCACTATTTGAATGGCAGAAAATTCTACTTAGTGACGGATAACAAGCCACTGCAGTCCTTGTTTCATTCAACGAAGCCCGCTCCTGCACGAAGTACCCAAAAATTGCGAAGATGGGCTTTGTTGTGTCAATACCAGTACGAGATTGTGTATCGTCTGACAGCTGAATATGGTAATGCCGACACAATTTCACGTCTTCCGATTGGCCCTGACACAGACTTAAACGATGCTGCTGCATCTTGTTGTCACATCGATCCTCAGGAACCTGAATTGCTTCAATCCTTTCCTCTAAACCACAGAAAAATTGCACAGGCCACGGAAGCTTATTCAGATTTGAACATTTTGCTAAAATACATTCGCACATCTTGGCATAGTATAAAGAACTGTAGCGCGCCGATACTTTGCAAGTCGGTATAGCGTCGCTATACAGCAAGAGTGTGTTGATTCCCAAAGCTTTGCAAAAAGAAGTCTTCCGGTTACTTCACCAACGACACTGGGGGATTGTTCGTACGAAACAGTTAGCACGTCGACACTGTACATGGCAGGGTATGAACACCTAAATAGAACAGGTGACATCACAGTGTCACGCATGTGCTGAAAATGAGTCCGCTACGCCAAAAAAGTTCTCTGCTCGGCTTAAGTCACGATTGCCCTGGCAAAGTGTGCACATAGACTTTGTGGGACCTTTTTGAAACACCCGTTGGTTGATTGTGGTTGACTCGTGTAGCAAGTTTCCTTTTGATGTGTCAGATAACTCGACAAAATCACGTAGCGCAATTCAGGTGTTTTCCTCTATTTTTTGCCTAGAAGGTTTACCTGAAGTAAAGTGCGCGTCATATATCTTGGCGGCCGAGTTTAGGTTCGTTCTGCGCAAAACACAGTCAGCCAATGAACAGAGAACGACGTTGCCACATCTCGACTGCAGTGCAGAGCACGGACGAGTGTCTTCAGCTTTAGAAACGTTCAGTCATAAATAAAGTAATAGAACAAAAGCAATGTCTTGATAGCAGACTTTCTTTTATAGAAAGTTTGGAAAAAGCATTCTTTATACCAATTGCTTCATATTCTATTAATTAAACCAAACAAGCAATAAGACTCCTAATTCAGGCGATAGCAAGGAAAGGTGTTTGTTTCAATCTCACGAACTGCTTTTTCGCAATAAACAACAGCGGTAATTGTTTATTTCCTATCGTACTTCGACGAAGCGTGAGTAATTCATAGTCATACCAACAGTGTTTATAAGTAGTTGCGTGAGGTCTTAGAGTCCTTATGGAGTTCCACAGTCTGATGATGTGAGATAGCGGAACGGTCAAGGTGTTGGGCTGCCAAGTGAAAGGTTATGAGTTCAAACCTTGTGCGGTGCTTAATATTTTCTTTATTTAAAAACAATATTGGAGTGGCTTACTTCACGAATTTTATTCGTTTGAACGAAATTTCTAGTGCCTTGCCTCTTCATCAACTTTTTCGCTGCTGCAGACACGTGCTCCCCGCATTACGCGCTGTGCGCGATTTTGTCATCACTGCACTTCTCGCCTGTGCAGACACATGGTGTTCCCACTGCTTTGACACACTTATCATTCGATTTCCAAAAACTATTTGGCCAAAAAATTTGATTTTTACACGTCTTCTTGACTGATACCTTCCCCCCATAAATGACTTAATTTTGTTTTGATGTGCAGCACGAAATTTTGAAGAGTTTGCAGAGGTAAAATCCATAGCGTATACTTTCCGCATGGTCGATTTTAGTTGCCACAATGTTGAGAATGAAATGTGGACAAGATACCAAAATTTCATATAATATTTACTGTATAACAATATCTCATTTAATTTAAGTACCACATAGATGTCGTATGTAATATTGAGAAATATTCCGTCTTTCGCGACTGTAATAAAAGTTTTACTTACACACGGCGCGTTTGGTTTTATTTTAAAGCACTTCCATCGGTGAAAGGTATGGCACATACACAATGGTATTCATGTTCTATTTCTTGTTTTTGTTCCACAGTCACAGTTTTACCAATGGTATTGAAATATATCCCTCTTCTGCAATTGTAATAAGCGACTTATTTAGACCAGACGCGTTTCTCTCTTTTGAAGCATCATGTATTTTGTGTCCTCCATTGCCAAGTCACCTTTCGCAGTTTTGTGCTGCGGTAGCACAATATTCAACGTTTGTGTTGGCGCATCAGTGTTTTAGCAAATAAATGCTGTTTGTATGTGCCACACACAAAATTATATTTGACATAGCTCTGAGCACTTCACTGACAGACGGTATATTCAAGTCCTATTGTTTTTGTAAGTCCACAGTTTTGTTTAATGTATTTTGTCTACTTCCTTTTGATTGATTGAAGTGCTTTAAAATAAAGCCAAACGTGCCCAGTGTAAGTAAAACTTTTGTTACAGTCGCGAAAGGTGGAATATTTCTCAATATTGCATACGACACTTATGTGGTACTTAAATTAAATGAAATATATAGGTATCTTGTCCACATTTCATTCTCAACATTGTGGCAACTAAAATCGACCATCCGGAAAGTATACTCCATGGACTTTTACCTCTGCAAACTCTTCAAAATTTCGTGCAATGGTTTACTATATTTAATGCTGCATAATAACTGCGTTGACCATCGAAACAAAGTTAAGTCATTTATGGGGGGAAGGTATCAGTCAAGAAGATAGGTAAAAATCTAATTTTTGAGCCAAATAGTTTTTGTGGAATCGAATGATAAAGAGTGTCAAAGCAGTCGGAACACAATGTGTCTGCACAGGCGAGCAGTGCAGTGACAAAATCGCCCACAGCGCGGAATGCAGGGAGCACGTCTTTGTAGCAGCGAAAGGGTTAATGCGGCCGTGGTGGCTTTACTTCACGAACTGCGCGCTCCCCCCTAAACGTAAGCTTGCGAACTATGCTATACTATGGCGCTGCTTCTATTGGCGCGTGCGTCGTGTGCAACTGGCAACGCAGCAATCTCCCGCGTCTAGGCGGGCATGCGCGAGCCGCCAAGATAAAAGAATTGAACTATAATAGTGTCAGACAACGGCCCTCGGTTCACATCACAAGAATTTGAAGGATTCTGTGAACGCAATGGCATAACGTATCTAACTTGTTCACCGTTCCATCCACAGTCAAACGGCGATGTGGAACGTTTTGTCAGAACCTTCAAGCAGCAGATGGTCAAACTTCACCCCGCACACACCAGGGATCAAGCATTGCAATTGTTTCGCGCCTCCCATCGTTCGCACCCACGAGATGGACCTTCGCCGGCGGAACTGCTTGACGGTCACTGCTCCACCTGCTCCACCCTCCTCAGCATCCGGCGCCGAAGGCAAGGTCGAAGTATCGCTTCGCGCCGCATGAAATTGTGTTTTATAGGGTTTTTAGCGGCAGCAGGCGGTGGGCGCGAGGCGAGATCGTCCGTCGACTTGGCGCTTGCATGCATCTGCTTTCAGGTCTGGATGGTCTGCAGCGCCGCCATCAAAATCAGTTTCGCCTCTGTCATGTACACGATGATCTCTCAGTGTCTCTTCTCCCCCTCCCCCTCCCCCCCCCCCCACCCAAGATTCAGGAATCCAAAGGACAACGTGGCCAGAGCAGCCGCCAGACACGGGGCGACCCCATGGAGATAGAGCCTTCACCTCTTCCGCCCCCTCTCGACCTGCCGACGGAGCTGGACCCGCCCACGTCGCAACAGCCGACGCCTTCTACATCTACGTATGAGCCCCGGAGGTGGACGCGTACCCTCCTGGGCGTTTTCCAGCGGACGTTTCCATCAGAGCGCAGGCCGGATGGCGGGGTACGATCGGACGTCTGACGTTCCCTGCAGCCACAGCTTCTGGTCCATCGCAGCATCCACGTTCCTGCCTCCCCTCCCGTTTTGGTACTCCTTATACGACGACGGTCCGTCGCTTTAGGGGGGGGGGGGGGATGTTACGGCGTAAACTCAAGCGCCGGCACGCTAGTCGGGACCGAGAAGACGTCAGCCAATCGCACGCTGGTTTTCGAAGGCCTAGGTCATCTTTCACTGAACCCAGTAGAGTCAAGGCCTTTGCAAGGGGTCGGAATACACATTTCACATTGTGTTTCCTCAGGATTCTACTGATTTTTCTTGAGGTGTTTCCGACAAACGGATTGCATGCCAGTTACTTGTGTTCTTCTGTTTCTTCTTCTTGTTGTCTTGGCGCAGTCTGTCTGCGTGTCTTATTTGCTTCTAGTTGTGCACATTTTTCCGAAATGTTGTCTCGAGGTGCTGCAGTTCTGCTGGAAGGCTCTCCTGATCGCAGATCGATCGTGCCCTGTGAACAAGTGTGCGCCAAACGCCTTCACGCTGGGAGTTGTGGTGGCAACTGAAGGCATTTAGGTTCAAATCGGTGTGTGTAGTTTTTCTGTATACATTGTGTCCCAGCTTGCCATCAGGTTTCCGTTTCACCAGGACGTAAAGAAACGGTAGGGAACCATCCTGCTCCACTTCCATCGTGAACTGTATGTTGGGGTGCAGCGAGTTGAGGCGTTCGAGCAATTCATTTAAGCTGTCCCGTCCATGTGGTCAAACAACGAACGTGTCATCCACGTAGCGGAAGAAACAAGCTGGTGTTTGCTTGGCTTGTTCTTGTGCCTTATCCTCGAAATTCTCCATAAAAAACTTGGCTACAACTGGCGTTACTATTTTACTGGAAGAAAGGTGTCTGATTCTATAAAAACCTTACAGGATCTGTATTTATCCATTCCGAGACGACGTGAAGCTAGTTTTAATGCCGACGGGTTTCCTACATCGCATTAGGCGTGGTAATGTGTTCTGTTTCTGTGTTGCCGTATTTTTGTCCAATCCCTGTACGTCTACATACATATTTTGCGAGCCACTTTGCAGTGAATGGCGGATGGTGCATCGCACCAGCATTGTGTATTTTCTTTCCTGTTCCACTCGCATACTGAGTGAGGGAAAAACGCCTCCCTGGTTCGTTATGTACTCCATCTCTGACAACTTATAATAAAGACTCCTCCACTAGATAAATGCTGATTTCAACAGTATGGTCGTATTGTCTTCTTCGAACACGGGTTCTTTAAATTTAGCCAATAGGGTTTCACGACAACTACGTTCCCTTTCTTCGAAATTATTCGGGCATTTCTGTTACACTAGGGTATCGGACATACAGAACTGCTACGATCGTAGCAATGCGTCTCTCAAATCGTTCGATGTCTGTTGTCGTACCTACTTGATAAAAAAATAAAGCAGTCACCAATATGAATATCGCCGTGCTTCACTGGACATGGTCCTGTTGTAGGTCGTCTGCCGTTTCCCTTCTCCCACCTCTGAAATGAGTCACGCAGCCAGTTATAGGGGGAACTACAGTTTCAACCGAAACACGTTGCGACACGGCATTTTCCGCATCAGTAAACACTGCGGCAGGTGAAAGCAGGGATAAGAGACTGACAAAAATCGTAGGAGTGACCGGGCTTGGGACCTATCTGGCAATTTTACCATTGAACCACAAAGCCTAATTTATAACAAACACTGGAAGAATACTTTTATTATCACAAGTCCGTCTTGATAACATAGATTTCTTTACATTTTATGACCTGTTTCGGCTTGTCGCCATCTTCAGATCTGTTGTAAATATAAATATTGTGTAAACGACCAGGTTCAATTAATTAAGATTAAATCCATACAAGTCTTAGTGATCCATAAATATAAAATATTTATAGCCATGTATGGCAGTCATACATACCATTAAAATATTCTGATATACACTCCTGGAAATGGAAAAAAGAACACATTGACACCGGTGTGTCAGACCCACCATACTTGCTCCGGACACTGCGAGAGGGCTGTACAAGCAATGATCACACGCACGGCACAGCGGACACACCAGGAACCGCGGTGTTGGCCGTCGAATGGCGCTAGCTGCGCAGCATTTGTGCACCGCCGCCGTCAGTGTCAGCCAGTTTGCCGTGGCATACGGAGCTCCATCGCAGTCTTTAACACTGGTAGCATGCCGCGACAGCGTGGACGTGAACCGTATGTGCAGTTGACGGACTTTGAGCGAGGGCGTATAGTGGGCATGCGGGAGGCCGGGTGGACGTACCGCCGAATTGCTCAACACGTGGGGCGTGAGGTCTCCACAGTACATCGATGATGTCGCCAGTGGTCGGCGGAAGGTGCACGTGCCCGTCGACCTGGGACCGGACCGCAGCGACGCACGGATGCACGCCAAGACCGTAGGATCCTACGCAGTGCCGTAGGGGACCGCACCGCCACTTCCCAGCAAATTAGGGACACTGTTGCTCCTGGGGTATCGGCGATGACCATTCGCAACCGTCTCCATGAAGCTGGGCTACGGTCCCGCACACCGTTAGGCCGTCTTCCGCTCACGCCCCAACATCGTGCAGCCCGCCTCCAGTGGTGTCGCGACAGGCGTGAATGGAGGGACGAATGGAGACGTGTCGTCTTCAGCGATGAGAGTCGCTTCTGCCTTGGTGCCAATGATGGTCGTATGCGTGTTTGGCGCCGTGCAGGTGAGCGCCACAATCAGGACTGCATACGACCGAGGCACACAGGGCCAACACCCGGCATCATGGTGTGGGGAGCGATCTCCTACACTGGCCGTACACCACTGGTGATCGTCGAGGGGACACTGAATAGTGCACGGTACATCCAAACCGTCATCGAACCCATCGTTCTACCATTCCTAGACCGGCAAGGGAACTTGCTGTTCCAACAGGACAATGCACGTCCGCATGTATCCCGTGCCACCCAACGTGCTCTAGAAGGTGTAAGTCAACTACCCTGGCCAGCAAGATCTCCGGATCTGTCCCCCATTGAGCATGTTTGGGACTGGATGAAGCGTCGTCTCACGCGGTCTGCACGTCCAGCACGGACGCTGGTCCAACTGAGGCGCCAGGTGGAAATGGCATGGCAAGCCGTTCCACAGGACTACATCCAGCATCTCTACGATCGTCTCCATGGGAGAATAGCAGCCTGCATTGCTGCGAAAGGTGGATATACACTGTACTAGTGCCGACATTGTGCTTGCTCTGTTGCCTGTCTCTATGTGCTGTGGTTCTGTCAGTGTGATCATGTGATGTATCTGACCCCAGGAATGTGTCAATAAAGTTTCCCCTTCCTGGGACAATGAATTCACGGTGTTCTTATTTCAATTTCCAGGAGTGTATGTCATCGTCAAGTTAAACAAGTGCGTGCTAATACTCAGATTGCGTCAGTGTTTATACAAAAACCTAATGCCAGCAGACGGCACTTTAGCCAGAGTACATAGTAAACTAGTGTCGCCAATATAAAGATTCAAAATGGCTCTGAGCACTATGCGACATAACTTCTGAGGTCATCAGTCGCCTAGAACTTACAACTAATTAAACCTAACCAACCTAAGGACATCACACACATCCATGCCCGAGGCAGGATTCGAACCTGCGACCGTAGCGGTCGCTCGGTTCCAGACTGTAGGGCCCAGAACCGCACGGCCACTCCGGCCGGCCTATAAAGATTAAAATGCGGTATGCATTGTCTTTAGTTAAAAAAAATTTCCGCCTTGGCTGAACGAGCCCCTGTCATTTAAAACATATACTGAATACTATACGTGAAATTAGAGCCGGCCGCTGTGGCCGAGCGGTTCTAGGCGCTTCAGTCTGGAACCGCGCGACCGCTACGGTCGCAGGTTCGAATCCTGCCTCGGGCATGGATGTGTGTGATGTCCTTAGGTTACTTATGTTTAAGTAGTTCTGAGTTCTAGGGGACTGATGACCTCAGAAGAAGTCCCATAGTGCTCAGAGCCATTTGTGAAATTAGACTCATACTTGAAATCCATAAAAAGTACAAATAATATTCAATACAGCCATTAGCCTGGTTAGGTAACACACAACTTCTATGAATGCCAGTATAAGAAGTATAAAATAAAAATAAAAAAATCACAAAATCTTCTATCCTACGATCAGTTAACAGTGAACGACATCATAGTAAAATTAATAAATTAGTGACCCTTGATTAAAAACAGAAAATTGACAATGGATATTATATTAGAGTGCAGTATCGATGGCGAATATGTCGTGGCTTCTCTGCATAGCTTCCTTGTGTTCCTGTGGTTGAGCTCACGGAGAACGGTCCAGTCTCCTCGTCGCCGGTGGCCGGCACACGCCAATCCGCTGGGGTGCTCCACGCTACTCAAACTAGTAGGTCTCTGAATATATCAAAGTAAGCATTCAGGTTAAACTCGTTCTGTTCATTCAGCAGTAATTCCGGTTGTTGTTTCCTGTGTACATAAATCTCCATTTCGTGGAGCAGGTTCATTAACTGTCCCATTGGCGCCCTATGTAAAGAAACGTATGTCATCAAGACGGACTTGTGAAAACAGAAGTGCTAAAAATAAAATGATAGAGGACTCATATACAGACTTTATGTCTTCAGTCGATAAACTGGAAGAATAGTCTGGATTTGGTCGCACTAGCGTCTCCTGTACGATCTTCTTTACACATGCATTGCACTTTGCCAGAATCCTTTGAACAAATCGGAGTCTTCCATTCACCTGCCGTAAGTCACCGTGCTATTTCGTATCGCTTCTAAGTATAACCACTAAATGCTTAGACGATCTGACGGGCTCCATACGTTCATCAGTAATCTCGTAATCAGACACTATACCGATACCGTTTTTTTTCTTATTTCCATAGGCATTGTCTAACCCACACTAAAAAAGAGCTGACATTCATTACACCAGGCTGAAATGTCGGCTTAGTGTTTCTGCAGTTTCTTACGATCGTTCAGCGACGGTAGTTGCCTGTACGTTACAGTATCTTCTGCCAACAACCTTACAGTGCTGCTGATCCTGTCCGTCCATTGTGTACACTGAGAAAATTAGAGCCTCATTACGTTTTCCTGGGACACATCCGTTGCTACTTTAGTTCCCGTGGAACATTCACCGTCCATTACTAGATGCTGTATTTGGTCAAGACGTAATTCATCTGTTCACCTGAATCTATTGTTTGCAAGATGTCGTGTATGAATAAAACAATCTATGTCTCAAATAAGTAGTTCTTTTCTGAATCCGTGTTGATTCTTTCAAAGAAACTTCTTTCCTTCCAAGAACTTTCATAATTTTTTGAGCTTACAATGTGACCCACAATCTTGCGGCAGGCGCCATTGGTGTATGATTCTGTCCATCTGATCCCTTGTCCTCCTTGTGAACAAGAGTGAAATGCGCTTTTTTCCAGACACGCGAAACTATTCGCTGCGCAAGCGGTTTTCAACTTGTATAAGCTACGTGAGAACATTATCACGTGGTGTCTTCAATCTACAATCTAAAATTTTCTGCTTTGTGTCTGCTGTCTTCAGTTTCGACACCAGACCAATCCACGAGAGACTGACATTACGTATGACTAGAACTTACGTTTTTTCATAAATCTCCCGACAGGATCTGACTGTGCAATATGTTGTTGTTGTGGTCTTCAGTCCTGAGATTGGTTTGATGCAGCTCTCCATGCTACTCTACCCTGTGCAAGCTTCTTCATCTCCCAGTACCTACTGCAACCTACATCCTTCTGAATCTGCTTAGTGTATTCATCTCTTGGTCTCCCTCTACGATTTTTACCCTCCACGCTGCCCTCCAATACTAAACTGATGATCCCTTGATGCCTCAGAACATGTCCTACCAACCGATCCCTTCTTCTGGTCAAGTTGTGCCACAAACGTCTCTTCTCCCTAATTCTATTCAATACCTCCTCGTTAGTTATGTGATCTATCCATCTAATCTTCGGCACTCTTCTGTAGCAACACATTTCGAAAGCTTATATTCTCTTCTTGTCCAAACTATTTATCGTCCATGTTTCACTTCCGTACATGGCTACACTCCATACAAATACTTTCAGAAATGACTTCCTGACACTTAAATCTATACTAGATGTTAACAAATTTCTCTTCTTCAGAAATGCTTCCCTTGCCATTGCCAGTCTACATTTTATATCCTCTCTACTTCGACCATCATCAGTTATTTGGCTCCCCAAATAGCAAAACTCCTTTACTACTTTAAGTGTCTCACTTCCTAATCTAATTCCCTCAGCATCACCCGACTTAACCTTCAGGGACTCACACCTAGTGAGTACGTGGTTGGCGACCACGGGGTCCCGAGCTGAGCCCTGGCATTGCTTCCACTTACTTATGCCAGGCTCCTCACTTTTATCTTTCCTATTTGGCCTTCCTCGGCCAACTCTTGTTCTTTTCCTACCCTGACGCTATTAGGTTTCGAGGGCTAGGGGCCTTCCATTTCCAACCTATACTTCTACTGAGCCGAATATCTCCCGGGATAAGGAGATTACCTTCTATCAAATGCCAATGGCCTTCTAGGAGGGCGGATGATCGGCCAGAAGGAAGGGCACTCTCTTGCCCTTGGGGTGGGAAACTGCTCCTAAAGGCGGAGCGGCCACAAGGTGACCAACGGCATAGAATGGAGAAGGCAACGGGAAACCAATCCATTAAAGACCTGGGCGGGTATCCCAAGTATCAACAGCTTATGATGGAAAGCTCTTTGGTTAAATTCTCCGGAGGTAAAATAGTCCCCCATTCGGATCTCCGGGCGGGGACAACTAAAGAGATACCAAAATCCAAAAGCATTCATGTAAGAAGGATAGCAACATGGAACGTCAACTCACTTCTTAAATGGGGTAAACTGGAAAACTTGAAAACGGAAATGAAACGAATGGATATTGATATACTGGGAGTCTCAGAAATGAGATGGCCAAACGCTGGCGACTTTTGGTCAGGGGATTGCAGAATCATACACACTGGAACAGCACAAGACAGTTCCGGGATTGCAGGAGTGGGAATTATCCTCAATAAAGAGATGGGGTTAAGAGTAAAAGGATTTGTTCAACATAGTGAGAGGATAATTTATGTCCGATTGGAAACTAAACCAAGAGACACAATCATAATCCAAGTATACATGCCAACTACGAGGCACGAGGATGATGAAATCGACATGATGTATGACCACCTTGAAGAAGTAATTGGCAGAATTAAAGGAGCTGAAAACCTTGTCATCATGGGAGATATTAATGCCGTTGTTGGGGAAGGTAAGTAAGAGGATGTGGCAGGGAATTTTGGGTTAGGATTAAGAAATGAAAGAGGGGATAAACTTGTAGAATTCTGCCAAAGAAATAAACTTTGCATTACAAATACCTTCTTTAATCATCATCCAAGAAGAAGATATACTTGGAAGATGCCTGGTGACATTAACAGATACCAAATTGACTTCATATTAGTGAAGCAAAGATTTAAAAACCAAGTTAAGGACAGCAGATCATATCCGGCTGTGATGTGGAAAGTGACCACATACTCGTTATGATGACGACTGAACTAAAATTCAAGAACATTAAAAGAAGAAGTACATGTAAATGGGATTTAACAAACCTGAAAAACGAAAATACACTGAAGCACTATCAACTAGAAACAGACAAGAAAACAAATACACAGGGCTGCAATGACATCCAAAGCAGCTGGGAAAAAATAAAAACTGGTATTTTAGAAGCAGCAGAAGAAGTAATAGGAAAAGAAAGGACAGAGAAAAGGAAGGAATGGATCACTAATTACCTACTAAATATGATGGAAGAAAGAAGGAAATTAAAAAATTCTGTGAAGAAGGAAGACCAAGAGAAATACAAGAGTCTGAAAAACAGAATCAACAGAGAGGCAAAACAAGCAAGAGAAAAATACCTTGATGATCTCTGTATTTCAGTTGAGGACAACATGAGCAAGGGAAATATCGACAAGGGCTATAAATGTGTGAGACATTGCTTTGGAGACAGAAGAAACAAGTGTAGGGCTGTGATGGATGAAAATGGCAATATGTTGGATGACGATGATGAAGTTACAAGAAGATGGAAACAATATATAGGAAAACTATACAGCGGACCAGACCTGTCTAAAAACATCATGGAAGAAGAAACAGAAGTAGATGCACACAACATAGGTGAACCTATATTAAGGGTAGAGTTTGAACTAGCTCTGAAAAAATTGAAAAACAACAAATCGCCTGGTATAGACAATATCCCAGCCGAACTTCTGAAATCTGGAGGAGAAAAACTGAATCAGGAGTTGTATAATCTTGTTTTCAACATGTACGAGCAGGGTAAAATTCCTACATACTTTGAGAAAAACATTGTGATCCCCATTCCAAAGTAGGCAAATGCTACAAGATGTGAAAATTATAGGACACTCAGCCTAGTTACTCACGCCTCTAAAATATTAACCTCAATTATCCTAAAACGCATAGAACAAAAAGTCGAAGCTACACTCTCCGAAGACCAGTTTGGATTCCGGAAAGATAGAGGAACCAGAGAAGCAATATTTGCTCTAAAACTAATAACAGAGAAACGACTAGATAAGAACCTGAAAACATACATAGCTTTCGTAGATGTGGAGAAAGCCTTTGATAATGTTAAATGGGATAAGATGTTTGAGGTACTCAAAAAAGTAGGAATAGACCATAAAGATAGAAAAATGATATGGAACCTGTACAAAAACGAGACAGCAGTTATCCGTGGACGGACAAAACAAGAAGAAGTGCAGATACGGAAAGGTGTCCGACAAGGTTGCGCATTATCCCCTGTTATCTTTAACGTATACATTGAAGAGGCGCTGAAAAAAAGTAAGGGAAAATTCACGGACAGGTGTAGTAATTCATGGCCAACGAATAGATATGATAAGATATGCCGATGATATAGCTGTCCTGGCTGAAAGTGAAGAAGATCTTGCAGTCCTACTGAATAGAATGGATAAAGTTATGGGTGAAGAATATAATATGAGAATTAATAAAGCAAAAACAAAAGTAATGGCATGCGACAAAGAAGATCAAGTGAAAGTCCAAGTTCATGTAGGCAATGAACTGCTTGAACAAGTTGATAAATTTACTTATCTGGGCGGTAATATTACCAGGGATGGAAGGAGCAAGGCAGAAGTGAGAAGTAGAATAGCTCAAGCAAAGGCTGCTTTTAACAAGAAGAAAAACATATTAACATCTAAGAGCATCAGCCTTGAAACCAGGAAAAGCTTTTTGAAATCATATGTGTGGAGTGTGGCATGCTATCGGTGTGAAACATGGACTCTCGGGACAGAGGAACAGCAGAAGCTAAATTCTTTTGAAATGTGGTGCTATAGACGCATGCTCAAAATAAAATGGATCGACAAGGTCACAAACGAGTGGTTCTGGAAAGAGCAGGTGAGAAGAGAAGCTTCTGGAGTTTCATTGTTAAAAGAAGAGTGCAATTTACAGGCCATCTATTAAGACATAAAGGACTCCTGAACACAATCGTAGAGGGATATGTCGAGGGAAAAAGACTAAGAGGAAGACCACGACTGAGGTACATGGATCAAATCGTGAAAGATGTGGGATGTGACACCTATAAAGAAATGAAGAGAAAAGCTGAAAGACGCACAGAATGGAGACAAGCTGCCATTGTAGCTGTTGCAAACCAATCCTTGCATTGACCACTACAGAAGAAGAAGACACCCGACTTAATTCGACTACATTCCATTATCCTCGTTTTGCTTTTGTTGATGTTCATCTTATATCCTCCTTTCAAGACACTGTCCATTCCGTTCAACTGCTCTTCCATGTCCTTTGCTGTCTCTGACAAAATTACAATGTCATCGGCAAACCTTAAAGTTTTTATTTTTTCTCCATGGATTTTAATAGCTACTCCGAATTTTTCTTTTGTTTCCTTTACTGCTTGCTCAATATACAGATTGAATAACATCGGGGAGAGGCTACAACCCTGTCTCACTCCCTTCCCAACCACTGCTTCCCTTTCATGTCCCTCGACTCTTTATAACTGCCATCTGGTTTCTGTACAAATTGTAAATAGCCTTTCGCTCCCTGTATTTTACCCCTGCCACCTTCAGAATTTGAAAGAGAGTATTCCAGTCAACATTGTCAAAAGCTTTCTCTACGTCTACAAATGCTAGAAACGTAGGTCTGCCTTTCCTTAATCTATTTTCTAAGATAAGTCGTAATGTCAGTATTGCCTCACGTGTTTCAACATTTCTACGGAATCCAAACTGATCTTCCCCGAGGTCGGCTTCTACCAGTTTTTCCATTCGTCTGTAAGGAATTTTTGTTAGTATTTTGCAGCCGTGGCTTACTAAACTGATAGTTCGGTAATTTTCACAACGGTCAACACCTGCTTTCTTTGTTATTGGAATTATTATATTCTTCTTGAAGTCTGAGGGTATTTCGCCTGTCTCATACATCTTGCTCACCAGATGGTAGAGTTTTGTCAGGACTGGCTCTCCCAAAGCCGTCAGTAGTTCTAATGGAATGTTGTCTACTCCTGGGGCCTTGTTTCGACTCAGGTCTTTCAGTGCTCTGTCAAACTCTTCACGCAGTATCGTATCTCCCATTTAATCTTCATCTACACCCTCTTCCATTTCCATAATATTCTCCTCAAGTACATAGCCCTGGTATAGACCCTCTATATACTCCTTCCACCTTTCTGCTTTCCCTTCTTTGGTTAGAACTGGGTTGCCATCTGAGCTCTTGATATTCATGCAAGTGGCTCTTTTTTCTCCAAGGATCTCTTTAATTTTCCTGTAGGCAGTATCTATCTTACCCCTAGTGATATGCGCCTCTACATCCTTACATTTGTCCTCTAGCCATCGCTGCTTAGCCATTTTGCACTTCCTGTCGGTCTCATTTTTGAGACGTTTGTATTCCTTTTTGCCTGCTTCATTTACTGCGTTTACATATTTTCTCCTTTCATCAATTAAATTCAATATTTCTTCTGTTACCCAAGGATTTCTACTAGCCCTCGTCTTTTTACCTACTAGATCGTCTGCTGCCTTCACTACTTCATCCCTCAAAGCTGCCCATTCTTCTTCTACTGTAAATCTTTCCCCCGTTCCTGTCAATTGTGCCCTTATCCTCTCCCTGAAACTCTGTACAACCTCTGCTTCTTTCAGTTTATCCAGGTCCCATCTCCTTAAATTCCCACCTTTTTGGAATTTCTTCAGTTTTAATCTACAGTTCATAACCAATAGATTTTGGTCAGAGTCCACATCTGCCCCTGGAAATGTCTTACAATTTAAAACCTGGTTCCTAAATCTCTGTCTTACCATTATATAATCTATCTGATGCCTTTTAGTATCTCCAGGGTTCTTCCATGTATACAACCTTCTTTCATGATTCTTAAACCAAGTGTTAGCTTTGATTAAGTTGTGCTCTGTGCAAAATTCTACAAGGCGGCTTCCTCTTTCATTTCTTCCCCCCAATCCATATTAACATACTATGTTTGCTTCTCTCCCTTTTCCTACTGACGAATTCCAGTCACCCATGACTATTAAATTTTCGTCTCCCTTCACTACCTGAATAATTTCTTTTATCTCGTCATACATTTCATCAATTTCTTCGTCATCTGCAGAGCTAGTTGGCATATAAACTGTAGTAGGCATGGGCTTCGTGTCTATCTTGGCCACTATAATACTTTCACTATGCTGTTTGTAGTAGCTAACCCGCATTCCTTTTTTTTTTTATTCATTATTAAACCTACTCCTGCATTACCCCTATTTGATTTTGTATTTATAACCCTGTAATCACCTGACCAAAAGTCTTGTTCCTCCTGCCACCGAACTTCACTAATTCCCACTATATCTAACTTTAGCCTATCCATTTCCCTTCTTAAATTTTCTAACCTACCTGCCCGATGAAGGGATCTGACACTCCACGCTCCGATCCGTAGAACGCCAGTTTTCTTTCCCCTGATAACGACATCCTCTTGAGTAGTCCCCGAATGAGGGACTATTTTACCTCCGGAATATTTTACCCAAGAGGACGCCATCATCATTTAATCATACAGTAAAGCTGCATTCCCTCGGGAAAAATTACCGCTGTAGTTTCCCCTTGCTTTCAGCCGTTCGCAGTACCAGCACAGCAAGGCCGTTTTGGTTAATGTTACAAGGCCAGATCAGTCAATCATCCAGACTGTTGCCCCTGCAACTACTGAAAAGGCTGCTGCCCCTCTTCAGGAACCACACGTTTGTCTGGCCTCTCAACAGATACCCCTCCGTTGTGGTTGTAACTACGGTACGGCTATCTGTATCGCTGAGGCACGCAAGCCTCCCCACCAACGGCAAGGTCCATGGTTCATGGAAGGGGGGGGGGGGAGGGGGGGGGGGAGGTAGGCTTAATGTGTGGCCCTTCTTGTACGAGCGCGAGTTGCTATTAACTTTTATCGAATCGCAAGTTTGCTATCTGTTTTGTAGCGAGAGTGGACTAGCTGGAATAGTCTGCGACCAAGGGTACACTTTTCCAGATCAGTTCGCAGTCAGAGTCGTTTTACACCTCGGTACAACTAATGCTTCTCTTGCGTGTGAGAGAAGTCGTGTTGCTAAAAAGCCCTCCTACTTGCGTTCATTAATAACGCCGTGTCTACTCCGCTTAAGGCATCTCCCTGTGCTTTCTGACAAAATGTGTGGAGTGAAATAACAGAATGAAAATATATTAGCTGTACGACGGAGCTGTCACAGAGCCGTTGTTTCCACAAGCTCACGTGATGTTCGCGGACCTCCAGGATGTACAGTTTGTGCAACAATGATTTTTGTCGACGCATCATCAGCACATCGCTCAGATGAAAAGTGCTGTTCAGGTAGACACCGCGACTCTATGTATGCTGCAGCGTTTGAGCCACTCCATGATGCGTATCCCCCCATTCAATCGCAATGGCAGCTATTCTGAACAACCTTGTACAGAAAAAAGACTGGCAAAGAAGAATAGTGCGGCAAAAGTGTAAGTGCGCACGTCTCGAAAAAAGCGAGAATCTGGTTCACACATCAAGATTTTCTGTTTATCGGGAGCAATCGCCGTAATCAATTAGGCAAACCTTAATAAAATTAAAATCTTTTAGATGAAAAACTTGATAAATTAAAAGTTCTTTGGAGAAATTAGAAAATCCTTTTAGAAATTAAGAAGTGCCTTTGAGAAATAAAAATCCCGTTGGACATTGAGAACTAAAATACTTCTTGGAAAATAAAATGCCTTCAGACAACCGAAATGCACTTGAAATCTATCTGTAGATTATCTTTATTATGTTACATAATGTGCATGATCCTCTGGGTTCGTGTCTGGCTAAATTAAAATCGCACATTTTGCAGAACCTTTGTGGAACTCGACCATTCATAATTCTTGAGATCGTTTCTTAGACTCATGCTTGTCTCTAAATTTTCCGCCGGCCGGGTGGCCGAGCGGTTCTAGGCGCTACAGTCTGGAGCCGCGCGACCGCTATGGTCGCAGGTTCGAATCCTGCCTCGGGCATGGATGTGTGTGATGTCCTTAGGTTAGTTAGGTTTAAGTAGTTTTAAGTTCTAGGGGTCTGATGACCTCAGAAGTTAAGTCCCATAGTGCTCAGAGCAGTTTTTTTGTAAATTTTCCGTTTCTGACAAACTTGCTTTTGTGTTGTGTCATCATACTAGCTGTCTTTCTTCTCATAGGACTATACTATGAAATTTCTGGTTTATGACTTGGTACCTGGAGCATCCAAGCGCTGTACCAGAAACAACTCGAACGCTGTCAGGATATACTTCAGTTTCAATTAATTCCACTATAAAAAAATAAATGGGAGCAGTAGTGATCATATCAACGGAAATGCAATGGCGCATTATGTTATCAGTGGAAACTCCTTTCAGAAATGTTGGATTTGCAAGGTAATGCAATTGATACGACAAGTGAGTCCGTGAGTCCTTGCCTAGCACAACGCCCACTTACAACAAGTAATCTCCGTAACGGACTAGGCTCTTGGAGATACGAACATGCCACCAGGCACAGTTTCTATTTAAAGTTTTGTTTTGTATCTCCCCACACGAAAGAAATCAATCAAAATGTAAAGGTTACTTGATTTACTCATTCTTGATATAAATGGTCGACATAGCATTGCATGTTCATTTAATAACGCTCAGTATACAGCGTCTGAAGATCTACTGGCGCAATTCATATCCAACTTGTATGAGATGTATTTGAAAAGCAAGGGTTATTTGCTTATATTTAAACGGTTTCAGATCAGAACAAATTTGCACGATACATTGTCATCTGCTGATTCTTTACAAACGCTAGAAGTGATTATCTTGATCTTGACTGTTCCTAAAAACCAGACACCACATTTTAATAACTGTACAGAAGAAGACTATACCTCTATTAGACTTAAACTTTACTGACAGGACAAGAATGGTGCACAGCCCAGATTCACGCACATAATGAATCACTCAGAGAGTGGCATAGACACGATGTAAACAACTAAAAAAAAAATCCAGAATGAGATTTTCACTCTGCAGCGGAGTGTGCGCTGATATGAAACTTCCTGGCAGATTAAAACTGTGTGCCGGACCGAGACTCGAACTCGGGACCTTTGCCTTTCGCGGGCAAGTGCTCTACCGACTGAGCTACCCAAGCACGATTCACGCCCCGTCCTCACAGCTGTACTTCTGCCAGTACCGCGTCTCCTACCTTCCAAACTTTACAGAAGCTGTCCTGTAGGAGAAAGGCAGTCTGCGTTCGGCAGGGCAGCAGTGCGCACCGCGCTCGGCCGTCCACGCCGCTGCGCTCGCGGAGTGTTTTGTTTACTTCCTCGTCACCGCGCTTCTCAGTCGAACAAGCTCTAATGGCCAACTCTCACAGGAAGAACACTCGTAAGTTCACCTTCTCAAATGAATACGCACGACCCAAAGCACTGGCCGTCGAACGCTTCCTACGCGAAGACGTGAAGATCCCGCGTGACGAACTCATCGGCATACGCCTATCGATCATTAGCAGCGTCGTTTATGTTAAGATGACTTCCGACGCTGCCTGCAACGAGATCATTCAAAGGACGCGACATGGACTAAAATTTCGGCACTCCGACGGAAACGTCGGGCCTGTGGATGTCGACCATGCAGGACCTGGCCTTCGGACGATCCGTGTATTCGAACTGCCTTTCGAGGTGAATGAAGATGAAGTCATCGCGGCGCTAAGCCCGTTCGGAAAAGTCCAGAGCCACGTAGCCGAGACGTGGGCACAGTTTACGACGTATCTGGTGCTTAATGGTGTGAGACAAGTCCGAATCGATCTCAGACGGCACGTTCCATCGTACATTTCTATCGGCGGCTGCCGAGCGGTGGTCATTTACGACGGACAACCTCGAACATGTTCCGGTTGTGGCAAAGAAGGCCATGTCCGTAATGAATGCCTGCAACGCCGCATCGCACAACTAAGGCCCGACGATACGAACACCGACAGAACCACAATCACCCTTCCAGTCACCTTTGCGGCGACACTGCACGTCCAGCCCTCACAAGACGCCGTTCATGAGCGTCTCTTTGGTGCGATACACCCGGAGGCGTCCCAGCACCTTGACACCGGCGATGCCGCCCGTGAACATGTCCAACAGCCGGACACACCCACGCTAGAAGATCACAAGGATACCTACGAGACCGTTCTGGAGAATGACGACCGCATCATAATACCCACGGCTTTTGTACCGGAACGACGTGAATCTCTTCATTCCTCAGGCACCGAAACTCACTGCCGAAAGCAGAAGTCGCCCAAACGACGAAAAAAAACGCCGCAAGACATCAGACTCCACCATTGAGCCCCCTCCGCAGGACGAAGAGATGCCACATCACTCCGACGGAGAACACGATAACACTTTCTCCTCTGCCACGGAGACGCGTCATCCACAAGACGGTGAACCGTCCAACAGAGATCTTGCGCAAGCCCCGCGCCCATAAGCCATGGAACATAGCACGCCTGTTGTCACCGACGCAATTGAGCCGACTCGGCCAGCGCTGCCACCTCTCGCCGATGTCAAACCTGTCGGACACCTTTCATGGGCGGATGACACGGATTTCCCACCTCCATCTGATGCGGAAATGGGATCTGTTTCTCCGCTAGACCAACACTAAAATGGGGGAAGTTTCTACGGCGACTCCTGCGACTTCTATGGACTTCCAGCATCCACCACGACAATCTTCACCAGCTACGAACCTATCGGCAGCACGGATCTCCCATCAGGCGTACCAAATAGCTACTATCAATACTAATAATATCGGCTCCCACGCTAAACTTCAACTGCTCCGTGACACGCTAAGAGCAGCGGACATCGACATCGCCCTGTTACAAGAACTCAGGACAGCGACTTGGACTGGGTGTTATGGATATGAGACGTACGCCGCCCCTGCAGCTATGGAACACACAGGCGCAGCCATCCTCCTCCGAGAAGAAATTGCAGTTTCCGATGTCGCATACCTCCTAACAGCGCGAGGGGCGGCCATAACAGTTGAAGGACTCAAAATCATGAATCTCTACGTCCCATCGGGCACTGACAAACGGAGGGATCGCTCCCAGTTCTACGCAGAAGATATCACGCCTTTATTCCTCTGCCGATACGATCATCTGATCGTAGTTGGAGATTTCAACTGTGTTCTCGAGCGCACAGACCAATACCCCCATTTCACCACATGTCCCGAACTTCGCTTCCTCGTCCGCCGTCATCGTCTCCTCGACACTTGGCGAGTGGTACACGGCGACCGCCCGGGGTATACACACATCACGAGCCACTCCGCCAGCCGACTTGATAGAATATACATCTCTAACGCTCTAAAATCAGTTCTCCTCGACGCGGAACGTTGGCCGTCTGCCTTTTCGGATCATGACATCTACATCTGTACCATGAATCTACGTCGACAATCTATTTGGCGCAGTGCAGGACCTTGGAAACTCAATGTCGCGCTACTGCGGGACCCTGAATTCGACAACAGGTCACCGACACGTGGCACACCTGTGTTCAACGCATTATGCGTTACGAGACCACACTGCAGTGGTGGTTGCTGTGCGCCAAACCGGCCATCCGACGCACATTGACACACGTTGGAATCACCATACAACTGATTTCTACTATAGCGCTCTACGTGAACTCATGGGTCATCCTCCATCCCCGGATCGTCTAAAAGAAGCTCAACGCATCAAGGCAAAGATTTTATCCTTGACCAGATGCCGTCTAGAGGGAGCCATTGTACGAGCACGCAGCCAAGATAGGAGTAACGGTGAAGAACCTTCTATGCATCATATTGTTCAAAATGTTCGTCGACGCCGTCAGGCTTTAATGACAACTTTAGACTTACCTGATGGACGACGGCTGACTTCGCAAGCTACAATTGCGGATGCATTCACAACGCACTATAGACTTTTCTATCAAGAAGTACCTGCCGGTGCAGAGGCCATTGCTGAGGTTGCCCAGGAGACACTTGGTACTCTAAACGCAGCAGCTGCAACCCTCCTGACTGCTGAAGTGACCACCGACGACGTCCAAGGCGCTGTGGCCAAAGGGTCTCTGAATCAATCTCCCGGCCCGGATTGTTTACCTCTAGAATTTTACAGAACCTTCCAAGATTTGATGATGCCACGATGGAGGGACATGTACTGGGAACTTTTGTCCGGCGCGGCGAACCCGCCACCAATGTTCATGGAAGGCTTACTTGTACCAGTCCCGAAACCCGCAGGAGGAACACGACTCGACAGTTATCGGCCGATCACGTTACTCAATTCCGACTTCAACATTTTCACACGCCTTCTAGCAGTGCGACT
This sequence comes from Schistocerca piceifrons, assembly GCF_021461385.2. Classification (NCBI taxonomy): domain Eukaryota; kingdom Metazoa; phylum Arthropoda; class Insecta; order Orthoptera; family Acrididae; genus Schistocerca; species Schistocerca piceifrons. The sequence goes on along the minus strand of NC_060143.1, from coordinate 543,408,804 downwards.
CAAACGTGTCTTACGAGACATTGTTTCCCAGGAACAAACATCCTTAGGCGGCGATCGTAATATACAGACAGCCCTCAGTGAATATCGAGATGTGATCGCTGTGGCAACACACTCGCGACTGCCAGGCGCTTTAATCTCCATCGACTTCAAACAAGCGTTTGACCGCGTCAATCATGCATTCCTCGACGCAGTGATGGACCGAATGGCAATTCCCCCGACGTTCACGCAAGTGATTATCCGGTTCCTTCGTGGAGCAACGTCCAGACTTCTCGTCAACGGCAGACTTACAGAACCTATACGGATTGAACGCTCAGTACGGCAGGGTTGCCCTTTGTCGACGGTACTTTATGCCATTGCGATGGAAGCACTCATTTGCGGATTACGGCGTTTGACAGGTATTCCACTCCGGGATCATATGTTCCGCTGGCGAGCTTACGCGGACGACTTGGCCCTCGTCGTACGTTCAGCGGCTGAAGTACAAGCTGCGATGCAGTGGATTACCCGTTACAGTGCAGGGGCAGGGAGCGCTATGAACGTGGCAAAATCACGCGCCATGAAGATCGTCCGCGGCCTTCCCGCAGACAGCGTAGTCCCATTTCAACTGGTGGACACCCTTCGTTGTCTCGGATTAGTGTACACGCGAGACATTCGCCGCACCTCGGCGATCAATTTTCGGGCGCTGCTGCAACGCATCCGGGCCAACATACAAAATCACATACTACGCCCGCTGAATATGTGCCAGAGATTCACCTTCGTCAATAGCCATCTGGCAGCCCGGATACCCCATATAGCGCAGATTCTGCCCATCACTGCGACAATGGCGGCCAGATTACAGGCGGCTTTCGGCTATTTCATTTGTTCTGGACACATCTTCAAAGTCCGGTATGAAGCTCTCACCTTACCGAAGCGGGATGGTGGCCTCGATCTGGTTAATGTGAGAGCCAGGACTACGGCACTTTACACCAATACTATGCTCCGGTTACGGAAAGCCAAAATGCTAGTTTTACTGGAATGTTGACCACCGAGCTCGCACCTGTTTCGAGACGCCCACCGACGTCTTTGGCACACATCCCACCTCCGATGTCACATATCGGCCGTTTCTTTTTGGAGTACAGCTACATATGCACCGAGCTCCCCAGGACATCTACCGCCTTCTCCGAAAGTCTCCACCCCGCAACCCCGTCGAAACACATCACCCCCAGGTTTCATGGCCTACAGTTTGGAAAACGATCCACCAACCATATCACACCGCTGACACCACCTCTATGTGGTACCTTCTCGTCAACGGCAAGTATACTACAAGACAGAAACTGCATCGCATCGCACTGATGGACTCACCCCTGTGCCTCAAAGTCGAAGATACAGATTTACATCGTTTTGAGTGTGGGCTAGCAGCAGCTGTCTGGACCCTCGTACAGAAGATTGTGGCTTTCTACCTCCGAGTACCATCACATCACGTTTCTCCCACTATGATGATATATCCCGACACGACCTACTTTCCATCGGCTAAGTGGCACGCCATCACATGGATCAGTGGCATGGCTGTCAACTACCTCTTCCGGGACGACATCGTCGATCCGGCGGACTTTTGGACACGCCTACAAGTACATCACCACACCCTCCGCCAGCATCGACACTATCGGGCCACTCTCGCGAACTATTTACAGAGTATTTTCACCAACCCGCCTCAAAGGTGGAATCTCAACGAACCGTGCCAGCCAAGACTGGACGATCCCACGTTCTCCTTCAATGGTCAATGATAGAATGCATTTTGTTCTGATGGGGCGCCAAAGTGGAGCATCGCGCGGAAAGTATTCCTATTTTATTTCACTTCTCTTTTCTCCTCCTCTTCTAAGTTTTTTTTTTCTCCTTACACATGTTTATGCTTTTCACACATAGCTCTCTGTCTGCAGCCTATTTGTTTTCTTTCTCCTGAGCTCCCAAAAAAAAAAAATGCTGATGGCGAGACTGTATACTCATTTATGTTAACAAAAAAATAAAAAAGAATAAAAAAGAAGGCCGTTGCGGAAATATAGCTACCTTTTATGTTTTACGTTTTCAAAGGATATTGTGTTATTTTATGAAGAACGTCGTCTTTTATTTTCATACACAAGAGGTTTTTATTTGTTTTCTTAAAAAAAAGTAAAAATAAACTCAAAAAAAGGTGGTAGAGCACTTGCCCGCGAAAGGCAAAGGTCCCGAGTTCGAGTCTCGGTCCGGCACACAGTTTTAATCTGCCAGGAAGTTTCAACTAAAAAAATGTTCAAATGTGAAATATGGGACTTAACTGCTAAGGTCATCAGTCCCTAAGCGTACACACTACTTAACCTAAATTATCAAGGTCAAACACATACACCCATGCCCGAGGGAGGACTCGAACCTCCGCCGGGATCAGCCACAGAGTCCTAAACAACTAAAAGCAAACTCCGTCCGAAGAGGCGTCGGAAGGCCCAACGGGACCGACCGACTGGCATGTCATCGTCTCATACTCAGCCAATAGGCGTCGCTGTGTCGTCGCTGGCCACGGATACGGACGGGTATGTGGTCAGCACACCGTCCTCCCGTCCGTTGTCAGCCGATAAGTTTCAATGAAGAATCTGTTCAACTGGCCTCACAAGGGCTTATTGCTCCCCGGTTATCAACAGCGTTCGGCAGACATGGGTGGGGCGGCCACCCACTCGAATGCTAGCCTAGCCCGACAGCGTCTAACTTCGGTGATCTGACAGGAACCGGTGTCACTACTGCGGTAAGGCTGTTGGCCGATATGCAAAACAGCCAAGTGGGGGAAAAAATGCCCTGTAAACTGAAATATGGCACACGATATTTTCCGACCACACGGCATACATATGCATCACGAACTTAGAAATGCAAGAAACCTATCGGGGAAGAGGTAACTCTCTTGGAAAATGCCATTCTGAGACTGATGTGTGAAATACTCCTCTGTGATACTGACAAGGCGGAGACTGAGTCAATAATTAAATCACTGAAGACTGAGGACTCTCTGGATATGATGGAGTGCCTAGCAGAATATTAAAGTACTGTGCTGCATTGCAATTTTTTCTTTAGGAATGGTCTGTTTACTGAACGATTACTGTATGCAGCAGTAAAACCGCTTAATAAAAAGGGAGAAAGGGGTATTATAGACAATTTTAAACCAATTATTATGTCATCAGTGTTTGCTAAAGTTATTGGAAAGGCTGTGTATGTAAGGATAATTTATCATTTTATATCACTTAATTTGCTATCAAATGTACAGTTCGGCTTTAGAATTCGTTTAACAACTGAAAATGCTGTATTCCCTTTTCTCTGTGAGGTACTGGATGGGTGAAACGAAAGCTTTCGAACGCTAGGCATTTTTTTTATTTAACTAAGGCGTTTGATTGTGTTGATCACAAAATATTGCTCCAGAAGTTGGACCATTACCGTTGGCGGATATGCAAAACAGCCAGGGTGTACAAAAAAAAAAAAAAAAAAAAAAAAAAAAAAAATGCCCTGAAAACTGAAATGTGGCCCACGATATTTTCCGACCACATGGCATACATATGTACCGCGAACTTAGAAAAGCAAGAAACCTATCGGGGAAGAGGACAGTGCAAACGTACGAAGAGTGTGAGAAAAAATTCTCTTTCACAACTCGGCCATCATGTGGTGGATGAAATTCGCCAAATCTGCGACGATAAGAATCTCGATGATGAATTATTCACGCCGTAACAACAATCGGAAAAAGCAGAATATTGAATTTTTCTTTTAGTTCTTAAGAGATCTTTATAAACTTGACTCGTCAGTAAGTAAGAACTATGAGAAAATAAAACGAATTCAAGTCAAAATAGTAACGTTGAAATGGGAGCAGCTGGAAGGGTGCAAAATTAGAGGCCAACTTCAAAACGCAATGGCAGGAGAACAAACTTCAGTACACCATGTGAAACATGAAAGCAAAAGGAGAAAAATAATTTGTACCGGCGTACCAACATGCGCTGGCACGTCGGCCCGAAACGAACAGCCGAGAAGGCTGTGAGACGACATCAGCCAATAGTACGGTGACTACGACCGCACCACTTAACAGGAATGGCATTTATCCGAAGAAAATAGAAGCGCCGCTCCAGCCTGCCTCGGCCGGACTAGAAGAGGCTGACTAGAAGAGCTGCACTAGTAGACGAGCCGTCATCCTAACTGTCTAGCTGAGACTTACGATTTACATCAATTATTTGCATGGTAATTGTATATAACGAAGGACATTGATTAATTTCATGTCGCCAATTGCTTGCGTCCCATCATGTAGAAACGCAAGTTACGTATTGTCCATTCAATTACTGTAATGAACTCCATTAATATGATTTGCTTGTATTTTTGTCTAGCTATCCGAGAAAACAGCTTCCTAGGCACCGTATAAGAGACAAGTGGTCAGGGTCCCAAATAATATCCGATGTAAGAAAAATCTACCGACGGAAGGGTACTGACAAACCACACCACCTTCTAGAGTTATTTGCTAATAAAATAATCGAAATAACGGCACAGAATGACCTCATAATAGGATGGACGGGAAGACTCGGTCAGGAAGAAGCCAGCAGGATCTACATAGATGCATCAGGCTAAGTAGACGACAAAGCTCGAAAAACAAGTCGCCAGGACGCGACGGTAGAGCTATACCAAACAGTCTGGAGACAAGTGACAGCCGAGATAACGGGCGTCCGTGATGAACTTGAGCAAGTAGGGAACTAAGTCGTATTGGGATCACTGCTGAGTGATGTACGACACGATTACACATTGTTTTATTTCATACAGCGAATTTACAGAGCTTCCACAACGTTACAACGTCGAGAACGTACTACTATGTCTGCCTTTGCTGCCCATGAGATTCTCTCTCTGGGACGTCAGACAGGTTTCGACCACTCGATGTTTTCACAATCTGATGAACTCTCATAACGACTAACAAATACCCGACTAAAGTAGATAACGAAAAACATAGCTGGACCTTGCCGACCGCTGTGTCCGAGCGGTTTTAGGCGCTTCAGTCCGGAACCACGTGGCTGCTACGATCGCAGGTTCGAATCCTGTCACGCAAATGGATGTGTGTGATGTCCTTTGTCTAGTTAGGTTTAAGTAGTTCTAAGTCTACCTCAGATATTAAGTCCCACAGTGCTTAGAGCCATTTGAACCATAGCTGGACCTTAACAATCAAGCGTGGGCAAAGACAAAACCGTTCACCGAACAATATGTGAGTATAGGGATATGACACACACTGCTGAAGCTTGTAAAGCAAAATGTTCCATGATATCGCTAGATCTCTAACAAAACATTCCATACAGTAGACGACTCTTGTTTTTTCTAGACTATGCGAGTTACGAAATTTCCGCGATATTTTATCGCTGCGGTAAGGAAATTCCTAAAAAACGCAACGGTCAGAATATCGTAAATTGTCAACCTAGTAGTGCAATATGAATCAACAGCTCAGTAAGGCAAGATCCTTCGATGACGGCGGCACTCCTCGCCTTTGCGATCACCCCTCTCCTATTTCGCCTAAATCACAACCTTCAACAGTTAACAATACACGAAGGACACTCCAAAAGAAATGCATACTATTTTTTTTTTTAAAATAGAGTTTTCATTCTGCATGTGTGAAAGTTTTACAGTGTGTAGATACATCCTTCCCGCTTGTTCAACCTGTTGCCGTGAGTAGCGCCATCACAGCATGTCTTAAAGATGGCTGCTAAACATGACGTTCGTCTCAAGCAACGTGCTGTCATAGAATTCCTGTGCTGTGAAAACGAGACAGTGGGAAACATCCACAAGAGGTTGAAAGAGGTGTATGGAGATGCTGCTGTCCATCTCAGTACAGTTAGCCGGTGGGCAAGCAGGTTACGCGATGAAAGCGGGCACGGCAATATTGAGGATTGTCCTCGCAGCGGCAGGCCTCGTACTACACGCACTCCAGACAATGTGCAGAGAGTTAACGAATTGGTGACTGCTGACAGACGCATCACAGTGAGCGAATTGTCACGCTGCGTTGGGATAGGGGAAGGAAGTGTTTGCAGAATACTGAAAGTGTTGGCGTTAAAAAAGGTTTGTGCCAGGTGGGTTCCCAGGATGTTGACAGTGGCTCACAAAGAAACAAGAAAAACGGTATGCAGCGAACTTTTGGAACATTACAAGAATGGTGGAGATGAATTTCTTGGAAGAATTGTGACAGGTAATGAAACATGGGTCCATCATTTTTCACCAGAGACGACGAGGCAATCAATGGAGTCGCATCATGCAAATTCACCCAAGAAAAAAAATTCAAAACCACACCTTCTGCTGGAAAAGCTATGGCTACGATGTTTTTCGATTACGAAGCACTCTTTGCTTGTGGACATCATGCCAAGTGGAAGCATCAAAAATTCTGATGCATGTGTGGCGACACTGAAGAAACTTCAAACTCGACTGAGTCGTGTTCGAAAACATCAGCAAAATCAGGATGTGTTGCTGTTGCACAACAATGCACGGCCACATGTCAGTCAAAAAACCATGGAAACGATCACAAAATTCGGATGGACAACACTGAAACACCCGCCTCACAGTCCTGGCCTGGCTCCATGTGACTATCATCTCTTTGGGAAACTGAAAGACTCTCTTCGTGGAACAAGGTTTGAAAATGATCACTCCCTTGTGCACGCTGCCAAACAGTGGCTCCAACAGGTTGGTCCAGAATTTTACCCTGGGGGTACACACGCGCTGGTTCCAAGATGGCGTAAGGCAGTTGCGAGGGATGGAAATTATGTGGACAAATGAAAATATTGTTCCTAGAGGATGTATCTACACACTGTAAAACTTTCAAACACGTAGAATAAAAGATGGATTTAAAAAAAAATAGTGTGCATTTCTTTTGGAGTGACCCTCGTATATTCAGAGGATCGCAAGCAAGGCGTATTCCGACGGCGTTGGGTTTCTAGTAACGGACGACGGTGAAACAGAAAGAGCACTACAAATAATAGACAAATGCGTACTAGCATCAGGCACGAAACTTAACAGAAATTAGTCTGAAATTATTAACATTAGGTGGATTAAAAACTCTCAGCCAAGGGCAAATTCAGAAGATTACGATACATGTCTTGGGATAGAATTTACGCCTAATATACGGCGTACAGTTACCATAAATTACAGAAAAAAGTCTCATATTCGGCATACAGATGCCGTAAATTACAGAAAAATACTCGCCACTATACGAGCTAGTATACGTCAACACATTATTGGGACTATTGACGAAATACGGAGGGTGAATTTGGTGTACTTTGACATAACATCCAAACCCTGTCACTGACTAAAAGTGTAACCAAAAGAATTTTATCCGTTCTCGGCCACTTCATCAGCCGCGGACATATTTTTAAGGTGAAATATGAAACGGCTGACATTCCTGATCGGCAACGGAGGTTTACAGAGGTGTGCAATAAAGGCCATGTGCTATACGTCTCCCGGCCGATGTGGCCGAGCGGTTCTAGGCGCATCAGTCTGGAACCGCGCGACCGCTACGGTCGCAGGTTCGAATCCTGCCTTGGGCGTGGATGTGTGTGAAGTTCTTAGGTTAGTTAGGTTTAAGTAGTTCTAAGTTATAGGGAACTGATGACCTCAGAAGTGAAGTCCCATAGTGCTCAGAGCCATTTGAACCATTTTTTGCTATACATCTGTGAAACGTACAAACAGTGGGAGAAATCACCCAACAAAAAAATGGTTCAAATGGCTCTGAGCACTATGGGACTTAACATCTGAGGTCATCAGTCCCCTAGAACTTGTTGTTGTTGTTGTTGTTGTTGTTGTGGTCTTCAGTCCTGAGACTGGTTTGATGCAGCTCTCCATGCTATTCTATCCTGTGCAAGCTTCTTCATCTCCCAGTACCTACTGCAACTTACATCCTTCTGAATCTGCTTAGTGTATTCATCTCTTGGTCTCCCTCTGCGATTTTTACCCTCCACGCTGCCCTCCAATACTAAATTGATGATCCCTTGATGCCTCAGAACATGTCCTACCAACCGATCCCTTCTTCTGGTCAAGTTGTGCCACAAACTTCTCTTCTCCCCAATCCTATTCAATACTTCCTCATTAGTTATGTGATCTACCCATTTAATCTTCAGCATTCTTCTGTAGCACCACATTTCGAATGCTTCTATTCTCTTCCCCCTAGAACTTAGAACTACTTAAACCTAACTAACCTAAGGACATCACACACATCCATGCCCGAGGCAGGATTCGAACCTGCGACCGTAGCAGTCGCGCGGTTCCGGACTCCGCGCCTAGAACCGCTAGGCCACCGCGGCCGGCTCACCCAACAACATGGCGGCATATCCATTAAGTGGAATAGCCTGTATCCCCCGTAGATTACCTGTCCATCGGATCCCAAATAAATTATACCATTTGAAACATTTCCCCATAGAATATAGTTACATTAAAATAGGAACTCAAGGAAGGATATGATCAAAGTGAAAGGAGTCTACGAGAAAACGAAGCAAAGTAAAAGTAGAAATGTTATGGAACACGGGATATGGAAGTGCCACATCAGTGTGCTGATCTAATGTTGAATATATGAACTGTTTGAAACCAAAAGACTCACTGTTTGGCACCTAATGCACGAAATATCGCTTAATCGTTTCGGTTATGTGTTCTATGCTTTGTGGTATGGCGATTTTATGTAATATTTTTTCCTGTCTCTAATAGATAATCTCAGTAAAGGTACTCATCGTCTTTTTATGTTGTTTGCTAGAAACATACACCTATGTACACGTATTTATTGCTAAAACACTCTTAAATTCGTTTAACTGTTTTGCCTTGTGGCCAGTGTATGTACAGTTTGTTTGCGTCTTTTGTTCATATTGAAAGATACCTGTATATATTGTGAAGGGTATCTGTGGAAACTGTAAAATGTTAACTGTATGTATTAAAATCACGCGAACAACAAATGACTAAGATGCCGCGCGGGGGCTAAGGTTCTCTCATCAAACGGGAGTGTGCACTCTGTTCTCAGCCAGGCACTCGATCTGTTCGTAGGGAATGTACTTAGTAAAATTGAAGTTTTACTTAACAAGCAGTTAAATAAATTGGCCTGTATGAATTGCAAAAGGGACAAACGCTGTAGAATATATTATATGAAACAGAGATTAGGATATGTGGGATAAAACACTAACAGTGAAATTAAATTAAAACTAGATCTAACATTTATTTTACGTAATCAAATTAGAAAATCACTACACATTTATATAAAAACATAACGGTTGGTGGTGCCTGCTTTAAATCACCACGTGAGTGCAACAAATAATTAGATACCTTGCCTGATGGGCTTGTAAATCATTAGAGTCTCACAAAACATGAATCACTTAATGCCGAGGAACAAGAACATGCACCTTAATCACACGTAGTCAGCAAAAAGTCTGCCGCAACGGCCTAACTCGAAGTACGGAAAGCTCAAGCAGTGGAGTTGAATGAGGATTACCATTCGACATGTACCTATTGCAACAAATCCAGCCAACAGTAAGCGAAAAAAATGATGAAACTTCACATGTAAAAAAAAATTATTTTGTTATGTTTTTGAACTTCCAGTGCTATGAGTATGAATCTGGAATCCTTCCTGGATGCCGGCCAGAGTGGCCGAGCGGTTCTAGGCGCTACAGTCTGGAACCGTGCGACCGCTTCGGTCGCAGGTTCGAATCCTACCTCGGGCATGGATGTGTGTGATGTCCTTAGGTTAGTTAGGTTTAAGTAGTTCTAAGTTCTAGGGGACTGATGACCTCAGCAATTAAGTCCCATAGTGCTCAGAGCCATTTGTACAATTTGAACCTTCCTGGTCATGCTGACAAAGTTTTATGAATTTACTTGTAAAAGTACAGACAGTGGAAATTAAAATGTCCTGTGGTGCCTCTCCTGCTCCAAGTCGGACCGTTTGACGTCCTACCCCCCTTAAATCACAGTGAAGTTAGAATTTGTTGCTTCGCCGGCACACTGGACGATCAGCTGTTACAGTACAATTGGTACACGGAATTAACGTTTACGTGAAGATGCTTATTTGTAGTACTGAATATTAACTTAAATCACTCCAACTGTAACACAACTCAATGAGTAGAAAACAAATGACATAACAAACATTTGCTAAACATACAACTCAGTGTCTCATGTCAGATCGTCTTTTGTTTTTTTCTAACTCTTTGGGAAGTCGGAATTGTACGTGGCCCAGATGGGCCAGCAATATCTTCATCGTCGTTCATCTCTAAATGCTTTGTTAATTAATACTGTTCACACGTTCACCGAGCAGATACAATGAAACTGTTTGACCGTTGTGGCTGGCAGCAGTTAAAGACATACCATCATAGACGCGAATACTACCATCTTGTGCCGGTATGTATCGAGCAGAACCAGGGAGCAAAGAGACGCCGATAAGGGGACAGTGCCTGCTGTTCATCTCTAGCATTATGGTATTATTGTTTTTATTATAAGAAAGTATCATTTAAAAGCTTGAATTTCAAAACAATATCTAGCAAAAAATGATTCCTCATTCTAAGTTTTATCACAAGTTTTGCGTCTCCGAAACTTCGGATTTATATGGCTGGAAAAGGGCTGGGGGTGGGATGTTGTATGATTGAATAGGTGCTTATCGGCACCGACATATTTAGGAATTAAGCACTGCGCCAATTCCTGGTTTGTTTTTCATGAAGAATTCTTTCCTTTCCATTCTCTTTGTATGTCCCCCAGTTGAAAACTGCCTTACAGGAGCAACGTGAAAAGAATGCGGGCCACATTTTTCTCCATTAATGCATTTCCACATGATGAAACTTTACCACTGCAATGTCCAAAAAAGAAATAAAAAAATAAATGACGATGCCACCATTTGTGTGACCTAATGTCGATAACATATCTTTCTCTCTCTGCTCGTCTAACCGATTTGTAACTCCCATTACAGCTGTATATTCCGGTATGGATACAGAGAAGGATATGTCTGAGGTTGTACCGTCTCTAGTTTTTGTTGTGACAAAATTTTATACCTTTCGCGTGGCGAGCAGTTGACGAAACAGTAATTGGGGTAATATGTCGTCACTTTACTGTAGACACACAACTTTTGTATGCATGATTATGTGCGCTTGTATGCAACAAAGAGCACAGGCAGGTGATACAGGCAACGCAGCACACGGAAACCAGATATAAGGGATAATTTCATGTGCAACTACTGCAAAGTTCCTCTTTGTATTCAGCCAAGTTTTGAAAAATATGCTGTGAATAGATAACTTTGTTTGGCGTAATAATGTTTCTTAAACTGAGGTGGGATACCTCACATATCGATTCGAACTATGTTTTGTCTGGTGTAGTGCAGCAACTCGACATGGCATGAAGCCGTTGGAAGTCCCCTGAAGAAATATTGAGCCGCGTTCATCTACAGCCGTCCATTAACGCGAAAGTGTTGCCGGAGCAGGATGTTGTGCACGAATTGACCTCTCGGTTATGTCCCTTAAATGTTCGATGGCATTCATGTCGGGCGATCTGGGTGGCAAAATCACTCGCTCAAATTCTCCAGAATGTTCTTCAAACCAGTCATGAACAATTGTGTCTCGGTGACATGGCGCATTGTCATCTATAAAAATTCCATCGTTGTTTGGGAACATGAAGTCCATGATGGCTGTAAATTGTCTCCAGGTGGCCGAACACAACCGTCTCCAGTCAACGATCGATTAACCTGGATCGACGTAAACACAGCCCACACCATTATGGAGCCACCGCCAGCTTGCCACAGTGCCTTGTTGACAATTTGGATCCACGGGTTCATGTGGAGTCTGCGCTGTACAACATGCTTACCAACTGAAATCGGGACTCGTCTGATTAGATGACGGTTTCCCAGATATCTAGGGTCCATCCGCCATGGTCAAGAGACCAGGAGAGGCGTTGCAGAAGATGTCGTGCTGTTAGCAAAGGCACTCGGGTTGGTCGTCTGCTGACAAGGTCCATTAACATCCAAATTTGGACGCACTGTTCTAACGGATACGATCCTCGTACGTCCCACATTGATTTCTGCGTTTATTTCGCGCAGTATTGCTTGTCTGTTAGCACTGACAACTCTACGCAAACGCCGCTGCTCTCGGTCGTTGAGTGAAGGCTGTCGGCCACTGCGTTGTCCATGGTGAGAGCTAACTTCCGAAATGTGGTATTCTCGGCACACTCTTGACACTGCGGATCTCGGTGCATTGAATTCCCTAACGATTTCCGAAACGGAATGTCCCATGCATCTAATTCCAAATACCATTCCACGTTCAGAGTCAATTAATTTCCGTCGCGCGGCCATAATCACACAGGAATTCTTTTCACATGGATCACGTGGAGACAAATGAGAGCTCGCCCGTGCACTGCAGAATTATTTTAAATCTAACAGATATGACTCGCTGGCTTCGAGGAGAAATAAAGTTCAGTAACCATTTATTCCACCTCGAATTTAAAATAATTATAAAACTATAAACTGCAATATATTGATAGGGAAGTGTGTAGACATGATATTCTTAGTGGAAACACTGTGTTAGTAGGACATGCATTGCAAAGTGAGATGAAATGAAGTGTTTATAAGAAAATACGCAAGGAAATGTATGAGGAGGGATGTGTGGTTGATGATGTTTGGGCAGTGGAATTATTGACAACTATATAATTTTTGGAACTGGCTGTCACATGAATAAGGCAAAATTTCCCAAATACATTGTTTGCGCTTCAAAAAATCTTTCCTTCGCTAACCATATGCCTCCTAGTAGTTAGAGTCTACAGTAGCTATAATCTTTTAATTTAGCTGGCTGTAGTTGCTACTTGCTGTAATTGCTGGAGTTCGTGTTATGAAGATTTTCTGTGAGGCAAGGGACTTATGAAAAAGCATGGGATTTTCATTGTTGGGATTCCTGACTGAAATGAGTTTAGGAAATTAACAAGAGTTGGAGGAAGTTTCATATTTGTTTAATTTCATATTTTTTGGATTTGTGTTACTGTTAGGATTTCTTGCACTTCACGGCCATTCTTTTGTGTTGTCAATGTATAGCAGTCAGATTGCGTTGGGCTTTTATATTGTCGGTAGTAAATGAATAGGTTAGGTTTGAGTTGTCTTTCTCAGGGAAATTCTGTAGGTCAGTGTTTAATAAAAAATAATTGAACAGCTAGTTTCACAGTGAAGAACTGGAAGCTAAACTGGACAGAATTTGAGACGAGACTGCCTTCCAGTAGAGACAATGGAAGATTTTATTCCGGGGAAGAGAGCGATCGTAAGAAGAAGATACCAGGTGCAAGATGACATCAGTAGACCACATGGAGGGTACCAAAGAATGAAGAGGAAAACAGAGGGGCATGAAGTTTAAACCTGCCTCCAGACAGATAACAAAATGATGATGATGATGGATGTGGGTCAACCACCACTCCTGATGTATACTTCGAGATTCTTGTCAAGCTGTGACGTGCCGTACAAAACGAATAGCGAGGGAAACTCTTCCGTAATTGATACTCTCCACGACAAGGCGCGTCTACGGATAGCTGCCCATGCTAATGATAATATTCAGGTTTTCTGTTGGGAACTCAGACCAGTCATCGAACAGCCCCGACCTCGCAGCCAAGGACTGCTACGTTTCCTTGCACTCTTCGTAGTTTGATGTAGCTCCCACTAAAGTATGTTTCTGAGGTAGAAAAACGGGAAGAGAAGAGGCCAACGGTTTGGGAGGGAAGCCAGTGAGAAACACTTAAAGAAAACAAAAGGAAGAAAAAGAAAAGAAAAAAGCAAAGAGAGAGTGAGAGGGGGGCAGTAGACTGTGGCTGCAACTGCAATGCAGCTGTTAATGCGGATTTCTGTGAATATATTTCTTCCATCGCGGTTAGTAAATGTATCTGTCTGTTGCATTCCTTTTTTTACGTGCAGAAGAAAACTCCGTATGAAATACGGCGGGCGTGATAAGCCGCAGCACAGACCAACACGGCGCCTGCGCGAATCGTGACGCAAGGACGTTAACCAGTTTCGGGATGCCAGTCGCCTGCTAAGGATTCTCGCCTTCGCTCGGTCGCTAGAAGCGTGTTTGCCGGAACCTCGTTTAACCACGTAACGCCCAGACGGTAGCTAAACGCCGCTGACGTCACAGGCGGTGTACACGGGAAGTGACAGACAGCGTGACGGCACGTTTTTCGTAGTAGAAGGAAATGCTTACAAGGCAAACTCCGCATCGCACCCCTCCCCCCCCCCCCTCATCGGGTTTAGTGATAAGGGGGTCCCGTGTACAGCCCGTCAAAAACTGAACACAGATAAAGCATGAAAACAGGAAGGCGGTGTACTAAACTGTGAGAAAGAAAAGCAAAATTGAAACTGTGAATGGTCCAAGCACAAGAAGTACAAAATCGAGCGCAGCCGAAGAGTCATGGCGCCGTGGTTAAGTGGTGACGGCGTTGGTCTACAAAGGCGGACGCTCCCGTGTTCAGCCGGCACGGTAGCTCAGCGTGTTCGGTCAGAGAGCCGGTTGGCCTCTGTAATAAAAAACTGAGTGGAAGGATCTACCACCGAACTTGAACAGGATGTCTTGCTACGTCCGCAACGACCAAACACAACGATCAATAACGAACAAAATGCAAAAAAAAAGCTCCATCGTGCCAATTCTTTTTACTCGTATTTCTTTTCACAAAGTTACGAACTGTGCGTCCGGTCATTGACGTGTCTGTTCGTTACATTCAAATTTATGTCTGTGTAGTCGTGTAATGTCGGTCTGCAACAGCGAGGTGTAAGGAAGAGGCCCATAAAGACAGTTGATTCTAAACAACTACTCTATTAGCAGCCGAAAGGAAGTGGCTTTCGAATGGGAACCGAAAACGTTTGATGACAAGGTGATAAGTCAAGCGAATCCTTCACCGGAAACCACGCCTGTTCTGTCATACACGGCAGTAGTGACGGTACGTGTGTCATATGATAGGAATCGACGCACCTAACTTGTACGCCTGATCAGTGAGTGAGATGTGCCTATTCGCCAGAGCCGCGCGGGATTAGCCGAGCGGTCGCCGGCACGGTAGCTCAGCGTGTTCGGTCAGAGAGCCGGTTGGCCTCTGTAATAAAAAACTGAGTGGAAGGATCGACCACCGAACTTGAACAGGATCTCTTACGACGTCCGCAACGACCAAACATAACGATCAATAACGAACAAAATGGAAAAAAGGCGGTCTAAGACGCTGCAGTCGTGGACTGTGGAGCTGGTCCCGGCGGAGGTTCGAGTCCTCCCTCGGGCATGGGTGTGTGTGTTTGTCCTTAGGATACTTTAGGTTAAGTAGTGTGTAAGCTTAGGGACTGATGACCTTAGCAGGTAAGTCCCATAAGACTTCACACACATTTTTTTATTCGCCCGATTTAGGTGTCTGGATGAATGTCAGTCTAATCACTCCCAAATAAATAATGAAAATATAATTGTTTGTCACCTAAGCTGCAACACTGAACGCAAAAGTTTCACAATCACACAGTTTTCCATTTGATCTATCAAAACATCTGTTTTTAGCGTTTTTGAAGCTACGTTCTGTTTTGGAAGTTTTGACTCTTGAATTGGTTTGTTGTAAAATTGTTCACACCCATTTATTTGTTGTTTTCATTTCTGTAAAATGTCTACATGATATCTCGCCTGCTCTCAATATTCATCACATTTACTTGCGAAGTAATGTATTATTACCACGTCGCTCATATTCTGTAACCAATGTATAATATGTCAGTTGCCGAGACTAAAAAAAAGAGAACAAACGTTTCACTGACCAATGGGGAGTTTCAAAAATGTTCAAATGTGTGTGTAATTTTATGGGACTTAACTGCCAAGGTCATCAGTCCCTAAGCTTACACACTACTTAACCTAAATTATTCTAAGGACAAACACACAAACCCATGCCCGAGAGAGCACTCGAACCGCCGCCGGGACCAGCCTCACAGTCCATGACTGCAGCTCCTGAGACCGCTCGGCTAATCCCGCGTGGTTGGGGAGTTTCTCTAGGTAGTAACTGTGCCGCTATCCTATTATCTCTTCGCTATTTTCCTCTAGTGAAACTTATCGGTCGTTGGCTCCTTGCTAAGGATATGCTGGAATGCAGGATCACTCCGGAATAACAGGTGCCGAAAACCATTTTGTAAGTCTGAGCGTAGGCTAACGCGGCTATCGTTAGTTCCGTGCGTGATGGCGTCTCTCTCTGAAAGCACACGTCGTCACCACGTTCAAGGACCCGTGCAAAAGTGATCAGAACAACAGAGCGCGACGCGTAAAAAAGAAAGACTGGTGGTCTGATGGAAACCCAGGTCTCCTAAGCCGCAGGTGGTGTTATGACGTTGCTCAATTCATTTACGAGGGTGAGTCAAATGAAAACCTTAAATTTGTAACAACAAATCGAAATTTCGCACCGTTATCCTGTAAGTTGGTAAGCGTGCTACAAACGGCGTGCAGAATGGCAGCATAGTGCAGATGCACACATGCCGTCGCAGTATCAGTATAAAGATGGCCGCCACACTTGCGACTTGCACCAGGGAAGAACAGCGTTCTGTTATTCGGTTTTTGCGTAGTGAAGGTGCGAAACCTATTGAAATTCATCGACAAATGGGGGTTCAGTACGGTCATAGATTTTTGTCAGAGCAGCAAGTCTACGAATGGAGTAGGAAGTTCGCAAATGGTGTGAATTCAGTGGAAGATGCTCCCCATCCAGTGCAGGCACAACGAGTTGTGACTCTACAGAACATTGCAGCAGTTGAAGCCATAGTGAAGGAAAACCGCCGAGTGGCACTGAATGACAATGCAGCATGTTTACAGATTAGTCATGGGTCAGCACACGACATTGTGCATGATGTGCTCCAGTTTCACAAAGTGTCTGGAAGATAGGTGCCACGGCAGCTGACTCCTGAAATGAGAGAACGACCTGTTGGTGCTTGTGGAGAACTACTTTAGCGCTTTGAACGAGAAGGCTATGGCTTCCTTGCAATAATCGTTTCTGGTGACGAAACCTGGGTTCACTTCCAACAACCGGAAACGAAGAGAGCGAGCAATGAATGGCGCCATTCCTCATCACCGAAACCAAAGAAGTTTCGAACTGAACCATCAGCAGGGAAGGTTATGCTGACTCTCTTTTGGGACGAAAAAGGCGTAATTTTGGAGCATTACATGCCTAGAGAGACCACTGTCACCCGTGCATCATACAAAGATCTCCTAAAAGACCATCTGGGGCCTGCAATCAAACCAAAGCGACGTGGATTGCTGTCAGTAGGTATCCTTTTGCAACATGATAATTCAAGGCCCCACATTGCCCGTAAAACAATTGCAACAATCACAGACCTGCATTTTGACTGTCTTCCTCATCCACCATACTCACCAGACCTTGCCCCAAGTGATTTCAACATGTTTGGACCACTCAAAGACGCAATAGGAGGAAAGAAGTTCCGTTCTGATGAAGAGGTACGCCACGCGGTGCATTAGTGGTTGCGCGGACTAGCAAAAGAATTTTTTTCTAAAGGAATTTATGCACTTTGTAAGCGCTGGAGGACTTCCATTGAGCGTGGGGGAGATTATGTTGAAAAGTGATTCAGCTTTGTACCACCTCTGCACAATAAGTAATATTTAAAAAAAATTAAAGTTTTCATTTGACTCACCCTCGTATAAGAAGCGATCAAAATGTTTCCATTCGAAGACCGTACAGTTCAGAATCGGTACGCCAATCAGGCGAAAGCGCCGGGAGCATTGAGGCAATCATCCCGCCGACGCACTGCATTGCAGATACCCGTTTGGTAAAACACCGTGTCCTGCTGACTCCTGCTGCACATCCTCGTCCGACAGAAATCGTCGACCCTTCGAAGACCTTTTTTAAGGGACCAAAGGCGTCCTAACCGCGTGGGAATACATCAAGACTACAGGCCGAATGCTCGAAATGACTCACCCTTGGTTTAGTGTAACGTTTGAGTTACGAAATTTGCGTTATGGAGCCGTCCGCTATTATGATTGACGACCAGTACGGAACTCGGCGCACCATTGCACAACGGTGGTTTCCGATAGACATGCTACCCTGTACACGTTCTTCATTCTCCGATGGACAACAGTCAGTGTTTGTTCGTCGGCAGCCAAGAAAAGAATAACAGCACGTTGCCCCTGTTTGTTCAGCATTTGGTAATACCGTCGCCTCAGTTCACGTTTCCGCATTTATCGCACGCCCGTGTGAAAGACACGAATGCCTCAGTATACCCTAGCCTACATGTCGGTGCTTATATACCCGCGTCGGTGTAGCGCTACGTTGCTTGTACACTGTTGCAACGCTCTCAAACGGAAACTTGTTGATATCCCCTTACACAGAGTGGCGCAGTGGTTAGCACACTGGAATAGACAAAGGTTCTAAACCCAAGCCGGCCATACAGAATGAGATTTTCTGTTATTTCTCTAAATCACTACAGGAAAAAGTCGGGATGGTTGCATCAAAAGGGTACGGCGGATTTTCTTCCCCATTCCTGAAAAAATCCGACCTTATGCTCCTTCTCTAATGATCTCGTTCTCGATGGTACGTTAACCGTACTCTTCCTTCCTTCGTTTTCTTTCAGCTATTTTGAATTCTGGAATTTACCGTACAGATGAAGAAAGTCATCTAAGGCTGCACCTAGGATACAATTGAAGGTCAATATATTTTAGTTTACATTTAAAGGAAAAATGGAAAATTTATGGTTTAATGTACTGTCAATGATGAAGTCATTAGAGACAGGGCACGAGATCGGAATGGAGAAGGACGAGAAAGGAAATCGGTCGTCCCCTTTCAGACACCGTCCCGACATTCGCCTTGAATGGCTGAGGGAAACCACGGAAAACCCAAAACTTCATGGCCGGACAGAGATCTGATGCGCCAACCTCGCTAATCCGAGTCACTGACTTACCACTGCGCCACCGAACAGGGAAATTTACCTACAATCGTCATTTTCTTGTAGCTGGTGATCTATTGTACTTCTTCGTCCTGTCACCATTTCGGTTTATGCTGTTTTATTTTGAATAGTTTGTAGACTGGACTGTTGCGTGCGGTGGATATGCACATACAAATTTTGGTTGAATTAAGGTAGTGATTTCTATCTTTAGTTTGTTGTGGTAGGGGTATATGTCGTTGGTCGTTTTTTCTATTTGTAGTGGCAGTCGAATCAATCTGCTATGCAATAAATTTTTCATTTGTCCATTGCCGATGTGCGCGCTCCTGCAACATTAATGTGACCGACGCCTACGTTGAACGTCTTGGACTTGGATGAACGACTCACAGACCGCATGAGGCATCACTAGTAATGGTGGGTGTACAAAGCGTCTCTGGGGATGCAGAGAACGGTGCAGTCGTACTGCGAAAAAGGAGCGATTGATCTGACGTCCAGAAGGGCATGAGCATTGATTTCTAAATAGCCAAGTTCGTAAACCATTCGCAAGCCATCGTGGTTTAAGTATACCATGCATAGCAAACTGCGATATCCAAAACTAGCGTCGAAATACCTGTGATCCACTACACAGCATAGACGATAGGGGTGAAAGACGGCTGCTGTGATGTGTAGGGGCGAATGGACGTCCAATTGTTGAGCAACTGACCGTCCCAATGAACCAAGGGGCTGCCGAGAGTGTCTCCTCAACGACCGTTCAGCGAGCCGTGCTGTGTCTGGCCCTCCGACTAAGGCCAGTACACCAACTGGACTGGCGACAGGTGTCCTTTTTAGATGAATTATGTTTTACGCTACATCGGATTGATGGCCGATGGTATGTACGGCGTGAAACGACTGAAAGCAAACACCCTACAGCAATAATAGGAACGTTATGGTCTGAGAAATGTATTTGTGGCATTCCCTGGGTCTTGTCGTTTTGGAAGGCACAGTGGTTCAACACAAGTATACATCCATCCCTGAGGGGTATGTCCAACCCTATATGCAGTTTGTTTTTCCTCGCTAAGGTGGCATCTATCAGCAGGACAATGAAATATTTCACACATGCCGCTGTGTACGTGCGTGGTTCGAAGAGCATCAAACTCCCCGGGTTTAAACCCAGTCGAGAGCCTGTGGTAGGACTTCGATCGGGCTGATCGCGCCATGGATCCTCAACCGAGAAACCGCAGCTAGCCGAGGCACTGGAGTCTGCACGGCCCTGTTGGTACCTTCCAGAACCTCACCGACTCTCGCCCTGCACGTCTCGCAACGGCCTGTGCTGCAAAAGGTGGTTACCCAGACTTATGACACGTCATCTCATTAATGTGTCTGGACAGTATAATTACTTACGGTATTTCAATCCCGTCTTTGCAACTACTAAAACTGTGTCTTAATTATACCATAAGTATTTCGTTTCTTTCATTTAAAACATCGGCATTGATTGGGTGTTCTACATACACACCACCTTCAACGTAACTGACCTACATCTACATCCATACTCCTCAAGCCACCTGACGGTGTGTGGCGGAGGGTAGTTTGAGTACCTCTATCGGTTCTCCCTTCTATTCCAGTCACGTATTGTTCGTGGAAAGAAAGATTGTCGGTATGCCTCTGTGTGGGCTCTAATCTCTCTGATTTCATCCTCATGGTCTCTTCGCGAGATATACGTAGGAGGGAGCAATGTACTGCTTGACTCCTCGGTGAAGGTATGTTCTCGAAACTTCGACAAAAGCCCGTACCGAGCTACTGAGCGTCTCTCCTGCAGAGTCTTCCACTGGAGTTTATCTATCATCTCCGTAACGCTTTCGCGATTGCTAAATGAACCTGTGACGAAGCGCGCTGCTCTCCGTTGGATCTTCTCTCTCTCATCTATCAACCCTTTCTGGTACAGATCCAACACTGTTGAGCAGTACTCAAGCAGTGGGCGAACAAGCGTAATGTAACCTACTTCCTTTGTTTTCGGATTGCATTTCCTTAGGATTCTTCCGATGAATCTCAGTCTGGCATCTGCCTTACCGACGATTAACTTAATATTATCATTCCATTTTAAATCACTCCTAATGTCTACTCCCCGATAATTTATGGAATTAACTACTTCCAGTTGCTGACCTGCTATATTGTAGCTCAATGATAAAAGATCTCTCTCTCTGTTTATTCGCAGCACATTACACTTGTCTACATTGAGATCCAATTGCCATTCCCTTCACCATGCGTCAATTCGTTGCAGGTCCTCCTGCATTTCAGTACAATTTTCCATTGTTACAACCTCTCGATATACTACAGCATCATCCGCAAAAAGCCTCAGTGAACTTCCGATGTTATCCACAAGGTCATTTATGTATATTGTGAACAGCAACGGTCCTACGACACTCCCCTGCGGCACACCTGAAATGAATCTTACTTCGGAAGACTTCTCTGCATTGAGAATGACATGCTGCGTTCTGTTATCTAGGAACTCTTCAATCCAACCACACAATTGGTCTGATAGTCCATATGCTCTTACTCTGTTCATTAAACGACTGTAGGGAACTGTATCGAACGCCTTGCGGAAGTCAAGAAACACGGCATCTACTTGGGAACCCGTGTCTACGGCTCTCTGAGTCTCGTGGAAAAATAGTGCGAGCTGGGTTACACACCATCGTCTTTTTCGAATCCCTTGCTGATTCCTACAGAGTAGATTTCTAGTCTCCAGAAAAGTCATTATACTCGAACATACTACGTGTTCCAAAATTCTACAACTGATCGACGTTAGAGATATAGGTCTATTGTTCTGCACATCTGTTCGACGTCCCTTCTTGAAAACGGGGATACCTGTGTTCTTTTCCAATCCTTTGGAACGCTACGCTCTTCTAGAGACCTACTGTACACCGCTGCAAGAAGAGGGGCGAGTTCCTTCGCGTACTCTGTGTAAAATCGAACTGGTATCCGATCAGGTCCAGCGGCCTTTCCTCTTTTGAGGAATTTTTTCTGTCCCTATGTCATCTATTTCCATATCTACCATTTTGTCATCTGTGCGACAATCTAGACAAGGAACTTCAGTCCAGTCTTCCTCTGTGAAACAGCTTTGGAAAAAGACATTTAGTATTCCCGAACTTAAGTCTGTCATCCTCTGTTTCAGTACCATTTTGGACACAGTGTGTCTGGACATTTTGTTTTGATCCACTTATCGCTTTGACATAAGACCCACAAGTTTGAAAAGAAAAATCGAGCACATACGAAACACTATATCTCTAAAACCGGCGTATAGCTCTCCTGCAGAGACGAAGGTATCTAAAAGCATAACCTAGCCACCTTAGAAGAACCCCTTCTCCATCAAGCGAAGAACTCCATCAAAAGGTCATGCTGAAGAGCCGATAAACTAAATTCAGCGCGGACTCGAGAAGATACAGCGTACGCAAATAAAACAACTAAACATCCAGGAAGACAAAATATCAAAGGTGATAAACCTTCGCTACATCTAAAGAAAAATAGTACCAAGTATGACCGGTACACAGGACACTTAGCACTTCTGCAGATATCTTTTATTAGATACTAGCACACAAATAAGAAACGTCGAGACTGGTCAACCAGGAACGAAAATAACTTACAGGGGCTGTCTAATTAACCACCGCTGATGTTCAAAATACTTGTCACATGCTGTAAATGGCAACGATTTTCCTGGCTATAAGGCGAAACGTAATTTAAATCTGTGTCGACTTCCGGCTGCCTGCCTTCGTTTGTCTGCATGGCGCTCGTCGTTTGTTCGCCCCAGACCGCGCAATAGCGTGATTGCACGGACTGCCTACGCACGAAACGAGCGGCATTGCGTCTTTGTTTTCACAGTTAACATTCAACTTTGATTTATTGCTTTCGGAAGCAATTTCTTGTAAAACCACGTTCGTATCTTCCGCGTAACTGGCTCCCACTACCGTTTGTCATAAGCTTACCACCGAAATCGCAGAATTTCTGTCATTAATTGTAAACTCATCTTTGAACAATAAATCATACCCAGAATGAATTAAACGAAATGATTAAAACTTGACATCGAAGTTTTTCGTGACGGCATCCTTGTATAGAATATTTACGAATTCCCAGATTACTCATCTGAAGTTCGTGTTTCGAGAAAAGAATTACGGAGTTCCAGATATAAAGTTAGCACTCTCCAAGGAATGAAAACGCGGAATTGTTGAACAACCACGTGACGATCGAGCTGTCGTGCTTCTTCCTCACTGTTGTGATGCATCTTGTAAAATTCAGTGTGGTTATAATTGAACCGCTACTTGAGCCAGTGCAGACGAAAAACTGTTTACCGTAAGGGTACCAAACTTTATGGGAACGAAGTTCAGACAGTGCGCTGCAGAATTTTCGTTGTTGCTAGTATTAGGATCATTGCTTACCGTTAGGTGCCGGCACTGGTACAGCGACGTAGGGTTGAAACACAGGCATCAATGTGCATTACAGTTGCAGACAGTCAATATCGGTGAGCAGGGCTTTACA
Organism: Schistocerca piceifrons; assembly: GCF_021461385.2. NCBI lineage: Eukaryota > Metazoa > Arthropoda > Insecta > Orthoptera > Acrididae > Schistocerca > Schistocerca piceifrons. The sequence goes on along the minus strand of NC_060143.1, from coordinate 543,385,442 downwards.
CGTAAAGCTGGTATACCAAAACACTTCGCGAGTACCGAAATATTGAATTAATACGGAGAGGTCCTATTCCGCACTGGGGATGAAGAGTGTAACTAGGAAGTTAAAATTAACTATCGATATGGTAATTGTGCCACACATTGTTGAAAAAGCTACTGTTGCCATGGCTGAAAGTAGTGGACGCAATGTGCTTTCTTCACGCAGTGCACGAGCTGTGTAGCGACAGTTGTACATTTCAAGGTCCAACGTTCGAAAATTGCTGCGAACAAATGTGAAATGGTATTCTAGTGCGGTTCCAGACTGTCGTGGATGCAGACGATAGTCAAATTGAGCAACATTTGTAACCTCAAACGTAACCATGGCATTCAGTTAACAAACGTTACCCTCTCATGTGGAAACTAGAACGTATTCCTTTCAGTGGTTTATTCTTTAGTTTTCTTTCGCATCACCTTGCAAATGTTTTCTCAAGTTTCAGTATCCCACCATCATTCGGTATTCATGTAAGTCTTCTCAAGTTTAATTATGACCACCTTGCAGGTAGCTTCTAGGGAGGAAGAGGCATAAGACATGTTTTTGTATCACTCAAAAAGATAAAGAAGATGCTGCGTCCTGTTAAAGACAGTCTCGCTCGGTCTCAGAGGCATGTAATCAAATCGCATGTCTATGGAGTATCGTCTCAATCTGTGTGACTGGATTCGTGAATTCCCGTCAAGAAGCTCACAGTTCGTAGTAATTAACGAGAAGTCATTTAGTGAAACCAAAGTGATATCTGGTGTTGCCCAAGGAAGTTTTGTAGGTCCTCTACTGTTCTTAAATTGTATAAACGATTTAGGAGAAGATCTCAGCACCATCGTTAGATTGTATGTATACGATCTGTTGTTTACTGCCAAACGATCGAAACAAATTGCAAACTGATTTATACAAGCTATCTGTGCGATGAGCTAAAAATTCCGTTAAATTTCGATTAGACGATAAATGACATGAATTTACAATTTGTTGGTTCATCTACGGATTACGGTTACGAACAACTTGAATTGGAACCATGAAATATAAAATGTTGTGGGAAAGGCTAACAACAACTGTGTTTTGTTGGTAGAATGCTGAGAAAATTCAACATATCTACTAAAGAGCCTGTCTTACACTACATTTGTCTATCCTCTTCTGGAGTACTGCTGCGCGATATGTTATCCTTGACAGATGACCTGAAGGGCAGCTCGTTATGTATTATAGCGAAATAGGGCGATAGTGTCATGGATATGAAAAGCGATGACTAAACAAATAACGTCTTTCGCTACGGCGAGATCTATTCACGATATTTCATTCAACAATTTTCTCCTATAAATGCCAAAACATTCTGTTGACTCCCATCTATGCTGGGAGAAATGGCGATCGTAATAAAATAGAAATCAGAGCTCGCAAGGAACGATGTAGGTGTTTATTTTTCCACGTGCTATTTATGAGTGGAACGATCGAGAATTTGCGTGAAAGTGGTTCTGTGACGTTTATGCCGAACAGTAAAGTGTGAACTGCAGGGCAGTCACGTAGATGTACGGAAGCAGAGACGAAAAAATCTGCGGTACTCCCCCACCCATCACTCAATGAATTCTGAAGGGCGAGTTCTATTACATGTCTGAAGACCTATGCATAAAAAAAATTGGTTTGGCTGTTTCATGAATCGATGAATACATTTGTCGCCGTGGGTCACGAGTTTGACACCGAGCATTTGAATATTTTAAACGTTGACTTAACTATGAAGAGAACTTCCAAAATGAAACCAAGAAACAGAAAAAAATAAATCAGTATTTTTATGTGACAAATAACGACAAGTACAATTGTACATCGAGCTACAACCTGCTGAATACTAATTCCGTACACTACTTAGGCAGCAACAGCTCCCTTATATGTTCAATTTATAGTTGGAAATGGCATTTTTCACAGCTACAGAAGTATAAACTCAATATAATTCTGCTAAATGGCTAGAAAAGTGAAGCGATCAGCGGTATGTGAAACAAAATACTATAAATACTGTTCAGTGCCGTAAACTTGTCGGCACGTCTGCGCCGCCCTTGTCAGTGAATAAACTCCTATGTGATACATCAAGGGATGAACTTCTGGATCACACTGCGACCACTCGGCTGTCGCAACTGTCGATTTAAATCATCCTGACAACTCTCTGGAGAGGACCGTGGCGTGGCGCCCTTGGGTAGTAGCTAAGAGTGAGGAGGAGGGGAGGTGGGCTAACAAGGGAGTCTAGGTATCGCATTCCGTTGTACTTTCGAGGTAGGGTTAACAGACTACCGTTTATGCATCCGAGTGAAAACGTTGTTACGTACTTAAATATTCAAACTTACATATCCATGCATAATACAAGGGGCGTTAAAGAAGTAACGCAGCACATATTTTTCTCGGACAATTTAAGTTGAAAAAAAGGCGGAATTTGTTGTGGGACATCGTGGAATGTTACGGCTTTAGTCCCAAGAGTTTCATGAAGTCCCGATAGGTGGCGGCGCTATGCGTAGTCTCCATAATTGCGTCTGTAACGGAATTGCGGTCCAAGCAGAGACTTATCATTCTTTTGGGGAAAAGCCGGAGCATCGCAGATATTCTTAGACGCTTGCAGAATGTCATCGTGGCAGCGAGGTCTCGCAAACGTATCAGAATTCCCTTGTGCCCGCCGGCCGCACACAGATGCGACTCTTGCAATGATGGAACTTTTTCTTTTTACTGTATAGTGTGAGCTGAAGAGATCATCCTTGATGACTTATTCTTCTAGGATGGGATGTAAGGATAAAAGGAAAACACTTTATTTATTACACGTTCAGTTAGGCTTGGGCACTCAATGGGTCCTTTAGCCAGCTAGGAGGGTGAGGTGTGTCTAGGCTGTTATGTGTGACTGTTTCCTCGTGTTATGCCTATGGGGGGTGAAACGTTATTGACTTCGGTACTCGATATTTGTGCCATCTTGCAGGGTTTACCGTTCCTACCGATTATAATTGTCGAACTTCGTCCCTAAGGGCATCGATTTTGTCAAAATCTCGTAGAGCCTTGTCATGGACCTTCTCTTGTATAGTGGTCTCGTGGAGTGCGGTGCGGATGTCGACGTTTCTTGTCCACCTTGGAGCTCCTGTGATCCATCGATAACATATGTTTTGCAGCGTTTGGAGTTTGTTGTAGTTGGAGACGCACGTAGTTCCCCACGAGGTGGAGCCATGTAACATTGTGGGTTCCAACGTTATCTTATTTTGCAGCGCCCAGCGTTCCATTACAGCAAGTTGCCGTTGTATCCTAGCGGTTAGCTGGTCCAAGTGTCGTACAGTTGTCAGAAAGGCCGTAGCGTCCGCATAAAAACTCGCCGTAACAAGGGGAACTGTGTGGATGTCATTTATATATAAGATGAAAAGCAGAGGCGAAATGACAGAGCCCTGCGGAGATCAGTTTCATTTCGGAGTTTTTATCGTCGACTCGGACATACGGTTTCCTGTCCTGTAGAAAGCTGTCTATGAGTCCAATGTAACAGTCCGCAATAGGGGTAGTGCGATGCAGTTTGAAGATAAGGTTGGGCCGCCACACCTTATCGTAAACTTTTTCGATGTCAAGGAATACACCAATCGTGAAGTGCTGCTTGTTGTATCCATTCGCTGATCCTGATGGAACGTGCGGACACTTTCATTCAAGGTGACGGACGGATCACAATGATGACGCAACGATCAGCTCTGAAGTATATTGTGCTACCACTCAGGAAACTGATGGAACGACTTCGCTACTCAACTGGACGTCTCTGTTGATAGTTCTGACACACTCGTCCACCAGTTGGGGTGTTCAAATGCGTGTGCCCTATGGGTTCCATGGCGCCAACCAGAAGACCGTAAAGAGCAACGAAGGACCAACTGTGCGGAGTTGTTTGCGCGTTACGAGGCTGATCGTGACAATGTTTTGTCGAACGTTGTTACAGGCGATGAAACGTGGGTCCATCTCTTCGAGCCGGAAACAAAAAAGCAATCCACAGAGTGACGCCACACCACCCTCCTCCGAAGAAAAATTTCAAAGCCGCAACCTGAGCCGGTAAAGTTATGGCGACGGTCTTCTGGGACTCTGAAGAGCTGTTTGATGTCCACCCCCCTGGTTTGGCGATCAACTGTGAAATGTACGATGTGTGTTTTTAGTAAGTACCGTTTTGCCACACCTTGGCCGCAGCGCTGCGGTCGGCGTTCTGCGCATGCGCACTGGGTATCTGTTATGTACGCACTGACGCCATTACAGTCTGATTCTTCCTTCTTTACGTTGTGTACTGAGCGTTTAAGATGCCTCCGACAATCGTGAGTCCCGCCGACTGTGAAGTACGGGCTGTTATAAGATTTCTTAGTGCTAAAGGCCTAAAAGCGATCGATATTCATCGTGAGATCTGTGCAGTTTACGGAGAAAACATTATGAGTGATGGAATGGTAAGAAAGTGGGTGAGAGCATTTAAAGATGGCCGCACAAATGTGCATGATGAACAACGGAGTGGGCGTCCTTCTGTCGTTAATGAAAGTTTGGTGCAGGAAGTGGACAACAAGGTGAGAGAAAACAGACGCTTTACGATTTCCTCCTTGTGGGATGACATTCCTAATGTTTCTCGTAGTGTTTTGTATGGCATTGTGACCGAGTACTTGAATTACCGAAAATTGTGCGCACGTTGGCTACCGAAAATGTTGACAGATGTGCACAAAACCAAATGGTTAGACAATGCCTTTGACTTTCCTTGAGCAGTACCACAATGACGGTGATGATTTCTTAAGCCAAATTGTTATGGGCGATGAAACATGGGTGGCCTACATCACACCAGAATCAAAGCAACAATCCACGGAATGGCAGCATTCAGATTCACCCAGAAAAGTGAAGTTTAAGCAATAAATTTCTGCCCAGAAAATCACATGCACAGTTTTTTTGGGACAGAAAAGGATTATTGCTCGTGGAATTTCTGCCTCATAATGAGACAATCAATGCAGCAGCTTACTGTAAGACCTTGCACAATCTGCGCCATTCAATTCAGAACAGAAGACGTTGCAAGTTGAACAAGGGCATCGTTTTGCTGCAAGACAATGCCCGTCCGCATGTGGCGAATCAGACCAAAGATCTCATCACATCTTTTTGATGGGGAAACTCTAGATCATCCTCTGTACAGCCACGATCTTGCGCCCAGTGACTACTATCTGTTCCTGCACTTGAAGAAACACCTGGGAGGTCAGCGTCTTCAAGACGATGACAAAGTCAAAACAGTGGTGATGCAGTGGTTAACAAGTCAGGCGGCAGACTTCTATGAGGAGGGTATTCAAAAACTGGTACAACGTTATGACAAGTGCCTCAGTGTTGACGGAAATTATGTAGAAAAGTAGATTAAGGTACAGGCTTTCATGTAAAAATAAAATTATTGAGACATCTTATTACGCCTTTTTCTAATTTCAAAACGGTAGTTACTTAAAAACACGCCTCGTATTGTGCTATCCTCAGAAAACTAAAGGAACGTCTTCAGTGTGCTCGTTACAACAATGCAAACGATCTCTTTCTCTGTGACAATGCAAAGCGTCACACAAGTCTGCACCTCCAAGAAGAGCTCAGAAAACTTCACTGGACTGTTCTTCCTCAACCGCTCCACAACCCCGATCTTGCACTTTCCGACTTCCATCTACTTGGCCCAGTGAAGGATGCACTACATGGGAAGCAGTACATGAATTATGGGGAATTTACTGATGCAGCAAGGCGTTGGCTCCGTCTTCCATCAGTAGGCTGGTATACCACGTCAGCTTACAGGCCTTCGCAGCATGGTGGTGTAAGGGCGTCACATTAAACGCAGATAATGTTGAAAAAAAATCGGATTTGTAGCCAAAACAGTCGGTAATAAAACCAACCTGCTTTCAGACAAAAATGTGGTGCATTACTTATTACACGCCTCTCGTAATTTTTTTAAAATCTCTTTTTCCTGTGTTGTTCACATAATGGCATCATTTGACTATCGGGCCGAGGGCAGCAGCGATGTTCCAATACGATATGGTATTTGGTACTGATACCAATACCTAAAATTCTGTCGATACGGCGATAATGTCCGAAAAAAATCACGTTAACAACAGTATCACAGGTCGTCGTGAGAGCTAACGGGTTTTAAGCTTTGTTTGAACTCAAATAGACTTATTTAGAATGCAAGTCGAAACATGGAAATTAACCTGTGCCAAATATTAAACGTATTTTCTGCTGCGAGCCACTTTTATTTGTTTTAAGTTTGATTTAACGTATTACAACGTATTTCAAGCAACTTCCGCTCATCATAAGGCGTTTACACATACAAAGAATAGACACTTAAAGATTTAATGTTTTGATCTAAATTAACGTAGACTTGTTTTGATCACTCTTCTCTGCCGGAACGGCTGCTGGGGTACACTTGGGAATTTGGGGGAGGGGGGGGGGGGGGGGGGGAAGGGCAGAAATCGATGTCCAGTGGTGTCTTCTGCTGACATGCTGTGTCTTACTGTTAGTTGTCACTGACAGCACAGCTTGTTTGTTATGCAGATTGCTCTGCATCAGTTCCAACCGTGTGATAATCGTGTGACACACTTTTCACATGTCAATGTTCACTTACGATTTTGGTCTCTCAAAGCTTCATTTGCATTGCTGGTGCTCTGTTGGAGAATGTTTAACATTACACTATTGCACTGCTTAATCTGACACTGACTGGGACGTAATTAATAACCCGTTCGAAATAAATGTAAACAGTATATACTGAATACAATATGGCGGCCTTACAGTGTGTGGATGAGTACCGATAATCGCTTCTCTACAGCGATATTCACCCTGCTGACAATCTTGTAGTCATTAGTTTCAACCTTGTATATCTTAACTCTATTGCATTAGAAGTGGCTAAATGCTACTACAGCATTTTCAGTTTTTGAGTTCAGTTGTCTGGTTGAGGATATTATATCTATATTTTCTGTTATGAATGAGAATTTCCGTTTCTGCCTTGATATCCATTTTTTAATTTTTCCGATTTTGTGCAAAAATGTCAAGGTTGTCTTCGATTTATTGTGTCTTTAGCAGTCTATATACTCCTTAAATGGAGTTCTGAAATTTTGTCTGTTTGGCCAGTAAAACATTTATTACATTGGTTGCAGGCAATATTGTAAACGCCAGATCGGTCAAGCTCTGGATCAGGCAGTCTTATATCGCGAATAAGCCATCTACTTAGATTAATGCTGAACGTGATTTTTACATCTATGCTTTTGAGTAACCTAACCAGTTTATCAGACATTATACCAAGATGAAATTAGTGATGATCATCCATTTTTGGACGTCCTGTATATTATGCCGATGGCCTTGCCATCACACCACAGAGTTTTCGCGCTGTGGGGCTTGGATGAGTGATCATCCGGGTATGCGGAGCGCTTCTGACAAGCGGGATGCACACAGCCATTGTGAAGGCCATTGAGGAGCGACTTCATTGAAAAATATCGTCTCCAGTCACGTAAACTGTCAACGCCCGGGAGAGCGGAGTGCTGACCACGTGCCCCTCCATATATGCATCCAGTGACGCCTACCGACTGAGGATGACATGGCGGTCGGTCGGTGCCGTTGGGCCTTCCGAGGCCTGTTCGGCCGGAGCATATTATACGCTTTCGGGTCTTAGCATGACTGGAACCATCGACAGTCTGGTACACGGGAATACAGGTTGATGTATTAGTGCATTCTCACTACTGCTGTGAACATTAGTCATAAAGTAACGTAGAGCCGCCTTGGTGAATACCACAGGCGGACCTTTAAGCCTTGTACACGGACGATAAGACAAAGATACGGCATATTCTGCAAGTGCCGCCCGCCGGCCCTATGCGGAACGACTTTCGCACAAGCGTCATTACTGTCGCTTGCGAGTGCTGTGCGCTGTGTTCCGAGAACCGCCCACGAATGGACGGACGGAAGTCGTGTCGCGTGCCGCTCCTGGCGTGCGGCTGTTGACGTATCGCGAGCGGATAAGGGGTCCACCAGAAATCTCCACTGTTCCACTTACCTTGGCCTGCCATCACAATTCTGTTGTGCGTAGGGGTTTTGCAAATACTTTAAAACAGCGTTACAACAAATTGCAAATGGAGTTGCTAAACATAGCTGGATAAAATATCATCAGCTATTTCGAGAGTAAGCCAGTGATAACAAGTAAGGGAAATGTTACATACTGTAGTTACAGCTGTAACAGAGAACTAGGAGTAAGGTGGAAAGTGCAACAACATCGATTCAAAAATCGATAGAGGATAATACTGTGTATGAGACGTTCTAAAACACTTTTGCATAAACCAACATGTATGGTTTGCGTTTTCTTTATCAAAAACGTTTTTGAGCGCAGGAAATCGCTATGTGCAGTTAGCAGTATACCTTAGGTAAAACAGAACTGTACTATTAGTGAATTTTAGTACAGCGTCCTGTCCCTCCAATAGTGAACAGCATGATGTGGCTTATTAAAACAGCTTAGGGAAATGTTTTAGGAGGATCCTTCGACAACCGGCGATAATTCAAAAGATTCACAAATCCAAGGAAAAGGCATCGTGAGTGGAAATTTAGAACGCCTGTATGCAGGGCGTATGCCAAAAGACAACACATGTACACCCTGAACACTAGAGCACAACCAAAGACTACCAACATCAGAAGTTGAGGATAATATTATGAGGCGTATTCCGAAAGTAAGGTCCGATCGGTCGCGAAATGGAAACCACAGTGAATATCCGATAAAGCTTTGTACAGGTTTGTTGGGCAATGACTCTAGTATGTGCACTGATTATGTCACGTCTGCCTTTTCAGTTCTGAGCGCACAGTGTGCATGTAAAGATGCTAAGTATGAGTGCCCGTGAGAAATTTCGCCTGATTTGACGCAGCCCACACAACACAACTGCCACGCATTTCCTTCTTAATGACAGTTCTCGGCCGCACTCTGCAGGGGCAATGAGGACAAAAAATGTAGGTTAGGTTAGTGTTTAACGTCCCGTCGACAACGAGGTCATTAGAGACGGAGTGCAAGCTTAGGTTAGGGAAGAATTGGGAAGGAAATCGGCCGTGCCCTTTCAAAGGAACCATCCCGGTAGTTGCCTGAAACGATTTAGGGAAATCACGGAAAACCTAAATCAGGATGGCTGGAGACGGGATTGAACCGTCGTCCTCCCGATTGCGAGTCCAGAGTGCTACCACTGCGCCACCTCGCTCGGTACAAAAAATGTAATTTAAAACTTTAAACGCATTTTTCTCAATACAGTATTTTTCAAACTGGCGGGAAACATAACTTGGGAACAGTACGTACGATTTTGTTCGAAATTTTAGGCCTCCATTCGAAATTGAATTCTCTATGAAAATAGGTAGCCATTTTGTGATATCTTCAAAAGTCCGTTTTCGGTGCACGATTTTGTCTCTATTTTCTGGTCGAAGAAAATGACACTTCCTTCAACATGTCACCATTTTCTTAGAACTCAATATTTTTAAATTGTCCTATGTATACTGATAGAAAATATATTGAAAATAACTTATACAAAATTATTTTGCTGCAGGTTTAATAGGAAGACTCTGGGAATTCCTGCAGGTGACCAATGTTCTGGTTACGAGGGGTTTTTCCAATTTATGCTGCAGTTGCAGGGATCGTCTGATGTGGACGCAAGAAGGATGTCTGAAAGACAAAAGTGTAAGGAGTAACTATATCATCAAATTTAGGATTCCCTTTTATTTTATTGAAAATAAACATGAAAATCACGTCTTTTTTATGAGTTCAAAGAGGGCTATCTCCTTAATAACGCAATCCCAGCAGCTGGAAGAAGGAGTTTGCTCGACTCTTGTAAGCGTGTGCGGCGCTTAAACTCAGTACACCTGTCCTCCACGGTCCTAATGGACTCATCAATGTATCACATGATAGATCAGCGGACACTCACCTTCCGTAAACCAAAATCATCCTTTAGAGACATCTCTAACAATTCCTTTATTTGTCAGCGGAGGGTAATCCTGATCGGCGTAGTCATAATCATCACCGACATCGGCGTAGTCATCACCGTCATAGTCAGTATCATCGTCATCAATACATTACGGTCATCACTATTTTCGTCATTATGATCGTTGCCGTCATCATTGTCTTCGCAGTGTCATTATACTGCCATCGTCACGTTCACTGCTGTTATGTTCATTGCCACACATCGCCCAGGAAAGATGAAACTCACCAGTATCTGTTGACTCGTCCTCTGCATACAACGCGTCATCCCTGTGACATAATCCTGAGGTATACGCAGCACACGTAGCAAGGGATGAAAATCACCTACGTTGAGCTTGTGTTCCTGGACACTGTCATTGATGGCTAAAGGTGCATCGTTATTCCAGTTAAATCAACTTCTTTTGATGCAGCTCCTATAAAAGAAAGGACTTGTCTCAGGCCAGCAGATATCCACAGACTACGTGCAGTGCACTTATCGATTTCGTGGTTGATCTGCAGATTCGAGATCTGAATCTTACCTGCTAGTTTCAAATTTATACGACCGTTGCTAGAGTTTCCCTCGTTTGCGTGGTTCAAGGTTATCCATTAGAGACAAGAATGGCTCATCAATGTTTACCTTATAAACCTTTCAGATTGTGGATAATATTATAATCCAGCATCATCAGGTATTATTCGGCGGCAAAATATACGAGTTTAACATCCCTAAGAGTGGCACTGCTGTGTGAAGTAGCATAGCACAAACACAAATTCACTTTTCTACAGTACGCAACACAGTTAAATAATCACTTTTCTGAAATCCTTTTTAAAAAAAATCTTTTCGAAATTGTCCCCCACTGCGACACAGAAGTTTTAAATCTGTCTCGTGAGTGCCTACAGCCTTCCTCTGTAATGGTGCAAAAGCGTGGCACCCTGCGACGTCACCCTTCGAACGGAAACGCGTCGACGCGTCCCAAAATAAAGCCACAGCTCAGAGGTTCGTGTGATGTGTAACTTGAGTTAATGTCGTCACATTGGCACCAAGTTTTTCCACAATTGCCAGCCGGCGTGGCCGTGCGGTCCTAGGCGCTTCAGTCTGGAACCGCGCTGCCGCTACGGTCGCGGGTTCGAATCCGACCTCGGGCATTGATGTGTGTGCTGCCCTTAGGTTAGTTAGGTTTAAGTAGTTCTAAGTTCTAGGGGCCTGACGACCACAGATGTTGTCCCATAGTGCTCAGAGCCATTTGAACCATTTTCTTTTTTACCACAATTATGCCCAACGCCACGGTGGACGTACCACACGATGGGAAAGTCCTCACACCCTCTCTTACCCACATTTCACCCCTAGTTCTGACGCCTTCGTGATGGAGGTCAGAACCGCGACGCCCAAAGTTGAAATCACGCGATTTTCATATGGGTGTCATCGTGTCTAGCGCTTACAGTACCGAAGACCGTAGTGCCCAGACAGGGAAAGCCCAGCATACAGGTTTTAATCACTCGCCACATTGTATCTAAGTCGTGTTATGAACAGCTTACTATGTGTATATTCCTGACTTCCATTTATGAATAAGGGTAAATTATAATATGTAGTTTTGTATGGCGCTAATATGGATAATGCCTTTGCTTCAAATATTTTACTCTGTAATTGACGTACTTTATAGGATGCATAGTTTGCATACTTTGCATAGTATGTGTGATGCCACCGCAAGGCACCACACTTGCTAGGTTGTAGGCTTCAAATCGGCCGCGGTCCGTCAGCACACATCGGACCCGCGAGTCGCCACTGTCGACGCTAGCAGACCGAGCGCCGCCACACGGTTGGTCTCACGAGACAAGCTAGCGCACTGGCCAGTTCTACAGCCGACTGTAATAGGAATGGTTCACTTGTTATAGCTTCAGAGATCTCGTTTGCAGAGAATCTAGTTAGCACGGTCTTCAGCTAAGTCAGTAACTACGACCTAGCCTGGCACCACATACAGTTTATGCGTTGACAATTGATCGATATGTGTGAAGCAATCAGAACTGTAAAGCAGTATTCGCAGTTCAGTCTATAACTGCACTTGTAAATATTATTGTACAAAGTCAAGATCGATGTTTATCACTGATGTTGAATTAAAGCTAAGTATTTTATTGTATTCCTGTCTACTAACTTCTAATCTCCTAAGATGTTCCACAGACATCCCGTCAAGTATAGTATAGTTCATTGATCTTCACGTTAGACTACAACGCGTGCAATAATGGCCACCCTTTGTGATCCGACTAACAAGGGGAGGCCGCCAATTGTGAAATTCAGATTCGATTCATACTGCGCATAATAAAAGTTCATGGCCAGAGGTGTAATGTGGCAAAGCACCAAGATGCACTTCTCAGCCGTTGTCGAGAAAATCGACAGTTAAAAGAAACAGTTGCGGTGAAATACTCTCAAAGATTAATAATTTTCCACAGCGTCGTGGCGCAGCGGTAAGCGCTCGGGTTTGTAATCCGAAGGTCGCCGGATCGAATCTCGCACCATGCAGCTTTTTTTTAGTATTTGTTTTTTGTAATTCAGATGTGTATATATATATATATATATATATATATATATATATATATATATATATATATATATAATTTTTCCTGGCAATCAGTTGCAACAATTATGCATATAATAAGTTGTTGAAAGTCGTTTGTCGTGGAAAAACTGGCGACTTCGAACATCATTATGTTTTCCGCAAACAAAGTTGTATTTCACAAATGTTACTAATTGTCTTCATAATGTTAACCACGTATAGTTAACGGAAGACGTAGAAACGATATTCCGAAACGAATACGTATAACGTAAGTCAAACGTTCGAATTAGAAATGAGACCCCACGAACACAAATTCGCTGTGGCAGGTATGAAATATAAACTCCGTTACTCGCTCGTTACACTTGAAGGACAGATGTTGAATGGGCCGAAACGAGCCGCAGCATAATAGCGTAGTTTCGAAAGAAGGTAGATGCGGTCCCTAGCGCAACTTATAAAATCGTCGAAAATCAGTGCGGACGGGAGAGTTTTGGTACACCCTGTTAAAAAACGGAAAAATGGAGGCGGTACAATTGGAGAGCGAGCCGCCTTCACCAACATGCATAAGCAATTCATTAATAGTTTATATATATACATATATAAACATATTTGAATTACAAAAAACTAACAATAAAAAAAATTGCATGGCGCGAGATTCGATCCGGCGACCTTCGGATTACGAACCCGAGCGCTTACCGCTGCGCCACGACGCTGTAAAAGCTATTAATCGTAGAGAGTATTTCAGCGCAACGGTTTCTTTTAACTGTCGATTTTCTCGACAACGGCTGAGAAGTGCATCATCTTGGTGCTTTGCCACATAACACCTCTGGCCATGAGCTTTTATTATGCGCAGTATGAATCGAATCTGAATTTCACAATTGGCGGCCTCCCCTTGTAAGAGTCAAATTGCGTGACTCGGCCGGGTCACCCTTTTTCCATGAGGCCTAAAGTTCCCCCTCATACATAACAGTATGCATAGTTCTCATAGTATGTACAGTAAGTGTATGCTAAAGTGTCCTTTGTATGGGTATTTGATTAGCAGTAATAGTAAAGTTCTATTGTAGTAGTAATGTGTGGTTACATCGTGGGATTGTGTGCGCACTGCTTGGACAGCGCTATGTAGTGGCCGGTTGTGTACCATTAGAATCGCAGCAGGTGTACCTGGGCGGAATAGCGAGGTCTGATGCCGACCGTTGTTAGTCGAGCAGCGCTCACGTACCAAATAGTTCTTTTGACTTCGGTTTTACAGATTTTATGGAAAAGAATGACCATGAGAGTAGTTGCTTTTTTTATTTTTTGTGACAATGATTTTATATCAGTTGGTCTGCCTCATGTATCATTATATCCAAATGGTTTATAAATGTTACATTCAGGTATGTGGTACTGTACTACCAGTAATGTATGTAGTGTAACTCATGTAAGCCCTCCCTCAGACCTGTCATGTTATATATTCACAGATCCGATGATGGCACCTTTAGAGTGTTGAAACTGGTTATCCAGTAAACAGCATTTAAGCGATCTTGGCTTTTGAATTATTTCTACAACAGAGTGATCGCCCCACTACGCACTGTGTGTTCACTGCTAAGTAGTTAAGAACGTCAATCTATTGCACACCGGACTGCCACCTCTCGTTCTAGACCGTGTCGGAATCAACGCTCCAAGAGAAGGGATTGTCCCTGTCATATAAGAATGGCGATTTGAATACCATTCCACGTTCAATTTGCTCAAGTTAATCCGCTTAAAACAGCCTGACCTAGCAGCTATTTTTTCTATTTCAGATGTCATACTGACGCACCTTTTTTCGAATTTATTTCTCCTCCGCAGTTTTCACCTTTTAAGGGCTTTATTTATGTGTAAGCTATGCTTCAGACATTGGACGACAATTTTCGTATGAATCCTGCCTTTTTTCTGATTTCCACTACTGTATAGTCTGTCGGTGATCTCACGAGCAGAGATCTTGGTGGTAGAAGTGGTCCTTCCCAGAAGAACCCTGCAACACCCATACAGGCATCCCAAAAATCAGTTGTCTATTCCGTGGCTAGCAGGGTAGTGCAGCGTGCCGTGATTTTCGTCGGTTCTGTTTGTGTGATTTTACTTACGAGCGGCAGTAAGTTCAGTTTGTGTATTTAGTGATACACTTAGTTATTCAGAAGTAATGAAGGGTATTACATCTCACGAAAATGTGTACAGCACAAAGAAGAGAGATTTGCAGACTACAGAGTGTTCGCGTGACCTCTGACGCAATTCCTGCGTGTGTTGAAGAGCAGACGCAAAAGAAGTGTTGACAAATATTTCCAGTCCCAGTCAAAGGTCTGCAATTCATACAAAAGTCAGCCTTGCCTTCAAAGAGCACATTAAAAAGCAACAAGAAAATATACCACTTGGTTTACTGAATTTCCCAAGCAAAAGTGCCAAGAATTGTTGGAGGAAACCCATCGTTCTAGACCACTTTAGTAAATCAACGGCGTGAGGATGCAAAAGGCAATGTAAACCACTGGATTACATAACGTGCAATCACAGAACATGTGGCCCGTAATTGAAAAAGTGTCATGATGATCTCCCCATTGGCGAAAGATTCCGGCTAGCCGCCATTCAGATCTCCGGGAGGGGACTGCCAAGGGCGAGGTGATCATGAGAAAAAGATTGAATAACCAACGAAAGGATAACATTCGACGAGTCGAGGCGTGGAATGTCAGAATTTCGAACGTGAAAGGGAAGTTATCAAATCTGTAAAGGGAAATGCTAAGTCTCAATCTAGATACATTAGGGGCCAGAGAGGTAAAATGTAAAGAAGACAAGGATTTCTGGTCGTACCAATATAGAGTGGTATCAACAGCAGCAGAAAATGGCAAAGCGGAAGTAGGATTCGTTACGAATAGGAAGTAGGGCAGAGAGAGTGTTACTGTGAACAGTTCAGTGATAGCGCTATTCTTATCAGAATCGAGAGCAAACCAACACCAACAACGATAGTTCAGATGTACGTAGCTGAAGATGAAGAGAGAAAAAGTATATGAGAGTACTGAAAGGGTAATACAGGACGTAAAGGAAGATGAAAATCTAATAGTCATGGGGGACTGGAATGCAGTTGTGGGGAAGGAGTAGAAGAAAAGGTTACCGGAGAGTATGTGCTTGGGACAAGAAATGAGAGAAGAAAAAAAACTAATTGAGTTCTGTAATAAATTTCAGCTAGTAATAGGGAGTACTCTGTTCAAGAATCGCAAGAGCAGGGGGTATATTTGGAAAAACCCGGTTGACACGGAAAGATTTAAGTTACATTACATCATGGTCAGACAGAGATTCCGAAATCAGATACCGGATTGTAAGGCGTGCTCAGGAGCAGATATAGACTCAGATCACAATGCAGTAGTGACGAAGAGTAGGCTGAAGTTTAAGAGATTAGTCACGAAGAATCAATACGCAAAGACGTGGGATACGGAAGTACTAAGGAATGAAGACATACGCTTGAAGGTCTCTGAGGCTATAGATACTGCGATGATGAATAGCTCAGTAGGCAGTTTAAGAGGAATTGACATCTCTACAAAGGGCAATCAAAGAAGATAGAGAGAAAAACACAGGGACAGGAAAGGTACCTACGAAGAAACCACAGGTAACAGAAGAAATACTTTAGTTGACCAGCGAAAGAAGAAAGTGCAAAAAGTTCCGCATAGTTCAGGAATACAGAAATACAAGTCACTGGAGAACGAAATAAATAGGAAATGCAGGAAAACTAAGGTGAAATGGCTACATGAAAAATGTTAGGACATCGAAAAAGAAATGATTATCTCAAGAACTGACTCAGCATATAGAAAAGTCAAAACAATTTTCGGTGAAATTAAAAGCAAGAGTTGTAACATTAAGAGTGTAGTGAGAACTCCACTGTCAAATGCATACGAAGAGTACATTGAGTTCCTGTAAGAGGGGAAGGACTTATCTCATGACATGACTGAAGAAGAAACAGGAGTCTAAAGGGAAGAGAAAGGGGATCTAGTATTATAATCAGAATTTAGAAGAGCTTTGGAAAACTTAAAATCAAATAAAGCACAAGGGATAGATACATTCAATCGAAATTTCTAAAATCATTGGTGAAGTGGTGTACAGAATGTATGTGACTCGCGATATGCCACACACTTCGGGGAAAAAAAAAAACATCATTCACACAATATCGAAGATTGCCAGAGCTGACACGTTTCACAATTAGCGCACAATCAGCTCAACAGCTCATCAATCCAAGCTGCTGACAAGAACAGAAGAATGGAAAAGAAAATTGAGGACGTGCTAGACGACGACCAGTTTGGCTTCAGGAAAGGGGAAAGGTAATGGTACCAGAGAGACAGTTCTGACTTGCGGTTAATAATGATAGCAAGAATGCAGAAAAATCAAAACCCGTTCATAGGATGTGTCGCCCTGGAAAAAGCGTGCGCAATGTAATATGGTGCAATATGTTCGAAACTCTGAGAAAAATAGGGGTAATCTACAGTGAAAGATGGTAATATACAATATGTACTAGAACCTAGAGGGAACAATAAGAGTTGAAAACCAGAAACGAAGTGCTCGCATTAAAAAGGTTGAAGACGGGAATGTAGTTTTTCGTCCCTGCTGTTCAACGCATAGGTCGAAGAAGTAATGACGGAAATGAAAGAAAGATTCAAGAGCGGGATCAAATTTCAAGATGAAAGGACATCAATGTTAAGACCCGCTGATGACATTGCTACACTCAGTGAAAGCGAAGAAGAATATTATAAGCTCTACTGAATGGAATGAACAGTCTAATGAGTACAGAATATGGATTGAGAGTAAATCGAAGAAAGACGAAAGTAATTAGAAGTAGCAGACAGAAGGACATCAGGATTGATGATCACGAAGTAGATGAAGTTAAGTAATCCTGTTACCTAAAGGGAAGTTAAGGAATTATGCTGCCTAGACAGCAAAGTAATAGACATAAAAAGCAAACTAGCACTGGCGAAAAGGGCATTCCTGTCCAATAGAAGTATACTAGTATCAAACATCGGCCTTAATGTGAGAGAGAAATTTATGAGGATGTTCTTTTGGAACACAGCATTGTATGACAGTGAGACATGAACGGAAAAGAATCCAAGTATTTGAGATATGGTGCAACAGACGAATGTTGGAAATTGGGAAGACTGATATTGTAAGGAATGAAAAGGTTCTCCACAGAATCGGTGAGTAAAGTAATATATGGAAACCACTGAGAAGAAGAAGGGTCAGGATGATCGGGCATCTGTTAAGACATTAGGGAATAACTTCCGTGGTAATGGAGGGAGCTTAGAGGGCAAAAGCTGTAGAGAACAGAGATCAGGATACATCGAGCAAATTAGTGAGGACGTGGGTAGCAAGTGTGACTGAGGGATGAAAAGCTTGGCACGGGCAGGAGTTCGTGACGGGGGGCACCAAACCAGTCAGAATACTGAAATCTGAAGACTTAAAAACACAGTAATTCGAGAAGGATGAAGGAATTTTAATAAATCAAAAAAATAGTGTGACATTAAGTAAATTACTTTTTGTTGTAAAACAAAAGAATCTATTTTCCTTAGCAAACAGATGCTGTGCACAAGACACTACTGGAAATGGTATTTATCTGGAAGAGATTTCTGAGTGATAGAGTGTAGTAGAGAGAACTTACGTAACTCACTAGTAATGGAAATAGTTGGTAAAACAGAAGAAATTAAGAGAACCAGGCAAAAAGCTGTTTTATATCCAAGACACTTGTGAGAATCGTTTCGCCTTGTGGCAAAAGCTAATGCTGCACTACGCTCTTCAGGTCGAAGAATTCAGCGAGCATAACCTTCACATGTCACCGCACTTCCCAAGTCCTTTTCAGTGTCCGCGATCTACAGTGCTGGTCGTATGTAAAGTACACAAGCGGCAAGACGCAGTCAATACCTTCGCTGCGCAGTGCCGATGGTACTGTTACCGTCGACTGTGCCGGTAAAGCGGAGTTATTGAACGCAGTTTTCCGAAATTCCTTCACCAGGGAAGACGAATGGAATATTCCAGGATTTGAAACAAGAGCAGCTGCTAGCATGAGTTTCTTAGAAATAGATACCTTAGGGGTTGCGAAGCAACTCAAATCGCTTGGTACGGGCAACTCTTCAGGTCCAGATTGTATACCGATTAGGTTCCTTTCAGATTACGCTGATACAATAGCTCCCTACTTAGCAATCATATACAACCGCTCGCTCATCAATAGATCTGTACCTACAGATTGGAAAATTGCGCAGGTCGCACCAGTGTTTAAGAAGGGTAGTAGGAGTAATCCATCGAACTACAGACCTGTATCATTGACGTCGGTTTTGCAGTAGGGTTTTGGAGCATATACTGTATTCAAACATTATGAATCACCTCGAAGGGAACGATCTATTGATACGTGATCAGCATGGTTTCAGAAAACATCGTTCTTGTGCAGCGCAGCTAGGTCTTTATTCGTACGAAGTAATGGTCGCTATCGATAGGGGATCTCAAGTTGATTCCGTATTTCTAGATTTCCGGAAAGCTTTTGACACCGTTCCTCACAAGCGACTTCTAATAAAGCTGCGGGCCTATGGGGTATCGTCTCAGTTGTGCGACTGGATTCGTGATTTCCTGTCAGGAAGGTCGCAGTTCATAGTAATAGACGGCAAATCATCGAGTAAAACTGAAGTGATATCAGGTGTTCCCCAGGGAAGCGTCCTGGGACCTCTGCTGCCCCTGATCTATATAAATGACCTGGGTGACAATCTGAGCAGTTCTCTTAGGTTGTTCGCAGATGATGATGTAATTTACGGTCTAGTAAGGTCATCCGAAGACCAGAATCAGTTGCAAAGCGATTTAGAAAAGATTGCTGTATGGTGTGGCAGGTGGCAGTTGGTGCTAAATAACGAAAAGTGTGAGGTGATCCACATGAGTTCCAAAAGAAATCCGTTGGAATTCGATTACTCGGTAAACAGTACAGTTCTCAAGGCTGTCAATTCAACTAAGTACCTGGGTGTTAAAATTAAGAACTTCAGTTGGAAAGACCACATAGATATTATTGAGGGGAAGGCGAGCCAAAGGTTGCGTTTCATTGTCAGGACACTTAGAAGATGCAACAAGTCCACTAAAGAGACAGCTTACACTACACTCGTTCGTCTTCTGTTAGAATACCAGGTGGGATTGACGGAGGACATCGAAAGGGTGCAAAAAAGGGCAGCTCGTTCTGTATTATCACGTAATAGGAGAGAGAGTGTGGCAGATAAGGCACGCGAGATGGGATGGAAGTCATTAAAGCAAAGACGTTTTTCGTCGCGGCGAGATTTATTTACGAAATTTCAGTCACCAACTTTCTCTTCCGAATGCGAAAATATTTTGTTGAGCCCAACCTACATAGGTAAGAATGATCATCAAAATAAAATAAGAGAAGTCAGAGCTCGAACAGAAAGGTTTAGGTATTCATTTTTCCCGCGCGCTGTTCGGGAGTGGAATGGTAGAGAGATAGTATGATTGTGTTTCGATGAACCCTCTGCCAAGCACTTAAATGTGAATTGCAGAGTAATCATGTAGGTGTAGATTGAGCCTTAGTTTCAAAATCATATCTGGATTGGAGATTCTTCTCCTCTCAGAGACTAGATATTGTGTTGTCCTTACCCTCGTATTGTCACAACTGACATTTCACACTTGAGATGGCTGTGTAGCCAAGTCCCAAAAGTCAATGAACTAGAAAAACATCATCCGTAAGCCTATGTTTCATCACGTGCTATGAGCCATTGCAGTAGCCGTTACAGTTTTCATTCGCCGCTGTCGAAACAATTGCATGCCATACTCATCAGCGACTTCCTTGACTGAGATTCGGCTATCGTTCATAATTTTTTTTTTTTCACTTTTCTCACGATTTCGTCGGGTGACGTCGTGGGGCACCCAAGACGCTCATTACCTTCAACGTCTTCACGGACTTTTTCGAAACACTTACGCCACTCGTAAGCCCTTGCTTTACTCATAGCAGACTCAGTAAAAGCAGTCTTCAACATCTCTAAAGTTTTTATGCCCTTTATTCCCTTCATGTATCATAATTTAATACAATTTCTGTGCTCTATTTTTAACTAAAATAAATATTTGCCGAAACCACAAAATCACATGCTACTTTTTCGACAGCTGACAGTAGACTACTTATGCCATATGACTAACATTGTTTACATACTTTTGAGACACGTTTCCAAATACAACACCAAGGAAGTCGTGCAAACCGGAATAATACAGCAAGCGTAATTACTATTTCCCCGTTGGTTTTTGAACGCTCCTCATATAGCAAGAATTGTTGCGTATCAACGCATCCTGTGAAAGAAAACCTTTACATCTAAGCGGGAACAAATGGAAGAGTAAGCCTTAAATCCTACATAATAACTGTGCTGTATTGTGTTGAAAATACTATCGCAATATGTGCGTAACTTTGGGGGAGACAGTAGACGAACATGCATTCAGATGAGCAGCCATTGTGTTCTTTTTATAGTATATATATGAATGCTGAGTCATGACTTCCGTTCCTGCCATAATGTAGTTTACTCTGTAATGCTGTGTTTCAGAAGAAGGCAATGTCCTCCGTATTAGATATAGAGTTAACGCATTTATCTAAAAACAAACGCTGCCCAGATGTAACTGCACACTGCGTTGCCACTGATTTAAAGTGCGCCGTGGAAAGGTCGGCACAACGTTTTGAAGTAGTCTGTAGATATACCGGGGCCCCACGAGAAATGCGGGCCCCGCAATGAACTTGTGACGTCACACTAGTCGCATTGGGTGCTATACCCCGCGAACTCTTGTTTTCGTGCAGTGCCCACAGGAAATCAGTATGTCAGTTAAAAGGTACCCACTGAAGGTTTTAACTTTGTCGTGTGTTACCGAGAGTTTGCATGCATTGAAATAAGCAATTAAGAATTGTTAAACTGAACTGAAACAGTAACTCGCTCCTCGCCGTGGACAGCCACTGGCTCTCGTAAAGCCGTCGGCACACGGACCGTGCTGTCGAACGTTAACGTTGAGCGTGCCAAGTTCAACGTGCTGCTGAACGCTCAGGAACGATGCAACTTGTGCATACGGTACGTGGACCCCAACGTGGTATACGCGATCGCAACGCACTCCAGCGGCAGTTGAGGGATGTTTCTAGTTCGTAAATCACACTGTTTACTCAACGGGCGCGCGTAAAATTCCTACGTTAGCTCTATTAAAACTCACATTTCCTCCATCGTCCACAGAAAGGAAAGTACCATGTCCAATCAATAAGGACAGAGACATATAAAAGTTCCATTACAAACAGTGCGGTACAAATTTGGAATACTTCTCCGCATAAGATAAACATTATTTAATCATTCCCACATTTTAGTAAAACCCCAATGTCAGTCTTACTTAATCACTGTTCCTAACCAGTAGCAGGATCCTTGCAACATGTGAATTACGAAGCGTAGAAGAAAAAATGGCTCTGAGCACTATGGGACTAAACAGCTGTGGTCATCAGTCCCCTACAACTTAGAACTACTTAACCCTAACTAACCTAAGGGCATCACATACGTCCATGCTCAAGGCACGATTCGAACCTGCGACCGTAGCAGTCGCGCGGTTCCGAGCTGAGCGCCTAGAACCGCTCGGCCACCGCGGCCGACAGCGTAGAAGAGAAAGGAACAAAACATCTTTATACAAATAGCGCAAGCTGTCCTGTAGATTAAGCAAATCGAACAGTCATCCCTCAAAAAAAGGTAAACTTATATTTACATAACATCAACTATTATAGTATATACTTATATTAAACTAATAATAAAGTATCAGAATCTAATAAAAACTCGAATGTAAGAAAAAAAAAGTTTGGAAGAGGCAAGACACGAAGTACCGCCCCAACAGATAACTTCGTACACGACAGAGACGCTAAACCAACACCACATCCCTTGCATCAAATCATATTATGTTACGCCTTTCTGAAAACTTTAATCGTAGATATGTTACTAATTGAAATTTAATTATAACAAATTGTACCAAGAACAATGGGTTTTGGGTGGGTCTTCAGTGCGTCGCTGCCTTCAAATAGCCTACTCTCATAATACGCAAGTTACAATAATGCTTTTGCCACGAATGTGATGTTTCTCATTACTTTATTGGAACGAATAACACAGTTAACAACAGGTGTTCCAGTGATTCTCAATTTGCTGGTGCTCAGAAGCGGCTTATATTCATACAGGCTTGAAATCAATGCCAATATGGCACTGTGCCATCTCATTGGTCAACGCTCAGACGCACGCTCAGAATATATGACATGCCAAATATTGCTCTGCACGTTCGGAAAGACTCCCGAACGTGCTATTCCACGCTATGACGTCAGAAACTCGGCACGCTCAACGCTCAACGTTCTGATGCACGGTCCGTGTGCCGACGGCTTTAGACCTGACGTATCACGTGCTGTGACGCAATCCACAGGGTCTGCGTATCTCAATGCATTGGCCTTGAGGGTGCCTTGTGAGACATGGCCATGTAGGTAGAGTTGCACATGGGCTTACAGACAGGCTATACCAATCGTTCAATTCCTCGACGATGAAAATCCACTCCTTGACCATGGAGCTATTCGACAACCGCAGTATGAACGACCTTGTCATTGTAAAATGTGTAATGGGTGCGAATCAGTTCCTCATTGCCTGGGCATTGTCTTCTGCGGTCCATTGTCTTCATGCCCCATCAGCATCGCCTACGTCTGTGTGGCCTTGGAGAATTTGTTGGCACCATTTCACTATGGCCGGACGTGAGATTTCATTTGGTCCATACACTGCCAGAGTCAGTGTGAAATTTAGAAGTTTCATTCACAATTATAGTACTGTCCCGTGTATTCCAACTGTATAGAATGTGTCTTAGAGGGGCCGACAAGTGTAATTTAATTCCTAAATGATGATGAGGTCCCATACTCCGAGGAGCATTGAGGATGATGCGGGAGACTCCCACCACCGTACTAGGCAAGGTCCTAGTGGAGGTAGTTTGCCATTGCCTTCCTCCGACCGTAATGGGGATGAATGATGATAATGAAGACGACAACAACAACACCCACTTATCTCAAGGCAGGAAAAATCCCTGACCCTGCCGGGAATCGAACCCGGGCCCCCATGCGCGGGAAGCGAGAACGCTACCGCAAGACCACGAACTGCAGACGAATAAATATACCTTAATACAACTGAGTTCGTTCTCATTAACATAGTTCTCCTTATGTCTTTCTGTAGGTGACGTCCAAGTTTCGTTTCCACGTGTTACAGAAGTGCCAGCCACTACTTTGTAAAATTTTAGATTTGCATACAACCTTGTCTTGTCGCCCAGTATTCTGTGTGCCGCGACAGTAATCATTCGTAACTTCTTTATTTTATTAGCGGTATCGTTTTGGTGTTCGTCACTAATATAGCAACTTACAAACTGAAAAACGTGACATGTGTTCTACCGATTACTACTCGTCTTGTCACTGTTTTGGAGGGTAATGGAAATTTCCCTTTCAAGATCATTACTTCAGGTTCATTTACCGAAATTTTTACGTAATAGTAATTACACAATGCAATTTGTAAATAACAGCAGTAGTCATTAATATATCTCCAGGAACAAAAACAACCTCCATTACCCAGAACTTATTTTACTCTTGCACAGACACCAGCAAATTATGCTGCCACAAAAATATTTAACCATCCCCATTATGAATTACATTTGCTGGTAAGTAATGACACTTTTTAAAAGAAACTCAAATCATTTCGACTTGGCGATTGCCTCTACTCCACGGGCTAATTTCTGAGCAGACAGTATGTGCGTAGTTGAGTTAAACTATCGAATTTTGTTATAGATGAAGTTTAAAACGAAACGTTTGTAAATGGATAGCACGTGCCCTGGTTTTACAGACAAAATTAGTCTTATTTGTAAACGTATTTTGTGCCTAGACCGCTTAATATAAGTTAATTGGGCCTCTGCCGTCATCAGATCAAAACCTTTAACCCATAAAACGACATTCGCTGTCAGTGTCAATAAATCCTGTGCCTAAGCAGGACGTAAACTGATACTGACACACAACTTAGACTTACACGTTCTACGTTTTGATCTAATGATAGCAGTTGTCGAAACCATGTTACACTCTAGCAAAAAATAATTGGCCACAAATTAATATTCATACTGGTATCTATGAAAAATGCAAAACTGTAAACTTTGGCGGCTGATGGATGACTGTGTAGCGCTGCAGCGCAATTTCACAGCGCAGGTGGTAAGGATGGTGAACAGGTGACATATCGATACCAGGCATAAAGACTAATCCAAGTTCATTCCGTGTACTGAGCTGGACAGGAACTATGCCTCGCAGAGAGGCGCGAAAACAGTATACGCACGTGTCAGGAGTTGACAGAGGACGTGTAGTTCGGCTCAAAGAAGCTGCTTGCAGTAATCAGTGAATCGGTCGACTTTTGAATAAGAGTGATGTCACTATTCGACGATATTGGGCAGGAATGGGCGAAGCATAGCCAAACACACCGTCAAGGAGGAAGCGGTCGACCCAAGAGGCGACAGAACGTGAAGACCGAGCAATCATCGGAGGGGGACCAAGAGCCCAAGATTCGTCATTATCATCTACCCGACGTGCAACTGGTGCTTAAGTGAACACAAGCATCATTAAAAGGCGGCTCACAGAAAGGGGACTGAGCTCAGGGTACTCCTTGCGCCGACTGCTATTGACCTTTGTACACCAACAAGCCCGTTTGCAGTGCTGTCGGGTACATTCGGTTTGGAATCTCATTGACTGACGTAGGATTGTCTTCAATGATGATTTCAGCCCCAGTGACCAGCGAAGCGTGTCTGGAGACACCCTGGACAGCGGCAGAATACCAACCTGACACTCGCCCGCTGTACGACCCGATGAACAATGGTGATGGTTTGGGGTGCCATTTCTTTTCGTAGCAGATCCTCTTTGGTTGTCATTCACAGCACCCTAACAGCACTGCAGTCTTTCGACGATATCCTATGCCCCGTTTTGTGCCCTTCATGATAAGCCATCCTGGACTACATTTCAGCAAGATAATGCTCACTAGCATATGGCAGGAGTTTCTACTGCCTCTCTGCATTATTCGCAAACCATGTCTTGGACAGTAAGATCAGCCAGATCTTTCCCCATTTGAGAACTCTGGAGCAATATGTGCAAGGCCCTCCAACCAGCTTGGCAGTTCGACGATCTAACGCGTCAGTTGGACAGAATTTAGCATCAGGAGGGCCTCAGGAGGGCATCAAACAACTCTGTCAATCAAAACCAAGCCGAATAATTGCTTTCGTGCGGGCCAGCGGTATACCGATGCGTTATTGACTTGCTCAATCTGTTTAAGAAAGTTCTCTTGCATAAATCGTTCAATTTTTCTGAAATTGTAATCATTTGTTTGTCTTTACATGTATATCAGATATACCAAATTCCTTCGTTGTCCTGTCTTTTTTCTTAGAGTGTACGAATAAAGACATGTATTAACCCGGTAAGGGACGAACCAAGAGCAAAGTTTGTATGACAAAGTCATGGGTGCACTAACACAAACTCAGACTCTTCCAGAATGCATGAAATCCGTAAGATCATTAAAGATCTGAACAATGAGTAAGCTCCAATGCAAGATTCGGCACCTACTTAAATGTGGAAAACTACAGGCGCTGGAACAGTCTAGAAACGGCATGGACTCTTTCAAGAAGTACTGGAAGCAGAAGCTATATTAGGAAACTGAAAAATACCATAAATTCATTCAATCCAGAAAAAAGGAGATAAAACCCTAGTAACTACAGAGCCCTTCCAGTAACTTACAAAATTCTGTTAGAAGCATTACCAAACAGGCTCGAAAGCCAATTGGATCAGCAATTGAGAGACTACCAAAGATGGTTTATGAAAGGACGAACCAGTGTCGAACAAATTTAAAATCTGAAATTTATAATCAGGTACAGAAGAATTAGAACCAAAAACGTTTGTGTAACATTTTTAGACTTCAAAAAAGCATATGTTTTGGTTGACAGGGAAACATTATTCAACACCTCAAAAAAGTTTGGAGATGAAAAAAAATCAGTAGCAATTATAAAAGACAGTAACAAAATTAAATTTTTGAGTGTAATCTCCAACGCCTTTGAGATAAAAAAGGAGCTAAGCCATTGAGATGGATTGTCCCACTGCTGTTCAGTTCTGTACTTGAAAAGCTAATCTGGGAATTGAGGAATGAAACAGAAGCAAAAAGAATTTTAAAAGTGATGACTCGGAGAAAAGGAGATAATCTAAGACCTGATTGTTGGGATTTTGCAGACGATCTTGCCGTCTTAGCCGAATCTATAGAAGATTCGACAACGTAGATGTATCTCCTACAAGAGCTTAAAAAGGAGGCCTACATACATCTCCTGAAAAAAACACGCGAAAGAGGCACTGAAATACATGGAAACTGACTATGGAAGAACAAAGAAGGCTACAGAACTTAAATATCTAGGTGAAATGATGAAAACAAATGCTATGGACAAAAAAGCCAACTTGGCAAGGACAAGGAAACGGGAAGTGATTCTTCAACTAACAAAAAGCATGTATAGCAAGAAACCTATTTCCATAATTCCAAAATTCTGGCACTACAACACCAGAATGCCTTTATGCTTCAGATTTGCTTTCGTTAAATACAAGCAAACGGTTAAGTGACATCCAAAAGAAGGAAACAAAAATAATCAGGAACACCTTGGGACCATATTACCATAATAGGAAATCTAAATTAAGAAGTAATAAAGAAGTTTATGAAAGAATAGAACGAATATTACACAATGAGGAAGAGAAGTGTCGTATTCTACGGACACTTAAAAATCCATGATGACAAAATAATAACGAACAATTTTTAAATTTTTTGACAGAAACCCAAAAACATCATGACGTGGAGTAAAAAACTTGATGTACAGCTGGGGGAAATAACTGAGACAGAAGTAGGAGAAAGAGGAAAGTTCAGAGAAAAAGTAGAAAGTGTCAAGGATTACCTGAAAAAAAGACTGGCGGAACATGGACAGAAGCAATAAGAGAAAATATAGCTAAAGGATGTAAAACTTCTGGAAAGGAAGAAGGTAGAAATTATTTCACGTTATCCACAGTATGCTAAACCAATAAAAAAGGTACATGTTAACGGATTTAGAAGCTTTTATTTACAAAATATTCACAAAGATCACGGACTCACTCAGAAAATTTGTTTCCTTTATTAATTATTAGTAAATCTGCAGATAATTTCTACTTCAAGGGTGAGTTGATGCGATGATCCATAGAACATGTTGAAAACTTAACTGTAATTACAAGGAATGAGTGTAAGAATGAACTCATAACTCTGGAACTCACTTAGCAGTTTCAACCAAATTTGCTATATATTTTGCTTATTATCTATGAAAAAATAATGTAAGGTTAAAATTCGACTCCACCAGTATGCGTGAAGATGAGGGTGGGAAGGTGATGACACGTAAGCTTCACTCTCAAGGCCTTAAATTGTTCTTGAATTTTCCAGTTTGGTAAAAAAAAAATCATTATGGTAGAGTACCGCAAGAAAGGTCGTTTACAAGAAAGTAAAAACATGTAGTTGTGGATATACCCTGTCAGAAAAAATGGAGAAGAAAAATTCTCTGCATGGTTTCCGCGCTTCAAACTAGGTCCCTGCATCACTGAATTCCCACCATCGTCTGACAGGACAGTACGATATTCTTCTTCTATGTAACTAGTCCAAGAATTTGAATTATTGATGAAATCTTTCAAACACGCTTATAAACTTTTAATTATCACCTCCAAAAGGGAATTTATGTACTTATCTTTTGTTTCCTTTTACCATTATAACATCTACATATTTCGCGCTATTCTCAACATTTCACCATGAAACTATTTGATTTATCACGTGAGAACTCGTTAGTCAGTGGTCTGAAATGCATAAACATATTCGAAGTTAGTCACCCGTAATTCAAATACACTCCTGGAAATTGAAATAAGAACACCGTGAATTCATTGTCCCAGGAAGGGGAAACTTTATTGACACATTCCTGGGGTCAGATACATCACATGATCACACTGACAGAACCACAGGCACATAGACACAGGCAACAGAGCATGCACAATGTCGGCACTAGTACAGTGTATATCCACCTTTCGCAGCAATGCAGGCAGCTATTCTCCCATGGAGACGATCGTAGAGATGCTGGATGTAGTCCTGTGGAACGGCTTGCCATGCCATTTCCACCTGGCGCCTCAGTTGGACCAGCGTTCGTGCTGGACGTGCAGACCGCGTGAGACGACGCTTCATCCAGTCCCAAACATGCTCAATGGGGGACAGATCCGGAGATCTTGCTGGCCAGGGTAGTTGACTTACACCTTCTAGAGCACGTTGGGTGGCACGGGATACATGCGGACGTGCATTGTCCTGTTGGAACAGCAAGTTCCCTTGCCGGTCTAGGAATGGTAGAACGATGGGTTCGATGACGGTTTGGATGTACCGTGCACTATTCAGTGTCCCATCGACGATCACCAGTGGTGAACGGCCAGTGTAGGAGATCGCTCCCCACACCATGATGCCGGGTGTTGGCCCTGTGTGCCTCGGTCGTATGCAGTCCTGATTGTGGCGCTCACCTGCACGGCGCCAAACACGCATACGACCATCATTGGCACCAAGGCAGAAGCGACTCTCATCGCTGAAGACGACACGTCTCCATTCGTCCCTCCATTCACGCCTGTCGCGACACCACTGGAGGCGGGCTGCACGATGTTGGGGCGTGAGCGGAAGACGGCCTAAAGGTGTGCGGGACCGTAGCCCAGCTTCATGGAGACGGTTGCGAATGGTCCTCGCCGATACCCCAGGAGCAACAGTGTCCCTAATTTGCTGGGAAGTGGCGGTGCGGTCCCCTACGGCACTGCGTAGGATCCTACGGTCTTGGCGTGCATCCGTGCGTCGCTGCGGTCCGGTCCCAGGTCGACGGGCACGTGCACCTTCCGCCGACCACTGGCGACAACATCGATGTACTGTGGAGACCTCACGCCCCACGTGTTGAGCAATTCGGCGGTACGTCCACCCGGCCTCCCGCATGCCCACTATACGCCCTCGCTCAAAGTCCGTCAACTGCACATACGGTTCACGTCCACGCTGTCGCGGCATGCTACCAGTGTTAAAGACTGCGATGGAGCTCCGTATGCCACGGCAAACTGGCTGACACTGACGGCGGCGGTGCACAAATGCTGCGCAGCTAGCGCCATTCGACGGCCAACACCGTGGTTCCTGGTGTGTCCGCTGTGCCGTGTGTGTGATCATTGCTTGTACAGCCCTCTCGCAGTGTCCGGAGCAAGTATGGTGGGTCTGACACACCGGTGTCAATGTGTTCTTTTTTCCATTTCCAGGAGTGTATAAGCGCAAGTATGAGAGAACAGTAAAGAAGTATTGCATATTCCCAGCATACTATCTGTTGGAAAAGCAATCACAATAATCAGAAACATTTATTTGCTGTATTATCTTGCAACACTTTTATTTTGTCTACTGGCTACCCGCTTCAGTACCAAGTACTATTACGAGGCCATCCCCTGGCGTACAGTTGTCAAGCTCGCCTAGCCAAAAAGGTGCGTCAAATACTCATTATATTCTTAGCGTCTTGCAAGCAAAGGGACGTGGCCATTATAGTGAGATTTCTACATTTTTTGTTTGTTTGTTTCTTTTTTAGCAGGTACTTGAAGATCATTATTCTGTCTTGGCTCATACTGGGATATCTGAGTCACACCATCACAGCATACCGACAGAGGAGCCAAAACAGTATGGAACAGACCACTGATCTACATCTACATGGTTACTGTGCAATTCACACTTAAGTGCCTGGCAGTGGGTTCATAGAACCATTTTCATACTATTTCTCTACCATTCCACTCTCGAATAGCGCGTGGGAAAAAGGAACACCTAAATCTTCCCGTTAGAGCTCTGATTTATTTTATTGTGATGATCATTTCTCCTTACGTAGGTGGGTGTCAACAAAATATTTTCGCATTCAGAATAGAAAGTTGGTGATTGAAATTTCGTAAATAGATCTCGCCACAAAGAAAACCGCCTTTGTTTCAGTGACTGCCAACCCAACTAAAGTATCATTATCAATTACACTCTCACCCCTATTGCGGGATAACGCGAAACGAGCTGCCCTTCTTTGCACTTTTTAGATGTCCTCCGTCAATCCTACCTGGTAAGGATTCCACACCGCGCAGCAATATTCCAGCAGAGGACTGAGAAGTGTAATGTAGTGTCTCTTTAGTGGGTTTGTCGCATTTTCTGAAGTGTTCTGTCAACAAAGCGCAGTCTTTGTTTCGCCTTCACCACAATATTATCTGTGTAGTCTTTCCAGTTTAATTCTTAGGTATTTAGTCGAATTGACAGCCCCTAAATTTGTGTGATTTATGGTATACCCAAAATTTATCGGATTTCTTTTAGTACCCATGTGGATGACATCGCACTTTTCTTTATTCAGTGCAAATTGCCACTTTTCGCATCATACAGAAATTCTCTCTAGATTATTTTGTAATTGAAACTGATCGTCTGATGATTTTACTACACGGTAAATTACAGCGTCATCTGCAAAAATCTAAGGGGGCTGCTCAGATTATCACCTAGATCATTTATGTAAACAAGGAACAGCAAAGGGGCTGTGACACTACCTTGCGGAACGCCAGATATCATTTCTGTTCTACTCGATAATTTACCGTCTGTCATTACGAACTGTGATCTCTCTGAGAGGAAATCACGAATGCAGTCACACAGCTGAGACGATACTCCATATGCACGCAATTTGAATAATAGTCGCTTGTGAGGAACGGTATCAAAAGCTTTCTGGAAATCTAGGAATATGGAAACGATCTGAGATCCCTTGTCGACAGCACTCATTACTTCATGGGAATAAAGAGCGAGCTGTGTTACACAAGAACGATATTTTCAGAATCCGTGTTGGTTATGTATGAATAAGTCATTTTCTTCAAGGTGATTCATAATGTCAGAGTACAGTATATGCTCCAAAATCCTACTGCAAATTGAGGTCAGTGATATGGGTCTGTAATTCAATGGGTTACTCCTATTTCCTTTCTTGAATATTGGTGTGACCTGTGCTACTTTCCAGCCTTAGGAACAGACATTTCGTCAAGAGAGTGGTTGTATGGTTGCTAAGAAAGGCGCTATTGTGTCTGTAAACTGTGAAAGGAGCCTGACTGGTGTACCATCTGGACCGGAGGACTTGCCTTTCGTAAATGATTTGAGTTGTTTCGCAACTCATGCTAACAGCTGTTCTGGTTTCGAATTCTGGTATATTTACTTCGTCTTCTTTCGAGAAGTAATTACGAAAAACTGTATTTAGTAACTTCGCTTTAGTGGCACCATCACCGTTAACTTTTCCATCGCTATCGCGCAGTGACGGTATTGATTGTTTTTTGCCACTGGTGTACTTTACATACGACCAGAATGTCTTTGGGTTTTCTACCATATTTTGAGACAATGTTTCATTGTGGAAACTATTAAAAGCATCTCGCATTGACGTCCGCACTAAATTTCGAGCTTCCGTGAAATTTAGCAAGTCTTGGGGATTTTGCGTTCTTCTGAATTTGGCACAGTGTTCTGAGTAGTTTTGTGTACCATGGTGGATCAGTCCCGTCTTTTATTAACTTATGCGGCATGAATCAGTTTATTGCTGTCGGTACTGTATCTTTGAACTTGAGCAATATCTGGTCTACACTTACATAATGAGTTTGGAAGGAATGGAGAGTCACTCTTAGGAAGGCATCAAGCGAATTTTTATCTGCTGTTTTAAATAGATACAGTTTGCGTTTATTTTTAGTGGTTTTGGTTGATATGGTTTTGCGCCTCGCTACAATGACCTTGTGTTCACTAATCCCTGTATCCGTCATGACGCTCTGTATGTTGTTGTTGTGGTCTTCAGTCCTGAGACTGGTTTGATGCAGCTCTCCATGCTACTCTATCCTGTGCAAGCCTTTTCATCTCCCAGTACCTACTGCAACCTACATCCTTCTGAATCTGCTTAGTGTATTCATCTCTTGGTCTCCCTCTACGATTTTTACCCTCCACGCTGCCCTCCAATACTAAATTGGTGATCCCTTGATGCCTCAGAACATGTCCTACCAACCGATCCCTTCTTCTGGTCAAGTTGTGCCACAAACTTCTCTTCTCCCCAATCCTATTCAATACTTCCTCATTAGTTATGTGATCTACCCATCTAATCTTCAGCATTCCTCTGTAGCACCACATTTCGAATGCTTCTATTCTCTTCTTGTCCAAACTATTTATCGTCCATGTTTCACTTCCATACATGGCTACACTCCATACGAATACTTTCAGAAATGACTTCCTGACACTTAAATCAATACTGGATGTTAACAAATTTCTCTTCTTCAGAAACGCTTTCCTTGCCATTGCCAGCCTACATTTTATATCCTCTCTACTTCGACCATCATCAGTTATTTTGCTCCCCAAATAGCAAAACTCCTTTACTACTTTAAGTGCCTCATTTCCTAATCTAATTCCCTCAGCATCACCCGACTTAATTAGACTACATTCCATTATCCTTGTTTTGCTTTTGTTGATGTTCATCTTATATCCTCCTTTCAAGACACTGTCCATTCCATTCAACTGCTCTTCCAAGTCCTTTGCTGTCTCTGACAGAATTACAATGTCATCGGCGAACCTCAAAGTTTTTATTTCTTCTCCATGAATTTTAATACCTACTCCGAATTTTTCTTTTGTTTCCTTTACTGCTTGCTCAATATACAGATTGAACAACATCGGGGAGAGGCTACAACCCTGTCTTACTCCCTTCCCAACCACTGCTTCCCTTTCATGTCCCTCGACTCTTATAACTGCCATCTGGTTTCTGTACAAATTGTAAATAGCCTTTCGCTCTCTGTATTTTACCCCTGCCACCTTTAGAATGTGAAAGAGAGTATTCCAGTCAACATTGTCAAAAGCTTTCTCTAAGTCTACAAATGCTAGAAACGTAGGTTTGCCTTTCCTTAATCTTTCTTCTAAGATAAGTCGTAAGGTCAGTATTGCCTCACGTGTTCCAGTGTTTCTACGGAATCCAAACTGATCTTCCCCGAGGTTGGCTTCTACGAGTTTTTCCCCTCGTCTGTAAAGAATTCGTGTTAGTATTTTGCAGCTGTGGCTTATTAAACTGATAGTTCGGTAATTTTCACATCTGCCAACACCTGCTTTCTTTGGGATTGGAATTATAATATTCTTCTTGAAGTCTGAGGGTATTTCGCCTGTTTCATACATCTTGCTCACCAGATGGTAGAGTTTTGTCAGGACTGGCTCTCCCACGGCCGTCAGTAGTTCCAATGGAATATTGTCTACTCCGGGGGCCTTGTTTCGACTCAGGTCTTTCAGTGCTCTGTCAAACTCTTCACGCAGTATCATATCTCCCATTTCATCTTCATCTACATCCTCTTCCATTTCCATAATATTGTCCTCAAGTACATCGCCCTTGTATAGACCCTCTATATACTCCTTCCACCTTTCTGCTTTCCCTTCTTTGCTTAGAACTGGGTTTCCATCTGAGCTCTTGATATTCATACAAGTTGTGAAATTCTCACCTTTTTGCAGCTTCTTCAGTTTTAATCTACAGGTCATAACCAATAGATTGTGGTCAGAGTCCACATCTGCCCCTGGAAATGTCTTACAATTTAAAACCTGGTTCCTAAATCTCTGTCTTACCATTATATAATCTATCTGAAACCTTTTAGTATCTCCAGGGTTCTTCCATGTATACAACCTTCTTTCATGATTCTTAAACCAAGTGTTAGTTATGATTATGTTGTGCTCTGTGCAAAATTCGACCAGGCGGCTTCCTCTTTCATTTCTGTCCCCCAATCCATATTCACCTACTATGTTTCCTGTATAAGATCAGGATTATTTGTGTCTAACAAGGGAACCTCCCCATCGCACCCCCCTCAGATTTAGTTATAAGTTGGCACAGTGGATAGGCCTTGATAAACTGAACACAGATCAATTGAGAAAACAGGAAGAAGTTGTGTGGAACTGTGAAAAAATAAGCAAAATATACAAACTGAGTAGTCCATGGGGCACATAAGCAACATAATGGACAATGTGGGCTTAGGAGCGCCGTGGTCTCGTGGTAACGTGAGCAGCTGCAAAACGAAAGGTCCTTGGTTCAAGTCATCCCTCGACTGGAAATTTTACTTTCTTTATTTTTGCATAGTTATTATCTGTCCGTTAATTCATTGACATCTCTCTTCACTGTAACAAGTTTAGTGTCTGTGTTTTGCGACCGCACCGCAAAACCGTGCGATTAGTAGACGAAAGGACGTGCCTCTCCAATGGGAACAGAAAACATTTGATCGCAACGTCATAGGTCAACCGATTCCTCCACAGGAAAACACATCTGATATATTCTATACGACACTGGTGACGGCTTGTGCGTCACATGACAGGAATATGTTGTCGACCCACCTAACTTGTACACTTGGCGAATGGGTAAAAAGATTCTTCTACCTTGCCCGATTTAGGTTTTCTTGTGGATGTGATAATCACTCCCAAAAAAGTGATGAAAATAAAGAATTAAACTTTTCACTCGATGGAAGATTTGAGCCAAGGACCTTTCGTTCCGCAGCTGCTCACGTTACCACGAGACCACGGCGCTCCTGCGTCCCCATCGTCCTTAATGTTGCCTATCTTGCCTTGAACTACTCAGTTTGTATATTTTGCTTATTTTTTCACAGTTCCACACAACTTCTTCCTGTTTTCTCAATTGATCTGTGTTTGGTTTTTCAAGGCCTATCCACTGTGCCAACTTATAACTAAATCTGAGGGGGGTGCGATGGGGAGGTTCCCTTGTAAGAGGTCGAGTGTGTTTTCGCAACCATTTACAATTCGTGTGGGCTCATGAACTAATTGTTCAAAGCAATTCTCAGAGAAAGCATTTAGTACAATTTCTGAAGATGTTTTCTGTCTACCATCGGCTTTGAACATGTATTTTCACCAACAAATCGAGGGTAGATTGAAGTCTCCACCAATTATAACTGTGTGAGTGGGGTACTTATTTGTAATAAGATTCCAGTTTTCTTTGAAGTGTTCTGCTGTTATATCATCTGAGTCGGAGGGTCGGTAGAAGGAGTCAATTATTATTTTGGTACGGGTGTTGAGTATAACCTCCACTCATAGTAAATCGCAGGAACTATGTATTTCAACTTCACTACAAGATAAACTAGCGACAAGACACAAACACACCACCACCTATTTTATTTAATCTATCCTTTCTGAACTCGGTTTGCGCCTCTGTAAAAATTTAGGCAGAATTTATCTCCGGCTTTAGCCAGCTTTCTGTTCCTATAAAGAAGTACATCGTGTGGTACTTCGTCTTCTGCAGTTAAAGAGTAACAATGCTTCCTGGCTTGGTGGAAGTGTGGGTAGAAGTTAGTAACTCTTTCCGCTTGCGCGGAACTGACGTCGAAATGACGCGGAATTTGGTGCGATCACGAAAGTACATAGCAGTCGACATCTTTAGAGACGACGTATTGAATATCGTCGTATTCCGTTTTCTTCGTATTATAATTTGCATGTTATGACAGTATTCCGTTCCAAGGCCTTGGCGCATCGAAGATTTATCAGAAATACTGCACTTTTGGTATGATTTGTTACCATTCATAAACGTCAGATTGCCGGTAAAACCTTTCAGGAAATACTACGATTAATGATAACGATGTTGAGAGTTAATACTCCCGTGGTCTTAAGGTTAGAGCCGTAGGTCGAAGGAAGTAGGTTCGTGTGCTGCTATCTCAATAGATTTTCCTCCATTTTGACATTTGCAAGAGATTCTAAGCCTCTTTTCCTATTAACGTAAATCAAGTACATTATGCAATATTCGATGTTACTTACGGAGAGGAGCGAGCTCTCTCGGGAATGAGTTTCTTCTGTTTTGTGACTTCAGTCTGATTAAAGAAAAAAATATGAAACTGCTGTGTGTGCAACGACTAGCACTGACAAATGCATTCTTGCTTGTCACAAGTATTTGTTGTTTTTTCCGAATATGACGCTATTTCCGAGGGTGTGCTTAGACAGGATCCTAAAGGCACAGGTGAAATTGCTGCCAGTCAAACGAGCGGCAATAACAGTTAGATTCTTATATGAAGAACTATCTGTTCTTTCGGACATGTCCGAAAGAACAGATACCATTGGTGTCCATGCAGCTCGTTAGAATGAAATTACAATGAAATCAATACCCCTACCTGCATACAGACGTTGATATAAGTCAACGTGGACAGTTGAAAATGCGTGCCCCGACTGGGATTCGAACCCGGGATCACCTGCTTACATGGCAGACGCCCTATCAATTTTTTTTTTTTGTTCGATATAGTTCGTTGCGATTGGCCTGGGCGGACGTCACAAGACATCCGTTGAAACTGATCGTTGCTTTCTTGACTCAGTTTTTTTATTACACAGAGCACGCAGCTCTCTGACCGAACACGCTGAGCTACGTGCCGGCTCTGAGCCACCAAGGACGTGGAGGACAGTGCGACTGCAGGGATTTATCTCTGGCACGCCTCCCGTGAGACCCACATTCTCAACTTATTGTCCCGCACTATATTCATAGTGCCCCTGCCCATTATAATCCGCGGCTTTTTGACGATTCCCGTAAGAGTTCGGGCACTGTTTGTGCATCCACACAGAAGAAGGTGGTCAAATGGCCGGTGAGCCATATATGTGTGTGCATGTATGTGTGCGTGCGTGCGTGCTTGCGTGCGGATACACAAACAGTGCCCGAACTCTTACGGGAATCGGCAAAAAGCCGCGAGTAATGAGTATAATGGGCACTATGATATAATACGGGACTATAAGTTGAGAACGTGAGACCCACGGGAGGCGTGCCAGAGATAATTCCCTGCAGTCGCACTATCCTCTGTGTCCTCGGTGGCTCAGAGCGTCTGCCATGTAAGCAGGAGATCCCGGGTTCGAGTCCCGGTCAAGGCACACATTTTCAACTGCCCCTGTTGACTTATATCAACGCCTGTATGTAGCTAGGGGTATTCATTTCATTGTAAGTTATATTCTTCCTTGTTACAAATATTTATCTGTTTCCTCTGCGAATATGTTGCGATTCCCGATAACGAAACCCACATACGGAGGATAATCTGGTGTAGCTCCCGGCTTGTTGGGTCGCCTGCTATGGAATTTC
Source organism: Schistocerca piceifrons (assembly GCF_021461385.2). Classification (NCBI taxonomy): domain Eukaryota; kingdom Metazoa; phylum Arthropoda; class Insecta; order Orthoptera; family Acrididae; genus Schistocerca; species Schistocerca piceifrons. Next base: position 543,347,750 of record NC_060143.1, on the reverse strand, counting down.
GCCGTCACAAAGATTGACACGTCATTTTGACGTCACTTCCGAGTACGTCGAATTTCTCTGAGAAATGTACGGCTGCAATGCACCGTTAGCTGACGCAGTGATCTGACGACACAACCTCTTCCAAGGTGAATGACTAAGAACGAAGACGCAGAGAATCCCTCTGTGATGCACCGGGAATCGTAACACAAGTGAAGACCATAGTATTCGAAGCCTGGCATATAATAACGGAGACGACAGTGGGAAAAGTTAAAATTAGTCATGGACTGGTACCAGCATCTTGCATCATGTTTTGAAGGTCGTCCACCTCTTCGATTCGCAAATGATTACACCCGAACTGAGGCAGTCGCGGAAATACGAGTAAGATGTATCAGATCGGTCCAGATCAACATGGGCGAGTGCTGGGTATCCCAATGTGATCCAGCATTTTTTCAGCTGTCAGTTCTCTTTTAGTAAGCAGCTAAATGTTTACGGGATACCTCAACCTCTTGTTTGCGGGACTTGATACATGTTTTTTCGTAAAAGAACTTTGGTAAAGGTTCCCACTAATTTTCACAGATTTACGTAAGAAGTTATAACGGTATACAGATCGCTTCTGGTCGTTAGAAAGACTTAGTGACTTCCTTTCAGAACGAGACACTGCTATTTTTCCAGTCATGGTGACTAGACACGCCACGATAGCAATAGTAGTAGTCAGCTTTCCGTATTCCTCTCTCTCTCTCTCTCTCTCTCTCTCTCTCTCTCTCTCTCTCTCTCTCTCTCTCTCTCTCTCGTCCTCGCTCGGGCATGGATGTGTGTGTGTTGTTCTTAGCGAAAGTTAGTTTAAGAAGTGTGTTAGTCTAGGGACCGATGACCTCAGCAGTTTGGTCCCTTAGGAATTCACACACATTTGAAAATTTTCTTCCTCCCCCTCTTTTCGTGGAGGAGGATGGACGACTAAGACGACGACGACGACGACGACTCCCAGCGTGTGTCAGCAGCAGCTCAAATTCCTCCTTAACTTTTATTTGGCGTTAAATACGTGTGATTAAATATTCATAGCACGTTTGTTGGGAGAACACTTAGAAGATGCGACAAGCCCACTAAAGAGACAGCCTACATTACACTTGTCCGTCTTCTGCTGGAATATTGTTGCGCGGTATGGGATCCTTACCAGGTAGGATTGACGGAGGACATCGAAAAAGTACAAAGGAGGACAGCTCGTTTCGTGTTATCGCGCAATAGGGATGAGAGTGTCACTGATACGATACGCGAGTTGGGGTGGAAGTCACTGAAACAAAGGCGATTTTCTTTGCGGCGGGATCTATTTACGAAATTTCAATCACCACCTTTCTCTTCCGAATGCGAAAATATTTTGTTGACACCCACCTACGTTGGGAGGAATGGTCATCACAATGAAGTAAGAGAAAACAGAGCTCGAACGGAAAGATTTAGGTGTTCCTTTTTCCCACGCGCCACTCGAGAATGGAATGGTAGAGAAGTAGTATGAAAATGGTTCGATGAACCCTCTGCTAGGCACTTGTGTGAATTGCAGAGTAACCATGTAGATGTAGGTGTAGATGTGGATGTCAGTACCTCTAAATGCACAAATGTTTTTGCGAATTAGAAGCAATTTTCTGTTCTGTATTTTTTTTGTGTATGTCTAAGAAAAGCTGTCACGATAATTGGTTGGTTTGGGAGGAAGGGACCAACAGCGATATCGTCAGTCCCATCGGATTGGCGAAGGATGGGGAACAAAATCGACTGTGCCCTTTCAAAGGAGCCATCCCGGCATTTCACTGAAACCATATACCGAAATCACGGGACTCCTAAATCAGAAGTGCCGGACGCAGGTTTGAACCGTCATCCTTCCGAATCTGAGTCCAGTGTGCTAACCACGGCGACACCATGCTCGGTGTTCACGATAATCTGACATGCTAATTTTTTTAATAATTTTTCAGCCACTGTCTATTTCATACCGTAGTACGTACCTTGCATATTTTGCCTCAACATGGCCCTACTAATCAGCGATATACAGGCCGCCCCCGGTAGCTGAGTGGTCAACGCGACAGCATGTCAACCCTAAAGGCCCATGTTCGATTCCTGGCTGGGTCGGAGATTTTCTCCTCTTAGGGACTGTGTGTTGTGTTGTCCTAATCATCGTCATTTGATCCCCATCAACGCGCACTTCGCCGAAGTGGCGTCAAATCGAGAGACTTGCACCAGGCGAACGGTCTACCCGACGGGAGACCCTAGTCACACGACGTTTACATTTTAGGGATATAAACTCTTAAGACAAAAAAAAATACGTAAGAAAAATAAACAACAGACGGACCATGAAGGAATGATCCGAATGAGACGTAATTAGGTATATGTGATGTACATGTACAGTCAATCAAATGGTTACAATTTCAGAAAAACTGTGTGATTTATTCAAGAGAACGATCTTCCCAAATCGAGCAAGTCAATAACGTCTGGTGTACCTCTGGCCGTTCGCACGCTCTTATTCGGCTTTGCGTTGGTTGATAGATTTGTTGAGTGTCATCCTGAGCAACATAGTGCCAAATTCTGTCCAATTTGCATGTTGCATCTTCAACACTCTGAGCTAGTTAGAGGGTCGTGCTCATAATGCTCGAAACGTTCTCAATTCATGAGAAATTCGGCTACCTTGCCGGCCAAGGTAGGATTTGGCAAGCACTGAGACAAGCAGTAGAAACTTGCGCCATGAGGACGCGGGCAGTATCTTGCTGAAATGTAAGCCAGGTTAACGCGTCATGAAGGGCAACAAAACGGAGCATAGTATACATTCAACTTACTGCTGTGCTGTAACAACGTTTGGAGCATTAAGGGCAAGGACCTCCAACGGCCTCGTGATTTTGACGATCTAAAGCGCCAATTGAATAAAGATTGACTCGATATCCCTCAAGAGGACACCACATAACTGCTTGCATAAGGGCCAGAGGAGGACGAATAACTTCACTTGCTCAATTTGTGAAGGTCTGTCTCTTGAACAAATCATCCAGCTTTTATGAAATTGTATTCACTTGTTTGTTTATACGTGTACATCAGATCTACCGATTTCCAATCGATTTGGATAACTGCTTCGTGCTGCGTTTTTGTCTTAAAGGGTAATTGTTTATTCTTGAGAACTAGGAAACATTATTATATTCCGATACGTATTTTACAGTCTGACGACCAGAGACAAAATTGCCGTCACCCGAGTGCCCACTTACGCCTTCCTTAAGGCACGCGCAACAACGAACGGGAAATGTCGCTCCACACAGGGCACACATCGATACTGCACGCGCAGGCAACAAACTACCACGGCGTCGAGGGCTAAATGGAAATCACCACTTCTTGATTTCAGTGAGGCTGCTCCATTGTATGCCGTGGCAGTGAACAACACGAAAAGAAGAACGCGATCGTTATGGGAGAAGAAAGTAGATGAGCGGACGGAAGGGGAGGAGAAGCTTGGCACTTCTTCAAAAATAACGTTATTTTGGAGGAAGAACACTCGTTTCGGTATAAACTGCGGGCTTTCAAAATAAAATGGATTAAATGATGTGTGGCCTTCAACTACGTACCCTCAGACTAAAAGTTTTGGCTGGTTTCGTGGTCTAGGGCCTGGGATACGTAGTTGCCGCATTACAAGCCAAATACTGCTGAGTCTACAGTATACAATATGAATATACACATCAATCGAATGGTCGAAGGATCCTATCACTCGGCAATTGCGAATTATGAATGTAACATATAAATTTATAAATGAAAGACTGCAATTAAATAAAATCTGCAGGTACTATCTTAACGACTTTAAATGATAAGTACGATAGTAGAAGTACTTTTGAGAATGCGGTATGCTTCTGCAAAACACGTATTGGTGTCGATGGTCCAGCAGTTAAATTAAATATGAGATGAACAACAGGGAAACAATAGATTCCTACTGCATTTAATTAGCTATGAACAACAACATAGCTGGTGAGATATTCACTTCTAAACGCACACTACGTCTTCAGTGTAGACGCCTCGGAAGTCTCACAAGTTGACAAGTCCGCACTCCGAAGTATTTCTATCTTTCGCGACCACGCGCAAACCGCTCCACACTCCAAGTCTCTTTCGCGACTGTCCCTCGCGCCGCCCCGTTCCGAACTCCCTCGTGTCCTCCCCGGAAACGATGCTCCTCCCCAACCTCCATACGTCTCTCTTAGTAACGAGTGCTGTGATTGGCTAGAGCGCTCGCGCCATGTTTCCAAGCCAACGTATCCACATAAATATAATGAAACACATTCGAGATACTGGATTTACATTTAAATAACTTGAAATTATTAAATAACCCTATGGCTAGACCATAAACACGCTCTAACACACATTATTAAATACATAAACAAATTAAATATACATATATCAAAGGAACAGCAACAAAAGGTAGGCCAGTAGCCTAATGTCTCTGTGCTTTCTGAAACACAGTAAATATTTAACCAATTCTTCATGAATAGTATATATGGGATATAAGAAAGACATAGATGAATATATTTATGAGCATGCTGCTACCGTTTTTCGTGTAAGTGTGGAGTACTTATGGCTTGACGCAATCGATAGTAACTGGCCACTTTGACCTCCAACAACTCATGTACTATTCAAGTTACATGCCTGTAATTCATATCAATTTAGGTTTACACTAATAGCTTTCTAAAGACAGGACGATCGACGAAATCGGATGAAGCGTTTATCTTTTGGAAATTCGTTGCTAGGTGTTACTTGTATAATTTACCGTCGGATACTAAACTTTAAACTAATAAAGGTATTGAAAATCTGATCACACCATCAGAATCGTCGTGCAAACAATGGTAATGTACATGTTTCTTTTTGAGGTAACATGACTCACCTGGCTACTATCAATTTCTATACGAGCTGTGAAATGCCATTATGGTTTCACAAAGTCCGCCATCTTCGGCGCTCCCGGCGTGTCTCCTTGATCAACACAGCCTCACGCTGGAATTCCCAGCGTCGAGACTGGACCGGCCGTTGTGCGGCATCACGCGGTTGCTAAGCTAGCGTTCGGGACCCCGTGGGGCTTTGACGAGCTTCCTGTGCGGCCGCCCAAACTCCGGACATACAGTATTTCCAGGGCGCCACAACTCGCCCGTTACCTCACAAAATTCACAAGAGCGAGGAAACTTACTGATTCCAATTGGACCTTGTGCAGTAGAGATTAACGAAGCGGTACACTGTGATCAGGAGAGCAATCACTAGCTCTGATTCTTTATCGGCTACTCAGATTCCATGCCACTGGTGAATCGAAACGACGCTTTTGTTACGTAAAAATCCTCACCACTTCTCTTTGGGGTCGCAATTTGCACGTACAGTATACACTGTCTGGTTGAAAGTATCTAGAGAGCCCTATTTAATAAGGAATTCGCCACTAGATGTCACGAGAGAGGGACCTTCCATTATTGGAGGCAGGAGATGTTGTCGTGTCAGAAGGGAAGCAGCAGCAGAATGGGTCTGTCAGAAGAGAGGAATGACTTCGAACGTGGACTGATGGTTCAAATGGCTCTCAGCACTAAGGGACTTAACATCTGAGGTCATCAGTCCCCTAGACTTAGAACTACTTAAACCTAACTAATCTAAGGACATCACACACATCAATGGCCGAGGCAGGATTCGAACTTGCGACCGTAGAAGCAGCGTGGTTCCGGACTGAAGCGCCTAGAACCGCTCGGTCACAACGGCCGGCCCGAGCGCTGATCACTGTATGTCACCTGAGTAATAAATCCAGCAGAGACATTTCAACCATTCTAAGGCTGCCAAAGCCGGCTGCTTGCGATACGACTCTGAAGTGGAAACGCGAAGGAACAAGTACAGCTGAAACACCACCGGCCACACCTCACGTACTGACGGGCAGGAACCGCCGAGCTCTGCAGGGAGTGCTCCTCGAAAGTCGTGTGAAATCATCGGAAGGAATCACTCGAGAGTTTCAAAATGTTCAAATGTGTGTGAAATCTTATGGGACTTAACTGAAAAGGTCATCAGTCCCTAAGCTTACATACTACCTAACCTAAATTATCCTAAGGACAAACACATACACCCACGCCCGAGGGAGGACTCGAACCTCCGCCGGGACAAGCCGCACAGTCCATAACTGCAGCGCGAGTTTCAAAGTGCTACCGGCGGTCCAGCTAGGAGACTAAATGTGCTTATGGAGTTAAAGGTGGAAATGTGCGTTTGGCGTCATTGGCCGGGAGGCCCCTTACGGGGCAGGTCCGGCCGCCTTGGTACAAGTCTTATTACATTCGACGCCACATTGCGCGACCCACGCGCCGGATGTGGATGAAATGATGATGAAGACAACACCCAGGAAGATCCTTTATCATTTAGTTACAATATAGCAGGTCAACAACTGGAAGCAGTTAATTCCATAAATTATCTGGGAGTAGCCATTAGGAGTGATTTAAAATAGAATGGCCATATAAAGTTGATCGTTGGTAAAGCATATGCCAGACTGAGATTCATTGAAAGAATCCTAAGGAAATGCAATCCGAAAACAAAGGAAGTAGGTTACAGTACGCTTGTTCGCCCACTGCTTGAATATTGCTCAGCAGTGTGGGATCCGTACCAGATAGGGCTGATAGAAGAGATAGAGAATATCCAACGCAGAGCAGCGCGCTTCGTTACAGGATCATTTGGTAATCGAGAAAGCGTTACGGACATGATAGATAGCCGGCCGCTGGTGGCCGAGCGGTTCTGGCGCTACAGTCTGGAACCGCGCGACCGCTACGGTCGCAGGTTCGAATCCTGCCTTGGGCATGGATGTGTGTGTTGTCCTTAGGTTAGTTAGGTTTAAGTAGTTCTAAGTTCTAGGGGACTTATGACCTCAGCAGTTGAGTCCCATAGTGCTCAGAGCCATTTGATCCATTTTAGATGATAGATAAACTCCAGTGGAAGACTCTGCAGTAGAGATGCTCAGTAGCTCGGTACGGTCTTTTGTTGACGTTTCGAGAACATACCTTCACCGAAGAGTCAGGCAGTATATTGCTCCCTCCTACGTGTATCTCGCGAAGAGACCATGAGGATAAAATCAGAGAGATTGGAGCCCACACAGAAGCATACCGACAATGCTTCTTTCCACAAACAATACGAGACTGGAATAGAAGGGAGAACCGATAGAGGTACTCAATGTACCTTCCGCCACACACCGTCAGGTGGCTTGAGGAGTATGGATGCACATGTAGATGTAGATCACAGCTGTTTAGCTTCTGCATCCCTAATAAGCCGAAGCAATTTGCGGTATGACCGTATGTACTGCGTCCCGTGCGTCGAAGTGATGGTTCTCGTACTCGATTGCGACGATGGAAGAACTCAAGCCACAAATAAATTCTTTCAAACACTAGGATGGCAGAAGGCGGTCCTCTAATTACTAATACTGCCACCTCTGTGTTCTACAGACGAGAGACGCGTACTCCCAACCGCAAGGATGGAGTTCGGTTAACGTCTCAACGTAAGTATAGGAAGAGGAATTTCTCTCAATTACTGAACACTGCGTACCCAACGACGACTTCCAACCCGGAGGTGAAGTCCCGAATCGTATAGGTACGCAACAGTATAGTGCCTAACTGTTCTAACTACACTCCTGGAAATGGAAAAAAGAACACATTGACACCGGTGTGTCAGACCCACCATACTTGCTCCGGACACTGCGAGAGGGCTGTACAAACAATGATCACACGCACGGCACAGCGGACACACCAGGAACCGCGGTGTTGGCCGTCGAATGGCGCTAGCTGCGCAGCATTTGTGCACCGCCGCCGTCAGTGTCAGCCAGTTTGCCGTGGCATACGGAGCTCCATCGCAGTCTTTAACACTGATAGCTTGCCGCGACAGCGTGGACGTGAACCGTATGTGTAGTTGACGGACTTTGAGCGAGGGCGTATAGTGGGCATGCGGGAGGCCGGGTGGAAGTACCGCCGAATTGCTCAACACGTGGGGCGTGAGGTCTCCACAGTACATCGATGTTGTCGCCAGTGGTCGGCGGAAGGTGCACGTGCCCGTCGACCTGGGACCGGACCGCAGCGACGCACGGATGAACGCCAAGACCGTAGGATCCTACGCAGTGCCGTAGGGGACCGCACCGCCACTTCCCAGCAAATTAGGGACACTGTTGCTCCTGGGGTATCGGCGAGGACCATTCGCAACCGTCTCCATGAAGCTGGGCTACGGTCCCGCACACCGTTAGGCCGCCTTCCGCTCACGCCCCAACATCGTGCAGCCCGCCTACAGTGGTGTCGCGACAGGCGTGAATGGAGGGACGAATGGAGACGTGTCGTCTTCAGCGATGAGAGTCGCTTCTGCCTTGGTGCCAATGATGGTCGTATGCGTGTTTGGCGCCGTGCAGGTGAGCGCCACAATCAGGACTGCATACGACCGAGGCACACAGGGCCAACACCGGGCATCATGGTGTGGGGAGCGATCTCCTACACTGGCCGTACACCACTGGTGATCGTCGAGGGGACACTGAATTGTGCACGGTACATCCAAACCGTCATCGAACCCATCGTTCTACCATTCCTAGACCGGCAAGGGAACTTGCTGTTCCAACAGGACAATGCACGTCCGCATGTATCCCGTGCCACCCAACGTGCTCTAGAAGGTGTAAGTCAACTACCCTGGCCAGCAAGATCTCCGGATCTGTCCCCCATTGAGCATGTTTGGGACTGGATGAAGCGTCGTCTCACGCGGTCTGCACGTCCAGCACGAACGCTGGTCCAACTGAGGCGCAAGGTGGAAATGGCATGGCGAGCCGTTCCACAGGACTACATCCAGCATCTCTACGATCGTCTCCATGGGAGAATAGCAGCCTGCATTGGTGTGAAAGGTGGATATACACTGTACTAGTGCCGACATTGTGCATGCTCTGTTGCCTGTGTCTATGTGCCTGTGGTTCTGTCAGTGTGATCATGTGATGTATCTGACCCCAGGAATGTGTCAATAAAGTTTCCCCTTCCTGGGACAATGAATTCACGGTGTTCTTATTTCAATTTCCAGGAGTGTATAAACTCCCCTGAGAGCAAAGACAGCAAGTCCGGCTGTACCAACAAAGCTGATATCGAGCTACTGTCTCACACGGGCGCTCACAACGGAAGACCTCGTCTCTCCACCGCTGGCATCCCAGCAAGACTCGGCTCCCCACCATTGTAATTCCGAAAACGAATCATATTCCCGAAACCACGGAATATTCTCCCTCTCTATAGATTCTTCGGAACGCCGACCAACCATATTCTAGCCTTTTGTCGTCCAGCGCGGAAAGTTTGCGCGGAAATACCTATACTCATACAATGGTATGCTTCTGAGTAAAAATCATTGGAAATAACCCAGCATGCGTGGTTTGCGAGGTGCCGCTTCTTCGTTCCTAAAGTATTATCCGGTTACCCTTCCGGCCCTACTACAATAGCGGCCGATAGCGGCTGGTTGCCCCTGTATTGCGTCTTCGCGCTCAGTTGTCACGACGTCCGTCTAGCTACTTCGTATGTTTCAGCAGGACCAACACCTGTGCGGGCCTTCCATCCAGAGCTTTAGTTCTTCCTGCCGTTTCATCTCCACAGGGGTTCCAACCTCTACTAGTATAGCCAATCATTCATTACGCCGTTTTGATAATAAAGACACTACGTCACCTTTCATGCAATAAGCGTTAACCGTTATTTACAAGGTGTATGTGACAATGTCAGTCTCCTTTATATATATTCGTGTATACGATGTACAACGTATCACATGATACCTAATTGTGTTTGTAGATCGTCGCAAAGTATGTGGATGAGTGCTTGTAAGGTGCAAAATTGAAGCCACCTTACAACATATGACAGTAGTACACGGGGAATACACCTGTCGTATAATGTTACCCCTTTTACTGGATTTGACAATGTATGACTATTGGATATCGAAATCAGAGTATTAGTTCATTTTCCTAAGGGGTTTCCAGATGTTAGAAAGAAATGCAGTAAAATGGAACAATGCTGAATCTAGGACCTTTCTGTACCATGTTCATTAAGTGGTTTTTCTATTGGATTTGCGGTCGCCAATCTACCTAGGCAAAGAAATCGTTAAGTTTGAGACAAGCGGAAGAAGTTAATTTAACCCACTTTCCTGTTGTCCCCTAACTCAGTTTCACAAACAAATATAACTTTTCGGGATAAGATTCTGAGAAAGACACAGGAATCTCTTAGCTGCTACACTTACATACGTATATAGTTTTGATCTAGAAAGGGCACGAATTTTTCGTCATCGCCATGTGCTACAAAAAATTTGCTATGTTTGCATTTTGTGTAAAGAATAAATTATTTAAATATATAAACGTATTAAGACACTTTGTTTATACCTTTCTCTTAACAAATGACTGGTCAAAAGTCAAAGGTAGGGTGTGGTCACTCTGTATTGTAATTCAGCATTTTATGCAACTCTCCTTCAATGTTACGGAGCCTCAAAAGCAATTTTTTATCGCTCTTTGTACTTTACTGAGTTTTATTTGTAACTGGAAGAGTTTTATCTTTCCTTTACTCAAAACTTATTTACTCACATTCAATCTACTTATTGCCACAAAGAGAGTACGAATATTAAGATCGTTAAATTTGTCTGAAAGCATCTACTTCAGTGCTAAGGCAAAATTTCACTTCAGCACTTCTACTACGTTAATCATACACTACTGTTACCTTCACTTTAAAAGTTAGTTCTCAAGAATTATTTAAAGATAAAAATTAGTGCTTGTAGATACTGATTAAAGCACATCAAATCTTTTTTTCTTTTTTTTATCGCAGGTTCACTCGGAATAATCAAACACCAGGTGAGGATACTATATAGGTGAATGATTAGGAATAAAATAACAGGGTGAAACAAATTTAATATTTAAGACAATAATTATTAAAAAAAGTTAATTTTGAATTGATGGATCACCTTCTGGAGTACTAATTTCGTACCCGGTTGCCTGTAGTCGTTAAGTGCGGGGACAGTATTGGCGGCTACACTACCCATGGTACACCATACAAGCTTCTTGAAGCGTGAACTAACTAATTCTTCTTGGCGTCGTTTTGACGTCCATAACATAGCCCAATAACTTGTGCCAGAGCCGTAATAATTCAGCAGTAGTAATCGGAGGCTATTGTCCAAAAATTTCCAGGCAAGCCGTCACCTGCTACGTCCGAGTGTTGCCTTTTACACCGCTGCCCACTGACTGTGTCTTCTCGTTCCCTCTCGCTCTACTGGTAGCGCTCCAAAACTCATGCCACCTTTTACGCTTCCCGCCGTTACTTCCGTACAGAACAAAACCGCTCCATCTTTTACATAACAGATATGTTACACAATATTCCTAAGCGTGTCCCATTTTATACAAATGACAAATAGCACAAATATATAAAACAACATACATTAACATTTTAATTTCATTAATCAGTGTCAAAATATTATTCAGTAAATTATATATTTCACATATTTCCTAACATAAGTTAAGACATACATTAGCAGAGCACCATCCCATCACATATATATCTCAATTTCCAGAAAGTGTTACGACAAATTTTAAATGCAAAAAATTTTTTATTATTAGGATGATAGAATGAATAATAGTGTTGTAACACATTTGAATTTTTAAGGCAATGGTCTGTGGATAGTAACGTAACTAGAATGGACTGCCCTGCCAAGAGGCCCGACTTGAACGTAATGGAACACTGCCTTCTGTGATTTCTGTTTCTTGAGGAAAAATGACCGCAATTCCTCCACAGGCATTTCAGACAACTCATTGAAAATGTCCGCAGCTGAATTCTGTCGCCATAAACGCGAAGATCCGACGCACCCGACACTTACGTCCACCAATAGGTGTCCCGATAATTTTGTCCAGAGAGTGCATGCGGAACATTTCAAGTAGAATTTATGTACACTTGGTAACTTAGAATGTTTTATGGACACTTGGTGCCTATTCATAAGATTGTAATTAACTATGTTCATGAACTTCACAAAGGAATTGCTTTGTGATATAGAAAGATTTTTGATTCGTCTAACTTCCTGTTTCTGTAGGGAGATTTAACACATTTCCTTGCCAAAGATTAACTACTGCATAGTGCAGATCGTTTTACCTTTCAGTATTTACTTGTCTCTTAATTCATCAATTCGGGATACAAATGAATTGCTGACAACAGATTTCACCAAGGAAAAAACGACCATTGTTATTGTGATAAACTGCGTGAACTGAAGCACAAAAAATATTTGTGTGTAAGTCCCACACTAAATGCCAGTTACTTCTGTTCAATGAATTTTGTTTGCCTAAGTAAGTAGACATCCCGAAAATGTTATCCTATCAACGCGAGAATATATGCAAATATATTAATGCAAAAAGGTGGGAATTTGAGGATAAGGGACCTGGATACACTGAAAGACCCAGAGGTTGTAGAGAGCGTCACGGAGAGCATTAGAGAATGATTGACAAGCATGGGGGAAAGAAATTCAGTGGAGGGAGAATGGGTAGCTTTGAGAGATGAAATACTGAGGGTAGCAGAGGATCAAGTAGGTAAAAAGACGAGGGCTAGTAAAAATCCTTGGGTAATAGAAGAGATATTGAATTTAAGGGCGATGTTCTTGAGGGCAATATTATAGAAATGGAAGAGAATGTAGATGAAGATGAAATAGGAGATATGATACTGCGTGAAGAGTTTGACAGAGCACAGAAAGACCTAAGTCGAAACAAGGCCCCAGTAGTAGACAATATTCCATTAGAACTACTGACAGCCATGGGAGAGCCAGGACTAAGAAAACTCTACCATTTAGTGAGCAAGATGTATAAGACAGGCGAAATACCCTCAGACTTCAAGAAGAATATAATAATTCCAATCCCAAAGAAAGTAGGTGTTGACAGACGTGAAAAATACCGAACTATCAGTTTAATAAGCCACGTCTGCAAAATGCTAACACAAATTTTTTACAGACGAATGGAAAAACTGGTAGAAGCCGACCTCGGGGAAGATCAGTTTGGATTCCGTAGAAATGTTGGAACACGTGAGGCAACTCTGACCCTACGACTTATCTTAGAAAATAGATTAAGGAAAGGCAAACCTACGTATCTAGCATTTGTAGACTTAGAGAAGGCATTTGACAATGTTGACTGGAATACTCTCTTTCAAATTCTGAAGGTGGCAGGGGTAAAATACAGGGAGCGAAAGGCTACTTACAATTTATACAGAAACTAGGTGGCAGTTATAAGAGTTGAGGGGCATGAAAGGGAAGCAGTGATTGGGAAGGGTGTGAGACGATGTTATTCAATCTGTATATTGAGCAAGCAGTAAAGGAAACAAAACAAAAATTCGGAGTAGGAATTAAAATCCATGGAGAAGAAATAAAACTTTGAGGTTCGCCGATGACATTGTAATTCTGTCAGAGACAGCAAAGGACCTGGAAGAGCAGCTGAACGGAATGGACAGTGTCTTGAAAGGAGGATATAAGATGAACATCAACAAAAGCAAAACGAGGATAATGGAATGTAGTTGAATTAAATCAGTTGATGCTGCGGGAATTAGATTAGGAAATGAGACATTTAAAGTAGTAAATGAGTTTTGCTATTTGAGGAGCAAAAAACTGATAATAGTCGAAGTAGAGAAGATATAAAATGTAGACTGGCAATGGCAGGGAAAGCGTTTCTGCAGAAGAGAAATTTGTTAACATCGAGTATAGGTTTAAGCGTTGGGAAGTCGTTTCCAAAAGTATTTGTATGGAGTGTAGCCATGTATGGAAGTGAAACATGGACGATAACTAGTTTGGACAAGAAGAAAATAGAAGCTTCGAAATGTGGTGCTACAGAAGAATGCTGAAGATTAGATGGGTAGATCACATAACTAATGAGGAGGTATTGAAAAGGATTGGAGGGAAGTGAAATTTGTGGCACAACTTGACTAGAAGAAGGGATAGGTTAGCAGGGCATATTTTGAGGCATCAAGGGATCACCAGTTTAGTATTGGAGGGCAGCGTGGAGGGTAAAAATCGTAGAGGGAGACCAAGAGATGAATACACTAAACAGATTTAGAAGGATGTAGGTTGCAGTAGGTACTGGGAGATGAAAAAACTTGCACAGGATAGAGTAGCATGGAGAGCTGCATCAAACCAGTCTCTGGACTGAAGACCACAACAACAAATGCACCGAGTACTGAGATCCTAAAGATTACTGGAAAATTAGCTGAAACTCACGTTTATCACATCAGCTATAAAACTTTTCCAATTTATGATTTCATCAACATGTGGACTCACCAGCTTAGAAGCTTCTACTTCGTTTATTATTTGTTCTTCGGAGATAGTTACTAAAAATTTGGATGAGTTTTATAGAAATCTAAAACTAATTTGTGAGAAGCCAATTAACATCTACCCAAAACCATCATTTACTGTTAATTTTGTTGATACTTTTTTACTTGGCCTCAACATTATTTGTGTCGTCTGTAAAAGGGGAACAATTTCTTCTGCTGATTCAAATAAAATGGTGAATAGACAAGTAGGGCAATAAGATCACTAGTCTCCTTATCAAATTCTGAGGAATGACAATACAATACATGGAGTCAAAATTCCTGTAACCTTCTCTTTAGATGGCAACTAAAATATGGTTATGCTGATCCACGTATTTCGCAGAAACTCTAATGTTATGACTGACACAAAAATGAACGCCTACGATAAGTCGTAGAAGATCTTAACTCTAGATATTTTCTCCTTTAAAATCATTTTTATGTTCTCAGTGTACATATAAATAGCTGCCTCAGCAGATTATGTTTAGCTGAGTGTCACTACTGTAGAATTGTGTGACAACCGTCGAACAGATAAACCTCCACAAAATTCTGGAAATATGTCAGGTGAGAGCGTTCATCATTCATTAAATTCTGAAGTGAGCCTTCTTAGTTAGGAGCCAAGCAATAGCATATTTTAGAATCGGAAAAACTTGAATTAATGATGTATTACACATCTGACTAAGAGCACTGCGTATAGGATACTGATGATTTTCCTTGTTCTGCTTGTGGATGTTATAATTTAATTTCACTAAATTTCCTTTATATCGCTTCTGCATTTTTTGCAATATCTACTGAACTAATTGTACTAATTTTCTCATGTAGCAGCATCGAGGTGCCTAACAAACAGCATGTTCTTCATTCACGTAGCAGTAACGGTCGCCAAGGAAAGCATGAAACATTGACAGCTCTTCTGTTAGCAGCAATGTATTACTTAGTTGTTGATTCAGCACTTTGACACTCTTTTGACAGCACTTGGTCTGTTCCACGGGACTCTCAGGTAACACTTAGCAAAGAGCAGGAAGTGCGAAGAAATACTAACTTTTACGTGCGGTACATTATTCGTTGCAGTACCGATTTCGAGGTATAAAAGATTCCTAAGAAATTATTCCAGAACTTTTTGAGAGAAGTTTAGTGAAGTTGCGACAAACCTAAATGAGGCGGAACATGTACAGAGAGAATTTGGTCCCACTTCTCCAGAACACAAAGCAGTTATGATAACTGCTTCACCGCGACGTGTATTAACACTATATGTAAAGTGAAGGGCGATGACTGCTACACTATGTGATCTTAAGTATCCGGACACCTGGCTGATAATGACTTGCAAGTTTATGGCACCCTCCATCGGTAATGCTGGAATTCAATATGGTGTTGGCCCACCCTTAGCCTTGATGACAGCTTCCACTGTCGCAGGCATTCATCCAATCAAGTGCTGGGACGTTTCTTGGGGAATAGCAGCCCATTCATCACGGAGTGCTGCACTGAGGTTTCGGTGTCGGTCGGTGAGGCATGGCACGACGTCGGCATTCCAAAACATCCCAAAGGTGTTCTATAGGATTCAGGTCAGGACTATGCAGGCCAGTCCATTACAGGGATGTGTAACGACTCCGCCACAGGCCGTCCATTGTGAACAGGTGCTCGATAGTGTTGAAAGATGCCATCGCTATCCCCGAATTGCTCATCAATAATGGGACGCAAGAAGGTGCTCAGACCATCGATGTAGTCCTGTGCTGTGATAGTGCCCCGCAGAACAACAAGCGGTGCAAGCCACCTCCATGAAAAACACAACCACAGCATAACACCACCGCCTCCGAATTTTACTGTTGGCACTACACACGCTGGCAGATGACGTTCACAGGGCATTCGCCATACCTACACCCTGCCATCGGATCGCCACATTGCGTACCGAGATTCGTGACTCCACACAACCTTTTTCCACTGTTTAATCGTCCAACGTTTACGCTCCTTACACCAAGGGGGGCCTCGTTTGACATTTACCTGCGTGATGTGCGGCTTATGAGCAGTCGCTGGACCATGAATGAAATTCAAGTTTTCTCACCTCCCGCCTAACTGTCATAGTACTTGAAGTGTATCCTGATGCAGTTTGGAGGAGGAGGAGGAGATTAGTGTTTAACGTCCCGTCGACAACAAGGTCATTAGAGACGGAGCGCAAGCTCGGGTTAGGGAAGGATGGGGAAGGAAATCGGCCGTGCCCTTTCAAAGGAACCACCCCGGCATTTGCCTGAAGCGATTTAGGGAAATCACGGAAAACCTAAATCAGGATGGCCGGAGACGGGATTGAACCGTCGTCCTCCCGAATGCGAGTCCAGTGTGCTAACCACTGCGCCACCTCGCTCGGTGATGCAGTTTGGAATTCCTGTGTGATGGTCTGGATAGATGTCTGCCTATTACACATCACGACCCTCTTCAACTGTTGGCGGTCTCTGTCCCTTCACGTTTCCACTTCACAATCACATCGGAAACAGTGGATCTGGGATGTTTAAGAGTGTGGAAATCTTGCGCGCAGATGTATGACACAAGTGACACCCAATCACCTGACCATATTCGAAGTCCATGCGTTCCGTGGAGCTCCCACTCTGCTCTCTCACAATGTCTAACGGCTACTGAGGTCGCTGATATGGAGTACCTGGAAGTAGGTGGCAGCACCATGCACCTAATATGAAAAACGTATGTTTTTGGGGCTGTCCGGATACTTTTGATCACATAGTGCACCAGCTGCAGCGGAACATTAAGTGGAATCAGCGGCAACGGGCGAAAATATGTACCGGACCGCGATTCGAACCCGGTATCTTCTGCTTACTAGGCAGTCCAATCCGGTACGCATTTACGTCCGTCTTCCCTGATTCCGCTTAATGTCCCGCGGCAGTTGATAGCAGTCATCATCCTTCATAGTGTTTCACAGCTGTGGGATATGAAGTAACAGACAACTCGCACTCAAATAAAATGTATTATCAGCTTGGATGTGGCATCAATTAAACGCGCCTAGTCAGCTGGTATCAAGTGCACTACGGATCAGTCTGACGGGCCCTAGAAGAACCAGCTGCTCTGATCTCTTCACTAATCTCGGACGCTCCCGCACACTGGAGCGGAAAAGGCGCTGCCGAAAATAGCGGCGGGAATTAGCATAGAGGGTGGCTTGCCGCCTGAGAGTGAGGGGCGGAATTAAGCCACGGCGGTGGTGCGATTCAGGAGTGGCACAAATACATTTAAAGCTGAGGGGTGGGGGCGGCGTGGTAGATAGCGACTACCGCTCAGCTTCTACAAGTGTAGCTATTTGTACGTGCCGGGAAGGGAAAGTGGAGAGCGCACAGAGAAAGAGAGAGAGAGCTTGCCTGCATCTGCCATCTTTTTCGCCGGCTAACGTACAGTACTGTTTCTGAAACGTACTTGTTTCTCTCTTCTTTTCTCCTTTTACAGCGACAAACGTATAGGAATGACAGATGACGTGGGATATTTCTTTCCTGAAGGGAAGGATTCATTTCAACCTGTCGTTTTATGAGTCTCTAGAATCAAGTATCTGTTTTCTTGTTTTTTTGCCTACTTAGTAACTTGCATTCAACTGAACTATTGTTCTCCCAACTTTTATCTCCCTTCCTGAGCTGCCAATGCCACAGTATAAATTTACACGTTTTCAATTTTCTTCTTTGTTCTACTCTTTACTAACAAACATGAACTATGTTCTCTTGCTGCACAGAAATTATTTGATTTACTACTCTCGCCATTATTATTATTTCCTTCACTTTGTCAGACGTTAAGTCCGGTTAAAAATGGAGTGACGCGGACCTTGATCAAGCGTCACTTCCTTTTAACTGTACAGTATGTGTTATATTGCATTTAGGAACTTTCGGGTAATTGAACATGTATCAATAATTACGGATTTCTGTAGTTGTATATATATGTTTGGATGTAGCTGTATTGCATTGATGTACTGGTGGATATTGTGTGGTATGACTCCTGTAGTTCATAGTATAATTGGTATGATGTCAACTTTATCCTGATGCCACATGTCTTTGACTTCCTCAGCCAGTTGGATGTATTTTTCAATTTTTTTCTCCTGTTTTCTTTTGTATATTTGTTGTATTGGGTATGGATATTTCGATTAGTTGTGTTAATTTCTTCTTTTTATAGGTGAGTATGATCTCAGGTTTGTTATGTGGCGTTGTTTTATCTGTTATAATGGTTCTGTTCCAGTATTATTTGTATTCATCATTCTCCAGTACATTTTGTGGTGTATACTTTTATGTTGGAACGTGTTGTCTTAAAAGTTTATGTTGTAAGGCAAGCTGTTGATGTATTATTTTTGTGACATTGTCATGTCTTCTGGGGTATTCTGTATTTGCTAGTATTGTACATCCGCTTGTGATGTGATCTACTGTTTCTATTTGTTGTTTACAAAGTCTGCATTTATCCGTTGTGGTATTGGGATCTTTAATAATATGCTTGCTGTAATACCTGGTGTTTATTGTTTGATCCTGTATTGCAATCATGAATCTTTCTCTCTCACTGTATATATTGCCTTTTCTTAGCCATGTGTTGGATGCGTCTTGATCGATGTGTAGCTGTGTTAGATGATACGGGTGCTTGCCATGAAGTGTTTTCTTTTTCCAATTTACTTTCTTCGTATCTGTTGATGTTATGTGATCTATAGGGTTGTAGAAGTGGTTATGAAATTGCAATGGTGTAGCCGATGTATTTATATGAGTGATTGCCTTGTGTATTTTGCTAGTTTCTGCTCGTTCTAGAAAGAATTTTCTTAAATTGTCTACCTGTCCATAATGTAGGTTTTTTATGTCGATAAAACCCCTTCCTCCTTCCTTTCTGCTTAATGTGAATCTTTCTGTTGCTGAATGTATGTGATTTATTCTATATTTGTGGCATTGTGATCGTGTAAGTGTATTGAGTGCTTCTAGGTCTGTGTTACTCCATTTCACTACTCCAAATGAGTAGGTCAATATTGGTATGGCATAAGTATTTATAGCTTTTGTCTCGTTTCTTGCTGTCAATTCTGTTTTCAGTATTTTTGTTAGTCTTTGTCTAGGAGGAGGAGATTAGTGTTTAACGTCCCATCGACAACGAGGTCATTAGAGACGGAGCACAAGCTCGGGTTAGGGAAGGATGAGGAAGGAAATCGGCCGTGCCCTTTCAAAGGAACCATCCCGGCATTTGCCTGAAGTGATATAGGGAAATCACGGAAAACCTAAATCAGGATGGCCGGACGCGGGATTGAACCGTCGTCCTTCCGAATGCGAGTCCAGTGTGCTAACCACTGCGCCACCTCGCTCGGTAGTCTTTGTCTATATTTTTCTTTTAGTTCTTCTTTAGTATTTGTATTATCTATTCCTATTATTTGTCTGTATCCTAGATATTTATAGGCATCCGTTTTTTCCATCGCTTCTATGCAGTCGCTGTGGTTATCCAATATGTAATCTTCTTGTTTAGTGTGTTTTCCCTTGACTATGCTATTTTTCTTACATTTGTCGGTTCCAAAAGCCATACTTATATCATTGCTGAATCCTTCTGTTATCTTTAGTAATTGGTTGAGTTGTTGATTTGTTGCTGCCAGTAGTTTTAGATCATCCATGTATAGCAAATGTGTGATTTTGTGTGGGTATGTTCCAGTAATATTGTATCCATAATTTGTATTATTTAGCATGTTGGATAGTGGGTTCAGAGCAAGGCAGAACCAGAAAGGACTTAATGAGTCTCCTTGGTATATTCCACACTTAATCTGTATTGGCTGTGATGTGATATTATTTGAATTTGTTTGGATATTAAGTGTGGTTTTCCAATTTTTCATTACTATGTTTAGGAAATGTATCAATTTAGGCTCTACTTTGCATATTTCCAATATTTGTAGTAACCATGAGTGGGGTATACTATCAAAAGCTTTTTGGTAATCAATGTATGCGTAGTGTAGCGACCTTTGTTTAGTTTTAGCTTGATATGTCACCTCTGCATCTATTATCAGTTGCTCTTTACATCCTCGTGCTCCTTTGCAACAGGCTTTTTGTTCTTCATTTGTAATTTTGTTCTGTGTTGTATGCGTCATTAATTTCTGTTTAATGACTGAAGTTAATATTTTGTATATTGTTGGTAGGCATGTTATGGGGCGATATTTAGCTGGGTTCGCTGTGTCTGCTTGATCTTTAGGTTTCAGATATGTTATTCCGTGTGTAAGTGTATCAGGGAATGTGTATGGGTCTGCAATGTAACTGTTAAATAATTTAGTTAGATGTGAATGTGTTGAGGTGAACTTCTTTAACCAGAAATTTGCTATTTTATCATTTCCAGGGGCTTTCCAGTTGTGAGTAGAATTAATTGCTTGGGTGACTTCATGTTGCAAAATTAACACTTCAGGCATTTGTGGTATCATCTTGTATGTGTCTGTTTCTGCTTGTATCCACGGTGCATGCCTGTTATGTTGTACCGGGCTTGACCATATGTTGCTCCAGAAGTGTTCCATGTCTGTTATGTTTGGTGGATTGTTTATTTTAATGTGTGTGTTATCTATTGTCTGGTAAAATTTCTTTTGGTTTGTGTTGAATGTTTGGTTTTGTTTCCTTCTATTTTCAGTTTTTTGTATCTTCTGATTCGTTTGGATAATGCTTGTATTTTCTGCTTCTTTTTGTCTAATTGCTCTGTCGCTTCTTGTTGTGAGATTTTACCTAACCTTTTTCGTTTTTTTTTCCGAGATTTCATTTCTTATAAATTGTGTTAGCTGTCCGATGTCTTTTCTGAGTTTTTCTATTTTGATCTGTAGCCTGTGTTGCCATGCTGGTTTTTTGGGTTTCTTCTGTGTGTTGGTTGGTTCTGATCTCTGCCTAGTGTGTATATTTAGTGTAGTGAGTGCTCCTTTATAAACCAGTAGTTGTAACTATTCCATAGTTGTGTTTTCATTTATTTTGTTGTGTATGATTGTGTTGATAGTTTTTATTGTTGTTTCGACTTGTGGGTTTTTTGGTGGTCTATGCAAGAATGGTCTAATGTCTGTATTTGTGTCTTTGTATTCTATATATGTTAGCTGAAATTTTTCTTCTATATCTAACATCTGTGTCACTTCGTGTTCTATTTGTGCTTGTTCTGGTGGCTGTCTTAAGATTTCGTTTTCCTCTGATTGTTTAATTGGTGCGTGGTGTTCTTTGTTTGTTTGCTCTGGGATGTTTGAGTCCATTACTGTATTTTCTTCTTCTTCTGATTGCACATTATTTTGTTCCAGTATTTGTTGTACTTGTTGTTTGATGTTTTATAATTCTGACTGGGGTATCCTGTTATTTTTTATTATTACACGGATCTGATCAGCTAGTCGTTGTTCTGTTAAAAATTTTAATTCTGGGTATCTGGTAATAAATGTTGTGTATACTTGTGATCTGTATCCAGTTGTGTTGGTTCCTAGGTTTGTTGCTTGGTAATAACAGAACATGAGGTGTCGATTAACTTCATCTGACCATCTCATCCTCTGTCTTTGTCTTCCTTCTAGGGTGGTTGCAGGAACCATATCCTGCAAAACACCTCTATTTGGATTTAAATCATTTTCCAGTTGGCTAGCAGTGTCGTTACCATTGTGGGCGGGCATAGGGTTCAAGCGTCATCCCCGACCATGACGGCGCTTGTCCGAGGCTTCTTTAGTTCTGTCCTGAACCAACTAATCACACTAAAAGGGGGGTTAGCCCTATTAGTGGTTTGTTCTTTTCGTCGCCTTTTACGACTGGCAGAACATACCGGAGGCCTATTATTATTATTATTATTATCTTTCCTTGCCCAGACGTTATGTCTGGTTAAAAATGGAAAGTGACGCTTACCTTCAGCAAGCGTGGCTTCCTTTTAACTGTTCGGTATATGTTACATTGCATTTAGGAACTTTCGGGTAATTGAACATGTATCAATAATTACAGATTTCTGTAGTGTATATATACGTCTGGATGTAGCTGTATTGCGTTGATGTACTGGTGGATATTGTGTGGTATGATTCCTGTAGTTGATAGTGTAATTGGTATAATGTCAACTTTATCCTGATGCCGCATGTCCTCGACTTCCTCAGCCAGTTGGATGTACTTTTCAATTTCTTCTCCTGTTATCTTCTGTATATTTGTTGTATTCGGTATGGATATTTCGATTAGTTGTGTTAATTTCTTCTTTTTATTGGTGAGTATGATGTTAGGTTTGTTATGTGGTGTTGTTTTATCTGTTATAATGGTTCTGTTCCAGTATAATTTGTATTCATCATTCTCCAGTACATTTTGTGGTGCATACTTGTATGTGGGAACGTGTTGTTTTATTAGTTTATGTTGTAAGGCAAGTTGTTGATGTATTGTTTTTGCTACATTGTCGTGTCTTCTGGTGTATTCTGTATTTGCTAGTATTGTACATCCGCTTGTGATGTGATCTACTGTTTCTATTTGTTGTTTGCAAAGTCTGCATTTATCTGTTGTGGTATTGGGATCTTTAATAATATGCTTGCTGTAATATCTGGAGTTTATTGTTTGATCCTGTATTGCAATCATGAATCCTTCCGTCTCACTGTATATGTTGCCTTTTCTTAGCCATGTGTTGGATGCGTCTTGATCGATGTGTGGCTGTGTTACGTGATACAGGTGCTTGCCATAGAGAGTTTTATTTTTCCAATTTACTTTCTTCGTATCTGTTGATGTTATGTGATCTAAAGGATTGTAGAAGTGGTTATGAAATTGCAGTGGTGTAGCCGATGTATTTATATGAGTGATTGCCTTGTGTATTTTGCTAGTTTCTGCTCCTTTTATAAAGAATTTTCTTAAATTGTTTACCTGTCCATGATGTAGGTTTTTTATGTCGATAAATCCCCTTCTTCCTTCATTTCTGCATAATGTGAACCTTTCTGTTGCTGAATGTATGTGATGTATTCTATATTTGTGGCATTGTGATCGTGTAAGTGTATTGAGTGCTTCTAGGTCTGTGTTACTCCATTTCTCTACTCCAAATGAGTAGGTCAATATTGGTATGGCATAAGTATTTATTGCTTTTGTCTTGTTTCTTGCTGTCAGTTCTGTTTTCAGTATTTTTGTTAGTCTTTGTCTGTATTTTTCTTTTAGTTCTTCTTTAATATTTATAGTATCTATTCCTAGATATTTATATGCATCTGTTTTTTTCCATCGCTTCTATGCAGTCGCTGTGGTTATCCAATATGTAATAACCTTGTTTAGTGCGTTTTCCCCTGACTATGCCGTTTTTCTTACATTTGTCTGTTCCAAAAGCCATATTTATATCTTTGCTGAATACTTCTGTCATCTTTCGTAATTGGTTGAGTTGTTGATTTGTTGCTGCCAGTAGTTTTAGATCATCCATGTATAGCAAATGTGTGATTTTGTGTTGGTATGTTCCAGTAATATTATATCCATAATTGGTATTATTTAGCATGTTGGACAGTGGGTTCAGAGCAAGGTAGAACCAGAAATGACTTAATGAATCTCCTCGGTATATTCCACACTTAATCTGTATTGGCTGTGATGTGATACTATTTGAATTTGTTTGGATATTAAGTGTGGTTTTCCAATTTTTCATTACTATGTTTAGGAACTGTACCCAATTTAGGATCTACTTTGTATATTTCCAATATTTGTGGTAACCATGAGTGGGGTACACTATCAAAAGCTTTTTGGTAATCAATGTATGCATAGTGTAGCGACCTTAGTTTCGTTTTAGCTTGGTATGTCACCTCTGCATCTATTATCAGTTGCTCTTTACATCCTCGTGCTCCTTTGCAACAGCCTTTTTGTTCTTCATTTATAATTTTGTTCTATGTGTCATTAATTTCTGTGTAATGACTGACGTTAATATTTTGTATATTGTTGGTAGGCATGTTATGGGGCGATATTTTGCTGGGTTTGCTGTGTCTGCTTGATCTTTAGATTTCAGATAATTTATTCCTCGTGTAAGTGTATCAGCGACTGTGTATGGGTCTGAAATGTAACTGTTAAATAATTTAGTTAGAGGTGAATGTGTTGAGGTGCACTACTTTAGCCAGAAATTTGCTATTTTCTCTTGCCAGGGGCTTTCCAGTTGTGCGTAGAATTAATTGCTCGGGTGACTTCATGTTGCAAAATTATCACTTCAGGCATTTGTGATATCATCTTGTATGTGTCTGTTTCTGTTTGTATCCGCCGTGCATGTCTGTTATGTTGTACCGGGTTTGACTAGATGTTGCTCCAGAAGTGTTCCATGTCTGTTATGTTTGGTGGTTTGTCTATTTTAATGTGTGTGTTATCTATTGTCTGGTAAAATTTCTTTTGGTTTGTGTTGGATGTTTGGTTTTGTTCCCTTCTATTTTCACTTTTATTGTATCTTCTAAGTCGTTTGGCCATTGGTTGTAATTTCTGCTGCTTTTCATCTAATTGCTCTATCGCTTCTTGTTGTGAGATTTTACCTAACATTTTTCGTTTTTTGTCTGACATTTCATTTCTTATAAATTGTGTTAGCTGTCCGATGTCTTTTCTCAGTTTTTCTATTTTGATCTGTAGCCTATGTTGCCATGCTGGTTTTATGGGTTTCTTTTGTGCGTTTGTTGGTTCTGATCTCTGCCTAGTGTGTATATTTAGTGTAGTGAGTGCTCCTATATAAACCAGTAGTTGTAACTCTTCCATAGTTGTATTTTGATTTATTTTGTTGTGTATGATTGTGTTGATAGTTGTTATGGTTGTTTCGACTTGTGGGTTATTTGGTGGTCTATGCAAGAATGGTCTAATGTCTGTATTTGTGTCTTTGTATTCTATATATGTTAGCTGAAATTTTTCTTCTATATCTAACATGTGTGTCACTTCGTGTTCTATTTGTGCTTGTTCTGGTGGCTGTCTTAAGATTTAGTTTTCCTCTGATTGTTTAATTGGTGCGTGGTGTTCTTTGTTTGTTTGATCTGGTATGTTTGAGTCCATTACTGTATTTTCTTCTTCTTCTTCTTCTTCTTCTGATTGCACATTATTTTGTTCCAGTATTTGTTGTACTTGTTGTTTGATGTTTTATAATTCTGACTGGGGTATCCTGATATTTTTGATTACTACACGGATCTGATCAGCTAGTCGTTGTTCTGTTAAAAATTTTAATTCTGGGTATCTGGTAATAAATGTTGTGTATACTAGTGATCTGTATTCAGTTGTGTTGGTTCCTAAGTTTGTTGCTTGGTAATAACAGAACATGAGGTATCGGTTAACTTCATCTGACCATCTCATCCTCTGTGTTTGTTTTCCTTCTAGAGTGGTTGCAGGAAGCATATCCTACAGAACACCTCTATTTGGATTTAAATCATTTTCCATGTGGCTAGCAGTGTGGTTACCATTGTGGACGGGCATAGGGTTCAAGCGTCATCCCCGACCATGACGGCGCTTGTCCGAGGCTTCTTTAGTTCTGTCCTGAACCAACTAATCACACTAAAAGGGGGGTTAGCCCTATTAGTGGTCTGTTCTTTTCGTCGCCTTTTACGACTGGCAGGACATACCGGAGGCCTATTCTTTTCCCGGGCCTCCACGGGTTATTATTATTATTATTATTATTATTATTATTATTATTAAGTGTTAGATTCCATTTTAAATCCAAGACCTATTGTAAACCGTGTGGCATAATGAATGCGATGATAAAATCCAACGAATGCATGGTCAGATGCAATATTGCCAGGATAAATGACCAAATAGAGTGGCAAGATCACTGTTATAATGTTTCGAAAGCAATCACAAATGTTTATCAAGGACAATACAACCGTTAGATTAAGAAATATGCGCAGTATTTCAGTGAGTCTGGATTTGCTGTGGCCATACCAACTGTAGGACTATCAAAACGTGCATACGTTCAGTAATTTTGGAATTTTCAATAATGTTACATCTTCCATAGGTAAACTGATGTGCTAACTTAAAGACTGGCGTCTGATGACAGGGTGACTATAAAAAAAGCATCGTAACTGAGGCGTATAAAACATAATAGTATGTTATCAATAATATTATGTTGTCACTCTCACGGTGTTAAGTTGAAAGCAATGTTTAGTCGAGGAAACAGTTGAGTAAAGGAACAACAGTTGAGATGGACAGGAAAGGGAGTGAGGGTAGGAAAGGGAGTGAGGGTGGGAGGGAGGGAGGAAAGAAGAGGAAAACAGCGAAAATGAGAGAAAGAAAGAGAGAAAGAAAGAGAGAAAGAAAGAAAGAAAGAAAGAGAAGGAGAGCAACGCCGTCACAGTCAGTGATCGATGAGCAGACTTTTTTCAAAGATAAGGTTTCGTGTCAACATAGGCCGCCGTTTTGTGTACATTTTTAAAAACATATTTCACGACGGTAGCACCAAGATTACTGGAGAAGCTCGAAGTTATCATGGAATATTGTTACGCGTTTGGTAAAGTTAATCGGAAATCGTAACCCTTAAGTATTCGGTAGGAAGCAGATGAAAAATAATGTTACAAATAATCCACCGAAAAACTTTTTCTTTTGTTCAATCTGAAAAGATGGGAGACATCAGGAATTGCAATTGCACTCTCTACAAAAACTGGAACATTTTGAAGGTTTGCAGATGCATGCGAAGCGTGATTTATTATGAAAAAAGATATTTCAAGATAAATGATAAAATACTGAAATTATTTAGCTTGAGTAACGAATGAAGTTGTCGTTTTTGAGTTTGTGTGACAATCTCGTAATAACTTTCAGCGATAAAACTGTTAAAATGTTTATAATAAGTTTTTGCACATGACACGTCTTTATTGTACTGCGCCACATGGACGCGTTTTATTTACGAGAGAGACTCTGTGCGCTGCAGGTTCCGACGAATTGTATATTGGCGACCACGAAACAGATTTAACGTCCGCAAATATCGTACTTGCACCTCTTACAAATACTGCATCTTCGCACCCATCACACAACATACTGAAATGCTGTGATAAAAAGCGCAGGCAGCTGCCGTGTCGTAGATCCACACAAGGTCACAGTATAAACGAATATTATTCCGTCGTACGTCTATAAAACGAAAATCCGATTCGTAGTTGTTTTTTTATTAATAGGAAACTACGCGATAGTAAGAAAAAAGTTCTACTTGGTCTTTTGCTTTCTTTTAAATTCTTATATCAGTCACTTGTTTGCAAACGGAATTTTGTCAAAAATAACTGAAGCAGTTTTGTCGTATCAAGTGTGGCTTCACATACATAGGTCGTTCTTCACTCATTCTGAATTACAAAGTCGATCGAATTTGTGGAATACAGCGAAAATATGAAAATATACCACACGCAAGATGAGTTTACTGGCCAGAGAGCCTATACATATATTTTTGGCAAGAAGAGTGTGCGATGTACTATTATTACCACCTAGTAATTTCAAAAAGATAGATAGGATTTTGAAAAGTAACGTCACAGCAACACTTGTAATCTATTACTTGATAACAGATTAAAGCAAACGCCAGTCCTATGAAGCTACGTATGTAACTTTGTGAGTAAATCTAAATACACAAATATGTGTTTGTTTGGACAAGATCGTATATCTCGGAAAGTAGTTCTTCAGCGATTGCTTTGACAATTTGGAGCAACCGTGCATTCGCATACGAGTGTGTTTTATATTCCTACTAGAGCATCCTATGGTATAGAGAGAATACGTTAACAAAAACTTCAAGTTAGCTTTTTTTCAAATCTTAAGTCTCAGAAAGTTCTTCACCGCCTTGTTTGAAAATCTGCAAATTGAAGTATTCCTTTCGACCGTTTCCCTGAACTCGCGCAACGTCGCACGAAATCACGTTCGCAGTCGCGGTTAGAATTCATGCACTCTTGGCCAGTTGGTGCACGCGAGACAAATTACGCGAGTTACTGGTCCACGGATTAATCAGAAACGATTTATGGACGGACGCGGATTACTTCTCTTCACTGCCACACTATCTAATAAATTTAAATAAGGCTCGCCAGCGTCGCTTTAAACAGCACGACTGGATTAAACTTCTCACCACTTCGAAATAAATAATGAAAAGCTCTGCAACAATCCAGTAGCTCTGAGAAAGATTCCGAGAACCAATCTCTGAACTGGGCTGTGTAGACAGCAAACCGTTCATACACTGCCTCTGAATCGCCACTGACTACTCTCGTCACCAACAGAACATGAATCCAGTTCGCAGGGAAAAAGTCACTCTCAAATATGCACGGAAAGAAGTGGCATTTTATTTATCATATCCAAGCCCCTCTCTTTTATCCAACACCAGCTCCAGGTAGCTGATGGCTCCTTACTGTGATCTCTCCAGGTAGCTAATGGCTCATCACTGTGAACTCACGTCCGCGCTCACTAATTTGAACACTCACCGAGAAAAACGAGAAAATGCCTATGTAGCATTAGAATCTGAGTCCAAACAAGGCCCCGGGAGTAGACAACATTCCATTAGAACTACTGACAGCCACGAGAGCCAGTCCTGACAAAACTCTACCATCTGGTGAGCAAGATGTATGAGACAGGCGAAATACCCTCAGACTTCAAGAAGAATATAATAATTCCAATCCCAAAGAAAGCAGGTGTTGACAAATGTGAAAATTACCGAACTATCAGTTTAATAAGTCAAGGCTGCAAAATACTAACGCGAATTCCTAACAGACGAATGGAAAAACCAGTAGAAGCTGACCTCGGGGAAGATCAGTTTGGATTCCGTAGGAATGTTGGAACACGTGAGGCAATACTGACCCTACGACTTATCTTAGAAGCTAGATTAAGGAAGGGCAAACCTACGTTTCTAGCATTTGTAGACGTAGAGAAAGGTTTTGACAATGTTGACTGGAATACTCTCTTTCAAATTCGGAAGGTGGCAGGGATAAAATACAGGGAGCGAAAAGCTATTTACAATTTCTACAGAAACCAAATGGCAGTTATAAGAGTCGAGGGACATCAAAGGGAAGCAGTGGTTAAGAAGGGAGTGAGACAGGGTTGTAGCCTCTCCCCGATGTTATTAAATCTCTATATTGAGCATGCAGTGAAGGAAACAAAAGAAAAATTCGAAGTAGATATTAAAATCCATGGAGAAGAAATAAAAACTTTGAGGTTCGCCGATGACATTGTAATTCTGTCAGAGACAGCAAAGGACTTGGAAGACCAGATAAACGAAATGGACAGTGTCTTAAAAGGAGGGTATAAGATGAACATCAATAAAAGCAAAACAAGGATAATGGAATATAGTCGAATTAAGTCGGGTGATGCTGAAGGAATTAGATTAGGAAATGAGACACTTAAAGTAGTAAAGGAATTTTGCTATTTGGGGAGCAAAAAACTGATGATGGTCGAAGTAGAGAGGATATAAAATGTAGACTGGCAATGGCAAGGAAAGCATTTCTGAAGAAGAGAAATTTGTTAACATCGAGTATAGATTTAAGTGTCAGGAAGTCGTTTCTGAAAGTATTTGTATGGAGTGTAGCCATGTATGGAAGTGAAACATGGACAATAAATAGTTTGGACAAGAAGAGAATAGAAGCTTTCGAAATGTGGTGCTACAGAAGAATGCTGAGGATTAGATGGGTAGATCACATAACTAATGAGGAAGTACTGAATAGGATTGGGGAGAAGAGACGTTTGGGGCACAACTTGACTAGAAGAAGGGATCGGTTGGTAGGACATGTTCTGAGGCATCAAGGGATCACCAATTTAGTATTGGAGGGCAGTGTGGAGGGTAAAAATCGTAGAGGGAGACCAAGAGATGAATACACTAGTCAGATTCAAAAGGATGTAGGTTGCAGTAGGTACTGGGAGATGAAGAAGCTTGCACAGGATAGAGTAGCATGGAGGGCTGCATCAAACCAGTCTCAGGACTGAAGACCACAACAACAGCAGCATTAGAATTCGACACGTGTGCAAGGGAATCTACTATTGAATGCTTCGCAGGCTCTCAGTAGCGGAAAAACAACCTCGATCACGAAGGATCACTAACTCCAGATTTCCGAAATGTTAAACATTTAAAAAGACAAACTCCGCCTCAGAGGGGACGCAACTTATGCCTCAGCCTCCCGAGGGCTGGCGACCGACTCATCGATTTCGCCGAGTTCCAGGCCGCTCCACGAAATTTTAGTACACACAGGCATACGAGGCAGTCAGAATCAAGAGTAGAATGTAAACACTCCAGTTGGCCATTGCCTACTCCTCTTTATAGCGCCCTTGTAAGGTGCTGTCTTCGGAGAGGACTAAGAACTTCTGGAACGGGTGTTGGGGAAAGGCCGGCTGTTGTGGGGAAACTACTCTCCCTGTAAGCCCGCCAAGTGGGAGTTGGAACAGTCACACGGAGTGACACTTTGCACGGAGCCTGGCGCCCTCGCCGGGCTAACCGCTTTTTCACAGGTACAGCCACGCTTAGAAGTCTATAGCTTCAGCAAAGCTGCTCGAGCGAGCTGTCTCGCGCTCACACCACAGCAGTGTGCAACAGTGTGTCGTTCAGGGTGGCTCATTAACGCCTTTAGCTGTAAATTTATTTTTAAAACTGTTGTTTTAATGAGAACTGATAATGAAATTCAACATAGCTTTTAATGTGTTGATGATGCAAAGAAAGGGGGCAGTTAAGTAAGAAACATAGTGTTCATTACGACTGTTGCAGCCTTATAACTGCCGTTTTAGGACGAAATTTAATCTGACAAATGTATGTTTCGTTACCAACGTATTTAAATGTTAAACATAAAAACACAGAATTTCAGTAAATATTACTTATTTTATTTTCTCCAAATGATCCCTGTATTGTACCACTTTTCGAGTGATGCTAATTCGAAGACAAGCTCTTACGCTGAAGTAGCCAGTGAGCTTCTGTGCATGGATTTCGTTCTTTTCATTGCTCAATATAAGCGTCGTGTACATGTAAGTCTGCAAGTCTGCAGCTACGATTGTGTCGGTGTTTAAAGTCGTGAAAATTTACACAGAGGAAAGAGAAGCCTACGAGACTAATTTCACTATGAAACTAATCACGCAAACGTCACATTGTAGGTATACGAGTTCTAGCTGTAGCCACATTTCCTCACTGTCAACATAATCTGAAAATCAATGGAACTGCGGAAACTATTGCCAGCTGAAAAGCAGTATGGCAACTTTATATAACTGCAGATTCATCCCTCGAGTGTTTCTCTTCAAAATAAAATGTATTTTCATAGTGAAAATGTTGGGAAAATTATTTAGACGTTTATTTCTCTGTTCCCATATGAAGAATGCTATTTCTTTCTTTCTTTCCTTCCTTCCTTCCAATTTTTGCACATCGGCTTCTCGCTGTTCGTCTTCCAAACGTCAATAATCTTTTGCATGGAATGTATTGTAATGTTGTTATAAACTGAATTTTCCGTGTTGTTTTCAAAATTTTGAAGTGGATTAAAAGAACACTAAGCGTATTAAGACACAAACGCATAGAATAAACATACAGACTAGGAATCCTGCACTGACATGTTGATGAATCTCACCGCTTTGAACTTCCTATAACCCGACCAGCATGCTACTTTTCAACCCTTTAAAAACCGATACTCTCCATTTAAAGCGGAGTTCCCATCCTAAAACTTCAATTTTTTTAAATTAATGGCTGTTTCACATCTTTGGAGTGTTCATTGTTAGACCCCAAAACGATTTAACTGTATTTGAATTTCAAGTACGTCTAAGACATGCTTGAAATACGGACTGTGTAAGGGGCTGAGGCACCGAAAGATGCCAAAGATAATTTTTGATTTCTATCAACAGCAAAAAGAAACATGTTTATTCCGAACTTCGCATAAACTGACATTAGGAAAAACAAATTGCAAGATTTCCAGGATAATTGAAGCCAAAGGTTTGGCAGTCAGCGGTTGGAAATCATTTACTTTGTCTGTCGACTATGTAAACGTAAATTTAGGAAATGCACTGAAGTCCTGTTCAGCACGATCAACGAGCTTTAAGGAAATAGGTATTGGCTTACAATAAGGTATCCCTACCTAGCACTGCACCTTCTCAAGAAGACTGTGAGTAGACTTTTATTCATAAAATTAAAGAAAAAGGTTACCCTGATCTTAAAATTACCAGAAGAAGCCTCATATACACAGGATGGTAAAACGTTATGGTGAATTGTAATGGGTATGTCTTGTAGCAACATTCATGTTTTGGAAAAATGTTAAAATCTATTTTACCATAAATTTCATTTTCTAAGCTCAGTACCAACTTTTTTTATCATAAACGTTAACCAGTCTGAATTAAATATTTCGGGAAGTAGTCTTGATGCGTTTGCTTACTTCTGTGCATTAACACTATTGAAAATGTGATTTGTTTATTTTATCATCACACGTATGTGCCGATAATTAAAGAAAATTTAAGGCTGAAACTTGAAGTAAACCCTGTAAACAAATTATTAATGTTCATCGTAAAACGAGTGCACAGAACCGTTGAACTGTATCTTGTGAATGTACCTTCAAAATCTGGCGTGTGAAAATTGTGGTGTGATTACCAACAGCTGGTTTTCAGGAATACCCTTAAAATCACATAAAAAAATTCAAAAATCGAAAACCAATGATGTTATGGGTTTCAGAACTTGGGTATTGCTACATCTTTATATAATAGACACGACTTTATAATTTTGTTGCTGTCGGCGAAAGAGAAGAAAAGTTATGTTTTTGGGTCAGAGATGCAGGATTCCATCCACTCACGTTAGTTTCAATACCTTTAAAAACCGTCGATGTGTTTCTCGCCATTTATATGGCAGCAAAGCGTAAACAACAAGAATGATGTTCGTTTCCTCCAAAGAACTATTACGCTCGGCGTAGAGTATAAACGACTGTTCGAACTACTTGGTCGAACACTTGCACGTTTCACCCACAAACACTGATTCGCAGTTTGATGGACAAGTTTTTTTTCTTTCCCCTGGCACACACCAGCATTCTGTCATTCAGTCTCCTGTTATTATCCGCAAGTAAAAAACTGCTGCCATCATTCATCAGTAAATTATTTTCTTGGAAGAATAATCCTCCAGAATATGTGGGAACATGGGTAGTTCCCATATATTTTCGCCTAATGCGATGTAAGAATTGTTTCGCACTTCTGTGTGGTGGTAACGGTGTTACTAAGTCGTAGTCTCGATTGAAGAGCTACCCTACTACTTCAACGTAATATGTCGCGTCTGCTTTTCCCCGCTTCTTTGCGCTGACAAAATGTTTCCACACTTCAGTTGCTGCTTCATCTGGAATACAAACATGGCTGTCTTCTCCTAAAACTTATTTTTTGTGGATAGTCTTCATTTGCAATTATTCTTTTTAAAGTTCACACAACGCCAGTGAGTCACCTATTGTTTCTTTGTATAGTCCACTATAAAAAAAACTAATGCCAGTTGTAAATCAGTAAAGGTAGTCTCGGTGAACACCATTATCTCAGCATTAAAACAATTGCGAGTCAGAGGCCAACTGCAGTACTGAACTCTGAGAGAAAGCCACGCTCACTGCGAACTGTTGCGGGCACAGGGAACTTTGCGTAGGAAATCGACTTTGGCCTTGACCAGAATACCTCGCAGTTAGCGGCCGACAGGTCGGTGTAACCTGCTTCTGGAACATCCTGTCCACTACCTACAGTGTCTTGGGCTCGGTACAAATGGCAACACATTTCCTCTCCGTACACATATCAGTCCGTACAAGAGTCACAAACTCCACCACGTAAGCTCCGGCCACAGCTCACTTAGGAGGATTACGGAAAGACCAGCCAATCGGCTCTAAGCTGCAGGATAACGCCCTCCCCCTGCAGCGAGATATGAGCTCAGGCGGCTATAATAGCGAGCAGGGCTAGCAAAAACGGGCAGCTAAGAAATGGTGTGTTACAAAATGGGGCAAGAAATGAAACGAATTACAGTTGCTCTGTAACGAGCCATAGGAGACAACGAGTTCCTTATACCAAAATACTCAGGAAAATCCCTGAGCAGTCTCTGAAATTTTATCAATAGAGTTTATGTTCACAGCGCACGCGCTCTCTAGCAGTACCGGTCATGACTCCATCGCAGTGTGAAGCTCAGAACAGAGTGGACAAAGATGTGCGGTCTGTATTGTCCCTGTTTCACGACGGCGACAGTTTATTTCTGCAGTCAACAGCCGCTGTTATGTACTGTGGGCCAATCTATACGGACGGCCGCGATCGAAGCGTCTAGCATCAGCACCTTCTGAAATATACACTCCTGAAAATTGAAATAAGAACACCGTGAATTCATTGTCCCAGGAAGGGGAAACTTTATTGACACATTCCTGGGGTCAGATGCATCACATGATCACACTAATAGAACCACAGGCACATGGACACAGGCAACAGAGCATGCACAATGTCGGCACTAGTACAGTGTATATCCACCTTTCGCAGCAATGCAGGCTGCTATTCTCCCATGGAGACGATCGTAGAGATGCTGGATGTAGTCCTGTGGAACGGCTTGCCATGCCATTTCCACCTGGCGCCTCAGTTGGACCAGCGTTCGTGCTGGACGTGCAGACCGCGTGAGACGACGCTTCATCCAGTCCCAAACATGCTCAATGGGGGACAGATCCGGAGATCTTGCTGGCCAGGGTAGTTGACTTACACCTTCTAGAGCACGTTGGGTGGCACGGGATACATGCGGACGTGCATTGTCCTGTTGGAACAGCAAGTTCCCTTGCCGGTCTAGGAATGGTACAACGATGGGTTCGATGACGGTTTGGATGTACCGTGCACTATTCAGTGTCCCCTCGACGATCACCAGTGGTGTACGGCCAGTGTAGGAGATCGCTCCCCACACCATGATGCCCGGTGTTGGCCCTGTGTGCCTCGGTCGTATGCAGTCCTGATTGTGGCGCTCACCTGCACGGCGCCAAACACGCATACGACCATCATTGGCACCAAGGCAGAAGCGACTCTCATCGCTGAAAACGACACGTCTCCATTCGTCCCTCCATTCACGCCTGTCGCGACACCACTGGAGGCGGGCTGCACGATGTTGGGGCGTGAGCGGAAGACGGCCTAACGGTGTGCGGGACCGTAGCCCAGCTTCATGGAGACGGTTGCGAATGGTCCTCGCCGATACCCCAGGAGCAACAGTGTCCCTAATTTGCTGGCAAGTGGCGGTGTGGTCCCCTACGGCACTGCGTAGGATCCTACGGTCTTGGCGTGCATCCGTGCGTCACTGCGGTCCGGTCCCAGGTCGACGGGCACGTGCACCTTCCGCCGACCACTGGCGACAACATCGATGTACTGTGGAGACCTCACGCCCCACGTGTTGAGCAATTCGGCGGTACGTCCACCCGGCCTCCCGCATGCCCACTATACGCCCTCGCTCAAAGTCCGTCAACTGCACGTACGGTTCACGTCCACGCTGTCGCGGCATGCTACCAGTGTTAAAGACTGCGATGGAGCTCCGTATGCCACGGCAAACTGGCTGACACTGACGGCGGCGGTGCACAAATGCTGCGCAGCTAACGCCATTCGACGGCCAACACTGCGGTTCCTGGTGTGTCCGCTGTGCCGTGCGTGTGATCATTGCTTGTACAGCCCTCTCGCAGTGTCCGGAGCAAGTATGGTGGGTCTGACACACCGGTGTCAATGTGTTCTTTTTTCCATTTCCAGGAGTGTAGGTATTTAGAAAAATCACCTGGGGCTGAGCACAGCCTCATAAATAAACGCGAGATTTTGTTTGAACAAACGAGAATGCTTGCTCATACATCGAACTATTAGGACCATGCGATCAGGGAAGCACTTGAAATTTGAATATTGTAATATTTCTGGTTTAGTCAGCCTTCATATTAGGCTCCAAGAAGCTGTTCCCAGAACAGTGGAGATGCAAGAAGTATATAGATGACGAAATGTGGTGTGAGGTACATGTGACAGATGTCAGATTCGGCACCATTCCCGTGAGAAAGACCGCCTGCATAGTGCTACTGCTCTGTGATTGGCTGCTGTGTTCGGAGCAAGGGCGCCAAAACGTTAAAGTATAGTTATTGTTATTAGTTAAACTACTCACTGTAATGACTTCACTTTTTAATATAAATATATCTCAACAGCTGACTATCAATCAGTCATTTTAGAATTATTACAAACAATTTAAATCAAAAAGAAAAGACTGGCGAAATTGCAGACGAAGCACTTCGGAAGCGTTCGGGTCACGCCTTTTCTGGTATGGCGCGCGAAGTGTTTCGGGCCGTTCGTCACTCTGGATTAGGCAGTCGAGATGTACAGTCATGATGTCTGTGGCAGGGTGTGTTTGCCAGTATTCAGTATTAAAAGATTCACTCCGGTAGTCTCTCCGGTAGTCACTTGTGCCACAAATAGTGTAA
This sequence comes from Schistocerca piceifrons, assembly GCF_021461385.2. Lineage (NCBI taxonomy): Eukaryota > Metazoa > Arthropoda > Insecta > Orthoptera > Acrididae > Schistocerca > Schistocerca piceifrons. Next base: position 543,311,240 of record NC_060143.1, on the reverse strand, counting down.
AGATACATTTTCGTAAACATTGTGTTTGATCATGCACTTCGCTGTATCAGAAGATGTTGTATTAAGATCATGTAGTCTTCTCGTGTGGCTATATTAAAATACGCGAGTGGCATCCCAAGGAAGTGATACATTATTTCAGAACAGAACCCCGCTAAAAGTCAGTTTCAGCCTCAAGATACAGAACCTACGACCTGCGTGCTGTTTTCTGCGCTGGGGACATCAACTTGAAGACAGCAGGTTAGTTAACTATAACAGAACCTTCGTATTCCACACAGTGCAGTGGAAACAACTAGGCGTCTCACGTGTACTGCATGCACAGAGCAAATGAGCTCAGTGACACGTCATCTGCAGTAATGCAGAGGAGGTAAAGCAGGATGATCGTTATTAACACCAAAAATCAATTCGTTCTTCCTTTCTTGCCGTAATATGTGAAAACAGAATGAAATTTTCACACTGCAGCGGAGTGTGCGCTGATATGAAACTTCCTGGCAGATTAAAACTGTGTGCCTTTTTTTTCATTTTGTTCTTTTGTTCGTTGTGTCTCGTCGTAGCGGACGTCACATGAGATCCGTTGCAGTTCGTTGTTGATCCCTTCACTCATTTTTTTTAATTACAGAGACGAGCCAGCTCTCTGACCGAACACGCTGAGCTACCGTGCCGACGCGAACTAAGCCATCCAAGCGCGACACACGATGCGTCATCACACCTTCAATTCTGCCAGTACGTCGTCTCCTACTTTCCGAACTTCACAGAAGCTCTTCTGCGAACCTTGCAGAACTAGCACACCTGGAAGAAAGGATATTGTGGAGGCATGGATTAGCCACAACCTGGGGGATGTTTCCAGAATGGAATTCTCTCTCTGCGCCGAAGTGTGCGATGATACGAAAGGTCCCGGTTTCGAGTCTCGGTCCGGCACACAGTTTTAAACGCCAGGAAGTTTTATGTGAAAACAGTTTCAATAGAGACACTAGCTACGCAGTTAGCAGCGCACGGAAAGGTAAAGAAAGAGTGCAGAGCAAGACTTCTCGCTGTTTACTGCCCGATGCGAGGTATAGTGCTCCAAGCTATGCTGTATCGAGAGCACGAACAAAATCTACTGGCATAAAGAGCATCACCTCATTACGTACCATTTCCGTGTTGTCACCATGATGTAATCCAGTCGATCAGACGCCGTCTTCTGGGTATAAAAGTAGGAGCCTCGCCAGACTTAGCCACTGACGACAATGATCGAGGCAGTCATAGAAAGCTCGGGACTGTGTCTGAAACCGACGCGGGAAGTAACCCCGAGAACATTTTACTCAGTGACCGCACCGTTTTACATGCGCAACTCGCGGCAGCCGCTGGCAGCCTGTGCGGCCTTCCTCGGCCGCAGTGATAATACTGTGGGTCCCACCCCACGCAGGAGGTCGCCATGGAAAGTGAGGTGCATGCCAGAGTGGGCCGCGCACGTCCCAACTTCTCCCATTTACCACCAGCTGTCTGCAGGGGGCGGCTAGAAAACACGCCCGCGAAAGGTCAATGTTGTATGCCGTGCGGAGCCAACTCCGACCCTCAGGTACCTGCCACATGCACTACGTCTTTGATGCTCCAATCTTCTCTGCAGTTGGGAAAAACAAAGACACCCTGCTACTACGGAAAGTGTGTGGTGATTAATGGTGAAAATAGGAACTGACGAAAGTATAGTTAATACAAGCAAAAACTTTCCAGTAAAGGTTGCTCTGCAAACTAGCCGATGGCGCGATAACTGCAGTCTGGCAGTGGCTTCAATATTCAATACTTCCCTAGTCACTAAAAATGCATTTGAAACGGGAAATTTAGATTTAATTCACATCGTCTTGGAGTTTAATTATACTTAAAGTCTCTAAATATCACGATTCACTCCATAATCCTACCTGATGAAGTAGGAAAATAAAATAGGAAAAATAAAGTAAATAAGAAGTAGCAGAAATGAGGTTAGCGATAAACATAATGTGTCCAAGTAGAAGTTAAGGAAGTCTACTACTATGGAAGCAAAATAATCCACGATGAATGAAGGAAGCAGGATATAAAAAGCAGACAGGGCATTCCTGGCCAAAACACGTCTACTGTTACCAAGCGCCGCTCTTAATATCTGGAAGAAATTTCAGAGAATGTGTGTTTGGTGCAAGGCATTGCTGGTCAGGGAATCATGGACTGTGGGAAACCCGGAACAGAAGAGAATCGCAGCGTTTAAGATGTGGTGATACAGAACGATATTGAAGACTTCTCATTACTTTCGTCTTTCTTCGATTTACTGTCAGCCTGTAGTGTGTGCTCATTAGACTGCACAATACATTCAACATTTCCTGCAATTCTTCACTTTCACTAAGTATACCTATGTCATAACCGAATCTTACCACTGGTATCCTTTCAACCTTATTGCACCCCTGTCTTATTCCAATTTTAGTTAGAACACTTCATTCTTTCTCTTCCATTCTCATTGTAAAGTAAAGTAAGGTTGTATGGCACGAATGGGTGGGAGATCCCGGACGGCAGATTCAGGCAACTTTAGTTCACTTGTGAGCGTTGTGCGCTGTTTACGCACAACTGTTAAGCGTGTATGACTTTAATGGGTGTGTCTGTGTAGTGTGGCGTCATGTAAGGGAAGTGCCGACCCTTAGCTTGCTCCTCTCGAATAGCAAGGAGGCCGACGAGTTAAACGTCCCCATCAGATGGACGGAGGACCATCAACAGTGTCGCATGTCCTGACTTCATGAGACACTGCGGAGAGGTTTGGAACGTGATCCAAGCCATTGACACCGGGACTGGTGATTAGTGATTTTACTTCACCACCCCTCCTGTCCCCTTTGCCGTCAAAACAAAGGAAAATCTGTAACAACCGCGCGATGTACCCGAGCGGTCACCCGTCCAAGTTGTTGGCACGCCCGACGGTACTTAAGTGCAATCTCTGTTGATCCATCGCGAACAGGGAACATCAGTTGGTTAAGTGTAATGTGCTGCGAATACATAAAACAAAAGATCCTTTATCATTTAGCTACAATATAGCAGGTCAGGAACTGGAAGCAGCCAATTTCATAAATTATCTGGGAGTAGGCATTAAGAGTGATTTAAAATGGAATGGCCATATAAAATTAATCGTCGGTAAATCAGATGCCAGACTGAGATTCATTGGAAGAATCCTAAGGAAATGCAATCCGAAAACGAAGGAAGTAGGTTACAGTACACTTGTTCGCCCACCGCTTGAATACCGCTCACCAGTGTGAGATCCGTACCATATAGGGTGGATAGAAGAGAGAGAGAAGATCCAACGGAGAGCAGCGCGCTTCGTTACAGGATCATTTAGTGTTCGCGAAAGCGTTACGGAGATGATAGACAAACTCCAGTGGAAGACTCTGCAAGAGTAGGTCGATACGGGCTTTTGCTGAAGTTTCGGGAACATACCTTCACCGAGGAGTCGAGCCGTATATTGCTCCCTCCTCTGTATATCTCGCGAAGAGACCATGAAGATAAAATCAGAGAGATCAGAGCCCACAAAGAGGCATACCGACAATATTTCTTTCCACGAACAATAAGACACTGGAATAGAAGGGAGATCCGATAGAGGTACTCAAAGTACCCTCCGCCACACACCGTCAGGTGGCTTGCGGAGTATGGATGTAGATACATCTCAATATCAATCAAATTCTGTAATAGCCGTGTAACTAAAATGTTATTTTATTTCGGCATTCCACTATGCCATTTTCAGGCCCCATATGCATCTCTCGAAACAAACGATAATGCCATACAGTCCCAAGAACGTGGTCATAGGGACTACAGGTGTACTCAGTTGCTACCAAGTCTTCAAATGAAGCACTTGTGAAACATTTTGAGTTCACGAAATGCAGGGATATATGGCACTGTATGGCATTATTGTTTATTTTGAAAGATGCACTGGTACCTGAAGATGGAATAGCGGAATGCCGACACTGGTTGTCGTCAAAATAAAAAAATAACATCTTAGTTATACGGCTGTTGGAGAATTTCATTGACATTGACAAGTGATCTGAAGTGAACCAGTGTATCCACCGCGACGCGACCGTCGACATTTTCGTTCCTCCTAGTTGGTTATACTCGTAATATAAAAGTCACCCAAGATGGTCCTCAACTGAAAACTACGTTTGTGACGTAGAAAGCGGTATTGCATCTCACTGAAAACGTTCCTCTCCACAGTACAAGCATCTGATTCGTCTGGCGCAGTATTTCGCGCTTGGGAATGCTTCTCAGTGTCAATTTACGTGTTTTGATGTTAAAGAACTCGTCCAGATCTATCTCTGCGATGGCTTTCGCGTCCCGTTTGCGGACGGCTCGAGCGATCGCCTTAACGCTTGTACACTACTGGCCATTAAAGTTGCTACACCACGAAGATGACGTGCTGCAGACGCTGAATTTAACCGACAGGAAGAAGATGCTGTGATATACAAATGATTAGCCTTTCAGACAGGTGGCGACAGCTACAACGTGCTGACATGAGGAAAGTTTCCAACCGATTTTTCATACACAAATCTCAGTTGACCGACGTTGCCTGGTGAAACGTTGTTGTGATGCCTCGTGTAAGCAGGAGAAATGCGCACCATCACGTTTCCGACTTTGATAGAGGTCGGATTTTAGCCTATTGCGGTTGTGGTTTATCGTATCGCGACATTGCTGCTCGCTTTGGTCGAGATCCAATGACTGTTAGCAGAATATGGAATCGGTGGGTTCAGGAGGGTAATACGGGACGCCGTGCTGGATCCCAACGGCCTCGTATCACTAGCAGTCGAGATGACAGGCATCTTATCCGCATGGCTGTAACGGATCGTGCAGCCACATCTCGATCCCTGAGTCAACAGATGGGAACGTTTGCAAGACAACAACCATCTGCACGAACAGTTTGACGACGTTTGCAGCAGCATGGACTATCAGCTCGGAAACCATGGCTGCGGTTACTCTTGACGCTGCATCACAGACAGGAGCGCCTGCGATGGTGTACTTAACGACGAACCTGGGTGCACGAATGGCCAAGCATCATTTTTTCGGATGAATCCAGGTTCTGTTTACAGCATCATGGTGGTCGAATCCGTGTTTGGTGACATCGCGGTGAACGCACATTGGAAGCGTGTATTCGTCATCGCCATACTGACGTATCACCCGGCGCGATGGTATGGGGTGCCATTGGTTACATGTCTCGGTCACCTCTTGTTCGCACTTTGAACAGTAGACGTTACATTTCACATGTGTTACGACCCGTGGCTCTACCCTTCATTCGATCCCTGCGAAGCCCTACATTTCGGCAGGATAATGCTCGACCGCATGTTGCAGGTCCTGTCCGGGCCTTTCTGGATAAAGAAAATGTTCTACTGCTGCCCTGGCCAGCACATTCTCCAGATCTCTCACCAATTGAAAACGTTTGGTCAATGGTGGCCGAGGAACTGGCTCGTCACAATAAGCTAGTCACTATTCTTGATGAATTGTTTTATCGTGTTGAAGCTGTATGGGGAGCTGTACCTGTACACGCCATCCAATCTCTGTTTGACTCAACGCGCAGGCGTATCAAGGCCGTTATTACGGCCAGAGGTGGTTGTTCTGGGTACTGATTTCTTAGGATCTATGTACCCAAACTGCGTGAAAATGTAATGACATGTAAGTTCTAGTATAATATATTTGTCCAATGAATACCCATTTATCATCTGCATTTCTTCTTGGTGTAGCAATTTTAATGGCCGGTAGTGTAGATTCCTATTTCCTGTTTGCATCAGACAATGACGAAAGCTTACGTGTAACAACGTGTTTGTTGTTCTGGTGATCTCGTACGAAGTTGCAGTTGTAATAAATCTTTCCCAGTATGGGAATTTCCCCGCCTAACAGGTGTGCGGCACGTGAGACCAACAGTACCAGCACCAGCACCAGCAGCAGCAGCAGCCGTGCCAGCAGAGATTAGCGGAAAGCGTGTCCCGTATCGCCGCCTCAGGATCTGCCCAGGCCTCACTCCGGTCAAAGACGACGCTGGCTTTCTGGAAGGTTCCGCAGTTTTTCCCGTCGCGACAGAAACCAGCACACACACCTGTCGATCACTTCCCTTACCGGATTCGACCGAAATGTAACACGACCAGTTCGTCATTAAGTATGCTATTGATTAAAATTGTACGCAGAACGCACAGGTGCCGTGTTTGTAATGTTATGCAACCACGATCGCTTGGGAACGTAAATCGAAATCACTGGAAGAAAGACTACGTTGTTGTCGTGAGAACGCTGTTGCAAAAATCCGACATTCGTGGCTAGCCGCGCGACAGTTCTGTTGTCACCTCCGTATTCATGAGAATGACATAAAATTGAATGGGACGCCTAAAGAGGTATGTAGACAGCGTTCCCTCGTTCGTATTCCAACGCAGCACGAGAGAAAATCGCGAATATCGGCACGAAGTACTCTCTGCCACGCTCCTTACAGTAGTTTGCGGAGAACATATACTACTCAAAACGAATTTTGTGTTATCTTTAAGACTTGCACAGTTTATGATTTTCTGTTGGAAATGCCATGCAATGCGGAATTGATCACTATGTGTCACGAGAGGCTGAACCACGAAGTGGTGAGTATCGCGTTGCCAGCAGAGAACCAGTAACAGCAGAGTAGCTCGATAAGGAGAGCTCAGTGGACCCGAATGTGAGCTACCCACTGTATCATATAATTAAATTTTCCTCAACACGGTTAAGTCTCATCTTTATCTCCGATAATGAAGGACTCCGAATAAATGAATTAAAAAATTTGTGCCACAGCCCGATGTTGAAATTGGTAATTTGTGGTAAGGTCTTACGCGACCAAACTACTTAGGTGATCGGTCCCTAAGCCTACACACAGTAATGTAATTTAAATTAACTTAGCCGACCGTTACGGTCGCAGGTTCGAATCCTGCCTCGGGCATGGATCTGTCTGATGTCTTTAGGTTATATAGGTTTAAGTAGTTCTAAGTTCTAGGGGACTGATGACCTCAGATGTTTAGTCCGACAGTGCTCAGAGCCATTCGAACCATTTTTTTTAAACTAACTTACACTACGGACCACACACACACACACACACACACACACACACACACACACACACACACACACACATGCCCGAGGTAGCACTCGAACCTCCGACGGGGGGAGCCGCACGGACCGTGACAAGGCGCCCTAGACCGCGCGGCTACCCCGCGTGGCTCCGGATGTTGATCCTGGGTCCCCTGGCTTACGAGGCAGGAATGCTGCCCATTACACCGCCACAGCACTATGGCTAACAGTGTTGCACAGACACCCAAGTCCAATGCCCTCCCAAACACATACTTCAATTCATAGCTTCAGCTTGTCTTCCCCCTATTGCCGCGGCTCTCCAGCATTCGAATAGCACTCCAGCGTCGGATGTTGTGGGGAAATCCTGTACGTCTAGTGATCGTAGATAAAGATGAGACTTAAATGTCTTGAGGAAAATTTAATTATAAGACCTGCACGATCATCTGAGGTACATGATTTCCCCACTGCGTCTAACGCTGCGCTGCTATTCCAATGCTGGAGAGCCCTGGCAATAGTGATTTAGAGGGAAGATAAGCTGAAGATACGAAGTTTGTGTTGGGGAGGGCATTAGAATTTAGTAGTGTGTGCAACAATGTTGCCCATAGTGCTGTGGTCGTGTAATGGTCAGTTTCTGCGTAGTAAGCAAGGAGACCCGGGTTAAAGTCCTGTCTACTGCACAAATTTTTATTCATTTATTCAGCTTCCATCATTACCGTATTCACTGAATGTTACAAATCAATCATGGACGTCTCAGCCTTTCTAAATCTGCCCAAGTTGACTGTTTTGATATGATTGTGAAATGAAAATTTGAAGGAACAATCACGAACAATCAACAGGCAGCTATCACATACTGGTCGACAGGGACCTTACGGTAAAGCCGAGGGTGGTTCTAAAAAATCCACTGAAATCAGCGGAAGGAATCATTTGTTAGTTCCATAGTTCTATCATGAGTCCAGCTAGCACATGGACTGCGCAAGTAGTTTAAAAGAATTTAATAAAATGCTCGGAGAAAGGAAGGAATGAAGGAAGATTAAGGTTTTTAAGTCCCGCAGATGTCGAGGTTATTAGGGACGGAGCACAAGATCGGGTTATTTCCAGGATGGGGAAGGAAGTCGGCAGAGGCGTTTCAGAGGAACCATCCCGGAATTTAGTGGTAAGGCAGCTCCACGAAAGCCACACATTTCTTACAGTCATTGCTACGACACGCTTGAGGTTGTGTAAAGAGCGCCGGCAATGGACAGTGGATGATTGGAAACGAGTGATATCGAGTCTTGAATTACGCTGTACCCCGTGGTCATTTCAAGCTTAGACTGAGAGTGCATTCCAACTTTATGATTTCCGAGCACAGCAGGTTTCCCGAAGCAGCGACCTTTTTCAATCACTCGCTGTTGTGATACACTGAACACTGAATATCTGCCTGCCGGCCGGTGTGGCCGAGCGGTTCTAGGCGCTTCAGCCTGGAATTGCGATACCGTTATGGTCGCAGGTTCGAATCCTGCCACGGGCATGGATGTGTGTGATGCCCTTAGGTTAGTTAGGTTGACTGGTGACCTCAGCTGTTAAGTCCCAAAGTGCTCAGAGTCGTTTGAACCAATATCTGCCTTGCAGAGGTCACTCGCGATCAAGGCGTCTACAAACTGTGGGTCGAAGGTATCCTAGAGGAGGAAGCGACAGAAGTGCACGCTGCCGTATTGGAGGCAACTGCCACAGCTGTGTCGTCACAGACACTAGGCATCCTTCTCTGCACCATTATTTCCGCACCCAGGAATCCTTTACAAACTCAGATACTGAACCCTCCAGTGGTGGGCGAAGAAAGGGGACGGAGAAACACCTGGCATGAAACCAATACCAACGGCATAAAATTTGAAAGTAGCCTGTTATGTGGCTACCTCCATTTTTTCATTATATTACTATTTCGCGAACCAGTCCCTACCGGAGTAATGCAAAATTCGCTATTCTAGATTCCTGTAAGTTTATCTAGCGAGGACACTGTCTGAAACAACGGAGAGCCATTTGCTGGACTGCTGGTTGTCTGACCCGTTCAGCGTGTGCCGCCCGGTCACAGGTCACGCTGGCTGTTCGTTTCAGACACATTCAGCTCTATTGTCTGGGCCGTATGCTGCTCACAAAGCCAATGAGACGCTGCGCGTTAAATGAAGCCAGTCGCTATGTTTACTGTTTGGTAAGGAAATTCATGATTTTAGGTTTAACCATGGGCATTGCCTAATTCAAAAGTCGTTTCGTTAAGAGTTCGGAGGTTATTTATATTTCGTGGTAGCATTTCCGCTGATTTAGGTAGCGAGGTGGGAATTTAAGGAGATGGGACCTAGATAAACTGAAAGAACCAGGGGTTGTAGAGAGTTTCAGGGAGAGCATTAGGGAACGATTGACAGGAATGGGGAGGGGAGATATACAGTAGAAGAAGAAGAATGGGTAGCTTTGAGGGATGAAATAGTGAAGGCAGCAGAGGATCAGTTACGTAAAAAGACGAGGGCTAGTAGAAATCCTTGGGTAACAGAAGATATATTGAATTTAATTGATGAAAGGAGAAAATATAAAAATGCAGTAAATCACGCAGGCAAAAAGGAATACAAACGTCTCAAAAATGAGATCGACAGGAAATGCAAAATGGCTAAGCAGGGATGGCTAGAGGGCAAATGTAAGGATGTTGAGGCTTATCTCAGATACTAGCTACAGGAAAATTAAAGAGACCCTTGGAGAAAAGAGAACCATTTATATGAATATCAAGAGCTCAGATGGAAACCCAGTTCTAAGCAAAGAAGGGAAAGCAGAAGATGGAAGGACTATATAGAGGGTCTATACAAGTGTGATTTACCTGAGGACAGTATTATGGAAATGGAAGAGGATGTAGATGAAGATGAATAGGGAGATATGATACTGCGTGAAGAATTTGACAGAGTACTGAACGACCTGAGTCGAAACAAGGCCCCGGGAGTAGACAACATTCCATTAGAACTACTGACAGCCTTGGGACAGCCAGCATGACAAAATTCTGCCGTCTGATGAGCAGGATGTATGAGGCAGGCGGTATACCCTCAGACTTCAAGAAGAATATAATAATTCCAATTCCAAAGAAAGCCGGTGCTGACAGATGTGAAAATTACAGAACTGTCAGTTTAATAAGTCACAGCTGCAAAACACTAACGCGAATTCTTTACAGACGAATGGAAAAACTGGTAGAAGCCGACCTCTGCGAAGATCAGTTTGGATTCCGCAGAAATGTTGGAACACGTGAGGCAATACTGACCCTACGACTTATCTTAGAAAATAGATTAAGGAAAGGCAAACCTGTATTTCTAGCATTTGTGGACTTAGAGAAAGCTTTTGACAATGTTGACTGGAATACTCTCTTTCAAATTCTAAAGGTGGCAGGGGTAAAATACAGGGAGCGAAAGGCTATTTACAATTTGTACAGAAACAAGATGGCAGTTACAAGAGTCGATGGGCATGAAGGGGAAGCAGTGGTTGGGAAGGGAGTGAGACAGGGTTGTAGCCTCTGCCCTATGTTATTCAATCTGTATATTGATTAAGCAGCAAAGGAAACAAAAGAAAAATTCGGAGTAGGAATTAAAATCCATGGAGAAGAAATAAAAACTTTGAGGTTCGCCGATGACATTGTAATTTTGTCAGAGACAGGAAACGACCTGGAAGAGCAGCTGAACGGAATGGACAGTATCTTGAAACGAGGATATAAGATGAACATCAACAAAAGCAAAACGAGGATTATGTAGTGGAATTAAGTCGGTTGATGCTGAGGGAATTATGTTAGGAAATGAGACACTTAAAGTAGTAAGTAAGTTTTGCTATTTGGGGACAAAATAACTGATGATGGTCGAAGTAGAGAGGACATAAAATGTTGACTGGGAATGGCAAGGAAAGTGTTTCTGAAGAAGTTTGTTAACACTGAGTATAGATTTAAGTGTCAGTAAGTCGTTTCTGAAAGTATTTGTATGGAGTGTAGCCATGTATGAAAGTGAAACATGGGCGATAAATAGTTTGGATAAGAGGAGAATAGAAGCTTTCGATATGTGGTGCTACAGAAGAATGCTGAAGATTAGATGGGTAGATCACGTAACAAATGAGGAGATACTGAGTAAAATTGGAGACAAGAGGAATTTGTTGGTAGGACATATTCTGAGGTATCAAGGGATCACCAATTTAGTATTGGAGGGCAGAGTGGATGGTAAAAATTGTAGAGGGAGACCAAGAGATGAATACACTAAGCAGATTCAGAAGGATGTAGGTTGCAGTAGCTACTGGGAGATGAATCAGCTTGCACAGGATAGACGAGAATGGAGAGCTGCATCAAACCAGTCTCTGGACTGCCGCGAGGAAAAGTATTTTCGGTATGACGTTGCTGTGTCTTTGTCTTACGAAGTCTGTCGCCGTGAGTCTTGGTACTGAATCCACATTCAGTCAGTGCGACAAGTAGTTTAGTTAAGTCGATCACTGTTGTATTCTAGTTAACTTATTAAACGTTTTGTATTGTACACGGACGGGAAAAAAATCTCAACACGAAGAATGAACTGTGCGACATAACGAAAGTTGGTGGGCGTGTTTCTCCATCTGAAAGATGACCTCTCTTTAAATTTCGTGGCAGTCACATAAGAGTGTCGCTAGTAGCGGCACTGTCAGGATGCAAATCAGGTTTGTTCCAAATACATGCTGTAACAATCGAAAGCGTTTGTTACCTTGGAGGTTGGTCGTGACGACTTGATGTTACTCAAGACTGCTTTTAAAGCGACGCAGACGCGGGTATCTGCACCTCACTAAGTTTGTACGGGATCTTGTAATAGGGCCACTAGGAGCTGGATGTCTGTTCTCCGATATTGCAGAAAGACTTGCCAGGAATGTAACCACAGTACACGATAGCTGGTTGCGGTGGTCACGAGAATGTACGGTCGCAAAAAGACGTGGCTCCGGACAATTACACCGCACTACCAGAAGGAAAGACTATCATGTTTCGGAGTATGGCTGTGGCGCATCATACTGTATCAACAGCAGCAATTTGAGCAGCAGTTGGCACCACAGTGACACAACGAACTGTTACAGATCAATCACTTCAAAGACAGCTCCGAGCCAGCCGCCCTGTACCGTACATTCCACTGACTCCCAACTACAGCCATCAGCGACTTCAGTGGTGTCAAGCGAAAGCTCATTGGATGGGTCAAATGGCTCTGAGCACTATGGGACTTAACATATGAGGTCATCAGTCCCCTAGACCTAGAACTACTTAAACCTAACTAACCTAAGGACATCACACACATCCATGCCCGAGGCAGGATTCGAACCTGCGACCGTAGAAGCCACGCGGTTCCAGACTGAAGCGCCTAGAACCGCTCGGCAGCTCATTGGAGGGCAGGTTGCAAGTCGGCTGCATTTGCTGATGAAAGCCGGTTCTTCCTCGGTGAAAGTGATTCCCGTGTGTTCGTTGGACGGAGGGCAGTTGATGACCTGGAACCAACTTGTCTGCGTGCTCGACAAAATGGACCTACACCTGGAGTGCGATTTGGTATGACAGCAGGAGCACTCTCTATGTCATCCTATGCACATTGCCAGCAAATATGTGATTCGACCTCTTGTGCTGCCACTCATAAACAGCATTCCAGGGGGCGTTTTCCAACAGGATAACTCTAGCCCGCATGCCGCTGACGCATCTCAACATGCTCTACAGAGTGTCGACATGTTGCCTTGGTCTGCTCGATCAGCAGATCTGTCTACATGCGAGCGCATATGGGACATCATCGCATGACAACTGCAGTGTCATCCACGACCAGAATTAACCGTCCCTGTATCAACCGGCCAAGTGCCACGTGCAACAGCCATGGAACTCCATCCCTCAAACTGACATCCCGCAATTGCACAACACAATGCATGCACGTTTGCATGCTTGCAGTCAGCATTCTGTCGGTTACGCAGGTTATTAATGTACCAGCATATCACACTAGCAATGGCTTATCTAGCGCTTACATTAACATGTGATCTTGCAATGTTAATCACTTAAATCTGTTACCTATACAAATGTATTTCCGGAATTTCATTACTCTACATTAATTATTTTTTTGGTATTGCGATCTTTTCCGTCATTGTACATAGTCCTTGGTTCACTTGATACTTGCATATCTGGATTACTAGCCTCGTGTCTTGTCTTGTTAAGAGGTTATGTATTATTCTGCCCACTTGATTTTTTAATTAAATACACAGCGTGAAATCCACAAATTGTCTTTAATTTATACAATCATGGTCACTGATTTGATGGTGTATGGGCATAACTTTGATTCTGCGCTGGCCGGAGTGGCCGTGCGGTTCTGGGCGCTTCAGCCCGGAACCGCGCTGCCACTACGGTCGCAGGTTCGAGTCCTGCTTCGGGCATGGATGTGTGTGATCTCCTTAGGTTAGTTAGTTTTAAATAGTTCTAAGTTCTAGGGTACTGATGACCTCAGAAGTTAAGTCCCACAGTGCTCAGAGCCATTTGAACCATTTTGATTCTGCCGTCATTGGGCGATGGCCTGTTGCGAGATGTTAGCTTTGCCTCATCTGTCTGTTGTACTTGACAAATTTCGCCTTGTGTTCTTATCGCAAATAACATCCCGTGTTTCAAACGTTACGTGTTACAGTTCCTTCAATCAGTTTCATAGCAAATAAATTAGGTTTTGCTGTTGATGCGACTTGATGAGACTCCCTGCGTGATTCTGCAGTAGTTAATGTGTTCAGTGTTTCACGTTTGTCTGTTACAATTACAGAAAAGGGGTTAGCATCCCACTTGCACAGCAGCTAACAATAAGTCAACTTGTTAACACATGTTATTTACTACTGGAATACTGGAGATAATTCTTCATGGTAACCTGTGTTCGATCTACCAATTTTTTTCCGTTGCACGAGTGACAGTGTGTTCAACTCTATCATTCTCTCTGATCCTGAAACAGTCGGACAGTGTTAATAAATTCATTACTGCGGTCATAAATTTATCTATAGGAGAGCATAGTTCCTCGAACTCTGGGTGTGTTGGATTTGCTTACACGGGTACTAGTAAACTATCTTTTGTGACGCCTAATGAGTGTGGAGGCGGCACACAGACATCAAAGGTCACATGGGGCCTGCAGTTCCACTATTTCGCTGGGTGGCAGATCAGTCATTTATAAGGCCAATATTTTGGAATGTTGTACTGTAGAAGAAGGCCGAAGCTCATATGGATGGATCGAGTAACTAATGAGGGAATACTGAACCGAATTGGGAAAAAATATATTCATTGCACAACTTGGCCGAAAAAAAGGGATCAGTTGATGGGATACATCGTGAGGCACAAAGGAAGTGGTACTCGAGAGAAGTGTTGGGTGACAAAGGGAGGTGCAAATGGATTTAGGCTGCTGTAACGTATGCAAAGTTTGAGAGGCTTGCACAGGATGGACTGGAATGGGAAGCTGCATCAAACCGGTCTTCAGACTGAAGGTAGCAACAACAAAAACAACAACAACGCGTACACAAGTCAGATGAGCCTCATCGCTATCGAGAATAATTTAAGGGTTGTGCAATACCGGGTCTACATCTTCTGTTCCTATGTCTAGACTTACAGTTAACATACCGTCGGTAGGTTCGTTTATTAAAAATAATGAAGATTCACACTGACCCCACGTCATGAAAACCTTCCTCAAGGAGACAGAAATCGAGTGAATGCAGTGACCTGCGGTGTCTTCTGGCACAGAATCGGTTTAAGGTATTTTGGAGCCAGTTGATACTTGCAGTGCGTCATTGTAGAAACCCTTCTAACACATCGAAGTTCAGCCGTCCAAGTATGAGATAGACTTGACCATCAAAGTCCCCACTACCTTTTGGACAGCATGCCAAGGAGGACCCAAGCGTGTTGGTATCAATACAGTGGAGCAGTATTGAACGTTACCCAGTAGCAGATTTGGATTTCACAGACCTGCATAGATGTGGACTTCAGCCAAACTGCATGGTTATTGCTTACAGTTTTACTTACTTACTCGTGCCCAGAACATAACATACATATACAGCCGATAGACAGCAATTTACAAACAATATAAGTACATATTAAATTCCAAATGACATCCAAAATTCAGCCGTTTGAACTGCTGTATCATTGGCGATGACCAGATCGTCCATCGGGCATGGGGCTGGGAGGTTTCTACAGTTGAGCAGGTGTTGATGATCTTGCTGTTCGCTTACAGTGAAGGTAATCTTTCACAGACGCAACAAAACTTTTTATGGATAGTATACCAAGAAGCAGCCTGAGTCAATAAGACATATATTTACCATCTATCAGACACAAAATTTGAGATTATTTTGCGATACACACACACACACACACACACACACACACACACACACAAATGACACGTTATGAAGGTATTATCCGAGTGGGACAGATATTAGTAGATTTTATGAACGTGTGCACACTAACAAATGATTACATTTCCATAAAAGTTGGAGGATTTCTTAAAGAGAAAGAACTTCACAAATTGAAAAAGTCAATAACGCTTTGGTCCGTCTCTGTCTCTTATGTATGCAGTTAGTCGGTCTGGCATTGACTGACAGTTGTTAGATATCCTCCTGAGTGATATAGTACCAAATTCTGCCCAATTCGCTCATTAGGTCGTCACAATCCGGAGCTGGTTGAAGAGCCCTGCCTGTAATGCTATATACACTTTTCCATTAGGGAACAGATTCTGCAGCCTTGCTGGCCAAGGTAGGGTTTGGGAAGCACGAGGACAACCAGTAGAACTCTCAGTGGGCGAAAGTGTGTTGTCTTGGTGAAATGTAAGCCCAGGATGGCTTTCTCAATAATATTTGAAAAGGTTGTGTTCAAGCGTCTCCTTAAGCATCTGACTGCAAGTAATATGCTTTCCAAGTCACAGTTGGGGTTTCTTAAGCGTTCTGATATAGATAAAGCTATTTACACTTACAGTGAGAATGTCTTTAATTCATCAGATAGTAAATTAGAGGCTACTGGCATTTTCTGTGACCTGTCAAAAGCCTTTGACTGTGTGAACTTCACCATTCTCTGAAGTACGGTCAATTAGAACGTTATGGTGTCACCAGCACTACTGCGAAATGGTTTGAGTCTTACCTAACTAACAGGAAACAATGGGTGTCGTTGCGAAATACCTGTGCAGTAGGCAGTCAGTCTTTATCTGATTGGGAATTAAGTACATGTGATGTTCCTCAAGGTTCCATCTTGGGTCCATTGTTTTTTCTTGTGCACATCAATGACCTCTCGTCTGTTACATTGCCAGATGCTAAGTTTGTTTTGTTTGCAGATGATACAAATATCACAAGAAGTAACAAGCGAAGTACAGATACAGAAACAGCTGCTAATCAAATTTTCATTGATGTTAATAAATGGTTTAAAGCTAATTAGCTGTCACTAAATTTTGAAAGGCACACTATATGCTGTTCAGAACCTGTAAGAGATCTTCCTCCAGCATGTGCACAACATATGAGAACATGGAGATCGAAGAGGTTGACAGTGTTAAATTTCTGGGTTTACAACTCGATAATAAATTCTGCTGGGAAGGGCATACCACAAAACTGCTTAAGCCCATAAACAAGTCTGTATTCGCAGTGAGAATGATGTCAGATTTGGAGATATAAGTATGAAAAAACTTGCATACTTTGCTTACCTCATTTTATTATGTCATACAGGATCATATTCTGGGATAACTCATCAAACGGAGCAAAACTTTTAGCGTGCAAAAGCGTGTAATAAGAATCGTTT
This sequence comes from Schistocerca piceifrons, assembly GCF_021461385.2. Classification (NCBI taxonomy): domain Eukaryota; kingdom Metazoa; phylum Arthropoda; class Insecta; order Orthoptera; family Acrididae; genus Schistocerca; species Schistocerca piceifrons. The sequence goes on along the minus strand of NC_060143.1, from coordinate 543,294,442 downwards.
GTGGTGTAAATTCAAGATCGTCATGTAGAAACCTGTTCAAGGAACTTTGTATTCTAACCACTGCTTCTCAGTATACTAATTCATTAACGAAATTTGTTGCAAGTAATATATCTCTGTTTCCAACCAATCGCTGATACGTGGTATCAATACTACGAACAACAAGTATTTACATGAAGACATAAAATCATTTACCTTGGTCCAAAAAGGCGTCCAATATTTTCAATAAATTGCCAGCAACCATCAGAAACTTGGTCTCGGATAAAGCACTGTTTAAACAGAGTTTGAAAGACCTTTTGATAGGCAACTCCTCCTACTCAATAGATGAATATCTTAACGGAGACTGTTAGGCCAGCTTAAGTAAAAATGTCTGTTAGATTTCAGTTTTGACAGCACTTGGTCACAACAGACAAGATTTGGTATTTTGTGTATGATTAAATTTATTAATAGTGCATAACAATGTTTCATTCTGACAGCATATTAATTCTGTACATATTAGTTGTTCCAGTTTACTGTACCGTATTCACCGATTTTGACAATCTCCTTACAAATGATCAGGGAATCAAGTATTATATTCAAATGTTACACTCTCTGACTTGTTCCACAAACACGAGAATCATCCCTTTTTTGGGTCTATGGAACGAAAACTGAATCTTCCCTAACTTAATCTCTTGCAATGAAGGGCATCAAAACGCAGCGTAGGATATGGTCGACATAGCACTGTGTTGTAAGGGTGCCGGTAAGTCAAAAAAAGGACCTGTTTGAAAAATTAAAAAATTATTATTTATAATTAATAATGATCTTATTGATACATAAGTGATAGAATCCTTGAATGTAAAATATGGGTGGAACAGAATTTTTTCGATACCCCCATTTTTCGAAATATATCGATTTTTTTAGAAAAGGCGCTCCTGATAACTGGCTAGGTCAGCAGATGGCCCTACAGTAACGGTTTTAGGCTTATTTTCTTCGTGAAGAGTTGTGCTGCCATTCTATTAAATAATTTACGATTTTATTAATTGTCAGGACCAAAAATCAATTCGAATAACTTGAACGTGTGTAAGGCGTGTTTTTTTAATTAACTGATTCAGTTTTTATTTCATGAAATTAACTTTTGAACAAGGAAACTGCTGACATTTTTTCACGGACTGACAAGAAATATTTTACTATGAACTTCTGTATCTGAGATAATTTAAAAAATCTAGTGGACGCAGTTAACATTTTACACTAACGCGATTTTAAGGCGGTTAATAATGACTGCTTATATGTTCAAGGAAAAAGTACTAGGATGTATTTAATTGACTTTCAGCTTTAGTGACAGAGTAACAAAGTGAAGTGTGCAAGTGATGGGCGCGTCAGCTGGAGCGGGCGGCGGAGTGCGCGCCCAATCTGAAAGGAGTGCAAGTCATGTTATAACCGTTACTACTAAAGTGCGCGTCATATATCTTGGCGGCCGAGTTTAGGTTCGTTCTGCTCATCTGATGTCACAAAACACAGTAAGCCAATGAACAGAGAACGACGTTGCCAGATCTCGACAGCAGTGCAGAGCACGGACGAGTGTCTTCAGTTTTAGAAACGTTCAGTCATAAATAAAGTAATAGAACAAAAGAAATGTCTTGATAGCAGACTTTCTTTTACAGAAAGTTTGTAAAAAGCATTCTTTGTACCAATTGCTTCATATTCTATTAATTAATTAAACCAAACAAGCAATAAGACTCCTAATTCAGATGACAGCAAGGAAAGGTGTTTGTTTCAATCCCACGAACTGCTTTTTCGCAATAAAGAACAGCGGTAATTGTTTATTTCCTACTGTACTTCGACGAAGCGTGAGTAATTCATAGTCATACCAACAGTGTTTATAAGTAGTTGCGTGAGCTGTTAGAGTCATTATAGAGTTACACTGTTCGATGAGCCGAGGTAGCGGTTAAGGTGTTGGGCTGCTAAGTGAAAGGTTATGAGTTCAAACCTTGTGCAGTGCTCAATATTTTCTTTATTTAAAAACAATATTGGAGTGCCTTACGTCATGAATTTTATTCGTTTGAATGAAATTTCTAGTGCTTTGCCTCTTCATTAACTTTTTCGTTGCTGCAGACACGTGCTCCCCGCATTCCGCGCTGTGCGCGATTTTATCATCACTGCACTTCTCGCCTGTGCAGACACATGGTGTTCCCACTGCATTGACACACTTATCATACGATTTCACAAAAACTATTTGGCCAAAAAATTTGATTTTTACACGTCTTCTTGCCTGATACCTTCCCCCCATAAATGACTTAATTTTGTTTTGATGTGCAGCATTAAATGTAGTAAACCATTGCACGAAATTTTGAAGAGTTTGCAGAGGTAAAAGTCCATAGCGTATACTTTCCGTATGGTCGATTTTAGTTGCCACAATGTTGAGAATGAAATGTGGACAAGATACCTAAATTTCATATAATATTTACTGTATAACAATATCTCATTTAATTTAAGTGCCACATAGGTGTCGTATGTAATATTGAGAAATATTCCGTCTTTCGCGACTGTAATAAAGTTTTATATACACACGGCGCGTTTGGCTTTATTTTAAAGCACTTCTATCGGTGAAAGGTATGGCACATACACAATGGTATTCATGTTCTATTTCTTGTTTTTGTTCCACAGTCGCAGTTTTACCAATGGTATTGAAATATATCCCTCTTCTGCAACTGTAATAAGCGACTTATTTAGACCAGACGCGTTTCTCTCTTTTGAAGCATCATAAGAGGACTGTATTTTGTGTCCTCCATTGCCAAGTCACCTTTCGTAGTTTTGTGCTACGGTAGCACAATATTCAACGTTTGTGTTGGCTCATCAGTGTTTTAGCAAATAAATGCTGTTTGTGTGTGCCACATACAAAATTATATTTGACATAGCTCTGAGCACTTCACTGACAGACGGTATATTCAAGTCCTAATGTTTTTGTAAGTCCACAGTTTTGTTTAATGTATTTTGTCTACTTCCTTTTGATTGATTGAAGTGCTTTAAAATAAAGCCAAACGTGCCCAGTGTAAGCAAAACTTTTGTTACAGTCGCAAAGGTGGAATATTTCTCAATATTACATACGACACTTATGTGGTACTTAAATTAAATGAAATATATAGGTATCTTGTCCACATTTCATTCTCAACATTGTGGCAACTAAAATCGACCATACGGAAAGTATACTCTATGGACTTTTACCTCTGCAAACTCTTCAAAATTTCGTGCAAAGGTTTACTATATTTAATGCTGCATAATAACTGCGTTGAACATCGAAACAAAATTAAGTCATTTATGGGGGGAACGTATCAGTCAGGAAGATAGGTAAAAATCTAATTTTTGAGCCAAATAGTTTTTGTGGAATCGAATGATAAAGAGTGTCAAAGCAGTCGGAAGACAATGTGTCTGCACAGGCGAGCAGTGCAGTGACAAAATCGCCCACAGCGCGGAATGCGGGGAGCACGTCTTTGTAGCAGCGAAAGGGTTAATGCGGCCGTGGTGGCTTTACTTCATGAACTGCGCGCTCCCCCCTAAACGTAAGCTTGCGAACTATGCTATACTATGGCGCTGCTGCTGTTGGCGCGTGCGTCGTGTGCAACTGGCAACGCAGCAATCTCCAGCGTCTGGGCGGGCATGCGCGAGCCCCCAAGATAAAAGAATTGAACTATAATAAAATAGAAAAAATATTTAATAGCATGGTAGCACAACTCTTTGCGAAGAAAATAAACCCAAAATCGCTACCCTAGAGGCATACACCGAGAACATCTAGACAATTAACGAGAGTGACTTTTTCCAAATAATAGATGTATTTCGAAAAATAATATTTTTAATTTTTAAAACAAGTACTTTTTTGACCTACCGTGGGCTATACTTCCAGTGAATAGCAAGCATGGGAACATTAATGCCAACGAGTTGTAGAGACGCTGATTTTTTACGGTTTTTTGAATATATGTCGAAAGGAGGAAAGCAATCGGTACTTACAAAAAGCAGTTGTTAGATATTCTTAAACTGTACAATCTTCTCCTTTAACATTTTTCCGTTTTTCTCAATTTTGCAGGTTTTTTTTTCAGCCTTGTTCGTCATCTTGGATCAGGTGTCATGAAAAAGAAACTACTTAAATTTCAATTTCCTATACGCTCATATTTTTTGTTTTCAGATAATAATTTTTGCAAGTTTAACTTTAGAGTGTCACAGAATGGTTGACTGTAGCGTAGCAAGCGAGTCGCTCCTGTGTTACTGATTATTATTCTTCGTGTTTGACTGTCTCTATTAATACATATCACTAACACAAATATCACTCAAGACTAATTTGGGACCGCTCTGTCGAATGGTCACGTAAAATTACGCTTTAGAAATGATTTTATTTGTAATGAGAAACATATTAAATGAAATGACAACAACGAGGAAATTCGAGAAATTAAAGCTAATACGAATACTTACCGGCAATCGAGCTCCCAAGCGCCATCTGTGAATGGATCAGGGAAGGAGGGAATGGATAGTGGTGCCAGAAGTACCCTCCGCTATACACAGTAATGTGGCTTGTGGAGCATAGATGTAGGCATAAATGTAGATAAATGCGTACGAGGGGCGTTCAATAACTAATGGAACAATTTTTTTCTGAAATCAGGTTAGATTTATTAATGAGTTTAATACCTGATATTATTTCTCACTCTTTTGGCTACAGAACCACATTTTTCGACGTAATCTCCATTGAATGTGACGGCCCTACGCCACCTTACTGGGAAGGCGTGCATGCCCGCATGGTACTACTCTAGCGGTGGACGTCGGAGCCAGAGTCTTGCTGCATCAATAGCCTGCACATCATCCCCGTACTGCTTGCCACAGAGTGCATCCCTCATTGGGCCGAACAGATGGAAGTCAGAACATGAAAGATCCGGTCTGTAGGGTGAAACCCAGCGGGCACACACCTTTAAGTACCCCAACTGGTGGACGAGTTGAGGCGAGGCGTAGCGCCGTATACCGATCCTGCCTTGGAGGCGGTTAAGTGGGAGATGTGTCTCAGAGCTGGATAGTGAGAGATGGTGACGCGAGACTGGACGCGCACGTAGTTTATGTATCAGCCGATAGAGGACAGTATTGGATAGGGGGACTGTGATTTTAGTTTCGATTGTGCCCACTAGAGTGCACTGAAGTAATTGAATGTTTTTCATAAACTGTTCTAGTATTTTCATAAAGTGTTAGTATGTCTTTTTGTGTATGTAAGATGTTATAAATGTGTTTTAGCAGTATGAATGATGCGTGAGTGTGGTTTAAGGTTAATATGAAGATATTTGTTTAACGAGTTATGTAGTAGGATTTAGTGTGGGAACATTTCTAAGAAGTATGGATATGGAAAAAGGGCATTTTTGTAGAATAGATTTGTAAAGTAAGTTTATGGTAAAGGGAAAGTTAATTCAGGTATAAATAATAATAGTAAATAACTTTATGCATAAACTAAACTTCAGCATATTAGATAATTACGTCGGTAAAAAGCGCAGTCGTTAGGTTTAATATTTTGCGATTCGTTATTGATGAAAAGCGCGGACTGACGCGGGAGAATGTTGTTTTGCTATTGGCTGTGGAATAAACTGACCTATGGTAGAGCAATATTCTTCGCGCGCCTTTCTCTGCTGGTAGAGAGTATTCTAGGGAGGAGTCGAACCCTAGCCATGAAACAGATCGGACGTGTGTAGTAGTAGTTCCGATGGAAATGATAAGTTGCAGGATCTAGCAGTGTTTCATACATCAAAAGTGTTGGAAAGTGACGACATAATTATTCCGATGTGTGTGTAGAAATTTCGGAATTTGTAAGTGAATTTTCCTCGTGATGACTGAGTGTTGTGTGATGTCCTTAGGTTAGTTAGGTTTCAGTAGTTCTAAGTTCTAGGGGACTGATGACCTCAGCAGTTAAGTCCCATAGTGCTCAGAGCCATTTGAACCATTTTTTCATTACCTCCTGCGCTATGCTGATAACTACAGACTTTTTTGTGAATGAATGTAATTCTTAACGGCAATCGCTGGCTGGTGTAAATACTATGAGTTTTGGAATAACATATATGAAGACATTACACTTATTTTGTACCGAGGATGTGCTTTTTCATAAGCTACTTACGTTATTTTTCATCAGTTCCTCACAAAATAAAACCAGTGTTTCATAATTCTCTCAAAATTGTGTCAGCATAACATGTTAGCGAGGTGAGAGAGTAAATTCCGCTTTGTTTTGGCAAAAGAAGCAAATTTTGACATGGCAGCTAGAGAAATCTGTAGGTTTTACTCAAAATCTGTCACTCGTGATACATCTCTGTCAGTTACAAATGGTTAACAGGCCAGGCGAAAATAAATCGCTGGATTTTTGATGGAATTGTTTTTGGATACTAACAAAAGGAGATGGGACAGTAGATCTTTTTGAATGCTCACCATGCAGTATTTGTAAAAAATGTGAGCGTAGGCTTCAGTTTATTAGAATGGCACCTCCCCTCTAACCCTCGGCATTTGCCCTACAGCGGTCTGAGCGACTCCTCCCCCCCTCCCCCCTCCCCCCCCCCCCCCCCCCCGCACTTGCACTCTCTCCACACTTCTCCAGCCGACTGTGCATCTAGCTGCCACGGCAGTTTGCTCGTACTGTACAGACATCATTTGAAGGTTGCGTATAGCATAGCCACCTAACTGAACTCTAGGTGCTGAAGCGGGAATATTCCAGAACGTTTACAACAAATTCCGAAGTTTCCGAATGAAATTTGTCGAGAAAGAAATGTGTTTTATCACTTATTTAACGCACTTCGTATGATATGAGCTGCTGTGAGCCACCGATCTCATTGACGAAAGGTGTAACAGGAAATGGAAATGAGGAAGACTTGTGAAGAGCAACGAAAACGGAACAATTGGTTTATACCGGGTGATCAAAAAGTCAGTATAAATTTGAAAACTTAATAAACCACGGAATAAGGTAGACAGAGAGGTAAAAATTGACACACATGCTTGGAATGACATGGGGTTTTATTAGAACATAAACTAAGTTCACAAAATGTCCGGCAGATGGCGCTGGACAGCAACTCGTCAGTGACTGCGCATGACAATCGTGGATAAAAGGAGCTGTAATGAGAGAATCAGATGCGCCAGCAGTCGCAGCATGTTGACGTTACCTGAAAAAATAGTTCAAATGGCTGTGAGCACTATGGGACTTAACATCTATGGTCATCAGTCCCCTAGAACTTAGAACTAATTAAAACTAACTAACCTAAGGACATCACACAACACCCAGTCATCACGAGGCAGAGAAAATCCCTGACCCCGCCGGGAATCTAACCCGGGCGCGGGAAGACGTTACCTGAAAAGGCGCTTTTAGTGAAGCTGTAGTATCAGAATGGGGAATGTGCTAGTTCAGCATTACGGTCCTATCGCCATAGGATAGGGATTCGAACGGGTAAAGGTCCCTTGACAAATGCAGCTGTGGCGAGAACGATTTCGAAGTTCGAAGCCACGGGTTGTTTAGACGATAGACCCCGTAGTGGCCGACCGAGCACAAGGCGTAATGCTGCTAGGGACAGTTCAGGAATAAATGGAGACTGTAGCGGGTTCGTCTATGCACGGGGAAGTCAGCGCTCGTGCAGTTGCACGTGGCACCGGCATTCCATACACTACTGTTTGGTTGGCACTGAGGCGTACCCTCCGATGCTATCCGTACAAAATCCATCGGCATCATGAACTGTTACATGGCGATTTAGTGAAGCGGAGGGCATTTGCGGTGTGGGCGTTTCAAAAGATGGCGGAAGATGACGATTGGTTGAGTAACGTGTTGTGGACCGACTAAGCTCATTTCACGCTCCGAGGGTCTGTCAACGCCGACAACTGCAGAATTTGGGCTACCGAAAATCCTAGAACTGTCGTGGAAACTCCATTGCACGACGATAAAGTCACGGTATGGGTTGGATTTACCACATCTACCGTTATCGGGCCTTTTTTCGTCGAGGAAATGCGTGATTCTGGTTTTGTAACTGCTACCGTGACGGGTGAGAGGTACGCCGATATGTTACAGAACCGCATCATTCTCAGCCTGGATGACAAACACCTGCTGGAACGTACGATGTTTGTACAGGATGGCGCTCCACCCCATATTGCTAGACGCGTGAAAGATCTCTTGCGCGCGTAGTTTGGTGATGATCGTGTGCTCAGCCGCCACTTTCGTCATGCTTGTCCTCCCAGGTCCACAGACCTCAGTCCGTGCGATTATTGGCTTTGGGGTTACCTGAAGTCGAAAGTGTATCGTGATCGACCGACATCTCTAGGGCCGCTGAAAGACAACATCCGACGCCAATGCCTCACCATAACTCCGGACATGCTTTACAGTGCTGTTCACAACATTATTCCTCGACTACAGCTATTGTTGAGGAATGATGGTGGACATATTGAGCATTTCCTGTAAAGAACATTATCTTTGCTTTGTCTTACTTTGTTATGCTAATTATTGCTATTCTGATCAGATGAAGCGCCATCTGTCGGACATTTTTTGAACTTTTGTATTTTTTTGGTTCTAATAAAACACCATGTCATTCCAAGCATGTGTGTCAATTTGTACCTCTCTGTCTACATTATTTCGTGATTTATTCAGTTTCAAATTTATACCGACTTTTTGATCACCCGGTATGTCTAGCACCACTATCTGCATTATTTTCGCGAAGTGTGGTTCAAATCGGTTGCTAGCAGCTCCGTTTAATTATGTCTGGTCACCTGCAGTTCTCTTTTTGCAGCCACAGCCACGTTAGTAGTTTTTAGACGAGACGCACGAGGGTAGTGCTGACAGAACTGATAACGACGGGCCTCCTATTTGCAGCCTGTTCACGCGAATCCAGCACCGCTCGCCCGGCAGATGCAGCACCCCCCCAGTGACCTTTGGCGCCAGCGCGAATCGCCGACGGGCGTAATCTGCGCTGCGCGGGCGACGTGTAAGCCACTCACGGGCAAGTGTTAATTAAAGCGCCGCCGGCAGCGCACGCATTACCAGCGCACACATTACGAGCGAGCGAGCGCGCGCACCCACCCACACACACCCACACCGAGGCGGTGCCACGCCTTTCACGGGGGCGTCGGCTGCGCGCCAATATCCATTACCGGCCATTACCCTGATTGCCGTCGGGGGCCACGCTCAGATGCCCCCGCGTCTCTTCCGCGAACTCTTCGGGCGACTTTGTTGCCGCCGCGTCTTGGACTGCCGTGTCTTCATTCGTCAGTTACGCGCTCCCATTTGCCGCATTGCAGTTGGGGGTATCGTACAGACAGCTGCTCACGCTAGCGTACTAACCAGCAGGCAGCTTTACGAATCCTGGAGTTCATGAAATTTGCCCCTTCACATCGTATGTATATTTCTGTAGTCTGGAAACAAAATTGGTGCCATAGCAGGCCGTTAAAAGAACAAATAACAATTCGGAGCACCCCATTGATCAAGTGAAGTATCGTGACGTATATCTTTTTCTGCTTTTCAAGGGGAACGACGCCGGGACAATCCGTGCCGATCTCGTGAGTGTGAACGGCATAATGTACCACCATACGACACAGTGTTTGCGTCGCGCAAACGCTTCCAGTGAACGACGAAGAATCACGTCACAAAGCAAACGTCTGCGAAGAGCTGGGAATCCATGAGAGGTGGATGACGTTTTTACATCAACGCTAAAATTCATTAAACTTTTTTCTGTGTCCAGAGACTCATTTTCAAAGATAGTCGTGTAAACGTTTCGCTGTGGCCGAGCGGTTCTAGTCGCTTCAGTCCGGAACCGCGCTGCTTCTACGGTCGCGGGTTCGAATCCTGCCTCGGGCATGGATGTGTGTGATGTCCTTAGGTTAATTACGTTTAAGTAGTCCTAAGTCTAGGGAACTGATGACCTCAGAAGTTAAGTCCCATAATGCTTAGAGCCGTTTGAACCATTTTTGTTAATGTTTTAAGTGTAATCGCCGCAGGAATTTCGTTCCACATTTATTTCACTCGATGTTAATTTGTTTCCGCCTTCAGTACTTCTCCTTGGATTGGGATCGGAGCGAAATGGATTGATTCCGCCATTATCAGGTAATTCCGCCATTATCAGGTAATTTGTTTCTACAAGAATCTAATTGTAATCATTAGATATGTCATCATCATATAAAATGTTAATAATAATGTCATCCAAATAACAAAGACACATCATCCACTACAGGTGACGTAGAAGATTATCCATCATACGTTCAGAAGTTGCTGGTGCATTACACAAACCAAACGGCATTACCTTAAGCTCATACAGGCCCTCAGGGGCGATGAATGCTGTTTTCTCGCGATCAGCCTCATCTACTTCGACATGTCCATGGTTGAGAAAAACTTAGCCCTCTTCAGACAATCTAGTGTATCGTCAACTTGTGGAAGAGGGTAAACGTCCTTTTTAGTTATCTTATTAAGCTTCCTGTAATCAACACAAAAGCGTCAACTGCCATCCTTTTTCCTGAGGAGGATCACTGGTGACGACCATGGGCTCTGCGAAGGCTGAATGAGGTCATTCTTCATCATTTTCTCTGCCTCGTCGCGAATTATTCGACGTTCCGTTGCTGACACACGGTATACTCTCTGGCTTATTGGTTGCTGATCTCCAGTGGTAATCCGGTGCTTCACCGTCGATTTGTCTAATTTGCTCTTCACCTTAGTGAGATCTAGTGATAGTCGAGCTAGAAGATCTTGTAGTCGTAGCGCTAATGTCGTCCGCAGACTCGGCTTGGGAGTTTTCTATGACGCTCAGCTGTTCTGCAATTAACGGCTCAGCGTTCGCTGCGCACATGCGCCTTGGAAGGAGTTGCGGTTCTCGGAGACAGTTAACTATCCACAATTCACCGAATCCGTTCTTAAACGAGGCAACAGAGGCTGGGATGACCAAGTTGTTCTTCAGTGGTATTCTTCTCTTGCATTCCACTACAAGATCCATGGGTTGACGTATGGCATGACACGTGACAGTTACCTTTCTAGCACTGACTGCAGGAATGATCACTTCATCCAGCACACACAGACTCCACACACTCGGATGCGCATCTTCCTGTCCACAGTATCACATTTCGTGTAGCATAATCTTCGAGCGATCACAGTCTATAATTGCCTGAGAAGCTTTCAAAAAATCCCATCCGAGAAAGTCATGACTATACTCTTGTAAGATATCTAATTCTAAGGGCTGTTTATGGCCACTTATACCCACACGAATGACATCTTCCTGTAGGTTTTACATATTTCCCATTAGCCACCTTCAGCAGAGATGTTTTGCTGTCGACGAAAACGGTTTTCTGCAACTGGCGACGGTACTTCTCCGAAATAACTGAATATGATGGTCCAGAGTCCACAACAGCTTGGGCTGGTCGGCCATCCATGAGGATATCGACGTAGTTTCCTCTCATTTCTGTAGTGGTCGACGGCGGAGGATTTCTCTCTTCGGCGGTCTCACCTCCAAGGAAGGTCTCACCCTTTGGTTTTCCAGGTTGCGGCGGCTAGGTGATCGGCTGGAGCTTCTAAACGGCGATGGAGACCTTGATCGGCGTATTGGGGAGCGTCCTCTCTAGCGGCTAGCTTGTGGCTATGGTGACCTACGTCCTTCTGCGCCCACATCTTCTTGTTCATCTTCCTTGGTGCCCCAAAAGGTTCCTCATGCGACATTGTAGTAACGTAACTTCGTGTGGGTCTGGACTTTTTCACCGTTTTAAAGGGAAATGAAGGACGAGAGATTGGGTTCAAAGTCTGTTCCACTTCATCCATTATGACCTCTTGAAGCGTCTCGTTTTTTTCCTTGGCGTGCAATCCAAGTGCCTTCTGAACTACTTCTCTCACTATCTGACGAAGAACACTTCTGAAATCAGTTACTTCCTTCATCACAGACGTTGATACGACGTTTGGAAGCCGTTCAAACTTCTTGTGTGTAATTATTTTTTGATGCATTGTCTCGATATACTGGCACCATTTTACGAAGTCGTCTGCTGTCGAAACCTCCTTCATGAGTAGGGCTTGCTACGTGTCCTCAGCAACACCCTTCATGAGATGTGCAGCTTATCTTCCTCCTTCATTCTAGGATCCACTACTTCACACAGCTCCAAGACGTCTTGAATATAAGATGCTGTAGTTTCTCCTGGACGCTGTTCCCTGCACTTTAATTTATCTTCAACCTTCTGTCGTTGCGTGGCACCAAAATACTTGTGGAGTTCCCCCTGGAACATTTCCCAACTTGTGAACTTCTCCTCGTTGTTCTCATACCATTGCTTGGCAGTGCCCTCCAAGTACGTTAGCCTAACACACGGTGTCATTCCATTTGTTAAATTTGGCTATACGCTCATATACCTTCAGCCACTTGTTTGGATCTTGGCCATTGTCACCAGAGAACCCGGAAGGATGTCTGATGTGGTACCACACAGTTGCTGTCATCGTAACGTCTTCTTCTTCTTCTTCTGTCTCCGATAGATTCTGATCTGTTGAATATGGCTCGAACTCGGGTTTCTCACCACGTAAACGGCGGCTCTGTCGTGGCCTGATAGAAGCCACTGTGTCGTCGATAATGTGCGCTATCACATGTTCCAATACCCAGCGTCTCCGCCAGAATAATGTCTCGTAGAAGAAGTTGTAATTACACGAATGACGAACACTAACTTCACTTAACTAAGGTTTATTCAACACTTGCCTCCGGCCAGAACACATACGGTATATATACAGTTACAGAACATTCCAGTACAATGATTCTTGACATTTGTGGATACTTCTGGAATGTACCAGAAGCGCATATAGAAACTGAAGTTACATAGCTCGGGTGAGGTGTGTATTCACGACCCTCCATGCAACAGTCAAGTATCTTAACGACTACACTACAGTGATTGTGCGACTCAGATTCTTCTGCGACAATGTGTTGCGAATAGAGTCTGTAGAAAAGAAGTAATAAAGTTAAACGTAACGCATTACGCGGCAGTATTTCACGCATCTCATAGTTTATGACGTCATAGCTTCTGATCTATGATAGGTAGGTAGTTCTTACCACCACAGCGTTTCTTGCTGACAGTAAGGGCTGTGTGTACAACTTTGGATGAAATTGGTTCAGTGGTTTAGGAAGAGATGTGAAACACACACACACACATATATATATATATATATATATATATATATATATATATATATATATATATATATATATATATATAGCCAGCACTTTGTGTCAAACTTGTTGTGTTTGATAGAAAACTACGTGCTATGACGTGTGAATATAGCTTGCCTCTTCCCTGGGTGTTGGTATGGTCTCTGGAAGTCCCAGTGTCGCTGTCAACAAAAAGTAGGCGCCAGTATATGGTGACTGCTGGGCCAGCGGTACAGCAAGCTATGGGCAGCCGTGTATCACGGCAATGCTGTGCTGATGGCGTGCCCACTAAAAGCAGCGCGCTGACCTTTAGCCGAGCGGAGTGCGCTCGTCTGATGGAGATTAATGGCACTGCCGAAGCCGTTTGCCGCGTGCTTTACGACGGCAGTAGACGTGTATGAAGAGAAACGATCACGTGCGCTGCAACACACTTTATACGATCGGCGCAGGCACCACTTGGGCGGTGCCTGGTGACGGACGGCAGGCAGGCAGGGACACGCCCACGCTGCCGAGCCGCTGTGTTACCGCCCACATTCTGGAGACCCCACAGACTGCGTCACGTCGTCCATCACAGGATGAACTGATTGGATGTAAGGGTTGTGAAGGGAGAAGAGACACACCTCGAATGCTACACTTCTGTAGCAATACCCACACTCTGCCAAGCACTGCGAACTACTTGGTGTAGTGTACTTACACTGAGCCACAATTTAAGGATCCTTCCCAGTCCATTTGCTTATGGCGCGCGGGAAGAATGACTTCCTAAACGCCTCTGTTCACGCTGTGATTAATCTAATCTAGTTCTTGTGGCCACAGTACGTAGGGTATTGTAGCGTGTTCCTAGAATTCTGGCGTCTACTTTCAAGGAACTAAAATTCAGGTTTCTCTCAATTTCCTTGACATCCTTCTGCGAGTAAAACAAGCTTGTGACAGTACGTGCTGCCCTTTTGACACAGTTCCCATAATGGCTGTAAATCCTACTTGCAGTGGACCTCATATACTTGTTCAGCATTCTAAGATGGGACGCAAGTAGTTCTCTAACAGCACCCTACGTAGAACTTAATGCATCTTCGTAGTATTCTGCCAATCATCAAAAGTCTGACACTAGTTTTACCTGTAAGTGGCCCTCCATTTCGTATCCCTAAAAATTGTTACACCTACATACTTGCATGTCCGCAGCTCGTGGTCTCGCAGTAGCGTTCTCGCTTCCCGAGCACGGGGTCCCAGGTTCGATTCCCGGCGGGGACAGGGATTTTCACCTGCTCCGAGATGAGTGGGTGTTGTTATGTCGTCTTCATCATCATTCACCCCCATTACGGTCGGAGGAAGGCAATGGCAAACCACCTCCACTAGGACCTTGCCTAGTACGGCGGTGCGGGTCTCCCGTATCGTCCCTCAAGCTCTGTCAAAGAGTATGGGACTTCATCGTTACATACTTGCATAGCTTGAGTGCTTCTAACTGTGACTTACTGGTCCTGTAGTCATGGGATACTACTCTGCATTTTGTGAAGGGCTCAGTCCATTTAAAGCGAATTGCCAATCTTTACATCTTCTTATTAAATGTCTAGCAATATTTGTACAGCATTTTTCAGACAGCGTTTTATTACAGAAAACTGCATCATTGGCAAAAAGTGTGAGCTTAACATTGTTTGCAGGTTATATTACCAATCAACATGAACAGCAGGAGTCCTTCAGTAGGTTACGCCTGAAGTAACTTCTACTTTTGTTGATCACTTTCCATCCAAGACAGTGCGACGTGAGTTTGTAATTCGCGGCACGTCATGTTTCCTGCCCAGTCCACGTGGCTGCGTTGGCGCTACTTTCGCTCTTGCATAGGGGGCACAGTCGGTGTCACCACTGTTGCATTCGCTTCGAGCTTGAATGGGGTAGTGCGGGGTAGCAGGCAGTCTTGACCTGCCCCGCACTCAAGCCAAAGTCTTTGGCTGACCAGAGGACAAGCCGGAAAGCGCTGCAAGTTCGGATGGCAGTAAGGGACACCCGTGCAGAGTTGTCTCGCAGGAGGCACAGGCTGTTCCTGATGGCGTGTGCAGCATCTGCAGTAACGTCCAAGCTGGTCGGTGGTTCCACTGGAGCATATGAAGTCCAGTAGGTGGTGAGCCAAGAATGGGAAGCCTCGTCCAGACTGGTCCTCCAAGGAGCTGCGTATGGGAAGTTGCTAACTGTTAGTTAGTTGCTGTGTGCACAAAAACAACGCATCTGGGTAGTTGGCGTCTCCTCCTGGACAAGAGGACGCAATTCCAGTGGAGATGCAGACAGAGGCCTCCAGATTACAAATGTAGCAACGAGGTTCTTTACTGACAGACAGCAATATTCTGGTCACTTGATTAAAGCAAACAGTGTACAGCGAAGAGTAAAGGTTGTGGATTGCGTGTATCGGCTATTCGGTAATATTGCATATGACCCCATGTAGATGTTTCCTCTAACAGCGAGATTTCGTTACTTCAAAGTAGCGAGTGTGATTAATTTTGTGTTCCACTGTGCAGAAGGTGATGTTATTATGCAATGAGCGTGAATAACTTTATGTCATTGTATCGAAAATTATCTTGTTATTTTACCCATAAAACGACCGTGTTTTTGTGTCACGTTGTATGGAAAACTGTGCTGAGAAATTTGCATAGGAAGTCTTGTGGAAGGTTGATAGTAGCTTTGCTTTAGTCAGTAGGTGATGATGATGTCCCATATTCCGACGAGCATAGGGGACGATGCGGGAGACCCGCACCGCCGTACTAGGCAAGGTCCTAGTGGAGGTGGTTTGCCATTGCCTTCCTCCGACCGTAATGGGGATGAATGATGGTGATGAAGAAGATGACACAACAACACCCAGTCATCTCGAGGCTGGAAAAAATCCTTGGCCCCGCCGGGACTCGAACCCGGGACCCCGTTCGCGGGAAGCGAGAACGCTACCGCAGGCCCACGAGCTGCGGACAAAGTAGGTGGTAGGGGTGGTCTAATATTCATATTTAGTTGACTGCCACTATGAGTATCCCTAATTAAATCAGAGAGTTGTCTGCTAGTTAGTCGTCCTGCGGTTCATTGCTGAAGCTAATTTTGTTGTCATGTTCTGCCTGTGGCCATGAGTCGTATTTTTTTTAAACTACTATTACTATTGGTCCGATTCTATCTGATAGTGAACAGTATATTTGAATTCTGTCTACACTGTGTTAAAGGTTTTTATGTTATTCTCTTGTTGAGCCCTGCCTTCAACAACTGTATTGCGCTGTAAATTACGTTCTACTTTAGAATCATTTCTCTGTTGTGAAGAAGAATATTTCATATTTAATAAATTACTTGTAAAATTGCGCCCACGCCTTGTAAGGGGTCCGTAGGCCCTTACTATAAGTTTGCACTCGGCACTGGTCGATAGGGCAAACAATCTATAGTGTCGTGTTGCGAGGGCGAGTGTAGAGTTGAAGTCAGTTCCCACGTTGCGGGCCGAGCCGTGTAGAGGCCTGTTGCTGTAATGCAAGGTTTTACCGACAAAGGGAGTGGCCATCGCCGCTGTTTAACCCCTTTGTGTTAGAATAATACGGGAAAGTGAAGAAGTATAATTACGAGAGTGATCAGTGATATTTCTGTGCCGAGATTTTGGTTTCGCGTCTACCGCGCCGGCATCATTTTGGATTGCAGTATTGGATTGCAGTGTTGGATTACAGTGATTGTATTAGCGTGTGACGATAATGAATAACGAGGAAGCCTGTGCTAAGATTAGCCGTTATTAAATATGTGTGACGAAGGCAGTGGCTGTCTCCTTCTTTTTGTGTTTTTGAGACGAATATAGGTTCTTGATTAGTGAAGCTGTGTTGTTGTTCTTCTTGTTACCAGACATTTCATTATTACAGCATTTGAGAAGGACGAATGGAATGTAACAACTCCGTAGCAGTCAACTCCGATTGCCAGCCCCATTAGGTACACGGTCACAATTAATAATTATTTGGGCTGCCATCAGATCCGATCGGGTCGGGATAAATAAATCGGAGGTGTTACAGCCTGCACAGCTTCCAGCCCCAGCCCTACTCACCCCAAATCCTACACATCTATACCACACTTCATCCTCTACATCATGAATTTCTGAATTCTTGTTACAAACTTTGTTTGGTTCTCCAGACCATCATACTTTTGTCAGTAAGCGTCGCTGTGGTACATAGGAAGTCCAGAAACACTGCACCCACTAGATTACCTTGATCCACGGCTCTCAGCGTTTCATGTGAGAAACGTGATAGGTTTCGCGTGACCGACGGTTTCAAAATCCATATTCGTTCGCACAGAGGTCATTCCGTTAGAGATACTTAATTATGTTTCAGCCTGGAATATGTTCTAATTCTGCAACAAATGAACATCCACGAAACTGGACGGTAGTTCTATGGTTCAAATCTGCTGTCCTTTTCTGTAGACGGTTGAGACGCTCTCTTACGAATGCCTGATGACGCAAGCCAGAATTAAGAAAAATCGACACATATTCATAGGATCTCATCTAGGAACGGCGTTCAAGAAACATAAATTGTGTGGCATTGATATTTTTGATAATTTATGTAGCAGCTAACGCGAATTATTTACAGACGAATGGAAAAACTGGTAGAAGCCGACCTCGGGAAAGATCAGTTTGGATTCCGTAGAAATGTTGGAACACGTGAGGTAATACTGACCTTACGACTTACCTTAGAAGGAAGATTAAGGAAAGGCAAACCTACGTTTCTAGCATTTGTAGACTTAAAGCTTTTGACAATGTTGACAGGAATACTCTCTTTCAAATTCTAAAGGTGGCAGGGGTAAAATACAGGGAGCGAAAGGCTATTTACAATTTGTACAGAAACCATATGGCAGTTATAAGAGTCGAGGGACATGAAAGGGAAGCAGTGGTTGGCAAGGGAGTGAGACAGGGTTGTAGCCTCTCCCCGATGTTATTGGAGGAGGAGGAGGAGGAGATTAGTGTTTAACGTTCCGTCGACAACGAGGTCATTAGAGACGGAGCGCAAGCTCGGGTGAGGGAAGGATGGGGAAGGAAATCGGCCGTGTCCATTCAAAGGAACCATCCCGGCATTTGCCTGTAGCGATTTAGGGAAATCACGGAAAACCTAAATCAGGATGGCCGGAGACGGGATTGAACCGTCGTCCTCCCGAATGCGAGTCCAGTGTGCTAACCACTGCGCCACCTCGCTCGGTCCCGATGTTATTGAATCTGTATATCGAGCAAGCAGTAAGGGAAACAAAAGAAAAATTTTGAGTAGGTATTAAAATCCAAGGAGAAGAAATAAAAACTTTGAGGTTCGCCGATGACATTGTAATTCTATCAGAGACAGCAAAGAACTTGGAAGCGCAGTTGAACGGAATGGACAGTGTCTTGAAAGGAGGATATAAGATGAACATCAACAAAAGCAAAACGAGGATAATGGAATCTAGTCGAATTAAGTCGGGTGATGCTGAGGGAATTAGATTAGGAAATGAGACACTTAAAGAAGTAGTAGAGGAGTTTTGCTATTTGGGGAGCAAAATAACTGACGATGGTCGAAGTAGAGAGGATATAAAATGTAGACTGGCAATGGCAAGGAAAGTGTTTCTGAAGAAGAGAAATTTGTTAACATCGAGTATAGATTTAAGTGTCAGGAAGTCGTTTCTGAAAGTATTTGTATGGAGTGTAGCCATGTATGGAAGTGAAACATGGACAATAAATAGTTTGAACAAGAAGAGAATAGAAGCTTTTGAAATGTGGTGCTACAGAAGAATGTTGAAGATTAGGTGGGTAGATCACGTAACTAATGAGGAGGTATTGAATAGGATTGGGGAGAAGTTTGTGGCACAACTTGACTAGAAGAAGGGATCGGTTGGTAGGACATGTCCTGAGGCATCAAGGGATCACAAATTTAGCATTGGAGGGCAGTGTGGAGGGTAAAAATCGTAGAGGGAGACCAAGAGATGAATACACTAAGCAGATTCAAA
This sequence comes from Schistocerca piceifrons, assembly GCF_021461385.2. Taxonomy (NCBI): domain Eukaryota; kingdom Metazoa; phylum Arthropoda; class Insecta; order Orthoptera; family Acrididae; genus Schistocerca; species Schistocerca piceifrons. The sequence continues at coordinate 543,275,384 of NC_060143.1, read as the reverse complement.
AGGATGTAGGTTGCAGTAGGTACTGGGAGATGAAGAAGCTTGCACAGGATAGAGTAGCATGGAGGGCTGCATCAAACCAGTCTCAGGACTGAAGACCACAACAACAACAACAACAACAAAGTAGCAGCTCTGTATGCGGACGGGGATTTTGTAATGTCAAAATCGTTTCTATTGGAGTTTAGCATGGTCGCTACTACGAATGTATTTCCGTATTTGCATTCGGGACTAGTTCAGATCTCTCGAAGGACCATCGAATGCAGAGCTGCCTCGTGCCGTACTTCGAACAGTTTGTATTACTCATGGATGTGGTCGCAACGGCCGTGTCTAAATTGATGAACGTCCAAGCGCCACGCCCGATTTAGATTATAGGTAACGCTTTGGTATCAACGCATGTGCTGTAAGTGCATAAGCAGAACCAAATTTAGTATCAGCAAACACATCTGATTCGTGCAAATTATCTGGAGTTCATTGAGTATGTGTTGCCTCAGTTATTGGAGACTGTGCTTATTGTTGTCTGGAATAGGATGTGCATTTAAGAAGACTGTTCACCACCTCACTTCGATATTTATGTCCTAGTGTAGATCGATACCTGCACCCTAGTTTTATTATACCAGGATGTGATTTAAACAGGTGTGATTGATCACATTTATAAGCTCATGTGTCCTCCGCGTACGAATGTAATACTTTTAGTTATGTTTTAGTTTATTGTTTAGACTGTTGATTACTTGTTTCTACTTTTTCGCTGGTCTGAAAATTGTCACCACCGTCCTACGGCAGTTTTTGCGATTATGAACTGGAATAAAAGAATCAGATTTTGTATTTCCTGGATCACTGTTTTTATTCGCGACTATGTCGAGGCCTGTACAATTAGTAAACTACTGTCATATTTATAACGTTTTTGCACTGGAATTCGGTAAATGCCGAATATTGTAACATTTCATAGAAAAGGCCTATTTCGCGTTGAGTCGCTGAAAATCGCCGGTTTCGTGTTATTTTTTGCGTTATCGCTCGGATGAAACATTCATGTCCCTGCCTACGGACCACAAAAAGAAAAAATGGCTCTGAGCACTATAAGACTTAACATCTGAAGTCCTCAGTCCCCTAAAACATCGAACTAATTAAACCTAACTAATCTAAGGACATCACACACATCCACGCCCGAGGCAGGATTCGAACCTGCGACCGTTGCGGTCGCGCGGTTTCAGACTGCAGCGTCTAGAACCGCTCGGCCACTCCGGCCGACTACTGATCACATATAGTATGACTCATCTGTACCGAACCTCTGGGTTCCTAACCTCAGTTTATTCAAGACGCGCTGTACAACAGCTGGAGTGTTGCCGGTATGACCTTGTTACATCCTATAAGCAGAGCATGGGATAACTCCCCGCCGGCTACGCACGCTTTCTAAACGCTGTCTAACGCGCTGCTTTCCGAGAGGGAAGGCGTGCCGGTCCCCGGCACGAATTCGCCCGGCGTATTTGTGTCGAGGTCCGGTGTGCCGGCCAGCCTGTGGATGGCTTTCAAGGCGGTTTTCCATCTCCCTCGGCGAATGCGAGCTGGTTCCCCAGATTTAACCTCAGTTACACTATGTCGGCGTTTGGTGCGCAAACACTGTCTACACGTACGCGTACACCATAATTACTTTACCTTGAAAACAGTTGGGGCTACACTCGTCTGGTATGAGACGTTCCCGAGGGGGGGAGTGGGCAAGGGGGGGGGGGGGTCCACTGGTCGCTGAACCGCAGTAACGCTGGGTTGTGTGTGGGGCGGCGGTGGGGTGGCTGGACTATTGTGGCCAGTTGTTGGGTGGCGAACCAGTGAGGGTTAAGGCGGGGCTAAGCTTCTCCGTCGTTTCTAGGTCCCCGGTTTAATAGACAATACAATACACAATGGGATAACATATCGCACAACTGATCCAAAATGCCCATGCCACCTGCGGTAATACTGTAAATCTCAGTTTCTTTTTTTTTTTCGGAAGTTCGACTGAGTGTGCGTAATTGTGTCCATCTACTCGCTAAGCAGAGAAGTAATATGACATTCTTCTGATTTTGAGGACAGTATGGCGCAACCCAGAAACTCGTAATAAAAAGATGTAGTTCTGTTCCTTTTCTCTCCGTTTCTGTTCTGTCATTATGGCCGATTTTTATCCGTACACGCAACGGATGCCTAATAGGGCGATGAATTCTTCTCGAGACATCTGCCATTTAAACTGGCCTATTTGGAGTGACATTTCGGCAGATTTCTTAGTCGCTATAACTTGGACCGCTTTCCTCAGCTGTTATCACGAAAAAAAATTCTTCATGCAAATTTACAAAGAAAGGATACATTGACACAACTGGAAACAGATTGCCACTCGCTTTGACATGAACGCTTACTAAGCCAAGAATGAACACTGTGAAATACCGCAGATAGCTGTGTAGTGCCCAAATTCGTCGTACACAGCCTTGATAAATCCAGGCGGGGGAAAACACACTACACACAGTCAGATTTCGCAGCATAGATCGTCAACAGAATGGCAGTTCGTGCATATGTGGCAAGCAACCTGTGATAAATAGTAGAGTGCGTTGCTGTCGCTGTGTGGGCAGCTTTATCCTACGCCGGAAAGCACAGGATGACGTCACGTCCTTTGACGTGTCGAGGGAAGGCGTGTCTCCGACCTGTTGCTGGCGCTTTTCCCGTTGTCTGCTGAGAATGTGTGGCGCGCCGGTTGTCGACGTGAATCTTCGGCCTGAATCACTGGCTACAGCACACATGTAATGGAGATAATGATGGAAAACCGAGTTATCATACTGTCAACCAATAGACAGGACAAAAAAGTTCACCACACAACTTCGTAGTCGTATGACACACACAAGTAGCGTTATAGCGAGTAAGCTAGGAACCTGGGGTTAAACATTTTAGGCTTACCCCGGACCAGCGGACATTCTAACATCTGTCCTACTGTAGATATGTTACAGTATATTGAGCAACGTTTGAACGACGAACCGAGATGGCGCCCAGGCCAATTGTGAGGATCGATTAATTCCTTTTGCAAAAGATTTTAATTAGGCTGAAATTAATGCTCAGCTAATGGCGTTATTTGTATGTGCACCGTCCGGATTTTACGTCCAGAAGCAGTCACCTTTAAGTAACTTCGGACTCGAATAAAGCTGATGGCTAAAATTTCGTCCACCGGTGTGTCGGACCTTGGTCTACGATAATGATCCAAAAATACGTGCGAAAATCACGTTTCTCTGGGAGGTTTTCGAAGCTCCCCACTTCTGTACTTTAAAATTGTGCGAAACGGTTCAGACTTATGAAAATGCATAAAGTCAAAACGAAATTTTTTAATCCAATAATCTTTATCAGTTGTCGAGGTGCGATGGTTGAAAGTCGACCTTGAATATGCGGAAACTGTTTAAAGTGAATCAGGTGAATAAAAAATGCGTTTTTACGATAAAACTGAAAACTCGCTTTCGAAAGTCCATCTTCCTTAGGATTTTACGTGAGAAAAATACGTTTTCATGAGTTTTTTTTTTTTACGTGATCCGCTTCTATGTTTCAATCTTGAGCGAATCGTTTCAAATTTTCTGGGAAGGTAGAAACAAGCATGTAATTAATGGTCGTCGTGTTGTTTTGTTAAATCTTTCTCCGTTGCCTCTATATAGCGATCTAAAGATGCGTATAAAATATACGTAAAACCCGGTTTTTCGTGAGTCGTACGTGCTGAGACGGTTTAAAGTGATACAAACTATAATAAAAATGTATTCTTACGGTAATTAAAAGAAGCGTTTGCAAAAGTCTTTCATCGTCCTGGTTGTACGTGCGAGACATCACGCGTTTGCTCATGAAACCGTGGTTCATAGAAATGCTTTGCATTTTACACGCTGTATTTAGACAAAGTTCAAAAGTGGTTATTGCAGTTTATTACCGTTTTATAGTTTACATGTTAAAGATTTTATTCACCAAAGGCATAAAATTATCGAAAAATCTTTCGACGTACAAAGCAGTGCATGTATCAATTCATAATTTTGCCCAGCCCTGTACGAAGTGATATACTGTTTGATGGAGCATTTTAAATTTTATCAGTGACGACACAGAAAATTAAACTAACCTGATAATTACTATAAATATTATGGTCAGATAAAATATCTTTTATCGCTAACCAAAAGGAAATGTTTGTGTTTTCTTCAAAAATTGGTGTATTATCTTACAGAAAATTTATTTCTATACAAAACAAGCATAAACTCGTCAATTTTCGTACACGACAGAAAAGTTGATAGTATTTTGTCATGCATATATTATTTCACAGTTCTTTTGTTCATTTCAGTCAATCATACTCACACTTATTTCAGATTGGCTGTTGCAACATTTCACGCCAAAATTGTTCACATGAGTTTTTCTAGCGATGATTTCTTAATAATCAATTTTTATTGTTGCACATTTTACAAAAGCAGTGACAAGAATTTTAAGATTAGAGATAACAAGATGTATAATTTTCAACAGTTTATTATTTGTTGCGCGAATCGTTCAGCTTGAGATTTAGTAAGCTCTTAAGTATATTTATCTGTGTAATATGGTCGTATCCTACGTTGAACTATGTAATATAAACTATTTACATACATTATTACCATAAAGTTCCCAGAGTATTTAAAAGTTAGTTCGACATAGTATTTATGTTTTCGGTTATTTTGTATCCTGCATTAATTATTTATGGGTATTTTTCATATGTTTGAGTATATGAATAAAATGTGTGTAACTATGAAACTAAAAAATTTGAAAGGCAATGTGAAAACTAAACAAAACTTATAAAAATTAAAAATTGTCAAAATAATAAAATAATGAATAATAAATAACATGAAAAAATAAAACGCAAGACAAAAAACTTTTCGTGGGCATGAGACTATAATGTGGTGGTAAGGCTTCTGTGCTCTGAGGACGCATGGGCAGTATTGGACAGGTTCAACCATATCATGCAGATAGCCGTGCAGCAGCCAGAGTAACGATGCCCAAGTAACGTGTTTCGAAAGACAATAAAAAAGTGTACTGGATCATTCGTCACCCGAGTCAACAAAAATCTGCATGGGTTGCCCAACTATGGTGGTCTAATGTCAAAATTATTGTAGAGCAAAAGTTGACAACCAGAGTGATAAATGCTCCTTTCATACCACAATAAAAGCAAATATGTCCTGGGCTGGTTATGAATGTTTAAAAAAAACTGAATTAGCTTTTCAACTTAAATGGCAATTTAAAACCTATATAAATCTCAACAACTTGACATATTTGCGCTTTTTTTTACGGGTTAATCCTAATTTCTGCACGCAGTGAACTCTCTTAGCTGAAAAGTGTTGGCACACCTGCATCTGCAATTTACAGGTTTTATTCCCTGCTCCTGTATCTGTAATCCAGATGATTCGCCACCACGGTAAAAAATATATAATTTCATATAGCTGAGGAGTATACAGGTAATAGCTGCCGTAGATTTCTTTCTGGGGGGAGATTAAAACAATTTTTTGATTTCTGGGTGGGGTAGGGGTCTGTTTTGTTACCGAGGGGACCGCATCTCCCTCAAACCCACCCGTGTGACATTTATGGTGAGGGATGTAAGAACAAATAGACACAAAATTAAGGGCTTATAAAGAGTGGGATGTGTGGTGTCACCGCCAGACAGCACACTTGCTAGGTGGTAGCCTTTAAATCGGCCGCGGTCCGTTAGTATACGTCGGACCCGCGTGTCGCCACTATCAGTGAATTGCAGACCGAGCGCCACCACATGGCAGGTCTGGTCTAGACTCCCTAGCACTCGTCCCAGTAGTGCAGCCGACTTTGCTAGCGATGGTTCACTGTCTACATACGCTCTCGTTTGCCGAGACGACAGTTTAGCATAGCCTTCAGCTACGTCATTTGCCACGACCTAGCAAGGCACCATATTCAGTTACTATTGATATTGTGAATCATGTCAAGATCGACGTTCATCATTAATGGATTAAAGTTAAGTATCAAACTAACTATATCCGCTTTCTGAATGCTAATTCCTTGTCATGTTCCAGACCTCACGTCAGTATAGTTCTTCCCTCCTCACGCCAGCCTGCGTGAGCTAAAACGCGTGCATTTCGGCCTCCTCTAGTAACACGGTGTTGGCTCTTCTGCCAACACAACACGATGCATCTACAATAGGAAGTGTCCGAGAATGGGGGTTTATTTGTAATAGGAAGTGTGGCAGATTGGGGATGCGTAGGCTAAACGTACCAAAGAGTGCGCAGTCCCAAAGAGAGCGTATCTTGTGTTCCTGACAGCTGGCTAAATTTATCAGGTTGCGACTAACGTAGTTGTGTTCAGTGTGGTATCAAAAACACCTCGTAGAACTTGTGTGAAGAAATCCTGTTTTTCCGACGTGAAACAGGTAATAATCACTTTTCAACTTCCTTGATGTACTCTGTACTCTGTTGCCTAAGTTATAAACAGAATACACGAGAAATAGCCTTTAATTCTGGATTGCATTTTGAAAGGTTAGCTTTCAGTGTCTACCGTACTGAATCCACAAATTTTGTAAATGTGACGTGTGCTGTCATATGTTGACTTCACTTGGAAGTATTGTTTCTGTAGGAAAAAGCGCGCAGTAATATCCCCAGCGAGTGCGATGCGTTCTTTTCAGGGCACAATTGCAAATGTGTTCATCTTGAATATGTTATGGAGTCCAAAGGATAGGTTTTGTTTCCAAACGACTTCAAACTAGGTTGCCGCTGCTCTTGTTACGAAGGAATCTGCTTTAAAGGAAAAGACTGAAAGCTGTGAGTAGAGATCGTAGATTTTGGCGTTTCCAGAGGACTCAATCCAGTGCATTAAGTACTCCTTATCTGATGGTGATATTGGGTTCCTTTGTGACATTTGATAAATGCGCACTCTTTGGATATAATGTGCGTACTCTTAAGCGCAGATGAACGAAAGAATGCGGATTTACTGCTTTTCGTAGTTTTTTAATGTTCAATAAAAGTATTACCTCTGTCCTGCTGTAGCTTCCTGAACGTTTAGTTTTTGTGTTAATAAATGATTTTGTTTCCTTATTGATAGTAACCCAGGTATTTAAGGTTATTCCGTAACTGTGCACTCTTAGTTGTGATTCCCCTACACACTAAACTTCAGTGACACATTGTCTTGCTGCACGACATGATAAATGACAAGTTTGATGACATAATGGTACGTGTCATGTTATACGGCGTGACATCATGGCTCATGTCACTTTACTTGACAAGATGCTTTATATTACGTGACATGGATAACACCAATAAGTAAAAAAGCTCGAATCTCCCAAGATGTCTTGATTTAAATACCTCTGAAGCTGCCATGTAAGTTGAAAAAGCTAGTTCCCTTCTTCTACATTTGTAACAGCACAGGACATATTCATCTTTTTTGTACTATGATAGGAGCATTTTTCATTTTGGTTATGAACTACAGCCAAAAACATGAAGTTACAGAGAGCGGCAGCATTAAACCACAACCTTGCACGAGTTTACAGTTATAAATAGATTTGCGTGGTACGGCATTACTCTTGTGTATTGTTCCAGGATTAAGAACCACCAATTTACGACGCCCGTTTCAATAAATTCGTCACGCATCTGCGGCGAGAGCTGGCGGGAGTTGACCGGCTCTCGAGGTCTGGCCCGCAAATATAGCCGCTGAGAAAGTTGTGCGTCGAGCGCCGACCTCTGCGGCGCCGCAGATGTAATTAAGATTGCGAGTACGACTCGCTATCGAGGCACGCAGAACGCTGGGCGGGAGAAACTTTGCGAAGTTGGGCGCCGCTGCAGGCGCCTAGCGGAGCGCAACCCTTCCTACACCGGTGCCCGGTGGGTACACTGCAGAACGCCCGTAGGACGCTCCTCAAGTACCCCACATTAAATGGTCACATTCCTCCTGCATGGGACGTTATACTGACGATAAAATAGAGTGGAGGCAACTACCTAGTAGAGCGTAGCACACAATTCCGGGCTGGAGACGGTGAGATATGACGCGGCGTAGACTACACGAAACACCGAAAGCGCTGGAGCGCTCATAACACAGAGATTGGGTACAGTTGAGATCAAGTCATCAAATACAGGGTGTTACAAAAAGGTACGGCCAAACTTTCAGGAAACATTCCTCACACACAAAGAAAGAAAATATGTTATGTGGACATGTGTCCGGAAACGCTTACTTTCCATGTTAGAGCTCATTTTATTACTTCTCTTCAAATCACATTAATCATGGAATGGAAACACACAGCAACAGAATGTATCAGCGTGACTTCAAACACTTTGTTAAAGGAAATGTCCAAAATGTCCTCCGTTAGCGAGGATACATGCATCCACCCTCCGTCGCATGGAGTCCCTGATGCGCTGATGCAGCTCTGCAGAATGGCGTATTGTATCACAGCCGTCCACAATACGAGCACGAAGAGTCTCTACATTTGGTACCGGGATTGCGTAGACAAGAGCTTTCAAATGCCCCCATAAATGAAAGTCAAGAGGTCTGAGGTCAGGGGAGCGTGTAGGCCATGGAATTGGTCCGCCTCTACCAATCCATCGGTCCCCGAATCTGTTGTTCAGAAGCGTACGAACACTTCGACTGAAATGTGCAGGAGCTCCATCGTGCATGAACCACATGCTGTGTCGTACTTGTAAAGGCACATGTTCTAGCAGCACAGGTAGAGTATCCCGTATGAAATCATGATAACGTGCTCCATTGAGCGTAGGTGGAAGAACATGGGACCCAATCAAGACACCACCAACAATGCCTGCCCAAACGTTCACAGAAAATCTGTGTTGATGACGTGATTGCACAATTGCGTGCGGATTCTTGTCAGCCCACACATGTTGATTGTGAAAATTTACAATTTGATCACGTTGGAATGAAGCCTCATCCGTAAAGGGAACATTTGCACTGAAATGAGGATTGACACATTGTTGGGTGAACCATTCGCAGAAGTGTACCCGTGGAGGCCAATCAGCTGCTGATAGTTCCTGCACACGCTGTACGTGATATTGAAACAACTGGCTCTCCGGTAGCACTCTCCATACAGCGACGTGGTCAACGTTACCTTGTACAGCAGCAACTTCTCTGACGCTGACGTTAGGGTTATCGTCAACCAAGATGTCTTGCACAACCCCTCGGAGTCTATCGGTGATATCTTTTTAGTCACGGTACGAAGAATGTTGGACTTTGAAGTTATAAGGAGCAGTCAAATGAAAACGAGACCGGTGGAAGAAAGTAAGTGAACTGTTTATTATTTCAAAGGTAATTACAATAGCTGTTAAATCGTTCATCCAACCGTTAGACAAGACGGTCACTGCGTTCATGGAAAAATATTTGTGACTGCATACGCAACCATGACAGTACCAAGGCGTGCACCTCTTCACCCGAAGCAAATAGATGGGAATGAAAGTCTTCCTTCAGACTTCCAGAAATATGGATATCTCATGGGGATAGATCGGGACTGTGTGGAGAATGTGTAAGGACTTCACAGCGAAACTTGTGCAACATAGTAGAAACAATCTTGGCAACGTGTGGGTGGGAATTTTGTCGGCAGGTTGTTTCGATTACACTACAGAAGTTTGGCTGGGGAGCCCTTACACGTTCTTCGTACTGTCCAGAACTATCCCCATTCGATTTACGAATTTTTGGAGCCTCCGGAAGAAAACATATTCGTGTCCTTCAATTTGATTCGAACCAAGAGGTGCACCTTGTAGGTAGTATCATGCTTTCGCAGGCAACCGCGTACTTTTTGTTTTTCATGAAAATATTGATCATGTTGTATCACAGTGGGATAAATTTACTAACAGTTAAGGAGAGTACTTGCGAAATAATATTGTCCTTAATTTTCTTCCATATATCTCGTTCCCATTTCACTGCCCTTAATATATCATAACATTAGGGCATTTTAAATCTCTTTACGTCTTTTAAATGCAACACAAAATATCATAAAGGGGATCATAAGATTATCGGATGAAATATTAGTCACCCACTTGAAAGAACGCACTGCTCTCTGGAGCGCTGTTGACACTGCAGGACCGGTGGCAAGTGGACCTACAGCCTTCCACTGCTGACGGAAGTGACGTGTATCGGCCAGTCTCTCGTACGGAACCAGTGCAGAGGCGTGGTTCGACGTGGACATGTGTCACGATGGCGGGAAGGAGCTGACGTGTTCTGACTTCTGCGCGAAGACACTACGAATGAAGTTACCCGTTTTGTCGGTGTATCAACGCAAAGCTTCCACCGTGTCTACAAGGAACGGCACACCACACGTAGCCATTCAACATCGCGTAAAATAGTGGCCCTAAAACCGTCCCAACCGGCAAGAATCGCATATGAGTGGCAAGCTTTCTAATGACAATGTGTTTCAAACCCGACATAAGTTGCTAGAGACCAGTGCCACACCTTAACAAACACAGTCGAGTTCAAACCAGACACGAAATTGCGTCGTTGAGCGCAGGCGTATCGCAATCAGCAACCGAGTGAATATCGCTAAGGAAACGGCACACAGTACACGTTTGGAGTGGGATACCTCGTAGAAGTCCGCCCCCGGTAGCTGAGTGGTCAGCGCGACAGACTGTCAATCCAAAGGGCCCGGGTTCGATTCCCGGCTGGGTCGGAGATTTTCTCCGCTCAGGGACTGGGTGTTGTGTTGTCCTAATCATCATCATTTCATCCCCATCGACGCGCAAGTCGCCGAAGTGGCGTCAAATCGAAAGACTTGGCGAGTGGTCTACCCGATGGGAGGCCCTCGTCACACGACATTTCATTTCACCTCATAGAAGATAATTGCTGATAGCCGCACGTCTCCAAATGGCCAAACGACACAGAAAATGGACATTAACTGACTCGAGGCAAGTAGGGTGGCTCGAAGAGCTACGACTTTTCCTCTTTTCAACTAGTGGAATGCGTCGAATGCACTGCCGGCCGAATGAGGTCTTTATTCCCCAGCGCGTGGAGACGCTGGAGGTGCGCCATGACATGGCCCACTCATTCAGCTTACGGTCAACACGTACCTCGTGATGTTTACTCAAACATTCACAGCAATGAAGTGCTGTGCTTTCTTTTATGCGTTAATGATGAGTGTACCGAGTACATCCCCGTCTTCTTTGGGACTGCAACCGTGTTCGCAGAGCTTCATTCGTATTTTCCTGGTTTAACGAGTCTCTGGCGCTCTTTCGCAACGCGACTGGCCAGTGAAATCACCCGATCTTAATACCATGTAAAGCGTCCGACAGTGTTCGAAACAGTGGGTGAAACGTATCTGCAGTTTTGTAGCTCTTCGAGACCTAATCGTAAGTGAGTGGCTTCAACTACACCCTTCCTCACTAAAGTTAGCCCATTACCAAAACTAAAGGCAGTGTTACGTGGTGTTAGTGTGACGTCTCCTGGGAGGGTAGGGGGAGGGAGGTGACTAATTGTTTGTCGGATTGATTGTAGCACAGAATAACGCATTAAAAAAAAATACTGTTTTGGGAAATAGCAAAACCGCACATGACGTTCACTCTAGGAATCCCAGTCTGCAGTCTCCAATACGTGCATTGACCAAGGACATTCTGAAAACTGATATAGCCCTTTCAGACCCGAATTTTTCCTCGAGGAAGGAAAATTTTTATTTATGCTGTAATGCTTCTAATGAGTTTAGGTCCAAGATTTATACAAAAAGATGTTTTCCTTTGCATAACATATTTTGTACACTTCATTTTATCGACTAAAATAACTAATCAGGAAATATTCTCTGTTGTAGTAAATAGTAAAATGATCATTCAATAATTACCATGCAAAATAACAATAACAATATTCAATTATACAGTGGAATATAGCAAACCAACCACATCCGTCTATTCTGGTGGCCATCAGTTGCTGCGCACTGCTACATTTACTTGTTGATAGTTTCGTAGTGATGCCCGACAGTTGGCAGCACTTGCGCATGATGAAAAGGTCGAACATTGACAAATCTGTACCCCAGGTTTCCATTGGGAAAAATATACTTCTCTTGCAGCGAAGACGCAGTAAAAGTTAATGTACACAACTGTATGGGACGGCTACTGGTATGCGAAGGGAGGAAGTGTGGGGGCCACTAGGTATTTCTTGGGTTGTTTGCCTTACACTATAATTAGTGAAGAAATTGTTCAGTTTGTGTTACAGATAAATTTTATTTGTTTTTGAATATCGAAGCTGGTGAAAGGAGTAATTTTCAACTTCGGTTACTACTGATGAAAGGAAAAAGTGTTATCATCATATACTGGTATTAATATTTCAATAGTCTAATGTAGATTTTATTGTAATATTGAAATCATCGTATTTTTGTAGTGAAATCCCGCTTACTCAAGCCGGTTTCTGTGTCTGCCAGGTTTTAATCTGCAGGTAGTTTAGGACAATACTAAAGCGGGTAGCATGGGCGACATTTTTCTTTGTTTTTAGGTACGACGTCAAGTTGCAAGATGAAGTTAGGCACTGAGGCTCGAGGGGACTGGTCTGAGACTGCAATGAAGCAAGCTGTTTTAAGTGTACTGGAAGGCGAAATGACCGAGAGGGTTGCTGCCAAGCGTTTTAATGTTCTTAGAACTGCATTGCAAAGGAGATTAAAATCAGCTCAGGCGATCAGCAGTCGTCTGTGACACCTCAGATGGGCTTTTGCAAGCCAACATTATTTATGGAGAGTTTTTTGAAGAAAACTGGATGCACTGTGATCGATATGACGGCGGGACACATGAATCTCCAGACACTCAGAATTCGTTAACTTCCAACTCTGAAAATTAGACAAGTATTGTTTAGCTGTATTAATCGTGTGAGGGAAGCAAAACATTTTAGATAGAAAAATTTACGTTTTTTTTCCATAATCTTACTCTAATTTTTTGTTAAATTGTTACTTTTGATATATAAACACCTCACATTTGTTAGTGAACAAAAAACAGCTTTTATATTTAAAAAGTATTTTGTTGTATGCCCATAGTAACCGACATTTTTATTTACACCTCTAATTTTAAGTCTTAGTAATTTTTTTTTTTTTGTGGTGTGTCATTGTGGTTTGAAATCACTTTTTCGTAACTTACACAGAAAGAAATTTCCAGCTAAAAGTTTTATATAGTTGTACCTCATTCCAAACTAACAACAAATATTTTATACCAATCTTAGCTAAAGCGGCCCATACTAGAAGCCGTTCTCCTACCATCAGAAGCGTGACCTCCTTCCTTCGACCCGACGATGTTTATTCTGTACTCACAATTAAGAGAGACAAAACGAATCCTATGCACTGCATGCAAAACTTCATATGTCTTAAGAGCCAAAATTATGTCTAAAATGCAAAAACTGTAAAATATTTTCAGTTTATTGTCAAAAGAAGAGTATGGTGAATGTAATACGTTATTAAAATGCTATTATCAATAACGAACAAAAAATATGCCTCCCTTCTGTGGGTGCTTCAATATCTCCTTGATAACCATTATTTTGCACTCCTCTTCACTGTTACGTAAAATGCGGGACACTGCAGCCTTCGAGTTCACTTAGTATGTTACACATACAATTTTACTAGGCGTGTTCTCAACCCGGATGATATGACGTACACGAAGTACCTTCATTATAACATTGTGTGTCTGATTGTTAGCATTGTGACAGGTTGCTGCAGTGATAAAAGAAAAAGAATGTCAAATGTATATTGAATCGCCTATAATTCGGCAGTCCTTTCTTTGTACGGCCTAATTATTATTAAATGCGGACCAATCGGACTTCGCTGTTCTATTAGGAGCAGTTAATCACACAATTTACTCAATTCTCCACATTGTAGTAACTAATAGCTTAGCTACAATAAAGACTACCAACGTCGCGAGCAATGTTTGGCTGGCGAAATGCCACAGACGGTATCAAAGAATCGCCGGTCGAAGAAACCGAGAGAAACATCCATAAAGAGTGCATATTCTACACACCATTTACGATTTACATGATAATGTCACTATATTTCAAACTTTTCTTGCGAATTCAAGCAGCTAACTTATCTGACATTCTTGCATAAGCCGCGAACGTTGGAGAAAACTGTTTCATATCTTTAAAACTATACTGGAGTTTCTCTCTCGTTATTGCCTTCACTATCATATTTGCTCGACTACATTTTACTGCCACAGAATTGGACGTGATTGCTTTGATAGCAGTATTAAACTCTTACGGCCATATCGACCAGTCGACTCAATTCGTCTCCATGACAGATGGTTTCGATAAAACGTCATGGATGACATGTCGCAAATGGAACGCTTCAGTACAAGCTGCTCGTGGGAAGACTGAACAACGAGAAGCTTTGTTCGTCTCGTTTGTCAAAAACAGACTGGCTACTATCGAGAGATATACTGTTATTTGATTTTCCTGTCTCTCCATAAATGCTTGTTTTACAACTCAGCTGGAAACGGCTATGAGTAAGATGGTTTCAAAGTAATCAGAAGAACTGCTGGAAGATCTGTGTACAACCGGACCCTATAAATAGGCTAATCCCACAGTCGTTTCAGGATGGAAAGTGGAACTGAACTCAGATATGCTTCGTTCATGGCATTATTTTACTTAAACAAGGATAGTTTCTTGAAGTGTGTCCCTTGATCCAATTAAGCAGTATAATCTCCATTGCATGAGAATTATTTCACAGCTTAGACCTTTCTAGATCGACAACATTATTTGATGAATTGATCTTAATATGGATGAGTAAAAGAAATGAGAAATACACGAATTTCGGTTAAAAAGTCAGCGCTGTTGCTATAATTAACTGAGACAGCAAACAGATTTGCAGAACAAAAGCATCTAAAGTTTCTTTATGTGTGGATCCACAGCTTCCACTTAATTTCTGAATTCTAAAATCCTTTTAACTCCTGTTGCCGCGTTTTTATTAAGACTATGGTTACGTCTGTGGGATTGGAAGGACACGTAGTGTTTGTAAATACCTTAAGCAAGGGCTCAGAACCAATTAGACAACGCCAAACTGTGCCCTTCCCCCGTCCGTCGGATGGGGGACGTTATAGTAGGTGGCTGACTGGGTGCTATTCGGGAGGAGTGAGCTACGTGTCGCCACCAGATTGCACACTCTGCGTCCCCTTCATCCGTAACAACACTACGCTGAACAAGCGCTCATCACAGTCACACGACACAGATACGAGAGTAGTCCCAGAAGTATGGCCTCCTATTTTTTTTATAAGTACATAGACCTGCTTATTTCTAGAATGGTTTACATCAGTTTACAGCTTGAACATTTAGCTATTTTTCGACGTAATCACCATTTCTGTGGATGCATTGTTGTAGATCTTTCTTAAAAGACATCATAGTCGCCGTTGACTGTATTAAATATTTATTCTTACGATTGCAATTTCGGCTTTAGGGTCATTTTCAAGTAACACTGCATAAGTTACATTCTGTCTGACAGTGTTACTTGAAAATGGCTCTAAGGCCGAAATTGCAATCGTAAGAATAAATATTTCATACAGTCAACGGCGACTATGATGTATTTTAAGAAATATTATATGACTGTGAATCCCAATCATAAGAAGTTAATTTTTGTAGATGCTGTGGCAGTTTTCGTATGCCCATGTCATAAGAGCTCGTCTCCGTGGTCTTCTTTCACCTCGTCGTCGGAGCTGAATCGCTTTCCGGCCAAATGTTCTTTTAACCTAGGGAACAGGTGATATTCACTGGGCGCCAAGTCAGGACTATAGGGTGGGTGGGTGATTATGTTTTACTGACACCGTTGCAGGAGAGCAACGGTTTGCTGAGCGATGTGTGGGCGAGCGTTGTCATGGAGAATGTGTACGCCCTTGCTCAACATTCCTCTTCTCCGGTTCTGTATTGCCCGTTTTTTAGTTTTTTCAGAGTCTCACAGTACCCGTCAGCGTTAATTGTGGTCCCAGTGGGCATAAAGTTGACCAACAATACCCCTTTTCGATCCCAAGACACGATTGTCACGACTTTACTAGCAGACTGAGTTTGTTTTAATTTCCGCGGCTTTGGCGATGATGGATGCCGCCACTGGCGTGATTGTTGCTTGGTCTCAGGTGTAAAGTGGTATGCCCAGGATTCGTCACCCGTGACAATTGAGTCCAGAAACTGCATGGGGGTGAGCTGGTATGACATGGGCATACAAAAACTGCCACACCGTCTACAAAAATGCGTCGACAGAAATGGTGATTATGCCGAAAAATAGCTAAATTTTCAAGCTGTAAACTGGTGTAAACCATTGTGGTAATAAACAGGTCTATGTACTTATAAAAAAACAGAAGACTTTACTTTTGGGATTACCCTCGTACATCCCTGACACTCCATAACATATCACAGGAAGGCAATGGTAAGCCACATGCACTAGGTTCAAATGGTTCAAAAGGCACTGAGCACTATGCAACTTAACATCTGAGGTCATCAGTCGCCTAGAACTTAGAACTAATTAAACCTAACTAACGTAAGGACATCACACACATCCATGCCCAAGGTAGGATTCGAACCTGTGACCGTAGCGGTCGCTCGGTTCCAGACTGTAGCGCCTAGAACCGCACGGCCTCTCCGGCCGGCCATGCACTAGGACCTTGCGTGCAACCGCGACACAGGATTCCTGTATCTGCTCTCTTAAGAGCATTCCCTGTATTCTTTGACTTTTGACGATAATTATGCGTGAAACACGTGGCCGTTGAAGCAAGATGTGAGGCTCTGCTGACGGAGCCAAAGAGAGGACTGGCGCGAGGAAAGCGCCGCTGCTGTATGCAATGCTTGCGAGGTTTCCACCACAAAGGACTCTCTCTTTTCTGTGTATTTGTAGTACGAGGTACATTGAGGTCATAATACATCCGATTTTTTCCTTAGCACTGTAAACAGATACAAACATCCGGTTTAGTTTCGAAATACGCGTGCACTCAGTGCAAATGCGTGGACACAGATGTGAGCACTGTACAGCACACACAACTATTTTGGATACTTAAAATGGCGACGTCTTTCATTACAGGAACAGCATAATCATTCTTTTTCTCCATTTGAGTAGTGTGATACCAACTAAAATTCATCGTCAGTTGAGCGAAATATGTAGTGGTTGTAATGGTACTTGAATTACGTAACCATTACGGCAGCTCAACTCAGCCTCTCGATACCAGCAATATTCTACTGTGTTTCTGTAAAGTAGTTAACATATTTCTGAGACAACATTCAGATTTGATTTCATTAATGTAGAGGTACTTTGATACATCGGTGTGTTTATATTGCAATGATATTATTCGTATGTGTATTCTTTCTTTTATCACTATTATCTTTGACGTACTTGTAACTCTGATTTTTGGGCGCGTAAGCGATTATTAGTTAGAGACTGTAAAGTCAAGTTTTGGACGTCATGTCGGAAAGACCCAAATTGTAGCCAGCTTATAAAATGTGAACTTTTAACAGTGAGGAAAATGTTTTCAAGTAAGTTTTGTATTGTGAAGTGATGTTTTGTGTGTTACGTGATATTGCAGCAAAAGTAATAAAAAAGTGTAACTTAAATTCGGAGTGCTGATTACTTTTTTACATCACCATTGTCCTTCAAAAGTGTAATCTTCAAAAATGGTTTGTGAAACACATTTATAAAACTTTTGAATATAGCAGAATAAAACCTAGGCCTCTTTGCATCCGAGCTTGGAATCATCACCACCTAGATTTTCTACGATTGAGCCATGATTTTACAACGAGACCAGCGTGGGAAACACGAGAAGATGAGTGCCTAGTTTATTCATTATTACATGAAATGACTTTATTAACTGTGCTCTAATGACACCTGCCACATAATAACTTTGTTGTTGCCCGAAAATGCAGTATTTAGCAGCGTTAGCAACACCCCAATCATTATTAAATTTTGACCTTTGTTGTGGTAGGGTTGTCAGATGGTGTTGTTATGGTTGTATCTAATGTTGGGTTCGCGGGTGCGGCAGTTCAGAAGAAAGCACAATGTCGTGTGACAGCGAACCAACACAGTCTCGGCCTTGCGCCAACCGGTGCGACAAAAAACGATGGAGCGCGTGGGGATCACTGAATGGGTGAGGAACCATTGCCACAAAAGCTGGCGTATCCGTGGGATATGTGCACACAATCTTGCTTGAAGACCGGAAAATGAGAAAAGTATCCTCAAGGTGGGTCCCACGAATGCTGACGTACGACAACACGGCAGCGCGCCTGCCATGTTGCCAGGCAATGTTGACGCATGATGGCGGTACGGACTGGACTTTCTCATCATTGACTGTGAGAATGGATGAGACATGGATGCCATTTTTCAATCCTGAAAGCTAACGCCAGTCAGCTTAGTGGAAGCACACACGCACACTCACCGCCACCAAAAAATTGGTGTAAGTGCCAGTGCTGAGAAAATGATGGCAGCCATGTTCTGGGACGGCCCTTGTTCCAAAGGGCACTACAGTGACAGGAGCGTCCTACTCAGATGTTATGTTTTGATGAACAAGTTGCTTCCTGGATTGCGTAAATACGGCCGGAACAGGTGTGCTCTTCCACAAAAGGAAAAAAAAAAAAGCATCGGCGCGTCGGGCGAACGCGCCGTTGCAGTCTGTTCGAGAGAACAACTATGAAATGATTTCTTGCGCTCGCTAATCACCTGAACTGGCTACTAGCGACTTTTGGCTCTTTGCAAAGTGGTCGCACACTCACTAACCATGCCGCTATTGCGTTAGCGATTTTCCGGTGATCAAACCAGACTCCTAAAGAAGCGTTCTCAGTGGCCGCGGAATAACGCCGTCGACCTTGTGAAAAATGTGTGCTGATGCAGAAAGACTACGTCGAGAAGTGACAAGTTTCGCAGTGTTTGTGCGACTAGTTTGTGAGGAAAAAAATCGGATGTGTTGTAACTTGAGTGCACCTCGTATATTAAAAACTAGAAACCCGCCTCGATTGCGAAAAAAGCACCTAGTGTTAACCTAGGTTTCGGCGTAGATAACTACACCTTCTTCAGAACGATAAAACCCACAAGTGCCTAAGAAGACCTTTGTCAATGGTTAAAAGAACACCATAGCTATACATTTATAAACAAAAAAAGTACATATATACAAAGTCTAAACCACTACTTAACTTAATGGTGTAACCTCCACCTCACACCGGCCTATGTTCGATAGGCCATCATGATGGCGGGTCATGGCCCATCGAAGATAGTCCGGTGTGAGGTGGAGGTTACATCATTAAGTTAAGTAGTGGTTTAGACTTTGTATATATGTACTGTTTGTGTTTACCTTTTTTTCGTTTATAAATGTATAGCTATGGTGTTCTTTTAATCATTGACAAAGGTCTTCTTAGGCACTTGTGGGTTTTATTGTTCTGAAGAATGTGTAGTTATCTACGCCGAAACCTAGGTTAACACTAGGTGCTTTTTTCGCAACCGAGGCGGGTTTCTAGATTTTAATATATTAACCAACGATTGCTGACGCGCTGCGATGTTGAAGGTTCTTAAATTTGCACCTCGTATGTTTCTAGATGAGATACACGGCGTTGACCGAATATTTATTTATTTCAGTCTTCTATTAGTTCGTCTCCTGCTACCTCCTCTCTCTGTCCATGTCCTCACCTTCTATCCATCTCTTCCTCCCTCTCTCTGTTCATCACTGACTCCCCCTGTTTGGTCATCTCCACCTCCCCTCTCTCTCTCTCCATCTCCTCCTCTCCTCCTTCCTCCACCCATCTCCCCCTTTCCCCTTTTCCACCTGCCTAACCCCTCTCCCTCTTCCACTTGGCTCCTACATCTTCCCTTCCACCCTCTCTCTTTCTTTTCATCTCATCCTCCCCCATTCTCTGACCATCTTCTCCCCTCCCCCCCAATTCTCTATCTCCTTCCCCCCCCCCAAATTCTCTGACCATCTACTCCTCCCTCCTCTGTCCATCTCCTCCTGTCCTGAGATACTCTTCTGTCTGGTTGCTACACTTCCCCTCTTCCCTCCTCTATCAATCTACCCCATACTTCCTCCATTCTTGAACCATATCCTCCTCCCCTTCTTTTTGTGCATTTCCTCCTCTGACTTCTCTCTGTCCATCTCCTCATTTCCATTTCTCTGTACGTCTCCTCCTCTCCCATCTGTCTCTCCATCCCTTCTATCCCCCATCTCTCTCTCTCCACCTTCTCCTTCCCAATCTCTCTATCCATCTCCTCTCAGTTCCATTTCCTCTCATGTTCATCTCATCATCCCACCACTATCTGACTCTCTCCTCCACCCCACTCCATCTGTCTGTCTCCTCTTCTCCCTTTCTCTATCCATTTCATCTTCCAATCTCTCATTACCCATTTCCTCCTCCATCCTCTCTCTGCTCATATAACGAATTCCAATACTATCTGAACAACTTGCCTGTTGTGCAGAGCAGCCAATGTGGCAGGGATTAGCAACTGCTCTCACCTGCATCTCCGCTCCTATAGAAGCTAGGCTGTTCTAACCCCAACAGCATTGATTCCCTGATAATAAGTAGTATGTGTGCCAAACTTAGTTGAAATACATCCACTAGTGTAGGAGGAGATGGGGGACGTAAAAAGACCCACATACATAAATCCAATTTTACAGATGTGTATGACAGAGTGCAGCGAATCAAATTGCCTTCAGTGCAAGCAAGTGAATCATATAAAAGTACCGCGCAGGACGAGCTGCCGCTGACAGTGTAGCAACAGGGAGCTGCGGCACAGTAGGCTAACGGACAGCGTATGTAGGATGGGAATGTAGAATGAGAGAAGCAAGTGTTAATGGCAGTGTACGCAATGGCCCCGCATTCTAAACAGCTAACGACATGAAAATAGTCTTATTTAGAAAACATTAACGATTTAGAAATTTACTGGCTCTGAGCACTATGGAACTTAACTTCTGAGGTCATCAGTCCCCTGGAACTTAGAACTACTTAAACCTAACTAACCTAAGGACATCATATACATCCGTGCCCGAGGCAGGATTCGAACCTGCGACCGTAGCGGTCCCAGACTGTAGCGCGTAGAACCGCTCGGCCACAGCGGCCGGCAGAAGAAATAAAAACGTGGAGGTTTGCCGACGACATTGTAATTCTGTCAGAGACAGCAAAGGACCTGGAAGAGTTGTTGAACGGAATGGACAGCGTCTTGAAAGGAGGATATAAGATGAACAGCAACAAAAGCGAAACGAGGATAATGGACTGTAGTCGAATTAAATCGGGTGATGATGAGGGAATTAGATTAGGAAAATAGACACTTTAAACAGTTTTGCTATTTGGGGAGCAAAATAGCTGATGATGGCCGAAGTAGAGAGGATATGAAATGTAGACTGGCAATGGCAAGAAAAGAGTTTCTGAAGAAAAGAAATTTGTTAACATCGAGTATAGATTTAAGTGTCAGGAAGTCGTTTCTGAAAGTATTTTATCCAAAAAAAGTATCTATAATTATAAAAAGACACCACAGTGATACAGAAATACGTAACAAACAATTTAGTATTGATGAGTGGGAATCATATTCTGAAACCGATATCCCACGAGAGTTTACGAAGTTCACTTTAAACATATAACGACATCAACTCTATACACAGTGGAGAGGTGGTCTGCAGAGATAGCGGATGTAGGGTGCGTTGTGGTCGTATTGGTGCCCTAACGAGTAGTAAAAGTTTTAAGTAAATTGCGAAACTTCAAACTTGTACTAATGAACTGCTTCCCTTTGCACTGAATATCTAACACATTCTCCCACACTTTCGGTACACAGGTACGCTTAATGCTTTCTCTGAAAGTCACGTCAGACAATCTCAGTGAGTAGGTTTCCGTGCCGCTCAAAAACTATCAGTGAATAAGTTTGCTGCCCCCCTCTCCATTAAAGAAATATAATTGGTGTGCCACTCCCACCACTGGTGTTACTGGGACCTGTTTGGAAACGAATTCGGATGAACGAAAATCGTATAAATTTTCCCGTACTTCCGTTCCGCATGGCAGTGACGGCCGCGCGGTGTCGACTGCTCTTTTCAACCTCAGCCGCCGCCTTCTGCGCCGGCATCACGAGTGCCTGTCCGGGACTTGCGAGGTGTTTTCGTTTGACTGCGGGCGTTGCGCTGTTGATACGAGACGCGTGGGCGTTTGCAGAACACTCCCGCACGCACAAGTTCCGCACGCTTCGTGAATAATGCAGCAGGCCTATTTCTGATCTCCGCCGAGAAAAGGGGAGTCGACCCACAGGCTGGCACCACTGTAAGGTGGCCACGGCCTTGCACCTTACATGAGTCCATTTAACGTGACACTTTGGGTTTTGTTGGAGTAATATTCTAAATTACGATGCAGGAAATCTATGTGGAAACGTATCAGCACGCGAGAATTCTGCGATTTTGTAATTATAAGATTTTGCGGAAAGGCAGTACGCGAGACAGAGCTCGGCTACGTCCCCGCCTAGCCGCCGAAGGCCACAGCCTGACGGTATGAATGGTGAACTGGGGGATTTCTGTAACCCGTTTAGAGAGGCCACAGCAGTCGCCGAGCTCTGAGGAACACGCGGCTGCAGGTGTTCAAGCGTTTACCAAAACAGAGCAGTGGATAGCTGGACGGGCTTTCCTGTGCATACTCTCGCCTATGTCCCACTGATTTTACGCCTTCGATTAACTCAAGTGGGGCAGGCCAGGAGTTCCGAATAACAAACTTTCAAAGCAACAATCTGTGTTCGCTATAACGAGGAATCTCGAGTGGTCTCTTGGGAGAAAACTTCCAGTAAACGTGTTATTGCCCACAGCTGTGGTTCTTCCCAGCCGGCGAGGGCGGAGTTTGCTTCTGAAATTTTGTAGAAATAAAAGAATTGTGGAAAAGAGTACTATTCCCAGTCCGTACATTAATCGGCAGTGGCAAACTGGGTATTTCGCGAGCTTCTAGTGACGTGATTCGCTCGGTAAAAGTTGAGGTGAGAAAACAAAGGTGAAGAGCGATCTTGCTGGACTCTCGGTAGTGGTATTCCGTTCAGGGCTCTCGCACTGAGAGGACGTTAGCCAAGTCGTCTCCCCTCTTGGTCTTTCGTTCTGAGAGGACGTTAGCCGCACCAGCTCAGCTCATTGCTGACGGAAACATTGTCGCAATTAGAGAAGTTTACAGACAGCAGTCTGGTGTTCGAATGCTGTAGGATTGTACTTTCCGAGACGTCACACGCCGATCGCACGGCCGCGCCGTCGCCGTCGGTGACCGCCGCTGCAACAGGAATATTACGGTGAGATCGCTCCCGCTTCGGTCTGTGTTAGGAGTAACGTTAAACAGTTGGATCAATTGCAATTGCTGTTTCCACACAAGTTTCACGGTACTTTGGAGTGTAGTGGTTCTTCGTATGTATGTTATAAGAGATCGCGTTTTGGACCGATTTTAACACAGTTACTGCCAATGCTAGTTAGGAGGATAATTTGTAAATTGTTCATTGTCTTTTATTCAGCATTGATCTGAAGGTTATAATAAAATTATTGTGTTTCAGTAGAGCCTTTACTTTCAGTAGCCGATCTTGAATTCACCCTTTTGCTTTACTTTATTTTTGTGTATGTGTATTGTGTATTGAAAACCCTAAGTGTTCGTGATCGTTCATGTTTGGAAGTAGAAATAGATGTGATTTATCGTCAACACTATCACCGCAGATTAATTAGGGGTGACAGGGCCACATTTAAAGCTAGCGTTATCCATTTTTGCGTACAGTTCCACTCCCAATTTCTCTGTAAGTTTGAGAGGTGGCGTGAGTCCCCTCTCATATTTCTATCTTACTCTGAGTAATTCGATTTTCCTCTCTAATTGCATGCGGTGAAAAGTCGCTATTCCTTCACACGCTGACTTCCCATGCAGCGTCTCTCGTCACCCGGGTGGTACGGTGACAGGCGGGCTCTGATGATCGTGGAAGGGTCAAGTCGATGGGTGTGAGGGAGTCGAGTGGATGCTGTCCAGACGCCGACATTGTCATAAGAGCGGGAGCGACACGCGCAGAGGGGCCAGAAGCGGTGGCTGGGCTAGAGATTCAGTTACTTCGCAGAAACTTGGTGAAAACACTGTCTGGCGGGCTACCAGCGAGGCGTGGGAATGACTTGTGTTCCCAGGCAGTCTTGGCAGGCAAATTCTCGCGTTTTCTGCAAAACCATAACTGTGATTGGCTTGCTCAGGGAATAGTTCCGTGACGTAGCAAAATCGGCGCAGAAATTGGAGCCAAGTATCTCCATTGGTGGAATAGTCCTGCGTCAGCAATAGAGGGGAATTTTCCGCCGGTTTTCGGGTTGCTGATTGGTACGTTTACCCACGACCACTGTCGTGGGGGCGGCAATGTTCTGTGTTCGGCTTGTACGGGTGCTTTTGAGAGGGTCGGCTCTCGCCTTTCGGTCGGAGTAGGTTACAAGACTGAGATTTCGCTGTTCTGGACAGCCTGCCTTCCATTGGCTGTCTAGTATACTTTCATTTAATTGTAACTGTTTGACGAAGTTGCTGAAGTTTCGACTTGAACGTTTCTTTCCGAGTACAGTTGGCAATTGAGCGTTCTGCGTACAAGCGGTCTATGTTGTCCGTCCTGAGCAGTTTTGGCTGAAGTTGACTGTACTGGAGTTACTGTGTGACTTCTCTTGTTAAAACAACTCACTGTACCGTTAGTGATTGTGTAGCGAGCCTTCTTCGTCTCCCTCAGAGGCGTATTTGTGTTGCTAGGAAGTCTTTAGTCTGGAACAACCAGACCAGGCGAATTTGTTTCTGGCTATACTCGCGACATTATCATCACCACGACGGGACGTCGAAGCAACCAGCCATCCCCTCCGGTACGCCAGATCGTGTCCTTGCAGTTAAGAAGACAGCTTGGTAATGTATGTCCGCAGCACCGGCAAATCAGGGAATTTTGCTAGGTGATAATCAGAGCTCAGCAGAGCGCGCTAGTTCGTCATTTCTTTGTTCTGTCTTGGGTGTTCATTGTCTGAGTTATCACTACTGTAGCAGCAATTAATGTTGGGTTGGCTGGGTGTTTCTCTTAAGATTTGAGTTGCAAGGAATTGGCCCCACATACCACTTGGTCATAAATGTCACAATCTAGTTTATGGACAACTTCACCTTCACAGCATTTATTTGAGTATCAAATTTGATGTATTGTAAATGTTTCTTGTGTTTTGTTTATTATTTTGAGTTTAGTCATAATAAATCAAATTGTTACTTTGGACAGAACTTTCATTCTGTTAATCGGCAGAGCAACCCTTTCATTTGTCACTACGTTAATGAAACTTGCTTTTATCAAATTAATTTCTATCAAATTAAATTATTGCAGGTGCCAGACTTTTTCTACTCCACTTGCAGGGTCGATTAGTCAGTTCGCGTTTCTTCTTAATCCATGTGCAACAGCAAAAGTCGGAGTTAGAAAAAGGGGGGCTTAGAGCATCATTTCCATATGAAGATTCGAGAAGAATTTAGTATTAAATACACTGCTAGCCCCGGCACCTCGCAAGTTGTTTGTCAGGGGCGAACACACGCAAAAGTCGGACAAGCAATGGGTGGGGTGTTACACGACGTAACAGCAGCAGCGGGCGACACCCCCTGTTGCGCCGACCATTTTCTGCCTCTCGGAAACGTTCAGTTGTCGCTCTGATCAACAGAGAATGGCCGGCGACAGCCCCGCTTCAGGTGCCCACGTCCTTCAGCCGCACGCTGAAAGCGATTACGTCGCACTGCTTCCAGCGGAGTCATTATTCCCCTCGCACTGCGCTAAAATTAATTCGTATGTACGAGTACCGCGCCACGAGAGTTATCTGTTAGCTGCCATAAACAGCACCCGCAACACGCAAATGCGTTATGTGCTCGCTATCTCCGCATTAATTTGCATCGCCAATTTCAGTTCCTTCTTAACGCTCGGTCGCGTGCGAACAAGTGACTACAAAAAACAAATACTGAGAAACCGATGCTATCATAATCACCGTACAGATTCACAGATGTAACGAGCGCCACACAACGACACAGTGGGACAAACGATATCAATAACAACTGACAGTAGCCGCTTAATTTATCCAGACTGACACACGCACAACATGGATGGCGGTTATATCTTTTTTTCAGTGTCAGTTTAACCTAACTGTTACAACTGCTCAAAACTATTGGTTTCTGAAACAACTGATTTTCGGGTTTTTATTCCTATAATTTCCTGTGATAAACATAGAAATGGAACAGCGACTGAAAAACTGAGACTCCCTCCGTTTCCGGGTACTTAGAATCAAAATATTAAATTATCTAGGCAAATAAAAGAGAACGTATTCCGTCCACCGTTGGCTGATATTCTGGAGAAGTGGTAAGTGAACACTACGAAAATAGCAGTATTCCCCTAATTGTTCTAATTATTTGCAACTCTGCTCTAAAATCATGTAATAAGCGAGGATCATAGCAACAAGTATTTGGGCATTACGAACAGTCTGTGCTAAAGAGTAAAAAAACTGCGGTTGAGGAACAATTTTTTGTGTTACTTTGCCTGTTTCCAAGGGCTACAAGCAGATCAAGGCATATAATGTAGATGCAGGCAGTAGATTAGCTATTTTCTATTTTTAAAGTAATGAATGAATTGCTATGTTCTAAGTTTTCTCCTCCTATGATGTTGTAAGTTTGTTGTGGCTCCTCCCGCTTTTAATCTTTTAAAGAAAAAGGTGTATTGTACTTCACTCATACTGCAATTCGTAAAATACTTTCAGCTTAGGGATGGAAACATTCCGTAATACAACCGATGTTCAATGAGCAAATCAACAAATTAGCAGATGGAGCACGTCTTTCACACTGCTTGTACCCGCATACCACCAAACAGGCCGCGCCACGTAGTAACAGTTACAGTATGTTCCCGGCAAGTCTCTCCCAATTCTTATGCCGCGTGTTCATTGCTCGTTTCTATCAGCACTGTCATTAAAACACCATTGATCGCTTTTCCCATTTTCTATTACGACGCAAAACGAATAAAAATTACTTTTTTTACAAAAAGTTTTGTATAGAAACAAAATTTTCAATGCTTCTGTGACAAAGCCATGTCTCCGCAATGTCCTTTCTTCCAGGAGCTCTAGTTTACAAGGGTGGCAGAAGAGCTTCTGTGACGTTTGGAAGGTAGGAAACGAGATACTGGCAGAACTCAAGCTGTGAGGAGGGGTCGTGAGTCGTGCTTCTGTAGCTCAGTCGGTAGAGCACTTGCTCACGAAAGGCCAAGATCCGGAGTTCGAGTCTCGGTCCAGCACACAGTTTTACTGGGACAGGAAGTTTCACTTCAAATATTGCTGCAAATTGACAAACCGTAAGTTACAGCACTCGACCATTCACAACAAGGGCAAGGGATCGCAGTAGACCTCGCACAGTTTGCACGCACAATCTTACATTGAGCAGAAGACTCTCAAAAAATTATTATGAAAATAGAAGGCGGGCGGGGAAAGAGAAGTAAGGCAGGGGAAGGAAGCGATGATATCAGCTTCGTCTGGACTTTATGCGGCATCAGCGGCAACCAGTGGAAACGTGGTGCCGGACCGGTACTCGAACCCGGGATCTCCTGCTTACTAGACAAGTAAGTTCCGAACAACCGAGCGTCTTCGCACGAGTTCGTGATTCTTTGAGAGGAAGAGACGAAGAATGTTTAAGAGTTGTTAGTAACCACGTCGTGTACCTCCTCTAGTGTCAACGAAAATATCAATATTAGCGTGCCAGTAGCCGATGTGGCCTATAGATACAATCAGACATCTACAAAAAGGTGATACATTAACAAGGTTTTTTTAACCCTCGAGCGGCCGCGCCGTCTTTCATAACACGTGCGGGCGCGCGTCGCCCTTTGTACACATGTAAAGAATAGCTGTATTAATATTACCAAGCTAAACATTCAAGAGTAAAATCACGGCTTAATTAAACAACGATAAAACAAATTTTCATTATATGAGCTAAAGCACACCCCAGTTAAATAATAGGAAAATAAGTTTTCATGATATCACTCTGCTCCCGTACACAAGTGTTACCCCATAGTAATGACCCACTCGAAACATCACATCCAGCCAATCGCCCAGTCATTTATTCGAATACTAATTATCTCGCGGACATTTGCTTCATTGTGGGATTGTGCTGCTAGCTCGTAAACTGGGCCGTTTTCTTGTACGGATCGTAAATTTTTCCTCACCCAGCTCGCCGTCTATTTTATGTTATTGACGCTCTCTTGGACATATGACAACTTATCACTGTATTAGCTGAAGTAATGTTGAAGGAATAGGCATAAGCTCGCGAATGCAAACAATGCAACGTTACAAGACAATGTTGTTTGTGACTGGTGCACTTTATGAAAAGCCGCCCCAGCTCGAGGGTTAAACATGTACACCTAATAAAGGAAATGTACGTAACTTTGTATAGCTGTAGCTCCTTCTGTGGAGCTGAGCTACACACCGTGACACTAATTCTCTTGACAGAAACAAATAGTCCTGAATCGTGATACGGTCAGATAAGTCTCTGAATAGTAGTAACTGTTTAGTACGTGGTGCTACGTCGACGTGTTTTCTTCACTGCAGCCTACTGTACTAAAGTTGGTTCTGTGGGTGAACCCCTGAATGCAACTGTTTAACCCTTTCAGAGCCTCTGGCTACAATTGTATACATTAACTTTTAGTGCGTCTTAGCTGAAACAGAATTACTTTTCCCCAATGGAAAGCTGACGTAAGCATTTCTCAATATATAACGTTTTCATCATGCACAAGTGCCGGCAAATGTTGGGCATCACCCGGAAAATATCAACAAGTCAATGCAGCAGTCCACAGCAGCATGTGACCACCAGAAAACACAGATGTCGTTGATACGCTATATTCTGCCATATAATTGAATATTGTTATTCTTACTGTGAATCGTAGTTATTGAATGACCATTCTACTATTTATTACGGTAGACATACAGTGAAGAGCCACAGAAACTGGTATACCTGTCCAATATCGTGTAGGGCCCCCGCGAGCCACTCTGTAGCAATTATGGACGTGTGGGGGGGGGGGGGTCGCATTGTCCTGCTGGAATTTCCCAAGTCCGTCGGAATGCACAATGGACATGAACGCCCCACGCCATTACAGAGTCTCCACCAGCTTGAACAGTCCCCTGCTGACATGTGGGGTTCATGGATCCATTAGGTTGTCTCCATACCCGTACGCGTCCATCCGCTCGATACAATTTGAAATGAGATTCGTCCGACCAGGAAACATGTTTCGAGTCATCAACAGCCCAATGTCGGTGTTGACGGGCCCAGGTGAGGCGTAAAGCTTTGTATCATGCAGTCATCAAGGGTATACGAGTGGGATTTCGCTTCCGAAAGGCCATATCGATTTTTAGTTGAATGGTTCGAACGTTGACACTTGTTAATGGTCCAGCATTGAAATCTGCAGCAATCTGCGGAAGGTTTGCGCTTCTGTCACGTTGAACGATTCTCTTCAGTCATCGTTGGTCCCGTTCTTGCAGGATCTTTTTCCGGCCGCAGCGATGTTGGAGATTTGATGTTTTACCGGGTTCCCGATATTCACGGTACACTCGTGAAATGGTCGTACGGGAAAATCTCCACTTCAAGGCTACGTCGGAGATGCTGTGTCCCATCCCATCGCTCGTGCGCCGACTATAACACCACGTTCAGACTCACTTATATCTTGATAACCTGTCATTGTAGCAGCTCTAACTGACCTGCAAACTGCGCCCGACACTCGTTGTCTTATATAGGTGTTGCCGACCGCAATTTGAATGCGTATGCCTATACTAGTTTCTTTGGCGGTTCAATGTATTTTGTAGTTAGTTATTTTTAGTCCACAAAATGAAGCCAAGCATACGAAGCATGCTTTGAAAACAGGTACTTATTTTTGTGTAAACTTGCATTTAAAATCGTTAAAAAATTACCTAAAAGCATTACTACATAAAAAATTTTCCTTCCTCCAGAAAAAAATTAGGACTGAAAGGGTTAAAAATACACGCCAGCCAATGAGAGTCGCAGGCAGTGAGGGATTGTGAATTCAGCGTCTTCTGCCCCCACACCTCAGCCATCGGAGACAGCGAGTGATGGAAAAGCGAGCTCGTTTTCTTTTTAGCTTTTTTGTAAATATATTTATTTAGCATTCAACAGTTTCACATGATAAGAGAAAACGAACTCATTTTAAAAATAATTATGTACACAACACATTCGCATTTCATTTCTTGTACGGAAATCTGCAAGAAGTTGCCCTTTGAGTTATTTCTTAGCTATCTCTCTTGTAGAATTCACATTAAATTTCTTTTTCTTACATGAGCTTTCATGCTAAAATATTAGAATAAGCTTTACATATTGGAATCTTGACAAAATTCGCGCACGTAAGCCTTTATTTGGAATGACAAGTTACTTTCTTGTGTTCATCCCATAACAATACCAGATACTGTATGTTTTCCGTTAATTTAAAACTTTGTTTCGGAGGACAAGTTACTGTCTCGTGCTCACCCTAGAAGTATGCCAGATACTGTAAGTGTCGGTTAAGTCCAAAAATTGTGTGAATGGTGTGTGCCAGGATCCACGTTGTTAAGCGTCGCTTTTTTTTGTGGGAAACGGTTTCCTTTCACGTATCATGGCGTTAGAAACCTGTATATTGCGTATGTGCATTCTATCATCAGTTGAATCATGTCCCCTGCTGAGTGCCACATCGCGTCATATTTCGGGCACACGATACGATGTTCGACAGCGTCCTGCAAATTACAATTTCCACACGCGGCTGACCGTTGTAACTGGATGGAGTAAAACTTAGAAGTGTCGCTACCACAGGTGTTTTCGTATAGTTAGGTCCATATCTCGAGAAGTATTGTTTCGGGATATAGACTGTTGCGTCAAAACATTACTACCATCTGCATTGTAGCGTATTAGTCCACCTTGGACAGCAATACAGCAGCCATTCTGCGTAGCATGGACTCTGTAAGTCCTTGTTAGGTTTCGTGATAAGAGACCTGTGGTACAAGATGTCTACGCACGGGTCACGCAACTACAGAAAATTGCCGACCGGCGGCAGCATGTGGCAGCGGTGCTCGCGCCCGAACATCTCCAGGTGTGTCCCGCGGGTTCACATTAGCCGAGTTAGTTGGTCGGGGCGGGGCGTGAGTTCGCTATCGCCCTGCTCAAACCGCTGTAGCACTGTAGCCTGGACACCAGTGGAATCAAAATCTGCTGCTGGCTATGTCACCCCCCCCCCCCCCCCCCCAAGCACTGTAGCGTGATTTCATGTCTGAATGCTTTCCTCTAGATGGCTGGCACGTCGCTGATCAGATACTTCGGCCGACTTCCTAAGGTCATCCAGGGCGTGGACGAACTGCAGGTTTCAGCTGTCAAGTTTCAGCAGTTCTCAACAGGTTTCATGCCAGTACGTGCCCCAGGCCATTCCATTCAGTTGATTCCAGGTTCCTCCAGCAACCTGTTTACACGGACTGCAAGGTGCTTCCAGAATGAGATTTTCATTCTGCAGCGGAGTGTGCCCCGATATGAGCACTTGCCCACGAAAGGAAAAGGTCACGAGTTCGAGTCTCGGTCTAGCACACAGTTGTAATCTGCTAGGAAGTTTCATATCTGCGCACACTCTGCTGTAGAGTGAAAATCTCATTCTGGAAACATCACCCAGGCTGTGGCTAAGCCATGTCTCCGCAGCATCCTTTCTTTCAGAGGTGCTAGTTCTGCAGTGTTAGCAGGAGAGCTTCTGCAATGTTTGGAAGGTAGGAGACGAGGTACTGGCAGAAGTAAAGCTGTGAGGACGGGGCGTGAGTCGTGCTTGGGCAGCTCAGTTGGTAGAGCACTTGGCCGCGAAAGGCAAAGGTGCCGAGTTCGAGTCTCGGTCCGGCACACAGTTTTAATCTTCCAGGAAGTTTCACTGCAAGGTATGTTCGTGAGTTATCTCTGAGAAGTTCAACTGCAGGGCACAAGACACGATTTGTGAATTTATTGTCTTGGTGTAATTATGTCTCCATATACAGCATCTTACCGGCCGCAAGCGAATATGAAAAACAGAAGCAAGTAAACATGCAGCTTTTCATTGTCTCGAGCGTCGCCTTTGTACCGTTTCCATTACCTATATCTGTCTTTCTAACTGAATTACAGACTATTGGAACTACCGCTTTCAGCAATGGATATAACTCTACTCTAATTGTTAACACTCTAGAAAAAAAAAAATTCGCAAAATTGCATCGCTTCCATACGCTGGCCAATCAGAAAACTTCTGCAGTATAGCATATGTTGGGAAAATTTCAGACAGTCTTCCAAAAAGTTAGACTAACAGCTACAGACAGCGTGTCAGTCACAGCAAAACGGTTAAAGAGTCACTATTAAACCTATATCACGTGCAAGTATAGAGGAAGAGTATAAAATGGCTCAAATGGCTCTGAGCACTATGGGACTTAACATCTATGGTCATCAGTCCCCTAGAACTTAAACCTTACTAATCTAAGGACATCACACAACACCCAGCCATCACGAGGCAGAGAAAATCCCTGACCCCGCCGGGAATCGAACCCGGGAACCCGGGCGCGGGAAGCGAGAACGCTACCGCACGACCACGAGCTGCGGACAGTAAGAGTATATGTTTACCATTCACGCAGACCTATGGCAGCCAGATTATCGGAATATCAGACTAGGAATGACAGATTGAACCTTTGCAGACTCACTTTTAAAAGATCACTCATTTGAAGTATGTTGTGTCGTTACGCATACTGTCAAGAAAATCAGGAAGACTACACTATTGGAAATAGAGGGTTATCCGTAAGCACCTTTAGGGTTTCAGAAGACACCTGCCCAAAAACCACAACATGAAAATGACACGCAACGGAAGACAAAACATCCCTCCAAGTAAGTCTTGTAACATACACTCTGGCGTAGTCGTGTAGCGTACCATTAGCGAACAGACATGTGAGAGCATGTATACAAATCATGCACTCCGTATTGTCCCATCGAATTAGTTTGCGCCTGCAGACAGGCAACCCAGTAAATACTCGTAGATTTCCGCAGCGCCGACCGCTGTGGTGGAGCGGTTCTAGGTGCTTCAGTCCGGAAACGCGCTGCTGCTACGGTCGCAGGTTGAATCCTGTCTCAAGCATAGATGTGTGTGATGTCCTTAGGTTAGTTAGGTGTAAGTAGTTCTAAGTCTAGAGGACTGATGCCGTCAGATGTTAAGTCCCATAGTGCTCAGAGCCATTTGAACCATTTCCGCTGGGGGTTCCTGTTGCGCCTCCCCAGGTAATTCGTACCGACGCCTTCAACGAATTGTACGTGCCCTCCCACGTATATTGTCGTTTGTTGCTCACAAGCAGTGCTGCATTGAAAACCAGTACGCTTCCGTGCAGTCAATTTCTGAAACTACGGAGGCATGTACTTCAAATCTATAAACATTTGGTAAAAAATACCAGCATAATTTTGTATGACGGAACACAATTTCCCGTTCCTTCCTGTGCTTAAATATATAATTATAACTTACGTAAATGCTAGAACAGAAGCGTTAATTCAGCCTTATTTGTCTTTTGATGTGAAATGTAACCATATTCATTTGCAAAAGTATAATACTTTCCTTGTAAACACTGTGTATTTCAGTAATTTATGGATCTTCTGTAACTGCGTCTGTAATGTCTGTGTAATCTGCACGTTATTCTTGTGGTGTCACCGCCAGACACCACACTTGCTAGATGGTAGCCTTTAAATCGGCCGCGGTCCGGTGGTATACGTCGGACTCGCGTGTCGCCACTGTCAGTGATTGCAGACCGAGCGCCGCCACACGGCAGGTATAGAGAGACTTCCTAGCACTCGCCCAGTTGTACAGCCGACTTTGCTAGCGATGGTTCACTGACAAATTACGCTCTCATTTGCCGAGACAATAGTTAGCATAGCCTTCAGCTACGTCATTTGCTACGATCTAGCAAGGCGCCATTATCATTTGCTATTTATCTTGTGATGCATGTACCGTCAGACCGATGTTCACCAATTATGGATTAAAGTTAAGTATTCCAACAGCTAAGACCTTTTTTGCTAAAGTCTAACTTCCTTTAATGTTCCAGACCTCACGCCAGCCTGCGTGAGCTTAACGCGTGCCTTTCGGCTTCCTCTCCTAGTGGCTTGGCTGTATTGCCTAGTCACAACAATTCTGTAGGGGGTAGTCAAATGAAAACGAGACAGAAGGAAAAAAGTAGGTAAACTGTTTATTATTTCAAAAATAATCGCAATAACTGTCAACATATTTATACCATCGTGAAAGAAGACATTCAATTTCTTCATGGAAAAATGTTCGCGGTTTCCTGCGGAACCAAGGAGGTGTGCACCTCTTCGTCCGAAGCAAACTGCGGTCACAAATGTCTTTCTTGAGGGCTTCAAAAATATGTAAATTGCTCGGGGAGAGATCGGGATGGTACGCAGGAAGTGTTACGGCTTCCCTGCGAAACTTCTGCAACGCACTCGAAGCGACAAGCACGTCAGCTCCTGGAAGCTCATGATGACATTTTTCTTTGGCTGTAAGGGCCCACTGCTCACTGACTTTCTGCAACACTGCATCGCAATTACCGCACAGCATTACGTGGACACTTTGCTAAAGTCGGAGCGCGTAATGAACTCCAGACGCCTGGAGGATAATGTCCGTCCACATGTTGCCGAGATTTTTTCTACTTCGCTCCATTAGTTTCGCTGGGTAGCCCTTACACATCATTCACACAGCCTCGATCTCTCCCCACGCGGTTGCCATGCTTTTGGAGCCTCTGAAGAAAGACATTCGTGACGGTCGATTCGAACGAAGGAGTGCACTCTAGGTACAACTATTGTTCCGTAGGCATTCACAAACATTTTTCCCTGAAGGTGTTGACGATTCTCGTTTCACAGTGGAATAAATGTGTTAACAGTTATGACGATTGCTTGCTGCTGCTGTTGTGTTCTTCAGAGACAGGTTTCATGCATCTCTCAATGCTACTCCATTCTGTGCAAGCCTCTTCATCTCCGAATGACTACTGCAACCTACATCCTTCTGAATCTGCTTAGTGTATTCATCTCTTGGTCTCCCTCTACGATTTTTACCCTCCACGCTGCCCTCCAATACTAAATTGGTGATCCCTTGATGCCTCATAGCATGTCCTACCAACCGGTCCCTTCATCTATTCAACTTGTGCCACAAATTTCTCTTCCCTCCAATTGTATTCAGTACCTACTGATTGGTTACGTGATCTACCCATCTAATCTTCAGCATTCTACTGTAGCACCACATTTGGATCGCTTCTATCCTCTTCTTGACTACAATGTTTATCGTCCATGCTTAACTTCAATACATGGCTGCCCTCCATACAAATACTTTCAGAAAAGACTTGCTGACACCAATTTATACTCGATGTTATTAAGTTTCTCTTCTTCAGAAATGCTTTTCTTGCCATTGCTATTGTACATTTTATATCCTCTCTGCTTCGGTCATCACCAGTTATTTTGCTCCCTAAATAGCAAAACCCATCTACTGCTTTAAGTGTCTCACTTCCTAATCGAATTCCCTCAGCACCACATGATTTAATTCGATATCATAATTAAATCGACACCCTAGCTGCAAACAGGCGTTGGTATACATCATTGGGGACATGTTGAAAATGTGTGGCCCGACCTGGACTTGAACCCGCGATCTCCTGCGTAGATAGCAGACGCTCTACCCACCTTTTTTGTTCGTTCTGTTTGTTCAGGGCGGACGTCCCATGACGCTTCTTGAACTTCATCATTGATCCATTAACACAGTTTTTTTTTTTTTTTTTTTTTTTTTTTTGTTACAGAGGGCAGTTAACCCTCTGACCGAACACGCTGAGATACCGTGCCGGCTCTCCATCTGAGCCACCGAAGGCACAGAGGATAGTGCTCCTGCAGGGACCTACCCCTTGCACGCTCCCCGTGAGACCCACGTTCCCAACATGTCACACCACTACATTCGTAGTGCGTCTAATAGATGTTTGTTCATCACACTCATTACTCGTGGCACATTAATCTACCAAGTCCAGTACGAGTTGGGGCAATGCGTTTGCGTTCGCACGAGAAGGTCAATGGCCGGGTAGCCATATTTTAACTATATGTCCCCATGATGTATATCAACGCTTGTTTGCAGCTAGGATGACGATTTAATTATCATTTCATTCTAGAGAAGCTGCACGGTGATCAATGGTATCTGTTCTTTCGGGAAGAGATACTACTTTCATATACGATTTAATTCGACTATATGCCATTATCCTACGCCTCGCCTTTCTTGTTCCCAATAGTCAACAGAGGATTGATGAACTTGCTATTACGTTTTATGGCAACAAGATTAATTATTCTGCAGCTGTTTTAGTGTTGGAAGAACTGTGGTGTTATAAGCCTAATTTGGATGATTTAGTGCGTCAGTTTAGGAACGGTTATAGAGAATATGTATTTATGCCAAACGGTATAAGGTGTGCAAACAGGTACTTTGATTTTAGGCAAGGTCGTTATAGGCCATTGTGGTACAGTTATTAGAACCTCAATAAAATATCCTCAATAGTCATACCCCAGACGCACAGCCGAAGGCCATCCTAGAAAATGGCCTTACGCGTAGTGAGGTCTCCTGTTCAGGGTAGAAACAAACATAGGCTTGCACACAAGTTATCAAAAGAGAAACCGCACTGGCATTGTAAATGTTCCAACGAATTTTGTTTGCATTTAAGGTGGTTATTATTACCACGTTTGTATTATTTGTTGGACATTTCAGGATGGCGTACAACCTGCGTTCCGCTGTGGGATTCAGAAGAACAGACTATGAAACCGTTACCAATAATCACCAACAAACCCAAGATTATGAACATAACACTGTTTAATTCTTCGCAGCAACACGGGACGAGTGAGGAACCTTCACAATCCGAATTTGATGACGGATGGGAGGTGTCGTCGCGCATGTCAGCGTACCTACTCGGAACTGCAGGGTCATCCGCTTCGAGTGACCACCCTGTGGGGGGGGCCCATTGGAAAGTTCTTCGCCGCCACCTACTATTACTTATATTCTCCTTTCAAGACGCTATCCATTCCGTTCAACTGCTCTTCCAGGACCTTTGCTGTCTCTGACAGAATTACAATGTCGTCGGCAAACCTCCAAGTTCTTATTTCTCCTCCGTGGATTTTAATTCCTATTCCGAATTTTTCTTTTGTTTCCTTCACTGCTTCTTCAATGTATAGACTGAATAACATCGGGAATAGACTACAACCCTGTCTCACTCCCTTCTCAACCACTGCCTCCCTTTCATGCTTGCTTATGTAATAATGAACAGTTTCCCTACTTTTTTTCTATCTGCCTCGTTTTCATTTGACTGCCCCTTACAGCTGTGGTTGCGATATTCACTTGTCTCCTGACAACGGTCGAAGAAGCTGGAAGCCGGTAAGTGTTCAAATTAATATTTGCAGAACCCAAGGTAAGTGTTTCCCCCCTCAGGGTGGGAAAGTACTGAAAGTAGTCTCAAGGCCAGGTACCGCGGCGCCACGTCCGCTGTGGCGCCGATAAAATGCTAATATGAGGCAGCGGGCAGCCACAGGTGCCGGCCCAGCTACCAGGCGTGCCGCTCGGTAGCCAGAAGGGGGCTGGAGCACGTAACCAGGCACTCAGCACCCTCTGCACTCAGCACCCTCAGGACTGACTGTGGTGTCACCGCCAGACATCACACTTGCTAGGTGGTAGCCTTTAAATCGGCCGCGGTCCGGTAGTATACGTCGGACCCGCGTGTCGCCACTATCAGTGATTGCAGACCGAGCGCCGCCACACGGCAGGTCTAGAGAGACGTCCTAGCACTCGCCCCAGTTGTACAGCCGACATTGCTAGCGATGGTTCACTGACAAATTACGCTCTCATTTGCCGAGACGATAGTTAGCATAGCCTTCAGCTACGTCATTTGCTACGACCTAGCAAGGCGCCATTATCATTTGCTATTTATCTTGTGATGCATGTACCGTCAGACCGATGTTCACCAATTATGAATTAAAGTTAAGTATTCCAATAGTTACTTACGTTCTTTGCTACTATAAATTCCGTTAACTGTTCTAGACCTCGCGTGAGCTTAAACGCGTGCCTTTCGGCTTCACCTCCTAGTGGCAGACACCCCCCCCCCTCCCCCCGAAGGGGGCGGGCTGGCAGCAACTTAGTACGCCGCTCTTCAGCCTGCAGAATTTGTTTTTAAAAAGATGAAGATAATAAATAATAAAAGCAGGCGATAAAATTGGTGACTTAAATGGTAAAATGGTGGAAAAAAGTGGAACTTGAAACATAGAACAAAGGGTTGGTGATGCTAATAAAATACATATGAAGCAGACAGGTAGAAGAATAGACTGACAATTAAAAAAACACGGCGACAGTCTGGTTTCTGTTCGCAAAACATGAAACGTCCCCTTAGAGAAATTATTGAATTACTGTGCTGGTAAACCTCTTACATTATTTGATTTTCAAACAGCTGAGCAGAACTGAACGTACTCAGACATTTTGCTCTTTACCTATTCTGATCAACACTAAACTGACACAAAATATTTTTAGCGCAACGCAATCTGACTTTCAATAATCCCTACAAAAGAATGGCCCTGACTAACATTAACCTATTCCTTTCACAAATCACTTACCTCACAAAAATCTTCGTTACTCTAACTACTGCAATACAGCGAGCACCACTACTGCCAGCTAAATAAAAGATTCAAACTACTGAAGGCACTAACTACTGGTAGGCATAGTTAGCAAATGAAAGATTTTGATAGAGAACAAACAATGTATTTACCTTAATATTGTTCAAAAGTCATTATATATATTGTTTGTTTGTTCTCTATCAAAATGTTTCATTTGCTAACTATGCCTATCAGTAGTTAGTGCCTTCAATAGTTTGAATCTTTTATTCAGCTGGCAGTATATATATATATATATATATATATATATATATATATATATATATATATATATATACTGCCAGCTGAATAAAAGATTCAAACTATTGAAGGCACTATATATATATAATATATATATATATATATATATATATATATATATATATATATGTCCATGATATCCAATATTACAAATTTACTCTTTCTGATGGACACACGTCGTCCAGATCATCCGCTCTCAAAATTCTGCCGTCTCTCTCCCCACATCCACCACCGCTGGCGGCTCACCTCCAACTGTGCAACGCTACGCGCTGTTAACAGCCAACTGCCCAACACTACAATAACAAATTCCAACAATGAAAACCAGCCACAGGCTGCACACAGCACAGTCAGTGATTTTCATATAGAGCGCTACATGGCGTTACCAACATAAAAACCGAAACAGCCTACTTACACACTTTGGAAAGACGAACAACACTGAACATTCACTTGAACACTGCACTAAAAAATTGGCACAAATATGATATACCACAGCCGAGGGTAGATGGGGGGAAGCTGGACAGATGACGGGAAAGCAAAGGGGGGAAGGAGAGGAAAAAACGAAGTCTGGGGGAGGGGGGAAAAGGAGCCAGTGGAGGACGAGGACCCATAAGAGGGGGGTGGGTGCTGGGCAGACGCAACAGGGAGTGGGGAATGGCAGAGTAGGGGTATACAAAAAGACTCGGGGGGGGGGGGGAGGCAGAGAGAGATTAGATGGGGATAAAACAGGATGGAAGGGGGGGAAGAGGGAGCCCAGGGAAAGGACAGAGAAAAGGAGGGGGTGTGAGAGTCAGAGTTGATAGGAGAGATAAATGGAGGGACAGAGGGCATCATCCGCGAGGGGGAGTTGACGGAAGAAACCTTGGGAAAGGAGATGAAGGGTGTAGGTGTGAAGGGTACGGAGGACACAACAGTAAAGGCATGGCAGAGGGCGGGGGTTGGAGAGGAGAGGAGCAGCCAGGGGGTTTGGGGGATCGAGGTGGTGGGAGGTGTAGAGTATGTGGATATGTTCGAGGAATAGGAGCAGATGGGGGAAAGGAATGAGGTTGTAGAGGATCCTTGTGGGGGACAGCATATAACTCCATAGTTTCTGTTCTTATTTTCTTAATTAACAGAAAACTTTTTCTCAATGCACTTTCGACCATAGGATGTAACCAAGTTCAGTCACATGTGTAATGGTGAAAACCTGTATTCACTGGGCAGTTCTGTAGAGAACGTTAAGTTTCTGATCGTGAACGGGACAGTATGGCCTGAGGTAATTGTGGGCAGTGGGTAGGGGTATGCATGCAGTATTTGGAGGTCGCGGTGAATGTGACGATTCCGACTTGTGCTGTCCTCTGCTGCTTCCTGTAAGTAACAGACGGGAACAGGAAGACAGGCCGCATCTGGTGTGTGCAACGCATGCACGTGACGCAGATAACACAGGCCAGTTTTCAGTAGACAGAAAATAAGTTATAACTAAACTAGCTTAGCGCCACCTGCTTCGCTCTCAAGCACAGATTTTGGTTGTTTTTCCTTAACCGAATTTTTATGTTCTTCACAAACTTCAACAGCCTCTCAAACTTTCACGCTAATCAAGGACATAGAAAACATGGTCGTTTCCGAATGTAGTGACCAAGAAACGATTCTGGTATCTGGAGTGCGAGGTTAATGTTGATCATTGATCTGCGTTCTTCTGCTGTTATTTTCAGACAAATCATCCCCTAACACATATTTCTTTATATCTAACCGAGGACTGAAATACCAATTCTCATGGAATTAGCTTAAAAAATTTTTAATGAAACGAAATATTTTCCTAAAAATTTTGATCCACTATTTCTCGCCCTAGTCCACTCAGCTCTTGTGGGGCAAACTGAAAAGCTGCTTGACTGAGAAGTAGCGGCTCACGTCTCGTAAACTGATACACGAGTGGGAGAGCGTTGCGCTCAACAGATGCCCTCCATAACAGCATCCACTGACGCCTGTGCGGTGCGGATGACGCGGCGGCCGGTCGGTACCGTTGGACCTTCATTGCCTGTTCGGGCCATGAAGTTTTTATTTCACCCCCTCGGGCGTTAGATTTCCAAACCCACTGTAACATGGAATTTTTTTACGATTTTATAGTTCCTGTATTGTTCAGAATTACGAAGCAATGTTCCTTCAGCCGTGCATGCTTACTGCCCAACACCGGGCGAGCGACTTTCAATTAAAATGTCTACCCTGTACGGCAATAAGCATATCGAATGTACGTGCGCAATGGAAGTTTGGCTCTGGCTGTGAGTCGTGCACGGGTAGCCCAAGTTGTTAAGGAGATCGCTCGCGTAAAGCGAGAAATACGGGTTCGAGTGCTGGACCGGCCAGAAATTTCCATCGCCATTCCATTACACAGCTGATGATGGACATATTTTCAACTGCGATTACATTTCACGTACTTTTTATTTTTTATTGACAAGTCAAATACCAGTTTTCAATGACGTAGCTTTAAAATTGCTTTATTATTTACTCAATAACGAGTTATTACTTTTAAAGAAACAAAAACTTTTGATCCACTATTTCACTATTTCCGAAAACGCTGAAACTTTTTTTTAATTTGTGACCGAGAACCCCAACCAGTTTTCGTAGGTCTATCTTCAAAATTACCTTAATAACGACATATTTCCAAAAAAACCTTTCATCCCCTGTTTCACCTCCTTAGTCCGCCGCTCGTGGTCTTGCGGTAGCATTCTCGCTTCCCGAGCACGGGGTCCCGGCTTCGATTACCGGCGGGATCAGGGATTTTCCCTGCCTCGAGATGAATGGGTGGTGTTGTACTGTCTTCATCATCGCCATTCATCCCCATTAACGTCGGAGGAAGGCAATGGCAAACCATCTCCACTAGGACCTTGTCTAGTACGGCGGTGAGGGTCTCCCGCATCGTTCCCCTACGCTTTGTCACGGCATATGGGATTTCATCATCATCATCACCTCCTTAGGAGCGGAATTTCGAAAAGTTCTTTATTAAACGACGCCTGCAGTGTAAGGTCAACGCCATTTCCAAGTTTCTGTCCTTAGCGATTTGGGCAGGCGAGATGCGTCAGTCAGTCGAGACATTGTCTTTTATATTATTTTTGTTTCAATAATTTTTAAAACCTTTGATTCATGTTATCATTGCATTGATTTACTTTCTAAATGTAACAGCTTAATGTACTGAATCTCATCGCTCTAGCAGAGATCCTTTATCATTTAGCTACAATATGACAGGTCAGCAACTGGAAGCAGTTAATTCCATAAATTATCTGGGAGTAGGCATTAGGAGTGATTTAAAACGGAATGATCATATAAAGTTGATCGTCGGTAAAGCAGATGCCAGACAGATTCATTGGAAGAATCCTAAGGAAATGCAATCCGAAAACAAAGGAAGTAGGTTACAGTACACTTGTTCGCCCACTGCTTGAATATTGCTCACCAGTGTGGGATCCGTACCAGATAGGGTTGATAGACGAGATAGAGAAGATCCAACGCAGAGTAGCGCGCTTCGTTACAGGATCATTTAGTAATCGCGAAAGCGTTAAGGAGATGATAGATAAACTCCAGTGGAAGACTTTGCAGGAGAGACGCTCAGTAGCGCGGTACGGGCTTTTATTGAAGTTTCGAGAACATACCTTCACCGAGGAGTCAAGCAGCATATTGCTCCCTCCTACGTAAATCTCGCGAAGAGACCATGAGGATAAAATCAGAGAGATTAGAGTCCACACAGAGGAAGGGAGAACCGATAGAGGTACTCAAGGTACCCTCCGCCACACACCGTCAGGTGGCTTGCAGAGTATGGATGTATATGTACGAGGGTTATTCCAAAAGTAAGGTCCGATTGATTGCCAAATTGAAACCACAGTGAACATCAGAAATGTTTTACTTGTAACAATTAGCTACACCTTTCAGCTACTTCTCTACGTAGTCGCCGTTCTGACTTAGACTTTTGTCATAGCGTTGTACCAACTTTTCAATAGCCTCATCATAGAAGGCAGCCGCCAGTGCTTTCCGCCAATTCTCCACGCTGGCCTACACCTCGTTGTCTGTGTCAAAATGTTGTCGTCAAAGACAGCGGTTCATGTGACCAGAGATGAAACTCAGGGGGAGACAATTGCGCACTGTATTGTGGGTAATCTAACATTTCCATTTGAAAACGATGCAGGAGCATCTTCATTGCCCCTGCAGAATGCGGCTGAGAATTGTCGTGAAGACGAACCAGCACGACAGTTATGTAATGTTGGCTGCATAGCTTCAGGCGACATTTCTCACCAGGCCCTCGTACTTGGCGGCAGACACTATTTTCTAGACATCTTTACGCACTCACTGCGAGCTCAGAAATGAGAAGAGCGACGTGATGCTAACTGGGGTTATACTAGAGACACTACCCAGCACATCTGTGCAAAGCTTTATCGGATTTTCACAGTCGTTTCCATTTCGCGACCAATCGGACCTTACTTTTGGAATAACCCTCGTAGATGTCCGTCTCGCGTGTGTTGCGTCGTCGTTTACACATTAAACCATACAAAATTCAGCTACTGCAAGCTCTTCGTGAAGGTCACAAACAACAACGTGTTGAGGAGATCCTGCCGGCGGCTATCGAGCGCACTGGGTGTAACCGGCTGCATGAAGTGGCACATGTCGGCTCGAATGATGCCTGCTGCTTGGGTTCTGAGTCCATCCTCGTCTCCTTTTGGCGGCTAGCTGATTTGGTGAAGGCAACTAGCAACGCATGCCGGGTGCAGGCTAATCTGTCTATTTGTAGCATCGTTCCCAGGGTTCATCGCGGTCCTCTGGTTTGGAGCAGAGTGGGAGGTCTAAACCAGAGGCTCAGACGGCTCTGCGACGGTATCGGGTTCGAATTTCATGACCTCCGCTATCGGGTGCAGAAATGTAGTGTTCTCCTTAATAGGTCAGGCGTGCACTACATGCAG
The DNA here is from genome assembly GCF_021461385.2 of Schistocerca piceifrons. Lineage (NCBI taxonomy): Eukaryota > Metazoa > Arthropoda > Insecta > Orthoptera > Acrididae > Schistocerca > Schistocerca piceifrons. The sequence goes on along the minus strand of NC_060143.1, from coordinate 543,231,669 downwards.
GAAGCGGCTACTAGGGTAGCGGAGTGCGCATGGCGTGCACATGGGGCTTTTTTAGGTTAGAGAACCCCTCCCATGGGATCAAAGACGATTAGCCTGTTAAATCAGCCACAGTGACCTCAGAGAATCTTGGTCCTCGTAGATCAGAGACAGAAAAGACTAATATGATTTTAGTAAACTGCAGGAGCATCCAAGGAAAGATCCCAGAATTAGTATCGCTTACTGAAGGTTAAAATGCATAGATGAAAGCCGCTTGAAAGCGGCCGTCAATGACACCGAAATCCTAAGCTCAGATTGGAATGTTTATCTTAAGGATAGGCTAGTTGCCAGTGGTGACGGCGTGTTTATTGAAGTAAAAAATTCGATAAAATCTAGCGAGATTGTCACGAATTCCGAAAGTGACTTCATCAGTGTGAAACTGAGTCTCAGAGAAGGGTCAAAAATGGTGATCGCATGATTCTATAGACCACCGGGGTCAGGATCTATAGTTGTAGAGCGTGTCAGACGAAACTTACAGAATACCAATAGTAATTTTCGTGATCATGCCGTTGTAATACGGAGTGACTTCAACTTTCCAGGTATAGATTGTGAGTGTTACGCCATAGAAACTGGTGCCAGAGACAGGGATTCGTGTGCCACTGTTCTGGATGTCTTGTCCGATAATAACCTTGAGCAGATAGAGAACCAACTCGAGAGGGTAACGTCTTAGACCTCCTGGCAAAAGACAGACCTGAACTTATCGAATCAGTTAACGTAGAGGAAGGTATCAGTGATCGTAAGGCTTTGACAGCATCCAGCATCCATGACGACGTGTCCTACAAGAAATGTTAAGAAAGGTAGGAAGATATATTTGCTCAGTAAGGGCGACAGGATACAAATTTCGGAATACCTCAGCAGTCAGCGTCAAATATTTAGTGATGAGGACGAAGATATGGAGAACAAATGAAAAAAATTCAAAGGTATCGTTCAATATGCCCTACACAACTATGTTCCGAGTGAAGTTTTAAGGGATGGGAAAGATCCACCATGTTTTAATAGCCACGTTAGAAAATAGTGACGTAAACAAAGAGCACTTCATCTCAGATTCAAGAGAAGGAAAAACCTAGTTGACAAACAAAAGCTGAACGAAGCGAAAAGGAATGTAAGGAGAGCAATGAGAGAAGCGTTCAATGATTTTGAAAGTAAGACGTTGCCAACCGACCTGAGTAAAAACCCTAAGAGATTTTGATCGTATGTAAAATCAGTAAGTGGGTCAAAATCATGTATCCATTCTCTCAGCGACCACACGGGCACCGAAACTGAAGATAACAGAGATAAGGCCAAAATGCTGAATTCGGTCTTCCCTAGTTCTTTCACCGTGGAAGATCTTAACATTGTCCTTCCTTTCAATCGTCGTACGAACACAGAAATGGCAGATATTGAGATGACCGATCGCGGAACTGAAAAGCAGCTACAATCGCTTAGTAGTGGAAAGGCGTCGGGACCAGACGAGATACGTGTAAGATTCTATAAAGATTGTGCAAGAGTACTTTCTTTCCTCCTAGCTGTAATTTATCGTACGAGTAGGTCACTTTAGCAACGAAAGGTACCTAACGACTGGAAGAAAGCACAGGTCATCCCCGTTTTAAAGAAAGGACATAGGACAGATCCACACAATTATAGACCTATATCGTTGACGTCAATCTGTTGTAGAATTGCCGAACGGGTTTTATGCTCAAGAATTATGACGATTTTGGAAAATGAACATCTGCTCTATAAAAATCAACGTGGATTCCGCAAACAGAGATCCTGCGAAACACTATTCCTCCACGAGATGCACTGCTCAGTGGACAATGGAGCTCAGGTCCATGTCGTGTTCCTTGATTTCAGTAAGGCATTTGAGACCGACCTTCATTGCCGTTTAATGAAAAAGATACAGGCTTATGGAGTATTGGTGTAGACTTGCGACTGGATTCAAGACTTTCCTGCAGACAGAACTGAACACGTCGCTCTTAACGGAACAAAGTCGACAGATGTAAAGGCAATATCCGGAGTACCACAGGAAAGTATGAGAGGACCGTTGATGTTTGCAATATATATAAACGATCTACTAGAAAGCGTCAGATGCTCTTTAAGGCTATTCGCAGATGATGCAGTTGTCTAAACCAAAACAGAAACTCCAGAACATAGTATAATTTGCAGAGAATTTATGATTGATGCAGGCTCTGGTAGTTGACCCTGAACGTAAATAAATGTAACATATTGAGCATACATAAGAAAAGATATCCATTACTGTATAGCTACACTACTGATGACAAACATCTGGAGACAGCGTCTTCCGTAAAATATCTAGGTGTAACTATCCAGAGCGACCTTAAGTGGAAAGACCATATAAAACAGATAGTGGGAAAAGCAGACACCAGACTCAATTCATCGGAAGAATCTTAAGGAAATGTAACTCATCCACGAAAGAAGTGGCTTACAAGGCGCTTGCTCGCCAGATTCTTGAGTATTGTTCGTCTGTCTGGGATCTCAATCAGGTAGGACTGATAGAAGAAATAGAGAAGATTCAACGAAGAGCGGCGCGTTTCGTCACGGGATCGGTTATCTGGCGAGAGAGCGTTACGGAGATGCTAAACAAACTCCACTGACAGACGTTACAAAAGAGGCGTTGTGCATCACGGAAAGATTTACTACTGAAATTTCGGGACTACATTTTTCAGGAGGAATCGGACAACATATTACTTCCCACCACACACATCTCGCTTATTGACCACGAGGAGAAAATTCGAGAAATTAGAGCCAATACAGAGACTTATCGACAATCATTCTTTCCACGCAATTATTCGCTAGTGGAACAGGGTTGGAGAGATCAGATAGTCGTACCGAAAGTACCCTCCGCCACACACTATTACGTGGCTTGCGGAGTATGATGTACATGTAGATGTAAATGAGTTGTGTAATTTCGTTATTGGCAATGTGGAGGATGACTGTTTTCTTCCACGCTTAGTGTTTAGTGACGAGGCAACATTCCATTTAAATGGGAAGCCGAACCATAATAATGGGGGAATATGGAGTACGGAACAACCACATGAAGTTGTACAATATGAGAGGGACTCTTCAAAATTTAATGTGTTTTGCGCAGTTTCAACTGGAAAGGTGTTGGGTCAATTTTTCTTTGCCGAGAACACTTTCAGGAGACACATATCTCGGTATGTTTGAGAACTTTCCTTTCCCATAGTTGGAGACTGATTCGAACGACTTCATTTACCAACAGGATGGGGCACCGCTACAATGGCATCTGGAAATGCGGGAATTTTGAAATGGAAGGATTACTGAACGATAGATCGGTCGCACTGGTCCAAATGATTCAGCCTTACATTACTGGCCTCTAAGGTCACCGGACCTGACTGCATGCGATTATTTCTTACGGCGTTTTATAAAAAAACTCTGTTTATGTACGTCCGTTACCAACAACAATGAATGAACTGAGACAGCGCATAACAACAGCTGTGGAGCCGGCCGAAGTGGCCGTGCGGTTAAAGGCGCTGCAGTCTGGAACCGCAAGACCGCTACGGTCGCAGGTTCGAATCCTGCCTCGGGCATGGATGTTTGTGATGTCCTTAGGTTAGTTAGGTTTACCTAGTTCTAAGTTCTAGGGGACTAATGACCTCAGCAGTTGAGTCCCATAGTGCTCAGAGCCATTTGAACCATTTGAACAGCTGTGGAAGCTGTAAGTGAAGACATTCTCGTTGCAGTGTGTGAACAATTTCAACACCGCATTGAAATATGCCGTGAATCTCAAGGAGGCGTATTGGACAAGTGTGAAAAGGTATTTAAAAAACCTTTTTAAGTTTCCCGTTCATCAAAAAACAAAATTCGTTGCATATGTCTATTAGTTTTAAAAATATGGATGTACCAAATCGGATGATTCTTTCGGTACATACTGTACATTGTATTTATTTAATGTATCAATACAAGTAATTGCTTTGGCAGAAAAATAAAAAGTTGAAATTATACACACGATAAATATCTGATTATAAACGTATGCTTAGCCATGCCTCCGCAACATCCTTTCTTCCAGGAGCGTTAGATCTGCAAGTTTCGCAGAAGAGCTTCAGTGGAATTTGGAATGTAGGGCACGAGGTACCAGCAGAAGTGAGGCTGTGAGGACGGGACGTGAACCGTGCTTGGGTAGCTCAGCCGGTAGAGCACTTGCCCGCGAAAGGCAAAGGTCCCGAGTTCGAACCTTAGTCCGGCACACAGTTTTAATCTACCACGAAATTTTAAAATCCGAGCCAACGAAGTATCAGACCAGCTGTATGGTTGGATTCATGAGCTTCTAGCAAACAGAACACAGCACCTCAGTCCGAACCGCGAGAAATCTTCAAATCGAATGTAACTTTGGGCGTGCTCGAGAGGAGTGTTTTATAGGGCCGTTACTTATCACGATGTATAGAAATTACGTCGTTTACTTGAACATCGCTCGTTAGTCTGGGATCCTTACCAGATAGGACTGTTAGACGAAATAGAGAAGATCCAAAGAAGACCGGCGCGCTTCGTTACAGGTTCATTTATCAAATGCGAAATCATCACGAAGTTGCCAACCAGCTGCAGTGGCAGATGCTGCAAGAGGCATTCTGCATCACGACGTGGTCTTCTGTTGAAGTTCCGAGAGAGTTCGTTCCTAGAAGAGTCAGCCCAATTATTGCTTGCTCCACGAATATCTCGTGAAAAGACCACGATGATAAGATTATAGAGATTAGTGTCCACACGGAGGTTCACCAGCAATCGTTCTTCCTGCGAAAAATGCGTGACTAGAACAGGAAAAGCGTCCGGGGGGGGAAGGGGGTCACAGTAGAACACAAAGTACCCTCCGTGACACACCATAACTGCATTGCGTGGAACACTGAAAAAGTATCCCGAATTTAGTTTCACTAAATGAATATCACAGTGAGTAACGCATAAGCTCATAGTGAACACGCCATTAAATACCAATACTTCTCTAAGAATAAATCCAGAGCACTACACGTAACGAAATGCTCGTGAAAATTCACTATACGTAATTCGATGGGGAATTTGACGCTCAACATATTTCTTCAGCATGCGAAGAATAATATCAACCATTCCGAAGAAAATAATTACTTTTTAAAGTTTAGAAAATTATATGAATCATTTATTTTCATCAACTATTTAGGTGACTAATGACTAGGTTTAAGTCATCCTCTGATGCATTTACAAAAACATGTTAATGTGTTTAAACGTTACTTTTAACGGAGACTCGTACAACAAATAACGGTTATACTGGATGGCTCTCAAGATTTAATTTCGTTCGTTGCACGGCACCAATCTGAATTAAGTCGCGGCCTGGTGCGTTGTTTAGTCCACCTGCGGCGTTTAAGACCGGACGTGCGACAAGCAGAGAACGACAGGTGGCTCGATCCCGGCGTGGGAAACCGTTTGGTAGGGCACACTGTGACACACAGGCTTACAAGCGCTTCCTGCCCAGGAGTCGGCGACAGCATCTTAAGGTGCTTACCCACTCATCCATCACGGGCTTTAATCGACATGTATTGGAATGTGAGCAGCCTGTTCTTTTGAAGACCCAAATAAATTGTACCTACCGATTATTCAAAATCTTCCGCAATATGGGGTGTATCATAAGTAATGGCGTAAACTCATACAGTTAAGAGTACACATTACTAGAAGCTTAAGACTCTCAGTAAACGTATCTCCGCTAACGAACCGTTTGCGAGATAACCGCTACTTCGTGGGTACCATCCACCACTGACTTGAGTCAGTGTAAACCTCATCACACTTACAAGGGAACCTCCCCATCGCACCCCCCTCAGATTTAGTCATAAGTTGGCGCAGTGGATAGGCCTCGAAAAACTGAACACAGATCAATCGAGAAAACAGGAAGAAGTTGTGTGGAACTATGAAAAAATAAGCAAAATATACAAACTGAGTAGTCCATGCGCAGGATAGGCAACATCAAGGATAATCTGAGCGTATGTGCCCAGTGGTCTCGTGGTTAGCGTGAGCAGCTGCGGAACGAGAGGTCCTCGGTTCAAGTCTTCCCTCGAGTGAAAAGTTTACTTTCTTTATTTTCGTAAAGTTATGATCTGTCCGTTCGTTCATTGACGTCTCTGTTCACTGTAATAAGTTTAGTGTCTGTGTTTTGCGACCGCACCGCAAAACCGTGCGATTAGTCGACGAAAGGGCGTGCCTCTTCAATGGGAACCGAAAACATTTGATCACAAGGTCATAGGTCAACCGATTCCTCCACAGGAAAACACGTCTGATATATTCTATACGACACTGGCGACGGCATGTGCGTCACATGACAGGAATATGTTGTCGACCCACCTAACTTGTACACTTGACGAATGGGTAAAAAGATTCTTCTACCTTTCCCGATTTAGGTTTTCTTCTGGATGTGATAATCACTCCCAAAAAAGGAATGAAAACATAAGACTTTTTGACACAAGCTGAAAACAAAAAATTAAATTTTCCACTGGAGGGAAGACTTGAACCAAGGACCTGCCGTTCCGCAGCTGCTCACGCTAACCACATGACCACGGCGCTCCTGAGCTGAACTTGTCCTGGATGTTGCTTATGTTGCACATGGACTACTCAGTTCGTATATTCTGCTTATTTTTTTCATAGTTCCACGCAACTTCTTCCTGTTTTCTCGACCGATCTGTGTTCAGTTTTTCAAGGTCTATCCACTGTGCCAACTTAGAATTAAATCTGAGGGGGCTGCGATGGGGAGGTTCCCTTGTTAGGAAAACTTAACAATTCGGTACAACATTAAGAATAGTTACTCACGATACTTATAGAAGTGCAGGTGTTCTGAATTAACAGAACAGTATTTGTAGTTGAAGGATGTGTCCAAAGTGTCGTTCAAATGTGTGTGAAATCTTATGGGACTTAACTGCTAAGGTTATCAGTCCCTAAGCTTACACACTACTTAAACCCAAATTATCCTAAGGACAAACACACACACACCCATGCCCGAGGGAGGACTCGAACCTCCGCCGGGACCAGCCGCACAGTCCATGACTGCAGCGCCTTAGACCGCTCGGCTAATCCCTCGCGGCCAAAGTGTCGTCCTTCTACCCTTCGCCGCAATGAGTATCGAATCCCTTCAAACACGCCTCGGTAATTTCGAAATGCTTGACAAGCACTGACAAGTCTCTGCTCCAGTTCTTCGACTGTGTTAACCGGAGCGCCGTACTCTACATCTTTAAGGTTGCCCCGAACACAGAAATCCGTGGGCTGCAGATCAGGTGATCTCTGAGGGCACAGCTTAGATCCGCCTCCCTCAGTTCACCTGTGACCAAGTCGGTGCGTTGCATTTCGTCTCACCATAGCAGCACAGCCCAGGCGTAGCTAGGAGTAGATTTGCCGGCCGCGGTGGTCTCGCGGTTCTAGGCGCTTCAGTCCGGAACCGCGCGACTGCTACGGTCGCAGGTTCGAATCCTGCCTCGGGCATGGATGTGTGTGATGTCCTTAGGTTAGTTAGGTTTAAGTAGTTCTAAGTTGTAGGGGACTGATGACCACAGCTGTTAAGTCCCATAGTGCTTAGAGCCATTTGAACCATTTTAGGAGTAGATTTCGGGAGGGGTTTCAAACAGATGAACGTCATAATGAAGGGGAGCTGTAATGGAAGACCAAAGGACAATTACTGTGGGCTATTCAGATGACAAATAAATTATAGCAATTATCATGAAGCAGAAATCGGACAGTAAAATTATTTTGTCGTTGGTATCTCGTGGAGTTGTGTTTGTATTGCATTAAACGCTCTTTAGAGATGGCAGTGAAAATTTGGGCATACGTGCCGGCCATCCACATCTGTCCAGCAAATGGTATCCTTTCAGACAACAACGACATAGTGAGTGCAGAATCTGCACAGTGGTCGTCACGACAGACAACATACGCATTGTTTCCACTTCATAGGCCCATCGATCAGCTGCTACGGTTGTAGCAAGGAAATACGTTTAGTGCTTTTTCTCTCGTAGATAGCGAAGGTCAATAGCGGTGGAGCTTCGCTCGAATTCTTTAGTATTGTAGGGGAAGGATGTGGCTGTAGCCTTGAAAGCGTATTGTCATCTCGCTGGCTTGGTCGCGGGGTATCTTTGCGAGCGGCCGCGCTTTTGCAGAGTCGAGCACGGGACACGGGGCTGTTAAGTTGTGGAGTGGGTAGCTCTACATGTGAAAGGCATTGTTATGGAAGTTCCAGTACTGCTACAAGTGCTATTACTGTGAAGCAATCAGATATGGAAGTGTATCCAGTGAAACGCGCTCAAAGAAGTAATTAAATATGAGCAGTGCCGCCGATAACGTTTTGATTATCCGCCCGTTTGCGTTTCGTTCCGTAAATCAGTCATCCGAGCCGTGTTCGTTCTCCTGGAACTAACTAATCTGAATCTGTAAAAATAGTTACCACGAAGAAGGGCAACCAAGTGTCAGTGTCTTGTAGCGAGCGTGAGAACGTCCGTTCGGTCATCGCGTTTCCGCATCATCACCAATCAGCCGCGCCGCGACGGTTACGCGCTAGCTCCCACAAGTGAGAACTGGAACTGAAAATTTAACTTTATGAAGAGTGTTATATTATTACTAGTGTCGAGGAGAACTGGCACCAGATATCTGTGTATGCGTGTCGAGCGTAAGAACTTCCGTCCGATTATTCGGCTTCCGCATGATCAACAACCACCCGCGTACGCTAGTCCAAGTGATATTGTGGACAGATAATCATCAAAAATATTAATTGGCATACACACTTATGGCTTATAATGTACACAGTGCAACCTGCGACTTTCGTGTCTCTCAGAATATAGTTCTTCATACTAGACGTAGGAAGGACAGTGTTGTGTTTAACGTTGAGTGGCTCCCGTAAACCCGCTTGCATATTTAGATACATAATTTCAGGCAAGCCAGCAGCAGTGGGAGTGTCAGGAACGTAGTGTGGACAGGTCGCACGGTCAAGAAGCAGCAAGTGAGAGACAGTTTACTAGTCCCCCACCATTTGTACCCCGCCGTGTTACAGCCTCTTAAAGGAACCACCCCGGCATTCGCCCGTAGTGAGCCATGAAACCATGAAAAGCTCAAATCTGTATGGGCGGCTGTGCTGGATGCGAATCTAGTGCGTTACGCAGTACACCACACAGCCCAATGGTGTAATAGAAATGACAGAGGAAAATTGTAATTGAAACATCCCCTTGGAAAAATTTATGAATGGCTCTGCTGGTAAACCTCTACGTTATTTGATTTTCAACACTAAACTGATACACATCAACGCAATCTGACTTTCAATAATCCCTACAATAGAATGGCCCTGACCAACAATAACCTATACCTTTCATGAATCACTTACTTCACAAAAATCTTCAAAAAAAATGTTCAAATGTCTGTGAAATCTTATGGGACTTAACTGCTAAGGTCATCAGTCCCTAAGCTTACACACTACTGAACCCAAATTATCCTAAGGACAACCACACACACCCATGCCCGAGGGACTCGAACCTCCGCAGGGATCAGCCGTACAGTCCATGACTGCCGCGCCCCAAGACCGCTCGGCTAATCCCGCGCGACCAAAAATCTTCGTTACTCGAACTACTGCAATACAGCGAGCGCCAACACTGCCAGCTAAATGAAAGATTCTAACTACTGAAGGCACTAACTACTGATAGACATTGTTAGCAAGTGAAAGATTTTGATAGAGCACAAACAATGTATTTACCATAATAGTGTTCAAAAGTCATAATACACATAACAGTTCATGACATCCAGTCTTACAAATTTCCTTTTTCTGACGGACACACGTCCAGATCGTCCGCTCTCAAAACTCTGCCATCTCTCTCCCCACAACCACCACTGCTGGCGACTCAGCTCCAACTACACAACACTACGCGCTGTTCACATCCAACTGCCCAACACTACAATAGCGAATATTCCAGCAATGCAAACCAGCTACAGACTGCACAAAGCACAGTCTGTGATTTTCATACAGAGTGCTACGTGGCGTTACCAATATAAAAACCTAAACAGCCTACTTACATAATGTTTCGTGAAAGCACAGAATACAAAGTTTGTATTTAAATGTGGTACACGATAATGAATATGAATTAAGCATGGTGTAACAATATAGATTTTTAAGAATGCCAATGGGCGGTTGCTATACTAAGTTTACGTAGAATACAAATCAGCACATTCACGATATGGCTACCAACAGCTACTAGGCCAAGAAAATTAGAGTTCTCCCATCAAAAAATTTATGGAGTTCCTGAAACTTTTAATCATTCAAGTAGGCCTCTGGTATAAATAAGTTGTGTATTCCCCGATTTCTGAATGGAATTTTAGCCGTGATAGCAAGAAAACCATCAACTTTTTCTGGTTTTTCTCAATTATTTTGGAAATGAAGTGTTTAATCGAAAACGTCAAGATGAAGAAATATGTTGAGCGTTAAACTCCCCATCGAATTATGTACATTGAATTTGCACGAGCATTTCGTTACCTGTAGTGCTCTGGATTTATTCTGAGAGAAGTATCGGTATTTAATGGCGTGTTCACTACGAGCTCATGCGGTACTCGCTGTGATATTCTTTTAGTGAAACTAAATGAACAGCATTCACTTCTGTAATAACATTCGGGATACTTTTTCACTGTTCCACGAAAAATAATAGGCGTCGAATATACTTCAAATATTTCATTTCAAGGAACTAGGTTGTAGTCACAAAATACGGTAAAAAAAAACGAACTTATAAAGAAACAGCGAATTCTCTGCAGTAGGTACAAGGCAAAGCATAACCCAAACATAGGCAAGTATGCTGCATTGCTTACTGGAGGAAGAGGAGGAGGAGGAGGTTACTGTTTAATGTCCCGTCGACAACGAGGTCATTAGAGGCGGAGCACAAGCTCGGATTACGGAATGATGGGGAAGGAGATCGGCCTTGCATTTTCAAAGGAACCTCCCGGCTTTTTCGTGGATTGATTTATGGAAATCACGCAAAACTTAAATCAGGATGGGCGGACGCGGGTTTGGACCGACGTCCTCTCGAATGCGAGTCCAGTGCTCTAATAACTGCGCCACTTCGCTCAGTACATTACTTACTGGTCGCTTCCTGTATATCGGCATATCCATTTCAAATCACACACAAGTCGGTCTGTGCAAGATTTTAGGGAGCCAGACATTAAGAGGATGGATTTTTGCAATTCTGTTCTTTACAACATGCATAACGGCAGAGTGGGCAGTATTCACATGTACCACTGAATGTATGTGTAACATTGTATCATTGTATGACACATAGCTCCGGAGATACGACGTAATAAACATTCATATACGTGAAAAACTGTCTTTTCTTAAGACGGAGCACAAATTACGCATACCATACTCATCCAGTGGATGATCCGAAAATAATCGATCAACATGAAGAGAGTTTTTACACCGTCAGCCATAAAAGCTTTACATCCTTGTCACATATTTAACACATTAGTTCACTGTGAAGTAATCAGACGTCTGGAGCTGTTTTGTACCTGCGAGGTCGTTGCTTTTACAGACGGTTTTCATAATTTAATAATATACTAAATTTAATGCCAATCAGAACTATTTGAATACAGTGGCTTAACATTCGGTAACAACTGAAGTTAAATGGCATGCAGTAAACCTGAGGACATGGTTCGGTTCTTCGTATCCCCAGTAATTACCGATTATAGGGGATCCGAAGATGAATCTGTCAGTTCTTTCAGATTATGGTAATACTGATTAAAATATTCTAGTATTCGAACAGGCCTTAGAGCGAAGTGGTTTGAACAGACGCAGAAGAGCAATTTCCGTTGCGTTTAAAATACCAAGCAAAACTGAAAAGTTCACATTCCTAGGAAAAAAATAACCTACAGTTTATGGCTGTTTTTCTTGTTTTCGAAGCGATATTGCTTCCATCCTACAACTTGTTCCTTCCTCTGACATCTGTCGTTCTCACTCTGGATTATTGCATTTAGCGTGAAAGGTTACCTGACAATTATTCAGTGATGCAGGTTCAAATGGTTCTGAGCACTATGGGACTTAACATCTGAGGTCATCAGTCCCCTAGAACTTAGAACTACTTAAACCTAACTAAACTAAGGACATCACACACATCCATGGCCGAGGCAGGATTCGAACCTGCGACCGTAGCAGCAGCGCGGTTCCGGACTAAAGTGACTAGAACCGCTGGGCCACAACTGCCGGCAGGGATGCAGGAAAAGAGCTGTAACCTAGAATGCAAGGCAAGATGTAACGTATTGCCCTTAAATAGGCGAAGAGATCCACGACTGTTAGATTACACTACCGACGTCAAATTACTGGAAACAGTGACAACCGTAATATACAGGAGTAAACAACCGGGGTGAAATAAAGTGCAATGAGCACATATGACAAATTGTAGTGAAAGCAGATGTCAAACTAGCGTTCAGTGGGAGAATTTGAAGGACGTGCAATCCATCCCCAAAATAAGAGACTTACAAATCACTTGTTCATCCCATTCTTGGGTGTTGCCCATCAGTGCGGCACCGTTACCAAGTTGAAATAGTAGAAGAGAATAACGATTGTGACTGACATGGCATGGTGTCAACTTTCTGGCCGGTCCTGGAGGGATGAGGACCCGAATAGTTTACAACGGGTCCACTACGCACTAAGAGCAAGAGAGATAGTAGCCCATTTTATTTAATAAACCTGTCCGTGCTGTTGCGTATGCGTTTTGAAAATTAGCTAATTGGCACCCTTTGCTGTACGTTAAATGCACGCCGTACGTGAGCTTCAGTACGGCCAGGTAAGCAGACAGTCCGCCTCCGTAGCTGAGTGGTGCAACCTGAATACGCTCTACACCTCCGGCATGTTTCTAATGAAAAGCTTTACTGTAGACCCATCCCATTTGTCTTGAATTGGACTGCCCGACATGCCGTAATAAGGGCAAAGTGTTTTTAAAGCTCTGACAAGGGACATTTACCTGCTGGGACATTAAAAAAAAAAAAAAAAAGAGTGGTCAGTGTCGACGGCTGCTAGGCGCGGGGGTCGGGTTCGATTCCCGGCACTGCCAAGCATTTTTCCCTGATGGGAGGACTGGTACGGAGAGCACTCCGTCTCGTGATGCCAATTGAGGAGATACTTGAGCGAGTAGTAGCGGTTCCACGGTCTGGCAAGTCTGCGAAAACAGTCGGGAGAGCGACGTGCTGCGCACGTGGCCCATCGTACAGCATCTGCATGACGCCACAAGGCAGAGGACGACACGGCGATCGATCGACATCCATTGGGCGTTCACGGCCTGCCGAGGAGTTCGTATTTATATAACCATACAACTTTTGTGGCGCAAATGGTTCCCTGATCTAAGTTATCGTAACGTTTGAGGAAATACTAAGAGAAAGTTTTTCCGAATTAATCCACACACTACAGAAGAACGAAATTACACGCAGAGAACTGAAAAAAATTGACAGATATTTCTTCAAATTCTATGAGGCATATCTTAGAGCAGGAGCAAAACATTTTCAGCAGTGCTGGAAGCTGAAGGTGATTAGACAGGAAGTATCTACAATCAAACAGCATCAATGAAACGCGCTTGCGCTGTGTTTGCTTTAAGTTACTTTTACATCTGTACTCCACAAGCCACCTTACGGTGTGTGGCGAAGGGTGTTTCTAAGCCCATTATCTTTTGACCCTTCCCTATTACATCGGTGAACGGTGCGTCAGAAGAATGTCTGTCGAGGAAAGTCCGTATGAATGTTGTGTGCTGTCCTTAGGTTAGTTAGGTTTCAGTAGTTCTAAGTTCTAGGGGACTGATGACCTCAGAAGTTTAGTCCCATACTGCTCAGAGCCATTTGAACCATTTTTTTTCACCCCGGTTGTTTACTCTTACGTATTTTATGGTTCTCACTGTTTCCAGTAATGTGACGTCAATAGCGTAATCTAACAGTTGTGGATCCTTACGCCTGTTTATGGGCAATACGGTGCATCTTAAGTCGCGTTCTGGGTTACAGCTTTTCTGTTGCATCACTGAATGATTATTTCAGATAACTTCTCTGTGCAAACACAGTAATTCGGAGAGAGAGAGAGAGAGAGAGAGAGAGAGAGAGAGAGACAGACAGATTTCAGAGTATGACACAGGTTGTAGTGTAATAGTGAGTTAGTAGTAAAGATGTAATAAATTAAAAAATGGCTCTGAGCACTATGGGACGAAACTTCTGAGGTCATCAGTCGCCTAGAACTTAGAACTACTTAAACCTAACTAGCCTAAGGACATCACACACATCCATGCCCGAAGCAGGATTCGAACCTGCGACCGTAGCGGTCGCGTGGTTCCAGACTGAAGCGCCTAGAACCGCTCGGCCAATTAGCCGGCAATAAATTAAAACCAGCCATAAATTGTAGGTTATTTTTTCCTGGGAATGTGAACTTTCAAATTTTGCTTAGTGTTTTAACTCCAACAGAAATTACACCTCTGCGTCTTTTCCAATAGTAGAACACTAGAATATTTTAATCAGTATTATTATAATCTTAAGGAACTCACAATCACCTTTTGAGTCCACTAGAATCGATAGTTACTGGGGATAGGAAGAGGCTGACTGCCTCCTCAGGTTTACTGCACACCGTTTAACTTCCGTTGGTACGGATTGGTAAACCACTGTGTTCAAATAGTTCTCTTATGGCGTTAAATTTAGTACTCGTATATTATTAAATTATGGAAAATATTTCTTTAGTATTCCGTTACCTAACATCAGTACCCCTCCTCATTCTTTAAAAGTATCAAACTCCGATGTATAAAGCAGTTTCAAACGTTTCATTACTTCACACATTAGTTAATGTGTTAAATATTTGACGATAAGGATATAAAACCTTTACTGCCTCAGGCTCAAAACCCTATTTATGGTTGTTTTACTAGCTTTGAGTCATCCACTGGATATACTTTGGATAACTCCTGCTCTGTTGTAAGGAAAGCTAGTTTTTCACGTGTATCAATGTTTATTAATCTATCTCCTGAACTGTGTGGCTTACAGTGATATAATTATGCACTTACATTCAGTGGTATATGCTGATACTGTCTGCAGAATGTGTTGCTAATGAGTTAGTAGTAAAGATGTAATAAATTAAAACGTCACGAGTGCTGCCGAAGTTTTATGAAACGAACAGCGAACATGAAGTAAGGGCTTTCATTATTTTGTGGGGGAGGAGGGGTAGCAGCGAGAAAAAGTTTTGAAACTATTTGAAACGACGTGTAAAGTTCTCTCACTGTCGTATACCGGTTTGGGTAATTTTCGTGCAGTGAGTTATGGTGCGTCAAGACATTATCACAGCTTCTAACTTTAATACTTGGCTCATTGTGTTAAACCTGTAATGTAGGACTGTACCTCTTAATCAATAGACTGTGCTATCATTTTAAATCTTTACATTCGGTCAGTAATTGTACGGAATACTGATAGTGAAATTTTTGTTGGCACTGGCAATCGTTAAAACGGCAATCTCCGAAAGGGACTTGGTGATCGTTTTAGCTGATTAGCAAGATAGACATGTGACATTTAGTAACCAGACCACAAGACATTAGCCTGTTATAACTTGCTGGACATCTTGTTTCACTATATCGATCCGTTTTCTGTTTCTGTAACATTAGTCCAGTGGTCTCTTAGGAGTAAAATCAAAACGGGTTCCGTTATTGGTTACTCACAACTCCAAAATATATAAAAACATTTGAGTTTTCTCAAATAATCTGCAGGTAGCACGAACCAAAAAAGCATATTAAAGTTCAAGGAAAAGAATCCACGACATGCTATGTAAGAGCACACAAATTCTGTACAGCCATAACCAAAGGTTGGTTGGCTGGTTGGTTTAAAAGATGGGGAAGGGACTAAATTACGAGGTCATCGGACCCTTATTCCTAATAAAAAAATGCCACAAGCGTGGGAATGAAACGGACGAGACATGTAACACAAAACGGAAAGAAAGAACGAAGGGAAGGCAACAAACACTAAAAGGAACAAAAGAGAACAAGAAAACAACAGAGAGACGCTAGAAACAGAAGAGAGTAAAACAAGAAAGCAGATTACAGTGGTTGGCCGACCACGAGAATAAAAATTGAGAAGCCAGCCACTCTGCAACACATTAAAACCTCCATCCTAAAAGCACTGCGGTGAAGGACACAGAGGGACAAAGGACATGCGAGAAAATTTGGATCAAATGATAAAACACACTCTCACGGATAAAACGTAAAACTAAAGCAGCTGCTGAGGCATCGTCGCCGAACACAGAAGGTAAGGAGCTGGGAAAGTTAAAAGTCCGTCGAAGAGCGGCTAAAAGTGGGCAGTCAATCAAGAGGTGGACGACTGTCATGTGGGAGCCACAGCGACACACAGGTGGGTCCCCGAGACGGAGTAGGTAATTATGGGTTAGCCATGTATGGCCAGTGCGGAGCCGGCAGAGGACAACTGATTTCCTGCGAGAGGACCGCATGGAAGACTTCCACACATTCATAGTCTCATTAATGACAAGCAGTTCGTTGTGCGTGCTGTTATGTCATTCCGTCTCCCAAAGCCGGAAAACCCTGCGGTGTAAGACAGAACGCAGGTCAGCTCTGGAGATTCCTATCTCCAGAAGCGGTTTCTGCGTCGTCTATTTGGCCAGCAAGTTCGTTGCCGGGGATTCTGACGTGTCCTGGGGTCCATACAAACACCATGGAGTGGCGGAACTGTTCCAGGGCATAGATGGACTCCTGAATGGTCGCGACCAGAGGGTGGCGTGGGTACCACTGGTCGATAGCTTGTTGGTTGCTCAATGAGTCGGTAGACAGGAGAAATGACGCGCCAGGGCATGAGCGGATGTGCTCAAGAGCACGAGATATGGCCGCCAGCTCTGCAGTGAAAACGCTGCAGCCATCTGACAAGGAGTGCTGTTCAATATGTCTTCCATGAACATACGCAAAGCCTATGTGACCATCAGCCATCGAGCCGTCGGTGTAAACCACTTCAGAGCCGACACAGAAGACGACAAGAATCGAGAGGAAGTGGCAGCGTAGAGCGACGGGGTTAACGGAGTCCTTCGGGCCACGTGAAAAGTCCAGACGGAGATGCGGCCGAGGTGTACACCATGGAGGCGTACGTAAACGGACCGCAAGTAGAGGTAGTAAAGGGAAGGACTCCAGTTCAGAGAGAAGGGACCGCACGCGAACCGCATTCGTTAGCCCCGACCTGGGCCGCCGATGCAGTTTTTTTGACGCTTCAGTGTAGTATGTATCTAAACCATCCGAAATTTTGGTTTTTCGTTCCCGTGGGTGGGAAAAGGAGACGGTAATTCGGATGCTCAGGAGAACTACGAATGTTTGTGAGCCGTGGCGGAACCGGCGCCAGTATTATCTCTGACATGAGTACGATCGATTTCCTAGTACAGAGGTTTGACTTGGGGCTTGGACCGGCTCGGGGTATAAGCGAGTGCCGACCGCGAGTAAAGGGTAACAACGCTTTGAGAATGGAAAGCGGCAGTGAGCGAGTCGGCGATTGGCTGGCGGGTAGAAGCGAAGACGGCGTGCCTGAGGCCGGGCAGCGGTTATCACGTGGCGATTATACTGGAGGCGGCGGGAGTTGGCCGGCGCTGTGCATTCTCCGGCAACCTCTTGAGCTGCGGATGTGTCCGCTTCCTTGGAGCGACACGCTGTTAAGGTCTTGCGAAGAAATGGTCTGACATCTTCGCAAAATCGCCCCAGCATCAAGACACCCAGTTAAGTGCTCTAATTACTAAGAGCACTTAGTTAACACTGATTGTGATCGCTCTTGGTACAGTGAGACGTTGCCGGACACGTGATGTTGTGTGTGTTCGATTTCATTTTATGCCTCTTACTAAGCGTGTGCTCAGCTTCTGCATAATATTGATGTATTTGCACAATGTTAGTTCATTAGCTATCATTAGCAAGTGTTTAATTTGCTTACGATATCGGTTAATCCATGTCAATATGTCCTCTGCGGGCATTGTGAGTTTTTATTTCTAAAGGTTACCGTGTTGACCTTTGCAGGCCCACTTCAGGTGGCCAATATGTGTGTCATTAAGTTCTAGTGAATGTCGGTTCTGGTGAGCCAGTTCATTTCCCACTCTTAGCGTTTGTTTATCAGGTGCTGTTTCAATTACAGAGAGGACTTGCGAGTGTTTAGCCTTGATTTTATAGTGTTAATTCACTGGTCAATCTTGAATGTTAAAGCCTAGAAAAGTTTGTTGGCCTCCTGTTGTGGGGTGTGATCTGTGTTTCAGTGAGCTGAGGCAGCGGGCAACCGAAGCGCAGAGCTTCCCTTTAGATTACAAGTTTGGCCTACGGGCGGTAGACTTCGCCTGAGCTCTTGTGTTCCTCTTCGGTAGCGTTTGCTGGGTTCCCATTTCGGTGGCCTACTCGATGTGGGGTTGCAAACGGACCCACGTCTTGGAGGCTGTGTGTCCACTGTTGTTTTCATGTAATGTTAAACTATTGGAGTTGAAAGGGTCTTAAATAACGTGTCTTACTAGAGTTTTTTGTTAAAGTTATGGTCAAATTCAGCCTTAGTCGCTTCTGTCAATATTTATATGAGATCATTGCTAATGGTTTATTAGTTTATTAATGGGTTTATGCAGTTAGAGAGTTTCTTAAATATTTTGCCTGAGTGGCGTTTCTTAATGTTTGTGGGAGATCGTTGGCTAATGATTACTTAAGTTGCTTATGATTTTATGTAATGAGTGTTTCGTAAATAATCTTGTCTGAGTGGCGTCTATCAATTTTTATGTGAGATTGTTTTGGGACTTAATAAACACGTTGGAATTGAAATGTTGACTTTATTGGGTCAGCCCTTTCACTCCCTTTAGGTTTAAAGGTTAAACAAAGCAGGTGTTAAGTAAAAACGTTCCCGTGTGCAGCGTAACTGACAAGCAGTTGCGCACGTCTGATCTGCAGTGGAGGGACACCAGCCTCCACCCTGCACCAGTACGCAGGTCACCGGACTCGTCCTAAAAGCTCCTGTCGCTAGTCGAACCCCACAGTGGTGCACAGGGTCGAACAAATGCAATGCTGAAGGCGCTGCCCAACCATACACCACAATCCCATAGTCAATTCGGGATTGGACAAGGGCTCTGTAGAGCTGCAGCGGCGTACAGCGAAATGCACCCCAATTGGTGTTGCTCATGCAATAGAGGGCATTGAGGTTCTGCCTGTACTTCTGCTTAAGCTGACGAAGATGACGGAGCCAAGTCAATAGATCGTCGAAAACCAGTCCTAAGAATTGACATGTCTCCACTACAGTGAGTGGGTCGTCATTAAGGTAAAGTGCGGGTTACGGATGTACGGTACGACGGCGACAGAAGTGCATGACACATGACTTTGCGGCTGACAACTGGAAGCCGTGGGATAGAGCCCATGACTGCGTTGTGGATGGCTAGCTGTAGGCGCCGCTCAGTAACACCGGGACTGGAGCAGCAGTAGGCGAAATGCAGAAACCGTCTGCATACAGAGATGGTGAGACTGAAGGCCCTACAGCAGCTGCTAGACCGTTAATGGCAACTAAAAAGAGACACTCAATACAGAGCCCTGCGGGACTTCATTCTCCTGGATACGGATGGAACTATGGGAGTCACTAACTTGGACACGGAAAGTACGTAGCGACAGGAAGTTTTGGATAAAAATCGGGAGCGGGCCCCCAGAGACCCCACTTATACAATGTGGCAAGGATATTGTGTCGCCAGGTCGTGTCGTATGCTTTATGTAAGTCAAAAAAGTTGGCAACCAGGTGTTGGCGGCTGGAAAAAGCTGTTCAGACTCGAGGTATACCAGATTATCAGTGGTAGAGCAACCCTGGCGGACGTCGCCCTGACATGGGACCAGGGGGATACGTGACTCCAGGACCTACCAAGGCATTCGAAATGTACCCAATAATGTTCATGTCTGGTGAGTTTGGTGACCAGAGGAACTGTTAAAACTCAGAAGAGTTTTCCTGGAGCCACTCTGCAGCAATTCTGGACGTGTGGGTGTCCTGCTGGAAGTGCCCAATTCCGTCGTAATGAACAATGGACATGAATGGATGCAGGTTATCAGACAGGATGCTTACGTACGTGTCACCTGTCAGAGTCCTATCTAGACGTATCAGGCGTCCCATATCACTCCAACTGCACACGCTTCGCAACGTTACAGAACGTCCACCAGCTTCAACAGTCCTCTGCTGACATGCAGGGTCCATGGATTCGTGGGGTTGTCCCCGTACTCGTACACGTCCATCAGCTCGATAGAATATGAAATGAGACTCGTCCAACCAGGCAACATGTTTCCAGTCATTAACAGTCCATAGTCGGTGTTGACGGGCCCAAGCGAGCTTTGTGCAGTACAGTCATCAAGGGTACACGAGTGGGCCTTCGTCTCCGAAAGCGCATATCAATGTTGTTTCGTTGAATAGTTCGCACGCTGACACTTGTTGATGGCCCAGCACTGTAATCTGCACCAATCTGCAGAAGCTTTGCACTTCTGTCACGCTGAACGGTTCTCCTCAGTCGTCGTTGGTATCGTTCTTGCAGGATATTTTTCCGGCCGCAGCAACGTCGGAGATTCAATGTTTTACCGGATTCCTGATATTCAAGGTACACACGTGTAATGGTCGAAGGGGAAAATTCCCACTTCATTGCTACCTCGGAAATGCTGTATCTCATAGCTCGTGCGCTGACTATAACACCATGTTCAAACTCACTCAAATCTTGATAACCTGCCATTGTAGCAGCAGTAAGCGATGTAACAGCTGTGCCTGACTCTTGTTGTCTTATATAGGCGTTGCCGACCGCAGCACCATATTCTGCCTGTTTACATATCTCTGTATTTGAATAAGCATGCCTATAGCAGGTTCTTGAAGCTTCAGTGTAGTATGTATCTACACCAACCGAAATTTTGGTGTCTCGTTCGCAGATGAAAAACATGCAAAACAACGTCACCTTAGATTCTATCCTCACAGGTTCAGTAGCTGGAGAGCGATGTCCCGTACCCCGTATACCAATGATCCCAAGAAATGTAAGTGTTGAATTTAAGCGAGTCGGTGTTTCGTTTGCAGTAACAATAAAGGAGTTCAGTGCCAGATACTCAAGTACGTTAGAATTGCTTTACGATCTGAGTGTTTTGCACATGTTCAGCTGTATGTTGTCCGTTCACCAACTGGTAGTTCAGAATACTTTATAGTCTTGGCAAACAGTATACAAAAAAAAAAAAACGAAGAGTTTTGTAATTTAACTGTATACAAAAAATTAAGAAAAAAATTTAAAATGAAAAAGAAAGGACACTTTTTCATTCATGTTCTACATGGTTTATTATTATTTCAAATCCCATGCCTTCAAAGTGAGCGAAGTCCCATCGAAGAGCCAAAATTTGTGTGCTGATACAATTACAATACTAATCCATTTTGAGGCCTACGAGTTGTATGAGAAAAGTAGCGACACTGATTTTTTATCTACCAAACTTTTTAATTTTTTCAAACAACAATACTGTCCTTTTAAAAGAAGTTTCTTTCAGCAGCTTTACACTGGACGAATCGTTGCTCCACGTCTTGGTAGCACAGCTGAAAGGCTTCAACTGGTAAGGCCCTTAAGATCTCTGTCACATTCTTTTGAACCTTCTTCAGAGCCCCAAAAGTATGTCGTTTCAAGACATTTTTCAGTTTCGGGAAATGAACAATGTCACAATGACAGCGTTCGGATCAATAGGAGGGCTGTGGAACAACAGGAGTGCCTTTCGAGATCATAAGTTCCCTGATGGAAGTGCCCACGTGGCATGGGACGTTGACATCATGCAGCATCCATTTGTGTGCAATGTCCAGTCTCACTCGGTTTACCCTTTCCTCAACCTTTCAAGGACATCTTTGCAAAATTTTTCGTTGACAGTTTATCCAGGAGGAACAAATTCTTTATACGCGATAACCCTACAATCCAAAAAGAAAATCATCATTGTTTTGATCTTTGATTTGCTCATTCGAGCTCTTTTTGGTCTATCCGATGTCTTAGTGTGCCACTCCTCGCTTTTGCGCTTTGTCTCAGGATCGCACTCAAAAATCCAAGATTCATCAGCTGGAATCACACTACTGAACCATTCGTGGTCCTCTGAAGAAGATCAAGGCACACATTTCTTCGATTGTCCTTCCGGTGAGTTGTGAGGTTTTTCGGCACCATTTTGGTACAGACATTTCGCATGTTTCCCATGGGCCTGTTTCAATTTCTCGAAGGTCACACTTGCGGATTCCCCAAGTTAAACACAAAATTTGAAAGCGTAACGTTGCTCTAAATTCCGGTGATCCATGTCTGTAACACACAACAAAAACACAAGTTCGCTGGTGGCGCACTCAAAACTCACGTGATGGCTGTACGTAGTTGAAATTTTGACTGAGCATCTGGAAGGGATGGACACACCGGTCTACACAAGTAGAACACAGCGTTGCCAGATTGCTTGCAGTGTTGTCAATCTACTTTCCTCTCACGCCTCGTATATACGCAGGCCATATATATTTAGCAATCGCGTAGCATTGCCGAGGTCGCTAGTTATAAACGTACAGGGTGCACCATAATTAAGTCATGCGGTGAAAGCATACAAGAATAGAAGCAAAACGTTCCAGTCATCAAGAATAGTTTCGAATGTCTGGCTACTAGTCGCCACTCACTTCCGCATGAAATATTATTGCAGGTAGTAGGATTGTATTCTGTATGTAAACTTTTCGATCAAGTGCCTATGATTAAAGCAACAGGACTCAAATTTAACCTCTGCCTTACCATAACAAGAAACAACTTACAGTACTACTTCACCACGCTACGAATTACAATTTACTGTTAGAGAATGTGCTACAAGTGTCGTTAGTCACATTTGGATTCAGTATCGCACCCTTCTCTGTAATGAGTTGCTGAATTCTGTTGAGCTTCCCCTGGGTCATCTCATCAAGCTTGATAAGCCAGCGCCGGACGCGGTGACCGAGCGGTTCTAGACGCTTCAGTCCGGAACCGCGCTACTGCTACGGTCGCAGGTTCGAATCCTGCCTCGGGCATGGATGTGTGTGATGTCCTTAGGCTAGTTAGGTTCAAGTATTTCTAAGTTCTAGGGGACTGATGACATAGGATGTGAAGTCCCGTAGTGCTCAGAGCCATTTGAGCCATTTTGATAAGCCTGCACACTCTGCTCCCTCCAGATTTTCAACTGCATCGACAGCCATGTGATACACTTCACTTTTCATTTGTTCCCACATGTGAGACGCAGGTCGCTCCTTATTCACACGAAGTAACGAGTGGCATCAGTAGGGGATTTGAAGTTGAGTCCATATTTCTAAAGAAGGCTTCCGACACCGTTTCCCAAAACCGGCTTCTAATCAATTTGCTTGCCTGTTGGATGTAGTGTCAGTTATGCAGCTAGATTCGGGACTTCGTTTCAGAAAGGTCGCAGAACGTAGCAACTGGCGGGAAGTCATCGAGTGAAATGTAAATAATATCTAGCGGTCCCGGAGGTAATAGGCTCTCTGCAGTTCTTAATCTGTATAAACGATTTAGGAGACAATATAAGCAATCGTCTCAGACTGGCTGCAGATGGTACAATTGTCTGTTATTAGTAAAGTCACGAGAAGATGAAAACGAATTGAGAAATAATTTAGACAAGGCATCTACATGATGCGATAAAAGGCATTTGATTGTAGACAATGAGAATTGTGAAGTCCTCAACATGAACACAAAAATATCCGTTAAATTGAGTTACACGATTAATCACACAAATTTAAAAGTTTTTGATTGAACTAAACGCCTAGAGATTACAATTACAAGCAACTTATATTGGAACTATCACATAGCAAATGTTTGGAGCGTGAACCAAAGAACACTTAGATGATGCCACAAATCTAGTGCGCTGCTTAACTTAGCTTGTTCGTCCTCATGTAGAGGATTGCTGAGTGTTATGGGAGCCTTACCTGATAAGACTGACGGAGGACACCGAGGAAGTTCAAAGAAGGGTAGCTCGTTTTGTATTATCGCGAAATGGGAAAGACATTGTCACGGAATGTGAGTTGGGGTGACAGTCACCAAAACAAAATCAGTTTTTCGTAGCGTCAAAATGTTTTCACGAAAAATCAGTTGGCAACGTTCTTCTCTGCATGTCAAAACATGAGTCTCACCTACTCATGGAGAAATGTCCATCGAAATAAAATGAGAGACATCAGAGCTCGCTCAGAAAGATTTAGGTGTTCATTTTTCGCTTGTAATATCCGAGAAAGGAGCGGCTGACAACTAGTCTGAAATGAGCGCTCTGCCGAACACGCAATTTTGGCCTGAAGAATAGTCATGTACAGGGTGACACAGATAAACGGAAACTTTGGAAACACTGGCAAAAAAAAAAAAATAGCAAAAATCCAACTAAGAAATTTTACTGACAGTAATTGAACCACTATTGCCTGCCATTTAAGGGGACAGTAATCCAAATTATCAGTGTTTGAAAATAACGTCCTGAAGATGGCGACCTCCTGTGTGTATGCATTCTTCCAATCTGTTCTTGAGATTCCTCACTGATTTCTGCAACGTCTCAGCTGGGATACCACGAATGTCGTCTTGACTTCTTTGTTTCAGTCCATCCAGTGTTCTTGGCCGAGTGAGGTAGATCCGGTCCTTAAGATAGCCTCACAAGAAGAAATCACAAACTCGCAAGTCTGGTGATCTTGTGGTACAGGAAATGTCACCGAATCTTTAGACGAGACGGTAACCGAACAATTCTTGCACAGCTGTCATTATTGCCTCGCACTGCTTGATGTCGCTCCATCCTGTTGAAACAAGGTTTCGTGAAGTTGTGTACAACAAAAGATTGCGACGTCTCAACAAACTGATCCGAAGTGACGTTCACTACAGTCCCCTCTTCGTAATCGACCCGTCTGGCGTAACTATCGCGATAGTGTCACCTCACTGGCGTTTAAAGGGAGTCGATGAACTTCAAAATGGTTCAAATGGCTCTGAGCACTATGGGACTTAACATCTGAGGTCATCAGTCCCCTAGAACTTAGAACTACTTAAACCTAACTAACCTAAGGACATCACACACATCCATGCCCGAGGCAGGACTCGAACCTGCGACCGTAGCGGTCGCGCAGTTCC
Organism: Schistocerca piceifrons; assembly: GCF_021461385.2. Lineage (NCBI taxonomy): Eukaryota > Metazoa > Arthropoda > Insecta > Orthoptera > Acrididae > Schistocerca > Schistocerca piceifrons. Next base: position 543,206,582 of record NC_060143.1, on the reverse strand, counting down.
AGACTGAAGAGCCTAGAACCGCTCGGCCACTCCGGCCGACCGATGAACTGGGTTGATTTCTGCCCAGTAATGCTAGTTCTGCTTGTTGACGTACGTGAGAGATGAAAATAGGCCTCATCTGAAATCCACAACTTGTCCAGAATTCCATTGCCATTTATATCTGTCGTGATTTGCTGACAGAATTCTAATGACGACTAGTAATAGTTGTCCTTCTGTTCTTGCACGATCAGTAGTTGAAATTCATAAGAAATTTTAAATCATAATTGAGAATTCGACAAGATTCTCTGCCTCAGATGCTTGCTTACGAGCTGAACTTCGTAGGCTCCGAAAGACAAACTCGTACAAATTCGATGTTCTGCGGACTACGAACACTTCCCGGTCGTCCTGTGGGTTTCTTTCTTTATAGCAGATCCAGTCTCTTCAAAATTTTTCATCCAAGTTTTTATCACGCGTTTCTAGGGAACTCGACCGTGACGCCTCAAGTTGAAGAAACATCGGCACTCCATCTGTGCATTCTCCAAAGTATCATTGTTTTTGTAAAACATTTTTACGGCAAACACATGCTGTAGACCGTTTCGCAGAACCATGCTTACTAAATGGCGATATTGTTTACAGGTCAAGGTCGCTGTTCCGCAGTGCTGCCAACTGTTTACGGCTGCCACTACGCATTTAAAAAGTTGCCACTTCTCTGTAACACCCTATATATCCATACATGCCCCCCCCCCCCCCCCCCCGTCCCACACACATACCCACGCGCACAGTAAAACCCACAGGAGTGAGGTCAGACAATCATGGAGGCCATGATGGAGTTATCCATCTTGGAATGTAGGGCTGCGTTGGTGTCGTTTTACATCGGCAGAAAAATGCGACGGTGCCCCATCATGTATGTACTAGATTTCCCAACCACTGGCTATCCGTGAAATTTGAATCCAGATGTAAGGCGACTTAATAGGAAAGTTTACATCTGAGGCACTTCTTTACTAATTACGACAATACTTGTCAAGAAGTCAGTGGCATCCTGATAACACATTCACAGTTATCTCTCAATCGGCTCGTTTGCGGGCTGGTGTATGCTAGAATGTTTCCGCTACCACCATCGTATAATGTAGTACGTGTTAGTTATCACTATTCTGTGTGTGTGTGTGTGTGTGTGTGTGTGTGTGTGTGTGTAACTACGTTGTTGTAGCTGGCTGCAGACTACGGCGACATTTGCCTTGCCTACGGGTTCAAGAAATGGGCTGCATAAATCGTGGCAGGGGTCTGTCTGGGAATAACCGTAGGCAGTGTAACCGGGTGATGTCACGCGAAGACGCGAAGATTGCACACTGGTACACCCCGCGACTGGTGACGGCATACTGCGCTACATACAGCCCGAGCCGTGTAGGAGAATAAAAACTGAGACTGCCACGTTGTAAGCCCACAGTACGATTTGTGGGGTGGGGTAAAACTGTGTAAAACTAAGCGAAAAAGCTTATTGTCTCAAATGGTTGCGTCGAGCAGTGAAATGGCGGCTGCACACAGCGTACAGCACGTAGATGTTATATCAGTTAAAGCATCTTTGATTCTTGAGATTTACATCTGTATGTTATTCAAGACGATACATTCAGTGTTCTCCAGAAAGGAAGGAGAGTTTGTTGGGTCCCTTGCTGTTCATGTTATATGTTAAGAGCCTTGCGGACAATATCGATAGTAGCGTCAGGCTTTTTTGCAGATGATGCAACATTAAGTACAGTCTGAAAGAAACTGCACAAATATTCAGTCAGATCATGATAAGCTTTGAAAGTGGTGTAAAGACTGGCAACGTGTTTTGAATGTTAAGAAAGTAAAACTATACTCTTCACAAAATCAAAAACGTAGTAAAGAAAATGGTTCAAATGGCTCTGAGCACTATGCGACTTAACTTCTGAGGTCATCAGTCGCTTAGAACTTAGAACTACTTAAACCTAACTAACCTAAGGACATCACACACATCCATGCCCGAGGTAACATTCGAACCTGCGACCGTAGCGGTCACGCGGTTCCAGACTGAAGCGCCTTTAACCGCACGGCCACACCGGCCGGCAAAAACGTAGTACCCTATGACTATAACATCACTGAGTCACAGTTGGAATCGGCCAACTCATACAAATACGTGGGTGTAACACTTCGTGGGAGCATAAAATGGAATGATCACATAGCTTTAGACTTGGGTAAAACAGGTTATAGACTTCGGTTTATTGGTGCAATATTGGGGGAATACAAATAGTCGACAAAGGAGATTGCTTACAAATCATTCGTGCAACCCATCCCTGAATACTGCTAGAGTGTGTGGGATCTCTACTATATAGGACTGACGGGGGACGTTGATTGCATACAGAGAAGGGCAGCACGAATGATCACAGGTTCGTCTGACACGCGAGAGAGTTTCACAGACTTGCTGAAGAATCTGAACTGGCAGACTCTTGAAAATAGACGTAAACTGTCCCCAGACAGCCTACTTACAATGCTTCAGGAACCTGCTTTTTAATGATGACTCTAGAAATATACTAGAACCCATGTGTGTCGCTAACATACGAATCGTGAAGACAAGATCAGATTAATTACAGTACGCTCAGAGGAATTTGAACTCTCATTCTTCCAGGACCTCTACAGTGTATTTCAAACGGTTCCAATGGCTCTGATCACTATGGGACTTAACTTTTGAGGTCATCAGTCGCGTAGAACTTAGAACTACTTAAACCTAACTAACCTAAGGACACCACACACATCCATGCCCGAGGCAGCATTCGAACCTGCGACCGTAGCGGTCGCTCGGCTCCAGACTGTAGCGCCTAGAACCGCACGGCCACTCCGGCCGGCTAGTGTATTTCACAGAGGCTTGCAGTGAATGGATGTAGGTTTAAAAATGCAGCCGACATCTAGCAAACAATAATTAACAATTAGCAGCGCCGTATTTTGCCTGTTTATATATCTCTGTATTTGAATACGCATGCCTATACCAGTTTCCTTTGGGCTTCAGTATATTTTGTATATGGAGGTATTCATTTATTTTCTACTTAAATATTTTGCCATCTACAGTTTTCTATCCGATGCCCACTGGCAAAATGGTAGACGAGGCATGTTCAGAAATTAAGTGTATTCGATTTTATATTTTTTTAGAAATAGTGTATTTGTAAAACGTATTACAAGATACTGTTGATACACTTTTTGACTATTTTTCCGAATAATCGCCACCCCGTTCAGTGCATGTGGTGAGCCGTGGCACAGGCTGCTTTACGCCCTCCTCGAAGAACTCTGCCGACAGCTCCTTCCATCACTTCAGAACCTCTTTCTGCACCTGCTCGTCGCTAAAAACTTAACTCCACTGACGTATGACTTTGTGGTGGCGAAAAGATGGTAATCTGAAGGCTCCAATTCAGGGGAATACCGGGGAAGGTTCGAAACATCCAAAACAAATGATTCCAAGAGCGCTTTGATTGCTAACGCTATGTGAGGGTGGACGTTGTCAAGCAATAAGCGAATTCATCTCCTCAGCGTTCCTCTCCTTTTGTTTTGAATACTCATTTTGAGTTCTTTTATGGTCTCACAATGACGTTGCGCATTGATGGTCTTCCCACATCCAGAAATTCCACCGGAATGATGCCTTTCAGGTCCCAAAACACTGAGGACAAGGTTTTCTTTGCCAGAAATTGTGGTTTTGAATGTTCTTCAGAGGGGGAATCGCTGTGACGCCATTGTGATGACTGTCTTTTTATCTCAGGCGAGTAATGAGTCACCCACGTTTCATCTGCAGTCACAATAGAGTTCAGAAAGTTCTCACCTACTTATCCATGTCGCTCAAGAGACTCGCGGGCGCTTTTGACCCGATTTTTCTTGTATTGCTATGTCAGCCGTTTTTGGACCCATCTTGCGCACAGGTTCAGGTATCCCAGCATTTCTGGGAGTGTGTCGTATGAAAGTGTTGTGAAAACATCGCAGAAATTTCATACACTGTCAATCGGGGTCATGTCATTAGCATAAATAACGGGCCGCTGATCAGGGCATGCTGTGATGGCGCCGGATAGCGACCCAGATGGGCTACATGGGTTTTACGACAGGCGCGTTGAGTCGCCGAGACACCCCGTGAGTTGACTATAGTGCTTCTCAAGCCACTGTAGCACGGTCCTGGCTCCGAGCGACGGACAGTTATACTGATAAAAGGTGACATCGCCGTCAGGGAAGTCATTAAGCATGAAGTGCTGCAGGTCGCTCGCATCTGTCACTGTGTCTTCGGTTACTACTAGACGTCCCATGTAAGCACAGGAGAATGTCTCTATAGCATAATACTACTCCCACCAGTCTTCATCTATTGCGCGGTGGCAAGAGACAGCAAAAGTTATTTCGATTTCATTGTACTGTGTTCAGAATATCGAGTGCCTGGCGTAAAATACGATTCTGTAACATACTCTCGATAAAGGTTACTTGTTATTTATTGTTGTGTTGCCATCTTTTTGTTACAGGGCGCCCTTTCATAGCAAATGTTTATTGAACAAACTTAGCATGCAATGGCTTCCTTTACAGAATGATGGCAGCGAAAAACGTTTTCTGCTGTTGTGGTCGTTTTGACAGAATTAATAATAGGCTTTAGTTACTACATTCACAATACTCTTTTTACATAGTTCATTTTTTCCCCTCACATATGGTTTATGATTAATCTAAAGCTAATCTGGGAAATCTGTTATTGTCTATCCTTTGTGCGTGTTCATACCAGTCGTTGCGGTACTGGTTTACTTTCTCCTCGACTACATTCAGCTGTTCTGTTCTAGAGTAACTTCCTATTCTTACAGTCATAATTTCGGTATTCCACGTTTAAGTATTTTATTAAATTTTTTATACAGCGTTCCTTGCAATGTTTCAAGGAAGTCTGGTTTCGTAGATTGATAGGCTTCCTTCTTCAACGTGTTTTAGATACTGCGACATGTACAATGATGAGGTAAGACATTACGACTGCCCACCGCTAAAATGAAACCCGTCTGGTGGCGTTTGCGGGGACGTTACGTGATAAGTACAATATGTAAGCGTGAAAGAAACAATGGGGAATCACCCTCGCGACGGTACCGACCGCAGATGGGGAAATCTATTGACGCAGGTGACTCAGAGCGTGTCGGTGCGGCGCTCGGGAACGAGCATTTCGGAAAATACACAGCTCCTTCGCATCCCAATATCGTCAGCACCCACGGACGTTAATCGAATGACGTTGAGACTACGAGTAGGTGACAACGTGTTGCATGTCCACGACGCATCACAGAACGTTGAAGTCTGAGGCTACGATAGGAGCGATTTGCTGCCTACCTAACGACAAAGTCGAGAGTGCAGACACAAATGTGTCGGACCACACCGTTCAGTGCAAATTGTCGAATTTGGGGCTCAGCTGCAGACGAACCGTGCGTGTTCCCTCGTTCACCTAACGGTATCATCAACTACGATTGCATTGGTCAGGGGATAATCGACATTGGAACATGTATCCACGGAAACGTGTTGTCTGATCAGACGAATGACGTTTGTGTTTCAGTAGGTCAATTTTCGTGGCCTGATATGCCGCCATCCAGACTAACGGCTACCGGAAAAGTGCAGCACGGACCCAGGCCTATGGGGGGCGGTGTTCTGCTGTGGTAGCAATCGAAGGCACCGTGGCACCTGTGGCTTATGTCACCTGCATCCATTAGTGCTTTATGTCTTCCCCGATGGTGATGTCATCTTCAATCAGGAAAACTAGCCGTGGCACAAGGCTAGAATCACGCTACAGTGGTTTGAGGAATATGATAGTGATCTAGCACTGATGTCTTCGCGATCAGATCTCTTGTGTGGAAACGATGAAATCCGTGTGAGGCGGTTCTGGGCGCCAGCTGCACGCCCACAATCCACAGCCCTGTAATTTTCAGGAATTACGTGATCTGTCCGTAGACCAAATATCTCGGGAAGACTACCACTTGTGTGTCGAATCCAAACCACGCAGAGTCACTGCTGCAGGCCCACTGCGCCCCACTGGTGGAGCGAGACGTAATTAAGCAGGTCGTCGTAATTTTTCGGATCAGTGTATTTTCAAATAATGTTATCCCGACTATTGATATTAGTCGGAAAGTAATATTTTGTGGTGACTTTAGATGTCCGCGCCAGATGTCGTTGGTGTAGTCCTAATGCTTGAACCTTCCTCTTTGTTTTGCAGGTGGTTCCGTTCTTCTGCGGTAGTTGGCGCTAGCAGAGGGGTGTTACAAAGTGGAGTCTGGTGTGGACGCACGTATAAAACGGCGATGTGTGATTGAATTCGTACCTCTGAAGAAATTGCGCCAATTGAAATGTATCGACGTTTGCTAAAGGTGTATGTAGACGATACAACAGAGTTGAGCAATGTCAGGCGATGTGCACGGTATTTTCAAGGTGGTAAAAATGGTGTGCATTACAAGCCACAGGCCCGGTCGATCCTGCACAGGTGTCATTCCTCGCAATGAAGAACGTTTTGATCAACTCATCCGTGCTGATCGGCGGGTAACGACCAGACAACTGTGTGCAAAGCTGAATGTCGGCTGTAATGCATTGGAAACAATGTTGGCACATCTTGGTTGTCGCAAAGTCTGTGCGAGATGGGTACCGTGGATGGTTACAGAAGAATAATAAATTCATCGAATGGAAATATTTCAGCACCTGCTGGACCAATATGAAACTGAAGGTGACAATTTTCTGAATACCATCGTCACCGGAGATGAGACGTGATGTCACCACTACGAGCCGTACTCCAAAAGACAGTCAGTGGAATGGCGGCATGCGAATTCTCCGTCAAAAAAGAAATTGAAGAGACAGCCGTCTGCAGGGAAAGCAATGTGCACAGTCTTCTGGGATAGCCAGGGTATGGTTCTTTTGGATGTCCTGGAGCCTGGAGCAGGCTACAAGACGTTACTGACTAAGCTGAAACCCCGAATTTCTAGGGTAAGGCTAGAGAAGAAGACCAACTTTCACCTGAAACACGATAACTCCAGGGCCCACACCAGTTTTGCGACCACGGAACTCAAGGAAGTGGTTTGCCTCTGCTGGTTCCGCTTTCACAAGCACTGCAAGCAGCATCTGGTTCGTCGTTAGCAAAAGTGTTTAACGAATGATGGTGATGCCAGTCTGTAGCTGAAATATTACTCTGTTTAGCTGTGTTGTGTGATTTATGTATCTCCTGTAGTTTCCTTGAATAAAAATGTTCCCTCACACTCCTCCATTCTCCTGCATTTATTCATTACTGTTGACCTTATTGATATTGCTTAAGTTCCTTATATATTCTGTAGTTACGTTGATAATTCTTTCTGCTTTTAATTGGTTTGTGTATCACCGTCCGTGTGTTACACCTCCTGAAGTAGCCTTGTTAAGAAACTTATGTAGCCATGGTGTTCCTATATTGTGTTAAAGTTTTTTCCTGTCTACTCCGTTTTTATTTATTTACTGTTCAATTTTTTACGTTTTACATTGCATTACCGCCACACTGTCAAAGATGTTACTTACTGTATGTTTCTGCTTGAATCTAGACGTGTAACTTCTCTTCCAGTGTTGTTTAGAAACATTAAAAATTCTTTGGTGACAATACTCAGCAAATGTCTGATGATGGCCTTGTAAGCCGAAAACTGTTTAACACAATGAAAGTAATAGTGTAGAACAAAAGCAAACTATTGCTTTTCATTTATTAAAAATAAGAGTCGTTTCTTTCGGGACGATCCTCGTACTATTTAGTGTACTAGTAAGATAAGAAATAACGTTCTCCAAAGAATCAACCTTCAGGAAAAATATAGCTAGAAGGAGGCATAGGATATTGGACGTTTTTTAACACATCATGCAGTAGCTTCCATTCTATGATAGTAGAGAACAGAGACTGTATGGAAAGTCAAAGATTGGAAGGAAAGGACTGAAGATGTTTTATGTGTTACTCTAAGATAAAGACGATGGCATCTACATCTACGTATATACTCCGCTAGCCACCAAGAAGCGGTGTGTGGCGAAGGGCACAATTCGCGCGAAAGTCGTATTCCCCCCCCCCTCTCCCCCTCTGTTCCACTCGCGGATCATGCGAGGGAAAAACGACTGTCTGAAAGCCTCAGTTCGAGCTCTAATTTCCCTTATCTTTGAATGGCGATCATTTCATGACATGACAGTTGGTCGTAATAATATACACTCTACATCCCCGGTGAAGATCGCGTTTCGGAATTTAGTGAGCAGCCCCTTCTGTTTAGCGCGCCGTCTATCTGCAAGTGTGTCCCACTTCAAACTTTCTATGAGATTTGTAACGCTCTCACGATGGCTAAATGTACCAGTCACGAACTTTTCCGCTCTTCTTTGGATCTTCTCAGTCTCTTGAATCAGACCCAACTGGTAAGGGTCCCATACCGACGAAAAATAGTACAATACTGGATGAACTAACGTATTGTAAGCTATTTCCTTTGTTGAAGGACTGCATCGCTTCATGATTCTACCAATAAATCGCAATCTAGAGTTCACCTTACCCGTTACTTGCCGGCCGCGGTGGTCTAGCGGTTCTAGGCGCGCAGCCCGGAACCGCGTGACTGCTACGGTCGCAGGTTCGAATCCTGCCTCGGGCATGGATGTGTGTGATGTCCTTAGGTTAGTTAGGTTTAATTAGTTCTAAGATCTAGGGGACTTATGACCACAGATGTTAAGTCCCATAGTGCTCAGAGCCATTTGAACCATTTTGAACCGTTACTTGTGTAATCTGATCATTCCATTTGAGATCATTTCGAATAGTCACACCCAAATAATTGACGCATGTTACCGCTTCCAAAAATTGGGCATTTATTTTGTACTCGTTCACTAATGGGGATTTTCGCCTTGCTATACGCAGTAGGTTACACTTACTAATATTGAGAGATAACAGCCAGTCATTACACCACGCAATTATTTTCTTCAAATCCTCATTGATTCGTTCACAACTTTCGTGTGATTGCAAAAGTCGAGAAATATGGCATCAACCTGGGAGCCGGTATGTAGAGCCTGTTGTATATCATGCACAAAGAGGGCCAGCTGTGTCTCGCATGACCGCTGCTTCCGAAAACCGTGCTGGTTTCTGCAGATGAGCTTCTCAGTGTCTAGAAAGGTCATTATGTCTGAACATAAAATATGTTCCATGATTCTACAACAAATCGACGTCAGTGAAATTGGATTGGCCGGTAATTATGTGCATCTACTCTGTTTATAGATTGCTATGACCTGGGCCTTCTTCCAGTCCCGTGGAACTTTCCGCCTCTCCAATGATCTGTGATAGATGACTGATAAGAATGGTGCTATATTTGTAGCGTAGTCAACATAAAATCTTGCGAGGATACCGTCTGGGCCAAATGCCTTCCTGGCGTCTAAGGATCTTAACTGTTTTACAATGCCAGATGCACTAAACACTATGTCAGCAATCCTTTCGTTTGTTCGATAATTGCTCTGCTTTCTCAGCAACTTCCTAACATGTTTGTTGTACCAAGGTGGATCCTTTCCCTCCCCTATACTTTTGCTAGGCACATACTTCCTTAACACGTGGTGGACAATACATTTAAATTCCACCCAAAGATACTCAATATCTTTGTGTCCCGCGGTGAATGCTTGGAGCTGACTATGAAGATATTCTTTAATGACACTTTTATTTGCTTTCCCAAACAAGAAAACTCTACGCTGTTTCTCTTTTTTTTCAGCTTTCACAGACACAGAAGCCACAACGACATTTTGGTCGTTAATACCTTCTTCTAGATTAACTTCCTCAAAAAGATCAGGTCTGTTTGTCGTATCTAATATCTTCCCATCTCGAGTTGGTTGTCTAACCAATTGCTCAAGGTTGTATGTTGAGAGCGCTCCTAGAATAACTTCACACGAATCTTTGCTTCTGCCCCCTGGCAGGAGAGCAAAAGCTTGATGAGGACTGATAATAATACATGACAAAAAAACCATAGTGCCTAATTTTGCTGTCCAAGTAGCTGAATAATTATAGTTGAACCTTTGTCTTGTCATCAAAAAGATGTTGATATGAAACTGGATTTTTGGGACAGAACACCATAACCATTATTCTAGATTTGTACGTTTCAGTGTCATTATTGCCAAAGCAAATCATGATTCAAACGATCAGGGTCAGAATGGAAACAGAGAGGTGACGTGCGCCATATTCTGCTGGTCTCGACGCGGCCTCTGGTCCGCTGCCAGGGGCGGCTGTCCCGGGACAGTACGACCAGAGACGCGAAACCCACCATCTGTCAGCCGCGCCGCCTCTTATCGAGCCGGCAGCTAAACATAGAGCGGTGGCTGGCGGGCTGCCTCACCACGCAGGGGCAGCTTCTGGCCGCGTGGCAAAATTCGAGGTTTGTACGGGGGTTACCGAGCGTAGCTGCAGGACAGTTTCAAATTGGCATATGTAGGTAATGTGTGTCATTAACGTCATTAAATTTCACCCTGCATAGAAAGACACTGTGGAGAATATTCACAAACGCTTGTGCGAAGTTTAGCGGTCGAGGAGACCATCCACGGCTGTCACACCTGACATGCTGCAGCGAGCTAGCTGATGTTGTCATTCACGAGGACAGACGCATTACGACTCTGCGTTTGGCGCTGCCTCTGTCAATCAGCAAAGGAAGTGTGGATGCAATTATCCGCACTCTTAGACATTCAAAAGTGAGTGCAAGATGGATAGAAATTAGACTAGCACAGATCTTCTTAGTTAAAGGTAAGCAAATGTTTGGAGACTGAGGATCAAAGGCTTGACAACTAATTCCAAGGCTTTCATCCTCAGTTCCCCAGGGTGGAGGGACTATAAACTTCTTTCCTCTTCTTCATTTTAAACTATATTTTTGTATTTTTTTTTTCAAAATTTAAACTTCACGTAAATTTTTGTTAAACGGTTTGGGAAAGCTGCCGAAAAGAAAAGAAAGATAAACACCAAACAAAGATAACCAAGTAAAAGAAAACGAAATAAAAGAGACAAAAACAAAACACGATCAACTACGACCCGCCTCCACGTGGGGGGACACGGGCAACGGTGCGATCGAATGTGGGAACTGGTGTGGAGGTTCAGCCATATCAGCGCCCATATACCGATCGCAGCGGCTAAGTGGTCAATAAAGACCCACCTTACGCAATTAGGTGGTGGGTCGTAAAACCAGGGCGGCAAGTGAAAAAAAAAGGTCCCGCAGTGTCTAACCATGGATCGCAAGACGCACAATTGTCTAGACTTGTTGCAACGTTTTGAAGTTGAGGGGGAGGCCTTCTTGTCCCGGATTGTGACAGGTGATGAAACCTGGGTTCACCATTTTGAGCCCGAAACAAAACGACAGTCGATGGAATGGCACCATTCTCATACCCCACATAAGAAAAAATTCAAAGCAACTGCTTCCGCCGGTAAGGTCATGATCACCGTATTCTGGGACTGTGAAGGTGTGATGCCAAGAGGCGGTACCATTAATTCGGAAGCATAATGTCAACACATTAACAAAACTCAAGACGCGCTTCCGGCGGTTTCGGCGCCACAGCAACCCAGGAGATGTTTTGCTGCAACACGATAACCCCCCGCCCACACACAAGTCTGAGGACTGCTGAACACATCGCAAAACATGGTTGGACAGTGTTAACCCATCCACCCTGCAGCCCTGACCTAGCCCCCTCGGACCTTCATTCTTTGGGCTGTTAAAGGATGCCAATCGTGGAAGACACTTTGAGGACAATGACGAGGTGATTCACACAGTGAAGCACTGACTCCGCCACCAGGACAAGGATTGGTACCGACAGGGCATACGCGCCCTTGTTCCGCGCTGAAGGAAGGCCGTAGAACAGGATGGAGATTACGCGGAACAATAGCGTGTGTAGATAAAACACCATTCTGTTGTGTGTGTAATTCTCATTATGTTCAGTAAAGAATTGTTTAAGGAAAAAAATGCGCTGCATTACTTTCTGGGCAACCCTCGTCATAACGCTGTGGGATGCTGACGATCTCTTGAGGAAAACGATACCTCACACAAGAAAAATTCTGTTATAAATCGGTAGGTGCAGCGAACGTAAGTCCTCAAGCAGAAAATAACAACAATTTCGTGTGGTGTGGTGTAAGTCCCTCCACTGGACGCCAGTCAGGTGACCTGCGTGTTTCTATGCTATCCCAGTTATCCAACTGAGGATAGGAGACCTGTAGGTTACCGTGGAATCCGAACCGCAGGACGGAGTTCAGATAACGTCTCTATGTCACTATAGACAGAAGAAGCGCTCTCAGTTACTGAATGCTGCACACTCAATGACGACTCCCTATCCGGAGGCAAAGCCCAGAATCGTATAAATTCGCAACAGTACAGTGCCTAACCATTCTAACTATAAAATCTCCTGAAAGCAAAGACACCAAGTCCATCTGCACTAACAAAGCTGATACTGAGCGACCGCCGGCCGGGGTGGCCGAGCGGTTCTAAGCGCTTCATTCCGGAACCGCACGACTTCTAAGATCGCCGGTTCGAATCCTGCCTCAGGCATGGATGTGTGTGATGTCCTTAGGTTAGTTCGGTTGAAGTACTTCTAAGTTCTAGGGTACTGATGACCTCAGATGTTAAGTCCCATAGTGCTCTGAACCATTTGAACTGAGCGAACGTCACACACGGGCGCTCAAAATGGAACACCCCTTTCTTTCCACTGCTGGCGTCCCAGCAAAGCTCGGCTCCCCTCCCTCCCAAAAGCAGAAGGCGAATCATATTCTCTAAACCACGCATTATTCTCTCTACAGATTCTTCCGAACACCGAGGAAATACCTATCCTTGTTAATTAGGAATTCATATAATGGTACGCTTCTCAGAGTAAAAATCCTCGGAAATAACCCATCCTGCGTGATTTCCGAAGTAACGCTTCCTTGTTTCTCTCTGCTGCGTCCAAGATTTTCAGAGTTTCCGAAGTATTATCTGTTTATTTACCCTTCTAGCCCCGCTACAATACCGGCCAGCCGCCGGTGTATTGTGCTTCAGCGCTCAGGTGTGAGTTCTGCCTGCCATTTCATTGCCACTGGCGTTCCTACTTCTACTAATATAGGCAATCATTCATTACACAATTTTGATGATAAAGACACACCATTACCTTTCATGCAATAAGCATTAACAACTATTTACAGGATGTACGTGACAATGTCAGTCTTCTTAAAATTTTCATATATACGATGTATAACCTATCAAATGATACAGAATTCTGGTTGTAAATCACGGCAAAGTATGTACATGAGTGCTTGTAAGGTGCGAAATTATAGCCACCTTACAAGACTTCATTCCATTCGACAGCCCTTGTAATTCTTCTTCACTTTTACTCAGGATAACAACGTCATCAGCTAATCGCATCATTGATATCCTTTTACCTTGAATTTTAATTCTACTCTTGAACTTTTATTTTATTTCTGACATTGCTTCTTCGATGTATAGATTTAACAGTAGGCGCGAAAGACTACATCACTGTCTTACACTCTATTTAATACGAGCACTTCATTCTTGGACTTCCACCCCTATTGTTGCCTGTTGGTCCTTCTACATATTGCGTATTATCCGTCCCTCCCTATGGCTTACCTCTATTTTTCTCGGAATTTCGAACAACTTGCACCATTTTAAACTGTCGAACGCTTTTTTCTTATGAACGTGTCTTGATTTTCTTTAATCTTGCTTTCATCATCAACTGCAATGTCAGAATTGCCTCTCTGGTTCCTTTATCCTTCCTAAAGCCAAACTGATCGTCATCTAACACATTCTGAATTTTCTTTCCCATTCTTCTGTATATAATTCTTGTAAGCAACTTGGATGCATGAGGTGTTAAGCTGATTCTGCGATAATTCTCGCACTTGCCAACTTTTGCAGTTCTCGGAATTGTGTAGATGATATTTTTCCGAAAGTCAGATGGTATGTCGCCAGACTTGTACATTGTACACACTGACGTGAATAGTTTTGTTGCCACTTCCCCCAATGATCTTAGAAATTCTAATGGAATATTATCTATCCCTTCTGCCTTATTTGATCTTCAGTCCTCCAAAGCTCTCTTAAATTCTGTTTCTAATACTGGATGCCGTATCGCTTCTAAATACACTCCTGTTTCTTCTTCTACCACTTCAGAAAAATCTTCCCCCTCATAGAGGCCTTCAGTGTACTCTTTCAACCTATCTGCTCTCTCCCCTGCAATTAACAGCGGAATTCCCGTTACGCTTTTAATGTTACTATCCTTGCTTTTAATTTCACCGAAGGTCATTTTGACTTTCCTATATGCTGAGTCAATCCTTCCGAGAATCATTTCTTTTTGGATTTCATCACATTTTCACGCAGCCATTTCTTCTTAGCTTCCCTGCACTTCTTATTTCTTTCCTCAGCGACTTGTATTCCGGTATTTCTGGATTTCCCTGAACACTTTGTACTTCCTTCACTCATCGATCAACTGAAGTATTTCTTGTCTTAGACATGGTTTCTTCGCACTTAGATTCTTTTTATCTATATTTTTCTTTCCAACTTCTGTGGTTGTCCTTTTTAGAGATGTCCATTCCTCTAACTGTACTGACTACTGAGCTATTTCTTATTGCTGTATCTATAACCTTTGCGAACTCCAATCGTATATCGTGATTCCTTATTACTTCCGTTTCAATTTTCTTTGTTCATTGACCCTTCCTGACTAAACTTCAGCATGCTCTTCATCACTACTACATTGTGATCTGAGACTGTGTCTGCTCCTGCATATGCTTTACAATCCAGTATCTGATTTTGTAAGCTCTGTCTCAACCACGTTGTAATCTTATATATTCTAGTACCAGCCGGCCTTTTCCAAGTATACCTCCTCTCTTTTGATACTTGAACTGGGTATTGCTACTACTAGCTGAAATTTATTACAGAACCCAGTCTTTCTCCTCTCTCATTTCTTGTCCCGAGTCCAAACTTTCCTGTAACCTTTTCTTCTACTCCTTCTGCTACAACTGCATTCCAGTCCCCCATGACTATTAGATTTTCGTCTCCCTTTACGAGCTGCATTACCCTTTCAACATCGTCGTATACTTCCTGCATCTCTTCACCTTCAACTTGTGACGTCGGCATGTATACCTGAACTATCGTTGTCGGTTTTGGTTTGCTGTCGATTGTGATAGTAACAACGCTGTCACTGAACTGTTCACAGTAGCAC
This sequence comes from Schistocerca piceifrons, assembly GCF_021461385.2. Classification (NCBI taxonomy): domain Eukaryota; kingdom Metazoa; phylum Arthropoda; class Insecta; order Orthoptera; family Acrididae; genus Schistocerca; species Schistocerca piceifrons. The sequence continues at coordinate 543,191,444 of NC_060143.1, read as the reverse complement.
ACTCTCCGCCTCTTCTTGTTTTCTTTCCATTTCACTTCACTGACCCCTGCTATATCTATACTGAGCCTTTGCGTTTCCTTTTTCTGATTTTCTAACTTCTCTACCAAGTTCAAGCTTCTGCTATTCTACGCACCGCCTCATAGAACGTTATCCTTTCGTTGGTTGTTCAGTGTTTCTCATGGTCACCTTCCCCTTGGTGGTCCTCTACTGGAGATCCGAATGGGGGACTGTTCCAGAATCTTTTGCCAATGGAGAGATCGTCATGATACTTTTTCCAATTATAGGCCACACGTCTTCTGAATACACTTCATGCGTCCTTAAAGCAGTGGTTTCTATTGCCTTCTGCATCGTCATGCCATTGATCATTGCTGATTCTTCCGCCTCAAGGATAGGAGTTTGCACTAAACCTCTGTCCACTCTTCCGTCCTCTTTGACAAGTTCATTGGCAGAATGAGGGTGACTTCTTATGGCGTAAGTCTTCGGCTGCCAATGGTGATTATTAATCAGAATTTATGCGGTGGCGGATTTCTATCCTGGGACTGAGTAAATCAAAGACGCTACCCCTAGATCACGGGTGCACGAGCAAGATGGCACTAAACCCACACAAATGGTCTCTGGACTGAAACTTCCTGGCAGATTAAAACTGTGTGCCCGACCGAGACTCGAACTCGGGACCTTTGCCTTTCGCGGGCAAGTGCTCTACCATCTGAGCTACTGAAGCACGACTCACGCGCGGTACTCACAGCTTTACGTCTGCCAGTATCTCGTCTCCTACCTTCCAAATTTTACAGAAGCTCTCCTGCGAACCTTGCATAACTAGCACTCCTGAAAGAAAGGATATAGCGGAGACATGGCTTAGCCACAGCCTGGGGGAGGTTTCCAGAATGAGATTTTCACTCTGCAGTGCTAATTTTTTTACAAAGTTCTACATACACAGTTTCTTATGAATAAAACAACAACCCAGAAATAAGATTTTTGAATAAATACATTGCGTGCACATATTTAATTGAGTGATTGGAATAACAAAAATGAAGAAAGGATGTTTCTGTTATCGCAAAGACTGAACATGACAACTTATAACTGTCTTAACTATATGATGTGAAATGTTTCTAGTCTGTGTGTGAGGTTTGCGTTAGCATCATTTCCTGCCTGCATTACCTTATGATAGGCTAGCACCGCATCCACTCTTCAACCAACATGCTCTTTTCACACGACAATTAGTATTAACTCATTTTCTTTACCCAACACCTGTCAACTTTACCTCTGAGCCCTCTGAACTCTTAAATCGTAACTACGCTACGTGTTCTCTTCCTGTTGTTGGCACCTCCGACCGCGTTATCACCCACTGCCGAAGTGGTCTGGAACCCTGGTCCCATTCCTCTGCATAGATATTCTGTCTCATGACACCTGCTCCTGCATTCGCACATCTGTAAGGTCCCGCTTACTTGTTACTCTCCAATTTCCGCTTGTTTAATCGTCTCTGTAATAAAATACAAAAAGGTAAATTAGTCCTCCGATGCAAGTCGGGTCATATCCTCACCAATGGTCCCCTTCTTGCTGCTGCCCACCTCTTCCTCAACCAGATATATTCTACACCACTGTGACACATACGGTACTTGCTCATCTCTCACAATCTGCTTGTCTACAGCTTTCTCTAACTGCCAGAAAAACACAAAGACCTCGTGAAATGCTTCATCGCATGAGTGGCAATGGCCCAGAATCCCAGCAGACATAGCGTCTCCACACACCTAAAGGGTGGCAGCTAATGCCACTCATAACAAATCCGAAAATCGAGACAAACGTGCGCAGTGGCATGGCCGCAACTTGTTATCGCTAAACAGCGGAAAGCAAGGTATATTCTTGCGCAGTGCGTAAGATACCGCAGAAAATTGACAAATTCTCTCGCAGGCCATAGTGATATTATGGAAGACACTACCACGAGAACTATACAGCTGAATTTGATGTCCATAATGTGGTAGTTTATTGACTAACATTCTTATACTCCTTGGAGCATGATAATGGACAACAACTGTGTGGTTAGAAGACATAACGGCCATTTGTCACAAAGGTAGATGCAGGTTGGACCCTGGACTCAGTTTAGTCAACGTGCAGAAGTTATCAGGCCACAGAAAGGTGTCACTTAATACGAAGAGCTGTCACTTATGAAGAGTTTCTATTCAATCCTGACTTTGATTTTCAAGCAGGCAGTGAACGCGTTGGTACGTTGACGTAACAACCACTCTACTCATTTGTCCACGTTTGTCAATATCATGAGCAAATAAATTACAATAACAAACATCTCAACTTCAGAAATTCACTAATGAATAACGTACAGCGTACTACAAAATATCACCTAGAACTTGCTAATCCATTGAAGAACTATATATAAATTGATTCTAACCTATCTGAACTACTTTAAACACCTATTCTATGAATGGTTTCACATGACAGATATCGTGAATACCGAGAGATTTCTTTGATTTCAAGGTTTCGAGCTCCAGTGTGCTCATGTGAACGATCCTGCGACTTCGGGCAGGTCCACTGTAGACTGGGTAAAATTTGTGGCACAGTCTTTCCTGCCTTTTAGACAGACGGAAACGTCTGACGAACACGTTTTGACCAGTGCGGAGTTCTCTGACGCATGCGTTGCTATCGCAGATCTCTCTCCGTTTCACTTCCTCCTTGCAGAGCCTCTGAGTGCCAGTTCTACAATTTGCTTGTGCTACACTCAGGTTCTCAGGGGCAAGTCTACGACTCCACGAATAAGATCACTGGGCTGTCTGTTATTGATAATAGTCACTGGTGCTATCTTAGTGACTCCATGTGGGAACTCGTTAATCACGTCCTGGTGAAAGGGTACAGTACCGCCCGACAAAGAAAAGATGTACAACAACATACTTTGTTGTTCTTGTCAGAACACCGGTTTTTGTTGAATAACACCATTTTATTTAATACTCCGAAGCCGGATACCAATGTAGGAAAGAAGGTCAATTTGTATGTTTAATTATTCAGATGTACACTTCCTTAAAATAGATCCCTGAATCCAGTTTGGTAATGTTTGTGAATTGAATGAATGGCTGGTTGTCTGCTGACCACATATAGTGAAGTTAGATTCTATAGTCATCTTCGAGATGGTTCTCTGATCACCTTTGGCCGAACCAAAGAGAGGAAGTATACCAGAGCACCAGATGACCTGGAATGTGGCTGACCAATACGGTGGCAAGGTCGTCCCCCACTTCTGTGGAAGTGCGGGATGACCGGATGAACGGCCATGTTTCAGCACTCTGTCGCTGGTTCCTGAAGTGTGAAGACGTGGTCTTTATGTGCTCCAGAAAAACAAATTTAAATGAAAATGATATGCATGTGGAATATTTAGAAGTAGATGAACTAATAATTTCTGTTTTCAGAAACTTTTGGTGGTAGGCTCATATAAATTGTTCGGAAAAAGATAGGCAGGTAAAAAAATTCATGGGGAACATAGGTTTCTTCAGAAGTGACAAAGAAACCATGTGTTGTAATAATAAGACGAAATACTAGCGTGTGGTAGTATTGATATGAAATACTTGCGTGTGTAAATATAAGTTGAAAATAATTAAGGTTTCCGTGTGCAGAACTTGAATTAGAGACAAGCACTTCCACGTGGTGATTACAGTGTGAGTCTCAACCTATGAGAAAATAAGAAGAATTAGAAGTGCTTGCCCTAGCATTCAGTTGAGGATCCGTGTGTGAGATAAATAAGATACGAAAACTTCCATTATGAGATACATTAGAGTGACGCCAGCTTGATATTCAGATACTCACAGAGTGAATTAAGGTGCGTCAGCCATCTACCCGGCAACACCATGTGGGTTGCATCGCACAGGGAGATGTGCATAAATCCTCCAGAGTGTGTGGTAGGAAAATTATTACGTGGGTCAGTGACGTGTGAATCTGGGATGACTATTGTTTGATGTGGGAAAGCAAAACGAGTAGAAAACCAAACATTTTGTTTTTGAGATGTGTTTTATACTGCAGTGTGATTTATTATGTGTATTTAGTGTGTGTGATTTGCATGAGACAGTAGAAAATTAGTTTCAAATACGGTGGGACAAGCATGATTTTTTCCTTGTTCTGCACAAAAGTCAGTAAATTCGTTACGTTGGTAATGAAAGAGGTTTAGAGAGTGTGGGAGAGAATGAAGTAGGAAAAGATTCCTTACCAATCCAGAAAGTGCACTGTAGCAATAGACAGAAACTTTACGAGATCATAGAATAGCGAAATGCTTATGTTATGTCATGTCCATTGGGTGGAGAATCCCTTGTTTAACTATTGTGTTTAAGTGTAATGTAAGAAATTTTGCAACATTTGCGTGAAAGAATTTATTGTAATAAAAGAGGATATATATGACACAAATAGTGGTTTTCATTATTGAGTTGTGGGTAGCCATTTTGTTGACGTATTTTAACATAACCTTTATTTTCTTGCTGGGATGTCCAAGCTTTGGATAAAATATATACCACAGGATGGAAATGTGGCCTTGCCAGGATGGAGTGAGTCCATCAGAAATGCGCACTAGTTATTAGTCAGATGCGTTATCCATTCCGTTGCATTAAAAAGTAAGGACGAGAATAAATTATTGCTTAACTGACAGGCACTAGGGCTCATATTTCAAGCATAGCTGCAGTGAGTATGGTAATCATGAAAATATTTCTGATGTACGAATAATAATTGCACTCACTTGGCAAGCTACTCATCTAGTAGGCTTCACTATTAGATGCCACAGAATCGGGTAGGAACCTTCCACTGGAAGTCGCGTACGAAAACATCTCAGGTGACGTGTCGTTTCGCGCAGTACATACTGCAAAGGGTTTCAGGTTTTCATTATCCTTAGAGATGCCGTATGTATGCATATATCGGTTTAATCCTGTGTTTTCTTAACATAGCTTTTCGTTTCTCTGACCGGAACTGGGGTACATTGTTGGAGACAATCCTATCTACATGGCCGACCTCAGTGAGGAAGTCTTCGCAGAAGGCTCTGCGCACTGTCTGTGCTGTTGCCTTTTTCAGGAGGGTAAGATGACATACTTGGATGTCAGATCCATTACCACCAGGATGTAGGTATATCCTCTACCTGTGAGCACAAGAGACCCGTTAAATCGGCTGCAGCGACGTGTTTTAGTTTGTTTGGAATTATGGGATGCAGAGCTGCTACATTGTCACCATATCATGCTTTGATTTCTGACAGGGTTCACACACTACCAGAATCTTCCGAACTCGTCTGTCCATGTCTTTGAAGTAACACAGTGAGCGTAATTTCAGGTAAGGTGTTTGTGCGCCAGATGACCTTATTCACAGGCCTATTTGGAATGCAAACACGCCAGGGCACTCCTTCACTGCGAAAGAACAAGATTCCCTTCAGCAATAGGAAGAACTGCCTGAGCTTAGTTTCCATCCTGTTCTTTAACCTTTTCTACAGAGCAAGCAGAGCTGTGTCCTTGTCTTGTTCCTCGTTAATGTCCTTCAGGACACCTAATTTTCAAACGCCAATTTTTCTTCATATAATGCAGGCTGTAGTGTTGTTCTTCAAGTGGGTTTGCGCTGCTTCTTCCCAATCCCACATGAGAACGTGACAGCACATCCGCAATGATGTTCTCCACCCCTGATATGTGTGTAATAGTAAAATAATACTCCTGCAGCAACAGTTTCCATCACGTGAGTCTCTTACTGTGGAGGTTCGCCGTGATTACGAACTCCAAGGCTTTGTGATCGGTGAAGAGTCTTGTTTTTCTCCCATACAGGAAGAATCGAAATTTTTCAAAGCCAAACACGGCCACCAATGCTTCCAACTCTATTAACGAGTAGTTTCTCTGGGATTTACTGAGGTCACGCCTTCCAAAAGCGACGGTCTTATGCACAAAGTTCCTCCCTTGCTCATATCTCTGGAAGATGACTATGCTCAGGCCAGTGTATGAGCTGTCCGTTGCCATGGAAAATTCGTCCGCCAGTTTGGGGTGCGACAAAATTGGTGCATTAACCAGAGCGGTTTTGAGGGTGTAGAATTCGTCTTCCGCCACATCGTCCCAGACCCACGGTGCCTTCTTCCCGATGAACTGGCACAATCGTGGTGTAGTAGTTCCTTCGCCTGAATGGATCTCTTGTAGAAATTTGCGACACCGAGAAAGGTAAGGAGTTTCTCAGTTGTTGGCATTGCAAATCTTGATATCGCCTCGATCTTGTCTGGGTCTGGCAATAGTCCTTCCGCGGTGGTGATATGGCTCAGGAATTTTAGTCGTGAAGTCCCAATACACGACTCGAATGTGTGAAGTCAAGCTCCCAGGTTTCTTTATCATTTTTCTCTTCTTTGTTCATTCAAGGGATTCATTAAATTCGTAGCTGTTCCTTCACTTTCCCTGTCACTATTGTAACGTATTACTATCTTTACGACGTTTCTCATCGAGCCATATACGTTACCTCGCATTTCTAGCTGCTTCTCTCACACAAATAATGATAAAAATTCAGAAATTCAGCGTCGCCACCAGCCCAAGCCCTTCCTAACCATTTAGAAAAAAAAAACCGAGCTGGGAAATTACTATTTTAATTACTTTAATAATTTAATTACAAGTATGCAAATTTCTTTAAGTAGCCAGATAAATAGCACTTCATGTCTTGCATGAAGCAACTTGATTAATTCAGGATTGGAAATCGGAGTAATTGGGTCAGATCAACACCACAGAATTTATCTGTCACGTAGATTATTTATTGAATCTAAGTATTTGGTTGTACATTCTAACTACACATAACTGGTGCCTGACTAGAAATATTTAAGCAATAATTACGTGTGAATGTAACAGAGCACAATTTTACTACAGCAAGGAAAAAAAAACACAGAAAACGGGGGTGGGAGACAATTATGCTATCATCTCCTTTGCACTCATACCATAAACATATCTCAGTGAGATTCGCATTACGATTCTACGCCTGCACTATTCTGGACAGAGGTTTAACCAATGCACGAGGTTGTGCGATAATTATTCAACATACTGTGTCTGCTGCTTGCAAACGGCCGAACTAGAGCACGTGGTGCTGTTGTGCTGCTTTGTAGAACGCGCACGAAAGAACAGATATTCTTGCAGAAATTATAGCTCATTAAACAAGAACTGTTAAAATAAAGCCGATTGCGGTGCCGTGGTGGACCAGAAGGGTCACTGATTACCAGCCACGTGGCACAAAATCGACACACAAAGATAAAAGCAACTTCCACAAAATATAAGATCAAAAATCATTAAAAATCATACCGGCTTCGACACAGTATTATACTCCCGTACGGTTGAAGTGATCCAAACCAGCTTTTCCTAATCAGATTTACCGTTTGAAATTCTACTTCATCGTTGTTCAAAATGAATAACGTAATTTCCACACTTCTAACTCAAACATCCAAAAATCGCCTATTTAAAGCAATATAATTATGGCACATTCGGAAATATAACTCGCTTCACACGCTTCAGTTAAGCTGAAGTTCTTAAGTATTTCAACAGTTGAACATAACGAAGTCCTAACTCAACCTGCTTCCTATTACCTGAAACCCCTCTTAAGAGCTACGATCCGCACTCACCAAGCGTTCACCGAAGAGTGCCGATTTCTCTTTCGAGATTACCTAGCTCCCCGTGTAGCGGAATCTACCAGACGGGTAGCCCTCTGCCACCAACCTCACACACAAAAATAGCCTTCGACTAAGATGGGTAAACCTCTCTGTTCAGGTATTGGAAACCTAAGTTCGTCATCCTGTGCTCTCCTTCGAATGAGAAGCAACGTCGTCTGCTCCCAGCAGACGATGACCAACTCAGCGTTTCCCAAAAAACAAAACCGAAATCCCACATTAAAGCACAGATATAATATTCAATAGACCTTATCTGAGTGCTCGGTCTTTCTGGAAGAGTTCATGAATTGAGCTAAAATCAGGTAGTAAAGTGAATAAGTTGTACCGATTTCGACAAGCGTTTTATGAAACGACTTCACAGAGACATTTCACTATTAAATAACTAGTTGATCTCCCGTGATCCAGCCAGGATGTGCTCTTTACGGCAACCTCTTCGTACGCTGTGTTTGGCAGCACACGTGATAACCCTCAGTACGAGTTCGATAGTGCAGGAGTCTCTTCTGCTGACTCGTCTAATGCTTTTGAGAATGTATCCCAATCTGCTTTCTGAAAGTTCCAACGGATAACAGGAGCGGATCACACTGCGGGAATAGGTAAGCCGAAGGAGACGAGAATGGAGTGATGTTGACTTCTGGGAAAGCCATAAAGGATTGTTCTGATGATAGTTCCGCTACTACTGCCAGAAGTACCCGCAGCTGACAGGCGGAGGTCAGGTGTGCTCGCCGTACCCGGTCTTCTCGACTTGATCGTGCCTCTACCGTGTTGAATCATTATGGAGCTTTTAGTTGTTTGCTTCCATCTATTCTGCCAGAATTATTTTACTTTCACCCTCTTCAACATAGCTCAATTCATGGCCGTGGCCGTTGAAAGACGCATACATTTATTGCAGGATGTTCTAATACTAATGATTGAAATCTGAAACATAAAGGAAGCAAGTATCTACAAATCGACAAGCACCACCTGGCTCAAACAAGTTCCGGTCCTAAAGAATGTGGTCTCCATACATAAGCTCGAGACGGACAGAACATTGCTTCAGTGTCTTATAGCATGGCGTTGTCTAAAATCATAAATTATTTCATAGTAACAATACATTTTAGATAACGAACATCCACTGACTGTCTACATCTACATCCATACTCCACAATCCACCTGACGGTGTGTGGCGGAGGGTACCTTGAGTACCTCTATCGGTTCTCCCTTCTATTCCAGTCTCGTATTGTTCGTGGAAAGAAGGATTATCGGTATGCCTCTCTGTGGGCTCTAATCTCTCTGATTTTAAGCTCATGGTCTCTTCGCGAGATATACGTAGGAGGGAGCAATATACTGCTTGAGTCCTCGGTGAAGGTATGTTCGCGAAGCTTCAACAAAAGCCCGTACCGAGCTACTGAGCGTCTCTCCTGCAGAGTCTTCTACTGGAGTTTGTCTATCATCTCCGTAACGCTTTCGTGATTACTAAATGATCCTGTAACGAAGCGCACTGCTCTCCGTTGGATCTTCTCTATCTCTTCTATCAATCCTATCTGGTACGGATCCCACACTGGTGAGCAGTTTTCAAGCAGTGGGCAAACAAGTGTACTGTAACCTACTTCCTTTTTTTTCGGATTGCCGGGCGTGGTGGCCAAGCGGTTCTAGGCGCTACAGTCTGGAACCGCGTGACCGCTACGGTCGCAGATTCGAATCCTGCCTCGGGAATGGATGTGTGTGATGTCCTTAGGTTACTTAGGTTTAAGTAGTTCTAAGTTTTAGGGGACTGATGACCTTAGAAGTTAAGTCCCATAGTGCTCAGAGCCATTTGAACCTTTTTTGTTTTTGTTTTTTTTTGTTTTCGGATTGCATTTCCTTAGGATTCTTCCAAAGAATCTCAATCTGGCATCTGCTTTACCGACGATCAACTTTATATGATCATTCCATTTTAAATCTGTCCTAATGCCTACTTCCAGATAATTTATGGAATTAACTGCTTCCAGTTTCTGACCTGCTATATTGTTGGTAAATGATAAAGGATCTTTCTTTCTATGTATTCGCAGCACCTTACACTTGTCTACATTGAGATTCAATTGCCATTCCCTGTACCATGCGTCAATTCGTTGCAGATCCTCCTGCGTTTCAGTACAACTTTCCATCGTTACAACCTCTCGATAGACTACAGCATCATCCGCAAAATGCCTCAGTGAACTTCCGCTGTTATCCACAAGGTCATTTACATATATTGTGAATAGCAACGGTGGTACGACACTCCCCAGCGGCACAACTGAAATCACTCTTACTTCGGAAGACTTCTCTCCATTGAGAATGACATGCTGCGTTCTGTTATCTAGAAAGTCTTCAATCCAATCACACAATTGGTCTGATATTCCACATGCTCTTACTTTGTTCATTATACGACTGTGGGGAACAGTATCGAACGCCTTGCGGAAGTCAAGAAACACGGCAACCACCTATGGTCCTCTGAGTCTCGTGGACGAATAGCGCGAGCTGGTTTTCACACAATCGTCTTTTTCGAAACCCGTGCTGATTTCTACAGAGTAGATTTCTGTTACGCACGTTCTGATATTACTAAGTATCGATACTTTTCTTTCGTCACTTGTGGTATCGGTGTTGGTACCAAGTGTTTTATGATTATTGAATTGAGTTGTGGGGCACTAAAATTGTTTCATTATTAGTTTAGTCATAATTGAAACGTGTGAAGTATGTAAGTAATATAGAGGAAACAAAAGTGCAGTTTGAAAAGCTATATCTCATGCACAGTCATTAATGAACGTACCATATTTCAGCAACATGTGACATGGTGTAAGTGTATATCCCTTACATTATTCGAGTATCCAAATGTATGTGAAGTGAATGTAGCTAAAATTAGATGTTGTTAATAACGTATCAGAACTGTATACATCAATCAGTTTCTTCATGTGGGGTACAACAGCCGTATATTTATTAAAGGTCATTTTCAAATTTTCCACCTCGGCTGTTTTGACAGGTATTCAGTTTATTATACGTTGAACGATTGGCCAATTGCGACGTACAGGCTATTTTCAAGCGCAATAGGTGTCGATGTGTAGTGTAAGTATCCTGTTATTAAACAGCAAATACAGTCGACCAGAAAGCGAGCACGTAACGTGTAAGCGTCGGAATTAAAACCAGAAACCTTAATTATCAAGAAACACTCTCAGCTACTAATGGTGTGGGGATCTAACCAAATAGTTGATGTGAAAACATTTTATTTTTGGAATATCTATAGACAGATCGGACATAGCCGGAACAGGAGACATGATAATGCAAAAGAGATACTTTTATACAGGCTGTCCCAGAGAGATGTTCAATATTACTCGAAGCAAAAAAGTACAGTAAACATGGGCTCTAAAATGTATACCTTAAGAGCATTTCGTCATTTTCGGTGCTGTGAAACAAATCTTTTTTACTGAACAAGTGCTCATTCTCTTGAAGTACGCATTTTAGTGCCCACGTTTTCTAAGCAATATTGTTTTGTTTTCGTCCATACCACCTCTCAAATTATGGAATACAAAGATCTTGCAGTAAATGATATTTGTTTGACAGAATCGAAGATGAATAAGTGCTGACAGCTCTTAAGGTATGCCGTTTAGAGCTGATGTTTACTAGATTTTTTGCTTCGAATGGTCGTTTCTGTCATATCCCTGATATTTGGCCGTTCCTCCTGGGACACTCTGTATAGGTTCGGCAAAATAAAACTGGCCCAGAAAACATTTACTCCATCTTAAACTAGGCAACATTACCTCTTCCGCACAGTTACATGTGAAACATGCTGGGTTGCCTATGTTAAGGCGCACGAAGTGTATTCTGAGCCACGTTTATAAGGGCCGATCAAAAGGTTTCCGTTCGTAGGCAGTGGAATCCAGGGTCGGTACGCCAATCGTGCAAAATCACCGTGAGTTTTGGGCCAATCATTCCAACAACGCACCATGTTGAAGATATCGATTTGGTAAAACAGTGTCCTGGTGTGCGAAGAAAGCCGTAAGTGCCTGCTACACATCCTCGTCCGACGGCAATCGTCGACGCTTCAGAGGCTTTTTTAAAAGGGCCGAAGGCGTGATATGAGATGGGGAGAGACGAGAACTACAGGGCGGATGCTCGAGTGTATCCCACTTGCGGTGGGTTTAACTTAGGCGGTACGACATTTGCAATATGGGGGCGTCTTGTGTCGAATCACGAGCAGCACGCAACTTGGCGCACGAGTCCACAACGGTGGGTTTCGACAGACATTCTGCCCCCACACAGATTCTTCCTTCTCTGAAGGATGTCTACCGGTGTCTGTCCCTCGGCAGCCAAGAAAACAATAACAGCACGTTGGTCGTGTTTGGACGCATTTTGTAATAACTTCGCCATAGTTCACGGATTCACACTTAAAGGACCTCAGAAAACACGAATGGTTGGTTGGTTTAAAGGCGGGAGAAGGGACCAAACTGCGAGGCCATCGGTCCCTTACTCTTAATAAAACAATGCCACAGGTGAGAGAATAAAACGGACGAAACATATAACACAAAACAGAAAGAAAGTAAAAACCACAAGAACGAAGGGAAGGCAACGAACACTAAAAGTAACAAAAGAGGACAAGAAAACAACAAAGAGACGCTAGTAACAGAAGAGAGTAAAACATGAAAGCAGATTACAGTGGCTGGCCAACCACGAGAATAAAATGGGAAAGCCAGCCACTCTGCAACACATTAAAACCTCCACCCTACAAGCACTAGGGTGGAGGACACAGAGGGACAAATGACATGCGCTAAAACCAACATAGAAGTATAAAACCCACTCTCACGGATAAAACGTGAAACTAAAGCTGCTGCTGAGGCATTGTCGCCCAACACTGAAGGTAGGGAGCTGGGAAAGTTAAAAGTCCGCCTAAGAGTGACTAAAAGTGGGCAGTCCATAAAGATGTGGACGTCTGTCATGTGGGAGCCCCCCACCTCCCCGAACTTGTCCTCTAAATGCTCAACAAAAAACTGAGGCTTCATCGTCATGAAAGATTCCCCATCAGCTCTCGAACATACAAGGTACTGGCGCGAATAAGATCCGCTGCCGCCCTTGGACTGACGTTCCTCCTATGGTGTGGCCAGGGAGGGGAACGATTTGGGGTCGTACTTCTGTGCGTTGGATTGAGCTCGTGATCGCTTAGAGACTGCTGGTGTTTCACCACCAGCAAGAGATGATGGACCACGCTTCATCGCGTGTCATCCGCTCTGGTGCCACCCACTCCGACCAGGGGCCCTCCCCACGGGCGCCACCCAGCCGCAGCAAAGGCCAACTGGCAGGATGGCCATTGCGGGGAGTCCCGATGCCCCAGGGGGATGAACATCTACCCCTTGGCATACGTGGAGAGTTAACGGCGCAGCCATCAGTAGAGCGATCCCTGTGTGGTCAGGGGCTACAACCAACAGGGTACATGGCAACCCCACCGCAACGGACTAGCTACCGTGCTGGATATCTGGTGCAAAGAAGTCCATGGTCATCGTCGACGCAGAAATCGACACTGCATAGTGCATGGTGGAAGACGCACACAGGAAGGTGTCCTCGTCCAAGAGATGGACAATGGGCAGGACAGCAATGCGATGACGAGAAAATGGACTAAAGATCTCAATGCACGATGGACACGATGCACCTTGTAAGGCACCTTTCCCCAATTGGCTCGCTCTGCGGGAAAATTTTGAAGAACGGAGGTCAAACCCCACAGGGGACCATCACATAAAGGCCGAAACGTAAACTCCTTTTAGTCGCCTCGTACGACAGGCAGGAATAACTCGGGCCTTTTCTAACCCCCGGACTCGCAGGGAGGGGGGGGGGGGGGGGGGGACACGAAGGCCACACTAATTCCTTGCCTACACGTCGGTGTTTATACACCCGCATCAGGACCGCACAACGCTGTATATGCCCTGCAGCAGCGCCCAAAAGCTGGAACTTTTGATCGCTACTTACATTTTGCCTAGTACACAGCAGCAAACCTAGTGAGCCCTCTGAAACAATGATTATACAAACAGGTTAGGATACATTTACTGAACTGGCAACTTCAGTGCCTCGTAACCGTCTTTTCTTCGAAGCCGGAACCACAGCCTGCCGACAGAGAAAATGGATTGCACACAAACGTGTATAAAAGATACTATTTAATCAGTGTCTCAGAGAAAGTATCAAGGAAATGTGAGGGTTCATTATCAAAAAAGCTTTGGTTGTAATAATAAAGCGATTATGGGCTATAAATTGTGGTCGATTCTTTAGTCTCTGTTTGGAATATTTGCCCTCTAAGGCTTATGTCCGTATTTCATTTTATATTAGTACTAGTTCATGAAAACATGTCAAATTTTTGGGAGATACTATCTTGAAAAAACCTAAAAATCATCAAAAAGGAATGAGTACCTTGTCATACTGTTGGCTTGGGCACTTTTGGTCAGATGTTATCGAGTTATGGATACAATTTTACGTATTGCCATCTATATGAAACATAATATGGTATTGGAATGCGTCCATTACCGTTTGAATGCATCGTTGAGGTAGGGAGCCAAAATGTTACTAACTGAGGTAATGAATTTTTTTTTTCTCTGTGGTGACATGGAGTACCGCCAAAATGTGTGCGTAACATTCCTGGTTGCGAGTGGACGCCCAAAGCTGAGCGAGCAAATCACCGCGTTCAGTTTCGGACAGTCTGCAGTGACGGCGTACGAGGACACAAAGCGACGTCACCTTGCGGGTGGCGAGCGTGCTGCCTGCTGGCTGGCTGGGTACTCACCGCGTTGCGAGCGCACACGTCGGCTCCCAGGTCGATCATGCGGTCCAGGAAGGACATGCGGTTCTCCTTCACGGAATACATCAGCGGCGTCCATCCCGTCACCTGCAAAAGGGCCCAAGCCAGCAGTTAGCACAGTTCATACGCGACACACACACACACACACACACACACACACACACACACACACACACTGAATTTTAAACAGAGTCCCCTTAGACTTGTTACAAGCCGAGTCTCAAGACAATTTTTGAAACAACATAATTACACTGGTAAAGGGTGCCAGATGAAATGAAGGAAGGCAAGAAGGGATAATGGGGTTTACAGTGTCGTAGAAAACGAGGACAAGAGGCAGAACTTACGATTGGACACAGACGGAGATTTAAATCGACAGTGTCTCTTCCATTGGAACTCTCATTATTTGCTTCAAGCAAGTTAATGAAACGTAAGACTGCCTCGGGCATGGATGTGTGTGATGTGCTTAGGTTAGTTAGGTTTAGGTAGTTCTAAGTTCTAGGGGACTGATGACCTAAGATGTTAAGTCCCATAGTACTCAGAGCCATTTGAACCAATTTTGAAACGAAAGAAAACATAAAACTGGATGCTTGGACGGTGATATCAGTTACTGTCTTCCTTAATGCGAATCCGGCGTACTGTCCATTGCGGCACTCCGCATGTTCATGTGGTGTAATGAAACTAGTCAACGGTACTCTTTCTTGCTTTACTGAACAACTCAGTACACTGGGATATTGCAGTGGCTGTGTTATTCTGATTGCGATACGAAGTTCCTTTGGACATGGCTGGCATGCCGTAAGGAACAGGCACTGCGACGACTACAGCCGTTATAATGTACGAGATCAGGTCGTAGAAGCGTGGTTGACGAGATATGGGGGTTTGTATCAAGATAGTAACTGTTCTCGAAAGAACAGATATCTTTGATGACCGAGCAGCTTCTCTAGAATAAATGATAATTAATTCTCTTCTCTTACGGGAATCGTCACATTAGTGGGCGCTAGTAATGGGTGGATGGGCAAAGTATCTATTAGGAACATTACGTTTGTAGATTGCGGACAGTTGGGAATGTGCGTCCCACGGGAAGCGAGCAAGGGACGAGTCCCTGCAGTCGCGCTATTCATCTGTGTCCTCGGTAGCTGAGATGGATAGAGCGTCTGGCATGTAAGCAGGAGATCCCAGGTTCGAGTCCCGGTCGGGGCACACATTTTCACCTGTCCCCGTCAAGATATGTCAAGAACACCTGTCGGCAGCTGAGGATTTCAATTAATTATCATTTATTCTATGGGAGTTTGAGTCGGGCCGTGAGTCATGCACGGATAGCCAAATGCTAACGCTAATGCTTGCGTTAAGGGGGAAGTGCGGGTTCAAGTCCCTGGCCGGCACAGATTTTCACTGTCGTCATTCCATTCTACAGTTGATGGTTGTCCTTATTCGTAACCGCGAATACATTTAATGTATAATCAATACACTGCATTAGTAAACAACTTCACATCAAGAATTTTTTAATATCCATATTTATAACCTAGATATTGTTTTCATGACGTTTAAATGTGTATTAATACAAAAATGTATGTAAAAATGGTTTGCATTGAACCGACTTTGATTTAAAATTGTCGTCATCATTTACGGAAACGTTTAGAAATAGTAAATGCAAAATATTTCGTAAGTGTGCTTCTTTTTTGT
Source organism: Schistocerca piceifrons (assembly GCF_021461385.2). NCBI lineage: Eukaryota > Metazoa > Arthropoda > Insecta > Orthoptera > Acrididae > Schistocerca > Schistocerca piceifrons. The sequence continues at coordinate 543,175,362 of NC_060143.1, read as the reverse complement.
TGAAATATTTTTGAAATCACTGCAACAGCTTTATAAAATATTATCTTTGATATATTTTTAGCAGGAGGACGATAGTTGTCGGACATGTTCATGTATAGTTGTAAGTTTGACGTCATGTGCATTCAAGGTACTCCGAGAAGAAAAGTACTGAAAGTGTTGAATAAAGTGTGCAAGATAGAAAGCAAAAGCTTGTTACATTTCATTTAAAGAGGCATTCAAAACCAAAGAGCACAATGAAATCATGTCTACGAGCGAAAACATCACCCCTGCAGACGAATTTGTGCCAACGACGACAACGAGAAGTAACAGTCGACGAAATTAAGATAAGTAAAAACAGTTATAAATATTCAGATTTAAATTCAAGGAACCTCTCATCCTCATCTTTCATTTATTCTCATGCTATATAGATTATGGTTCAAATGGCTCTGAGCACTATGGGACGTAAAATCTGAGGTCATCAGTCCCCTAGAACTTAGAACTACTTAAACATAACTAACCTAAGGACATCACACACATCCATGCCCGAGGCAGGATTCGAACCTGCGACCGTAGCAGTCGCGCGGTTCCGGACTACAGCGCCTAGAAGCGCATGGCCACCGCGGCCGGACATTCAGATTACGAACCCACACCAAATCGCAATGGCAGTTAGCGTGATTAGCTACGTACTAGTATAAACTTGGTTATAGTAAAAATAAGAGGGACGTTAGTGACAGTAGACGCTAATCAGTACATAATTTTCTAATTTAAAGAAAGTTCCAATAATTTTTTGAGATTTATTTATACGCACTGCCGCGTTGTACTTTTGAGATAAGAAATTTTTATTGCCTATAATAGAACATACAATCACCAGTAATCTTTATTTTAAAATTGTTGTTCCCTACTTTCGCCCAAATAAACTGATACTCTTCTGCATTGAGCTTCTTCGACCAGGTAAACGGCTTGTCTGGCACCAAAGTACCATAGGGAACCTTAGCAAGCAGTCCTGTATTCTCCGTTATACTCCATATCTTCGAGGCCAAGATGTTTGCCTCGAGAAATGCTTCAAGGCCACTATAGTTAGCATGGTTCCCACATACAATAGCCAAGGTCAGTCACGTACTGCCTCTAAACACAGCTGAAACATCACACGTGAACTGCATTCGTAGTCCACGAAAAACATTAGGGCCACCCATAAGCTGCTGGACCAATACCAGCTGTGTTCTTATATACTGTATTTATCTTTCATCTTGGCCCTACTGCCAGCTGCTGTGAATGTGAGAGAACCGCGTTTCTAATTGGATGGCAGTACTGCGGAAGAAGAGCCAAGACTAGTGGGCACCGTTTAAGTATACGTCACGCTGCGCATTGTCAATGCTTTTCCTCATAGCCTGTTACCGATATTATGGAGAAAATCAGTTGCCACGAAAAGGTACTACACTGAAACAAGTGCATTTCTTGAGTTGAGACGTAATCTTCCGCAACTAGGAGGAGACATTTTCGCTGTCGGCTGGTGTTTTCATCACCGATACTGCGAATTAGATTACACTTTAGTGAGATTCCAGGCACCTGACTGGGAGGTCGTTAACTCCGTAGCCGACACCACAAACGCACGTCTCTGTGGTGGCGCTCGATTCGGAGATAGCTGCGTCGAATCCTGACAGTGAAAGACACTTCCGTCCCCAGTATTTGCCCGGTTTGAGAAGTAGAAGGCGGGGGTAAAGGCCTTGATCACCTGTCTTTGCGCCAAAGTTCTGGATTAAATTCCAAACCTCACTGCAGTGTTTCACAGCGTTGACACATTTGATCCGTTCGTCGGATAGTGACGGTAATTTCGGCGGCCATCCTAGGTGCGCTGCGAGACGAGTAGGGTAGGTGCCGAAACAGGGTTTCGGCTCCTCCCGTCTATCAACATCTGACATGAACACCCACCCTTACAGTCGCTACGCTCAACATGTCCATCTGTCGGCCACCTTGTCAGCTCGCCACTACGTTGTGCAAAATGTGTGGGCACTACTAACTTGTGTCCACTAGCTACGACTACAACCAGAGCAAAAAGAACTTATCAATATCTTCCTTTGATTTTTCTAGCCCCGTCGGTGACAAACGAAATGATGCCGCAGCAGAGATATACCGGGTGATCAAAAAGTCAGCATAAATTTGACAACTTAATAAACCACGGAATAATGTAGAAAGAGAGGTAAAAATTGACACACATGCTTGGAATGACATGGGGTTTTATTAGAAACAAAAAAAAAAAAAAAATGCTAGATGCGTGAAAGATCTCTTGCGCGCATCGTTTGGTGATGATCGTGTGCTCAGCCGCCACTTTCGCCATGCTTGGCCTCCCAGGTCCCCAGACCTTAGTCCGTGCGATTATTGGCTTTGGGGTTACGTGAAGTCGCAAGTGTATGATGACCGACCGACATCTCTAGGGATACTGAAAGACAACATCCGACGCCAATGCCTCACAATAACTCTGGACATGCTTTACAGTGCTGTTCACAACACTATTCCTCGACTACAGCTGTTGTTGAGGAATGATGATGGACATATTGAGCATTTCCTGTAAAGAACATCATCTTTGCTTTGTCTTTCATTGTTATGCTAATTATTGCTATTGTGATCAGATGAAGCGCCATCTGTCGGACATTTTGTGAACTTTTGTATTTTTTTGGTTCTAACAAAACCCCATGTCATTCCAAGCACGTGTGTCAATTTGTACCTCTCTATCTACATTATTCTGTGATTTATTCAGTTTTCAAATTTATACTGACTTTTTGATCACCCGGTATTTGCTCAACTGAGCGCATGGTGAAGATCAACATGCCAGATTCATGTTCTTCGTTTGAGTTCCTACAACCAATCAAGGGAGCGATAAAAAAAAAAAAGTGGGCATGGGAGGGTAGTAAGGGTCGAACCCGATTCAATGGCTGAGCAGTCTCGTGCTCTGTCATCTACCCTAACAGAACAACTGACACAAATTGTATCCGGCGGGCCGCTTTAATTTACGCGTGCAATGGACCAATTGCCTAACTTCCATGCTAATTCACTCTGAAACGGCGCAACTTCTCGAATTTTTTTCTCAACTTTTTTTTCAGCCACGTCTACCCTGCAACACACTTACAAGCTGTGCAGACTGTTTCTAACCACCCTGTACATTATTGAGAATTATCAGTATCCAGTGTACAGAGCCGACTGCAGACCTGGAAAGTTTGCAGATTTGAAATTATGAGAAAACCAACAGACCTTTATTACATTCTATTACGCACAGTAATTCAGTAAACATGTAGCTAAACGAAACATTGTGAGCGCATTTCGTTAAAGAGATCGTGCGCTATTGGCCTTGCAAAACAACGTGGTGAACGCTTCATGAGACACAGATAAATGGGTTAAGCTTTTGCGTCATATGCCGCTGCGCAGACCGCAGTATTATCTCAGCAGACGCTAAAGGGAGGGGAAAAAAAGGAGGTAACAAGTGGTGCATAGCGTGGAAACTCGGCCAAGATGCCGACCGCCGCTGATAAACATCTGCCGGCTTTATTTTTTTACTTCATTTTTAGCCAATTTCTTTGTGGCGTGATGCAGCACGCCATAATTCGCCGGCGAAATGCCCATAATAGCCGCCTGCCTGGGAGAGAAGTTAGCAGCTGTTTACCGTAGACGCGCGCCGTCTGATGTGGCAGATAGCGTGGCGGGTCTAGCCGCCTAGAGCTAGCTAGAAGCCGCAGCGAGGCGAGGAAAGGGGGGGCAAAACTTGGGAAAAAAGGGCTCACTGACAATCGTATGCCGCATTATGTCTGTCGGCGATTGAGGGGGCAAACCTTAATTCACTGCTCTACGGCTAAATGTGCAGAATCCAACGAATAATGAAACGAAGACAATTATCTTGCAGATCTTGTCGACGGACTGGAAAAAGCGAAAAAAAGGACGTATGCTAATAGGTGCATTACATACGGAATGCATCCAATGAGTATCTTATATTCCCGGCACCCGTTGGAAAACTTCACATTTCGTGTGACGTTAACGTCATCTGGGCGCAAACTGCAGCACTGTTTGCACGGCCATCAATATGTGAATAGACAGGCAATTTCAGAAGTTATGTCCATGTACGTCTACATCTACATTTACATTAATTAGTTTAACAGCACAAGTAACTATGTAACACTATTGCACTAATAAGCTACAAGTTTCTAAATAAAAATCCTGCTACGAAATAGGAGTAGCGCGCCGCGTGGGTTTAGCCGAGCGGTCTGAGGCGCTACAGTCATGGACTGTGCGGCTTGTCTCGGCGGAGGTTCGAGTCCTCCCTCGAGCATGTGTGTTTGTCCTTAGGATAATGTAGGTTAAGTAGCGTGTAAGTTTAGGAACTGATGACCTTAGCAGTTCAGTGCCATAAGATTTCACACACATTTGAACATCTGAATAGGAGTAGCGCATAAGGAGCTTTTTCAGCTTAGTTCAAAATTTAGCTCCGCTCGATTTCAGGTATTGGGTAAGTGATAAAAGTTTTAGTAGCAGCTTCATTCATGTCTTTCTGAGATAAAGCCGATTTTAATTAAGACTAATGAATACGTTACGAATGTAATTATTTCTTCCAAACCTTAAACACTTCATGAGGGAAAATAAGCACTGTAGAGCTGTCGTTAAAAAAACCTTTTCTTCATACAGTTGTCTATAGTAATGTCGCGGGGGGGCCCCAGGTACTATTCCTATAGCACAATTTTTTGCAATGAAGACTTTCTTTCTCAAAGGTACGTCTATGTTACCCCAGGATATAATTCCGTAAGAGACTATTGAACGAAAACTAGCAAATTATGTTAATATATTCTCTCTCTCTCTCTCTCTCTCTCTCTCTCTCTCTCTCTCTCTCTCTCTCTCTCCATGGGTTGCAATGTCATGAAGTAGATAAGTGGCGGAACTTAACCGTTTAAGAAACTCTGAAATATGTTTTCTTTTTCAGTTCAAATTTTCATCAACACGTACACCAAAAAGTTTTGGCGATTCTGTCTTCCTTACAAGCTCCTGCATATGTTTTAAATTTATTTCCTCTGCTACCGTATGTCAAATGGGATTGTTTACACTGGCATCTGAGGAAAAACAAATTCTGCCTCATATATATGAAATGGAAGATTATTTATATACACTACTGGCCATTAAAATTGCTACACCAAGAAGAAATGCAGATAATAAACGGGTATTCATTGGACAAATATATTATACTAGAACTGACATGTGATTACATTTTCACGCAATTTGGGTGCATAGATCCTGAGAAATCAGTACCCAGAACAACCACCTCTGGCCGTAATAACGGCCTTGATACGGCTGGTCATTAAATCAAACAGAGCTTGGATGGTGCATACAGGTATAGCTGCCCATGCAGCTTCAACACGGTACCACAGTTCATCAAGAGTAGTGACTGGCTTATTGTGACGAGCCAGTTGCTCGGCCACCATTGGTTCAAAAAATGGCTCTGAGCGCTATGGGACTCAACTGCTGAGGTCATTAGTCCCCTATAACTCAGAACTAGTTAAACCTAACTAACCTAAGGACATCACAAACATCCATGCCCGAGGCAGGATTCGAACCTGCGACCGTAGCGGTCTTGCGGTTCCAGACTGCAGCGCCTTTAACCGCACGGCCACTTCGGCCGGCTTCGGCCACCATTGACCAGACGTTTTCAATTGGTGAGAGATCTGGAGAATGTGCTGGTCAGGGCAGCAGACGAACATTTTCTGTATCCAGAAAGGCCCGTACAGGACCTGCAACATGCGGTCGTGCATTATCCTGGTGTAATATAGGGTTTCGCAGGGATCGAATGAAGGGTAAAGCCACGGGTCGTAACACATCTGAAATGTAACCTCTACTGTTCAAAGTGCCGTCAATGCGAACAAGAGGTGACCGAGACGTGTAACCAATGGCACCCCGTACCATCACGCTGGGTGATACGCCAGTATGGCGCTGACGAATGCACGCTTTCATGTGTGTTCACCGCGATGTTGCCAAACACGGATGCGACCATCATGATGCTGTAAACAGAACCTGGATTCATCCGAAAAAACGACTTTTTGCCATTCGTGCACCCAAGTTCGTTGTTGAATACACCATCGCAGGCGCTCCTGTCTGTGATGCAGCGTCAAGGGTAACCGCAGCCATGTCTCCGAGCTGATAGTCCATGCTGCTGCAAACGTCGTCGAACTGTTCGTGCAGATTGTTGTTGCTTGCAAACGTCCCCATCTTTTGACTCAGGGATCGAGACGTGGCTGCACGATCCGTTACAGCCATGTGGATAAGATGCCTATCATCTCGACTGCTAGTGATACGAGGCCGTTGGGATCCAGCACGGCGTTCCGTATTACTCTCCTGAACCCACCGATTCCATATTCTGCTAACAGTCAGTCATTGGATCTCGACCAACGCGAGCAGCAATGTCGCGATACGATAAACTGCAATCGCGATAGGCTACAATCCGACCTTTATCAAAGTCGGAAACGTGATGGTACGCATTTCCCCTCCTTACACGAGGCATCACAACAACGTTTCGCCAGGCAACGCCGGTCAACTGCTGTTTGTGTGGAAACTTTCCTCATGTCAGGACGTTGTAGGTGTCGCCACCGGCGCCAACCTTGTGTGAATGCTCTGAAAAGCTAATCATTTGCATATCACAGCATCTTCTTCCTGTCGGTTAAATTTCGCGTCTGTAGCACGTCATCTTCGTGGTGTAGCAATTTTAATGGCCAGTAGTGTATACGCTTTCCTTCCAGTCAGAAAAATATCCATTTTGTACCGTTGATAAATTATTAAGTACGAAATTCTGCTTTATTTTTGTAAAGTGGAAGGTAAACCATTCGTTACTACACCATTAATTTCATAAAACCTCAGTTTTTGTAAGAAAGTGTTGATCTACACAGTCATCTGTGTTCAAGTACCAAGTTCGCTGCTACTGTGTGTGCTGCGGTCTGAAATCTGTTACACTGTAATCTATGCCCTTGACTTCATATCGGGGTCGTTTTGGAAATCTGCAAATTTTATTAACGAATTTTTTGAACATCAAAGGTGGCAACCTATACCGGTAACACAACCTGCCAGAGGGCATTACTTCGTGGCAACTGGAATGATTGGCGCTGTGCATAATATTGCTTAGTCTGATCAGAGTTTCTCCAATTTGCTGCATCGTTGCCCACAGAAGTCGCTCAGTCAGGACCACAACGTTCTCATCAACAGGCTTGTGGATCAGTGCACACACAATGGGAGTTCTGTTGAAGAGACCACAGCGAGTTTTCGATACTTTCGCTCCTGCACGGTAGAAATCCCTTGCACAAATCCCGCTTCTCAACCTGATATACAGGGCACTGGCTGTGTCTCGAATTCTAAGGGTCAGCGGGTGCAGTGATTTTTGAGGTGTATACCTGTCAACTCTCAACTAACTAAAATCTGTCAGGAATGGCATACCTCAGAAACAAAGCATATCTCCTTCGGTGCTGAAGCGTGGGAAGCTCATGGTCATAGTGCATGAGTGTTTCAGCAAGTGGTATGTCGAGGAATATAACATTGTCTTATTACTCTATAATCCGTCGATTTCTGTATCCACGTCGTGTGAATAACAGAGTAAATTCCACACGTTTTTGACGATCTTCACTCTGTTCAAAATTTTACAGAACTAAACCGCTATACAGTTGCATAAAAAAATTATTTTTCCCGTTAAAGTATATTCATTTCAGTTTGTGGCCTGGTAGCTCGCTTTTATACTAATTTTGTCACGGGTCAGGTCTTCAATACGTACACCGCAGACCTTCAGTGCCAGGCGTCAGATTCTATGTATAGATATCGGCTGTTAACACGTGTCATTGATACCACTGAGGAGATTAAATTCATCAGCTGTTTGCTCCTGACACTGAAATGCGAAAGGTTGGTACGGGAAACGCATTAGCGTAATTTCCACTACCAATCTGCCTTGATGGACGATCAATGAACGTGGAAAGCCGACTACAGGACGCATTTGTCGCTGATACAGGAGGAGGGGCGCTCACAACTGGACGCCTTTATCTGAAAGAGAGAACGCTAGTGGGATAATACCAGCGAAATTAATATACATCAAGGTCAGCGGTCACTGCAGCGTGGCACGTACTCATTTATTCACCAGAATACGCGTTCTGCAACAGACGTATTCACAACATGCGATAAAAACAAATGCGAAACAAAGGGAAAAACATATATGAAGAACAAATTCAAGACATGTATGTACTTAACAGGAATTGCGTGTACAAAAATACAAACAAAAAACCAGAACAGCTACAAAATATCACGCCCACATAGTATCATAACCCAATGACGGTAAGTGGCTACCAGGCGCCACTAGAAGCAACATTACTAAAACATTTTTCTTTTTGTTATCAAATTGTGTAACTAAACTGATCTGCTTTACAGCCTATCTGATTAAAAGGGGAATTTTAAGGTAGACTGTGGCGGCACTGTGAATTTGGATCGAAGAGGAATGCGTGCCAGAGTAATGCGTGCAGTTGTATGAAACACTATGGCAAGGTGGCTTCGTGGCTAACGCACCTGCCTCGTAAGCAGGAGTCCCGGTTTCGATTTCGAACCTTGGCACAAATTTTCACTCACCGCTTAAGTCTATACATAAAACCGATTAAAAACTTTTTACAAACTTTTTAAAAAGTTTCACAAAATTTCGGGAGAACTGCCAGATGTTTGTAACTTCCTGCCACAACATTTCGGCGCAGAGTCCTCTGACCATCTTCAGATGATACGTCCGAAAATATGTTCTATGTTCCAAGTTGAGTCCACTAGCGCGAGGATCTGGTCCTGGGAGCCGTCCGCGACACAAGCATATACGGAGACATACAGAATGCAGAGCAGATGCTCTGAAAATGTGGAATATGCGGCGTGGAGGCGACTGGATACAATCGAGTACAGTGCTACACTATGCCTCCCGATCAGTGCATTTACAAGCAATTTTAGAATACAGAACGAGATGTTATGTATGATCGCATGTGTAGAGCTGACATAAAAAATCGACAGAATTGTGGAAAATACGTATAAATTGAGGGTATATACACCGAAATGAGATGAAATTGAGGCAGTACTTGCATATCTTCTGGTTGGCGCAGAACAATTCTTGTACATGAGAACAAGTGCGCGACAGCAAGAGGAATCCGAGAAAAAATCTACATGGAAGCGAAGGGAAACAGGGAAACAGTCACTTTTTTCCGTCAAGGCAGCATTCTACTGCATGTCTATTGAGGCAACAGATACATGTGAGTTGGCTACTGTATTTGACGCTTTTCAGGAAGACAGAGAACCATCTGCCTCTAAACTTACTTTCATCTGCGTTAAAGGACGACATAGAGTGGATGGAGTGGTCGGTTGAGATGGAGTTGTATGATTTAATGGTAGACTGATGATGCATTCGAGAGAGAGAGAGAGAGAGAGAGAGAGAGAGAGAGAGAGAGAGAGAGAGAGAGAGAGAGAGAGAGAGGGGGGGAGGGAGAAGCTGCTGCAGGTCATTTGACCATTTTCCCATTTTCCCTCATGTTCCGTCCATCAGTTGCGTGACATAGCCTGCGTTCGACTCCTATACAACCGTTTGTTCTGCGTTCGACTCCTATACAACCGTTTGTTCTGCGTTCGTCTTAGAGCAGTGTCTACTTGCGATCGTTAACAGTAAACCTCTCGATCATCAGAGGACTTCCATCTCAAGTGTAATGAAACCTGTCACATTCCTCTAAACAAACGAAGATTTATGCGATGTACACCATTCCCCTGCCGCATCTTGGGTGTAAAACCGATATTTCAGTTTCATAACTAAGTTAGCGATAGGTGTCTGTGAGACACTGCAATCCCCTGTGTACACATCTGCTTGATAGATGTGCTGTTTACAGAGTTAGTGGCTGCATGACTTGTAATTTCACATGTTGAATGCCGCTGCTATGCGTTTATCTGTTTCCATGTAAGAGGTATCCCCCGTTACTAACGATCATTTTATATAAGACTATCGGATGTGAGCGGTGGACGCTATACATCTCTGGAAAGATATATTGTGCATGTATCACACAGAGCCACTGTTTTAAGGAAGAAGTTTTCTCGTTCTACAGTTCGATACCATAGTTCATCGTAGAGGAACCTGTAAGAAGGATGTATGTCATGCGCTCGAAATATATTACTTACATTGGAATATTAACAGCACTGCATTCCACACGACTGATAGGTCGGAAACTCAAGCGGTCTAACTTTACAGCCTATTATAGGTGCGGAACGTTGTAGCCTTAGGAGTGCGTGTGTTTATGTTCTCTCTTACAAATACCTTCCAGGTACTGATCTTAGACTCTACAATAATATTTTAAAATTGATTCGCGACTCCATGGAGTGCTGTGTCCACAACGACCATATGCGTGAAATTAGAAGGAATGTCAGCGTTGGCCGTAATATTGATGGTTCATTGATAGAAAAATCGATTATCAATCACATAGTGATCATCTTCAGTGCTGTGGTGTACAAATTAAACTCACAGGCACTGGTATCTAGTTATTATCAGTAACCAAAGCTAAGAAACGATCACAATAGTTCAGGCATTGTGATCGTTTCTTAGCATTGGTTACTGATAATAACTTGATACCAGTGCCTGTGAGTATAATTTGTACACCACAGCATTGAAGATGATCACTATGTGATTGAAAATCGATTTTGCTATCAATAAACCATCAATATTACGGCCAACGCTGACCTTCTTTCTAATTTCATCTGCTATTACATCACAACACTTCCAAATCTGTTACTATACACTGACAAGCGGTGCTAACCACCTTGACATGGTCCACATCTGGAGAAATCTTGAGTACTTGGATAGGTGAGGACTCTGCTAGCTCCATTCATTCAAGATTTGCGGAATGTAGCGATCTACTTCTGATCAGCTGCAGATTAAATCGGTAAGGGTGCTGCAGGGCGGGCTTGTCAAAGACAGTGCAGATGGGGGCTGGGGGGCTTTCAGTCTCTAATTTTATCCTAAGAGTGAGAGAATCCGCATAGAGATAAGTCGTAAATTATGCACTATACTCGAGGTGCTAGAAATATGTAGAGCACTCCCCCCCATGAACCATGGACCTTGCCGTTGGTGGGGAGACTTGCGTGCCTCAACGATACAGATAGCCGTACCGTAGGTGCAACCACAACGGAGGGGTATCTCTTGAGAGGCCACACAAACGTGTGGTTCCTGAAGAGGGGCAGCAGCCTTTTCAGTAGTTGCAGGGGCAACAGTCTGGATGATTGACTGATCTGGCCTTGTAACACTAACCAAAACGGCCTTGCTGTTGTGGTACTACGAACGGCTGAAAGCAAGGGGGAAACTACAGCCGTAATTTTTCCCGAGGGCATGCAGCTTTACTGTATGTTTAAATGCTGATGGCGTCCTCTTGGGTAAAATATTCCGGAGGTAAAATAGTCCCCCATTCGGATCTCCGGGCGGGGACTACTCAAGAGGATGTCGTTATCAGGAGAAAGAAAACTGGCGTTCTACGGATCGGAGCGTGGAATGTCAGATCTCTTAATCGGGCAGGTAGGTTAGAAAATTTAAAAAGGGAAATGGATAGGTTGAAGTGAGATATAGTGGGAATTAGTGAAGTTCAGTGGCAGGAGGAACAATACTTCTGGTCAGGTGACTACAGGGTTACAAACACAAAATCAAATAGGGGTAATGCAGGAGTAGGTTTAATAATGAATAGGAAAATAGGAACGCGGGTAAGCTACTACAAACAGCATAGTGAACGCATTATTGTGGCCAAGATAGATACGAAGCCCACACCTACTACAGTAGTACAAGTTTATATGCCAACTAGCTCTACAGATGACGAAGAAATTGAAGAAATGTATGATGAAATAAAAGAAATTCTTCAGATTGTGAAGGGAGACGAAAATTTAATAGTCATGGGTGACTGTAATTCGAGTGTAGGAAAAGGGAGAGAAGGAAACATAGTAGGTGAATATGGATTGGGGCAAAGAAATGAAAGAGGAAGCAGCCTGGTAGAATTTTGCACAGAGCATAACTTAATCATAGCTAACACTTGGTTCAAGAATCATAAAAGAAGGTTGTATACATGGAAGAATCCTGGAGATACTAAAAGGTATCAGATAGATTATATAATGGAAAGACAGAGATTTAGGAACCAGGTTTTAAATTGTAGCACATTTCCAGGGCAGATGTGGACTCTGACCACAATCTATTGGTTATGAACTGTAGATTAAAACTGAAGAAATTGCAAAAAGGTGGGAATTTAAGGAGATGGGACCTCGATAAACTGACTAAACCTGAGGTTGTGCAGAGATTCAGGGAGAGCATAAGGGAACAGTTGACAGGAATGGGGGAAAGAAATACAGCAGAAGAAGAATGGGTAGCTCTGAGAAATGAAGTAGTGAAGGCAGCAGAGGATCAGGTGGGTAAAAAGACGAGGGCTAGTAGAAATCCTTGGGTAACAGCAGAAATATTGAATTTAATTGATGAAAGGAGAAAATATAAAAATGCAGTAAATGAAGTAGGCAAAAAGGAATACAAACGTCTCAAAAATGAGATTGACAGGAAGTGCAAAATGGCTAAGCAGGGATGGCTAGAGGACAAGTGTAAGAATGCAGAAGCGAGTATCACTAGGGGTAAGATCGATACTGCCTACAGGAAAATTAAAGAGACCTTTGGAGATAAGAGAACCACTTGCATGAACATCAAGAGCTTAGATGGAAACCCAGTTCTAAGCAAAGAAGGGAAAGCAGAAAGGTGGAAGGAGTATATAGAGGGTCTATACAAGGGCGATGTACTTGAGGACAATGTTATGGAAATGGAAGAGGATGTAGATGAAGATGAAATGGGAGATACGATACTGCGTGAAGAGTTTGACAGAGCACTGAAAGACCTGAGTCGAAACAAGGCCCCCGGAGTAGACAACATTCCATTAGAACTACTGACGGCCTTGGGAGAGCCCGTCCTGACAAAACTCTACCATCTGGTGAGTAAGATGTACGAGACAGGCGAAATACCCTCAGACTTCAAGAAGAATATAATAATTCCAATCCCAAAGAAAGCAGGTGTTGACAGATGTGAAAATTACCGAACTACCAGTTTAATAAGTCACAGCTGCAAAATACTAACGCGAATTATTTACAGACATAATGTAAAAACTGGTAGAAGCCGACCTCGGGGAAGATCAGTTTGGATTCCGTAGAAATGTTGGAACACGTGAGGCAATATTGACCTTACGACTTATCTTAGAAGAAAGATTAAGGAAAGGCAAACCTACGTTTCTAGCATTTGTAGACTTAGAGAAAGCTTTTGACAATGTTGACTGGGATACTCTCTTTCAAATTCTAAAGGTGGCAGGGGTAAAATACAGGGAGCGAAAGGCTATTTACAATTTTTACAGAAACCAGATGGCAGTTATAAGAGTTGAGGGGCATAAAAGGGAAGCAGGGGCTGGGATGGGAGTGAGACAGGGTTGTAGCCTCTCCCCGATGTTATTCAATCTGTATATTGAGCAAGCAGTAAAGGAAACAAAAGAAAAGTTCGGAGTAGGTATTAAAATCCATGGAGAAGAAATAAAAACTTTGAGGTTCGCCGATGACATTGTAATTCTGTGAGAGACAGCAAAGGACTTGGAAGAGCAGTTGAACGTAATGGACAGTGTCTTGAAAGGAGGATATAAGATGAACATCAACAAAAGCAAAACGAGGATAATGGTATGTAGTCGAATTAAGTCAGGTGATGCTGAGGGAATTAGATTAGAAAATGAGACACTTAAAGTAGTAAAGGAGTTTTGCTATTTGGGGAGCAAAATAACTGATGATGGTCGAAGTAGAGAGGATATAAAATGTAGACTGGCAATGGCAAGAAAAGCGTTTCTCAAGAAGAGAAATTTGTTAACATCGAGTATAGACTTAAGTGTCAGGAATTCGTTTCTGAATGTATTTGTATGGAGTGTAGCCATTTATGGAAGTGGAACATGGACGGTAAATGGTTTAGACAAGAAGAGAGTAGAAGCTTTCGAAATGTGGTGCTACAGAAGAATGTTGAAGATTAGGTGGGTAGATAACGTAATTAATGAGGAGGTATTGAATAGGATTGGGGAGAAGTTTGTGGCACAACTTGACTAGAAGAAGGGATCGGTTGGTAGGGCATGTCCTGAGGCATCAAGGGATCACAAATTTAGCATTGGAGGGCAGTGTGGAGGGTAAAAATCGTAGAGGGAGACCAAGAGATGAATACACTATGCAGATTCAGAAGGATGTAGGTTGAAGTAGGTACTGGGAGATGAAGGAACTTGCACAGGACAGATTAGCATGGAGAGCTGCATCAAACCAGTCTCAGGACTGAAGGCCACAACAACAAAGACAACAACAACAACAACAACAACAACTGTGTGGTATACTTTGACGATGTATGTGTTCGATATTTAACAGTGAATGGACATACTGCACAGTCGTCTATCTACATTCGCAATGACACTCTCAAAGTAGAGAGGGGGCGGTTTAGCTATGATACTGAAATTGGGAATCATGCTGTTGCGTCACTGGTCGGTGTTGAAATTACTGTAAAATTGTTAAAATTGATTGCATCATCAGCTGTGATGTTTATTATTAGAGTACATCAATAGTGTCTTTTCCAGCCCATCCATCCACTGGTACGCTGTTGGTTAGCACATAATGATTGACTGATATCGCTTGTTTTAGTTGGAGAAAGAGTTTTGTGGAGGGGCAACAACTTCTGAGGATTGCTAGCACCGAAACAGTGATCGCGTACATGACTGCAGTATGAGGAATCAGTTGAAACGGAATGCAGAGCCATCAGCTATTCCGTCACTGTGACAGATCAGTTTCAATGTAGAGATCGTCAATCACCTTTGGACAGCAGTTTGCAAACTCTCCACAACGCCGCCAAACTCTTCCAATTTCCTTATGTTGTAGCTTTCTTTTATTTAAAATCATCCAGTGTGTGTGGCATGTTATGGTAGCCACAGTAACAACATGGTTTACACCGTACGATGTCTAGTTTCCAGAGAGGCAGTGGATCAGAACGTGTTAATGTCAGTTTAGAACCTGACACAGACCTTGAAGTAGTGGCGAAAAAACAAAATGTATAGCAGTGTGGTAAGGTCTTACGGGACCAAACTGCTTAGTTGATCAGTCCCTAAGCTTACACACTACTTAATCTAACTTAAACTAACTTACCCTCTGGACAACACACACACACACACACACACACACACACACACACACACACACACACACACACACACACACAAGCCCAGGGGAGGACTCGAACCTCTGACGGGGGGAGCACCACAGACCGTGACAAGACACTTCAGACTGCGTGGCTATGGCATTGTACAAAGCGTGCTACAGCAGAAAAAAACAATGTTTCGAACAATGAAACAGGGTCATAGGGAGCGTCTTGCGATTTACAGTATAGTCTGTGGGATACGGTCATCGTCCTACCGTACAGGTGATGAAGTTTTAAACTGGTCTGTGCAGTGGAACAATACCTGTATATTTAATAGCATTGTCACATGTGCTCGTTGCCGGTATGCATGCAGTATTTGTTTTCGATATATGGGAGGAGAGAGATGCAGTAAAAATCTCGTCTAGTTCTCTATCGTATGAAGTTAGTGGAGCTTTTATAGTGGGTAATTTTTCTCTGGTGGGTAGTACAGAATAACGATGATAGAATGTTGGGTCGATAGACGTGAATCTGCCCTGAGGGATGTGGGTCTGTAGTACCTGCTTGTAGTTTGGAGAAACACCACAATGCAGTAGCAAAATCCGCGTCCTTCCCCCAGTTCCTGTACTGTCTTTTATAATACCTCATGTTGCAGGAGCAGGCTTCGCTGTCGAATGGTCAAAACACAGTTCTGTCGAAGTAACTCAGATTAACGTGTTTCTACACGGATTGCAGAAGGTGGTAGATATAGCATTCTCCGACTTCTACTCAGCTCCGACTTACATTGGAACAATCACATGTGCAAAGCTGCAGGGATGGCAGCGCAGACTCTGAGGGGTAGTAGCAAAATGCATAGGGGCTACCTAAAACCGCGTTGGAGCTTTACTGTAGCAGATAGGTTAGAGAGGTGACTTGTTTCGAGATATGAGAGTGCCACAAATGTGATTCACTAGTGGCTGTAATCATTAAAGATCTTCTCCATATGATCCAACGCAGGTATGTGGTTGAATGGAATGACTTGATTCCAAATCATAGACATCATTTCTACTGAAAGTGTAGCGCTAGAGATCTGAAAAGCTAGTGTACATTTCTTACGACCTCAATCAGCAAACCATCTACTACTGTTTGTGATCCTTCTCAATCAATCATTGCCTATAGCTCAGTGGGTAAATAGCAGAACCTCTGACATGGCATCGAGACATAATGCGTTACAAATAGTGGAAAAATATCTAGTGGCGGCGGCCTGAGGGAGTTGCAAATACCGGTTTCATACGATGCTCCTTAGCAGAATCACTTTCTAAATTCGGTAATTTTATTACGAGGTTGCACCGTCGGCGACGTGTAACGGCAATGCTGGTGTGATAATATACACTCCAGTGATCACCGTCTGTGTGCAGTGTCACGGTATTTGCTGGAAAAATCACGTAATTCGTAGTTAATGCCATAAGTGGATTTATAAAGCCAGTATAGATTTTAACATGGATACTTGTGTGCACATGTAGAACCAAGAACGCTTGTGATGGTATAATATGGTTGCGTTTTTTAACATATAGCGGTTTGTAAGACTATTACGTCTCTCTTTCTAAGACATGCGTGTAGCACTCGCAAGATGAACTTTTGTTAGTTTTCGGTCAGTATTATCAGTTATTGACGAAGTATTACATTTAGTAGTAGAGGGTGCGTGATAGGATTGCCTTGAGCATCAGGCTTATGAACTGTGTGTTTGTGTTCCGACATGTGCAAAGGAAATGACTATGTCCATTCATAAGGAAGGTATGGGTTTGACGTGGAATACTGTGATAGCAAAGGGAAGAGTATTTCAAGTCATAAGAATGGTACAGATATTTCTATTTCCAGAGCCACATCAGCAGGGTTTATTTCCGCTACTTTGCTCATTTTCGTATGTCATTCAACTGAGACCTCGATCGTAAAATTTAAAATATATATGAAGCTGGTATTCTAGGATGATTCTGCTATATGTACTTGGAGTGCAGCGCCGGTGACCTGTGGCGGAGATGATTCACGTTTCTGGCTAACTGTAGGATGTGTCCACATGGAGAGGCCAGTTGGGGTACAGGACTGTAGCTGACTTTACTGTGTCGTCCTCTAGACGGCTGAATGGCGAACTAATACTTAGTATGTGTTGGACAGCTTTCGTGATCGCATGGAAATTTGAGAAAAATTCAATATGGATGTATGTTTGCACAAGACCATTATTCCCTCCTATGTAAACTGTCCAGTTGACTGCTTCTGTACATTTCGCGCCTTTATTTAGTTGAGCGGACATCGACTATGGTGTGTGCATCTTGCAGGTGAAAGACAGGTGGAAGACATGTTTGCTGGTTGCTGAGAAACACCTTAGTTGACTTTGTAAATTATAGGGATGATTTGGAATCTGTTACATCACCGAAATCGGTATTTGCGAGTGGAAATATCAGTTTCCTTCTTTTTTTTCGAGTTTTCACATAAAGGTCTTCACAGATGGGGTAAGTTTGTATTTGCTCAAAGGTTTACAGCAAGCTCCACCTCGCTGAAGTTTCGGGTTTGTAGAGAAATAATTCCCAATCTATATCTTCAGAATTATGTTGCATGACGATATTGCTATTTGCTTGATATCGAAAAGTATCGTGTACATGGTATAATATTCTGGCAAACAATGTGAAAAATACGTATGTTCTTGTAATCCCAAAGTCTGGAGATGGGTGTAGAAAAGAAAGTAAGCAAGCAGGTCGGGGCCGAAAGCAGTAATGCTTTTGTGCCGAGGGGGGACCAAACCCGAATTTGTAGAACAGTTCTGAGAGTGACTTCGGTCCACTGAGGGTGCTCTGGTCAAGCGTCGGGAGTGGATGACTGCCCGACCTCGTGGGAAGTATCTAGTGCAGTGAGGAGTATACCTATGGTGCATGTGGACCTATGGTGCATGTGATTATGCTGTCTGTCTTCGTGGTATATGTGCGAATGTCTGGCCGCCAACAGCTACACCAATGATGTAAAAGGAGCGATTTTGTATGGTGCAGAATACGAATTTTATGTTTGTTACATCGACATAGTACACGGTGATATATGGCCGGGTTGCAGATTGGTTTCACGCTCTAATATTCAAGCTCCCGTCCTCAGTGGCAGAGGAGTGTAATTGAGATAGAGTCTTTCCATATTTGACGATCTGTAGGCCACTTTGCAGGGATTAATATGGTAATCTGTACAAAATAGTTTTTGCCGCTGAAAGTCTCGTCTGCAGAAAGGAAAAAAGGCACACAATGCTTCCACACTGATGGCATCAGTAGTTCAGCGAGTAAATTCAATAAGAGCCAATCATAATGCTGCATTCATTAACAAGACATCCTTTGTGCCAGGACGTAGGAGTGTCTACAAACTGATCCAAAAAAGATGGAGGCTAGGTATGTATGGAAAGTTCTGAGAAAGCAAGTGTTCAAAGACAGGTTGAAGCAGACCATCCATCTCTGGCGGGGATGCTGTCACTCATCCACCACTCTGGCATTAGGACACCTCCAGACGAGTAGCTGTAGGATACCGAAAATTCGGGCCATTTTCACTTCTGTAAGACAGTGCTTCGAATTCTGCTTGCGTAAGTGTTCTGATTTCCCCCCATATGTGCTTAGACAGTGCTCTATTTCCAAACAACAAGAATGCTTTTATGATTAACGGTGTTTTTGCAAGCGTGCACAGACATGATGATGGCTTTTAGCAGTGAGGATGTTTAATGTTTCCAAGACGTATGTTGACAGCAGGACCGACATTTCGCGGTGATTCATCAGCCACGCTGGGCAGGTAAGCACGCGTGCATGGCTAGATGCAGCTCACATGTCCCATTAGGATAGCTAGGAACAATGCACCCTGTGCTATTCTGGTAATCATTGGAATAGATTTCTATAGCGTTGGGCCCGCAGCTCTGTGCTACTGCACTAGCAACAGTTTCTAGGTGAACATGTATTTCGACAGGTATTTCTTGTGTGTCAAGTATGAAACGCATGCCATCACCTCATCCCTGTGGGGCCTGAACTGACATATGTGCATGGTTCGACAGCTGACAGCTGCGTCGTCACTTCGCAGGGTCTCCCAGTGCATCCTGACTCCTGGGAGCGTGTGCGATAGTGTCTTGTGCGGTCCAGTGAGCAGGGCACGGCAGGATGTGTTTTTTATTAGCGATCTTTTGTTTAAACTATATTCGGTCGATTTCACTGACCAATAGGATGCTGCAAATTAAAAGAAAACTACCCTGTACATGTGAAGAATATCAATTTAATTAATTTGCATAAATTTTTTATATCAGTATGGTGTTAGCAGTACAATAGTTATGGGGAAGGTGTGTGTGAGTGGGTGACATGGAGCAGAACAGAAGGTTACTTTGCACGATTTTTTATGTAAAACGCAGTGCAATAGTTTAAGGGGGTGTGTGACAAAGAAGAATGCGTCAGAAATGGAATTCAAATGCATGTGAAATTCGAAAAGTGTACCAGAAAATGGTGGGAGGACATAACTAATTACTTAATTTGGTATCAAAGGTGGTAAAATAGTTTAAGGAAATGGCGATGACGTGGGAAACTACTTAACAGAACAATAGGTCAAGTGTCGACACAAGGCCAAACATTAGATTAAGACACCTAGAGTACAGTGGTGAACATCGGTTATGCAACAAGTTTGCCCCAGAGTTGTTTGCGTCTCTGCACATCACATCAATATACTGCATTATGTACGAGTAGTTTGCAGGTCTGTAGACAATTTACTGCCACCCCAAGCACATCAGGGTGAGTGTTTAGTACCAATGTAATAAATACACTATGTCAAATCCATTCCTAAATAAATTGTTCCGAAATAAATAAAATACACTTCTTCCTGTCTCCAGCAGCCCGGCACAGGCTGAATCCTTTACCCACCATTTAACCCCTCCAGACTGCCATCTTGGATTATGTCACGGGAGAGATGACAGTGCCCTCTGGTAGTGGTACTGTGTACTAGGTAAGCTCTAATTGTTTAAATAAAGACTGCATGCAAAATAAAGACTTACATTCATCCTAGCCAGCACAGGCTGAGTCCTTTTCCCACCAGTTCCTAGGAAGAGGTGGCGGTCGGATGACTTCGGCTAGTGGAGGTAGTCCAAGTGACCTATTTTCGCGCCATTTTCTTAGGTTAGTGGAGGTAGTCGTAGTGTGTTGCATTGTCCTGCTGAGGGTGGTGAGGGGGGGGGAGGGGATTGGGTTAATTAATTGATCAATTTAATTTAGTAGTCAGTCAAATTGATAAGAGTGAGATGGGCTATTTGAGTAACTCAGACCTGGAAGTGTACCTGTAGCAGCGAGGGGTGAGGTTTCCTGAGGGATGGGGAGGTGGGTGGGGGGAGGGGGTGCTGAGGAACTATAGGTTAAGTGCTGTCAATGAAAAGGAAGGATCCTTTTAGTAGAACAATAGGTTTAGGACCTCTCAATCAAAGAAGAACTACAGGTTAAGTACCTGTCAGTCAAAGGAGAACAATAGGTTTGCCCCAGAGTGCATACCTGCCCCTGATGTTCGCAACCACCACCAACAAAATAGACCACAAACGGCTTTGGTCTACTACTTACGATTACCTTCCGATTTGCAACTTCCAAGAGCTTGAAACCATGAAAGCTAGGGAGTACCGTAAATAGTTTGGGTCTGATTTGGGGGCTCTTGCGTAGATCAAGTTTACTGGTACCACGTTGGAGCCATAAGGTCTCGAGCAAATGACGGAATAAGCGCGTCTTTATAGAGCAGGTCAGTAGTCCCGGAACAGTTCATACAAGCTAGCAATTGAGAGGTCGGCGCAAAGTGTTTGGAAGAACCTTACCAGAATACGGGAGATGTTAGCGAGGAGCCTATAATAGCACACAGGAATAGTTAAAAATGCGCTGGACGTAGTTCTTGAGGGTTAAGGAAAGATGAAAATGTACGATACGAAAGATTAAAATGTACGATGGATGTAGCAGTGATCAACAGATGAAAAGATTAGTGCGAAATGAAAGAGCTTGCCTTAAACACTGATAATGTTAAAAATTTAATAGGGAAGAACATTGAAGAGGAGGAATACAAGGTCTTAAAAGAACTGACACGAGTCAGAGAGGAGTTAAGTTCCTGGCTTATCTGCCGTATCAAGGGAGCTACTCCCCGGTATAATTTGTCTGCTGATGTAAGCTGTAATCAGTAGTCACTACACTGATGCCTTGGGGATGAGCCACCAATTCTGCGGTCAGTGAGCAGACGCGGCTGTTAGTTATATGCAGCTGTGACACCACAGATATCACCCAGATGCACCACGAAGTTGACAAGAGGGTGATTGCCGCTACTCTGCTGCGTGAGGGACCTGCCTCGCAAACATGGTGGTAACGTGCCATAACTTCGCGACAAGCATATAAAATCACTTCACTACACACTGACTGTCTCCTGGACCAATAAACTCTGAGGTAGAAATCTTATACAGCGCAAAAACTTCTTGTTTCTCTATCAAATCCACATATTCTATGTACTGCGTAGTGGCGTAAAGTCAAAATATCATGAAATGCATTTTTAATTATTTACACTGATGGAAAAATGTGATGTTACCGCCCATGTTACCGTCTTGAGTTGCTGATTAAATCCTTTATTTACACAACTAGTTTCGGACGATTGACCATCGTCAGCTTCACAGCATCAAGTCAAGTGAAACAGAAAATTATTACCGTCGGATGGTAGAACCATGAATTAGACACTTATCATGTCGAAGTGTAAATTACAGCGTAAATCTGTAATTTATATTACGATATGATAACAGCGTTAAATTCATGGCTTTATTATCTGACGGTAATGGTTTTATATTTTTGCCTAACATCATGCTATGAATACTTTTATGAACCTGATGATGGTCAGTCGACCGAAGCTGGTCGTCTAAATAAAGAATTTTGTCAGCAGCTCAAGTAGGTAAAATGACATTTTTCAATTGTTTACGAGTTCTGGGGCACCACCTCGTGAAAATATATTTGCACTGAGGTTACATCCAAACAATTTAAATATCCCTTTCAGACAGCACGTTGCAGCTTCAAAATTGCTTGTTGTACATTAGCGCAGGACACCTAATGATGACAACTAAATCAAAATATTATCAGACTGCACATATTGCTTTAATTATATTTATTTTTGTTGCGTTACAATTGACTTAATCACCGAACTACTTCGCTCGTTACAGTGTCTGGAAGGCGTTCGTACTGCAAATAGAAGTCATGGTAAATGCACCTAAAATAAGCGTGAAAAGTATAAAATCTTTAAGCTCGCGTCCTTAGTTAGCTGATTACGTGTGCTGTTGTCAAAGAGTGTTATACCACATATTTCACTACTTTCTGTGGTCTAGTTAAATTCATTAGAGGGTAATGCAGATCGTTTTTCCTTCTAGTGTTGTACTTTTGAATACCTCTGTTACTGTCAAATTCAGATGGAGTGTTGATAAATTTCATGAGTGAATAACTATACTGTCGAGCTAAGGTTAATATTACAGCGGCTTCAACAGATGCCTGCAAGAAGCACATATGTTAACCCCCACATATTCCTAATTAATTTGTTTTGTGCAATGAATACTTTTTGCCTAAGGTGAGGAGTTACCCTATAAAATTGTGACATAAGGTATCAGTTGATGAAAATGTGGAAAATACTTAACTTACTGATGATATAAGCAATTATTGTTACGGCAAAAGTAACCAAATCTAAATGTTTTAGCAGGTTTACTAAATAGTTTTTTCGACTTAAGTTTTGATCTGTATGCACAACAATGAACTTACATCTATCTCCTTTTTTCCTTGTTGGTATGCTAGGTTAAAAGGAGATGGAATATTTCTGACACAAAACTGGATAAGCTGTCCACCTGCCTAGCCGTCTGCACAGTACCTTACAGTCAGTGAGAAACAAGTATGCCGGTCACGCCTTCACGGGATTCACCTCGCAGACACCCCGAGGTGTCTGATTCTTAGTGCGACACATGTTGTCCTTAATTACCCGTACGACTCATCATCAGATGCTTGCCCAACTGCTCCTCTTTCCGGACGCGAGATACTTCCCGCAAGCAAAGACGAACTCTGTGAGCTGGATTTGTAGACACGCAGCACACTACTTGTTTGCTGATGGCGAGAAAAGTATCTTAGATTTTCGGCAGTTCCTTAATGAACGCCACTGTGCAGTTGTCCGCAGTCCAAAATACAGACAACTTTTCTCCAATTTCTTCTGCAGTGTCTTTCTCCCACTCCCGAGTTGGGGTGTTCCTGCCATTGAGAGCTGATCGTCGTCTTTCTACACTTAGAACCGATGTATCTCTGGTCTTCGGAATGTTGTTCTCGGAAAAAATATACGTCGCGAGATGCTGCTTGATAACGTGGGACGTACTCATTCATCGCTAAGCAAACGTCAACATGCACAGTTCGAACAATGTGATGGTTGGACGAAAACGCGGAAACACCAAAAACACTACACATTATCATCCCTAATACTGTGTAGGAAACCTTTTGGCGCTCGTAACAGCTTCCACACACCTCAGAACGAACAAATACAGGTCCTGTATGGTTTTGAAGGGAATCTTATACCACTCTTCCTGCAAAATAGGGGCGAGTTCTGGTAACGATGATGGAGATGGAAAGCGGTCGCGCACTCTTCTCTCCAAATAAGGCCACAAAGGCTCAATAGTTCTGAGATTTGGTGGTTGCAGTGTCCGCAGGAGATGCGGCCATTCATCCTCTTGCTCGCAAAACCTGTCCTGGACGGTGCGACCTGCGTGAATAGGGGCCTTGTCTTGGAACACAGCATCACAATTGCAGAATAAACATTGTACTTTGGGAAGGACTTGACCAGTCAAAAAAGTCACATAATTGTGCTAGTAATGTGACTTTTCAGACTAACCATGGGCCGGTGTGGCCGAGCGGTTCTACGCGCTACAGTCTGGAGCCGCGTGACTGCTACGTTCGCAGGTTCGAATCCTGCCTCGGGCATGGATGTGTGTGATGTCCTTAGGTTAGTTAGGTTTAAGTAGTTCTAAGTTCTAGGGGGCTGATGACCTCAGCAGTTAAGCCCCATAGTGCTCAGAGCCATTTGAACCTTGGTTCGTGGAGGGTAGGGATGGGATATGGTGGCCAGGCCTCGGGCTGCGACGCCTGTCCACTTTGCCCCCACATCCCTTTGAGCGCCGGGAACGTTCCTTAAAAAGTAAAAAAAACCGTGGTAATGTGTTTGCCTAACATGCAGCGGGCCCGTGTTCGATTCCCGTCAGGGTCGGATATTTTCTCTACTCGCGGACTGGACGTCGTTGTGATCATTGTATCATCATCATCATCATCGATATGCAAGTCACCCAGTGTGGCGTCACCTGAAATAAGACTTTCAAGCCGGCGGCCGAACTTCCCCAGACAGAGCCTCGCGGCCAACAATCCCAGATGATCATTTCATTTTTTACTGGATAAGCGTCATTTTTGTGTCCAAAGCTTAAAGCTAGTCTATTTGTGCAAAACCATCAGTAATTTTAACAAAAACATCATTTTCTGTTTCTTTCCGTTTCTTACAAGGAGACGGCACGACCGTGGGGTCGAGGATTTGTCCACAATTTTGTGTGCTGAAAGAGGATCCCTAACACCTGACCTGGTTAAAATATTAGGACGCACTACTCGGAAAATCCCGAGAAAAATCAATCCAAGGATTCTTAGGTGCCGTATGAGTGTAAAATGTTAATCCATTGCCGAACCGCCGTTTGGCCTACATGGTTAGCGTTCGGACCTCTATGCCAGAGGTCTCAGGTTCGATTCCTCCTCCGGCAATTTTTTTTTTCTTCTGTTGCTTGCAAAATTGCAGCGCATTGTTACAGGAGAATCGTGAAATTAATTCCCGGGAAGATTGTACAAAAATTCATTCTATAATTCACCATCAATGATCGTTACCAATATTCCGAGACATGATTCAATATTCCTGGTTTGCATCAAAATTATCAGAAACTCAAAACATTTTCGTAAATGTTAATGGGGCATGTTTTTGTACAGATTTATTGCAAACGCCCTGTGATCGTAAAAAATCCGCATTTATATGTTGCTCAAGATGTCGCAAAAACTATTGCTTTGTTTGTTTCTACGATAATTACGGCTGTGGTTCTTGTTTATAATTATTATATGTATAAAAATTGAATGTTTCCCAGTCGACTTTGCTATTCTGATTAAAAACCCAATGTTTCTCCTCATATACTTTACAATAAAAAATGGAAAACCCACCCCCATGAATTGTGTTGTTGGACAAAAAGAAAATAAATTTTATTCAGTAATGCACCTAATTTGTTAAAGATAATGTAGGTTTGGGAAACTTTCTGAATAATTGGTGGAATAACAAAAGAAAATGAAACAGAAGAAAAAAAGTGCCGGAGGAAGAATCTAACCCGAGACCTCTGGCGTAATAGTCCGAGCTCTAAGCATCTAGGCCAGACGGCGGCTCGACAATACACTAAAATTTTATACTCATGCGGCACCTAAGAAACTTTGGATCGATTTTTCCCGGGATTTTCCGGGTAGTGCGTCGTAATATTTCAACCACGTTAGGTTTTAGGGGTCCTCCTTCACCACACAAAATTTCGGACAAACCCCCGACCCTACCGTCGTGCCGTCTCCTTGTTAGTGAAAATGAGAAAATCAGAGGTTTATATTTGAATGGTACCGCCCCCTCACCCTACTGCCAAGGCAAATTCCGTGGAGCACAACAGACAGCTGGGTGAAAGCGCCCAGATACACGACGACTTATCTCTTTAGTGCCCCTGGCGGCGTCTTTGTCTAGGAAACGCCAACGGTATTCACCCGCGAGAGACACAGGTAGTTGCATGTGTTTCATAAAATGACCTCATGTGTCGCTTGCGCTCTTAGTCCCTCTTCCGCTGTGTTAGTGCAGGCGCCGTCGGCCAATTTCCTCCGCTTCGTTCCCTCCTCTCGTGCCGCGCTTTATTTTTATTATGTCGCAGAATGTGGACGTGCTAACGGTGCCGGTGCGGATCACGGAAAGTTGTCCGGGAGCACGAGAGACAATTAAAGCAGCGGCGTGCGGCGAATCTGGGGCAGCGAGGCGAGGCAGGTGAGCTGGCAGCGCCGGCTGACCCCAAAGCTGGTATATGGGAGGGGGGGGGGGGGGGGGGGCACCGCGTGGTCACTGGGCCACCCACTTGTCAGCCGGCGGGACGGCGGGCCCGAGGGTCGTTCAGCAGGTAATGCAACACTATTTCCCGAAAGAAGGTTGACTTTATTCGAGACTCCAATGTTGTTGTTGTCAGTCCTGAGACTGCTTTGATGCAGCTCTCCATGCTACCCTATCCTGTGCAAGTTTCTTCATCTTCCACTACTTACTGCAACCTACATCCTTCTGAGTCTGCTTAGTGTATTCATCTCTTGGTCTCCCTCTACGATTTTTACCCTCCGCGCTGCCCTCCAATGCTAAATTTGTGATCCCTTGATGCCTCAAAACATGTCCTACCAACCGATCCCTTCTTCTAGTCAAGTTGTGCCACAAACTTCTCTTCTCCCTAATTCTATTCAATACCTCCTCATTAGTTACGCGATCTACCCACCTTATCTTCAGCATTCTTCTGTAGCACCACATTTCGAAAGCTTCTATTCTCTTCTTGTCCAATCTAGTTATCGTCCATGTTTCACTTCCATACATGGCTACACTCCATACAAATACTTTCAGAAACGAATTCCTGACACTTAAATCTATACTCTATGTTAAAAAATTTCTCTTCTTCAGAAACGCTTTCCTTGCCATTGCCAGTCTACATTTTATATCCTCTCTACTTCGACAGTCACCAGTTATTTTGCTCCCCAAATAGCAAAACTCCTTTACTACTTTGAGTGTCTCATTTCCTAATCTAATTCCCTCAGCATCACGTGACTTAATTCGACTACATTCATTTATCCTCTTTTTCCTTTTATTCATGCTCATCTTATATCCTCCTTTCAAGACACTGTCCATTTCGTTCAACTGCTCTTCCAGGTTGCTGTGTCTCACAGAATTACAATGTCATCGGCGAACCTCAAAATTTTTATTTCTTCTCCATGGATTTTAATTCCCACTCCGAATTTTTCGTTTCTTTCCTTTACTGCTTGCACAATATGTAAATTGAATAACATCGGGGAGAGGCTACAACCCTGTCTCACTCCCTTCCCAACCACTGCTTCCCTTTCATACCCCTCAACTCTTGTAACTGCCATCTAGTTTCTGTACCAATTGTAAATAGCCTTTCGCTCCCTGTATTTTACCCCTGCCACCTTCAGAATTTGAAAGAGTATTCCAGTCAACGTTGTCAAAAGCTTTCTCTAAGTCTACAAATGCTAGATACGTAGGTTTGCCTTTCCTTAATCTTTCTTCTAAGTTAAGTCGTAAGGTCAGTATTGTCTCACGTGTTCCAATATTTCTATGGAATCCAAACTGATCTTGCCCGAGGTCGGCTTCTACCAGTTTTTCCATTCGTCTGTAAAGAATTCGCGTTAGTATTTTGCAGCTGTGACTTATGAAACTGATAGTTCGGTAATTTTCACATCTGTCAACACCTGCTTTGCTTGGGATTGGAATTATTATATTCCAATACAACATATTATTCCCCACTCTTTTTGACTACAGCACTATTTATCAACGTAATCTCCGTTCAATGCGACGGCCTTACCCCACATTACTGGGAGGGCCTGTATGGTACCACTCTACTTTTCGACGTCGGAGCGAACGTCTGGCTGTTTCATCAGTAACCTCCCCATCATCCACGTACTGCTTCCCGCGGAGTGCATCCTTCATTGGGCCAAACAGCTGTAAATCGGGAAGTACGAGATCTGGCCAGTAGGGTGGATGAGGGGCAACAGAGCAATGAAGTTCTGTGAGCGCCCATCGGGTGCGCTGACTTATGTGACACCTTGCGTTGTCATCAGTTGCGTTTTTGGGTCAACAATCACGCTTAAGTTGCTTCTTCCATTTCCTGCGTGTAGCACAATGCACTTCAGAGCTGATCGTTGCACCATGAGAGAGCACATCAAGCAGAATAACCCATTCAGAGCCTCAGACGTCCGTCGCTGTCAGTCCTCCGGCTGAGTTTTGATTCCGCTTCGAAGTGATGAACCCATGTTTAATCGCTGGTGACGATGTTTGACAAAAAATTGTCACAATCAGCCTCGTAACGCGCTACAATTCCGCTCAGATGGTCCTTCGTTGCCCTTTATTATCTTCTTTTAGGTGTCGAGGAACCCAGCGACCACACACCTTTGACTAACCCAATTAGTCGACGACGGTTGAGGCGTAGCGCCGCATACTGATCCTGCCTTGGAGGCGGTTAAGTGGGAAATGTGTCTCAGAGCTGGAGAGTGGCAGATGGTGACGTGAGACTGGACGCGCACGTAGTTTATGTATCAGCCGATAGAGGACAATATTGAATAGGGGAACTGTGATTTTAGTTTCGATTGTGCCCACTAGAGTGCACTAAAGTAATAGAATGTTTTTCATAAAGTGTTCTAGTACTTTCATAAAATATTATTATTTCTTTTTGTGTACGAGGTGCATTTAAGTTCTAAGGCCTCCGATTTTTTTTCTAATTAACTACTCACCCGAAATCGATGTAACTGGCGTTACTTCTCGACGTAATCGCCCCGCAGACGTACATATTTTTCACAACGCTGACGCCATGATTCCATGGCAGCGGCGAAGGCTTCTTTAGGAGTCTGTTTTGACCACTGGAAAATCGCTGCGGCAATAGCAGCACGCCTGGTGAATGTGCGGCCACGGAGAGTGTCTTTCATTGTTGGAAAAAGCCAAAAGTCACTAGGAGCCAGGTCAGGTGAGTAGGGAGCATGAGGAATCACTTCAAAGTTGTTATCACGAAGAAACTGTTGCGTAGCGTTATCTCGATGTGCGGGTGCGTTGTCTTGGTGAAACAGCACACACGCAGCGCTTCTCAGACGTTTCTGTTGCAGTGCAAGAAGGAATTTGTTCTTCAAAACATTTTCGTAGGATACACCTGTTACCGTAGTGCCCTTTGGAACGCAATGGGTAAGGATTACGCCCTCGCTGTCCCAGAACATGGACACCATCATTTTTTCAGCACTGGCGGTTACCCGAAATTTTTTTGGTGGCGTTGAATCTGTGTGCTTCCATTGAGCTGACTGGCGCTTTGTTTCTGGATTGAAAAATGGCATCCACGTCATCCATTGTCACAACCGACGAAAAGAAAGTCCCATTCGTGCTGTCGTTGCGCGTCAACATTGCTCGGCAACATGCCACACGGGCAGCCATGTGGTCGTCCGTCAGCATTCGTGGCACCCACCTGGATGACACTTTTCGCATTTTCAGGTCGTCATGCAGGATTGTGTGCACAGAACCCACAGAAATGCCAACTCTGGAGGCGATCTGTTCAACAGTCATTCGGCGATCCCCCAAAACAATTCTCTCCACTTTCTCGATCACGTCGTCAGACTGGCTTGTGCGAGCCTGAGGTTGTTTCGGTTTGTTGTCACACGATGTTCTGCCTTCATTAAACTGTCGCACCCACGAATGCACTTTCGACACATCCATAACTCCATCACAACATGTCTCCTTCAACTGTCGATGAATTTCAATTGGTTTCACACCACGAAAATTCAGAAAACGAATGATTGCACGCTGTTCAAGTAAGGAAAACGTCGCCATTTTAAGTATTTAAAACAGTTCTCATTCTCGCCGCTGGCGGTAAAATTCCATCTGCCGTGCGGTGCTGCCATCTCTGGGACGTATTGACAATGAACGTGGCCTCATTTTAAAACAATGTGCATATTTCTATCTCTTTCCAGTCCGGAGAAAAAAATCAGAGGCCTTAGAACTTTAATGCATCTCGTATGTAAAATGTTATAAATGTGTTTTAGCAATATGAATGATGCGTGAGTGTGGATTAATGTTAATATGAAGATAATTGTTTAACGAGTTATGTAGTAGGATTTAGTGTGGGAACATTTCGAAGAAGTATGGATATGAACAAAGGGGATTTTTGTAGAATAGATTTGTAAAGTAAGTTTATGGTAAAGGGAAAGTTAATTCAGGTATAAACAACAATAGTAAATAACTTTTTGCATAAACTAAACTTTAGTATATTAGATAATTACGTCGGTAAAAAGTGCAGTCGTTAGGTTTACTATTTTGCCATTTGTTGTTGATGAAAAGCGCGGACTGACGCGGGAGAGTGTTGTTTTGCTATTGGCTATTGAGTAAACTGCCCAATGGTAAAGCAATACTCTTCGCGCGCCTTTCTCTGCTGGTAGAGAAGAGTTAGAGAATTCTAGAGAGGAGTCGGAGCCTAGCCATGAAACAGATCGGACGTGTGTAGTAGTAGTTCCGATGGAAATGATAAGTTGCCGGATCTAGCAGTGTTTGATACATCAAAAGTGTTGTAAAGTGACGGCATAATTATTCCTATGTGTGTGTAGAAATTTCGGAATTTTTAACTGAATTGTGTGACGAGAAAAGACATATTCCGCGTGGCGTACTGAGCAGGTCGGTGGCTAAAAACTGTGACTGCATTTGGTACCAACAGACTTAATATTTGGCGAGCATTCTCAATCCAAAACAATCAGTATTTTTGTAGCTATTACGTTTTTGGGAAATGCAACGTGACTGAAAGGGATTGTGAGTGACTGTTAAGACTAGCACGGGCTTGGCAGTGATACTTGTTCACCCAAGTTTCAAAATACATTAATTGAGGACAAAATTTCCAACCTTTCATTTCGTGTTTCTTCCGAAACGTAGATTAATGATTTTAATTGCAACCTGGTTGATGTCAAATTACAGTAGGTTTCACTCGGCTTTCCTACTGACGATCTGCTGAGACAATGTTCACAGGTAGCCGCAGATTCGTCGTAAAGGGACGGAAAAAACAGCGCCGCCGCAAGGTGTCAGTACTACCAACAGAGACGTCTAGCTGTGCAGCGAGGTGTTTGACTGTGATCCTCGATCACCTCGAACGAGAGTGTCCGCACGTTCCGACATTGCAGGAGTCACAGCCGCGTGCGGCCGCCCGGAACGCAAAGGATGGGACAGGTTTGCAAGACCTTGTGGCGACGATGACAGACGCCTCGCCCAACGACTCACCGTGCTTTTATTTACTGCCAGCGCTCCGTAGACCTTCCACAAGGACCTATGAAAGTCTTCGATGCTCTGGTTTTCCGCCAAAAGAAACTACAGCTCTCTGATTCAAACCGAGCCCCTACTATGCCGAAGCGAAAAGATGAGGAAACTTATCGATTTGGAAGGCCGCCGTTTGCAGGGACGATTATGAATACTGGCCTATGATTTAAATGGCATGAGAGACAACGGAAGGAATAAAATTAAGGAACATTTACTTCTCAATTCCTACTGAGTAATCTAGTCTGCCGGCCGAGGTGGCCGAGCGGTTCTAGGCGCTACAGTCTGGAACCGCGCGACCGCTACGGTCGCAGGTTCGAATCCTGCCTCGGGCATTGATGTGTGTGATGTACTTAGGTTAGTTAGGTTTGAGTAGTTTTAAGTTCTAGGGGACTGATGACCTCAGAAGTTGAGTCCCTAGTGCTCAGAGCCATTTGAACCATAATTAGTCTATCCTGAATGGATGTTGTTCCTAGTTTTCTGTGTTAGATCTCCAACAAAACAAGGGCAGTTATAAATACGTATTCAAGAAACTAGGGTTTGTGTCTTACACGTATGAGCGAAAAGGCGTTAAGTTTTCGATCAATAATTGAATAACTTACGGAGTCGCAGATAGTGAGATTAATTTATCTTTCAATAAGCTTTTCACTTTCGCTTCTAGTTTAATATTTCGTAGTACGTACTTTTATTTTTGTATGGGATAATTTGATCTATGTGGAATCCTGCCGACTCGTGTCATATAGGGTTTCTTGGAAGCTGTTTTTCGGATAGCTGGACAACATACAAGCAAATCATATTAATGGAATTTATTACAGTAATTTTATTGACAATACTTGCGTTTCGACAATGAAGTGTCGCAAGCAATTAGCAACATGCAAATAATCAATGTCCTCCGCTATATACAATTTCCCTGCAAGCAATTAATATAAGGCACTAGTGTCAGCTAAATAGATGGGATGAGCGTCATATTCTAGTGCGTCTTTTGCTACCCGTCTTCTAGTGCGGCCGAGGCTCGCTGGAGCGGCGGTTGTATTCTCTTCGGCTAGAGACCGCTCGTGTCGTTGTGCGGTCCTAGTTGTCGTACAGTTGGCTGATGTCGTCTCACAGCCTTCTCTGCGGTTACTTGCACGCCGACGTGCCGGCGCTTGGTGTTACGCTGGAACAATCTACCTTACTTCCACCGTTTTATCTTATTTTTCATTCAACTAGATACGACTTGAATGACTGTAATGTCCAACATCCAAACTTCCTGGCCGATTAAAATAGGGTGCCGGACCGAGACTCGAACTCGGGACCAGGAAGTTTCATATCAGCGCACACTCCACTGCAGAGTGAAAATCTCATTAAGGGAACATCCACCAGGCTGTGGCTAAGCCATATCTCCGCAGTACCTTTCTTCCAGGAGTGATAGTTCTGCAAGGTTCGCAGAAGAGCTTCTGTGAAGTTTTGAAGGTAGGACACGAGGTACTGCAAAATTGAAGCTGTGAGGACAGGTCGTGAGTCGTGCTTTGGTAGCTCAGTTGGTGGGTTAGCTGCCCTCTGTAATAAAAAATTGAGTCAACGGCTCAACACTGTACTCAGCACTGTACTTGAACGGGTTGTTCTGGGACATCCGCACCGAACAAATGCAACCAACAACATCGAACAAAATGAGAACCAAAAAAAAGTTGGTAGAGCATTTACCCGGGAAACGCAAAGGTCCCGAGTTCGAGTCTCGGTCCTGCACACAGATTAATTCTGCCAGGAAGTCACATATCAGCACACACTCCACTGCAGAGTGAAAATGTCCAACATCATTTGAACTAGCCACTTCATTTTCGCATTTTGTTTGTATCAGCAGGAATGAAAGTCCTTACGAACGTCATTTGCATCTTTTAAGTCACGTTTTATCAGATATTTGACGTCATTTACTACGCGCAAACACAGTGTTCGCCTGAAAATGGCGGCTTCAGTGCGGGCACGCTTCGCTAGCCATGGTGAGTCAGTGCTTGGAACGCATCCCTATTACGGATGCCATTTTGAAGGTTAGGTATAACGCTGCCACCTGTCGGGACTTCATGGAACAATAGGGGCTGAAGCGGGAATATTCCGCTATTTACCACAACAAATCCTGCATTTTTCAATCGAAACTGGCAGAAATTTTTTTGCATTATTTATTGATCGCCACTCGTATTACACAGGTTTAATAAAAACAAATGTCAATTAATAACAAGACTTTGCTCTGTTCCTATTATATTCTGCCAACCCTACCCAGGGAGGGGCATTCTCCTCGAGTACACCGAAAGGGCTACATTTATTACAATTTTCCAAGCTAACAAGCCGTGGATGAACACATTTTCAGGATAAAAACAACATGTCATCCGTTCTTCTTCAACGAGTCAGTTGCCGCAGTGGTTAGCACACTGGTCTCGCATTCGGGAGGACGACGGTTCGAGGCCGTGTCCGGCGATCCTGATTTAGGTTTTCCGTGATTTCCCTACAACGCTTCAGGCAAATGTCGGGATGGTTGCTTTGAAACGGCAAGACCGACCTCCTCTTCCATCCTTCCCTAATCCGAAGGGACTGATGACGTCGCTGTTTGCTCCCCTTCCATAAATCAACCAACACCAACACAGCGTTCTATTTTTTTTCTTTTTCTTGCGCCTTGTCCGCCATCGCCGCAAGGTCGGCATGGTTACTAACGGATATACCAAGGTTAATTTAAGGGCTGGCCGGATACCCTGGCTGTCGCCTGCCCGTCGCCCCACGGGACGGAGTATGTGTACCCCAACTGTGTGCGTGCAACAGTTTAGAGTGACCACCACCAAACACAACACATCCATTACACCACTGTCCGTTGCCAGAAATTAATACCGGCTTCAGGACTGTTTGCTTTCAAATCTCTATTACAACTCCCAACCCGAATACATTAAAAATACAAGGGTCGGAATAAAATATGAAAACACACGCTTTTGTGCTAGCTCAGAGTACGAGGTGCGCTGTTGTATTCGACCACGAACAGCACCTGTACAATGTCCTCGATTTGTTGTGAGTGTCAGTCATGGGCAGAACAGTGTCCATCGTAGCTGTGCTTTATATGAGTGAATCCACAACCAAGGGAGACAAAGTATTTGATATTTCAAGAGGTACCATATCCAAGATTTCTACAGCTTATAGGGAAAGCGCAAAAACATCATCCGCTAAATCACAACGGAGACGAAAATCGTGTGCTCAGTGATCGTGACTGATGATCGTTGAAGATCTTGGCGAAAAATGAGAGGCCGACAGCTACCAAGGTCACTGCAGAACTGAATGTAGTACTCTCGAACCCTTTCAGCAATAAAAGGACGCATAGGGAGCTCCACAAACAGGTAATCGCAGGGCGAGCTGAAATTGCAAAGACGCTCTTCAGTAATGCAAATGCCCGTAACAGGGAAGACTGGTGTCGAAGCCATAAAACCTGCGATATGGAGCAATGGAAGAAAGTCATTTTCGCGGAAGAGCTTTTTCACACCATTTCGAACTTCCCAAGAGTGAAACATGGCGGTGGTTCGGTGATGGTTTGTGCGGCCAGAACGCCTTAGTCTGCAAAGTCGCATTATTGGCAACGCTTATGTGACTTTTTTGACTGGTCAGGTCCTTCCCAAAGTATAACATTTCTCCTCCAACGGTGATGCTATGTTCCAAGAGACAAGGCCCCTATTCGCGCAGGTCGTATCGTTCAGGACTGGTTTTGCGAGCAAGAGGACGAATGGCCGCATCTCCCCCGGACACTGTAGCCACCAAATCTCAGTACTATTGAGCCTGTGTGGTCTTCTTTGGAGAGGAGGATCCTGACCGCTTTCCATCTCTATCATCGTTACCAGAACTCGCCCCTATTTTTCAGGAAGAATGGTATAAGATTCCCTTGAAAACCATACAGCACCTGTATTTATCCATACTGAGATGTCTGGAAGCTGTTATGAGCGTCAACAGGTTTCCTACACAGTATTAGCAATGATGATGTGTTGTGTTTTTGGTTTTTCCACGTTTTCGTCCACCCACCGCATTGTTCGAACTGTGCATGTTGACGTTTGCTGAAGCTGTCGGCACACGGACCGTGCAACCGAACGTTGAGCGTGCTGAGTTTTGGCGTCATAGCGTGGAATAGCACGTTCGGGAGTCTTTCCGAACGTGCAGAGCATTATCTAGCATGTCAGATATTCTGAGCGTGCGTCTGAGCGTTGACCAATGAGATGGCACAATGCCACCTACGTCACACGCACGCCATCTTCCATCAGTACAGAGTTGTGAGGCGCCATATTGACGTTCATTTCAAGCCTATATGTATATATGCCGTTTCTGAGCACCAGCAAATTGAGAATCACGGGAAAACCCGTTGTTAACTGCGTGATTCGTTCCAATAAAATGATGAGAAACATCATATTCGTGACAAAAGAATTATTGTAACTTGCGTATTATGAGAGTATGCTATTTGAATGCAGCGACACACTGAAGATCCACTCAAAACGCATTGTTCTTGGTACAGTTTTTTGTAATTAAATTTCAATTAGTAACATATCTACGATTAAGGTTTTCAGCAAGTGCTAACATGCTATGATTAAGTGTCGAAAGTGTGTTCTTGCTTTAGCGTAGCGAGTAGTATCACTGATCCGTATGATACCTGGGAAATGGTTCGCGACTCGACACTTCCAAATTTTTTTCCTATCATCTGTGTCTTTATTAGGTTCTGGTACTTTATTATTAGTTTAATGTAAGTATATACCAGAATATTTGATGTTATGTAAATATAAGTTCACCTCTTTTTGAGGAGTGACTTTGTTCCATTGGCTTAATCTATAGGACAGCTTGCCCTAATTGTATAGAGATATTTTGCTCCTTTTTCTTTTACGCTTCGTAATTCACATGTTGCGAAGATTCTGCTACTGGGTAGGAACAGGGATCAAGTACGGTTGACCTTGGGATTTTACTAAAATGTGGAAATGCTGAAATAATGTTTATCTTATGTGGAGAAGTATTGCAAATTTGTATCACACTGTAATGGAACTTTTATAAGCCAGTGTCCTTATTGATTGGACATGGTACTTTCCTTCTCGTGGACGATGGAGGAAACGTGCGTTTTAATAGAGCTAACGGGGGAATTTTACGCGTTCGTTTCGTAAACAGTGTGACTTGTGAATTACAAACATCCCGCAACTGCCGCTGGAGTGCGTTCCGATCGCGTATACCACGTTGGGGCCTACGTACTGTATGCACAAGTCGCATCGTTCCTGAGCGTTCAGCAGCACGCTGAACTTAGCACGCTCAACGTTGACGTTCGACAGCACGGCCCGTGTGCGGACGACTTTAGCGATGAATGAGTACGTCCCACGTTATCAAGGAGCATCTCTTCAAATTGTAAAAATGGCTCTGAGCACTATGGGACTCAACTGCTGAGGTCATTAGTCCCCTAGAACTTAGAACTAGTTAAACCTAACTAACCTAAGGACATCACAAACATCCATGCCCGAGGCAGGATTCGAACCTGCGACCGTAGCGGTCTTGCGGTTCCAGACTGCAGCGCCTTTAACCGCACGGCCACTTTGGCCGGCTCTTCAAATTGTACTAGGCGACGCATTCTTCAGTGCCACAGGCAGATGTTTTTCAAGAATCATGACGAGTTAACGAACACCTGTATCGTCTACATTACTCATGCAAGTCGTCCTAACACGTATTACATTCATTACCTCTATTCAAAACCAAAAGTTTACAATCCTCTACTGCGTATACAATTTTGCTCCTGAAGAAATGACACTCCCTGTATAAACGGTCTTTCTAAAACCTTTTCTTCAATTTCGTGTCCAAACCAACTAAAACTGATCATATTAGCGCATGTCCAATAATGTGTTGGTTGTGAGTACAGACGTCGCACAAAATGTCGTACCATGTATAGCAACTAAGGTGATCGCTTTGATGTGAAGCCTGCTGTACCACGTGAGATGCAGTACGAAAAAATGAATATAGTACACAAGTGTCACTCCTATTCTTTCAAGCAAATTAACAAGATGTGATATGCAGGATAAAAGAGACAATTTAGTGAGGACAGCGGGTAATTAACAGTTCAGTATGGCAATTAGCTTGTCGTATATGAAATATGATTCATTTTTCAAACTGAAAACGTGACTATATGCAGTCCATGCGCACTGCTGCTGGGGTGGGGTGTCTTTGGTGTCAGCCTCGGCGTCCGGTAATCAAAATAAGACCATACAGCTGAGAACCAAAAAATAACTGTCAGTCTGGGCGCCAGTTAGTGAATATGGAGAGGGGGGGACCCGTCCTTGAAGGAGGACAGCTGTGATTTCAAAGTTTGATGCCTGAAACCACGATGCCTCTAGCAGGCACCTATTGCGCCCCTCTGCATGGGGTTGATGACAAGGGACACCTCTCTTGCCTTCCTGCTTGGTAATTTCCGGCTGCAGAGCTGTCGTCATGTACGACGGTCAGTCGCGCACTTGTTTAGGTTGTGGCCAGGAAGATCATGTGTTATACCGGAGCCAAGGTAGCCTCTAAGGGCCGGCAACCCATATAACTCCACAGAGGATGAGGTTGTCTACCCAAAAGGCGTACCCAGAAGCACCAAGGTAAACACCGGTTATTTACACACAAGATAGTGGAAACAGACATTCAGAGCACTACTTCCTGCACGGGGAGCTCGAGCCACGGCATGCAGGAAGTATCACCACCCCAAAACCTGATTGGCTGGGGACAGCTATTTAGGGGCCAGAACCAGACCCGAAGTTTAGTTCACGGCGGATGCCGACCACGTGTACTGCAACCGTTAAAGATTACGTCTTCGTTTGTGAATTCGACTGTTACTAGCGTGTGAGTGTGTTAACACGACCCTTTGGTGGAAAATAAGAAGTGAATTTTTGTTTGCCTCAATTAAGAGACTTTTTCGTTATTGTTACCTTTCGTTTGTATGTTCAGTCATTAACCTTGTGAACTTACATCAATAAAAGTTGTGTTGCGAAAATTTGCGAATCGTCACTCACAACACCATGCAAGTTCTGAATGTTTCCGATGTAGACTGGTTCAGAAGCAAATCAGAGACGTCACTCTCCCTGCGGCGCCCACTGTGTTTCCTCTGTCTTATGCGTCCACGGCAGGGGTGCCTGCTGCACCCACTCTGAACCAGTCGGCACCGGCGTCGACTCCTGTCGACAAAGCGATAGACGATTTGCCTGTCGCCCCCACACCACCGCCGGAGACGGTACCAAGGGACGGTGGACGTCAGCAGACGCAAGCCTTTTTACCCGACTCCACGGTTGTTTATCATGAAGCTGTAGCAACCTACATCTACATCTACATACATACTCCGCAATCCACCATACGGCGTATGGCGGAGGGTACCTCGTACCACAACTAGCATCTTCTCTCCCTGTTCCAAAAATGGTTCAAATGGCTCTGAGCTCTATGGGACTCAACTGCTGTGGTCATCAGTCCCCTAGAACTTAGAACTACTTAAACCTAACTAAATTAAGGACGTCACACACATCCATGCCCGAGGCAGGATTCGAACCTGCGACCGTAGTGGTCGCGCGATTCCAGACTGTAGCGCCTAGAACCGCTCGGCCACTCTGGTCGGTTCTCCCTGTTCCACTCCCAAACAGAACGAGGGAAAAATGCATCTGTACGAGCACTAATCTCTCTTATTTTGTGGTCTTTCCGCGAAATATAAGTTGGCGACGGTAAAATTGTACTGCAGTCAGCCTCAAATACTGGTTCTCTAAATTTCCTCAGTAGCGATTCACCAAAAGAGCGCCTCCTTTCCTCTAGAGCCTCCCACCCGTTTTCCTGAAGCATTTCCGTAATACTCGCGTGATGATCAAACCTACCAGTAACAAACCTAGCAGCCCGCCTCTGAATTGCTTCTATGTCCTCTCTCAATCCAACCTGATAGGGATACCAAACGCTCGATCAGTACTCAAGAATAGGTGGTATTAGTGTTTTATAAGCGGTCTCCTTTACAGATGAACCATATCTTCCCAAAATTCTACCAATGAACCGAAGACGACTATCTGCCTTCCCCACAACTGCCATTACATGCTTGTTCCACTTCATATCGCTCTGCAGTGTTACGCTCAAATATTTAATCGACGTGACTGTGTCAAGCGCTACACTACTAATGGAGTATTCAAACATTACGGGATTCTTTTCGCTATTCATCTGCATTAATTTACATTTATCATATTTAGAGTTAGCTGCCATTCTTTACACCAATCACAAATCCTGTCCAAGTCATCTTGTATCCTCCTACAGTCACTCAACGACGACACCTTCCCGTACACCACAGCATCATCAGCAAACAACCGCACATTGCTATCCACCCTATCCAAAAGATTATTTCTGTAGATAGAAAACAACAGCGGATCTACCACACTTCCCCGGGGCACTCCAGATGATACCCTCACCTCCGATGAACACTCACCATCGAGGACAACGTACTGGGTTCTATTACTTAAGAAGTCTTCGAGCCAGTCACATATTTGGGAACCAATCCTATATGCTGCTACCTTAGTTAGCAGTCTGCAGTGGGGCACCGAGTCGAACGCTTTCCGGAGGTCAAGGAATATGGCATCCGTCTGATACCCTTCATCCATGGTTCGCAAGATATCATGTGAAAAAAGGCAGAGTTGCGTTTCGCAGGAGCGATGCTTTCTAAAACCGTGCTGATTCATGGACAGCAACTTCTCTGTCTCAAGGAAATTCATTATATTCGAACTGAGAATATGTTCGAGAATCCTGCAACAAACCGATGTTAAGGATATTGGTCTGTAATTTTGAGGATCCGTCCTTCTACCCTTCTTATATACAGGCGTCACCTGCACTTTTTTCCAGTCGCTCGGGACTTTACGTTGGGCAAGAGATTCGCGATAAATGCAAGCTAAGTAAGGACCAACCTCCGCTTTTCTACTTTCTGGCCACTTGTCGGTTGACACAGACCGCCATCCGACAAGTAACAACATTCGAGGAACGAACGGTGGCCGAGGAAGGAACGGAACACACAACGCCGTACCCTTTCTGATGACTGCCTTCACCGGATGTGTGCACAGGATGACGACTCTCCTTTCGATGGTGCACTGTCCTCTGACGCCCTGGCAACTGACGACGCGACGTCTTTCCCCGCCGCCGTCTCCGGTCAGCATCCACCTATGGGCACCGACCTTCCTCCACCTGTGTCTGTTTCGGTTGCGTCCTTTTCTGTGTCTGACGCTACCTGTGGCCGCATCCCTGATAGTGTGCCACTGTACCGGCCAGTGGGACGTCTGTCTACATCTACAGCTACATCTACATCTACATGGATACTCTGCAAATCACATTCAAGTGCCTGGCAAAGGGTTCATCGAACCACCTTCACAATTCTCTATTATTCTAATCTCGTATACCGCGCGTAAAGAATGAGCACGTGTATCTTTCCGTACGAGCTCTGATTTCCCTTATTTTATCGTGGTGATCGTTCCACCCTATGTAGGTTGGTGTCAACAAAATATTTTCGGATTCGGAGAAGAAAGTTGGAGATTGGAATTTCATGAGAAGATTCCGTCGCAACGAAAAATGCCTTTCTTTTAATGATGTCCAGCCCAAATCCCGTCACATTTCTGTGACACTCTCTCCCATATTTCGCGATAATACAAAACGTGCTGCCCATCTTTGAACTTTTTCGATGTACTCCGTCAGTCCCATCTGGTAAGGATCCCACATCGCGCAGCAGTATTTTAAAAGGGCGGACAAGCGTAGTGTACGCAGTCTTCTTAGTAGGTCTCTTACATTTTCTAACTGTCCTGCCAATAAAACGCAGCCGGCCTGTGTGGCCGAGCGGTTCTAGGCGCTTCAGTCTGGAACTGCGTGACTGCTACGGTCACAGGTTCGAATCCTGCCTCAGGCATGGATGTGTGTGTTGTCCTTAGGTTAGTTAGGTTTAAGTAGTTCTGAGTTATAGGGGACTGATGACCTCAGATTTTGAGTCCCATGGTACTCAGAGCCATTTGAACCAAAAAAACGCAGCCTTTGGTCAGCCTTCCCCACAACATTTTCTATGTGTTCTGTGGTGTCACCGGCAGACACCACACTTGCTAGGTGGTAGCCTTTAAATCGGCCGCGGTCCGTTAGTATATGTCGGACCCGCGTGTCGCCACTATCAGTGATTGCAGACCGAGCGCCGCCACACGGCAGGTCTAGTCTAGAGAGACTTCCTAGCACTCGCCCCAGTTGCACAGCCGACTTGCTAGCGATGGTTCACTGTCTAAAGACGCTCTCAATTGCAGAGACGACAGTTTAGCATAGCCATCAGCTATGTCATTTGCAACGACCCAGCAAGGCGCCATATATCTTCCAGAATGTCTTCTGAACAGATAATATTGTGACTCATGTACCGTCAAGAGCGACGTTCGTCATTAATGGATTAAAGTTAAGTATTGAAACGTCCCCTTTGAACAATTATACATGACTGTGCTTAACCCGACACACAATATTTTTAGCGCAACGCAATCTGACTTTCAAAATCCCTACAAAAGAATGGCCCTGACTAACATTAAACTATACCTTTCACAAATCACTTACCTCACAAAAATCTTCGCTGCTCAAGCTACTGCAATACAGCGAGCGCCACTACTGCCAGCTAAATGAAAGATTCAAACTACTGAAGGCACTAACTACTGATAGGGATAGTTTGCAAATGAAAGATATTAGTAGAGAACAAACAATGTATTTACCTTGATATCATCATATATAAATATAGCAGTTCATGACAAATTACAAATCTCCGCCATCTCTCTCCCCACATCCACCACTGCTGGCGGCTCACCAACTGCGCAACGCTACGCGCTGTTCACAGCCAGCTGCCTAACACTACAATGGCAGACAACAATGCAAACTAGCCACAGACTGCACACAGCACAGCCAGTGATTTCATTTTCATACAGAGAGCGCTACATGGCGGCGGCGTTACCAATATAAGAACCTAAACAGCCTATTTACATAAAGAAAACATAAACAGCCTACTTACAGTATCAAACTAATTACGTCCGCTACTGAATTCTAATTCCTT
This sequence comes from Schistocerca piceifrons, assembly GCF_021461385.2. Taxonomy (NCBI): domain Eukaryota; kingdom Metazoa; phylum Arthropoda; class Insecta; order Orthoptera; family Acrididae; genus Schistocerca; species Schistocerca piceifrons. The sequence goes on along the minus strand of NC_060143.1, from coordinate 543,132,970 downwards.
GTCATGTTCTAGACCTCACGTCAGTATAGTCCTTCCCTCCTCACGCCAGCCTGCGTGAGCTAAAACGCGTGCATTTCGGCCTCCTCTAGTAACACGGTGTTGGCTCTTCTGGCAACACATGTTCCTTCCAATTTAAGATGTTCGTAACTGTAATACCTAGGCATTTAGCCGAATTTACGGCTTTTAGATTAGAGTGATTTATCGTGTAACCGAAGTTTAACGAGTTCCTTTTGGCACTTATGTGGATGACCTCACACTTTTCGTTATTTAGGGTCAACTGCCACTTTTCGCACCATTCAGATATTTTTTCTAAATCGTTTTGCAGTTTGTTTGGATCTTCTGATGAATTTATTAGTCGATAAACGACAGCGTCATCTGCAAACAACCGAAGACGGCTGCTCAGATTGTCTCCCAAATCGTTTATATAGATAAGGAACAACAAAGAGCCTGTAACACTATCTTGGGGAACGCCAGAAATCACATCTGTTTTACTCGATGACTTTCCATCAATTACTACGAACTGTGACCTCTCCAACAGGAAATCACAAATCCAGTGACACAACTGAGACGATATTCCATAAGCACGCAATTTCACTGTAAGCCGCTTGTGTGGTACAGTGTCAAAAGCCTTCCGGAAATCCAGGAATACGGAATCGACCTGAAATCCCTTGTCAATAGCACTCAACACTTCATGTGAATAAAGAGCTAGTTGTGTTTCGCGGGAACGATGTTTTCTAAACCCATGTTGACTGTGTGTCAATAGACCGTTTCCTTCGAGGTAATTCATAATGTTCAAACACAATATATGTTCAAAAATCCTGCTGCATATCGACGTTAACGATATGGGTCTGTGCATTACTCCTACTCTTTTGGGCGGACGACGTCGATGCTGAGAATGAACGTTCTGGAGAGCGATGGACCCCCCCCCCAACCCCCCCTTGGTGGGGCGGGCTCCCTCCCCATCACAGTTATATGCCCTCTCACAGGGTCCTAATAGGGAGCTCTTTATGCTTCGCCTGTGTTTGAACCGCCCACCCTCCTAGCGCTGTCAGCTCTTCGAGCTTATCTCACAGCCACGATCAGTGTCAATACAATTCGTGTACGCCATAAACTGGCTTTACACAATGAAATCCTGTATGTTGCGAACGTTGACGATTCCCTCCCTCAGGAGGTCCATGTGTAAGGTGGCTATAATTTCGCATCTTACAAGAAGAACTCATCCACATACAGGGCTATTACAAATGATTGAAGCGATTTCATAAATTCACTGTAGCTCCATTCATTGACATTAGGTCACGACACACTACAGATACGTAGAAAAACTCAAAGTTTTGTTCGGCTGAAGCCGAACTTCAGGTTTCTGCCGCCAGAGCGCTCGAGAGCGCAGTGAGACAAAATGGCGACAGGAGCCGAGAAAGCGTATGTCGTGCTTGAAATGCACTCACATCAGTTAGTCATAACAGTGCAACGACACTTCAGGACGAAGTTCAACAAAGATCCACCAACTGCTAACTCCATTCGTCGATGGTATGCGCAGTTTAAAGCTTCTGGATGCCTCTGTAAGGGGAAATCAACGGGTCGGCCTGCAGTGAGCGAAGAAACGGTTGAACGCGTGCGGGCAAGTTTCACGCGTAGCCCGCGGAAGTCGACGAATAAAGCAAGCAGGGAGCTAAACGTACCACAGCCGACGGTTTGGAAAATCTTACGGAAAAGGCTAAAGCAGAAGCCTTACCGTTTAAAATTGCTACAAGCCCTGACACCTGATGACAAAGTCAAACGCTTTGAATTTTCGGCGTGGTTGCAACAGCTCATGGAAGAGGATGCGTTCAGTGCGAAACTTGTTTTCAGTAATGAAGCAACACTTTTTCTTAATGGTGAAGTGAACAGACACAATGTGCGAATCTGGGCGGTAGAGAATCCTCACACATTCGTGCAGCAAATTCGCAATTCACCAAAAGTTAACGTGTTTTGTGCAATCTCACGGTTTAAAGTTTACGGCCGCTTTTTTTTCTGCGAAAAAAACGTTACAGGACACGTGTATCTGGACATGCTGGAAAATTGGCTCATGCCACAACTGCAGACCGACAGCGCCGACTTCATCTTTCAACAGGATGGTGCTCCACCGCACTTCCAACATGATGTTCGGCATTTCTTAAACAGGAGAGTGGAAAACCGATGGATCGGTCGTGGTGGAGATCATGATCAGCAATTCATGTCATGGCCTCCACGCTCTCCCGATTTAACCCCATGCGATTTCTTTCTGTGGGGTTATGTGAAAGATTCAGTGTTTAAACCTCCTCTACCAAGAAACGTGCCAGAACTATGAGCTCGCATCAACGATGCTTTCGAACTCATTGATGGGGACATGCTGCGCCGAGTGTGGGAGGAACTTGATTATCGGCTTGATGTCTGCCGAATCATTAAAGGGGCACATATCGAACATTTGTGAATGCCTAAAAAAATTTTTGAATTTTTGTATGTGTGTGCAAAGCATTTTGAAAATACCTCAAATAATAAAGTTATTGTAGAGCTGTGAAATCGCTTCAATCGTTTGTAATAACCCTGTACTTTGCCGTGATCTACAAACACAATTAGATATTATGTGATAGGCTGTACATTGTATATATGAATATATAAAGGAGACTGACATTGTCATGTACATCTTGTAAATAATTGTTAACGCTTATTGCATGAAATGTAACTGAGTGTATTTATTATAAAAACGGCGTAATGAATCATTGCCTATACTAGTAGAGGTTGGAACGTCAGTGAAGATGAAATGGCAGGCAGAACTCAAGCTCTGGGTAGAAGGCCCGCACAGGTATTGGACCTGTTTAAACACAGGAAGTAGTTAGACAGACGTCGTGGCAGCTGAGCTCTGGAGCACAATAGGGTGATGGCCGGCCGCTATTGTATTAGAGCCCGGAAGGATAACAGGATAATACTTCCGAAAGCTAAAAAGGAACGAAGAAGGGGCACCTCGGAAACCACGCAGGCTGGGTTATTTCCAAGGGTTTTTACTCAGAAGCGTTCCATTGTACGAGTATAGGGTTTTCCTCGTAAACTTACCGCGCTGGACGACAAAGGACTAAAATATGGTTGGTCAGCGTTCGGAAGAATCTGTGAGGAGGGAAAATATTCCGTGATATCGGGAATATGATTCGTTTTCGGGATTACGATGGTGGGGAGCTGAGTCATGCTGGAAAGCCAGCAGTGGAGAGGAGAGGTCTTCAGTTGTGAGCACCCGTGTAGGACGGTCGCTCGATATCAGCTTTTGTTGGTACAGACGGACTTGCTGTCTTTGCTCTCAGTGGAGTTTGTAGTTAGAACAATATTGTTGCGAACTTATACGATTCTGGACTTCACCTCCGTGTTGGAAGTCGTCGTTGAGTATGCAGCGTTCAGTCATTGAGAGCACTTCCTCTGCCTATCTGAACTCCGTCCTTGTGGTTGGGAGTTCGCGTTTCTCCTCTGTAGAACACAGAGAGGAGAAGACACTATTAGAGTTTATTAGTCAGAGGACCGCGTTCTGCTGTCCGAGTGTCTGAAAGAGTTTATTTGTGGCTGGAGTTCTTCCATCGTCGCAGACGAGTACGAGAACCATCACTTCGATGCACTGTACGCAGTACATACGGTGATATCGCAAATTGCTTCGGCTTATTAGGGCTATAAAAGCTGAACAGCTGTGATCACGTTGTTTATTTCCACTGAGGTTCCACACCACCGTAGATCATCTTTGAAAGTAGTGCCATCTAGTGTTTGGTACGTTGATGATGTCAGTCATTTCGCGTTATTGATATTAGACCGCGCAGTCATAATAAGGGGCAGGGTTGGGCAATTACTTAGGAAATGTAAACTTTTTAATATAAAGGTTTTCTTTTAATCTAAAATAAATATATAAACAGGAACAACGTTTATCATTCAGTAGGATTAGTGCCTAGTGTTTAGATCGTAATTTATAGAATTAAGAGATCCTAAGATCTGTTTCAGGGAGTAGTCAGACAGGGCCAAATCTTCATTTTAGCGTTTATTTTTTTCCGTTGCACACATTCATCTTACACACGCCTGGAGTAGCATCTTGGAAATGTTGCAATCTTTTGTGCTCCCCATGGTTTTACGGCACATGTCTCCCATGGGTCCCCAACTGGTAGCGGGTGGCGATCCTCTTACGTGACGGTATCCTCGCTGATGCAGTTGCCTATCTCCCTGATGCCAGAGGTATGGCTCTCACGTTTAGTGGCGTCAGGATCATCAACGTCTATGTTCCGTCTAGTCTGGGTCGCCGACGCTAACATTCCTGTTTCATCTCCGAGGGAGTCCCGCGCCTTTTTCTGGGTCAGCAGGATACATTGGTCATGCGAGGCGATTTCAGATCCACCCAGACGCCCAGAGAACAACTGCCGCGCCACTCTCCTGAAGTCTGGCCCGTTGCATTCCTTGACCATGATGCATATATCTGTGACATCAATTCCGGCCGCCAAAGGGTGTGGTGCAGCTGGCGACCATGGAAATTGAACACGATCCATCTCACTTCATCCGACTGACGGCAGCTCATCGAGACCACATGGACAGCTGCTGGTCGTCGACGCCGTGATGCATATGACTGTGCCCTGTCATGGTGGGTGCTCCGTCCGAAGCCTGTCCTCTGCAAGGTCTTGACTGGTTACGGAAGGGAGGTCGCGGTATGGCGGCGACGAACCCAGGATTTCTATTGCACTGTCCTCTGGGAATGTAGTGTGATTGCCGTATTCGCCAGAGCGCCAGGCGATGGTGAATCGCGCCAAGGCACAGTTCACATCCCCCTCTCGCTGTCAACTTGAAGTTCTGATCAGAGTGCGCACACATGACTGGTTAGTGCAGGAGCGCCCATCTACGTATCATGTGACAGCGGGATGGCGCCAACTGCGGACGACTTTGATTAATATTCTTACGACTGATGACGGACTGCACTTAGACACCCAACCCGATGTAGTGTCTGCCTTCTATGCACATTATGTTACCCTCTACTCTGCACAACGACACTACCCTGCCAACGTTACTGTGCTCTCCCGACTCTCCTTTGTCTGCCACGGCTTGCGTTCAAGATAAGGTACGAGAACGTTACAAGCCTTCTGCTGGAGGCCCGCTCTCTCTCTCTCTCTCTCTCTCTCTCTCTCTCTCTCTCTCTCTCTCTCTCTCTCTGTCTGTCTGTCTGTCTGTATCTATGCACCTTTCGGACGTCACCTCGCCTTCTTTTACTTCCTACAATTTTTCCTCGAACTGAGCTACGTCCATACTGCGATGTAGCCACCCACAAAGGCCTTGTTCAACAGCACAAGTCATCATGTGTGGTAGAGGGAAGGCGGGCAGTCTGACGATCGGTGTGCGCTCCTTATCTGGACAGTGACGTTCATTCTACATGGTACTTTACGGTCAATGGAACGGAAGGGGGGCCTATGGCGGTCACGCCTTGACGTGATTCACATTGCAGACAACCCGTTGTGTGTCACCTGTGATGTTTTGGACACGGACGGGCACCGCCGGATGTGCAGATTGGCGATAGGTGTCTGGTTGTTGGTGTGATAGCTGATGACCCTAATTACCTGTGAGACTCCACATCATATACCTCCTCACTGCCCCCCTTCCAGGCTAGGGATACTTCCCGCAGTTGAAGACGAACGGCATAAAATGAATTTGTGGACATGCAGTTACTACTTGTACACGACGATAAAAAAATCCTTTATTTTAGGCACTTCCTTAATGATCGCAATTGTGCAGTTGCCCGCAGTCTCAAATACAGGAAATGTTACTCCAATTTCTTGACTAGTGTCTTACTTAACTGACCCCAGAGTTGGGGTGTAACTGCAATGAGGAGTTGATCCATGCCTTGTCCACTGTCAGAACTCTGGTCATTGGAATGTTCTTCAACGAAAAATCGTTGCGTCAATAGTCTCACAGAGTCTGGCGACTTACTGCCCCCTCCCCCTTGCGAAGCCGGTTTCCTGTTATTCTCAGTGCTACGAATAATAATTGAAAGAAAAGGACAACAAAAAAGGAATAAAATAAATCATTGATGTTATTTTTACCTCTACACCATGCTTCCTACACTTTCTTTGGTTCCCGGGAAGGTGGGAGGGACAGACCTCGCATTGCGACCCCTGCCCGCTTTGGCTCACTTCTCCCTTTGGGCGCCAAGTAGGTTTATTTAAAAAAGAAAAAAGAGAGAGAGAGAATGGTAATACGACCGTTCGCGGCGATCGGGAAATCCGGGTTCGAGTCCCGATCAGGCTGAAATTTTCATTGTTGTCATTCCATTCTAGAGCTGACGGCTGTCCATCTTCGCAACTGCAAATAAATTTAATGTATTTCATAACGGCTTTAGTCGCTGAAGTGCCTGGTCCATTGGACACACATACATGTCCAAAGGGACATTGCATCGTAATTTGTTATAACACAAGCACAGCTACATCGTATCGCCTTGTAAGACGTCATGGTCTCCTGACCTTCATTGCTTACATATTCCGCCCTCACAGTCATATTCCACACATCAAGACGCTTCATTCAAACCCAAACTCGATAAGATAAAGCCAATGTTGTATGAATTCACGAAGACGATATGCAAATAACTAGTATATCGCAAGTGCGCACCGAGATTGAAATACTCGAGGCTGCCGTACACACACACACACACACACACACACACACACACACACACACACACACACACACACACACACACACACACACACACACACACACACACATTCAAGACACAATGGTTGCAGAGGCTTTTAGTTCGGGAGAGGCAACCGCACGCCAGGAGGCCGGTCCCTACAGAGGACGAGTCAACCTCGACCGTCCGTGGAGCAGACAACATTTGCCCAAGTGAAAGGAAGAACGACCCCGTGTTCAGCTTAAAAGCAAATTCCGCTACATTGTGTGGGAGCGCCCAGCCTACGCGTTCTTTACTAACATAGCACACAGTTTCAGAGGTATTCACAGGAAGACTGCAAACGCAAAACGCCGATGCTACAGATTTCCAGATTGTTTGTCTTAAACGAAACGTCATTCTCCCGTTTTAGAAGAGCAATGCTGATTGGCAGACGATATTCCTGATGTCTTGAGCTGAAGGAGTAATGGAAGAGAGCGAAAGATATACCCCTTCACGTCTGCCACGGAGAGGGGCCGATACATTGTCGCTCTTTGGGCGAGAACACGTAATGAGAGTGTGTGCTCTCGTACGTGTACTCAAAGAGCGAGGAACAAGTCTCTCCTCAGTACTTCACTGGGAGAGCACCTCTGTCAAGAGTGAATCAGAGTGCGACTCTATATTGAGTCCTTGCAATTAATCGTTGTTCACTGTGTTGGGCATGCCACTTATTGTATGGTGTGAACGGACAGAGTTATAGTTAAACGCCTGCGAGCAAATTTTCGAGTGGCATTGCGGTGGACTGGTTATTTGACCAGTGTACCACGCTAATAGTTAGACTAGGGGTGAATAGGAGTCCTTGACTTCATCAAGGCATAGGGAGAGTTTGATTGACGAAGGTCAATCCAGATAGAACGAGAGTTATCTTATTTGTCAGCAGCGAACGGTGCAGACAGCAGTCATCGCAGCTTACCGTATTATGCGCTACAGCTCTTGCGAGCCCCATATTTCCTCCACAACAGTACACTTCACTGCCAGCAGTTTATCGCTGAAGTTTTCTTGCGCGCTGCACGAAGACCAAAACGGTGGAGTTCCTTCACAGTCTCACTAGAAAAGACATGCGGAAAAGTGGAGCAAACTAAGGAGACGTGTGATGGTCGTACTCTGAGGACGACCTCCATTAACTGAACATATTTTTAAGAGTGCAAATTTACAGCACGAGAGTAGCTGTTTCTTGTCAGCTCTCGGAGCTGGCGGAGATCAAGAACACTTCTGTAATAAACTCCCCTTAAAACTGCCTCTTTGTTTATCGATTTTGATGAAACAGAATTAGATGCACTGGGAGACTCCTCGAGAAATGTATTCCACTCACAAAGGACGTAGCTTACAAAATCCTCCTTCAATCAACAGCTGAATATTGCTCGTCATTGTGGTACCGGTACCAGACAGGGTTGATACATAAATAGAGAAGATCCAAAGAAGAGCAGCGCCTTTCGTTACAGATTCATATAGTAAGCAAGAAAGCATCACGGAGATGCTCAGGCAAGTCAGGTGGCAGACGCAACAAGAGAGGTCTTCTACATCACGGCAAAACTATAGGCCTATATCTCTGACGTCGATCTGTTGTAGAATTTTAGAACATGTTTTTTGCTCGCGTATCATGTCGTTTCTGGATGCCCAGAATCTACTCTGTAAGAATCAACATGGATTCCGGAAACAGCGATCGTGTGAGACCCAACTCGCTTTATTTGTTCATGAGACCCAGAAAATATTAGATAAGGCTCCCATGTAGATGCCATTTTCCTTGACTTCCGGAAGGCGTTCGATACAGTTCCGCACTGTCGCCTAATAAAGTAAGAGCCTACGCAATATCAGACCAGCTGTGTGGCTGGATTGATGAGTTTTTAGCAAGCAGAACACAGCATGTTGTTCTCAATGGAGAGACGTCTACAGACGTTAAAGTAACCTCTGGCGAGCCACAGGGGAGTGTTATGGGACCATTGCTTTTCACAATATATATAAATGACCTAGTAGATATTGTTGGAAGTTGCATGCGGCTTTTCGCGGATGATGCTGTAGTATACAGAGAAGTTGCAGCATTAGAAAATTGCAGCGAAATGCAGGAAGATCTGCAGCGGATAGGCACTTGGTGCAGGGAGTGGCAACTGGCCCTTAACGTAGACAAATGTAATGTATTGCGAATACATAGAAAGAAGGATCCTTTATTGTATGATTATATGATAGCGGAACAAACACTGGTAGCAGTTACTTCTGTAAAATATCTGGGAGTAAGCGCGCGGAACGATTTGAAGTGGAATGATCATATAAAATTAATTGTTGGTAAGGCGGGTACCAGGTTGAGATTCATTGGGAGAGTCCTTAGAAAATTTAGTCCATCAACAAAGGAGGTGGCTTACAAAAGACTCGTTTGACCTATACTTGAGTATTGCTCATCAGTGTGGGATCCGTACCAGGTCGGGTTGACAGAGGAGATAGATAACATCCAAAGAACAGCGGCGCGTTTCGTCACGGGGTTATTTGGTAAGCGTGATAGCGTTACGGAGATGTTTAACAAACTCAAGTGGCAGACTCTGCAGGAGATGCGCTCTGCATCGCGGTGTAGCTTGCTGTCCAGGTTTCGAGAGGATGCGTTTCTGGATGAGGTATCGAATATATTGCTTCCCCCTACTTATACCTCCCGAGGAGATCACGAATGTAATATTAGAGAGATTCGAGCGCGCACGGAGGCTTTCCGGCAGTCGTTCTTCCCGCGAACCATACGCGACTGGAACAGGAAAGGGAGGTAATGACAGTGGCACGTTAAGTACCCTCCGCCACACACCTTTGGGTGGCTTGCGGAGTATAAATGTAGATGTAGATATAGATGTGGTTTACAGTTAAAAGTTCCGTGAGCGTACGGTCTCAGAAGAGTCAACCAATATACTGCTTCCACCTACGTGTATCTCGCGAAAGAACCGTGAAGATAAAACAAAAAAATATTCGAGCAAACACTGAGGCTTACCAGCAGTAGTTCTTCCCGCGAACCATACGCGACTGGAACAGGAAAGGGAGGTAATGACGGTGGCACGTTAAGTGCCCTCCGCCACACACCTCTGGGTGGCTTGCGGAGTATAAATGTAGATGTAGATATAGATGTGGTTTACAGTTAAAAGTTCCGTGAGCGTACGGTCTCAGAAGAGTCAACCAATATACTGCTTCCACCTACGTGTATCTCGCGAAAGAACCGTGAAGATAAAACAAAAAATATTCGAGCAAACACTGAGGCTTGCCAGCAGCAGTTCTTCTCGCGAACCATCCGGGACCGGAACGGGAAGAGGGCGAAGTGTGAGCAGTGTACAAAGCCACACAACGTGAGGTCGCTCACGGAATATAGGGAAGAAACTTGCTGACCTGTAACTGCACAGTTCAAATAGAGTTGCGCGCTGTTATTCCAAGAAAAACGGCTCATTAGTAGCACGGACAGTCTGGAACTTTTTTTCGTCAGATCCCATTGTACACGGCTACGTCAGTAGGCTATTTGCGTTTGTTCAGTCGCGTGTCGAAACGAGCAATGTCGGAATACTAGTGGCGTGCAACTGTTGCATTTCGGATTCAATTAACTGCACCATGACGTCGTGCCTCTTTGCAGTTATTGAAAGCTGCCGGTCACAAATTACGTTCGAGATCGTTTCAGAGGAGAAATTAGCCGCTGTTGCCGTCGCTCGGGCGCTTTTTCCGGCGGTAGTTGGCCCTTTCCCGTGGCCGGTGCAGCTGACAGTAGTCGCACGACTTCGCGAAGGCTCGGCCAGCGAAAATGGGCTCGGCGTTTTAGGAGCTGTTCGGCGGCAAGTTTGTGCACATAGAAACTAGGTAACTACTGCCTCGGCGGACTGCCAGTAATCTCCTGTTAAAAGTTCTCCGTGTTTACACGCCGCATTTCATGCTGCCCACCGAGAAATGACTTCTTTGCAGGAACTCCTCGCTACGGCAAGGAACGCCTCTAGACGCCAGCGAGACACTTATCGATTCGGGGAGGTTTCCGCTGCATGTCGTTGCTGTGGCTGGAGATGGAAGAACTAATTATGAGATATGCACTCTCAGTTATCGTACAGTACAGGTTGCTACAAGACAGTTTTGCTAATGAGCAAGACGTAAACGCCTGCACGATGAGATCCTGAAATCCAGCTGTTATCAGTGTACAGCCTGTTCAGTAAACCACGTGACACAGAATATTCGGATCAAAACTGTAGTTGAAACTGGCCTACTGCCATTTTCTTCTTTTTCATTATTAGTCTTCTGGCTGGTTTGATACGAATCGCCACGATATATTCCACAGTGGCAACCGCATCGTCTCAGTTTACCCGTTGGCTTTCTTCGATTTTGTAAGTATAAAATATCCCTGTGTAATCCCTGGTTGCTCTGCGGACTATATAAGCTGAGTCTTGTAATTGCTAAGTCGCTTTCTCAATTTGCACTAGTATAATTTTTTTTTTACTTTTACTTAAATTCCATATTTACTGTCAAACGCAAACCTTCATTAACAAATAGTAAACCATAATTTGAACAAAAATAACGTATTTCATTTTTAATTACTAATCGTAAGAAAATAAATTAAAATCTGATGCAGACATGCGAAACGGCTTATTGCTAAATGAAAAACAAAAACTTTTCATCAATAATACTCTTCAACCTCTAGAAACAAAATAGTACTTTCTTTTCTGTTTCGTGTTTCACTATTTATCAAATTTAATGTGAATATTCACATTTTCATAGAATTAGTAGGCTAATTAAAAATAAAAGTATGTTACTTTTACTAAAAATTATGATTACTCTTTAACTAATATTTTCATTTCAAAATAAATACAGAATTCAGATAAAATTTTTAAGAAGTTTCTACTGTCGAGAATCATATCAGCTACTTAACCACAAGACTATACACTACGGAGTCAACGTCTTCCTTTCTCCTTTTTTATCTGTCGGTGTCTCTCTCAATCACACCGAAACGTAAAGACGGTCAGCGATCATCTAATCCTAAAAGGCGTTCTGTTCTTTTGTTTTCAGCTGTTTGACAGTTGCGTACTCCTGTTAAAAAAATCTGAAGGTCGTGCTCTATGCTTCTATCCCTATAGTTACGAATAAAATCTGACAGAGCGGAGAAATAGGTGAGCAGCGATTCCACCCCAACGTCCTCAGTGTTACTGTTTCTGTTTATCATACAGTCTGCTTTCTCCTTTAATTTTTGCCCTTTACTACGCCTCTAATACGAAGAAAGCTATGCCCTGGTCTTTCAACACATGTCCATCGTCTTTCACTTACGCTGGTCATTGTTTCTCCTACACTGCTCAACGATTTAACAACGTAGCACCATTTCTTTTGTGGTAGGGTTGGCGGAGAGGGAGGAGCGGGTGTCACCACTATCTTCGGAACGGTCTGGCCATTACTTTCTGTCACCTGTGAACCTGTTCTCCTCATCACTAAGGTCCTGTATTACACACTGGTGTACAAAACTTAAGGACTGAAGTAGGTGCCGCAGGGTGTATCACTGCCCCTAACATAGCTCGATGAAATATGGACCACACGAAGAGTACTGCTTCACTATAGTACAGTAGAACACAAAATACATTGAAGCGCCAAAGAATCTGGTATAGGCAAGCGTATTGAAATACACAGATATGTAAACAGGCAGAATATGGCACTGCGGTCGGCAACGCCTATTAAGACAAGTGTCTGGCGCAGTTGCTAGGTCGGTTACTGCTGCTACAATAGGGGGGGGGGGGGGGGGGAGGGGTTATCAAGATTTAAGTGAGTTTGAGCCTGGTGTTATAGTCGACGCACGAGCGATGGGACACAGCATCTCAAGGGTTGCGATGAAGTGGGGATTTTCCCCTACGACCATTTCGTGAGTGTACCGTGAATCTCAGCACTCCGGTGAAACATCAAATCTCCGACATCGCCGCGGTCGGAAAAAGATCCTGCAAGAACGGGACCAACGACAACTGAAGAGAATCGTTCCACGTGTAGAAGTGCAACCCCTCCGCAAATTGCTGCAGATTTCAATTCTAGGCCATCAACGTATCAGCGTGCGAACCATTCAACGGAACATCATCGATATGGGCTTTCGGAGCCGAAGGCCCACTCGTGTACCCTCGATGACAGCACGACAAAAAGCTTTACACCTCGCTTGGGCCCGTCAGCACCAATATTGGACTACTGGTGACTGGAAACACATTGCCTGATCGGACGAGTCTCGTTTCAAATTACATCTATCTGATGAACGTGTACGGGTACGGAGACGGAGACAGCCTCATGAATCCATGGAACCTGCATGTCAGTGGGGAACTGTTCGTGCTGGTTGGGGCTCTGTAATGGTGTGGGGCGTGTGCAATTATATGGGACCCCTGACACGTCTAGATACGACTCTAGTAGGTGACACGTGCGTAAGCATCCTATCTCATCACCAGCATCCATTCATGCCCATTATGCGTTCCGACGGAATTGGTCAATTCTAGCAGGACAATGCAATACCCCACACGTCCAGGGACACACTTCTGAGTTTAAACACTTATGCTGGCCACTAAACTCACCAGGAATGAACATTATTGAGCATATTTGGAATGCCTTGCAACGTGCTTTTCAGAAGAAATCTCTACCACCTCGCGTAATCTTAGACATACATAGACAGTACTGAAGGATTCATGGTGTCGATACCCTCCAGCACTACTTCAGACATTCGTCGAGTACATGCCAAGTCGTGTTGCGGCATTTCTGCGTGCTCGCGGGGGCCCTACACGATATTGGCTCTTCAGTGTGTAAGTGTCATTTCTGTTCATTACACTGCATATCCTTTTAGTAACCTTCCGTGATAATCTGTAGCAGTTATTTCCACGTTTCATCGAGTTATGTCACTCGGCAACGACTCCAAGGGAAAGTTAGTTTCACTCTTAAGTTTTGCACACCAGTGTATATCAGATGTATTCCAGTCTCTATCTTTCCCCACACTTGTTGCCATTTACTGCAGCTTCTACTACCACGAACATAATTATTTGACATCTTAAAACATGCCCTGTCAGCCTGTCCCTTGCTCCAGACAGCACATAAACTTTTCCTCGCCGATTCTGCACAACTACTCCTCATTCTGTGATGCCACCCACTGCCATATCATAGGTTAATTGGAAAATAGCAGACCACTGGGATTAGTAATGATACTCCTACACGAAATAAGTAATTTTGAATTTATTATTGTTATTCCCGTATGGGCCCAATAGGACCACGCGAGGTACAATCAATCTATGTCGTTTCTGAACAATAGCCTTCCTTTGTGTCCAAATTTGTTTCATCGTTTCAGAATAGTCTCTTTCATCAGACCAGGTGTTCCAGTCCGTTTTCTAATTTCCCTGTGACCAACTGTCCAATCGCGTATCTTTTGTCTTAAGGTTTTTTTCTATCTGTAACGTCTGCCTGAGCTATACCGACCACTTTAAGATTCTCCTTAATCGCAGCGACACATTTAATTGGCTCAGTTTTGGTCTTACTTCCATTTTCGTAAGAATTCTACTATTTGTTTTTTCTACCTAGTGGGTGCCGTTCTTTTAACGTTCCCATAAAATTTAAGTCTTCGTTATCTCATGCCACGATGCATGTCGATGTAATCTATTTCCTTATTACTTCTCAGCCCTTAAGTTTCCCCTTCAGTAATTTTGCGCCCTAACATTTTCCTATTAATCTTTCTTTTTTTCTTTTAAATTTCTTCAATATCCTTCTATTTAAAATTGAAATTTCTGCTCCGTATAAACATTCAGGTTTTGATTACAGTGCTAATGCCTGAGTTTACTGAATTTAGAAAGTGATCTTTTATTAAAAATATTTTGTGTTAATCTGAACGCAGTTGCCATTTTTTGACAGTGAACTTCGTTTTTTAATTTAATTTGATTTGTAATTTTGTTATTACTGCATGTGCGGATGAGAGACAACAAACAGACAGTAACGGCTCCGGTATGTATTGTCCAGAAATTTTTGCTCGTCATAATTGCAACAAATTCAGAAGTTAGTAATTTTCTCGAAGACTGCGTTTTCCGCTGTATCAGAGCCCTTTGTATTTAAATTGAATGGTCTTGCGTGTACAAATAGAGCGCAAAATAAGCGGTTCTGGCCATCAGAAGAAGTGTACCGCAGCCGCAAGTAACCAAGCAGCCTGTCAAAATCTGTGCAAAGAATACAGTTGGTTGGCTATGAAAAGTAGAGCCACCTCTGTGCAGCCAGCAGTTTTCTTGGGAACAACCGCCACAGCAAGAGCTGTGCCGCACCTACAGGGTGGCGCACGAAATGTGTTACCATTTTGTTTCTGAATATAAACTTTGTCAATACAATCTGAAAGGAACATATACTACAATGAAGAGCCGTCCATGGAGATTTGTTCTAACTTAGCACATGCTCAATATGTCCACCATTTCGTTTCCTAACTTCCTTCAAACGAACACTGAAGTTAGTGATTACCCTACGGCACATGTCTTCCGTAATTTCATTGCAAGCTTGAAGAATAAATCTTCTGAGCTCCATTAAATCATGTGGACGTTTCGGGAAAAATTTTTCCTTTAGGTACCCCCAAAGAAAAAAGTCACATGGATTGAGGTCTGGACTATTGGGGGGCCAATTTTGTCGGTCATTGAAGCGACCTGGAAACCTGAGTGAAATGATCCGCATGTCGAAATGCTCGTGTAAAAACTCCAACACAGTGTTTGCAGTACGTGGCCTTGCTCCATCTTGCATGAACCACTGGTGTTGAAGGGCAAGGCAGTAGCAAGAAGCTGTGGAATGAAGCTATTGCGAAGCATGCTCAAATAACGCTCGCTGTTCACAGTTTCTTCAAAGAAAAAGGGTCCAATAAGTCCGTGACTGGAAATTGCTGCCCACGCTGTAATCCTCGGATCATAATGTTGTCGTTCATGAAGCACTTGTGGGTTTTCCGTGGCCCATAAGCGTACATTTTGTTTGTTGACCACACTGTCTAAATGGAAATGCGCCTCGTCTGAAAACCAAACATTGTTGAGAGTTTCTTCCCTATCCCCCGCCCACTGACCAAACAGTAGTCTCTGCTGGTTGTGTTCTTCAGTGAGCTTCTGTGCACAGGTCATTTTGTATGGCTACATATGGAGGTCACTTTTAAGAATGCGTTGAACGGAGCGTCTGGATATTCCCGGTTGCACTGCTGCCTTTATACACGATTTCCCGGAACTTCTCTGTACAGTAACTCGTACCGCTTCAATAGTCTCCGGCGAACAGACAGGCTTAGTCCGAGGTCGCTTCGCTTCCAATACTGTTCCTTCCTGTACAAATTTATCGTACAACCTGTGGATGGTCTTCTTGCAAGGGACCCATCGTGTGTTGAACTGTTGTCGAAAATACCTCTGAGTCACAACAAGGCTTTCCGTTTCATGAAAAGGTAACACAATTGCCGATCGTTGCTGTGTCGTCAGTCTTTCATTGTCAGCTGCTTACTAGTCTCATAGCAGCAGTATCGTGAATTACACGTCATTTCGTAACTCATTTGTTCTCCCAAGCTCTGCTGGTACTGCTGTAGAGATCCCAGCGGGATATCTAATGTGCGTCGTAAATTGTGAAAGAAACAATTGGTAACACATTTCGTGCGTCATACTGTAGTTCTTCAGCCGTCACGAAGCGTTCCCCTGGCTGGTACAGTCTGAAGACCAGACGGCGCTTCCGCTTGGGCGCCAGACTGAGACAGTTTAAGCGAGGGCTTCAGGTGCCAGAAGGTCTATAAAGACCGCCGGAAAATCAGAGGGAGTTCAAGCTTGCTAACTGTGACAGCCAGATCATCCGGAATTGTGACAGTAACTCGAAATTACGGTCGCATCCTAACCACGGACGTCCCCATACCGCCGCTAAGGTAACCTCTCGCGTTCTACTGCCACTTGCCGTCATTAGACACTGTCTCTCTCACCCGACATCAGTTACTTATTTTATTTCTCCACTTTGTCTGTTATCTCTAATTACTTACGTGCGTGGTTTTTCTTGACTGGACGAGCGTTGTCTTCCATTCTACGTAGGTTGCAACTTAAATAGTGGCAACACTGCTGTGGAGACACTATGCAATGGAATCTACTATTGTCGCTGATAGCACACGTTGTTGACTTACCTACCTTACCTCCGGGCAGATGGACTCGCCCGTCCCACGTCACCGGCGTGCGCACAATCGAGGCAAACACAGTCACTTGTGAGCGAGCGGTCTAATGTAACGGTGTCCCTATGTTTTCGGAACAGGAACAACGGAGATGGATCAAGATTGAATGTGCCAGAGGTCGTACAGCACGACAGTGTCATCAAGGTCTTCAAGAGGCGTGCGGGGAATCGGCATTGCCGTACAGAACAGTGGCACGTTAGGTAATAGCCTTAAACGAGGGTCGATAAACTGTGGAAGACATGCATCGGGCAGGTCGTCCTAGCGTCTCTGAAACAGAAGTGCATGCTGTTGCCGCGTTAGTGGACAGTGATCGACGCCATACGATTCGTGAGCTCGCTCACGAAACCAGATTAGCGTATACGACTGTGCTTCACATCCTGAAGGAACGCCGGGCATGCGAAAAATTGCATGATGGGTTCCACATGACTGAAAGGAAATGCAGAAATGGATGGGTTACGACGCCGCTCAGACGCACTTGGGGCGCTATGAGCGCAAAGGAGATGCTTTCTTACGCCGAATCGTAACAATGGATGAGACATGGACCACATCATACGAGCCAAAACTGAAACGCCAATCCAGCGAATGGCGTCATTGTGGGTTGCCGCCAAAGTCGAAAATGCGTCAGAGCCCCAGTATGGTGAAACTTATGGTGATTCTCGCGTACGACTGTGATGGTGTTATCCTAACGCACTACGTTACTCCACGGCAGACCGTGAATGCACAGTATTCTGTTCGTTTTTGGAGCATCACCTGCGGCCAGCTTCGCGAAAGAAGCGGCGACATTTTCTACGCAACCCACGCAACATTTTGCACGACAATGCGTGGGCACATACAGCGCAAGCTGTGGCTGCTCTGTTCGGTCGATGGGACTGGGAAGTACTGTACCGTCCACTATACTACCCTTGCGTAAGTCCTTGTGACTGATTTGATTCCGGAGATGAAGGAACCACTTCGTGGCATTCGCTTCAGAACTGTTCCAGAGATTCGACAAGCAGTAGACCGCTCAATTCGCACCATCAACAGAGCAGGCTCTGCTAACGGTATACTACGCCTTCCGCATCGGAAAACATGTAACTCCTCTGTATCGGTTGCGTATGATTAGTTGCCACTATTCAAGTTCCAACTCTCATATTAATAACTATCTAATTTCCGAGAATTGATGCTACCTAATTCAGTCCGTTTTTACCTTGTTCGATCGTGTAACCTTCAGTGTTAAGTTATTTAAGGCCTTTTTATTAAAATATGCGCGTTTAAATTTAGTCTGTAGTCGACTGTTATTTAATACAACCATGGTGTGTGTTCTGGCGTAACCATAAGCGCCGGAACGATGAAGAACGCAAGAGAAGAGAAGGCGGTGAAACGACTTCGGCCAGTGGTGCGCTGATTAGGACCGCACCACG
This sequence comes from Schistocerca piceifrons, assembly GCF_021461385.2. Taxonomy (NCBI): domain Eukaryota; kingdom Metazoa; phylum Arthropoda; class Insecta; order Orthoptera; family Acrididae; genus Schistocerca; species Schistocerca piceifrons. Next base: position 543,114,744 of record NC_060143.1, on the reverse strand, counting down.
ACATGAGCGCCATCTAGCCGATGTGAACACAAACGCCGCTCCTGCCAGCCTCGGTGGACATCAGTGGACAGTATTGTAGAGTATTAGCACGGCCTAGCAAAGAGTGCTACGAGAACACTTATTAGTGATCCATATCAATTGCCTATTTGGACATTGTACATAGCTAAGGACTAGGATAATTCTGAGAACGCAGCATCCCTTTGGCACCCTATACAAGACGAGTGGGCAAGACCCCACTTTTGGCGACGAGGCTTCCTAACAAACTTCATGCCGACGGCCACGAAATGTGTTTTTTTTTATGCGCTGGCGCCTTAATTCTCTCTTTACTATGAAGGGGCGCTTATTACTTTAATAGTTTCTTGTAGTTTTTCCTAATTCTTGTTTTCATGTGGGCGTTGCAGAAAATTACTTCGTACATATTTTTGTCTGTTTGTTTCATTTGTGTCTTCCGCCACCACCACCCCACCTGTCCCCCACCCTGCTCAGCTGCCACTGCCGCGCCGGCCGCGGTGGTCTCGCGGTTAAGGCGCTCAGTCCGGAACCGTGCGACTGCTACGGTCGCAGGTTCGAATCCTGCCTCGCGCGTGGATGTGTGTGATGTCCTTAGGTTAGTTAGGTTTAAGTAGTTCTAAGTTCTACGGGACTGATGACCACAGAAGTTAAGTCCCATAGTGCTCAGAGCCATTTGAACCATTTTTTGCCACTGCCGCAACTATTTGATGCCACACAGCGAACACAGATATTTCCGTATCAGACGCAGCAAATACGAGGGTGAGTCAAATGAAAATCTTAAATATTTTTTTAAATATTATTTATTGCGCAGAAGCGGTACAAAGCTGTATCACTTTTCAACATAATCCCCCCCCACGCTCAATGCAAGTCCTCCAGCGCTTACAAAGTGCATAAATTCCTTTAGAAAAGAATTCTTTTGGTAGTGCGCGCAACCACTCATGCACCGCGTAGCGTACCTCTTCATCACAACGGAACTTCCTTCCTCCCATTGTGTCTTTGAGTGGTCCAAACATATGGAAAACACTTGGGGCAAGGTCTGGTGAGTATGGTGGATGAGGAAGACACTCAAAATGCAGATCTGTGATTGTTGCAACTGTTGTACGGGCAGTGTGGGGCCTTGCATTGTCATGTTGCAAAAAGATGCCTGCTGACAGCAATCCACGTCGCTTTGATTTCTTTGCAGGCCGCAGATGATTTTTTTAGGAGATCTGTGTATGACGCACTGGTGACAGTGGTCTCTCGCGGCGTGTAATGCTCCAAAATGACGCCTTTTTCGTCCCAAAAGTGAGTCAGCGTAACCTTCCCTGCTGATGGTTCTGTTCGAAACTTCTTTGGTTTTGGTGATGAGGAATGGCGCCATACCTTGCTCGCTCTCTTCATTTCCTGTTGGTGGAAGTGAACCCAGGTTTCGTCCCCAGTAACGATTCTTGCAAGGAAGCCATCACCCTCTCGTTCAAAGCGCCGAAGAAGTTCTTCACAGGCTTCAACACGTCGTTCTCTCATTTCAGGAGTCAGCTGCCGTGGCATCCATCTTGCAGACACTTTATCAAACTGGAGCACATCATGCACAATGTGGTGTGATGACCCATGACTAGTCTGTAAACATGCTGCAATGTCATTCAGTGTCACTCCGCGGTTTTCCTTCACTACGGTTTCAGCTGCTGCTATGTTCAGTGGAGTCACAACTCCTGGTGCCTGACCTGAACGAGGAGCATCTCCCACTGAAGTCAAACCATTTGCGAACTTCCTACTCCGTTCGGAGACTTGCTGCTTTGAGAAACATGCATCACCGTACTGAACCTTCATTCGTCGATGAATTTCAATAGGTTTCACACCTTCACTACGCAAAAACCGAATAACAGAACGCTGTTCTTCCCTGGTGCAAGTCGCAAGTTTGGGTGGCCATCTTTATACTGATACTCCGACGGTATGTGTGCATCTGCACTATGCTGCCACCTACAGGCCATTCTGAACGCTGTTTGTAGCACGCTTACCAACTTACAGGATAACGGCGCGAAATTTCGATTTGTTATTACAAATTTAAGGTTTTCATTTGACTCACCCTCGCATCAACACTGCCCAACACAGCGCAGCAGCCACTGGCCAACGCTGTGCACCCGACACAACAAGCACCACCTACTCCAGCTGCTATACCACCTTTACGACAGTTTTGTGGACAGGAAGGAGAAGGGCTCGAGTAATTACACCAATCTGGGGCACACCGACTAGCCCACAACGTTGCATGTACTGTGAAACTTCCCTACCTGTTATCCATGGTACAAAGTGCAGTGTTCAGATTAATTCAAAAACTCTTTCCTAACGCCATTCCGAGCGAACGTAGTTACGACTGACTACTGTGACTTCGCTGACTAACTACTGTGATCAACAAGTGAATGTGATAGTAGCTAGGTATCAAGTCTTTAATTGCAAAAACCGGTCAAAACAAACTTATCGCGAGTGGGTAACAGATTTGCAGGGTATGACAATGAAATGCAAATTCAAATGTGCTTACAGTGCTTTATATTCAGATGTTATGTTGAGTGATGCGATCGTGTACAGTGTACCTGATCTCAAACTCAGTGAACAGATTTTGAAACAGTCCGATCCATCATTTCAGCAGGTAGTGCAAATACTGCCTCAGTACGAATCCGGTACCTTATCGGCTCGAAAATTTGAACAGTCAGCTGTTTGTTGGGTTGAGTCCCTTGCTTGCGATCACCCCAATCCTCACCGGTGGCGTGCGCTAGCCACGCCAAGCAGATAACCTTCCACGCTGTGTAAGCACTTCGCTACACAGGTGAACAGAATTAAGTCTTGGGGGTTGGGTTGTTTTGGGGGAAGAGACCAAACAGCGAGGTCATCGGTCTCATCGGATAAGGGAAGGATGGGGAAGGAAGTCGGCCGTGCCCTTTCAAAGGAACCATCCCAGCATTTGCCTGGACCGATTTAGGGAAATCACGGAAAACCTAAATCAGGATGGCCGGACGCGGGATTGAACCGTCGTCCTCCCGAATGCGAGTCCAGTGTGCTACCACTGCGCCACCTCGCTCGGTGAATTAAGTCTTGCTCTCGGTGTTATTCACGGCACAAACGCCAAAACTGCCCCTCCTGGCAAGCTCAGTGTTACGCTTGTGGTAGGAAAGGACATGTACAATCCGTATGTTTGCAGCGGAACGTATATAAGAATTCGGCCCACTCACAAAAATCTAGTCACAAGGCCCATGTCATTAATGCAGTATATTCAAAGTCTGCAACAGGTTTTAGCAAACGCAGCAAGCGTGCAATTTCATCAATGATATGCCAGTTAGACAAACATTTTGTTGACTTACTTATCTGTGGGAAACGCGTGAAATTTCAGTTGGACACGGGTGCCACTGTCACATTGCTAAATCGTCACATGTATGAACTATTAAATTCCCCACGCCTGTCTGAAACTAGCATGCAACGGACGGCTTATAATGGACAAAACATTCCCGTTCTCGGAACACGTACTTTGCCTGCTATGTACTGCTTACATATGCAGTGACTTTTACAGTGCTACAATCACGCGATTGTGAAAACATACTTGGTCTTGATTCTTTTGATTTGTTTGGCTTTAACATTCAGGACAATGTGTCGTCAGTATTTGCTTTCAGTGTAAAAGACAGTGTATCTAGCTTGCTAAAAGAATTCCCAGACCTCTTTTCTGAAGGTTTAGGCAAGGCTAACAAATTTGTGGCACATATTAGTCTGAAAGACAATGCTCAGCCGAAATTTTGCAGGGCCAGCACTGTTCCCATTGCATTAAGGGATAAAGTCTCAGCTGAACTTAAGGGGCTCCGGAAAGGGTCAAAATCATGAAAAGTTCAATTTTTACTTTTTTGCGTTTTCTGAATCTGCAGACTATTACCTTTTAATAGATATATAATTTATTCAATTCCGAAGACTACAACTATTTTTAAAAAATTTTTGAAATGTGTTCTACATGGGCGTGACCCACTGTGGCGCTGTTAAACTGCTGTCAAATGGTGTTATTATTAACGTCCGTGTTCATCAGGTACATTTTAGTGATGTGAGATAAAGTATGTGTTGTGGCTAACCTGTGATGGTTCAATATATATCGCTGGTGTGATTGTCGATTGTTTCATGTTTATTTACTCTGTCGTTATCTCGAAAATATTCGTAATTAATTCTGTTTCTTGAGTCTCTGTTTTGTTGAAGTATAATAATGAGTAAAAGTAAAGTTATTAGAAATCCTCTGAAGGCTTTTAAGAAAAGGAGAAATGTTGGAAAGCCAAAGGTATGTGTTATTACTATAAACAATAAAGACGATAACCAAGTGAGTGAACCTATCCTCTCAAGTACACCTGCCCATAGCAGTCAAAGTGGGAAAGAAAATACTTCACAGAAGAAGCTTGGTTCAATGAGTGAAAACTATGAATGTTTTATGGGCGAATCGGATGTGAATGAAATATTTGATATATCGGTTCTCAAAGGAATTTTTTCAAACTGTGTAAGATGTATTCATTGTAGTGAAGTTGGTCTGGAACTCTGCATAATAAAGCACGTAGGACTTGCTAGTGAAATACAACTGAAATGTGATGAGTGTTCATACATGACCACCTTTTGGACAAGCGTTGCAGTAACTGCAACTGAAGAAAATGGTAGCAAAATCTACGAACACAACAACGAGCGATGCTTGCTTTAGACAAGGAACGCCTTCGGGCTGCAGACAGGGCTGTAAAGAGTCTAGAAATACAAGCAAGAGTAAACAGGAGGAGGAACAAGAGGAAGCTGGAGGAGGAGTTTGCAGAGGATGAAGATAATCCATCCTATGGACCTGGAATGCGCTAAAAAGTTAATCCAATTTTTGTCGCTCGATTCCCAAAACTTATTTTCTCATACTAATTACATGTTTTCTAAGGATCTTCCAAACATATTTGTTTCAAACCTTCAGTAAATGTTACACAGTACCTTCTGCATAATTTAACACAGCCTTTTTCCAAAAAACTGTATATTTTTGAATATATAAATAAAAAATTGCAAAAAATGTTGTGAATTTTCATTACAATTGAAAAAAATCGTCTTTAATAACTGAACTAAAATTTTGTAAAATCCCTGTGTTAAGTTGTAGCCCATATTCCAATAAATAATCTGTAAAATGTTCAACTTCCTACCTCAAATACTTTGTGAGGAAAGATGAAATTTATAAGCGTTATTTTAACATTGCAAGTATAGGGCGTTCCGGAGCCCCTTAAGGAATGGAAAGATAGAGGAGTTTTTGCGCCCGTATCAGCTAGTCAACGGGCAAGTCTACTGGTTTTGATCCCCAAAGCATCAGGTCGCATTCGCCTCTGTGTTGACTTTAAGCCTGCAGTCAACAGACAAACTGTCACTGATACTTATCCATTGCCATGCCCAGAGGATCTTATGGACGAATTAGGCGCTGAACGATATTTTACAAGAACTGATTTGTGCGACGCGTATCTTCTAATACCGCTCGATGAATAATCTCAAAGTGTGTGTAGTAAATACTCATCTGGGCTTGTTTAAATATTTGCTGCTGCCTTTTGGAGGTGCTTCTGCACCCGCAGTTTTCCAACGGTATATGGAACACCCGACTGCACTAGTGCCAAACTGTTCACTTTTGGACGATACTCTAGTAGCAGATCGTAGACCTGAAGAACATATTGCAAATTTATGTTTCGTTTTTTATCTGCTGCAGGACTTAAGTGTAAACTGGAGAAGTGTGATTTTTTTAAAACCTGAATTGCAGTATCTTGGTCATGTCATAAACAGTCAGGGTGTACATCCTCTTCAGTCGCATTTGTTAGCCATACGAGACTTGCCAGCTCCTCGCGATATCACAGAACTGCAGTCAGTTTTAGGAAAAATGAAATATTATATTCGGTTCATAATGAGTGCTGCACAAATCGCAGCTCCATTTCATCGCTTGCGTCGCAGGAACGTCCCCTTTCTTTGGACAGATGAGTGCCAAGTAGCTACTCAAAAACTTAAAGATGCATTGCTCAGTGATCGCTGCTTAGTTCACTTTGATCCTGTCAAACCAGTGGTATTGCACGTTGACGCTTCCTCTTACGGAGTAGGTGCAATGTTTTTGCACAGAATTGGTGATAAAGACAGATCTATTGCTTTCGATCAAAAGTGTTGTCCAAAGCTCAGTGTAACTATTCACAAATTGAGAAATAGGCGTTGGCTATTGTCACCAAATCCCACCACTATTTGTATGGGAGAAAATTCTACTTAGTAACGTATCACAAGCCTTTGCAGTCCTTGTTTCATCCGACGAAACCGGCTTCTGTACGAAGCGCCCAAAAATTGCAAAGATGGGATTTATTGTTGTGTCAATACCAGTACGAGAGTGTGTATCGCCCGACAGCTCAACATGGCAATGCAGACCCGCTTTCACGTCTTCTAATTGGCCCTGATACAGACTGTGACGCTTCTGCTGCATCTTGTTGTCGCATCGATGCTCAGAATTCTGAATTGCTTCAGCCATTTCCGCTGAATTACAGGAAAATTGCACAAACCGCGGAAGCTGATCCAGATTTGAAGATTTTGCTCAATTACATTCGCACACCTTGACCTCACTCATTGAATTACATAAAGAGCTCTGTAGTGCGCCGATACTTTGCACGTCGGCCTAGCCTCGTTGTACAGAAAGGTGTAATTCTTGTTCAAAATGACAGTGTACAGTCACGTGTGTTGATTCCTAAAGCCTTTCAAAAAGAAGTGTTGCAGTTACTTCACCAAGGACGCTGGGAGACTGTTCGAACGAAACACCGCGTCGACACTGTACTTGGCATGGTATGGACGCCCAAATAAAACAGTGTCAAGCATGCGCGGAAAATCAGTTCACTCGGCCACAAAAATTCTTTGCTTGGCCTATGTCGAAATCGCCATGGCAACGTGTGCAAATAGACTTTGCAGGACCTTTTTGGAACACCCGTTGGTTGATTGTGGTTGACTCGTATAGCAAGTTTCCTTTCCCTACGCCAATGAACTCGACAACGTCACGTAGCACAATTCAGGAGTTATCGATTTTTTGCCTGGAAGGTTGACCTGAAGTAATAGTGTCAGACAACAGACCTCTGCTCACTTCAAAAGAATTTGAAACATTCTGTGAACGCAATGGCATACAGCATCTAACTAGTGCACCGTTGCATCCACAGTCAAACGGCAAAGCGGAACGATTTTTCAGAACCTTTAAGCAGCAGATGGCCAAACTTCGCTCCGCACACGCCAGGCATCAAGCAGCATTGCGACTGTTTCTCGCCTCCTATCGTTCGCACCCACGAGATGGAACATCGCCGGCGGAACTGCTTCACTGCCGCCGCCATCGGACACTGCTCCACCTTCCTCAGCATCCGGCTTCGAAGAACGCCGCAAGTATCGCTTCGCGCTCACGATATTGTGTTTTACAGGGTTTTTAGCGGCAGCAGACTGTGGGCGCGAGCCGAGATCGTCTGCCGACTTCGTGCTTGAATGTATCTTTCAGGTCCAGATGGCTTGCAGTGCCGCCATCAAAATCAACTGCGCCTCTGTCACGTACATGATGATCTTTCAATCTCTCCCGCCAGATTCACGTATCCAGGGGACAGCGCGGCCACAGCATCCGCCAGAGGGTGTCATCACGAGACCGCGGGACGACCCCATGGAGACGGAGCCTTCTACGCCTCCGCCTCCACTCGGGCATACCGATGGAGCTGGACCCGACCACATGGCAGCAGTCGCCGCCTTCTTCATCTGGTTCACGGCATCAGAAGGTTGAAGCGTATCCTTCTGGTCGTTCTCTGGGGACGTTTTCGCTAAAGCGCACGCCTGATGGCGGGGTACGGCTGGAAGCTTGACGTCCCCTGCGGCCGCACCTTCCGGCCCGACGTTGCGCCCACACTCCTGCCTCCCCTGCCGTGGTCGCACTCCCTACACGATGACGGTCCGTCGCTTTGGGAGGAGGGGGGGGGGGAGAGGAAGAATGTGCAAGTGTAACCACAAGCACCAGAACGAAGAAGAAGAATGCAAGACCAGAGAAGGCGGTAAAATTACGTTGGCCAATGGTGCGCTGATTAGGACCGTATCACGACAGGAGCGGCATCAAGCCGAAGTGAATATAAGCGCTGCTCCTGCCAGCCTCGGCGTACATTAATGTCAAATGTGAGTGAAATCTTATGGGACTTAACTGCTAAGGTCATCAGTCCCTAAGCTTACACACTACTTAACCTAAATTATCCTAAGGACAAACACACACACTCATTCCCGAGGGAGGACTCGAACCTCCGCCGGGACCAGCCGCACAGTCCATGACTGCAGCGCCTGAGACCGCTCGGCTAATCCCGCGCGGCGGCGGACATTAATGGACAGCATTGTAGAGTATTAGCACCGACTAGCAGAGAGGGCTACGAAAACAGTTATTAGTGATCCACATCAATTGCTTGTTTGGACATTATACACTACTGGCCATTAAAATTGCTACACCACGAATATGATGTGCTACAGTCGCGAAATTTACCTGACATGAAGAAGATTCTGTGAAATGCAAGTAATTAGCTTTTCAGAGCATTCACACAGGGTTGTCGCGGTGGCGACAACTACAACGTGTTGACATGAGGAAAGTTTCCAACCGATTTCTCATACACAAACGGCAGTTGACCGGCGTTGCCTGGTGAAACGTTGTTGTGGTGCCTCGTGTAAGGAGGAGAAATGCGCACCATCACGCTTCCGACTTTGATAACGGTCGGATTGTAGCCTATCGCAACTACGGTTTATCGTATCGCGACATTGCTGCTCGCGTTGGCCGAGATCCAAAGACTGTTAGCAGAATATGGAATCGGTGGATTAGATTAGATTAGATTAGTTTTTCGTTCCATAGATCCGTGCTGAGCAGATCCTCGTGGATGTGGAACATGTCAATTTTTTTTTAAAAAGCTGAAACAACAATACTAATAGCATGAGTATATACAATACATCATATTTTTAAAGCTGAAATAATACGGAACGCCGTGCTGGATCCCAACGGCCTCGTATCACAAGCAGTCGAGATGACAGGCATCTTATCCGCTTGGCTGTAACGGATCGTGCAGCCACTCTCAATACCTGAGTCAACAGATGGGGACGTTTGCAAGACAACAACCATCTGCACAAACAGTTCGACGACGTTTGCAGCAGCATGGACTATCAGCTCGGAGACCATGGCTGCGGTTACCCTTGACGCTGCATCACAGACAGGAGAGCCTGCGATGGTGTACTCAACGACGAACCTGGGTGCACGAATGGCAAAACGTCATTTTTTCGGACGAATCCAGGTTCTGTTTACAGCATCATGATGGTCGCATACTTGTTGGCGACATCGCAGTGAACGCACATTGGAATCGTATCACCCGGCGTGATCGAATGGGGTGCCATTGGTTACACGTCTCGGTCACCTCTTGTTCGCATTGACAGCACTTTGAACAGTGGACGTTACATTTCAGATGTGTTACGACCCGTGGCGCTACCCTTCACCCTGCGAAACCCCACATTTCAGCAGGATAATGCTCGGCCGCGTGTTGTAGGTCCTGTACGAGCCTTTCTGGATACAGAAAATGTTCGACTGTTGCCCTGGCCAGCACATTCTCCAGGTCTCTCACCAACTGAAAACGTCTGGTCAATGGTGGCCGAGCAACTGGCTCTTCACAATACGCCAGTCACTACTCTTGATGAACTGTAGTATCGTGTTGAAGCTGCATGGGCAGCTGTATTTGTACACGCCATCCAAGCTCTGTTTGACTCAATGCCCAGGCGTATCAAAGCCGTTATTACGGCCAAAGGTGGTTGTTTTGGGTACTGATTTCTCAGGATCTATGCATCCAAACTGCGTGAAATATAATCACATGTCATTTCTAGTATAATATATTTGTCCAATGAATACTCATTTATCATCTGCATTTCTTCTTGGTGTAGCAATTTTAATTGTCAGTAGTATACATAGCAAAGGACTCGGGTCATTCTGAGAACGCAGCATCCCTTAGGTGCCCTATACGAGACGAGTGGACAAGACCCCACAGTGTCGGTCTGAACGTGGTCTAAAATAGACCAGAACCGGCAACCTTATATAAAAAAAGAAGTTTATCGCTGATGTGACTGCTCACATTCATTTTCAAGTAATAAAAAACCGATGTTCTACAGAGACATGTTGTCAAAAATTACAAAAGTTGTGCCACACTCTTCTGTCTACTCTTTCATCACACCCGATCTACTCCATTGGACTATGCAGATCGAATTACTCCCGTAGCAGGGGTGCATTTGGTGGTTTAGGCACGGTCAGGGCAGGGAGTTGGGTAGCGGTTTTTCGAAGCAACATGGATAGTAGAACGGTTTCACCTTTCACAGTCACTTCTCGGGCCACTTCATTTTCAACATACTTCTGTAACATCACGCTAACCCTTCCATACTCTTGTTTGCCGCTTTCGCCACAGCTCATAATTCATTTTTACAGTGCTGTGCTTCTGGCATGCAACCTCAAAAAAATTTTCTCTCAAATTACGACCTGTGTTCGATGCTAATAAACATCTTTCGTCGCAGAGTGCTTTCTTTGCCTGTGTTGGTCTGTTTCTTATGTCTTCCTTGCTTTTGTTTGTGATACAGTATCTTCCTTGCCTTCGTCTGCTACGTCGTGCCGAACATGAATGTTAAGCTTATCGTTAATCGCATTTTTTATACTTCTAGTTCCTTTCGCCTCTCTTTGGTTTATTCTCAATTTATAGTGTGTGTTCAGAAGAGTGTTCATTTCATTCAAAAAGTCATGTAATTCTTCCTCATTTTCACTGAGGATAGCAATGTCATCAGCGAATCTTATATTTGATATCGTTTCCCTCTGAACTTTACTCGCAAGTCTGAAACTTTCTGTGGTATCACCGCCAGACACCACACTTGCTAGGTGGTAGCCTTTAAATCGGCCGCGGTCCGGTAGTATACGTCGGACCCGCGTGTCGCCACTGTCAGTGATCCATCTCTGGCTAAGTCGGCTGTACAACTGGGGCGAGTGCTAGTAAGTCTCTCTAGACCTGCCGTGTGGTGGCGCTCGGTCTGCAATCACTGACAGTGGCGACACGCGGGTCCGGCGTATACTACCGGACCGCGGCCGATTTAAAGGCTACCACCTAGCAAGTGTGGTGTCTGGCGGTGACACCACACTTTCCTTCGTTTCCTTTATTCCTTCTCTACATACAGGATCAACAGTAAAGGAGAAAGACTGCATCCCTGACTGCACACTTTCTAAACCGATCGTCTGCCTTCTGATTTTCCATCCCTAATATTCGCTGTGGGTTATTGAATATTTTGTATATCATTCTCTCTCCCTGCCACTTACCCTTTTTTTACACAATTATAGGTTGCTGAACGTCTTCTGTTCGTCAAGAAATACTATGAAGTTGCCTCTACGCTTCCTTAATTCTTGTTTCCATTATCAAACACAACGTAAGAACTCTATCCCTGACGTCAAAACCTTTTCTGAAGTCAAATTGATCGTTATCAAATAAATTCTCAATTTTCTTTTCCATTCTTCTCCTTATGACTTTTGTTAGCAACAGCGATGCATGTGCTATTGAGCTGATCTGTGACAGTTCTCACAGATATCTGCCTTTAACGTCATCTGCATTTTGTCGGCGATATTCTAATTTAATGCCAATAATTTCAAAAACCCCAAAAGGATTGTTATCAAACTCTATTGTCTTATTTGATTTCAAGCCTTCCAAAGCTCTATTCAATTTCCAATAGTAGATCCCATATATCTTCAAATCGACATCAGTTGCATCCTCTATCACAACAGCAGACAGTTATTCCTCCGTGGTTATTTTGATCTCGTTTAAGATACCGAGTGCCCATTTAGTAGCCTCAAACCGCCAATCTCTTCTATTTAATGGCTCTGAGCAATATGGGACTTAACGTCTGAGGTCATCAGTCTCTCTTCTATTTATGGCGTCTATATGTACACCTGAAATATTGTTGTCGGCGTTCAATTGCTGCCGATTCTGAGAGTAATGCTATCGCTGAACTTTTCGTAGTAACTCATTCTGTGTCCTATCTTCTTATTTATATCGAATCTTACTCCCATTACACCACTTTCTGCTGCTGTTGATATTACTCTACACTGGTCTGTCAGAATCCTTTTCTTCCACCCATTTCAGTTTACTGACGCTCACTGTATCAAGCCTGGACCTTTTCAATTCTCGTTTCATATTTTCTGGCTTACCTACCACATTCATACTTCTGACATTAACGCTCCGACTCTTAGAATGTAACCATTTTATCTGTTATTCAGTCTGCTTCTCGTAGCCACCTCTCCCTTGTCAGATCCCTCCCGGTCCTATGTCATTTGGATCCATCCTACATGTCTTTAATGGTGTGGTCTCCATTGTTTTCTGCGTCGTCATTCTCGTGCTATTGGGCAGTGCTGCTTCTTCTACCCTTACGGGCATAACCCCAACCCAAGGCAAGACGATGTCCTCAACCTCTATCCGCTCCACCACCCGATTTGAGAAAATCGTTAGCATCATACGTGTGGTTCCTTATACTAGAATTCTTCGGACGACATAACTGACTACGTTCACACGAAATCTAAGGAGTTACTGCGATGGAACCCGCGATCCTCCACTTTTTGATTAGTACTGGAAGACGCTCTCATTAGACCAAGGTGCCCTTGATATTCGCGTAGAACATAACGATGTTATTCGACAGCGTTTCTCGTTTGGAGTGGTTGGTCTGTGGGTAGATGTCAGACTGTAAATCCAATGGTCGCCGGTGCGATCCTAAATCGGTACTAGGAATTTAATGTCAGTTACCGCATTTCTATGAACGATCTGTTAATGAGAAGCACAACAAACTGCACCGTGATTTGGAGTATACTACGAACTGTATATGCACCTATAACTAGTTTGTTATAGAAATGGGCAAACTCGTTCATCTTGGGGAACTACACTACTGGCCATTAAAATTGCTACACCAAGAAGAAATGCACATGATAAACGGGTATTCATTGGATAAATATATACACTAGAAATGACATGTGATTATATTTCACGCAGTTTGGGTGCATAGATCCTGAGAAATCAGTACCCAAAACAACCACCTTTAGCCGTAATAACGGCCTTGATGCGCCTGGGCATTGAGTCAAACAGAGCTTGGATGGTGTGTACAGGTACAACTGCCCATGCAGCTTCAACACGATACTACAGTTCATCAAGAGTAGTGACTGGCGTATTGTGAAGAGCCAGTTGCTCGGCCACCATTGACCAGACGTTTTCAGTTGGTGAGAGACCTGGAGAATGTGCTGGCCAGGGCAGCAGTCGAACATTTTCTGTATCCAGAAAGGCCCGTACAGGACCTGCAAGATGCGGTCGTGCATTATCCTGCTGAAATGTAGGGTTTCGCAGGGATCGAATGAAGGGTAGAGCCAAGGGTCGCAACACATCTGAAACGTAACGTCCACTGTTCAAAGTGCCGTCAATGCGAACAAGAGGTGACCGAGAAGTGTAACCAATGGCACCCCATACCATCACGCCGGGTGATACGTCAGTATGGCGATGACGAATACACGCTTCCAATGTGCGTTCACCGCGATGTCGCCAAACACGGATGCGACCATCATGATGCTGTAAACAGAACTGCAAACGTCGTCGAACTGTTCGTGCAGATGGTTGTTGTCTTGCAAGTGTCCCCATCTGTTGACTCAGGAATCGAGACGTGGCTGTACGATCCGTTACAGCCACGCGGATAAGATGCCTGTCATCTCGACTGCTAGTGATACGAGTCCATTGGAATCCAGGATGGCGTTTCGTATTACCCTCCCGAACCCACCGATTCCATATTGTGCTAACAGTCATTGGATCTCGACCAACGCGAGCAGCAATGTCGCGATACGCTACAATCCGACCTTCATCAAAGTCGGAAACGTGATGGTCTACATCTACATCTACATTGATACTCCGCAAGCCACCCAACGGTGTGTGGCGGAGGGCACTTTACGTGCCACTGTCATTACCTCCCTTTCCTGTTCCAGTCGCGTATGGTTCGCGGGAAGAACGACTGTCTGAAAGCCTCCGTGCGCGCTCTAATCTCTCTAATTTTACATTCGTGATCTCCTCGGGAGGTATAAGTAGGGGGAAGCAATATATTCGATACCTCATCCAGAAACGCACCCTCTCGAAACCTGGCGAGCAAGCTACACCGCGATGCAGAGCGCCTCTCTTGCAGAGTCTGCCACTTGAGTTTATTAAACATCTCCGTAACGCTATCACGGTTACCAAATAACCCAGTGACGAAACGCGCCGCTCTTCTTTGGATCTTCTCTATCTCCTCCGTCAACCCGACCTGGTACGGATCCCACACTGATGAGCAATACTCAAGTATAGGTCGAACGAGTGTTTTGTAAGCCACCTCCTTTGTTGATGGACTACATTTTCTAAGCACTCTCCCAATGAATCTCAACCTGGTACCCGCCTTACCAACAACTAGTTTTATATGATCATTCCACTTCAAATCGTTCCGTACGCATACTCCCAGATATTTTACAGAAGTAACTGCTACCAGTGTTTGTTCCGCTATCATATAATCATACAATAAAGGATCCTTCTTTCTATGTATTCGCAATACATTACATTTGTCTATGTTAAGGGTCAGTTGCCACTCCCTGCACCAAGTGCCTATCCGCTGCAGATCTTCCTGTATTTCGCTACAATTTTCTAATGCAGCAACTTCTCTGTATACTACAGCATCATCCGCGAAAAGCCGCATGGAACTTCCGACACTATCTACTAAGTCATTTATGTATATTGTGAAAAGCAATGGTCCCATAACACTCCCCTGTGGCACGCCAGAGGTTACTTTAACGTCTGTAGACGTCTCTCCATTGATAACAACATGCTGTGTTCTGTTTGCTAAAAACTCTTCAATCCAGCCACACAGCTGGTCTGATATTCCGTAGGCTCTTACTTTGTTTATCAGGCGACAGTGCGGAACTGTATCGAACGCCTTCCGGAAGTCAAGAAAAATAGCATCTACCTGGGAGCCTGTATCTAATATTTTCTGGGTCTCATGAACAAATAAGGCGAGTTGGGTCTCACACGATCGCTGTTTCCGGAATCCATGTTGATTCCTACATAGTAGATTCTGGGTTTCCAGAAATGACATGATACGTGAGCAAAAAACATGTTCTAAAATTCTACAAGAGATCGACGTAAGAGATATAGGTCTATAGTTTTGCGCATCTGCTCGACGACCCTTCTTAAAGACTGGGACTATCTGTGCTCTTTTCCAATCATTTGGAACCCTCCGTTCCTCTAGAGACTTGCGGTACACGGCTGTTAGAAGGGGGGCAAGTTCTTTCGCGTACTCTGTGTAGAATCGAATTGGTATCCCGTCAGGTCCAGTGGACTTTCCTCTATTGAGTGATTCCAGTTGCTTTTCTATTCCTTGGACACTTATTTCGATGTCAGCCATTTTTTCGATTGTGCGGGGATTTAGAGAAGGAACTGCAGTGCGGTCTTCCTCTGTGAAACAGCTTTGGAAAAAGGTGTTTAGTATTTCAGCTTTACGCGTGTCTTCCTCTGTTTCAATGCCATCATCATCCCGTAGTGTCTGGATATGCTGTTTCGAGCCACTTACTGATTTAACGTAAGACCAGAACTTCCTAGGATTTTCTGTCAAGTCGGTACATAGAATTTTACTTTCGAATTCAATGAACGCTTCACGCATAGCCCTCCTTACGCTAACTTTGACATCGTTTAGCTTCTGTTTGTCTGAGAGGTTTTGGCTGCGTTTAAACTTGGAGTGGAGCTCTCTTTGCTTTCGCAGTAGTTTCGTAACTTTGTTGTTGTACCACGGTGGGTTTTTCCCGTCCCTCACAGTTTTACTCGGCACGTACCTGTCTAAAACGCATTTTACGATTGCCTTGAACTTTTTCCATAAACACTCAACATTGTCAGTGTCGGAACAGAAATTTTCGTTTTGATCTGTTAGGTAGTCTGAAGTCTGCCTTCTATTACTCTTGCTAAACAGATAAACCTTCCTCCCTTTTTTTATATTCCTATTAACTTCCATATTCAGGGATGCTGCAACGGCCTTATGATCACTGATTCCCTGTTCTGTACATACAGATTCGAAAAGTTCGGGTCTGTTTGTTATCAGTAGGTCCAATATGTTATCTCCACGAGTCGGTTCTCTGTTTAATTGCTCGAGGTAATTTTCGGATAGTGCACTCAGTATAATGTCACTCGATGCTCTGTCCCTACCACCCGTCCTAAACATCTGAGTGTCCCAGTCTATATCTGGTATGCATTTCTCCTCCTTACACGAGGCATCACAACGACGTTTCACCAGGAAATGCCGGTCCACTGCTGTTTGTGTATGATATATCTGTTGGCAACTTTCCTCGTGTCAGCACGTTGTAGGTGTCGCCACCGCCGCGAACCTTGTGTGAATGCTCTGAAAAGCTAATCATTTGCGTATCACAGCAACTGCTTCCTATCGGTTAAATTTCGCGTCTGTAGCAAGTCTTCTTCGTGGTGTAGCAATTTTAATGGCGAGTAGTGCAGTTCACTGTTGATCGGTTTTTTTGAGACCCCTTCGTTTTTACTCATTTACTGTTCATTTTTAATCTAATTGTGTGTTGCAGTATGCCTTTTAAACAAGTCAAAATGGAGTAACTACGTTTTACAGTTAGAGCCGATTTTTTTAATGAATATGTATGATCATCGCTTTTCTGTTATATTAGCAGATCCTTTACGTCTCAATTTCCTGTGCTCCACTGATTCCTTCTAAATGTTGCTGTATGTGCTGTCTTATATTGTAAGTAGGCTGTTTAGGTTCTTATATGTAGGCTGTTTAGGTTCTTATATTGGTAACGCCGCCGACACATAGCGCTCTCTTTATGAAAATCACTGGCTGTGCTGTGTGCAGTCTGTGGCTAGTTTGCATTGTTGTCTGCCATTGTAGTGTTGGGCAGCTGGAAGTGAACAGCGCGTAGCGTTGCGCAGTTGGAGGTGAGCCGCCAGCAGTGGTGGATGTGGGGAGAGAGATGGCGGAGTTTTGAAATTTGTAATACTGGATATTAGGAACTGCTATGTATATTATGATTTTTCAACACTATTAAGGTAAATACATTGTTTGTTCTCTATCAAAATCTTTCATTTGCTAACTATGCCTATCAGTAGTTAGTGCCTTCCGTAGTTTGAATCTTTTATTTAGCTGGCAGTAGTGGCGCTCGCTGTATTGCAGTAGTTCGAGTAACCAAGATTTTTGTGAGGTAAGCGATTTGTGAAACGCATAGGTTAATGTTAGTCAGGGCCATTCTTTTGTAGGGATTTCTGAAAGTCAGATTGCGTTGCGCTAAAAATATTGTGTGTCAGTTTAAGCACAGTTATGTATAATTGTTCAAAGGGGACGTTTCATATGTCGACCCTTAGCCGAGGATACCTCACTGGAATCTTCTGAATTTTCTTGTAGTTTGTGTAATTAGTGTAGATTGTTTATTGCTAGCGCGTAATTGCAGAGAGAATCTCCTTTGTAGTTGCAGCCTTTCATTGTTGTACAGTAAAACAGTTGTGGCATGCATGTAGATTTGCACCAAGTATTTCGCAGCTGCGCTTGCAATTAACGAGATATTATTTTCTGTGCTATGTTAATGTCTTCTCTTATTGTTGCTCTTCAAATTGTGTTTTTCTGTGTTATCGTGTGAAATATTGTGACAATAATGGCGTGTGAAAAACGAAATACCAGGCTCCAAAGTAAACTGAGAAATGACAGTGAAGCAGTGAAGACGAAAGCAGTGTGTTAGCGCCACCGAGTAATGAATTAACTGATGTTCAAAGTAGTAATTTGGTAATTGTACATAGCGAAATGGAGCGGGCTGCAAACAATGGTGTAGGCAGTAAAACAATTAGTGAACAGGGAAGCATTATCGATCGATCGGTCGGCAACAGCTTACCTCAGGAATCCGAAATGACAGGACACAATCTTGCAAATACTGTAGATTCAGGTTTTGTGTCCTCACCCTTTTCTCAAATAAGTCAAGACACATTTTCTGCTTTTGAAACTGCGAATATTGCCGGTTCAAATGCATTGCCGAATAGCACTGAGGAACATGTTTCAGACACCAGTGCATTGTTATTACAATTAATGCAACAAATGGGACAAAAGCTTCAAAAGTTAGACACAATGGAACAAAATCAGAGACAAACACAGCAAAAGCTTCGAAAGTTGACACAATGGAACAAAATCTTCAAAAGTTAGACACAATGGAACAAAATCTTCAAAAGTTAGACACAATGGAACAAAATCAGAGACAAACACAGCAAAAGCTTCAAAAGTTAGACACCACACTTGAACAAACACGTGAAGATTTAACTACTGAGTTACATAACATTGAATCGAAATGTCAGAAAGTCTGTAATGACGTAAAAACACAAATTTGTGAGCATTTTCAACCTATTTTTTCGCGGCATGAAAATGCATTACAGAATCACGAAGCAGCCATAAAAGAACTGCAAACTATTGTTCATCAAAATCATGAGACCCTGCAACTAAAATTGACTCAGTTGCATCTACCGATTCAGTTACGCAACTTGCAAAAACTCAAGAAAACTTAAAGGACACAGTAGATACTCTGAAAATTGGTTCAGAAAGACACATGGAGGAAATTAGTTCATTATCAGAGAAAGTAGTTGAACTTTCGGATCAGCTAAATAATTTATCTACGAAAGTAGATGATAATCTGAATGAAACAAAACCGGTAGTCTTTAATGACACAGAAGAGTTCGAACAAATTAGGAAACTGAAACAAAATCTGAATCAAATTAATACGCAACACCAAAGAGAAATCCGGGAAGTACAAGATCAGCTGACACAGGTAATACAAGAATTACGTATTTCAGAGGACACTCGCGCTCCAATATGGGAAGAGGGACATAGAAATACGGAACAGCCACAAAATAATAACACAGGGCACTTCGGAAATTATGAAAGAAATTGGCAAGGTACACCGAATTTTGAGATGGAACCGCCGAAACAACGTAACAATGACCGACATGCGACTCGCCGACATGATGATTTTGACTATAAGCTGTTCATTACTACACATAAATTCAAAACGTTTAAGAATTCTGCCAACGACATTCATCCGCAAGTGTGGCTCCATCAATTCTCTCATTGTTTTCCTCCCAACTGGTCATTACAACACAGATTAGAATTTATGTGTGGCTGCTTAGAGAATGAATCAGCTGTAAGAATGCGATCGGTCATTCACGATTGCCACAGCGAAGAAGAATTTTACCATGCCTTCCTCTCAGCATATTGGTCTCAAGCCACACAAGACCGAGTAAAACATGGCATCATAATGATGAAACATTTCGAACAATCTGAATTTTCCAGTCTTGTGAAATATTTTGAAGACATGTTGCACAAGAATCAGTACCTGTCAAACCCATACAGCCCCTCAGAACTCATCCGCATTTGCTTAATTAAATTACCTGAACATTTACGGCATATTATTTTGGCAGGACGTTGCAAAGACGACATTGAAGCTTTTCAGGGGCTCTTACAAGAACTGGAAATTGACACTGACAATCGCGGAACGCGAAAACAGGAGCACAACAATTACAGGTCACATCCGTCACAATTCCGCGATGACAGAAATAATAACTGGACGCGACAAGGCTATTCTCACAACACAAATCGTGACCAAAACAGACACCACCCATATGACAACCGTTGGCAGAGTAGTAATAATTACAGGGAAAGATTACCTCTCCGCCGTAATGACTATCACAGAGACAATCAGAGAAACAGACAATATGGGAACCAAAACAATTATTATTACGGGAGACAGAATAACTTTAGACGCAACAGTCCAGTGCGCAGTTATGATTCAGGGAGAAATTCTCCACCACTTAACCGACAAGAATGAAACTACAGGAACTACCGACATGACGTCAGACGATGTGATCGTAACGACAGACCTGAATTGCATCAGAACTGGCGGGATTTAAACAGGGCAGGGCCCTCTCAGCAAGGTGAATTTATAGAAGTTAGGTCTCCAAACCCCAACAACGACGCGCGCCAACAACGAGACAATAGGCAATGACTCATACCGCTGGCAGCCACAAAACGTACGTATGACACTAACGATGCAGCTGCCGTAGCTAGTAATTACGTAAAAATGGAAGTCATTAGGGACATCTTACTCCAGGAACACAACATAAAACATAAGAACATTGCATATCCTGTGATTCACATTACTGTAAATGACGTAAAATTTACGGCAGTACTTGACTGTGGCAGTCCCATTTCAGTAATTAGTGAAACAGCTTTTAGAAAATGCAACATATCGAACGATTGCCCCACACTTCCGTTACGTAAGATTAAATTACAAGGTGCAATCTTTGGAAAAAGTGTAGATGTACGCCAACAAACCAATTTAGAATTCGTTTGTCAAAGCCACAGCTTCTCTATGAACTTTCTTATTGTTCCATTATTATCGACGGAAATTATATTGGGAGTAGACTTTTTGAATGGATACAAAGCAATCTCAAACTTTCACGATGCTGAAATAAGTTTAGAGAAGGAAGGTAAGTCAATAGCTTTGAAATTTGAAGATTGGCTCTCAAACCATGATGAGGAAATTAATCGGCTTTACCTTCTGTTAGACAACAGTTCGGAATTTTCTACGGAACTAGACACTAACAATCAATCTGCAAGTACTGGCAGGGATGATATCGACGGTATATTTGAAATTAATGAGTTAATTCAGAATAAAATTCAAACAATTGAGAATTGTAAAACACTGGTAGACAGGACCTTTTTGAGATTTTACAAGCACATTCCACAGTTTTTACTCACAAAACAGGAACAATCAAGGGATTTCAATACCAATTTCGTGTTCGTGAGCATACTAAATTTTGTGTTAGACCATATGTAATTCCAGCACATTATAGGGACCGTGTTAGAACAGAAATACAATCTGTGCTTGACGAGGGCATTATTGAGCCTGCAGTAAGCTCATACAACAATCCATACATGTTGTTGAGAAGAAAAATGGGTCGATCAGACTTGTCTTAGATTCGAGACAAATCAATACTATCATCATTCCTGAAACAGACAGGCCGCAAACGATGGAAGAACGTCTTCAAAATTTTAATGGCGTAAAAGTGTTGTCTTCTATTGATCTCAGATCCAGCTTTTATCAGACCGAACTTCATCCAGAATGTAGAAAATACACAGCTTTCCTTTTTTTCGGCGTTATCAGTTTCGGAAACTTCCTTTTGGTTTGAACATTTCTTCGGCAGCATTCATTCGCGGGCTAAATTCCATATTACCTGAGTTCTTAAAATGTCACATCACCTTATATGTGGATGATATTCTGATAGCAGAAGCCTCATGGGAACAACACAATCGCATCCTCAACAGTTTGTTACGTATTTTTGCAGAATCTGGCATTACAGTTAACTTGGAAAAATCTGAATTCGGTAGGACAAAGGTGAAGTTTTTGGGACATATTATTTCTTCTGAAGGCATTCAGCCGGATCCTGAGAAGTTAGAAGCAATAAGAGCCATTCCAGTTCCATCCACAAAAAAACAAGTCCGCAGTTTTCTAGGTCTCGTAAATTTTTACCGTCGTTTTCTGAATATCAAATTCTAGTTACACCAAAACTTTGTTTTCTCACTGGAAAAAATACTATTTGGAACTGGAACGAACAAGCACAGTTGGAATTCAATTCTTTGAAAGAAGCATTACTTCACGCGCCAATACTAGCTCATCCAGATCTGTCACAAGATTTCTGCCTTAGCACGGATTCTTCTGAAGTCGGTCTTGGTGCCCATTTATTTCAAGAAGCCATAGAAAATGACATTACTGTTCAGAAAACCATTGCTTTTGCTAGCCGAGTGCTAACAAAATCTGAAAAAATTATTCCGTTACTGAATTAGAAGCTTTAGCTATCGTTTGGGCATTTAACAAATTCCGTTTCTTTCTTTCTAGTAAGCACGTAAAAGTATACAGTGATCATCGTGCATTACAATTTCTTATGTCTTCAAAATTAAATCATGACAGGTTAAAACGTTGGGCATTGTTTCTGCAAGAATTCCGCTTCACAATAGTCTACATTCCCGGCAAGGAGAACATTGTTGCGGACGCGCTGTCACGCGCACCGGCTGGGCTTGAGAAAAGTAACACAGAAGGCAACATCAAGAAAAATTTCAGTATTCTTTACATTCAGAAAGTCGCCTTTGAAAACTTCATCACCACATCTTTAAAGGACATTGCTCATGAACAAGATAAAGATCCGATTTGGAAAGACATCAAAAGTAAATGGCATGAAAAGCCGCACACTCAGATTCGGCATTATTATCTGGTTAGAAACAACATACTGTTCAAATGCTGCACTGTTGATGACAAGCTATGGGTACTTTGCATTCCTGATGATTTTGTTAATAAGCTCATTTGGTACATTCATTTCAGCTATGCACATTTTGGTCCACGAAAATATTATCATATTCTTCGAACGACTTGTTATTTTAACAATATGGAAAAGAGAATTCGAAGAGTCTTGTCTATTTGTAAACTTTGTCAAAAGGCGAAAGCATCTACTATCTCACATCATGCTCCATTGTTTCCTATTATTCCTTCTAAATTAAAAGAATTTCCTGCTGTTGATCTCTTGGGACCCCTTGTCAGAACATCGAATGGATTTTCGTACGTTCTAGTCGCTGTTGGACTTACTTCAAAATTTGTTTCTTTCACTCCGTTACGTAAAGCCACTGGACAGTCTGTATCCAACGCCTTTGTTAAAAATTTCTTACGTGAAGTTGGACACGTTAGTAAAATCATTTCAGATAACGGACCGCAATTCAGATCTGCTGTTTGGTCACACATGCTTCGGAATCATAAAATCAAACCTGTTTTTATTTCATTGTACTCACCACATTGTAACCCGTCTGAACGGATTATGAAAGAAATCAATAAGCTTTGCAGACTTTATTGTCACAGAAAGCATCAGCATTGGGACAGATATTTACACTTATTTCAAAATGTGCTGAATGAGATGCCTCATGATTCCACTGCTTTACCACCTACTCTTGTACTAAAGAATGAAGAACCACCGAACAGAATCAGAGAGCTTGTACCTTTCCCGAATACACGTAAACTTCGACACAAAGACATAATTGATTTGGCTCTTAAAAATATAAAATCTGCAGCAAACAAAAGGAGAAAACTACACAGTAAAGCAAATGCAAAGAAATTATATATTGGTCAGAAAGTTCTCATTAAAGCTCATTCATTGTCACAAAAGGAAAAACACTTGAGTCACAAATTCTTTCTAGTTTACAATGGACCTTACAGAATCCGACGTATACCACATGATAATTGCGTTGAAGTTGAAACTCTGCGTACTAGGAAGAGTAAAGGTTTACACCACATTTCACATGTAAAACCGTTTATTGAAAGATAATCTGCTTTTTAACTTTGTCTTTGCCATATAACTTTTCACTTTACATTACCAGTATGCTTTGTCAGACTTAGTATCTGTTAACATGCAACAGTGTTTGAAGTTAAATATCCAGTCAGGAAACAAGAGAACTTATTTAAACAGAAATTACGAATGCATTGTTATAGTGGACGGACGACGCAGTGTTGTTGTTTGTACATTCTTGCTTGTTAGTTGCACGATCGCGTAACTACTATGAGGCTCACATACTTGGAACATATACCGGCACTGCTAATGAGATTTTCATGCAACATTTTGATTTGCTTGAGAGTGGATTCTGGATTTGAGGTGCTTTCTGTGAAATGCCAGATGACACAGTGGTTGGTTTTTGTGACAGCTACACGATTTTATCACGACGCTGCTAATGAGTGACAATCTACAATGTTACTTTTGCGGTGTATCTGTTTTATATCTGCACAGTTTTTTCCGAATTCTTCTGTAAAGTGAGACATGTTTTAGTGGTGACTTTTGGGCTATGGCTACAAGGAGACAGCCTTTTCCGTAGGACAACAATACGTTACAGCACAGTACTTTCCTCATCGCGGCAATAAGCGTAATAACTAAGATATCTATACGCAAAGCATTTCACTTTTGTGTATCATGAGGTAAGTACATTGGCTTCTGCAGAACTTAGCTTTCGGAGAATGATAACTACGACACTTCCACAGAGATTATCTTACAACAAGATGCACATTTAGCGCTTCAGGACACGTATTTGAGTGATTAATTCTACATCTACATCTACATCTATACTCCGCGAGCCACCTTACGGCGTGTGGCGGAGGGTACTTATTGTACCACTATCTGATCCCCCCCTTCCCTGTTCCATTCACGAATTGTGCGTGGGAAGAACGACTGCTTGTAAGTCTCCGTATTTGCTCTAATTTCTCGGATCTTTTCGTTGTGATCATTACGCGAGATATATGTGGGCGGTAGTAATATGTTGCCCATCTCTTCCCGGAATGTGCTCTCTCGTAATTTCGATAATAAACCTCTCCGTATTGCGTAACGCCTTTCTTGAAGTGTCCGCCACTGGAGCTTGTTCAGCATCTCCGTAACGCTCTCGCGCTGACTAAATGTCCCCATGACGAATCGCGATGCTTTTCGCTGGATCATGTCTATCTCTTCTATTAATCCAACCTGGTAAGGGTCCCATACTGATGAGCAATACTCAAGAATCGGACGAACAAGCGTTTTGTAAGCTACTTCTTTCGTCGATGAGTCACATTTTCTTAGAATTCTTCCTATGAAT
Organism: Schistocerca piceifrons; assembly: GCF_021461385.2. Lineage (NCBI taxonomy): Eukaryota > Metazoa > Arthropoda > Insecta > Orthoptera > Acrididae > Schistocerca > Schistocerca piceifrons. Next base: position 543,089,967 of record NC_060143.1, on the reverse strand, counting down.
CTCAACCTGGCGCCTGCTTTTCCCACTATTTGTTTTATGTGATCATTCCACTTCAGATCGCTCCGGATAGTAACTCCTAAGTATTTTACGGTCGTTACCGCTTCCAATGATTTACCACCTATGGCATAATCGTACTGGAATGGATTTCTGCCCCTATGTATGCGCATTATATTACATTTATCTACGTTTAGGGAAAGCTGCCAGCTGTCGCACCATGCATTAATCATCTGCAGGTCCTCCTGGAGTACGTACGAGTCTTCTGATGTTGCTACTTTCTTGTAGACAACCGTGTCATCTCCAAATAGCCTCACGGAGCTACCGATGTTGTCAACTAAGTCATTTATGTATATTGTAAACAATAAAGGTCTTATCACGCTTCCCTGCGGTACTCCCGAAATTACCTCTACATCTGCAGATTTTGAACCGTTAAGAATGACATGTTGTGTTCTTTCTTCTAGGAAATCCTGAATCCAATCACAAACCTGGTCCGATATTCCGTAAGCTCGTATTTTTTTCACTAAACGTAAATGCGGAACCGTATCAAATGCCTTCCTGAAGTCCAGGAATACGGCATCAATCTGCTCGCCAGTGTCTACGGCACTGTGAATTTCTTGGGCAAATAGGGCGAGCTGAGTTTCACATGATCTCTGTTTGCGGAATCCATGTTGGTTATGATGAAGGAGATTTGTATTATCTAAGAACGTCATAATACGAGAACACAAAACATGTTCCATTATTCTACAACAGATTGACGTAAGCGAAATAGGCCTATAATTATTCGCATCTGATTTATGACCCTTCTTGAAAATGGGAACGACCTGCGCTTTCTTCCAGTCGCTAGGTACTTTACGTTCTTCCAGCGATCTACGATAAATTGCTGATAGAAAGGGGGCAAGTTCTTTAGCATAATCACTGTAGAATCTTAAGGGTATCTCGTCTGGTCCGGATGCTTTTCCGCTACTAAGTGATAGCAGTTGTTTTTCAATTCCGATATCGTTTATTTCAATATTTTCCATTTTGGCGTCCGTGCGACGGCTGATGTCAGGGACCGTGTTACGATTTTCCGCAGTGAAACAGTTTCGGAACACTGAATTCAGTATTTCTGCCTTTCTTCGGTCGTCCTCTGTTTCGGTGCCATCGTGGTCAACGAGTGACTGAATAGGGGATTTAGATCCGCTTACCGATTTTACATATGACCAAAACTTTTTAGGGTTCTTGTTTAGATTGTTTGCCAATGTTTTATGTTCGAATTCGTTGAATGCTTCTCTCATTGCTCTCTTTACGCTCTTTTTCGCTTCGTTCAGCTTTACCTTATCAGCTATGATTCGACTACTCTTAAACCTATGATGAAGCTTTCTTTGTTTCCGTAGTACCTTTCGTACATGATTGTTATACCACGGTGGATCTTTCCCCTCGCTTTGGACCTTAGTCGGTACGAACTTATCTAAGGCGTACTGGACGATGTTTCTGAATTTTTTCCATTTTTGTTCCACATCCTCTTCCTCAGAAATGAACGTTTGATGGTGGTCACTCAGATATTCTGCGATTTGTGCCCTATCACTCTTGTTAAGCAAATATATTTTCCTTCCTTTCTTGGCATTTCTTATTACACTTGTAGTCATTGATGCAACCACTGACTTATGATCACTGATACCCTCTTCTACATTCACGGAGTCGAAAAGTTCCGGTCTATTTGTTGCTATGAGGTCTAAAACGTTAGCTTCACAAGTTGGTTCTCTAACTATCTGCTCGAAGTAATTCTCGGACAAGGCAGTCAGGATAATGTCACAAGAGTCTCTGTCCCTGGCTCCAGTTCTGATTGTGTGACTATCCCATTCTATACCTGGTAGATTGAAGTCTCCCCCTATTACAATAGTATGATCACGAAACTTCTTCACGACGTTCTGCAGGTTCTCTCTGAGGCGCTCAACTACTACGGTTGCTGATGCAGGTGGTCTATAGAAGCATCCGACTATCATATCTGACCCACCTTTGATACTTAACTTAACCCAGATTATTTCACATTCGCATTCGCTAATAACTTCACTGGATATTATTGAATTCTTTACTGCTATAAATACTCCTCCACCATTGGCGTTTATCCTATCCTTGCGGTATATATTCCGTTCTGTGTCTAGGATTTCGTTACTGTTCACTTCCGGTTTTAACCAACTTTCCGTTCCTAATACTATATGCGCACTATTTCCTTCAATAAGAGATACTAATTCAGGAACCTTGCCCTGGATACTCCTGCAGTTTACCAATATTACGTTAACTTTTCCTGTTTTTGGCCTCTGAGGACGGGCGTTCTTTATCAACGATGATAATGTCCTCTCTGGTAAGCCGTCAGGTATTTTATCGTTTCGCCCAAGGGGGGTCCCTCTAACCTAAAAAACCCCCGTGTGCACGCCACACGTACTCTGCTACCCTAGTAGCTGCTTCCGGTGTGTAGTGCACGCCTGACCTGTCTAGGGGGGCCCTACAGTTCTCCACCCAATAACGGAGGTCGATGAATTTGCAACCATTATAGTCGCAGAGTCGTCTGAGCCTCTGGTTTAGGCCCTCCACACGGCTCCAAACCAGAGGACCGCGATCGACTCTGGGCACTATGCTGCAGATATTAAGCTCAGCTTGCACTCCGCGTGCGATGCTGGTTGTCTTCACCAAATCAGCCAGCCGCCGGAAGGAACCAAGGATGGCCTCAGAACCCAAGCGGCAGGCGTCATTCGTTCCGACATGTGCTACTATCTGCAGCCGGTCACACCCAGTGCGTTCAATAGCTGCCGGAAGGGCCTCCTCCACATTACGGACGAGACCCCCCGGCAAGCACACCGAGTGCACACTGGCATTCTTCCCCGACCTACCCGCTATTTTCCTGAGGGGCTCCATAACCCGCCTAACGTTGGAGCTCCCTATAACTAATAGGCCCGCCCTCTGTGACTGTCGGGACCTTGCCGGAGAATCGGCCACTGGCCCAACAGGCGAGGCATCCTGTGGTGGCTCGGAAACGATGTCATCACCACTAGGAAGCACCCTGTACCTGCTGGAAAGAGGTAAGGCAGCTTCCACGCGGCCAGATCCCACCTTCGCCTTTCGGCCAGGCACGCGCGAGCCCACCACTGTCCGCCATTCACCCTGGAGTGATGGCTGACCGGTAAGATGCTCACTGCCGGAAGACGCAGCGACATCAGGGGTTCCATGTGATTCCAAGGCCACCGAAGTAGGCATAGGTCTCACCACAGTTGCCCCAACGCCACTACGAGCCGACGCCTGCGCCTCGAGCTCGATGAGCCTAACAGACAAAGCCTCCACCTGCCCCCGAAGAGTGGCCAATTCTCCTTGCGTCCGCTCACAACAACCACAGTCCCTACACATGACTATGTTTACCCTACTCTATACGGTGACAAATTCCCAAGATAATCTTCTGATGAGCTACTCTGATAGTCAAGAAACACTCACTGAAATACGAGACGCGAAAACTACGCTAGGTTTTCCCAGAAAAACTATTTAAAAGCTAAGCGCAGCAAATAAGTACAAAAACGCTTTATACAAACAGTACTCGCTGCTGCTGGTGCTATCGCTCTGGCTGTCACAAGACAACTGCTGATTCAAGTGACTAGTGGCTAACGGCCGCGAAACAAACAAAAGACGGTTTTAGGGCGCTTTCTGTTCTAAACGATCAAGAAAACACTAAGAAATCTAACACGAAAACTACGTAAAGTTTTATCAAGAACTGTTAGTTACTATGCAGAGCAGATAAACACAAATAGAATCCCTTCCTTAGTGGAAGGTCGTAAACAAAATGCAAAATAAACGCTTTATACAAACAGTACTCGCTGCTGCTGGTGCTCTCGCTCTGGCTGTCACAAGACAATTTTGTACTTAAATCATTTATTTTTAAAGATATTTGAAGTACAATGATACAAAGGTTTTCCGTAATACATTTCATTCCATTGTTGTAATCTGTAACACCTGAGGGTATAATTACATTAATCCTCAGGGGGGTACACACTTACTTTGTGTATCATGTGTTTGGCAAGCACAAGGAGCCCTAGCTAATATGGTATTTGCTTACACAACTTTACACATCAGTACCATATTTCTCTAACACATAATTACACAGCTATCTGATCATTTAACTGAGAGATACAAACATTTTTACTACGTCAGTGACACATGTTTACGCAATTACAGAGTTGGATTACTTCACACTTACGAAATTGCATTTTGTCTGTACTTTGTGAACTGTTCATATTTTTTCGGACCCATTGTGATATTATGAGAGCTTTGAAAGATATATTTGGTACGGGATCACGATTTTTACAGTACGTTTGAGGCAGATGACACTTTTGACATGAGCAGAGAATTTTTTTAGGTTTTGAAATTATTGGAGGAAGCTACAGCGATTTTGAGAGTTGACTGAGGTGTTATGATGTTATTTTACGATGACTATGTGTATTATGCTGTTGCGGTATGTTTATGATCAATAAGCTGATGCTACATGAGGAATTTGATTATGCTATGTATTTATTATGATGAAATATTGAAGTGTCGTCGCAAGATTGACGTGTCGACGAATATATATATGTGTAATAAGGTAAGGAGTAATGAATAGTGGTTAGGGACTATGACTTGTGAAAAAGGATGTTGGAAACCAAGAATCGTACTTTAAGAGTTATGAAATGTGTGTAAATGCGTGAATGTATCACAATGCCGGCGAAAACTTTTTGGACACTGTTATATTCATAAGATTTTGTTCCTACACATTTGCAACGCAAATTCTCGACCCGTGAAATTTTGTATATGAGGCTGTCACTGTAGCGGAAACTGCTGTCGTAAATATTTCCGTAAGAAAGTTAAGTGACCACCTGCACGTAATGCGTCGTGGGCACCCAGCTGCGTCAGACGCCTGGAGAAAAAGCCATTAGTGTGTGCGTTTTCAGAGGCACAGGTAGAAAAAAAAAGGGAGGCCCTTATCCTCGCTATTGACATTCCTTTGTAGACAGCATCCCAAATACGACACGCTCAAACTTGAAAACATATGATTACACTGTGGAGCTCTTAATTTATGATTTACTGAAATGCCTAATGAAATGACGAGAAATATTTTATGTCTATACACCTGATTCTGACTACTGTCTTTATAGTTGAGAGATTTTTTACTACCTTATGAAATGCCATATGGCCAATGAATGATGTTTCATGCCTTCCTTTGTACATATTTTCATTTTTTTTAATATCTAGTTTCTAGCTGCACTGCAGCATTGGTTAAAATAGAATTTTATAGATGTACTAATATAAATATTTTCTGTCTACAGATCCAGTAAATACTAATTTTGTAATCCATTTCCCAAAAATGGGGGAGCACAAAGACATTTCCCTTCACAGGAATTGCATACGGAATTTTCTTTTCAACTACTTGGTAATTTTTTTTGTAGAATAACTTCTTGTGGTGCACCACATTAATTACATAGACATTAAGATGTGAATATACATTTCCCTTGTCTGCATTATTGTGTTTAGTGTAATGTTTTTTCTGCTTGAGCTATGTCTTGTTTAGATATAAGTTATTTCATTTGCTGCTGCTGTTTGCCAGGCATAGTGTTACTGAATTTGACTGTGTTACTCTTCGAAGCCAGTTTACTACCGATTTATTTTTCTTGTTTGCTGCACATTGCCTTATATTAGTTGTAATATTGTTGCTTACTTTGCCAATTTGTATTTTTTTTGTCCTTGCTGTTTGTGTTAATTTGTTATGTGCTGCTGCATTGCTTCGTCCCTTGGTATCTATATCTGAGCTCAGTAGATTTAAGTTAGCTTAAGAGGGGGTAGACTATATAAGAAACTAACTATGGTGAATTGGAAGAAATGCATTAAGAAGCTATAAGAAAATAGTTTGGCCAAAAAAAAAGTAGTGCACAGTGGAGAAAAACTATTTTTGAAAGAGGATGTGAACAGAATACAGAAAGCATGCTTGGATAGGATTTTTTTTTTTTTTGCTGGAGCAAATGTTGAAATAAGAGGGACAATATATGGAATGAAGTTTTGGGTTGCACTGCAGTACCAACTGTTACACTGAAAACGAACCCTATCCTTTCCATTGTGTTATCCCCCTATGTGTTTGTGTACTCTTGTATATTTGTGTTTTTCCTGTCTTTATGTGTTTAGCTAATAAGAGTTATGTTGTAGAATTTTTCTGATAATATGTTATTTTCTTTGTAAAGATGTTTAGACATTATGTATTCTGTTCTGTTTTAATGCTCATGTGTGAAGTTGATGTTTCGAAAGTTATTCTGATCTTTTATGTATGTACTCATGTCATAATTCCTGTAACACTAATGTATATGTTATTTCGATTCTTTTGTAAAGCCTGTACTACAAATGTTATCTGTATTGTTATGTTCTTTAATGATGTATTTTGTACCTTTGTAATTGTATTCTATTGTTATAAAATTGTAATTGACACCAGTTCATCATATTATTAACTTGTAAGTTCCATTTCACTGCACACATTTCTGTTGGTCATAGCATATGGAGAATATGTGAGAAGTAGGGACTGTTAGTGTTTGCACATGTGTTACTACTTCAGCAAGGGACTGGTTTACAGCATTGCTGGTTCTAAGGTCAACTCCAAAAACTTCGTGAGTGCACAAGTGGTGGTTTATGGACTTGCTATATTGTCCGCAAGGCACTTCGATGGTGATTGTGCACCTGCACAGTCGCAACAGATGGCTGCTGGCCATCTCTACAAGGACTACAGTGGGTCTGCATCTTTGATGACCCACCAATACCATTATTTCTACAAGGACTACAGTGAGTTTACACCTTTGCTGACTCACCAGTACCATTATTTCTACAAGGACTGCAGTGGGTCTGCACCTCTGGTGGCCCACCAATACCGTAATCTCTACCAGGACTAAAGTGGGTCTACTCTGTGATGACCTACCTACTAATATTCTTCAAAACTTCGACTGACTCTGCTGTGGGTTTGCTCTGTTGTGGCCCATTACCTGTCTGCTTGTCAAGTGTCAGCACTGTCTTTCCGTTGGAAGGACAACACTACTTCTTCAAGAGTGCATGGAAATCCACTACTTCTGTGTGCAATTTCTTTTACTAATGAGACTTTGTGAAAAAAATTGTAATTACTATTATGATGAATGATCAGGACTATCTTTATGGACTGTGAGAAAATTTTAGCTTTTGACCAACATCGTATCAATAAGTGTGTGCATTTGATTTCTTTGTTATTGTAATTACGATTATGAAAAATTTTAACAAATATGTATTGCCCACTGCCCAAAACAATTTGTAAAATTTGTTGTGGGGAGCATGGGGGCTATGTAAGTAGGCTGTTTAGGTTCTTATATTGGTAACGCCGCCGACACATAGCGCTCTCTTTATGAAAATCACTGGCTGTGCTGTGTGCAGTCTGTGGCTAGTTTGCATTGTTGTCTGCCATTGTAGTGTTGGGCAGCTGGAAGTGAACAGCGCGTAGCGTTGCGCAGTTGGAGGTGAGCCGCCAGCAGTGGTGGATGTGGGGAGAGAGATGGCGGAGTTTTGAAATTTGTAATACTGGATATTAGGAACTGCTATGTATATTATGATTTTTCAACACTATTAAGGTAAATACATTGTTTGTTCTCTATCAAAATCTTTCATTTGCTAACTATGCCTATCAGCAGTTAGTGCCTTCCGTAGTTTGAATCTTTTATTTAGCTGGCAGTAGTGGCGCTCGCTGTATTGCAGTAGTTCGAGTAACCAAGATTTTTGTGAGGTCAGCGATTTGTGAAACGCATAGGTTAATGTTAGTCAGGGCCATTCTTTTGTAGGGATTTCTGAAAGTCAGATTGCGTTGCGCTAAAAATATTGTGTGTCAGTTTAAGCACAGTTATGTATAATTGTTCAAAGGGGACGTTTCAATATATATCACTTGCTCGCGCCACCTCCACTTTCCTTCCACATTCCCTTTGAAGCTGTTTACGTAAGCCCATCTTTCTTTATATACGTCCAATCCAGTTTAATTTCCTTCTGTTTATTACATCCGGTGATTGTCTTTGCTCTCCGACTATCCTCAGTACCTCTTCATTTTTCACTCTATTCATGCTACTTATTCTTTCGCCCCTCAAAAGTCCCTAGCCTTGCTCTGTCTTCCTTCCTCAGCGTCCACGTTTCAGCACCATACCAGAGGTCACTCCATTCCAAACACTGTACGAGCCTTTTCCTAAAATCTTTGTCCATACTGCTACAGAAAATTCTCCTTTTTCCATAAAATGCTCTTTCGCCACTGATATTCTGTGCTATTCTTCCAGTCTGATTCTGTTCTGTTTCTGAGGTACTTAGAGATTTGAACGTTTTGTAACGTTTTAACACTCCACCATTCAGCATTATCTATACGTTTTTATTTCCTCCTGCTGCCATTACTCTTGTTTCCTTTGTGCTGATTTTCATTTCATAAGTCTTTCCTTTAACTTCAATGGAATCCAGTATATGATGTAATTCTTTTGCACCTGTTGCTGGGAGAACCATGTCGTCTTCAAACTTCAACCACCACATTCTTTTCCCTCCAATTTTTACTCTCTTGTCATCTAATACGCAGTGGTCAGCTATATTTCCTAGGTACAGACTGAAAAGAGTAGGAGACAGTAGCCTTGTCTTATACCTTATCCTAGTTCTCTCTCCTCTCATTTTCAGTGACGCTTCTTGATTTGCATATGATGAATTTACAAGTCGTCTGGCTTTCTAGTATATTCACTTTCCTTCGTTGTAGTTTCAAGAATATCCCAAGCCATATTATCAAAGGCCTTTTTCAGGTCAATAAGGTCTATTAAACACATATACAGGTCTTTTGCCTTTTCAATATACCTCTCTGCGAAAATTCGCGAGAGTCCTATTGCATCTCTTGTGCCTGTCTTCTGCCTAAAACCAAATTGCTTCTCAGCAGATTCTCCTCCATTAGTTTCTCCTGTCTTTTATTAATGGTTCTTATCATAACGTAGGCTTCGTCTGAAGTGAGGGTAATTGCCCTGTGGTCACTGAATTTCTTGGTTCCTTCTTTCTTTGGTGTCGGAGTCATTACTGTAGTTAGAAAGTCTTCTGATCAATCACCGCTGTCCTATTTTGCAACATAATCTCAATATTTCCCTTACTCCTCCTTGATTCAAACATTTTAGTTCTTTTCCTGGTACTGTATCTGTAACTACTGTTTCCTGTTTTTCTATGTATGTGTTGCACTCTTTACTTCTTTCGTAATGTCTGTTGGTTCTTTCTCGTGCTTTACACTGTTCACGGATTCAAGCACTAGGGTTGTTTGTTTGTGATACGTTCTTTTAAATCATCTTCCTATCTCTACAGAATGTCTTCATCATCTTTGTACATTACATTTTCGTCTTTACTCAGAATTTACATAGTAGTACTTCCTTGTCTATTTTATACGCATTTTGTAGTATTTACTCTGTTGTACAGTAAATTATATTTCCCCTTCCTCTCCAGTTCCTAAACTGAGTTGCTCTTCTCTTTTACCCCTTTTTTTCCAAGCCTGTTTCTCTAAGTAGTTAGTTGTTCAGCCTACGGTACGTTTTTCCTGCATCTTTTCCTCTTCATTGTTTTTGATTTAAAATTTCTTCTCTCCTTCATGTTTGAAATCATTTGCTTTGTAACCCACTGCTTTTTTGTCCTTTTCCCGTTTACATGTCCTATACTTTTCTGCATTGGTTTTGTGATTAATTCTTTGAACATATTCCAATACTCTATTGTCAGATGGTTCTTTGTATCATAATGTGTTAGTTAAGTTCTAGCGACAACATTTACGTAATTCTTTCTCTCCCGGATCTTATCTTCGCTGCGTCACACTTCTTCATCATGGTAGTCTTCTACAGTTTTTTAGTTTTTGTTTCTATATACGACATAAGGAAATTATGGTCGCTATTAATATCCGCACCTGTTAATGTGTGCAGCTTCTTAATTCCATTTCTGTACCTTCCTTCCACTAATATAAAATCGATTTGCTTTCTACACTTATCCCCGGTGATTTCCAAGTGTAGATCCTCCTCTTGAGATTTTTGAATCGCATATTCGTCATTACAAGCTATCTTTCCCTGCAGCAGTCAATAAGCCGTTCACTTCTGTCACTCCTCGTCCCCCCCCCACCCGCCCCCCCCCCACCAAACACCATGACCGCCTACTACGACTCCCTCCTCCTCTTCTTCCACAATGACATTTGCAACTTCCTTGATTATCATCCATTATTTTCTGTATGATGTTGTATGGAGTTGGTCATGGTGTTCTGAACTTTGCACATACACTTGGATAATCAATATATAATTTTGTACTCCATTCAGCCCTACAGCAATGTAAAATAGAGACTGCCTTATGCAAGGGTAACAATCTGCGGTAATATTCCGTTGCCCTCTCCATTTCCTCAGATGCCTTTTACAACCGCTCGCTCCGAATCAGACGCTGCGTTGTGTGTTCGTCCGCGTTGGGTATCTCATTTCTCTGCTATCACCCTTCCCCCATTCCCCACCTGAGATGCTCCCTCTAAGGGTTACTGGCTTCTAATGGAACCTCTGTTCTTACGCGTACTTCATTCCAAAACAAAAATTGAACTGTATATAGGTAATGAAAAATTCTTAATTTTAAAAATTCAAATACTTGGATAAATTTTATACGCATGTAAAACTGAAGTGGGATCAGAGACTCTGGAAATTCGATGCAAAATAGTTGTCGACTTGCACGAACGGAATTGAGATTGGCATGTACTCCAGGTTGTCCGACTGCCGTGTAATCCTTCCATAGTTTAAGAGCTGTGTCTCACAAGCAGAGACGTGAAAAATGATGCAGGAAACTATTTCATAAATTCATTTAATTACATTTTAAATTTATTTTTTTAGAAACTCGTAGAACATAAATTATATAGTACACACGGTGAACATTAAAAAACCGACCAACTGCAGAGACGCATTCCTGACTGGAAATAGAGGAAAAATGATCGTATGAACATGCGTCCGGAAATGCATCGTTGTCATGGTAGATGGCGCTGACTAATGAAAGTTGCTCTGACTGCTACTGATAATCGTTGCCCTCGTTGCAGGTGACAGGGTAGCAGCGGTTGTCATGCGGCACACACATAATCGTACTTTGGCTTACACCATGCCAATGTTCAAATGCCCCTGAGCACTATGGGACTTAACATCTGAGGTCATCAGTCCCCTAGAACTTAGAGTTACTTAAACCTAACTAACCTAAGGACATCACACACATTCATGCCCGAGACGGGATTCGAACCTGCGACCGTAGCGGTCGCGCGGTTCCAGACTGAAGCGCCTAGAACCGCTCGGCCACACTGGCCGGCTTACACTGTGCAGGTGAGCCACTTGCCTGGAACTCGTATTAGGGTCCGTCTCAATATCCTGTAGAATCCGGTTCTCTAAGTCTGATATACTCACAATCCGCCGCCTCCCTGCCCGTTCGCCGGCCGAGGTGGCCGAGCGGTTCTAGGCGCTACAGTCTGGAACCGCGCGACCACTACGCTCGCAGGTTCGAATCCTGCCTCGGGCATGGATGTGTGTGATGTCCTTAGGTTAGTTAGGTTTAAGTAGTTCTAAGTTCTAGGGGACTGATGACCTTAGAAGTTTAAGTCCCATAGCGCTCAGAGACCTACCCGTTCGTTTGTCTGAAAGGACCCACGATCACACAAACGCCCAAAAAGAGCTTCAAATGTTGTGTGGTGTGGTTGGTGTCTGTGAGGGCACTTGTTTTCGTATAACCGTACTGCCTCTCGGCTGTTTCTATCTTGTTGGCCGTTCACATACACCGTCTCGGCTTGTTACCGACATGAATACCAGCAATTCTGCGGCTTACAGTTCTGCGTCAACCACACGGCTTCTGACCCAGAAGGAACACGCGACACGTGGTCACAGGAACTCACATTCATCAACGCCATCTACCTTGGCGACGATGGATTTTCGGACACATGTTCATTGGACCTTTTTTTTCCACATCCAGTCAGCAATCCGTGCCTGCAGTTTTTCGGTTTCATTAATGTTCACCCTATGTATACAAACTTAAAAATTTCAGTGACAAATATTATTTGTGATAACTAAAATGGAAATAATGGCCGTTTATTTCAAAAATTTGAACTAGCATGACAAAAAATAGAGTTCCCGTCAATCAGGACTCCGTTGTTTTAATTTCAACATACAATTATAAGACTGTTATAAATTACCAGTCATGGATGCTCAACGGTGTACGCAAAGAATCAGGAGTCGAGACTTCGAGAACAGTTTGAAACTGAACAAGATCGAACAAGCACAATGGACAAAAGGAACTGCGATTCGGTACTGAACTAATAACGGTGGAACCGCAACGTGAATGTCCGAAGAGACCGAGTGGCTAACGAGACCGATCTTAAGGGAAAGGTGAACAGTTGTTCGTTATAAGCAGTTCCTTACGTTCAGTTTAGTGAACCATTCCGTGGGATTTGTTCCTTCGCGATCGACCAATCTCTAGCTTGTTAGGTCAGTTAAAACGTCGGAGGAAGGCAAGAGCATGCCAGCCCCAACAGGATTAGCCGCAGTAAAGGACTGTGGTGTTCAAACTAATCTTCGGTTCAACAGTTACAGTTCATAAGGCCTATCCTGTTTAAAACTATTTGCAGTATGATCCGCAGAAACAAGTCAAGATTTTCAGCAGTTGATAGCGACAGATATCAACTAACAGGGTCATTACCACTTGTAAGAGTAGCGGAAGGGGATGTGGGGAAGGGGTCAACGCTGCAGGCAATGAATCCATTACAGCAAGCCGACAAAGCTGATGGCCGTTCCGTTCTGCGAGATGCCGCGTAGCGACTGTGTTATCTGCTCGGAAGCATCGACTAATGTTCGCATTGTCTAGCCGATGCTGGCAGCGAGGGTGCTTCTCTCTCTCTCTCTCTCTCTCTCTCTCTCTCTCTCCCTCCCTCCCTCTGTGGGTTAGTCCGCCTTCGAAGCAAAGCCGTGGGGCGATTCGAATAACGGCGCTAAGTGCGCATTGCTATGCAAATGGCAGCCCACGTGAGAGCACGGTGCCCCACATAACACGCCAGGCCACTGACTGCTATATGGATCAGGACTCTCCCCACACAAACACACCATACAGGTGTTTTGGAGGAGAATTAAAAGTTGCTGTCGAGAAAAGCCAATTAATCAACGGGCTTGTCAAAGTAGTTAATATCGGCCTTGGACAGCTGCTGACGGTCAGGGATAGAATCATGAACTGTGCATGAACTGTGTGGACACAACTGCTTGCGCCGTAAACCTTGTACGTTATTTTATGCCTTTAACGATCAAAGTTACACTGACCTAAACTGGATACTTTGAGATAAGTAACTAACGGTCGGAAATTAATATCTAGCTTTTTTATATAATAACGGAGATACGGTTCTGTGTGGAGAAAACACGAATATTTCTTTAACACCTAAACATCTTTTGGTGAAGCTTTCTCATCGTCAGTGAGTTCATTTATTTTCGCAGTATCACGTATTGATGTTTATGTTTATGTGACTGTTTGTCGTTTGCAGTAATGCGGTAGTTTGCCTCTTTTTTGGGGGAAGGCGAAACAAAGACTGTGCTTTGTTGGTACATCACTTAGAAGATGCAACAAACCCACTAAAGAGACAGCCTACATTACACTTCTGCGTCCTCTGCTGGAATATTACTGCGCAGTGTGGGATCCTTACCAGGTAAGATTGACGGATGACATCGAAAAAGTGCAAAGAAAGGCAGCTCGTTTCGTGTTATCGCGCAATGGGGGTGAGAGTGTCACTGATATGATACGCGAGTCGGGGTGGCAGTCACTGAAGTAAAGGTGGTTTTCTTTGTGGCGAGATCTATTTACGAAATATCAATCACCAACTTTCGCTTCCGAATGCGAAAATATTTTGTTGACACCCACCTACTTAGGGATAAATGATGATCATAATAAGATAAGAGGAATCAGAGCTCCAAAGGAAAGATTTAGGTGTTCCTTTTTCCCGCGCACGATTCGAGAGTGGAATGGTATAGAAGTAGTATGAAAATGGTTCGATGAACCCTCTGCCAGGCACTTAAGTGTGAACTGCAGAGTAGCCATGTAGATGTAGATGCAGAGACTGTGGATGGCGGAATATTGAATTCACAAACCATCTCCGAAACGGTGTGTCCTACGCGTGTATCTCCAATTACCACTCCCCATTCAAAGTCTGTTAATCCCCCTCGTGTGGCCACAATCACGTCGGAAAGCTTGTCACACGAATCACCAGAGTACAAATGACAGCTCCGCCATTGGACTGCGCTTTTGCACCTTGAGTGCTATATTAGCCCTCTATACGAGCATATCGCTATTCCATGATTTTTTCCACCTCAGTGTATCCGTTTTCAGTAGTGATTTATAATTTTGTTTTTTGATTTTGCGGATATTGTTGTGTCTATTGAAGAGGGAAAACTTGGAAGAGCAGATTTTAATGCTATTTTCTGTTTCATTTGTTAATGTTTTGTGAGTATCGCAACTTTAGTAGCGTCACAATTTAATAATTTCATCTCTTACTGACGTCAATTTGTTCTTTCTCTGTTACTCCTGACTACTTTGTTTATAGATTTTTTTTAAATTTCATGCAGTTTGTACACGTTCGATAGGGGCTGTGAATGTTATTGCGGACGCAAGGAAAATTGGCCGTTGTCCGAAAACAGCCATAAAGAGCATTGGCCACATTTCCCTGGATTCAGGCTACTCCTGTAAGATGCAACAGTATAGAGTAGCAGTAGAGAAGCCTGCGACGACTTCGGTGTCGTTGGAACCCCTGTAAAACCCGTTGTCACTGCGTGTTCCGATGCGCAACATCTGACTAGACTGACGGAGGAGAGTGCCCACACGTTATTGAAATACACTGGAACATCCTGGATAGACTAATGACAATATTTTGCACACAGGCACAGCAAAAAGAGTGCTAAATATACGAGTTTCAGCCAGAATGCCTTCTTCTAAAGTAGAGAACACACACACACACACACACACACACACACACACACACACACAAGCATTATCACAGACACAGGACTACTGTCTCCGACGTCAGGGGGCACAGACTGTGGTCACGTGTGTGTGACATGCGCTAGCGTAAATGTATGTGTGTGTGTGTGTGTGGGGGGGGGGGGGGGGGTCGTCTACTTTAGAAGAAGACCTTTTGGCAGAAAGCGCACATGTCTAGCACTCTTTTTCTTGTGCCTGTCTGCGACTCAGTATCTGCTCTATATGATGAGTAGCTATGTATCCTTTTCATAATAATTGATGGATCAAATGGCTCTGAGCGCTATGGGACTTATCTTCTAAGGTCATCAGTCCCCTTGAACTTGGAACTACTTAAATCTAACTAACCTAAGGACATCACACACATCGATGTCCAAGGCAGGATTCGAACCTGCGACCGTAGCGGTAGCGCGGTTCCAGACTGTAGCGCCTAGAACCGCTCGGCCACTCCGGTCGGCTGTCGTTATTGAAATACAGTAATTTATCCAAGTCATATTTCTCGGTTAACGTGTCAGATGATATTGAATTAGAATTAACTGAGTAATAAAGATATGTTATATGACAAGTGGAATTGATCCATCCTAATCAAGTCATTTCTGAAAGTATTTGTATGGAGTGTAGCCATGTATGGAAGTGAAACATGGACGATAAATAGTTTGGACAAGAAGAGAATAGAAGCTTTCGAAATGTGGTGCTACAGAAGAATGCTGAAGATTAGATGGGTAGATCACATAACTAATGAGGAAGTATTGAATAGGATTGGGGAGAAGAGAAGTTTGTGGCACAACTTGACCAGAAGAAGGGATCGGTTGGTAGGACATGTTCTGAGGCATCAAGGGATCGCCAATTTAGTATTGGAGGGCAGCGTGGAGGGTAAAAATCGTAGAGGGAGACCAAGAGATGAATACACTAAGCAGATTCAGAAGGATGTAGGTTGCAGTAGGTACTGGGAGACGAAAAAGCTTGCACAGGATAGAGTAGCATGGAGAGCTGCATCAAACCAGTCTCAGGACTGAAGACAACAACAACAACAACAACAACAACAACAACAATCAACCGAACGTACGCAACGGAAGATGTTATTCATATTACTCCCGCTGCCCGCGTTTAACACGGTGTAAAAGGAAAGCAGTTCTTACAGTGTAGGCCTGCTAAATTGGTAAACGCCCAATAAGAATTTTAGGACAATACTTCGAGTAACATGCGACTGGGAACAAAAATACAGGTACTTGCATGAAGTCACCTTCATTTGGTAAAGAACTCGATATTTACTTGCTTTTAGTAACAATGTGGGAATGAACTACAGGGACTACTAATGAATAGACTACGGCAAAAAGAATATTTTTTTAGTAATATTACACGGAAGTAACCATCGCATGAAGCTGAGGTATATTAGTATGCAACATGCGACGTGGCGTGGAGATGAAGGATATTTGTTGTGTATTTATACTGTATGAAGTGAAATGTTTAAAATGTGGCTGTGAAAAGTGATTGTGTTGAAGTGGGGCAACTTTAAACCGAACAAGAGAAAGTTGGCAGTACCTATTACTCATCATATTCTCTATAAATGAAAGGACTTTTGACTGTTTTAAGAGTTATGAAAGTTGACGGAACAGGGGTGGTTGTCGTTCTAATAGAAAAATGTTTAAGATTTTTACAGACCTCAGATTCGATTAATGTTAGCTGTTCACAGTTCTAAGACGACATACCATGAGGCTTGTAGGTGGACTACACCAGGATTCCACAGTAACACGTTATCCTTCACTATCCAAGAAGGTCTGCTGTCTTACACTATGGACGAAAACCATTCATAACTAGAAATTTCCCGGTGATCCTAAGCATCTTGAAAGAAACGTTGGCAACAAGCGGAATAAAAGCTGTGGATTATGTCTATAAATTATCTTCCTTATCCGATTCTTGAGCTTTTGCTTTACCTGCCGTTGCACTGTTGATATTCAGTGAGAAATACGCATTTTCCTTGAATACTCGTCTTAGATGAGCGGGCTCCTTAGGCAAGTTCTCGAAAACTGTGTGTGCCCTGAGTGCAGTTGTTTTAAGCACACGCATGATTTTTAATGGGCGGTGAGAATAGAAAACAGTAAATATAAATCAGTATGACAGAGGCTTAGACTGTTCTTGGACGCTGTCGGAAGTGAATTTTTCCACTTTGCTGTCGGGAGGAAAAATTACAGCCCACTCCCCTTAATAGGTCACGTGCACTATACGCAGTAAGCAGTTATTAGGATGGACGGGTACCTGTGAGGTGTACATAGCTTATCTTAGTCCAGGGGAACCAGCCACATGATTTTCAGTGAACGTTCGTCCTCGCATATCGGAATCAAAGGAGGCTGTATCATACTATTATACAGGAGCAGCATTAGTGACAAGGCACCGAAGTTAGTATTGGCTATTGAAACAGATAATACACAGGTAGTGTCAGGAACAGCTGGTTCAAACGAAGTGAATAGCTGCGAAATTCTTTATACAAATTGGAAATACAAGGTCTGTTCGAAAAATTCCGGAACTTTGTCCAAACAATTTTTCCACCCTTACGCTTTACTTATTGTGCATGTTCTCCTCCGAAATACTCTCCTCCACAATTGATACATCGCTCCCAGCGCTTTTTCCTTTTCCGAGAACAGTCTTGGTACGCCTCTTGCTGGATCGTGCGAAATGTCCTCTGAGAATTTTCTTTTATCTCGTCTATCTTTGCAAATCTACGTCCTTTCAACGGGGTTCTCAACTATGGAATTTAAAAAAAAGTCCGCATGGTCCAGGTCTGGAGGGTACGAAAGATGAGGCAGCACAGTGATTTCGTTTATTGCGCAATAGCCACGCACTAACATGGATGAATGAATGTGCGGGTGCATTACCGCGATACAAAAGCCGTGAGTTGTCTCGCCACATTTCAGGCTGATTCCTTCTCACATTTTCTCGCAGGCGTCGCAACACATCCCGATAGTATCATCGATTGATACTTTGTCCTTGTTGCACGAATTCATGATGAACTAATCCTTCAGAGTGAAAGAAAACTATCAGCATGACTGTTTTTGGTCTTGAAGGACCTTTCCTGACCCATTGTGAAGATTGAACATTGGACTCAACATCGTAACCGTAGACCCATTTATCGCAATCAGTTATGGTTTTCTTATAGGACATTTTGTTCTCATTTGCGCGATCCAACAGCTCTTCACAGATTGCGGGGCAAAGGCCTTTCTGGACTTGACTCATGAGCAATGGGATCAACTTGGCGGCAACACGGTGCATTCCAAGATGCTGTGTCAGGATTTCATGACGTGATCCAACTGAAATGTTACGTTCTTCTACCATCTCTCGGACAGTCAGTCATTGAGTGTCATTCACAATTTCGTTGACATTCCTGACAAGAGCGTTGTCGGTAGACGTCGAAGGGCATCCTGAACGGGGGTCATCTTTAACTTCCGTCCAGCCATTTTTAAACCGTGTGAACCATTCGTAACAACGAGTATGCCTTAAGCACTCGCCACCGTAGGCTTACTGCATCATTTCGTGTGTGTTTGTAAAGGTTTCCTTGAGATTCGCGTAAATGCAGCCGCGTTGCTCCTCTGACTCTGCCATCTCAAAATTCGCAAACTGTAAGACACAACGTTCTACTCAGTACAGCGCTGAACGATAACTAACAGACATAGAACATTGAAACTTCCCGCAGTTACACATTAAACACAGGCGTGTGGAGGGATGCCAACCGCATTTCGCTTCCATACACCATTGGCACGACATTACGAATGTTCTGGAATTTTTTGAACGGGCCTCGTTCACTGTCAACATAGACACCGAAAGTGGCGGCGTATTTATTGTAGTGTAGAATTCGTCAATATCTGGCGATGTTATTACGGATTCCGAATGTGAATTAAATTGAGTGAAGTTAAAGGGGGACCAAATATGGTAATGGCATGCTTTTAGAAACCACTATCATCAAGAGCTGTTGTGGCAGAGAGCTTTAGAGAGAACTTGGAGAATGTTCTAAGTCTCATAGTTGTGGTATTCTGACAGGAGAAGACTTTGAATTTCCAGCTATAAAATGGGAGAGTCATGCGATTAAAATTGGTCTCAGAGAATGGGATTCGTGCGAGGCTTTTCTGAATGACTTGTCTGAAAATTATTTCGAGCAAATAGTTAGAAAACCAAGGAGTGAGGGCAAAGTCTTAGACTTCTTAGTAACCAATAGATCAAAACTTTTCGAATCACAGTGAATGGATATAAATTGGGAAAAAATGGCTCTGAGCACTCCGAGCACTATGGGACTTCTGAGGTAATCAGTCCCCTAGAACTTAGAACTACTTAAACCTAACTAACCTAAGGACATCACACACATCCATGCCCGAGGCAGGATTCGAACCTGCGACCGTAGTGGTCGCGCGATTCCAAACTGTAGCGCCCAGAACCGCTCGGCCACTCCGGCCGGCTATAAATTGGAGAGTATCTATGTAATCAGCATCTGTGTTTCAGTTCTGAAAACCAATATTTGGAGAAGAAATAGATACAGTTCGAAAGATATATTCATTACGCCCTAGGCAAATATACCAAGGTATCGAGCAAAGTTTCAATGAAAGGAAAAACCGCACCGTGGTTTAATAGTGGCGTTAGAAAGTTGCTGCGACAACGAAGAGATCTTCATCGGAGATTCAAGCTAAGGCCGTGGCTAGCTGACAAAAATGAACGAAACGAGAATGGGTGTAAGCAGAGCAATGGCGACGCGTTCATTACATTTCAAACTAAAATTTTTCTAACCGTTCTGACAAAAACCATAATTGGAGTTTTGTAAAGTCAGTAGGCGTATCGAAATAATCTATTCAGTCGCTCAACGACCATATTGGTTACAGTGATAAGGGCGAAATACTGAATACGGTCTTCCAAGACTGTTTCTCCGCGATATTCGTAATACAGTTCCTCCTTTTCACTAAACGGCAGATTCTGAGGCAAGTGGAACAGAAACGCAACCACAAACGCTTAATAGTGGAAAGGCATGTGGATCGAATGAGATACTTGTGAGGTAATACGGTGATTATACGAAACAGATAGCTCCCCTTCTAGCAGTAGCTTATCGTCGGTCACGGGACAACGAAAGGTAATTAGCAACGGGAAAACCCGCAGGTCATCTCTCTTTCCGAGGAAGTTCTTAGAACAATTATAAATAATTACAGGAGTATATCGCTCACGTCAGTTTGTTGTAGAATTATGGTGCGCATCTTATGCTGACGTACACTATGTGATCAAAATCATCCGGACACACCCAAAAACATACGTTTTCCATATTAGCTGGATTGTGCTGCCACCTACTGCCAGGTACTCCATAACAGCTTACTCAGCAGTCAGACAAGGTCAGAGAGCAGAATGGGACGCTCCGCGGAACTCACGGACTTCGAACGTCGTCAGGTGATTGGGTTTCGCTTGTGTCATATGTCTGTACGTGTGATTTCCACACCCCTAAATATCCCTAGGTCCACTGTTTACGATATGATAGTGAAGTGGAAACGTGAAGGGACACGTACAGAACAAAAGCGTACAGACCGACCTCGTCTGCTGCCTGACAGAGACCGCCGACGGTTGAAGAGGGTCGTAATGTGTAATAGGCAGACATCTATCCAGACCATCACACGGGAATTCCAAATTGAATCAGGATCCACTGCAAGTACTGTGACAGCTAGGCGGGAGTTGAGAAAACTTGGATTTCATGGTCGAGCGGCTGTTCATAAGCCACACATCACGCCGGTGAATACCAAACGACGCCTCGTTTGGTGTAAGGAGCGTAAACATTGGACGATTGAACAGTGGAGAAACGTTGTGTGGAGCGACGAATCACAGTGTAAAGTTGTGGGTTTTGCGAATGCCCGGTGAACGTCATCAGGCAGCATGTGTAGTGGCAACAGTAAAATTCGGAGGCGGGGGTGTTATGGTGTGGCCGTATTTTTCATGGAGGGAGCTTGCACCCCTTGTTTTGCGTGGAACTAGCATAGCACAGGCCTACATTGATGTTTTAAGCACCTTCTTGCTTCCCACTGTTGAAGAGCAATAGCGCCTGCTCATAATGCACGGTCTGTGGTGGAGGGGTTACACGACAGTAACATCCCTGTAATGGACTGTCCTGCACAGAGTCCTGACGTGAATCCTACAGAACAACTTTAGGATGTTTTGGAACGCCGACTTCTTGCCAGGCCTTAACGGCCGACATCGATACCTCTCCTCAGTGCAGCACTCCGTGAAGAATGGTCTGCCATTTCCCAAGAAACCTTCCAGCACCTGATTGAACGTATGCCTGCGAGAGTGGAAGCTGTCATCAAGGCTAATGGTGGGCCAATACCATTCCAGCATTACCGATGGAGGACGCCAGGAAGTTTTAAGTCATTTTCAGCCAGGTGTCCGGATACTTTTTATCAAATAGTGTATTATGGCGATTTTGTAGAACGAATATCTCCTCTATAAAAATCAACAAGTATTCCAGATGCGGGGAACTGAACTCACTCTTCCTGCATGAGATCCATAGCGCTGCAGACAACGGCACACAGGTTCATGCCGTGTTCCCTGACTTCAGGGTACAGTTCCCCACGGTCGTGTAGACAACAGAATACTAGCTTACCAATTTTCGTACCAGATTTGTGACTTGATTGAAGACTGCGTTCAAAGCGGTGCACGTCGCTCTTATGAGAAGAAAATCAACAGATACGCGCGGTCTAGAGCGCCTTGACACGGTTCGCGCGTATCCCCCCGTCGGAGGTTCGAGTCCTTCCTCCGACACGCGTGTGTGTGTTGTACTTAGCGTAAGTTAGTTCACGTTAGATTAAGTAGTGTGTAAGTGTAGGGACCGATGACCTCAGCGGTTTGGTCCCACAGTAAGTTCCCACAAATTTCCAGATTTCAACAAGTGTAAAATACGTATTTTAGGAGTATCCCGAGAGAGTGTAATACGATCGTTAATGTTTACAACACAGAGGGTAAAACAGCTAAGAAAGACCACCCCAAATGTGTCCAGAATGAATAAACACATCGAGGTGCCGTTTTAGTGAAGTTACAGCGGTCAGTATGACGAATTCCTGTAAGTTCGCAAACATTTATTATCGTTTATAGTCGCTGAATCACGACACCGTCTTTATGTTTTTCTAATGGGACTATATACGTTTCTCTGGGTAATTTGAAAGAAGCGTCTAAGAGAAATCCAACGACATAACATGTATGGGACTTGACGAAATAGTATCAAGATAACAGCACCTCAAACCATTGTCCCACCGTCTGGAGAACACGTTCCACTAACGTCCACTCTGTAATACAAGACCAAGTAACTCAGGTACGGTTAGTGTGCCTATTACCACGGCTATGATGCCAAGTGTTCAAAATGTAGACGTTGGGTGTTGCTACACACCATCAACTGATTCTGGAGAAACAGTACTGCGCGTTAATTTCATCTGGAGTTATTGGCAGCTCAGGTCAGTGTTACAAAGCATTTCATTCCGTTGTGAGTTGTTGGCATTTCCTAATAACCTTTGTTTTAAGACTTTTATCTAACATGGATGAGGATGATCGTGACTCATGAATAAACAAAAAAAGTTGTTCAAATGGCTCTGAGCACTATGGGAGTTAACTTCTGAGGTCATCGGTCCCCTAGAACTTAGAACTACTTAAACCTAACTAACATAAGGACATCACACACATCCATGCCCGAGGCAGGATTCGAACCTGTGACCGTAGCGGTCGCGCAGTTCCAGACTACCGCCTAGAACCGCTCGGACCCCCCCCCCCCCCCCCGCCCGCCGGCAAAAACAAAAATGTGTGTGAAATCTTATGGGACTTAACTGCTAAGGTCATCAGTCCCTAAGCTTATGCACTACTTAACCTAAATTATCCTAAGGACAAACACATACACCCATGCCCGAGGGAGGACTCGAACCTCCGCCGGGATCAGCCGCACAGTCCATGACTGCAGCCCCCGAGACCGCTCGGCTGATCCCACGCGGCGATGAATAAACATTTCTTGAAATCACTCATTACTAATAAAAATTGAAGGACAAAATAAAAGCAGTTGTTGGTAATAATAAAAACTGAAGAACAAAATGAAGGGCGACTGATTGCAGTAATTTCAAGAAACCTTTATTCACCACAGTAGCAGTGATCCTCATCCATGATGGATGATTGCTTTGTTCTTCAATTTTTATTAATAATAAAAATTGGTGAACAAAACAAAAGGCGACTGGTAGCAATAATTTCAAGAAACCTTTGATTTAATTTGTGCCACGTCTAAGAGTATGCAAGTGTTAGGTGAGTGTGTAGGCTATTTTTCATTTCCTGAACGCCCGTCCGAATGCTCTCCAAATGTTCCCTTCAGAGAGTGCGTCATTACATGTGCAGAATGGGAGACGCATCCGTGATGTTGGTATCATACTGATTGCCGTTATGTCCAGTGGGATGTCTTAAAAATAACAGCAGCATATTTCAGTAACTCTAAATACTTGAGTGTATTTAGATTTGTATCAGTGAAACAGCAACCAGTGTTGCGTGTCTTGAAAAACACGCATCAAACGTTGATCGACCGGAGGCGTTGCTTTTATCCACATCATTGAGTCATTTTGGATTTTCAGCTGACGATTAGTGCGTGTTGCGAAGGTTGACTAGCGCTAAGCGCTACAGTCTGGAACCGAGCGACCGCTACGATCGCAGTTTCGAATCCTGCCTCGGGCATGGATGTGTGTGATGTCCTTAGTTTGGTTAGGTTTAAGTAGTTCCACGTTCTAGGGGACTGATGACCTCAGAAGTTAAGTCGCATAGTGCTCAGAGCCATTTGAACCATTTTTTGAAGATTGACTTGCCCATGGTTTGTGAACCATCCTTTCCCTTAAACAAAATTTTGCGTAGAGACGCTGCATCACATTGAATTTCTCGTAGATAACATTTGGAGAACTGTGAGCAATTTTGGAAGTCACTGCCCTAAAGCTGTAAATGCAGCGAAATGTGAAGAGGATGAAATACGATAGAATGTACTGCTCGCAGAGCACTTGTTTGATTACATCCTCTCACACTTCCCAGATGCCTCTTAGTGGCATTTCCATTGTGTACTATTGCTGCTAAAATGTTCGTTTCATTTCTTTCATCAGTTGCTCTTCTTTTTCCTTGGCGTATTTGATTTTCCACGCTTCCAGTTTCTAGAACTTGCTTTCACAATGTTTGCAAAGACAGATCGCTAGTGCTTGGCACGATCCGTGTACTCTTCAGCATACAACCGCACCGCTGCAGCAATAGTTTGGTGATATTCGCCGTAACCCATATTAAGTTTTGCGACTGTCGTATACATTGTGAATGAGACAATATCTTTATGAGCAAGTTAACTGATTGCTACATCAGCAGAACGAGACTGATGGTCTTCAAGCGAACAGGCAAACAGAAGTGCCATACCCAAGTTACGTGTTTGCTTACACTAATTGATACAATAGGGCAGACGGCTGTCCAGTGATTTGTAGCGCTGTTATTTTGATACTATTTCAACAAGCCCATACATGTTATGTAGTTGAAGTTTTGTTAAAAGCTTCTTTAAAATGCCACAGAAAAAGCATATAGTTCCATTAGAGAAAAAAACAAAGTCGCGCTGTTATCTTGATACTGTTTCATCGAACCAATGGATGTTATGTAGTTGCAGTTTTGTTAAAAGCTTCTTTAAAATGCCACAGAAAACAGCATATAGCTCCATTAGAGAGAAAAACAAAGTCGATGCCTTAATTTGGCGACTATACACGATTAAAATTACTTGCGAAAGTCAGGAAATCCACCGTACTGTCCGCTGTAACTTGGCGAAGATTACCTCTCGATACATTTATTCATTCTCGATGTATTTTGGGTGGACCATGTCAGCTGCCTCACGCAGTATATAAATGGTGTAGTCGTAAGCTCCATGAGGCTGTTTGCAGACGATGCTCTTGTCTTTAAGAAGACTGCATTGAATTCCGGGAAGACCTGCAGAGAATCAATGATTGGTGTAAAAACTGGCAGTCGACCTTCAATGCAATCCGCAAACTGCACTGTAGGCAAAAAATCCCTGGAAATCTGTTGCAAAATACCTAGGAGTAACCAGCAGGAGCAACTTGAAGTGGCGGAAAAGCAGGTGCCAGACTGAGGCAAATTGGAAAATGATATAGAACTGATCCGCTTAACAAACGCTCTTTCGAGCAATTCTTCAATATCACTGATCAGTCTAGTATCCTTATCAGACATATTAACAAAAGAACTGGAGATCCAAAGAAGAGCGGCGCCTTTAGTCACCGGATTTTTTCGTTAGCACGACAGCATAAGGAAGATCCTCAAGAAAGTCCAGTGGTGGACGCTAAGAGATGATCGTTTTGTGTCTCTAAGAGGTTTACTGTTGAAATTGAGAGAATGTGCTCCACAAGATGAGCTGGGGAACATATTACTCCCACATACGTCTCGGGATAAGATCACGACAAGATAAAGCAGAGATGTTACGGCTCTTACAGAGGTTTATCGACAGACGTCGTTCCCACGTACCAATCGCATTTTGGTGACTTGCAAAGTACAGATGAAAATGTAGAACAGTAAGAAATGATAAATTCTACTCTTCTTGTTATCGATGGTGCTGTGCAGCGTGCACGCGCCACACTAACTGTGAGACTGGGCTTCATTACCAGTTTGCTGGTCTCACCGGCATTCCGCCTCACGCCCCCTGCCTGATTACCTCGACCTTAAGGGCAGGCGTACCTTTTTGCTTACTCGTGACTCGTAACAATAAATCCTGAGCATGAAAACCTTGCCTGCTTCGTGTTGTTTCCTTTCGTTCTTTTCTGCCATCGCGCAGCCGGCGAGCTGCGAAATGCAGTTATCGCGCTCTTCGCACGGACCAGCGTTAGTGTTTTATTGAGGTAGAACTCGCGCCGAGGCGGTCTGCACCACTGAGAGGGTCACTCTCCCAATTGAGAAATACGCTGACGCAACAAAAAATCGCAACATCAAGGAGGAGTTGTGTGACACAAATGAAAGTTGACCAGAGTGTTTCTACATCTGAAAGATGATATCTACCCAAATTTCACACCAGTCGCTTAAGAGTATCGCTAGCAGCGCCACTATGAGGATGCAAATCCGGTTTGATTTAAATACACTCTGTAACGATGTTGAGCGTTAGTTACATTTCAGATTGGACGTCGTGAGTTGATGTTAGTCAAGGCGACAAAGACGCAGTCATTATCACCTCGCTGAGTGTGTCGTGTAATAAGACTACTAGAAGCTGGATGTTCCTTCTGCGATACTGCAGAGAGACTTGGTAGGAATGTAGCCACTGTACATGACTGCTGGCAGGGGTGTTCACGAGAATGTACGCTCCCAAGAAGACCGGGCTCCGGACAGCCACGTTGCACTACCAAGAGGGGAGACTACAGCGTACGGCTCTGACGCATCGTACTTCATCTGCAGCAGCACTTTGAGCAGCCGTTAACACCACAGTGACACAACTAACTGCTACTAACCGGTTACTTCAAGAACAGTTCAGAGCCAGCCGCCCGTAGCGCGCATTCCACCAAACCACCATTTGCGACTTCAGTGGTGTCAAGAGACAGTTCATTGGAGGTCAGGTGTAATATTTCTGGCTTATTCAGCCATCATATTAGGCTCCAGGAAGCTATTCCCAGGGCAGTGTAGATGCAAGAAACATACAGATGACGGAATGTGGGATGAGGTACCAGTGACAGATGTTAGATTCGGTACCATTCCCGTGAGAGAGACCGCCTGCATGATGCTGCTGCTCTGTGATTGGCTGCTGTGTTCGTCGGGAGGGCGCCAAAACGTTAAACTTTAGTTGCTATTATTAATTAAACCTGTCATCCAAATTACTTCATTTTTTTTTAAAATAAACATCTCTCAACAGCCAGCTATCAATCAGTCATTTCAAAATTATTAAAATCAAAGTATTACTAAAACAAAAGATATTACTGCCGATGCACTTCGGTGGCGTTCGGGTCACGCTTTGCTGGCTTGGCGCGTGAAGTGTCTCGGGCAGTCCGGCTCTCCAGTTCTGACCGTTCCAGTAGACAGACATGTTATCTGTTATAGCAGTATTTGTTTCATGCAATTTTATTTACTGCAGTTCCGACCGTCGCTAGGTACAGACATGTTGTCTGTAATAGTAGTATTTGATTCATGTAGTTTTATTCTCCAGTTCTGATTGTTCCAGTAGACAGACATGTTGTCTGTGGCAGGATGTATTTCATGTTATTTTAGCCAGATATAATGACTGTGGAAAGATATGTTCAGTACGTTGTGATCAAGAATAGTTTCTCGTGCCTATATCAATAAAAACGCGAGTGGCATTCCAAAAGAGTTATAGTTTATTCGTAGCAGCAGTACCTTGCGAGGTTAATTTCAGCCTCAAGAAAAAGAATCCACGAACTGCGTGCTGTTTTCTGCGCTGGGGACATCATCATCATCATCATCATGAAGACAGCAGGTTAGTGAAGTGTACAAGAACTTATGTATTCCACACAGGGCAGTGGAAACAACTAGGCACCTCACGTGTACTGCATGCACAGTACAAATGTTCTCAGTGACACGTCATCTGCAGTAATGCAGAGAAGGTAAAGAAGGGTGAAAGTATTAACACTATCTCACTTTTATTCCTTTTTTCTTGCCGTACAGGGTGGACGGCTGTGCGTTTTCTGATTCTGCTGCTGATTCTGCCTCGGTGCCAGTGATGACCCTGCATTGGTTAGGAGAAGGCCAGTTGAGGACCTGCAACCAATCTGTCTACGTGCTACAGACACTGTACCTATACCTGGGGTTCTAGTCTGGGGTGTGATTTCATATGATAGCAGGAGCACTATCGTTATCCCACGCAACCTGACCGCAAATTTGTACGTCAGCCTGGTGATTCGACCTGTTATACTGCCATTTATGAACAGCATTTCAGGGGGTGTTTTCTAACAGGATAATGCTCGCCCACATGATCGCTGTTGTAACACAACAAGCTCTACAGAGTATCGAAGTTTTGACTTGTCCTGCTCGATCACCAGATCTGTCTCCAGTCGAGCACATATTGGACATCAGTGGACGTCCAACGTCGTCATCAACAAACAGCATCAACCGACCCTATATTGAGCAACCAAGTGCGGGAGGCGTGGAACTATATCACGCAAACTGACATCTGGCACCTGTATAACACAATGCACACAGGTTTGCATGCTTGCATTCGACATTCTGGCGGTTACACTGGTTATTAATGTATCAATATTTCACATTTGCCATGACTTATCTCACGCTGTGATACTGCAATGCTAATCACTTGCATGTGTTACCTAGACAAATTTATTCGCAAAATTTCGTTACTCTTCGTTACTATTTTATCGTGTTGCAATTTCTTCCGTCAGGGTGTACACAGGATGAACCATAACTACATCGATAAAATTTCGGAGGTTGTCCAGAGTTATTGTCTTCGTACTTTCGTTAGTGTGTAATAACGTAATTATGATTTAGTTTCTTACGGCAGTTACCTCTGTTTTCCTGAAAATATCTTTTCAACTGTAAAAAATTCTGTAGTATGTAATAACCAAAACATACAGCGCAGAACAGTGTGATGCGACAATCCAAACATACCCACTTTTATCAAGGTGTCCAGTCTGTACAGTGTAATATTATTGGATTTCAGATACTTTGCATATGAAATATTTGTCATAAAGGAAAAGGACAGCAAACGGGCCGTAGTTGGTAAAAATGCTAAGCATCACACTGCGAAAGTAAAGAGACGAAATTTTTTTTTTTAATTTGCGCCTATACCAACGTTTAAATACTCTAAATGAACACTATGACCCGCTGGGCGCAGATATTTAAAATCATTGCCGCAGCGCTTGATAGCAAGAAGCTGCGAAACGGAAGAAAGAACAATCTATCTTTTGTTAAGAAATATGCTAGAGAGTTCATTATCCTTTGTACTTTTGGTCGCCTACATGTTAACACGTACTACATAGCATTGCTACAAGTTGTATTTTTATTTTGTGTAAAAATTATGTCAAACGACGAACAAACGTTTCGGTAACTCGGGTTAGGATATAATGTATTTACGCACATGCGACGACGTTTAATTTTAAGAAGGAACTGACTGACAAAGCAGCGATTATTGGACTGCGCTATATACAAAAGAAATATCAGATGTAAATGTATTTATTGAGTATTTGTCAGTGTCTAGAAGTTTAAACCCAGTTTGCTCACAATATATTAATATCTTACGATGCAGTAATTTTCTTCTTATTCTTTTCTTTCACTAACCAAAAATGATGTTCAAATTGTATATGAGCTTTGTTACAGGTTATCTCTTCATCGCGGTGTCTCGATTGTATTTGGTAGACCACTAATGTGTTCAAATTCCGATCTGTTAATCTTACGAAATTCCACTAATTTGCTTTCATTTCCATTTTTATATTCAAATAGGTCCCTTAGGTATTTTCATCGAAAATTCTGGTTGCGTGAAGGCAATCCGGGTCAAACCCCTTCGTGTAATCAATCCGTACGTCTCCTGTACACAATCGAAAACCGACGCATCGGTGATCAATTAATAATCTCTCACTTTTTTTTAAGTCGTACTAAAAACGGCCACACAGGATAGCAGTAAGTACGCAGTCTAGCGTTAGGTTGCATTCTGTCAGTAAATATTACCAACAAACAGTGACACCATCACTATTATTATTTACTAATAGTTCTTATACAGAATAAGCAAGTTCCTAACGCCAGAACAGCACAGTACATAAATCCAGAACTGTTTCCTTACAGCTGCTGTTCAAAATTCGACCACCATAGTCACGTCCCTTGTACTTGTGTAACGAGAAAAGTTATTCATTTGACCAAGCCGCGAGTTTCCGTTGATCCACGGTCCCACGCCCACTGCAATCTCAATATACAACGTCGCCGAATCAACATGAGGATATGTGGGACTCTCCTGCTGCAGAGCCCAACTATAATTTACTGACTACTGGTTTAAGACGGCAAGCATCCTTTGTCAAGCTCAGTAGCTCTTTGATAGTGATAAGACATGTTAGTCAACCGAAAGCGAGACTATTCACTACATACTACGCTTACTGACCGCTTGCTGTTGCTCCGGGCCATTCATGTGCAAATATTACCAATATTGATAATAACGTGACAAAAATTTGAAAAGCAGTCTAGATGAAGCAAAGAAAGTTTGCTTCTCCAAAGTAATCTCTCGTTGTCGAGCAACACCTTATAATTAAGGAGAAAGTGTACTATTTTATACAGCTGAAAAATTGAAATATCAACTATGCCAGTTACTCAAGGACTACAGAGAGATACAATAACATGAAACTCTAAGAACTGGAATTATTGTTTTTCAGAACGACGAAAAATATCAGTGGACAAAGGAAAGGAATACCATTGTAATACCACCGCATTTCCACAACACGCAAAAAAGTTATCTGTTGTTCGCTTATATTAACAACATTTTTGAAAGAGGAATTTATGTGTGTGAGGGATGCAGGAGCTGAAAATATCTTTTAGCACGCTCTTAGCAATGTCAACGCACTTCCAATATCGTGTGCTACCAAGAGTGGGATGCTTCATGCCCAACCTAAAAAAATTTGAAAACGCAATTTCGTTAATTGTTGTTGACTTTTACTCACAACATAGTTCTTAAAGAGAGACTGATTCGTAAGTAAGGTCCTGAACATGAAAATACTGAATATGACATTCACTGCAGGTGCTAAGTCTTAAATTTATGTGTTAATTTTAACTGAAAAATTTAAAACATTTATGGAATCTTGTAGATAAAGTACATTAAAAACAATAAAGATTTTTTCCAAGTTTTAAAACAGATCAGATTACAATATTTTGAAAACGTGAGCATAAAATAACCTTCCCTGCCGCCCTCCCCGTGGTAATGCGAGGGTTATTTTACATACATGAATAACTAAGTTTAGTGATTTGAGAGAGTCATACGGGCGTATATAACTGAAGATTTGTTTTGCAAAAGACTTAAAGGTTGTAGATTCTGGTAGAGGGTAGGAAGAAATCAAAGTATAAATTAAAACAGTTGAAATAAGTACGTCAGATGCAATAACCGTATGTTTCATTATACACAATACTGGAGGTGTACAAAGCCATTACAGCGACTGTTGACTTTCAGAGAATTTAACATCTTTCTCCCTGAAAAAAAATTTGGTTACTAGATTATGACCTGAACCCATACGCGTTCCAGGATACGGTCTGCATTTATCCGCTTTGGTTCTCACAGGTAGGCCCTACTGGTTAAAATTATAAAATATCATTAAATAAAAAAAGAACTGTGACAAATGTGATGCGGTTTAGAGAAACTGTGAAACAGGGGTATGAGATGGGACATGAAAACGCCGTTCCATATGACTTTATAAACGTCGTAGGTACTGACTACAACACTTTTAGCAGCAGTTCTCAGCATAAGGATCTACAATGAAGACTAACAAAGGGCCTACCGAGTGCGTCTACTGCACACTTATATGGAGAAGAATGGTTTCTATGTGTCACTTAGAAACACCTCCATCAAGCTGTTCACGGGACGCAGCAGACGTCAGCGAAATCCCTTGGACTTCTCATTGGTCGTAAACTTTGATAAAAGTCTGATATAACTCAAACGGCCAAAAATTTATCGTGCATTCAAGGGGTGAGCTGAGGAGCGCATACCGATATTGGACTAATATTACATTGTTTCTTAATAAGGCCATATCGGATTAGGCATGTCTTATTTGTATCGCCTCCGGACAAGTCTAAAGCGACTAGATAAAATTCAGTATAAGGCGCTTAGTATGTCTTTATGGACAATGCAATCTGTTCCAACACATTCTCTTATAGGAGGCAAATGAGTCACATATACATATTCATCGCAAATATGTAAGTGGGAAATTTTTACGAAAACGGCTAAATACTGCAAGACATTCTTAACTTAAGGGGCTTTGGCCCGCAACCAGAATCTACCGCAACAAACCTTCCTCCTCTTGAAGTGAAAATATGAAAATTAGCCCATTCACCGAAAAAAGTTTATCTACACATATATTACTTTACTGTGATTCAGATTACCAAATCGCATCGTGGCAACCAAACACCATTTAAAATGAGATACTTTACGAGACAGTAAATTGTGTCGCTGGTCTACCGGTGTATGGCAGCAACTTCATGGCTGCCGAGTGGATAATGTAGCTACATATCTGTCATCGCATACACATTTGCTCGCTGACTTGAATCTCAAAGCAGAAGGCGAAAAACTATTGTGTCTTGAGCCATTATACTGGCATATGCGAATATTTGTTACGCGCAGTTGAGTCGCCATTTTGTGTCAAGGATAGTAACAAAAATCTTATATTCGGCTAAGCATTGCAAAATCCCACATGGTTTGCGTTTGAATGGGTATGTATCCAACCATACGAACAGATGGCTCATTTACACCGACGGTTCGAAGTAGGAAGGTGTACGAGGGTAATCCCAAAATTAAGGTCCCCTATTTTTATAAGTACTTAGACTTGTTTATTTCTACAATTATTTACATCAGCTTACAGCTTGAACATTTAGGTATTTTTCGACATAATCACCATTTCTGTCGATGCATTTCTGTAGATCCTGTGGCAGTTTTTATATGCCCAAGTCATATCAGCTCGCCGCCATGCTGTTCAGAAAGTTACGAACCTCTTCTTTCACCTCGTCATCGGAGCTGAATCGCTTTCCGGCCAAATGTTCTTTTAACCTAGGTTCAAATGGCTCTGAGCCCTATGGGACTCAACTGCTGTGGTCATAAGTCCCCTAGAACTTAGAACTACTTAAATCTAACTAACCTAAGGACATCACACACATCCATGCCCGAGGCAGGATTCGAACCTGCGACCGGACTGTGCGGTTCCAGACTGTAGCGCCTTTAACCGCTCGGCCACTTCGGCCAGCTTTGAACCTAGGGAACAAGTGATAATCACTGGGCGCCAAGTCAGGACTATAGGGTGGGTAGTTGACTATGGCCCACTGAAACTGTTGCAGGAGAGCAACGGTTTGCCGAGCGATGTATGGGCGAGCGTTGTCATGGAGAATGTGTACTCCCTTGCCCAACATTCCTCTTCTCCGGTTCTGAATTGCCCGTTTGAGTTTTTTTCAGAGTCTCCCAGTACCTGTCAGCGTTAATTGTGGTCCTAGCGATTCATCTCCGACGACGAGGTGAAAATAGAGGTTCATAATTTTCTGAACAGCACGGCGGCGAGCTGGTATGACATGGGCATACAAAAACTGCCACAGCGTCCACAAAAAAGCATCGACAGAAATTGTGATTAAGTCGAAAAATACCTAAATGTTCAAGCTGTAAACTGATGTAAACCACTGTAGAAATAAACAGGTCTATGTACTTATAAAAAAAATAGGAGACCTTACTTTTGGGATTACCCTCGTATGTAGCTGTCCTTAACTGAATAGCAGCTGCTCCAGTAGTAATAAATTCAAACTACCTGAGGAAATAACGATTACGGAATGTGAGCTTATGGCGATACAAGGAGCTCTTCCCGACACGCAAATAGCATACGGATGACCAGATCTTATTATGACTAATCCCGCATCAACGATTGAATTAGAGATTCCTCTCGAGTGGATGAAACGATCATCCAGTGGCGTGCGACATCATTAACCTAATTTTGATGCTCGTAACGAGGAATCAGAGTGGTAGAACGTGCTGAGTAAAAGTTCAGTCCGTCGTTCGTGGATGTGAAACAGCAGAAAAGCTGCCCAAAGCAACCGCTTACAATTGAGAGAGGGAATATTTTATGAGAGTATTTGCCACAAATATTTTAAATTTCTTCAAACGAATAATCAGTAATAAGCGTAACGTAGAAGCGCAAGAGTCATCAAAATAAAAAGACAAATATGACGCCAAAATTAAGTTGGTACTAGTGACTAAGATTCTGGCCCGAGAAATGTCAACGATTCAAGAACACTACCACGCTTATTATTCAACCGTGGTTGGTAACGGGAGCGTCTGCATCGCATCGACCTGGCGGCATTCCCGTTATGCCGCTGCTCTAAAGGGAAGGATGCGAACAACATATTCCATATAATACGATCAGATACGACATTACTACAACATCATCTGGGCTGCTATGGTCGCCCTCTGTCGAGAGCTATAACTAAGGTACTGCTTAACGCATTCATTGTTAGTTGAAGTGCAAGTCACATTTCAAAATTATATACGTATGGTTACGGGTGTAAGAGTCCATATGTAGGTGACAAAAAAATCACTGCAGTATTCACATCGAGTAATCTATATGAATAGTCTGTTAATAAAGATATTCGTCCTCGCGCTCATGGCAGACAAGCGATTTAGTCTTGTAGGACCAAATCATTACCAACTGCAACAGTATTTCCAGGAGTATCTCCATACACCTGCAGAACAGTGCCTTGAGGAAATATGTGGAGGTCGATGTATTCACCTAAGGATACGTCACTTAACATAAGTAATCACCCTATGACCCGCGTGCAGACCTTTAGTCTTGGAGGACAGAAGTTCTGCGTGCCAACACTTTCTTGTTATCTGTTCGCCCGAACGATTCGATCCATCTGTACGTGGTTAACGATTATTTAGGAGCTCCTGCTTATAAAATTACTGTCATTGACTGTGATAGTATCTGAAGCAGGGAACTGCCAGATCAGCCCAAGATCGCAGTAATTCATAACGTGACTCCTGCATAACCAAAATAGTTGCATCCTTCACATAAGCGAAGAACTTTAAAATCTCAGTCGCGGTTTTGTTCCAACAAACGGTAACAGATAATAATGAGTAGTTTATTACACTGAAATCATGAAAGCATCTTTTCTGTGTTTATCCTGCGGCAAACTGACAGTCATTAACAACACTAATACTTCTGTCGTAAAGAGACTACATGTAGTACCTAATAGTTCAGATTAGCTTCCTGAAAACATTTCATGTCCTGTTGATACAAGCACATCGTCACATTTGCATTATGTGTCTTTATAACACTGAGTTACCACTCAGTGTTATAAAGCCACATACATGAATGCTGCCAGAGAATGAGTCTTCCCAGATAATACGAGGGTAATCCCATAAGTAAATCTATTATTTTATAAGTAC
Source organism: Schistocerca piceifrons (assembly GCF_021461385.2). Classification (NCBI taxonomy): domain Eukaryota; kingdom Metazoa; phylum Arthropoda; class Insecta; order Orthoptera; family Acrididae; genus Schistocerca; species Schistocerca piceifrons. The sequence continues at coordinate 543,054,815 of NC_060143.1, read as the reverse complement.
ATAGACCTGTATTTCTACAATGGTTTACATCAGTTCACAGCTTTAACATTTAGCTATTTTTCGACATAATCACCATTTCTGTCGATGCATTTTCGTAGACGCTGTGGCAGTTTTTGTATGCCCATGTCATACCAGCTCGCCGCCATGATGTTCATAAAGTTGTTGCTCGGTCTCAGGTGTAAAGTGGTATGCCCAGGTTTCTTCACCCGTGACAATTAAGTCCAGAAAGTGGTCCTGTTCGGCTGCAAGGCGGTGAAGAAATGCGCGGGAAGCATCAACTCGTTGCCGCACGAGGTCCTCAGTCAGCATGCGTGGCACCCATCTTGCGCACACCGGCCGGTAGTTCAATGTTTCCGTTAAAATTCTGTGTGCGGTCCTTTGGGAAAGCTCAGGAACCTACGTGCAGAGATCATCCATGGTGATCCGCCGATCTTCACGCATGCTTTGCTCAACCATCAACACTGTCTCCTCAGAAACTGACGGTCTCCCGCTCCTTTGTTCGTCGTGAATTTCGTTCGGTCCGACCAGCTCCAAACTCTGTACACCACTTACGAAAATTTTTGACACCCTTGCACGACTCACCATACACTTCCGTCAATTGATGGATTTCAATCGGCGCAGTGCCCTTTGCGTTCAAAACCGAATAACTGCGCGCAATTCGCACTTGGCGGTAACATCCAAAGGGAGCTCCATTCTCAACGGCTGCCAAGCCAAGACTGAGCACCTCAGCGCGGCGTGCGCGTGTTTACACACAGTGTGACCAACTGCCACACAAACAGAGTTCTGTACTTATAAAAAATAGGAGACCTATCTTTTGGGATTAGCCTGATATGTGTGTAAAGATGTACATAGCTTTTGAATGAGTAGTATGTAGCCCAGCGCACGCTCGTACCAGTTTCTTCTTAAACCATACTTCCTTAGTTCAACCGTAATTTTAATCGTCTAAAGTGAAGTCCCGTGGCTGGGATACCCCGAAAGGCAAGTTCAGTCGTGTAATTGGCAAGGTGGTTATCCCTATCCTCCGCGCACGTAACCACCCTTATTTCGCGAAGTATGAGAGCTGTGTACGTAGGTGTATGTGTAAAGTATAGGTGACCGTGAAAGGGTGTGTGTGTGTGTGTGTGTGTGTGTGTGTGTGTGTGTGTGTGTGTGTGTGTGTGTGTGTGTGTGTGTGTGTGTGTGTGTGTGGAGAGTAGGAGCGTAGTGCCTTGCTCGTGTCTGAGATGAGAGAAGTGAAAGAGTAAAACCCGGAGCCGACACATGGCCTGCTCCTCTGGAATAGCACCAAGGAGGCCTCCAAGCTTAACGCCCCCATCAGGTGCGGTGGATGGATCACCATGAATAGGGTCGCATGCCCTCATTTCATGATGCAGAGAGGTTAGCAGTTTAATCCAGGGCATTGGCGCAAAGGACTTTACGTCACCGGCCCTCACGTCCCCTCTGGCAAAGGAAAAATTGGCCACTGCGGCCTAACAGAGAGTGCTATGATAGCAATTATTAGTATCCACAGACTGGGTGACACACTTGCATGAACATTGCATATAGCAAACGTCTCTGACTTATTTGCATGTCGCCCATCGATTGCGATCACTTGTTGTAAATATAAGTATTGTCGTTCTTATTTGTAATAAATACAATTAATGTGTTTTTGCTTGAACTGCTGTATACCATTCTGAGAAGGCAGCATCCTTCAGGGAACCTATACGAGACGAGTGGGCAAGACCTCCGAGAGAAAATATAAAAGGATTGTAAGAGGTCCATGACTAAGGAATTTATTGCTAGCGCACTCGAGCAGATGTAATTTCGATAGATTACTCACGCGCTGCCTGCGATATGTAAGCTACAATAGAATCGCAGACCAGAGAGCAGTGTCGGCAGCAATAGGAGTAGTAGCTTTTGACAATGTTGACTGGAATACTCTTTCGAATTCTGAAGGTGGCAGGGGTCAAATACAGGGAGCGAAAATCTATTTACAATTTGTACAGAAACCAGTTGGCAGTTGTAAGAGTCGAGGGGCATGAAAGGAAAGCAGTTTTTGGGAAGGGAGTGAGACAGCAGTAAAGGAAACAAAAGAAAAAATTCGGAGTAGGTATTAAAGTCCACGGAGAAGAAATAAAAACGTTGAGGTTCGCCGATGACATTGTAATTCTGTCAGAGACAGCAAAGGACTTGGAAGAGCAGCTCAGCGAAATGGACAGTTCCTGAAAGGAGGATATAAGATGAACATCAAAAAAAGCAAAACGAGGATAATGCAATGTAGTCGAATTAAGTCGGGTGATGCTGAGGCAATTAATTAGGAAATGAGACACTTAAAGTAGTAAATAAGTTTTGCTATTTGGGGAGCAAAATTACTGATGATGGTCGAAATAGAGAGGATATAAAATGTTGACTTTCAATGGCAAGGAAAGCGTTTCTGAAGAAGAGAAATTTGTGAACATCGAGTATAGATTTAAGTATCTTGCCTAGAAGAGGGGATCGGTTGGTAGGGCATATTCTGAGGCATCAAGGGATTACCAATTTAGTATTGGAGGGCAGCGTGAGGGGTAAAAATCGTAGAGGGAGACCAAGATATGAATACACTAAACAGATTCAGAAGGATGTAGGTTGCAGTAGGTAATGGGAGAGGAAGAAGCTTGCACAGGATAGAGTGGCATGGAGAGTTGCATCAAACCAGTCTCTGGACTGAAGACGACGACGACGACGACAACGACAACTGTTTTCGTGTGGGACAGGAAATAAAATGACAAACAGTGGTGTAGAGTATCCTCTGCCAGGCACCGTACGGTGACTTGGGGAGTATGAATGTAGATGTACATTCTGCTCGGCACGTGTTAAGTCTGAGAAGGCGAGAGGTTGTACCTTAATGCTCACTATGACAGCGGCGCGATTTCGTTCCATGTAAATGCGATCTGTTCGACTACGTCCAATTGCGTAGTAAAAAGTGGGGTGTGTGTCGGTGGGATACGAGTGGAATGATTCTGTCTCCAAGCGTCTGTTAAATTAATGCCAAGTATTAAAGTCTGCAGTGCGTAACGCTTGTTAGGGCTCGTCTGTTCGTCCGCGTAGTTTGTGGCACACAGTCGCTTCCGAGAACCGCGAGGTGGTCGTGGCCATGTAGTAGCGGGCACACATCAGAAGTAAAAACCTGATTACTCGCGAGTCTATTGCCTGTCTCCGACGGAGCGTAATTACTAACAAAAGCACGCCTTCCACAGCACAGGCTGTGCCGAGTCCGTTCGGCAATCTGTAGACAATTTTAAAATTTAACGTTTGGTTGACTAAAATTACGATCTCGCACTTGTGTTCTGGGTCGAGATTAAAAAGAAACGTAAAATCGTAATAGGTACTGGACTATAGCGATGCTCATGTCTTTTAACAGGGCTACATTTGTTTTAATAGTCTCTAAAAAATCCACGAAGGCCTACAGTTTAAAGGCACATACGTTCAAAGTTGTGAGACTGTAAGCACTCCGACCACTATAGGATACGAGGCCTGCCGGCGTGAGCCCTAGGATAGAGCCGCTACGTAGTCCTCGCTAACGCTCTGCCGGTTTTAGAAGTTCCTCACGTGGAGGGAGATTTCTGCAAGATCTGTTGATCACTGCGTCCGCGCCTGCGCGCTTCATCGTCTGCTTCAGGAATGGCGGCGGCTGAGACACCTGCTGGTCGCTCTCGCAACCACCCTCCTCCGTATGTGTAGCGTCGTTAGCGGCCTTCAGTAAAACCTACTCAGTTTAAAAGCTGCGTCACTTCGAACAGAGCACTCTATCTATCGATAGCTGTCCCCACCATCGTCATCAGGAATTAATAGAGCCGGAGCTGGCTCAGTGTTCCGCTTGTGCAGATGTAATGGCAGCATCTGGAACCTTCCAGAGAGTGCTGGAGTGACGCACGAGCGGTGGGCAAGTTGGGCAGTTCCTAACAGCTCCGTCCCGCCTCGGGGCAGAGTGACGCCACGCAGAGCGTGTTGCCGCGTCCCTACAAGAGTCAAGCATGCACTACAAAGTGTGTATCCTGATGTCTGCTGAAATTGTTGCTGTTTATTCCAATTTTGGCCACTAGTTTGATAACAAAATCTCAGTATGATGGTGTTCGAGGCAAAACTCTCGTCTTTTACAGTGCCCGATTTCTAAGCAATGTTCAGCAATGGCCCACTTCTCAAGTTCCCTTTGTCTGGTATGTCGTGAAAGCTCTGCAGGTGAGGGTATCATCTGGAGTGTCCCAGGGAAGTGTGGTAGGTCCGCTGTTGTTTTCTATCTACATAAATGATCTTTTGGATAGGGTGGATAGCAATGTGCGGCTGTTTGCTGATGATGTTGTGGTGTACGGGAAGGTGTCGTCGTTGAGTGACTGTAGGAGGATAGAAGATGACTTGGACAGGATTTGTGGTTGGTGTAAAGAATGGCAGCTAACTCTAAATGTAGATAAATGTAAATTAATGCAGGAGAATATGAAAAAGAATCCTGTAATGTTTGAATACTCCATTAGTAGTGTAGCGCTTGACACAGTCACGTCGATTAAATATTTGGGCGTAACATTGCAGAGCGATATGAAGTGGGACAAGCATGTAACGGCAGTTGCGGAGAAGGCGGATAGTCGTCTTCGCTTCATTGATAGGATTTTGAGAAGATGTGGTTTATCTGTAAAGGAGACCGCTTATAAAACACTAATACGACCTATTCTTGAGTACTGCTCGAGCGTTTGGGATCCCTATCAGGTCGGAATGAGGGAGGACATAGAAGCAATTCAGAGGCGGGCTGCTAGATTTGTTACTGGTAGGCTTGATCATCACGCGAGTGTTACGGAAATGCTTCAGGAACTCGGGTGTGAGTCCTCAGAGAAAAGGAGGCGTTCTTTTCCTGAATCGCTACTGAGGAAATATAGAGAACCAGCAATTGAAGCTGATTGCAGTACAATTTTACTGCCGCCAACTTATATTTCGCGGAAAGACCACAAAGATAAGAGAGATTAGGGCTCGTACAGAGTCATATAGGCAGTCATTTTTCCCTCGTTCTGTTTGGGAGTGGAACAGCGAGAGAAGATGCTAGTTATGGTAGAGGTACCCTCCGCTACGCACCGTATGGTGGATTGCGGAGTGTAGATGTAGATGTAGACATTGGGATTCTGTTGTCAAAGAAGCGGCCAAATTAGAGTAAACAGCAACATCTTTAACAGAGACCAGGGGTATACACACAGTAAGGCACGGGGGCGGACGTTTGGACATTGCGCGAAAGCAAAGGCCCGTACGTCGAGAGGAGAGCTCTCATAGCTGTCAGCGCAGTTGCGGTATTCGACACAGAAGTCAGCGCGCCACTGGCGGGGGGAGTGGGGTGACGGACCTTCCCGTCACGCCCTTCGGCGCGCGGCAACACTCGGCTCCTTCACAACCTAACAATGCCGAGTCATTAATTGCAGCACTCCTGTAAGGGCAGCATTCTGCTGACCGATGTGTTGCTAGATGGAATAATTTTTCACATACGCTACCAGTGTGTCACCTTACACACACACACACACACACACACACACACACACACACACACACACACACACAGTTTCTTTAATGTCGCAGCCATTTGACGGCAACAATTTTATTTTGTTATACTGTTCTACGGTTCAGATTTTGCTGTATTTCATACCAGTCTGATATCTTAACATATAAATAAGTTACTGTACTTGAAAATGGCCTATGGCCGAACTCTAGATCGTATAACAATAAAATAAAAATTATTACCGTCAAACGGAGGCGACGCCATAAAAAATTACCATTACTATAGTTCCAGCAGAAGCAAAAATTACACACAATCAGATTTTCAACATTAACAAGGTAAAGCAAATTGAACCGATGTTACGTGTAAAATATCGAGTAAGGACGTCACCTATATTTTTCGTGCGGGAGAACGGAAACCTCGAGATCACCGTCATCTCATTGGTCATCTCTCGTCACGACCACATAGTCTTCGGTATCTTCGCTGCTGCTGTTCTCATCGTCTGATGAAGAAATTGTAATATTATGAACGGATTCTTCTCTTACACCTTCTTCTATGTTTCACCTTGTAATCTCTTTCCACATGTGGTTCACGACGTTCTTCCAATTTTCTGGCGTTATTCGTGTGACAGCCTTATTTACCACCTCTCTGTGTCTCGCAACGTAAAGGTTTTGTCTCGCTCCGCAACATCTGCTTTTATTTGAGCCCAGATGAGTTCAATAACGGCGTTGTAATGGCGGTGGTACAGTGAACGATGTATAACTTTGTGGCAGTTCTCTGCTAATGTATCAATCACATAATGTGTCTTCTGTGGCTTTTCTCGTTTCACTTATTCCAGAAGTTCTGCTTTCCACATATTCTGTTCAAAGCCTGTTTCATTATCTTTCAACCAGCTGACTATTTCGCCTCTCCTTGCAGCAGACGTTGGTGCCTTATTTAATTGTACAGAATTTCTACAGCGCATTGCCATTACAAAAACACTAGCAGAGCTGACGTTTGGTAGAAAACGAGTAACGAACCATTCTTTGAATATATCTGCATTCCTCTCCTCGTGGTATTCGACAGTTTTGACTGAAACATCATCATAGCACTGGGCACAAAACCGTTCATAGTGTGAGCGTGTGGGTGCTACTGTGTCATTCTGCTCAAGGGATTAATCTGAGATGTACCCTTTACCCTGTGGCTCCTGCAAGACGCAATTTCCACCCCTACACTACTACAGAAGTCAGACAGACGCTCCTAACGTTCTAAAGAGAAATGCCTGAAAAACGTTCGGCAATAAATATCTTCTGGAGCCGTCCGCTGTAAGGAAATGACACGAAAATTCACAAAATTACGTAACTAGTGGGATACTTGGGCACTGGAGTAGTTCTGCCGTTGGTTTCTTTATGGCAGAATTGGATGCTTTCCTGGTTCCGCCGCCTCAGCCCATGACTTCACCGACGGCGCCTCTGCCGCGGGCGCTCCTGCCACCGCCGTTGCGGTCTCCTGCACCGGGCGGGCGCATCTCGCCGCCGCCGTGTTCCTCCACAGTTCCGGAACCGATGGCCACTGAGACTGCTGTCACGCCGCCGCAGCCGCCGCCCATGGAGGTCGTTGCTCTGCCTCCTCATCTGAGCATACCCAGTGGCGGTGCGCGTGCTGGAGAGGTTTTCCACGCACACTCGCGAGCAATTCGAGGACGCGGGTGGGCAGCACGCCCCGGCAGTTTCGCTTTCTGCCCCCTCAGCTGCGCCGCCTCTGGGTCCCTCCACCCGCCCTCGGAAGCCATACTCAACGACGGTGCGTCGTTGTAGGGGGGATGGATGTGGTATAGATAGCTACGATGCCACAACATAGGTGCACTCTGCTAGTTTGGCACTACGACCCCGACGATAGCGCCCTCTAGCTGGCACTGTGCAGATCTACGAGCGCCGCTCCGAATTCAGCCCATTTCATTCCGAGTAGACGACCAAACAACGTTGTTTCTATTTCATAGTGGGTAAGCCAGTAGAGATTGGAATACGTCAAGCAAATAATTGAGGACGTAGGTTGCAAGTGCTACTCTGAGATGAAGAGGTTAGCACAGGAAAGGAATTCGTGGTGGGCCGCATCATCAGTCAGTAGACTGATGACAAAAAAAATGCCACTACAGATTTTGGTACTGTAACTTCTAGCCGATGTTAGATTGATATACAGCTTCGCACCTACATGCTCATCTCAGCCAAAGTTAAGTTACAATTTATGTATTCATATTCTTCCTGTAGTAAAGGTGCTTTAAATTTACACGCAGTGCCGAAGTTCTTCACCTTTTCCTGCTCCTTCTAGCGTCCTTCACTCTCTGCCTGTTTTGCAGAAGCAGTTCCCAGGAGCAGACGCACGCACCGCATATCCAGGCACAATACAAAACGCTTCAGAACTGTTTCAGCGATTCGACAGGCAGTAGACCGCTCCATTCGCGCCATCAACAGAACAGGCTCTGCTAACGGTATACTACGCCTTCCAAATCGCTGGTAATGGGCTCTACACAACGCTGGTGGCTACTTTGAAGGACTGTAACAGGTGAAAAAAAATGATTCAAATGGCTCTGAGCACTATGGGACTTAACATCTATGGTCATCAGTCCCCTAGAACTTAGATCTACTTAAACCTAACAAACCTAAGGACATCACACAACACCCAGCCATCACGAGGCAGAGAAAATCCCTGACCCCGCCGGGAATCGAACCCGGGAACCCGGGCGTGGGAAGCGAGAACGCTACCGCACGACCACGAGATGCGGGCAACAGGTGAAAACATAACTCTTTTGTATCAGTTGTGAATAAATGGATATCACTAAGTTCCAACCCTCGTATATAACCAACATAAAAGGTAAAACAAAACAAATAATATAGGAACCTAGGGTTAATTAATAACCCCAAGAAATAACATACTTTACTTTCACACACCACTGTGGTTTCCACAATGCACATGATAGTTATATTGTTTTTGTAAATAGTGTTTGCTGGCCGGGATGGCCGAGTAGTTTTAGGCGCTACAGTTTGGAACCGCGCGACCGCTACGGTCGCAGGTTCGAATCCTGCCTCGGGCTTGGATGTGTGTGATGTCCTTAGATTAGTTAGGTTTAAGTAGTTCTAAGCTCTAGGGGACTGATGACCTCAGCTGTTAAGTCCAATAGTCCTCAGTGCCAGTTTTTGAACTTTTATTAAACTGACAACATGGTTGGTTCGTTGGCTGATTTGGGGGAGGGGACCAAACAGCGAGGTTATCAGTCCCATCAGGTTATCGGATTAGGGAATGATTGGGAATCAAGTCGGACGTGCCCTTTCAAAGGAACCATCTCCACATTTGCCTGAAGCGGTTTAGAGAAATGACGGAAAATATAATTCATGATGGCCGTATGCGGGCTTGAACCATCGTCCTCCCGAATACGAGTCCACTGTGCTAAGCAATGCTCCACCTCGCTCGGTCTGACAAAACGTCTGCAGGAACGTAAAGCATTTGCTATTTAGTGGTTTGGATGTTGGAAAAGGCACGTTAAAAACTCTCATCCCATATCCAGCATGTTGGCTGTAATATCATTAATGCTACCGTCAACATTGTAAGTTATATCGCGATAGGGAACATGGGTACAGAAAAAAATAAAAGATAAATGAGTGTGCGAAGACCACCATATTGTCGAAGTTGAAGCCCATAATGCGAGTATCATCATCTATCACCGTGAACACCAAAACTCGTCTCTAGTAAAATCATTATACTCTCCCTAAACTATATGGGGAACGAAGAATAACATTGCCACGTAACCGTTTCTTAATCATACTCATCAGGTGTAGTCAAGACATACCGAATTCCCACAGGTGAATTGGGGAATGTGTCCATTTGGGTCTAAAAAGCAACTGGCTAAAAGGTGTTAGCTGACAATGGGTAACCAGCTCCGTTTATAAAGAAGCATTAAATGCTTCATTGTACTGAGAATAAAAATAGCGTATAAGATACCAATAAACCTAACATGGTCACTAACAAACATATGCTGCCTACCAAGGAGGTACATTTCTTTACAGCGGATACTAAGAGTTGCGGCAAACAAGGTCTACGAGCTCTTATGGATGTGACATGTAGTAAGCTTCAGGTAAACATCAGTGTGTTATAGTAAGGTTGAAAAATTACATTCATACTAAGATTCTCAGACAACAAAATATAGAAAAACTGTACATTATCGGAAACAATGGTGAAATATGTGAGGGCTTTAATAATGTAGAGGTACATAAATATCGCTGAGTAAACGTGGCACCTATCATCCAAAGAAAAGTCGCCAAAATTTACGATATGAAATTTACTGCAATAAGTCCCAGAAATTTCATATGACTAGACCCTGACATGCCAAAATAGTTATGGGTTATCCTAGCTAAAACGGTACTATAGTTATGACAGACATTGCCCCACTGGAATACAGTGAGTCGCTATCAAGCTGCATGTCTCACTCAACGAACCGACCATATCACGGTGAAACTCCTCGAAGACCTAGTATTGGTGAACATGTATCGTCAAAGAAATGATGGAAACGTAAACAGAACTATCTAGGTATTCACAACCAAATCATGATCCCACTGCGCCCTATTATAGGTCAAAGCGATCTCTTTCATGACAAGCACTTCCGTAGAACAGTCCTGCTGGACAATCAAGTGAAGGACAAACTGGTCTGTACTAAAGAACGTCATATCGTGACCAACGAATGTAGAATGCTTTACGAAAACCTGTTCGACCTCAAGTCAAGACTAAGAAGTACTTCAAGACAGGAATACGGTAATTCTAATTGAACGCAAATGCATTGGTCCCTTATATGAAATAAAAAACACAGAAGTCCTACACTGTTATTGAAGTCGACCTATGAAAATATATGGTCATCAAAATACGGTAACAACTGCTGATACCGAAAACAAAACGAAAGATCAGTAAAACCTAACAATAACTCTTTAGCTGTTGTCCTGCACCATTTGACAGCAGTTAAAATGTCAGTATTAACACGTGTTACATCAAAATAGAGTGATATCAAGTAAAATAAAGTGAATGACCGTAATCTGAATACTATGTCACACATTTTACAACAAAATCGATAGGGAATTGAGACAAAGCACAGTAACCATTCAACAAAAAGCTGTATCGAGCGACGTATCATGAAGGAATCTTATCTGAGTCAAGGCGTGCACACTAATAACGTAAGCACGATACCTCAACCTAACCATAACACTCCAGTGAGGCAACATTGGTGCAAGACTACTACAATCCCATTATCCATCTCGTCGTATCATTAGTTACTACAGAGTGTAAATTACTCACCATACGCATTTTTCAAATCTATCAACTTGTCTTATGGCGCCATAAAACTGGATATTTTGAATTCCAATCGAAAAACAAAAAGAAGTGAAGCTTATAGTAAAGGCTCAAGATAAACGACAAATTCATACGCGCTGCATGCCAACTTACCGTTATGCAGCTGTTTCATACGAAAGCGTGACAACAACTGAGTCCACCTGAATTCCATGAACGTGGTCAAAGATAGTCCCATAGAGTCGAAAGACAAAAGAAGACAATCAGCGGTAAGAATCGATACATCATAAAATCGTAGCCATGTAGAATGCATACGATAAACAAACACAATGCGAGACGGACTGTGGGATGGAGTAACACCTGCAGGTGCTATCCACACAATCTCCTTTCTAGGTACCAGACTTAAATTCACATTTAAAGGCTTTTCATGTTCTTTCTCCGCATCCATATCTTCAAGAACATCCATCGTCCCACCTTTATCAACGACGTGTAATATCTCTGGCTTGTCATTAATACCTACAATTTTATGTTTTGCAGGTTTTCCTTAAAAGAAAAATGCTTGATGGTATGCAGAGCTGTATGCTCTCGAAATCTTTCTTTAAAAACTGTACCATTTTGCCCAATATACATTACATCACAGTCACTGCATTTAATTTTATATATTCCAGATCTCAAGAAAGGATCGTGTCTCTCGATGGAATGAGTAAGTGCCTTGGCTAATGAGTTTTTGCTAGTAAAACCAACTTCAGTATTGTTTTTACGGAATGCTCGTGCAATAGGCCAATAAACCCCACGCCTGAGTGCATTTTTTTACTGGTCTCAACCCAGGTGAGAGTAATTTCAAGCAGCAAATTAGAGCTCTTGCTGACAATTTTATTATGAATTAAGACTATAATCTCAGGTTGGTTGCCATTGTTTCCCGCTATATCCCTCACTATATTCTTTTCTTTTTCAATTTCTATATCTTCTAAAGGGATTTTACTTAGCCAGCTGACAAAGACTATAGAAAAAGGAGGTTTTGTACCTGTTGAAGTTCATGGAATCCGCGGGTGTAATGGGATCTGAAGTTGTAGGTGTTCTGAAAAACTATGTCTACCACTCTTATTCCTCATAGATACGTCGAGGAAATCAATTTTATGTTTAACCTGCTGCTCATATGTGAATTCTATTTTCGGTGAAGGTTACTGAAAATTCTTAAGATTTTATCAAGGCCACCGTTCTCCTCTTTGTATAACATAATGGTGTCGTCCACATAACGCAAATAATATAGAACGATGTCATGCAGCTCAGGATTTTGTTCAAAGGCTGATACTTCGATATGGATAAGAAAAATATTGGATAATGTCCTTGATAAACAACACCCCATAGGTAATCCATCCTGTTGCTAGAAAATTTACCATTCAAGTGAAAGTAATTATAGGAGAGAACTAATTCAAATAACTGTAGAAATTCTTTATTTTCTCCTACAGACAATCGCTTAAATTTAAGGAAATTCTTCTTGACAAGGTCAATGGTTTCCATAACAGGCACATCAGTATAAAAATTTGTCACATCTAAGAATACCCATTTGTAGCCACCTAGGATTTTTATGTATTTTATTTTATCTACAAATCATAAGCATTCTTCACAGAGAAACTGAGGCGTGGCGCCTTATATTGCTCCAGTCTAGAGCCTGTGTATTGGGAGATTGATTCATGCGTGCACAATGACAGATGGTGTGAAGCGGGTTCAGCCGAGTACGTAGTTCTAATTTTCATCTGCTAGAAGATAGTAGTGCACAGGGACATTCAAGAAACAGGTCAAGAGAATGTTTTTGTGAATTTCTGTTTATTTCTTGAAGGCTTTTTTGTTTATTCATGTTTGTACTGTTTTGTATATGCTTTTCGTAGTGAGAATGGTGCGTGAATGTGGCCTAAAGTAAATCTGTAGATCATTGTTCAACTGATGAACGTTGTACGATGGGGGATTTTATATCATAATATGTTAAGTAAGTTTATGGTAAAAGGAAAGGTAATTCGAGAGCAAATGAAAATAGTTAATAACGTAAAATACGAACAAAATATCAGAATGTTAAATATTTTTTTCGGGAAAAAGTACAGTTTGAAAGTGTGTTATTTGTTGATTGGTTAGTAATGAAAAGCGCGGACTAACGTGGGAGAATAATGTTTTTCTATTGGTTTTAAAGAAAACTGGCCAATCAGAACGGTCGTGCGTCTTTTCTCGGAGGTATGGAATGCTTACAGCACTCTAAGGAGTCGGAGCCCAGCCTTTCAGTGGTACGGTCGTGTGTAGTATGAGCTCCGAAGGAAGTTATAATTTGCCGGATTTAGCTGTGCTACATGCTTCAAAAGTGTTTTAAAGTGAAGGCACATTTTTTCCGATGTGTGTGGGTTTTTTAAGTACGAATTCTTTTGAGTAATTTTGTGTATGAGAAAAGGCAGTAATTCCGCGTGGCATGTTGAGCAGATCGGTGACTAAAAACTTGAGTGCATTAGACACCGATAAAATGAATAGTATGGCGAGCATTTTCCTTTAAGAACAATCCGTGATTAGTAACTGTTCAGATTTCGGGAAATACGTTACCATAAACTTGCTAACGTGAATGAAAGGGTTTGTCCATGACTGTGTTAAGATTAGCACGGGCTTGGCAGTGAGCGTGTAGAATATCAAGGTTCAGAATACACCAAAGTGTTGCCAGTATTTCCACCTTTCATTCAAACTTAAGACATTTTCCCGATTCCTAGAATAGTCACGTTGCATGCAGCCTGGTGCGAGTTGCAGTACGGCAGGATTCTGCTCGGCTTTCCTACCGGCGATCTGCTGCAACGAGTTCACAGGTAGGTACAGGTAAAGGGCGAAAGGAAACCTCGCCGCCGGAAAACATCTCTAAAAAATGTAATTATTAACTAGAATTTCATTCAATTTGTCACATAACTTATATGCAGGACCACCAATATAACTAACAAGAGGCCTGATGGAAACATCAACTTTATGTATCTTATGTTGTCCTCTTAACCTTGGGGCACGTGGATTCATAACCTCTAAAGTCTTAGATACACTGTCATCAAATAAAAAGGAGATGTTGTTGAGAAGACGTTTGATCTCCTTAGCAAAATATTTATTGGGGTCGAGATTAACTTTGGAAACTCCATTCTTCTCAAAGAATTCCTTTACCTTCCTAACATATTCACTTATCTATAAAGCAACGAGGATATTTCCTTTATCTGCCTTAACAATTGCCTCATGGGTTTTAAGTTTCTCCTTGATACTGCATACAGCTAACTCGTCATTTGCATTTTTACTTTTCTTCTTTTTTCAATTTTTGTTTATATTATGAAGCGAAGATATAGCTTTGACTATATTATTATCTTGGAAAACCTGATGTAGTTTGCTGCCGTTACATTAGTTTAACGTTTTGTAATGTCTACAATCATATTATGTGTTTACTACTTATTGATTTGTTTACTGCATCCTTATTGCCTTTTTGTAACAGCTCAAGTTCTTCCTTTTTTAAGGTAATGTCAGTCCAATTAACTACTCTATTGAAACAGTTGTGACCACTAAAAAAACCACATTATTGGCGTATAATTTCTGCCGTCGTTTTACAACATAATTTTTCTTGTTGTGATTGTTAACAATATTTTCTCTTTTGTTTTCTACCACCCACTCACCATACTGTAACAAATCGTCTAATTCGTAATAACTTAACAATTTGGGGAGTCTTAGGTGATTCAAGTAAAGACTTCTATTGAGGTCATCGTATTTAGAGCATAAATTTCTCATTTCTAGTTTTATTCACAATTCTTCACTCTTCGTCTTAATGGTACAGCTGAACAACTCACGTTTTCTAATCTTGACTTGTGCAAAACCTAGGGGTGACACCCTCGGATACACATTTCCTTATAAAGTCAATGGCACTTGTTGATGCCATTAATTTAATTTTGTTGCTGATGAATTCACGGGCTTGTCCCAGCACCTGATATGGTACATTCAGTCTCAGTTGGTCCATTACGGCCAGGCGACATCGGCTGGTACGTATTTTCCAATGTCAATAAACTTTACCAACAGTCGTACACTTACAGATGTTTTATTTTATTCTGTTCTGAAAGTAACTAGTTTCGGCAATTCATTTTGCCGTCTTCAGAACCCTGCATAATAAAAGAGTAACATGTAATATAAGAGTGTACAAATCAAGCTTACAGTATGTGACAAGTGATCATAATACTGCTGAAGCTTAAAAATGATGAAAATATTGGCGTTAAATCAAATCTGCGTGTACATCCAGCACAATAAATTAAACCATGTGTACATATTTGTTAGTTGTGCTAAACCAAATCTCTATGTTTATCCAGCACAATATACTAAAACATGTTAGCCATAAAACTATTTACCGTCACAGATTTAGAAGGGAACATGTAAATTCATTAAAAGATCAGCACTAGACAGTATGTAATCAAGAGCTCCGTCGAAACAGAGCTCGTCTTTTTTTTTTTAATAAAATCCTATAAAATTCTTTTAGATGAGGAACCGCCTAGTATATATGAGTACCAATATTCCTTTAAGTTAAAATGTCACACAGTAAGCTATGAAATACAACAGTATGCATATTTACAGCCTAAGAAATATAACGGATGACAAGACAAGTAGTTGTCACAGCAACAAAATTAACTTGACTCAAAACCCATCGTCAGACGACGTATTAAGAGAAAAAAGCATACATAGCAAACTCAAAAAATAATCACAAGTATCTTGTGACCTAGGTTATACAGTAAATCGGAATAAAAGATGTGATTTGGTTTCCTTTATATCACTTAACAGCTCGGCATTACTACAGTGAAACAAATCAACAAGAACGTCAAATCCTACTTAAGCGAGGCGACTCCCAACTTCACAGTCGACAACTTAACACAGTTTCACTGGGAGTACACAATACTACCTAACACGACCTATCAGCAGATGCCAGACCATCTAAACGCTAAGACATAGAAAGTTATATCGCGGTAGGGAACGTGGGTACAGAAAAAAAGGTAAATGAGTGTGTGATAACCACCATATTGTCGAAGTTGAAGCCCATAATGCCAGTATCATCATGTATCACCGTGAACACCAAAACCCGTCTCTAGTAAGATCATCATAATGTTGTCCCTAATGTGTATGGGGGAGGAAGAACAACACAGACACGTGATCGTGTCTTAATCATACTCATCAGGTGTAGTCAAGACATACCGGATTCCCAGAAGTGAATTGTCGAATGTGTCTATTTGGGTCTAAAAAGCAACGGGCTTAAAGGTGGTAGCGGACAGTGGGTCGCCAGTTCCGATTATAAGGAAGCGTTAAATGCTTCATTGCCCTGAGAATAAAAGTAGCGAATAAGATACCAATAAACCAAAAACATGGTCACTAATGAACATATGCTGCCCACCAAGGAAGTAGACTGCTATATAGCGAATACTACGAGTTGCAGAAAACAAGATCTACGAGCTCATATGAAAGTGACATACAGTATGCTTTAGGTAAACAATCAGGGCGTTATAATAAGGTTGAAAAATTATATTCATACTAAGATTCTCAGACAACAAAATATAGGAGAAGAACTCTATACTGTAGGAAACATAATGGTGAAATATGTAAGGGCTTTAATAATGTAGAGGTACATAAATATTGTTGAGAAAACGTGGCACCTATCATCCAAACAAAAGTCCCCAAAAATTACAATATGAAATTTACTACAGTAAGTCCCAGAAATTACGTATGACTAGATCCTGACATGCCAATTCATATGGGTTATTCTAGCTAGAACGGTACCATAGTTATGGCAGACATCGTCCCGCTGAAACACAGTGAGTCGCTATGAACCGTCATGTCTCACTCAACGAACCGACCATATCACGGTGAAACTCCTCGAAGGCCTAGTATTGGTGAACATGTATCGTCAAAGAAATGATAGAAGCGTAAACAGAACTATCTAGGTATTCACAACCAAAATCGTGATCCCACTGCGCCCTATTATAGGTCAAATCGATCTCTTATGACAAGCACTTCCGTAGAACAGTCCCGTTGGACTACTGATAGGGGCACCACTGACAAAGACAATCATGTGAAGGATGAACTGTTCTGTACCATAGGAACGTCATGTCGTGGCCAATGAATGTAGAATGCTTTGCAAAGACCTGTTCGACTTCGAGTGAAGACTACCTCAGGACAGGAATACGGTAATTCTAACGGAACCCAAATGCGTTGGTCCCTTATATGCAATAAAAAACACAGAAGTCCTACACTGTTATTGAAGTCGACCCATGAAAATATATGGTCATCAAAATACGGTAACAACTGCTGATACCGAAAACAAAACGAAAGTTCAGTAAAACCTAACAATAACTCTTCAGCTGTTGTCCTGTACCATTTGACAGGAGTTAAAATATCAGTGTTAACACGTATTACATCAAAATAGAGTGATATCAAGTAAAATAAAGTGAACGACCGTAATGTGAATACTACGTCACACATCTTACAATAAAATCGATAGGCAACTGAGACAAAGAACAGTAACCATTCAACAATAAGCTGTATCAAGTGACGTGTCATGAAGGAATCTTATCTGAGTCAAGACGTGCACACTAATAACGTAAGCACGATACCTCAACCTAACCATAACACTCCAGTGAGGCAACATTTGTGCAAGACTACTACAATCCCATTACCCATTTCTTCATATCAATAGCTACTACAGAGTATAAATTACTCACCATACACTTTTTTTCAATCAACCAACTTACCGTATAGGTCGTGTTAGGTGGTGTCTTGTACTCCCAGTGAAATTGTATGAAGTTGTCGACTGTGAACTTAGTGGAGTCGCCTTGCTTAAGTAACATTTGACTTTCTTGTTGATTTGTTTTTGAGTTTGCTATGCATGCTATTTTCTCTTAATATGTCGGCTGCCATTGGGTTTTGCGTGAAGGTATTTTTGATTCTGTGACAACTACCTGTCTTACCATCCGGTGTGTTGTCTAAGCTGTAAATATCCATACTATTGTATTTCATAGCTTACTGTGTGACATTTTACTTTAAAGGAAAATTGGTACTCACATATACTAGGCGGTTCCTCATCTAAAAGTAATTTATAGGCTATCATTATTTTTTAAAAAAAGACAAGTTTTGTTTCTACACTGCTCTTGATTATACACTGTCTATTGCCGATCTTTTAACGAATTTCCATTTTCCCATGTAAATTTGTTTTGTTAAATAGTTTTATGACTAACAAAGACGTACACATGTTTTAGTCTATTATGCTGGATATACAGAGATGTGGTTTAACGCTACTAACAAATATGTACACATGTTTTAATTTATTGTGCTGGATGTACATACAGATTTGATTTAACGCCAATACTTTCATCATTTTTAAGCTTCAGTAGTATTATGATCAATTGTCACATACTGTAAGCTTGATTTGTACACTCTAATATTACTACATGTTACTCTTTTATTATGCAGGGTCCTGAAGATGGCAAAATGAATTGCCGAAACTAGTTGCTTTCAGAATAGATTAAAATAAAATATCTTGAAGCGTACGGCTATTGGTAAAGATTAATGAGATGAAAAATGTATCCACTCATGCCCATTGTGCATTCTGACGGACTTGGGCTATTCCGGCAGGACAATGCTACACCCCACACGTTCAGAATTGCTACGGAGTTTCTTCAGGGACACTCTTCTTAGCTTAAATACTCTCGCTGGCCACCAAATTCCCCTTACATGAACATTATTGAGCATGTATGGGATGCCCTGCAATGCGCTGTTGAGAAGAGATCTCCACCTCACTCGTACTCTTACGGATTTGCGGAAAGCCCTCGAGGGTTCATAGTGTCAGTTCTCTCCAGCACTACATCAGATATTAGTCCAGTCCATGCCACATCGTGATGCGGTAGTTCTGTTTGCTCGCGAGGACGCTACACGGTGTTAGGTAGGTGTGCCAGTTTCTTTGGTTCTTCAGTGTATAAAGGCGCACAGGCGTCCCCAGCGACGCTTCAGACAGCAAGGTGTCAACACATGAAGGGAAAAAAAATTCAGAGCTCGGAAGTTCATGTGTGGTGTAACGCGGGCTACTAGTGTCACATTGGCACCGAATTTCACAACAACCCTGCCCATTGCCACTGTGGACCTGCCACACGATGGGGAGCCGTAAAACCCTGTCTTCCCCATACTTCACTCCTTCTTTTGACGCCTCTGCGATGGAGGTCAGAACAGCCGCGTCCAGCTTTGAAATAAAACGGTTTTATTGTGAGTGGCAGAGAAAACTTTCCAACACACCGCACTCAGACCCGACACGAAAATGTCTCTGGGAGTGGCATAAAGGGCTTCAGTGAAACCACCCCTTCCATTTGTATGTAAATTCTCACACATTTCCCGGTCGGAAACGTCAGTTCACAGCGTGATGGGGAACAGGACTACCTACACGACAACATTTGACACTGTTGACATCTTCTGGGCAATTCAACCCTTCCCACGGTGCTGCAACCCCACTGAATGTGATCTCACGCCTTTGGAGTACTGCACGAATGCGGTTTTTGCTCTTGTGTACAGTGTGTAACCACTAGGGACAGTTCAAAACCATTCGACGAAATATTACGTGATCTGAAGCGGCATAGGGTGGTTATGCTTTTACAATGCTCCTGTTTCACGCCCTCATGTGGCGTACTCATGTGGGATGTGACACTGGCATGTGTGTCAGTACAACAGCAGAGGTCTGTCTAAGGCCCCTCGGTTGAATACCCTCTATGGCACTCACCCACATCTACTGAAAATTTTAAAGACTTGCCTTCACAGAGAAAACCTGTAAAGTACTCCCAGGCGCCTGCATGCAGGCAACCATTTGGCACTACTCTGATGCCAGTTGCCTACCTGCAGGCACCTAGTACTACTCTACAGGTTTTCTCTGTAAAGCCACATTAACAAATGTTTTCGACCAGGAAATTTGCATCTCAAGGGAAGGGGCCCTTTACATCACCCCCAGAGGCCCTTTCGTGTCGACTCTGACCGACGGTGTGCCTGAAATGTTTTCTGCCACTCATAAGAAAATCGAGTGGTTTCAACACTGGGCGTCGCTATTCTAACCTCCATCACAGAGGTCTCAAAAGATGGATGAATTGTGGGTAAGAGGGGGTTTGACGACTTTCCCATCAGGTAACACGTCCACAGTGGCATTGGGCAGAAATGTGATGAAATTTGGTGCCAATGTAACATCATAAAGCCAGTTTACACGTCACATAATCTGGTCATTTTTTTTAGAGTGTGTAGGCACCTTGCTCTATGAAGCTTTGTCGAGCCGTATGGTGACATCGCAGGGCGCTACGCTTTTGCACAATTACAGAGGAAGGTTTTAGGTCCTCTTGAGGGTTCAAAAGGACCTCCTATGTGAAGTAACTAATGAAGCGATGCTGAATTATGTTGTTGTTGTGGTCTTCAGTCCTGAGACTGGTTTGATGCAGCTCTCCGTGCTACCCTATCCTGTGCAAGCTTCTTCATCTCCCAATACCTACTACAGCCTACATCCTTCTGAATCTGTTTAGTGTATTCATCTCTTGGTCTCCCTCTACGATTTTTACCCTCCACGCTGCCCTCCAATACTAAATTGGTGATCCCTTGATGCTTCAGAACATGTCCTACCAACCGATCCCCTCTTCTAGTCAAGTTGTGCCACAAACTCCTCCGCAGTTCTATTTAATACCTCCTCATTAGTTATGTGATCTACCCATCTGAATCATATTGGGGAAAATCAGAAACGTGGGGCACAACTCAACTAAACGGGAGTAGTGGTTGATGGCACATATTCTGAGGCGTCAGGGAATAGTCAGTTTGGTTAGGGATGGAAATATGGGAAGTAAAAACTGTAGAGGGAGACCAAACCGTGAATACAGTAACCTGTTTCAAATGGATGTGGGCTGCAGGAATTATTCTGAGATGAAGAGTGTTGTGCAGAAAAATCTAGCGTGGTGAGTTGCATCAAAGCAGTTTTCGAACTGAAGACCACATCTCATAAGAATGGCCCTATTGGTTGGGGGTCCGCAGTCGTGATTAGAAGCGAGTACAACCAACAGATGTGAACTCTGCTACTAATTAAACTGTCAAACTGCCGAAAATTGTTCAAATAACTTACGGGTTTGCTGCCGGGTGACGTCGTCGAACACCGCCGATATTTCGAGAGGAGCACATCCTGCCATTCTCAAGGCACAAATGCAAGGAAGAAAAAATGTGCAAGCAAATTTAATACCTCAGTTCACAGAGGAGAAACAAAGAAGACACCACACACAGAACAAGTGTCAACACAACCAAAAATAACCAACATCAGAAATATCGATAGTTGCTATTAATCAACAGGTGAGGTAGCACTAATTCTGTCCCTCTGTTTTTTGATGAGAGACAGAGTCGGATTCCAAGCAGCATTTAAACAAAATCCTCCATCTCTGTTAATAAGGTTGCTTGATAGTCTGATTTCAACAGCTTCCTTAATAACACTATCCCAATAGCTGGACGTGCAAGCCAGAATCTCCGTGTTGTTGTATTACATAGAATGACCGGTGTCAAGGCAATGTTCTGCAATAGCGGATTTGCTAGGCTGTTGTAAGCGTATGTGACGCTTATGTTCAATACACCGGTCTTCCAAAGTCCTGATTGTCTGACCAATATATGACATGCCACAACTGCAAGTACTACGTTAGACCCCAGCCTTACGCAAACCAAGATATCTTTTACGGACGCCAACAGGGCCTTAATCTTAGAAGGTGGTCGAAAAACACATTTCACGTCATATTTCCGCAAAATACGGCCAATCCTGTTGGAAATGCTTCCTGCGTAAGGTAAAAAGATCGTAGACTTAGGTGCCACTTCGTTGCTATCGTCACTCACCCGTTGCACAGAAGGCTGATGGCGCAACGCACGTTTGATCTGCCTCTCACTACAACCATTCTGACGAAAGGTGACTTCGAAATGTGCTAGCTCAGCTGCCAAACTTCGGCGGTGTTCGACGACGTCACCCGGCAGCAAACCCGTAAGTTATTTGAACATTCGATTCGCCGGGAAAAGTTAAGGTCTCACATTCCCGAAGATTAATTAAATTGTGACCATAACTTGCTAGTAGAGAGCTTCGACACTGCACAGGTGTTGAACAAGATTTATTTGCCAACAAATTAATTTAGGATATGCATCTCCCCAATCAACTAAGACCTCTATTTCTGTTGTTCAAAAGATATTTGATTTGTAAAGCACTTTTTGCAGACAGATCCCAGTTAGCACGTTTATTGTATAGCGACTGTCGGTATTGTGTTCACTTCCGATGCAGTGCATACGCGCGCAAGTGACAAATGCCGTGCTTCCCCAACATAACTTCGCTTATATGTAGATGGATAAAATACAGCACACTAATCTCGCAAAAAGCGTCACCGGGAAGAAAATCTCATGGTGCAACGCCGTTACAAGACTATTGCAGGAGGGTGTTGCACACACGGTTATTACAGAATCTCATTTTCATACACCCAAATATCGTGCGAAACCTTAGTACGGTGGAGAGTTCCTAGCCTGGTACTCTCCGGGTTGGCCGGCCCCAGCCCCGGATCGAGTTCGACCAGCCGATTAACGGCGAGTTCGACCAGCGGATTAACGGCAAGGGCCTGTATGCTGAGGCGGTTTTCCACAGCTCACTAGCTGAATACTGGGCTGGTCCCTAAGTGCCGCTTCAGTTACACGACTCGCAGACATCTGAACACATTCGCAACATTTCATGGCTTACGTTGGATGCAAGCAGCTGGCGTACGATATTTCCATTCTGGAGTTGCAGGCTGGCAATGGGCAATGGGGGGGGGGGGGGGGGGGGGGCATCTATATCGGTCCCCACCAAGGGCTTTCTGTTAACATAGCGTATGCGTGGAAATTTATTTTTTTTCTATTTTTAAATGGGCTTGTAGTCCGGGGTGATAAGTTGCATTACAGCATCACCGGTGTACTGCGGTCTAACTGTGTCGGTGAGGCAGTAAATTTCCCTGCTTTTATGAAATAAATCACTCACATACTTGCAACTGCGAGAATCACTGTTACATAGTGCGCAGCACTTCAAAACGCGTTTTTGTGTTCAAACGTTTTTGCGCAGCAAATATTGTTCGTACTATAACGTTAGTTATGGCCTTTCCGTAAGCTGTTATATCATTAATTCTAGGCGCTTCAATCTGGAACCGCGCGACCGCTACGGTCGCAGGTTCGAATCCTGCCTCTGGCATGGATGTGTGTGATGTCCTTAGGTCAGTTTGGTTTAAGTAGTTCTAAGTTCTGGGGGACTGATGACCTCAGGTTCGAATCCTGCCTCGGGCATGGATGTGTGGGATGTCCTTAGGTCACTTAGGTTTAAGTAGTTCTAAGTTCTGGGGCACTAATGACCTCAGATGTTAAGTCCCATAGTGCTCAGAGCCATTTGAACCATTTGAACCTTCGCTGCCTTCGCTGAACGCCATTCTCGCTGTACTGCTGTCTATTCAATCCTTCACCGCCGGTGTAATGTCGGCACCGTTAATTCCAGTAGCTGAAAAATACCAGCTTTATTGAATTTATCTGCTGCAAGAAACCGTCTCCAGACAATTTCGCTATTCTGAAAACTGGTATACTTATTCGCAAAATCACAGTTCGAGGACAAAGTCGGAATTTTTCTTTGCAGAAGTGGTAGATACACAGATACCGAAATTTCTTTCAAAAAAGACAATTCTAAACCACAGTAACATAATAGTTTTAAAAGCTTTGCTACTCACACTGCCTCTTCATGTAGCCAAAACTAATCTTTCATTACTTTTGCACGGAATTATATAGTATTTGTATTCGGAACTCATCACTGAATTCCACAACAGAAAACACAGTCTCGTACTTCTCTCAACTATTGCTCCTTTAAAAACATACGCCTTTCAATTTGAATTGTTCTGCTGTCACAAAATCCACAGAAATATAGAAAATACCACAATGACTAGAGTTTCGCTGTTCTCTGTCTGTGTCCCTGACGTATCTAATCCCAACTGTCTCTCCCCCTTGCCGGCCGGAGTGGCCGTGCGTTTCTAGGCGCTACAGTCTGGAACCGCGTGACCGCTACGGTCGCAGGTTCGAATCCTGCCTCGGGCATGGATGTGTGTGATGTCCTTAGGTTAGTTAGGTTTAAGTAGTTCTAAGTTCTAGGGGACTGATGATCACAGCAGTTAAGTCCCATAGTGCTCAGAACCATTTTTTTTTGTCTCTCCCCCACTCCGTCTTTGAATTCATTACAAATTGCAATATCTTTGGAGTGAACATTCAGATGCCTAAAGCGAAATTCTTGTCGCTATATATTAAGAATAAACCTGATGTAAACAAACACAAATGTGATGATTAGTCAGCAGCTGTAGCACACGTAGACTGATATTCTTAAACCTATAAGATATTCTAATGTATTAACAGCCACGAAAGTTCCTCTTAATCATGCTGCAACTTCGTAGTTTTTATTCAAAAAAATCGTGTGCAGTCGTATTCTCTGTACGGTTGTGTTCTGATTGTCGAGCGTGATAATAGCTTACGCTGCTTTCTGCTCTCATGTGTAAAACACACGTGGCACACAGTTAAAACGTGGCAAGAAACAGATTGCTTAATATTTTTCACAGGTTTCCAGAGAAACATCGGCTTTGAAGTTTTCCATGGACCTTATTTACTACAACGAAGGCGCCTTGGTAGCAGTGGAAGCAGAGCTCAATCAGTAGCGTTATAAAACAGTACTGTACTGTGCTAGAGTCAATGGACTGGTGGTTCATATCTCACTTTCATTTTTTTTCGTTCAATTTGGAATACATACACCTTTCAAATGAAAAATTCATCAAGTTTATGCTAATTAACACACATCTAATCGCCATTACTTTATGAAAAATGCATGTCTTCTGGTTTCTAATTACGTATTGCCTGCAAAATTAATTTTAATTGCAGATATAAATTCATAATTATCAATATTTTCTAAAAGATTTTTTAATACAGGTTGTTTAAATTAAGAAAACATAACGAAATAAATTTCGGAACAAAAATGAAAAATCGTATACTCTTAATTTGATTATGTCCATTGTTTTATACCATAGATGTGGTCTTTTACGAGCCAGAGTAATAATAGTTGCAGAAACGTGGAGAACCATAATTTTCGCAGCACTGAGATCACGATACGAATGCTGCAGTTTTACATTTTCCACCTTAACACTGCAATGTGAAATGAAAAGAACTGATCTGGAGCCAAGTTAACGGATTTGTCGCGAGAAATAAAAAGACATTTAAGCTGCCAGACGTACTGGATCTAATGCACGAAACTGTCACACGGACCGAGCGAGGTGGCGCAGTGGTTAGACACTGGACTCGCATTCGGGAGGATGACGGTTCAATCCCGCGTCCGGCCATCTAGATTTAGGTTTTCCGCGATTTCCCTAAATCACTCCAGGCTAATGCCGGGATGGTTCCTCTGAAAGGGCACGGCCGACTCCCTTCCCAATCCTTCCCTAATCCGATGAGACCGATGACCACGCTGTCTGGTCTCCTTCCCCAAACAACCAACCAAGCAACCGACTGTCACACGTCGCTACCGAACGCTGGCGAGATAAAGAGCGACACGTCATAAAAGAGGAGAAGATGTGGCGCTTGGATCGTTTCGTGGATTCTATTGTTGATCAACTTGTTATCAACGTGGCAGATGATAGATCCAATAATGAAATGTGTTTCCCAGATTCGGATAGGAAGGAGTTCAGAGGTTACCCTGACTGTCTGTAGGTGCTACCTCCAGTGGCTTCAGTATTTAACTATACTGTGAAATCCCTGCAGTACGTTTTTACGTCAGGCGTAGTTCACGCAGAAAAATTACTCTGTGTTTAATTTAGGCATTTTCATCTCTCTCATTTCTGTTTACAATTATACGTTAGCTAAGGAAGAGAGCACGTTATGTTTTCCGTCTGGTCCCCTAAGAAGCGTATTGCGGACTTAACTATATTGTATCTCCGCTCGTTTCGGTTACGTTTTAACTGCAACTGTTCACATCACTGCAGGTTAGGTGCGCCAGATGACGGGTCAGTGCTGTCCAAGTAAAAAGCGGTGGTCAAGCTGTTATCCCGTATTATCGCTGAGTCGATGTGCGCGTAACTCACAGCATAAAGCGTATCTTTATTATCGTACTTGACTGTACTTAACACGTCTTGGCTTCGCTCTACGTGAAACGCAACCCAGTGAGATTCCAGCAATCACAGAAGAATACATGGTGTAACGTTTATACCGAGGTTTTGTTATGGTGAACTTACATCGACTCCAAAAATCACGTAAATATGGTGGGTCGCAAAGATTTCCCGTAATCGCTTTGCAAAGTTTGAATGTCTTTTGCATCGCTAATAAATACAAGCCCCGTATAAGAGTACGGTGGATTTTGTACCCCCCGTTTCATATGCATATTAATAATTTACATTCGGTATCTGGAATTATTGGTCTAAAGCTTTTAAGACATAAATGCAAGGCATTTCTCCTGTTCGCGACAAGTGTCACATCTCAGATAATGTTTTTTTAATTAGTGGAAAAGAAGGGATATTCACTGCAATTTTTAGTTTTTGTACTGCACTTGAGTGCATTGTAGAGCCTCTGGTTTCATAAATTATGCTGCGATGGCATAACGGAAAGGCTTCCTCGTAGGCCAAACTGAAAGCATCCCGAAGAAACATCGAATTTAGTGCTATAACATGGATCGAACTGGCGATCTATCACACACTGAAATATTTTTATGGACGACCATCTCTCGCTTTTACTTTCCGCTGCCATATATTTAATCTGTATTACAGTTTCCTATTGTGATTACCTTAAAATAAGCACAATGGATTGGGATCTGCATAATCTAGAGCTGATGACTCAGACTGTCGCATTTAAATTCAATCAGCAGATGAAATTTGCTGTAAATGTGTATACTTCCGACAAATTGACTGACAGCACACTCGCAGAATACCAGAATATCAGAAGTTCAAGGCCAGGGTTACAAAGCAGAAACAGAACGACAGCAGCTCTCCAGGATTTATACATAATGGGCAGATCTGGTAGTCTGGTGGTAAAAAAAAGAAAAAAAACTGAAGTGATGATGTGCCATTGTTGGCAGGGAGTCCCCGTCCGGGCAAGTTCGGCCGCCGAGTGCAAGTCTTATTTCAGTTGACGACACATTGAGTAACTTGCCTGTCGGTGATGATGAGACAATGACAACACAACACAAAGTCCAGAGGCAGAAAAAATCTCCAACCCGGCCTGTAATTAAACCTCTGCCCGCTGCATGGTAGGCAAATACAAGGTGCATTCAAGTTCTAAGGCTTCCGATTTTTTTTCTCCGGACTGGAAAGAGATGGAAACATGCGCATTGTTTTAAAATGAGGCCGCGTTCATTGTCAATACGTCCCAGAGATGGCAGCACCGCACGGCAGATGGTATTTTACCGCCAGCGGCGAGAATGAGAACTGTTTTAAATACTTAAAATGGCGACGTTTTCCTTACTTGAACAGCGTGCAATCGTTCGTTTTCTGAATTTGCGTGGTGTGAAACCAATTGAAATTCATCGACAGTTGAAGGAGACATGTGGTGATGGAGTTATGGATGTGTCGAAAGTGCGTTCATGGGTGCGACAGTTTAATGAAGGTAGAACATTGTGTGACAACAAACCGAAACAACCTCGGGCTCATACAAGCCGGTCTGACGACATGATCGAGAAAGTGGAGAGAATTGTTTTGGGGGATCGCCGAATGACTGTCGAACAGATCGCCTCTAGAGTTGGCATTTCTGTGGGTTCTGTGTACACAATCCTGCATGACGACCTGAAAATGCGAAAAGTGTCATCCAGGTGGGTGCCACGAATGCTGACGGACGACCACATGGCTGCCCGTGTGGCATGTTGCCAAGCAATGTTGAAGCGCAACGACAGCATGAATGGGACTTTCTTTTCGTCGGTTGTGACAATGGATGAGACGTGGATGCCATTTTTCAATCCAGAAACAAAGCGCCAGTCAGCTCAATGGAAGCACACAGATTCACCACCACCAAAAAAATTTCGGGTAACCGCCAGTGCTGAAAAAATGATTGTGTCCATGTTCTGGGACAGCGAGGGCGTATTCCTTACCCATTGTGTTCCAAAGGGCACTGTGGTAACAGGTGCATCCTACGAAAATGTTTTGAAGAACAAATTCCTTCCTGCTCTGCAACAAAAACGTCCGGGAAGGGCTGCGCGTGTGCGGTTTCACCAAGACAACGCACTCGCACATCGAGCTAACGTTACGCAACAGTTTCTTCGTGATAACAACTTTGAAGTGATTCCTCATGCTCCCTACTCACCTGACCCGGCTCCTAGTGACTTTTGGCTTTTCCCAACAATGAATGACACTCTCCGTGGCCGCACATTCACCAGCTGTGCTGCTATTGCCTCAGCGATTTTCCAGTGGTCAAAACAGACTCCTAAAGAAGCCTTCGCCGCTGCCATGGAATCATGGCGTCAGCGTTGTGAAAAATGTGTACGTCTGCAGGGCGATTACGTCGAGAAGTAACGCCAGTTTCATCGATTTCGGGTGAGTAGTTAATTAGAAAAAAAATCGGAGGCCTTAGAACTTGAATGCACCTCGTACGTTACCGCTCAGCTAAGCAGGCGGAATATCGGTTGGTAAAGTGTATTTATTTGTAAAACGCATTTCTGTAGTTTTTTCTGGCTGTTATCAAGTGGAAATTACGTTTCTCATTACGAGCATCTTTGAATTACAACATAAATAACTTACGTTGCCCATATTCTGCTTAATTTTTGCTTTCATTCCTAATACTGGATGGAGTAAATCATTCCCTACTTGATTGTTTTTCTCATGCGAAATAGAAACTAATTTCATCAAATGCTATTCTGTGGAGCCATGTCAATTTCTTACTGTTAACGAAGCTTTGCGTGAACTGCTCGATTTAAATGCACCGTAAGCAGATTGCTTCTGCGTAATTTTTGTTAGTGTTTTTCGTACTCTCGCATTTAACGGACGCCACCGATATTTTCTTTGACTTCTGCTGAAATCACTATTTGGAGTATCTGTTTATAACGCATGGAAACGTTTGCATATTTAGCATTTTCAAGGAAGATTGCTCTAGTCACCAAGATCACAAAGCAGAGGGTCTAATCATCTACATTCAACTCTGCAAGACACTGTGAAATGCATGGCACTCAGTGACAAGAAGGAACATCACTCAAAGCTGAATTACACACTCATTCTGTGGCAAGATATGATAAAGCTGAATTCCAGTACTTTCAAAACCTGCTCACATTGAGTTCTCCATTAAAAGTGAGAAAGAATGGAAAACCGATGCAACGAAAAACAACGTATGAAGCCATCAATAAACTTACAATGCATTTGAATCATGCAGGTCTCACTCAGATTCGTTAGTAATAACATATACCCAAAATTCTGCAGAACACTATGCAACGAAAGCAGCTTTATATGAAACCAAACAAATTTGGAATTACTTACCCCAGCCGATTACGGATGTCGAAGAATGCAATAAGAACACGAATAACATGCTCACGACGTACTTCAATAAGTGCAGTACACACAAAAAGTCGTAATGAGAAGCACACTGCTGTGAAACCTACTTTCTGGTAGCTATGAAAAGAAAACAAACATGGAAGACTAAACATCAGCCAATAAGAAAGCGAGATGAGGGATTGCTAAACTGGCAGCGCTCCAAGTGGCGTGGCGGTGAACAAAGGGCGCCTTACTGGAAGTCCCTATAATATCTTATGAGTTTAACCCCCGTGAGCATACTACCGAATTTAGCTAGCACTCGTCTCATGAATACATGACCAAATAGTCACATAAATTATTCTTACGTTGTCAGGTCTTCATTACCCTGTGTCTCAATATTTTCGATATCAAAACTACAATTAGGCCTTTATGGTACATAACTGACGAAGTGTAATATTTCCATCGTCGACGTATTTCGATATGCATCCGTAGCAACCAAAAATACACACCATTACTGCTACTATGTCTAAAAACAACACGAACAGGTGTATCATTAAAATTCCAGTCTCATCTCAAAATTTAAATACAGTTAATTCGTCGAACAATTTCTCTTTAATGTCGACGACATGCGCAGCATTCTTTGCACACTGCAAGCATTTTCCCACTTTCTACAACTCATCTCATATAATGAACATAAAAAAATCATTTCGTTGAGTGTGGCTCATTAATATCTATACAAGGAAATTTTAGAATCCATTCAGTAAAAAAGTTATAGATGCATTTCACGTAGTTATTCATATTCAGGGTAGTAACGTGAACTACATTACACTGTGAGACCACGGAGGCAGTCATAAACGATACTCATGGATGAGATGGAAGCTAATGCACTCACATAGGTCGTTTCCAAAAGAGCAATAAATGAATTCTTGAGGCAGCACAGTTCAATTTTCCCACAGACGGCTTAATATTATTGACATCGCTTGTCCACAATCTGTAAGACACCTGTCTAGAGGGAGTCTGAGTACTTCATCACGAACTTTGATACTTGATAGGTTACCCGCAGTGGGCTCTTTTTATTTGTCAAGAAACATATGGTTTCTAACAAGTCCTTTCGCCATTACACACATATCTAAGACACGCTGATCTTGTGACGCCCCGCACGTAGCCTGTTAATAGCTGAAACTTCCTGGCAGATTAAAACTGTGTGACGGACTGAGACTCGAACTCGGGCAAGTGGTCTACCAACTGAGCTATCCAAGCACGACTCACGACCCGTCTTCATAGCTTCAGTTCTGCCAGTTATCTCGCCTCCTACCTTCCAAACTTCACAGAAGCTCTCCTGCGAACCTTGCAGAACTAGCACTCCTGGAAGAAAGGATATTGCAGAGACATGGCTTGACCACAGCCTAGGGGATGTTTCCAGAATGAAATTTGCACTCTGCAGCGGAGTGTGCGCTGGTTTGAAACTTCTTAGCAGATTAAAACTGTGTGACACAGTTTCAATCTGCCAGGGAGTTTCAAATCAGCGCACACTTCGCTGCAGAGTGAAAATTTCATTCTGTTAATACAGTAGTTAGGCCGGCCAGTGTGGCCGTGCGGTTCTAAGCGCTTCAGTTTGGAACCGCGTGACCGCTACGGTCGCAGGTTCGAATCCTGCCTCGGGCATGGATGTGTGTGATGTCCTTAGGTTAGTTAGGTTTAAGAGTTCTAAGTTCTAGGGGACTGATGACCACAGATGTTAAGTCCCATAGTGCTCAGAGCCCCCCCCCCCCCCCCGCTTTGTTAATAGTTAATTATTATTCTGATTTTCAGACACAGGCCTGTTTTAACTTCTGATTGGACCTGAAGGTCTAGGTGCAACCTGGACTAAGGATACGAATTTGTGACACAAAGACACTAACGTCCTTCATCCTTCACCTCACTTCCACACCTCATTGAACTCAGATGACGTGTCTTATGTGAGGTGAAGGCGCTAGTGTTTTTATATCACAAATCCACATCACAGTACCTTTGCTGAACTTTATCGACACCTACGAGAAATTAGAAACCTTCGCTTTGAGCATGTTGTCGATGTAAGGTGTGACGTAAGATCGTCGAAATTTGAAGTTAGCAGTAGATATATGTACACTACTGGCCATTAAAATAGCAACACTACGAAGATGACGTGCTACAGACGCAAAATTTAACCGACAGGAAGAAGATGCTGTGATATGCAAATGATTTGCTTTTCAGAGCATTCACACAAGGTTGGTGCCGGTGGCGACACCTACAACGTGCTGACAAGAGGAAAGTTTCCAACCGATTTCTCATACACAAACAGCAGTTGACCGGCGTTGCCTGGTGAAACGTTGTTGTGATACCTCGTGTAAGGAGGAGAAATGCGTACCATCACGTTTCCGACTTTGATAAAGGTCGGATTGTAGCCTATCGCGATTGCGGTTTATCGTATCGCGACATTGCTGCTCGCGTTGGTCGAGAGCCAATGACTGTTAGCACAATATGGAATCGGTGGGTTCAGGAGGGTAACACGAAACGCCGTGCTGGATCCCAACGGCCCCGTATCACTAGCAGTCGAGATGAGTATCTTATCCGCATGGCTGTAACGGATCGTGCAGCCACGTCTCGATCCCTGAGTCAACAGATAGGGACGTTTGCAAGACAACAACCATCCGCACGAACATTTCTACGACGTCTGCAGCAGCATGGACTGTCAGCTCGGAGACCATGGCTGCGTTTACCCTTGACGATGCATCACAGACAAGAGCTTTTAATGACAAAAAAATGACGGTCGTTACTACAGTTGCGACCAGAGCAGCGATGACTACCTGAATCATTAACAGATTTCGTAACATGAAATAGAAACCTTCCTTGTTATATTTGGACGCTCATAGCAACGAACATATCAAGGATAAACTTAGGCTCAGGACATAAAACGTGCAGATTTATTCGAATGTCCGTTAATAGAATATAATTTATGTAAAACTGCTATTATTCCCTCTCGGACATCAGTATAATTTAGTATTAAATGATTAAAAGGAATATGTCGTTAACAAATAAATGCCATCTGAATTTGTCCTGCTATCAGTGAGCACCTCGGACCAAAGATTTTTAACATTTTTGGTGTCTTTAATCTCACTCTAGTACGTTACGTAACAATTAATATCGGCATTTTCCGAGCTACTACTGGCTTTAATATCAATAAAAACAACTGTTTCGTTAAACCATAATGTAACCCAGCGCACATCTTTCACATACCCATCGGTCTTTTAGAAGTAACCTGCACCTCATTCTCCCGTGATTTTGGACAAGATTACAGTAACCATAGCAGGGTTCTAATAAGGTATAAAGTTTCTGAGACCAAAACTAGTATATCATTACCCTTAGTGCATGTGCAGCATCTCGACATTCGATGATTTTAGGGTCAAAGTACTATTATTATTGGAAAAATTGATATTAATACGAATTTAAATGTTGTGTAAATTGCCCGCAATTGAATTCACGTGAACGCGATTTCTATCTCTAAGGGACAAGGTTTGCATCACTTGCTTCCAAACTGAGGAATATTACTAAAATAAGGAATCGTAAAAATAACATTACATCAGTTGTTGCGGTTAAAAACAGAAAAGAAGGCAATTTATTACGAACAACCGTCAAAATACACTTTCCGTGAAAATACCTGTTTCTCTTTGAACTCAGTGGTAAATACAGTAGTATCGACTGAAAGTGAAGATTTCGATGTAGCTTTCTATACGAGCGTAGTGAAGTGTCAGTAAATCTTCTGAAACGTAAAACGAAATCCTAATAACATGCAGGTGCAATTTCGGATCTGGAGATGCTACAACTGAGCACATCGAGAAGATGTCGTTAGAATGAGGAATAATATTCTCTAGACTGCGATACTCCTGAAGTTATTATTGGTAATCAACTTCCTCCTGCTATTGATTTCATATTTAATGTACCCATACTGTTTCACCTGATTAATTCAAACCCACACCATTCTCCAATATAATCCACATCGTGGTTTTGTGACCATTTCTTAGGGAGTTATATGACTGACGGAAATTTGTACGGGAAAATGAGCACTAGATATTTCGTTATTATAATTAGGGCGTGTAGCAACGGAGTGGAAGGTACAGAAAATAAAAGAAATGTATTCCTTCATTTGTTTATATTTTGTACACGTACGTGTATGCTATGCACACAGCAAGTGACAGCTGAAGTATTTAGTCAATAATATTTAGTGTAAGAAGTCCAGATACCGAATGAACATGAACGTCCAATGAGTTTGCTGTTGGTGATCGTTATGTATTATAATGAACAGATAAATTAAAATAATACTTATCATATATACTGCAAGGATCATTTTCCGCATAAATCTATACTCGTTAAATTTAACATAGCATGAAATAAAAAACTAAACAAATAAATAGAATGTAAACGTAGATAATGGTAACTGTTAGCTTTCTCTCGAGACATCTGGGTTAGCGTTAGGAGCAACATGGATTAATGTCTGAGTGTGACAAGAAAATTGTGGTTCAACAAGGCTTGAAAGATCGAGATTAAGGATTCCTTTTTTTTAAAAAAATATTTGAGGAGTCATGAATGCAGAAATAACTGACTACTTTGCTAAAGCAACTTTCCCAAAAAAATTTGATGACATTGTTTTTATATATCTTAAATTTTTAATGTTAGTTTGAGGTATCTTTATATTACGAAGAGAGACGGCAAAAGAAAGCGAGTAGTTTGTTTCCCAGCTCGTCGCACAAGAATACATAACTACGCTTGAGTAGAGAATTGGTCTTTCTGAACTTGAACAACAAATCCCATGGCGAGAAACGGCGGCGGTTTCGCGAATGCCGGATGGATCAATGGCACCGTCAGAGCGCGGCCTTGAACCCGCAAGATAGAGGTGAACGAGCTCCGTGATTTCGTGCGGACCAGGGCACTGACATACTATCGCGATACTAGTTGCCACTTGCTGTGCAACTGCGGTGAATTACTTTCTGCAGTCAAAGTACCGCCCAGCCCCTTACATCTACGTACACCGCCTGACAAAGAAAGTCAAGCGCTCCGAAGGCGAGAAGGAAACCTTAAGAAACCTCGTTGATTAAGAGGGTATGTGCCGTTATTCCAATGATTACAACATGGAATTCAAAGTCACGAAGAACTTGGCAGTGTGAACCCACTTATTAGTACGACATTGGTCCTCCTATGGTCTGGATACATGTACTGATTCGGTTGGGAATGGTGCGAGAGAGGCGTTGTAGTATCTCCTGAGTCGAGCTGGCCCACATCTGATGTAAGTGGTTCTTGATGTAATGCGTGGTTGAACTGGGGCGCAGTTGACGTCCGAACCTTTCCCACACGTGTTCTATTGGAGACACATATGGGGAGCTTGGTGGCCACGGGAGCAGCTCAACATCATGCAGCAATTCATGGAAAACAGTACCATTTGCGGAAGAGCTTCTTGTTATTGAAAAATGGCACCACGACGAGTGTGTCACAGGCATATTTTTGGATCTTTCTAAGGCGTTTGATAGCCGACTGCAAGATTCTGTTAAATAAATTAGAAGCATTAGGAATAAGAGGGGTAGCTAGTGACTGGTTTAGATCATACCTATCATATAGGGTACAAAGAGTAGAGGTAACACATACTTCAAGTATATCCAAACATTTAGTAAAACACTTATCAGAACCTAAAAACATTAATATAGGGGTTCTGCAAGGTAGCATATTAGGACCAATACTATTCCTGATATACAACAATGACTTTCCCACTTGTGTTACTCATGGTGAAAAAGTTCTCTTCGCTGATGACAGTAACATTATAGTCACTGAGAAAACAAAAGAACTCCTTGCCGAGATAGCAAATGAAATTCTCAAGGAAGTTTATGATTGGTCAATAAGCAATAAAGTGACATTAAACGTAAAGAAAACTAATGCCACGAATTTCAGTTTTAAGAGGAAAAATGACAATGTTAAATTAAATGTAGATGGCACCTCCATAGACTGTGTAGCAAATGCAAAATTTCTAGGAATGAATATTGACTCTCAATTGAAGTGGTGTGAACACACAAAGGTACTTGCGAACATAATGTCATCAGCATGTTATGCTCTTAGAATCCTATCATCTGTGTGTAACATGCAGTGTCTTTTAGTTACACATTATTCATGTGTACTATTAATTCTTAGCAGTGATTGATAGTGAGATATGAGAGAGCAGTGTGGCATTACATTATTTAATAAGTTATTTGTAAAAAAAAAGTATTGGATACAAGAAGTAAATCTAATGATTATGTCTAGCTACAAGTCTGTAAATATATGTGTATACGAATTAGCTTATTTTAAATAGGTCTAAACTTGTAAATACTTTGACATGTCCTATATCCTTGTAAAAAGAGATCTACAGATGAATAAAGCTACTACTACTACTACTGTTGCATGAGAGTTAACACATCAGGAAGCAGGATGTTTGTGATGCGATGTTGTGCTGTGAGAGTTTCCCCATTTTCACCGACTACAGTCATCTGGAGTAGTGCATAACCACTATTTATCCTTGAGCACAATAAACGCCATTCACTGGCAGCCAGTGCTTCCTGATCACAGCACCACTCCAGACGCATCCGTTTATGTTGTGGCTGCAACTGCAGCCTAGGAATGACATGGTAATTCCATTGTTAGTCACGGGTCAATGGTGGGGGATGTCACACAATGTTGCACCTAGCTCATAACTTATTATCGGATGGCAGGCGCAGACATGAAGAGATTTCGATGTGCTTGGTGCACAATATGGCGACCCTTCCTTGTAGTAGTCAGACGTGATCGACCAGAAACTTGACGACGAGTATGCCTGCCCTCAAGTTCCGAAACAGTCCAATATCAGACCACTGTCACTGCTGAAATCTGGATATTGCACGATGCGACCAGTGAACCAAATGGAGATCCGCAACGAGACACACCTCCACGTAGTCTCGCACTGAACACTCAACATCTGACACGGTTCATGTCCACTATATCTTCCAAGTACCCTCACGCTGATCACCCGAAATCTGACGCTGTTCATGTCCACTATATCTTCCAAGTACCATCACACTGATCACTCAACATCTGACGCTGTTCACATCCACTATATCCTACACATACCCTCACACTGAGCACTCAACATCTGATGCTGTTCATGTCCACTATATCTTCCAAGTACCCTCACGCTGATCACTCAACATCTGATGCTGTTCATGTCCACTATATCTTCCAAGTACCCTCACACTGATCACTCAACATCTGATGCTGTTCATGTCCACTATATCTTCCATGTACCCTCACACTGATCACTCAACATCTGATGCTGTTCATGTACACTATATCTTCCAAGTACCATCACACTGATCACTCAACATCTGATGCTGTTCACATCCACTATATCCTACACATACCCTCACACTGATCACTCAACATCTGATGCTGTTCATGACCACTATATCTTTCACGTACTCACATTGATCACTCAACATCTGATGCTGTTCATGTCCACTATATCTTCCACGTACCCTCACATTGATCTCTCAACATCTGATGCTGTTCACGTCTGCTATATCTTCCACATACCTTCACACTGATCACTCAACATCCGATGCTGTTCACTTCCACTACATCTTCCATGTACCCTCACACTGATCACTCAATATCTGACACTGTTCTCGTCCACTATATATTCCACGTACTCACACTGATCTCTCAACATCTGATGCTGTTCATGTCCATTATATCTTCCATGTACCCTCACACTGATCACTCAACTTCTGATGCTGCTCACGTCCATTATATCTTCCGGGTACCCTCACACTGATCACTCAACATCTGAAGCTGTTCACGGTCTTTATATCCTCTACCTGGTCTCTTTTTTTTTAATCTTTCATTTCACCTCTCAAGGAGTTGGTGGGCTATAGGTGCGCATCGCCATTTCCAGCCAATAGTTATAGTTTGTGCTGTTATGACACCATTTATTTCGGGCAGTTGGGTGCTCACTTAATTTTGTAGGATTTTTCATTGCATGTTGATGGATAGTCGAGAGGAAGATGTCGTTCGTTAAATTTCCTTCAACCCAAATGCCAGAATTTGCCTTGAAGCTGAGGGAAAAACCACTCGGTCGAAAAAAATAAAAATAAAACACCTAGGGTTGGTTGCCTGTTGTTCGGCTTGCATACCTTCATATTATCTCAATGATCTTGATAATGTTATATTGTGATCTTAGAATTTTGTTGATATAGACAATTTCCGTCTAATTCTGTAGAAGACGAGAAACTTGAAAATCTAGTCAATGTAGAGAATATCTTCTTCTTCTATAGCAGTTGACTGAAGTAATTTTGCTCATTGCGTTGTTCCTTCTATATCAGGCTGCTACATTGTTCCAAATCCTTGTAAGTGTTCTTGGTCTGTTGACAATTTCAGTGATTTTCTCGCTTTCCAGAGGATTCTGGTGGAGTGAATTCGATATTGCTTCAAGAATAATGTAGGGAGGAAATGCGTATTTCAATTTCGGAAAATCAAATGTTATAGGATCGTGCTGCAAGAGTGATTTTGTAAGTCCATCTATATCATCCCAAATCCTTGTAAGTGTTCTTGGTCTGTAGACAATTTCATTGATTTCTTCGTTTTCCAGAGGATTCCGTTGGACTGATTTCGATATTGCTTTAAGAACAATACGGGGAGGAAATGCATATCTGAATTTCGGAAAACTGAACGGTGTAGGAGCGTGCGGCAACAGTGATTTTTTAAGTCCATTATTTCGCAGTCCGTTGCGCCTGAATTTGGTGATTTTGGTTTTTATTCTGCCTCGTACGAGCACCAAGGACGAACAACAGTTAGGCATTCTGGTGGCTGTTTTACCTGTAAAACAAGACTGCAACTGTAAATATCGTTTATATAATCGCCTATCCCGTGTATGTGCTGAAGGTACGCTGACCTCCAGCCACATCTTCTGGGTGCTTCAGTTTTCCTGCCACAGTGTATTTCTAAAGCAACTAATATTGCAAGGTTGTCAGAAATACGACAAGAAACTTAGTGAAAACCGCAAAATAAAGAAAGACTGAAGTGACCCCAAGAACGCTCAAACCCATTCACGCCAGTAGGTACCACCGATCATTCCTTTACGTCGAGTCTTGCCTCGTAGAGCAAGGAGTCACGTTCTGGACACGGCCTGCTCATGCAGTATCGTCTTGAAAGACGTGTCCATCGCGGAAGTATTGACTATAGGAATGAACGATAGGATGAGGAAAAAGGCACAGTCCTCAAACTGAGCTCGATATCGATGAGACAGCATTATTCTCACGAGAATCTAAAGCAAACTGACGACAAAAGAATACGTCAGGTGTCTGCGAGTACATCACATGCATTTGGTGAAGACACTGGGACAGTATAGGCGGCCATTGTAAGGGTGACTCCGAATTCAGATGGAGGTAACAATGTAACTGACTTCAAAAAAGTACAAGGGGGTGTTGATAAATCCTCAACTTTTCCTAGTTAAAAATGATGGAGATTAATTCTGGTGTTTTGGCATTAAACATTGTTCTTCAGATTACATTTGATAGTAGCTGCGTAGCGGTAACATTGGTTTTCATTTTTCTACGCGTGTTTGAAGCGTACGTGGCATTCACAGTGAAAGACTGTCATGCAATGATTAAGTATTTATTTTTAAAAGGAATACGGCCAACAAATTTATGACAATACGGCTGGTGCATTGGGTGATAACTGCTCTTCCTACCACACTATCAAGAATTGAGTTGCTGCATCTGAAACAGGGCAGTTCAGCACTGAAAATGGAAGGCCAACTCAAGGTAAACTTCTGGAAACCGTGGATGCTGTTCATCAGCGGAGACCCTAGTCATATCCCGGGAACGTTTGGGTCATATGAGATTTTTGACACGAGAAAGTTCTCCCAAATGTCTCAATGCAGACCATAAGCGGGAACGAGTGGTCACTTCACTATCCATTTTGGTCCAGTGCCGCCGAGATCCTGTGGGATTTATGGATCGCCTCGTCACCACAGATGAAAAATGGGTATAAACATATGATCCAGAGACCAAAGAGCAACCCAAAGAGTGGAGACATAGTGATTCTCTTGTCCAAAGAAGTTCAGAATACGAAGATCAGCAGACAAGTTGCTGGCATCCGTCTGCTTGGGATAAAGGTGGAATTCTACTTACTGACTACTTACAACATGGTGAAACAGTCACTGCAAAGTACTATGTTAACTTCTCGACAAACTGAAGCAACAATTGGTCTCCAAACGTCGTGAAAAGCTGAGAAAAGGCGTCTTGTTTCTACAGGACAACGCTCCTCCTAGGAAGACGGTGAGTTTGTGGATCGTCACTTCGAAATCGTTAAACATACTTGTAAACCCTGTTCACCTCTATTCCTCTTAGACTATTGCCTGTACCCAAACCTCAAGAAACATCTAAAGGAAAGACGATTTCTAAACGCTGAAGAAGCCACCATTTTTTTTTTTTAGATTGGTTAAAGAAGCTGGAGAAAAGATACCATAAATCAAGAGGGATTATCGTGGGTAAATTTGGAGGGACACAGTGCGCTCTCTTGAACTGCACTTAAAAGTGAAGTTTACTTTTAAATTTATCTCCATTACATACGTGACAGTATGTATTTCTTGACGTTAAAAGAATAGGTAATCAAAAGAAAGGCTGTGCATGTGACAAGGTTGGTTCAGAACTATTTTTTGAGGAGTTTCTATTTCGTGACTCAGGGTATGTGCTGACGTTACTCTGCATGCGTGCTTTTCTGGTGAAACCGTTCTTTTGTTTCCAGCACCACAAACACTTTTGTGTTATGTTCTTTCGTAGTGTTAGCAACTGTACATTGTATCTCCGTGATTCTGTGGGCAATACTTTTACTTCTTTATCAGTTGTAATTAAAAAAAATCACGATAACTAATCACGACATATGACTCAAGCCAATGAATGTATCTAAAACGCTGTTGCAAAAAGCAATAAAAGTAAAAATAGCCAAATGCATACGAAGGACAACTCGCTGCTGTAACTGATTCATACGATAGTCGATCAAATCAGAGTAGAAAATGACAAAAGTAGTAGAGATAAGGGAACACAGTGTCAATCATTCTCCAAAGCTATGTTACACAGTAGTGCAGGACAGACGTTCACATCTGATATATACACGTGTGTGTGTGTGTGTGTGTGTGTGTGTGTGTGTGTGTGTGTGTGTGTGTGTGTGTGTGTTCTCCTACTTTTTTCGTTAATCATTGGCCTCCTCAGGAAGTGTTCTAGCTCATCTGATGTCTCTTACCATTGCGTAACAGTAAAACAAAATCTGATACTTCGAGTGTGTTGGCTGTAGCTATGCATAAGTTCTCGTCTTTCTGCTTATCGTCTCT
Source organism: Schistocerca piceifrons (assembly GCF_021461385.2). NCBI lineage: Eukaryota > Metazoa > Arthropoda > Insecta > Orthoptera > Acrididae > Schistocerca > Schistocerca piceifrons. The sequence continues at coordinate 543,014,089 of NC_060143.1, read as the reverse complement.
ATGTCAGCCATATGTCAAAGAGATAGCCGGAGTTGTAGGGAAACAATCGTTGGCACGGTAGGATTTGGGTGGGGTTGTGCCGTCTGAGAGAGGATTCATCAACAAGCACCCTTCAACTCGTCGGTGAAACACACCCTTCGCAAAAGTCCTAGAAACCCTAAACCACGTGTATATTTAAGTGGGAAAAATTATTTTTATCCCAGGCCTCAGTTTTGTCAGTGGATTGTGTACTAACAAGCACAATGAAGTTTTCGGTGCTCACTTTTTCACACTTGGTATGAGCTTTCCTACCATATGGAGTAATAAATGTTATAATAAGGGATGATCCCAGCAATCAGTCGCAGATCTAGCTGGATTTCAGCTACAGCATAGCCATCATCAGTGCTAAGAATAATAAGAAATGTAGTGATCAGGCTCTGGAACTGGATAAAAGAAAAAGCATTTTTGCAGTTGCTGTTGGCAAATATTATGCTGTTTCTTCTCTAACTTTTGGTAACACCTTCAGCTGCGATATTAATATCGATAAATTATTAATAAATTTGTCAATTAGGCTTCTAGTATGTGCTCTATCACATTTAATTTAATCTTGGGCATTGGAATCCTGTACATTCATTATGAGTGATGTTAAGATGCAGTGTTTCTGATGTCTGCAATACTACTTTACTTCTCCTCCATAATTGTCACTTTAACCTGGGAGACTGTAGGCATTCTCTGCATTCCTCCACCAGTCATTTCTGTTCCTAGTCATCGTTGCCCACTCTCCTTGTCTCAGGCCCATCGCCTCGAATCCCAGTTGATATCATCCTTTCATCTTGTCCATGGTCTTCCTCAACCCATTCCGCTATGCACGCATCCTGAGAATTCTACTCATGGTAATATTTCCTCTTCCATTCTAATTAGGTGTCCTGCGCACATCAATCTTCTTTTCTTTAGCCTCCGGACAGCGTCAGCTTGCGATTATAGGCCTGTCAGGTCTTGGTTTATTTTGCATCCTCATTGTCATTGTTGTGTCTTGTACCATAGGAATCGAGGGAGAGGATGTTGTTAGGTGCCCGGTATCCTCTTTCTACAACACAACTGCACACTTGTATTAACAGGGCACTTTATTACTTGAACAGGTAGCTGCTACTTAACTTAGAGTCCATGTGTAATGGTATAAGCTCTTCTGTAATAGTCAATGTTATCCTCACTGCTGGTGGTGTACAAGTCCCACTATGTGATGAATGACAGACGACAAATTAGGATGCGAGTTAGTGCGTCAGTGACTGAGTCAGTGACTGATACTGAGCACTCTGGTCTGCGGCAGCGATCTAAATTCTTCTGGTCGAGAGGGCGTTGTCGGCTCGTTACTTGCGAGTCTGTCTTTGGCTTCTCTCCCGATTGGCGCGTATGATCCAGCGCCTACTATCGATCTTCTTCCTACATCTTTGCCGACTGGTGTGCTGGCGACAGCTTATTCCAGCACAGTTTATTAATATCCGTGACTGGGTGTCCCTCTTGGGATCAAATATTTTCCTAAATAGAAATATTAAAAAAGGTAGGAAGATCTTTCTGTTTAGCAAAAGTGACAAAAAGCAGATTTCAGAGTACTTGACGGCTCAACCAAAAGTTTTGTCTCAAGTACAGATAGTGTTGACGATCAGTGGACAAAGTTCAAAACCATCGTTCAATATGCATTAGATATGTGCCAAGCAAGATCGTAAGAGATGGAAAAGAGCCACCGTGGTACAACAACCGAGTTAGAAAACTGCTACGGAAGCAATGGGAACTTCACAGCAAACATAAACAAAGCCAAAGCCTTGCAGACAAACAAAAATTACATGAAGCTAAATGTAGTGTAAGGAGGGCTATGAATTCGAAAGTAATGTTGTATGTACTGACTTGGCAGAAAATCCCAAGAAATTTTGGTCTTATGTCAAAGCGGTAGGTGGACCAAAACAAAATGTCCAGACACTCTGTGACCAAAATGGTACTGAAACGGAGGATGACAAACTAAAGGCCGAAATACTAAATGTCTTTTTCCAAAGCTGTTTCACAGAGGAAGACTGCACTGTAGTTCCTTCTCTAGATTGTCGTACAGATGACAATATGGTAGATATCGAAATAGATGGCAGAGGGATAGAAAAACAATTAAAATCGCTCAAAAGAGGAAAGGCCGCTGGACCTGATGGGATACCAGTTCGATTTTATACAGAGTACGCGAAGGAACTTGCCCCCCTCCTTGCAGCGGTGTACCGTGGTCTCTAGAAGAGCATAGCATTCCAAAACATTGGAAAAGGGCACAGGTCATCCCCATGTTCAAGAAAGGACGTCGAACAGATGTGCAGAACTATAGACCTGTATCTCTAACGTCGATCAGTTGTAGAATGTTGGAACACGTGTTATGTTCGAGTATAATGACTTTTCTGGAGACTAGAAATCTACTCTGCAGGAATCAGCATGGGTTTCGAAAAAGACGATCGTGTGAAACCTAGCTCGCGCTATTCGTCCACGAGACTCAGAGGGCCATAGACACGGGTTACCAGGTAGATGCTGTGTTTCTTGACTTCCGCAAGGCGTTCGATACAGTCCCCCACAGTCGTTTAATGAACAAAGTAGGAGCATATGGACTATCAGGCCAATTGTGTGATTTGATTGAAGAGTTCCTAGATAACAGAACGCAGCATGTCATTCTCAATGCAGAGAAGTCCTCCGAAGTAAGAGTGATTTCAGGCGTGCCGCAGGGGAGTGTACTAGGACCGTTGCTATTCACAATATACGTAAATGATCTTGTGAATGACATCGGAAGTTCACTGAGGCTTTTTGTGGATGGTGCTGTAGGATATCGAGAGGTTGTAACAGTGGAAAATTGTACTGAAATACGGGAGGATCTGCAACGAATTGACGCATGGTGCAGGGAATGGCAATTGAATCTCAATGTAGACAAGTGTAATGTGCTGCGAATACATAGAAAGAAAGATCCTTTATCATTAGCTACAATATAGCAGGTCAGCAACTGGAAGCAGTTAATTCCATAAATTATCTGGGAGTAGACAGCAGGTGTGATTTAAAATGGAATGACCATATAAAATTAATCGTCAGTAAAGCAGTTGCCAGACTGAGATTCATTGGAAGAATCCTAAGGAAATGCAATCCGAAAACAAAGGAGGTAGGTTACAGTACACTTGTTCGCCCATTGCTTGAATACTGCTCACTGGTGTGGGATCCGTACCAGATAGGGTTGATAGAAGAGATAGAGAAGATCCAACGGAGAGCAGCGCGTTTCGATACAGGATCATTTTGTAATCGCGAAAGCGTTATGGAGATGATAGATAAACTCCATTGGAAGACTCTGTAAGAGAGACGCTCAGTAGCTCGGTACGGGCTTTTGTTGAAGTTTCGAGAACATACCTTCACCGAGGAGTCAAGCAGTATATTGCTCCCTCCTACGTATATCTTGCGAAGAGACCATGAGGATAAAATCAGAGAGATTAGAGCCAACACAGAGGCATACCGACAATCTTTCTTTCCACAAACAATACGAGACTGGAATAGAAGGGAGAACCGATAGAGGTACTCAGGGTACCCTCTGCCACGCACCGTCAGGTGGCTTGCGGAGTATGAATGTAGATGTAAATGTAGATGTAGATATCTTTCTCTCGAAGATTGGCCGTTATTATTGATGTGTTTTCCTTAATGTATATGGTTCAGAGCTATGTAGATCTATCAGAAGAACAATGCTCTAGTATCGTTTGATTTAAAAACTTCTCGAAACTGCTGTACTGCACAACACATCTCATAAGCCAAAATGACATATATTTTCCACTGCAGTCCTTCCCTTAACCTCAATTTTCATACTATTCTGCTCGCTAAAAGTTCTCCCCAAACATTTAAATATGTTTACTCCTTTAAAAGTCAGCTTATTAGCTATCAATGGATTTTGATCACTGTTTGCCTTGCTCATGAAGTGTACTCAGTTTTCTCCTCGTTAATTTGTTATCCTGCTTTCCTTGCAATATTTCTGTAAGAACTTGTCACGAGCTCCAAGTCCTCTTTGCTGCCCCTTATTAGAACAACATTGTCTGCATAAGCAAGCCGATTTATTGTGTTATGACCCATTTGTATTCCAGCTTGGTTTAATTTTTGACGTTCCCAGTCTATATTTTCTAAAATGAAATTAAAAATCGTTGGAGATAATGTGTCTCTTTGTCTAAAACCAGGTCTGACTTCCGAATGCTCTTCCACTCCCGTACTGATCTTTACTCAGCAATAGGCTTGCTCTGAACATGTCTGTACTAGGCTTATTAACATTCGTGGAATCTGGAGCTCTTAACACATTGATGATTGTGCCCCTTTGTAGGCTGGCATAAGCTTTTTGAAATCTAGAAAAACCACATGAATACAAACGACATGCTCGCCACCTTTCTCGGTTACCTGGCTGAGCATACATACATAGTCTGTAAGTGATCTGTTCCTACTGAAGCCACATTGATAACTCCTTCTGCAGTTGCTATCATTCTCTTCAGTAGATACTGTGATAGAATTTTGTAGCTTACATTAAGGAGAACCTCTATATTTATCACATACTAAGGGGTCGTTCTTTTTTAGTATAGGGTAGATTGTTGCCATTTTCCAGTCCGCAGGCAATCTCTCATATTCCCAAGCGTTCTTTAAAAGTTTCGTAATTGTTTTAACAAGTACCAGTCCTCCATTCTTTATTAGCTCTCCTGCAGTTTGATCCTCGCCGAAAGCGTTATTGTTGTTTGGGCTTTTCATTGTTTGTCGTATGTCCCCTTCACTGTGGATTTCTGCTTTCCTGTCTGCGGTGTGTGGTACCTCACATGGAAGAGACTAAATGGGGTCATCATAGTGTAGTAGTTTTGCGAAGTACTCTGCCTATCGTCGTTCTACTTCTGTGTCTTTCGTGAGGATTTTCCTCTGCGGTTTTTTAACAAATGTTTTTGCTTAAATTTTTGTGTTACTCTCTTTACTTTTTCGCTTCATTTGTCTTTTCCTGTTCTGATTAACAATCCTCTTCGGCTGCTGCTATTAGCTTCTTGTAATATTTCCCTTTCTCCTGCCTTATTCATATACACACGTCTTTTAATTCCTGGTCCCTCATATTCTCTAACCTCCACTTCCTAGCCAAACATGTCTCTTTAATTTTTTCTCTGGCACACGTGATTGAACCACACCTTATCTGTTCTCTTTTGTTTGCCTAGAATTTTGGATGCTACCCCGTTTACTATTTCCTTAACCTGAAACCAGTCTTGGTTGATATCACAGTCTCCTACCTTTTCCTCACATTTAGTTACACTACTGGCCATTAAAATTGCTACACCAAGAAGAAATGCAGATGATAAACGGGTATTCATTGGACAAATATATTATACTAGAACTGACATGTCATTACATTTTCACGCAATTTGGGTGCATAGATCCTGAGAAATCAGTACCCAGAACAACCACAACTGGCAGTAATAACGGCCTTGATACGCCTGGGCATTAAGTCAAACAGAGCTTGGATGGCGTGTACAGGTACTGCTTCCCATGCAGCTTCAACACGATACCACAGTTCATCAAGAGTAGTGACGGGCGTATTGTGACGAGCCAGTTGCTGGGCCACCATTGACCAGACGTTTTCAATTGGTGAGAGATCTGGAGGATGTGCTGGCCAGGGCAGCAGTCGAACACTTTCTGTATCCAGAAAAGCCCGTACAGGACCTGCTGGAATGTAGGGTTTCGCAGGTATCGAATGAAGGGTAGATCCAAGGGTCGTAACACATCCGAAATGTAACGTCCACTGTTCAAAGTGCAGTCAATGCGAACAAGAGGTGACTGAGACGTGTAACCAATGACACTCCATAACATCACTCCGGGTAATACGCCAGTATGGCGATAACGAATACACGCTTCCAATGTGCGTTCACCGTGATGTCGCCAAACACGGATGCGACCATCATGATGCTGTAAACAGAACCTGGATTCATCCGAAAAAATGACGTTTTGCCATTCGTGCACCCAGGTTCGTCGTTGAGTACACCATCGCAGACGCTCCTGTCTGTGATGCAGCTTCAAGAGTAACCGCAGCCATGGTCTCCGAGCTGGTAGTCCATGCTGCTGCAAACGTCGTCGAACTGTTCGTGCAGATGGTTGTCGTCTTGCAAACGTCCCCATCTGTTGACTCAGGGATCGAGACGTGGCTGCACGATCCGTTACAGCCATGCGGATAAGATGCCTGTCATCTAGACTGCTAGTGACACGAGGCCGATGGGACCCAGCACTGCGTTCCGTATTAACCTCCTGAACCCACCGATTCCATATTCTGGTACCAGTCATTGGATCTCGACCAACGCGAGCAGCATTGTCGCGATATGATAAACTGCAATCGCGATAGGCTACAATCCGACCTTTGTCAAAGTCGGAAACGTGATGGTACGCATTTCTCCTCCTTACACGAGGCATCACAACAGCGTTTCACCAGGCAACGCCGGTCAACTGCTGTTTGTGTATGAGAAATCGGTTGGAAACTTTCCTCATGTCAGCACGTTATAGGCGTCGCCACCGGCGCCAACCTTGTGTGAATGCTCTGAAAAGCTAATCATTTGCATATCACAGCATCTTCTTCCTGTCGCTTAAATTTCGCGTCTGTAGCACGTCATCTTCGTGGTGTAGCAATTTTAACGGCTATTGAAGTATTATGTAGGAGCCGTTATTTAGTAGTGTAATCATAGCCTTTTGTTGCATCAGACATGTAACGCTCAGTTCGTATGTTTCGTTAAGCAGATGTCCGCCCCTGGTAGCTGAGTGGTCAGCGCGACGGACTGTCATGCATAACTTCCTCGCTTCGACTGCCAGCTGAGTCGGAGATTTTCTCCGCTCAGGGACTGGGTGTTGTGTTGTCCTTATCATAATCATTTCATCGCCATCGACACGCAAGTATCAGCATTATCCTTAATTTATGAGCATGAATGTAGTTGTTAACTTTTATTGAACAACCACCGGAACGCAGTCGAGTGGGAAAGAGTTCATAAATGTTATTACGCAGGCATTTCAGCCGAGAGTCACGGAAGTGGACAAGATGATCACAGTACTATTAAGAAGGAGGCAAGAGCGACAAAGGCAGGCAAGTGTTACCCACTGAAATGCGGCGCCATGCCATTTGGCAATGTAGCCTGTGGGACGAGACGAACCACTACGAAACACCCTAGAGCAACTTTGCGGCGAGGTGACTAGCAGGAAGGTGGCCCATAATTTGGTTGACGAAGTGCAGCGGTACATTAAAACTCATCAAAGACCTACAGCCATCCCTTTGCACCTAAAGGTACATTTGTTTAGGAAGTCCTGAAATGGCTGAATACTTCTTATCAGTGATCATATACAATGGTTATTTTTTTCTTCAAGGCTTTGACAATTCTTAACTTCGTGGGATATGGATCTAGTCAAATGGGGCTAGGGGCTGGCAGTGCATCTGCTATGAGTCTGCCAAACGTCTCCAGGTGCACTGACGATATATTGTGACTCTGTATGCCCATCTTTTTAGAGATGGTTGTGTGAGACTTGGCTGTTCGATACAGCATGTCAAATTAAACATCTTTCAACCGTCTAGTTTCCAACTTTATTTTACTTGGCAACCAGTTTCAGCGTTTTACTACATCATCTTCAGGCCCCTGACCAACGTGAAGGAGGATTCTACCTCAGTTGTTATCAAACCAGGGGCCAGCAATACTGGTGTTAATAGATTTTTGCTATAGCAGCCGCTTCAACCACCATCTGCATCTATTGTAAGGGCTCTGTGTGCCTGCAGTAGAAAATAATAAAGCAAACAGCTTGCCTGGTAGTCGTGGCAACTGGCTGTTTCAGATGTGGGGTGCTGTGGGCACTGCAATGATCAGGATGTTTGCAGCTGTACTCACTTGTCTTTGATTGGCTGGCGCGAGGAGAGATGGCAATACGGCATGAGCTCACCTCGCTTCCTTGGGGACCGCAGCGACTTGCTACTAACGATGGCTCGGTTGTGGCAACCCTGCTGCTCCTGCTCGGTGTGCTCACCTACCGAGCCGAGCGACTGAACGATACAGAATAGGGCCGTTGGAGTACAGCAGACTGTCAGGATGGTGGCCGGCAGCTGAGAGAAGAGCCCCAGCACTGGTTAGCCCGATGCCAACATGGGGCGCAGTGGTGGCGCCCTGTCCTATTGTCACATAGACCTACTTCTGTGTGCAGCATCACCACGGGCATATTCATGTGACTGAAGATACTGAGAAGAACGAATGTGGCCAGACTGCAGTCCTCATCATCCTCATTGTGTTGTGGTTCAAGGTGGGTACACGACATGATGACCACTGAATCGCATGTTGTTAATATGGACAGCAGTCCTTCCATTTTAGATGTGTTAGGACTGGTGGTTGTGCCCTGTTAACGAGGTCTCTGTGGCGCTATTTTTGAACAAAAAAACGTGATATTACCAATGCCGGCCTACCTCGATACAGAGGCTGTTTGTTGCACAGAGCAGTAAACTCCCCAGCTCTCTTATTCACCGAAAAAATACGGTCACTGACTATCGAGAGATTAGCACGCTCCTGTTTGTTAACCATTAGGATCGACGAACTCTGGCACTTAATTGACACCACACAAAGTGACGTACCCATATGTCTTCTTCGAGGTGAACTCGCCTCGACGCCAAATCGAGTTAAAGGTCATTTTGCTGTCAGAGCTGGCAGCTCTCTGTACTAAATTTCGCACCACAGAAAGCCACAGACACATACAAACTTATTTGCGTATTATTCCTACTATGCTAGAATGAAATTTTCACTCTGCAGCGGAGTGTGCGCTGATATGAAACTTCCTGGCAGATTAAAACTGTGTGCCGGGCCGAGACTCGAACTCGGGACCTTTGCCTTTCGGGGGAAAGTGCTGTACCATCTGAGCTACCCACGCACGACTCACGTCCCGTCCTCACAGCTTTACTTCAACCAGTGCCTCGTCTCCTACCTTCAAAACATCACAGAAGCTCTCCTGCGAACCATGCAGAACTAGCACTCCTGGAAGAAAGGATATTGCGGAGACATGGCTTAGCCACAGCCTGGGGGATGTTTCCAGAATGTCTCGGTCCGACACACAGTTTTAATCTGCCAGGAAGTTTCATATCAGCGCACACTCCGCTGCAGAGTGAAAATCTCATTCTGGAAACATCCCCCAGGCTCTGGCTAAGCCATGTCTCCGCAATATCCTTTCTTCCAGGAGTGCTAGTTCTGCAAGGTTTGCAGGAGAGCTTCTGTGAAGTTTGGTAGGTAGGAGACGAGATACTGGCAGAAGTAAAGCTGTGAGGACGTGTCGTGAGTCGTGCATGGGTAGCTCTGTTGGTAGAGCACTTGCCCGCGAAAGGCGAAGGTCTCGAGTTCGACTCTCGGTCTGGCACGCAGTTTTAATCTGCCATGAAGTTTCCTACTATGCTGTATGTGCACAATAAGTAAAATTTCGCTAATTGGTGTCATTTGTGGTCTAGAAATTTTAATGGCAAACAGTGTATTAGCGAGTTTTCAGTTCACCACTGTTCACTTCTGATCTCTTACTGCTCTGCTATTTGGATTATTTCTGACAAGGAATGAGAGTGGATCTCCATCATGTAACTCTGCTCCGCATACACTACCTATTAGTGAATATTAGTGTGGGGTGTCTCCACCCTTCGCCTTTATCACGACTTGAACTCTGCTGGGAACACTGTCAGTGAGGTATCCGAAAGTTTCTAGAAGAATGTGAGCCCATTGTTCCTCAAGAGACGAAACCAGAGATGGCTGCGACGAACACTGAGGTTTGCAGCAAAGTCAACATTCTGATTAATTGCAGAGGTGTTCCACTGGGTTTAGGTAGTGGCTCTGGGTAATCTAGTCGTTTTCAGGAATCCTACCGTCCACAAGCCATTGCGTTACAGATTCTGCTTTAAGACAGGGTTAATTCTCATACTGATGTACGCAGTACACACTGCTGTAAAATCAGTTGATATCCTTAGGCAGTTAGCTTTTTCTCAAGCGCAAAAAGGGGCCATACCATAACCACAGGAAAAACCACTGTACTGTAACATCATATTCTCATTATTTCAGTGCTGTTGCCGCTACACGTCATAACAGGTAGTGTTCTGTAGGCACTCACCAAAACCCAAACCCTTCCATCAAATTGCAACACGGTTTCCCTTCACCCACATCCAGTGTCGTCTCTCTTTACTGCATATCACTTGTTGTTTAGCATTGCCTATGGAAATCTGTGGCTTCTGACAAGGGAACCTCCCCATCGCACCCCCCTCAGATTTAGTTATAAGTTGGCACAGTGGATAGGTCTTGAAAAACTGAACACAGATCAATCGAGAAAACAGGAAGAAGTTGAACTATGAAAAAAATAAGCAATATACACAAACTGAGTAGTCCATGTGCAAGATATGCAACATCAAGGAGGCTGTGAGCTAAGGAGGGCCGTGGTCCTGCTGTTAGCGTGAGCAACTGCAGAACTGGAGGTCCTTGGTTCAATTCTTTCCTCAAGTGAAAATTTTACTTTCTTTATTTTCGCAAAGTTATGATCTGCCCGTTCGTTCATTGACGTCTCTGTTCACTGTAATAAGTTTAGCGTCTGTGTTTTACGACCGCACCGCAAAACCGTGCGATTAGTAGACGAAAGGACGTGCCTCTGCAATGGGAACCGAAAACATTTGATGGCAAGCTCATAGGTCAACCGATTCCTCTCTCTTCCGTGCGCTGTAGTCGACTGACGTCGTGTGTTTCGATGTTTGTTTAGGTGTAGCGTCCCCATACTACAGCGCAGTTACCTCGCATCGGACGAACAGATAATAATTGTCTGAAAATAAAAAATTAAACTTTTCACTCGAGGGAATACTTGAACCAAGGAGCTCTCGTTCCGCAGCAGCTCACGCTAACCACGAGACCACGGCGCTTCTGAAATCACATTCTCCTTAATGTTGCCTATGTTGCGCATGGACTACTCAGTTTGCATATTTTGCTTATTTTTCTCATTGTTCCATACAACTTCTTCGTGTTTTCTCGATTAATCTGTCTTCAGTTTTTCAAGGCCTATCCACTGTGCCAACTTATAACTAAATCTGAGGGGTGTGCGATGGGGAGGTTCCCTTGTGAGGAGCTTCTCGGCTGCTGTACCCCATTCTCTCTAAGTCCCTCTGCACAGTCGTCGTACTGGCTGGACAGCTGGTAGTACTAATGAGGTCTATTTAGTCTTGGTTTAGATCTGCTTGTGCCTTCGCGTTACCACTTCGCAATCACATCACTAACAGTCGACATGGGCAGCTTTTAGGACTGAAGTGCCTCTGACGAATTTGTTACCCAGGTGGCTAGTCGATGTTCGAACCCACTGAGCTCTCCTGGCTGACCCACTCTGCTGTCTGCTTCTCTACTGACAATACTGTCCACCTCCTATTACACTGAGCGGTCAGACTTTTGTGCTGTCTAAAGGTCAATCTCGCAGGCAACTCCCTCGACACTCCTTCATTGAGGGTGATCCCAATCTAGGAGTATGGGATGCTTAGACGGATCCTTTGCGTTTTATTCACGCAAGCATCAGCGTTACACCCCCACCGTCCACGTTATGTTCGTGCCACACACGAGTTTATGAAAAAGGAGGCCTCAAAAAGTATACGCTGTTTCAGATCACGTTCAGATTTCGTCAGTGTTTTTGAACGGCCCCCAGTGATGCCACCTTGTGTGCCAGAGCAAAACTTGCGGTCGCGCTACATTCCAAACGGATATGGTCACGTTCAGTGCAATTGCAGCCCCACGGAATCCTTACACGAGGGATCATTCGCTCGGGTCGTGTCAGCAGAGTCGAGCGTTGTTACGAACGTCGTTCTGGTGCTGATCACACTGTGAACTGTCGTTTCCCACCGCGAAATGTGTGGGAACACCACCTCAAGAGAAAGGGTGGTTTCACTGAAACCCTTTATACCAACCTCCTGAGGCCTACTCGTGTCGCTTCTGAGTGGCAGTATATCTTAAAATGATTTCCTCGGCCACCCACAGGAAAGCCGCTTCATTTCAACGCTGGGTGTAGTGTTTCTGACCTCCATCGCAGAAGCGTCAAAAGAAGGCGTGAAATGCACGTAAGAGATGCTGTGAGGGTCTTCCCACCGTGCGACACTTCCACGATGGCGTCGGGCATAATTGTTATGAAATTTTGTGCCCACATGACATCATTAAACATCCTTACACCTCACATGAACTTCTGAACTAGCTTTTTTTTTTTCGCATGTCTCGTCACCAACCTGCGTGGAGCGTCGCCGAGCCCTAGGGCGACGTTCGCAGATCGCCAAGCTTTTGCACCCCTACACAACAAGATCTGAGGCACCTTTGACCCATATTTCAAACTTCTCCGTCGCATTGAGAGACAACTGCACGGTTTCGATAAAGTGATCCACTACTTCTGTTGCACTGTGTGGAAATCCGCTGAAGCGCCAAAGAAACTGTTATAGGCATGTGTTTTCAAATACAGAGATATGTAAACAGGCAGAATACGGAGCTGCGGTCGGCAACGCTTATATAATACAACAAGTGTCTGGCGCAGTTGTTAGATCGGTTACTGCTGCTACAATGGTGGGTTATCAAGATTTAAGTGAGTTTGAACGTGGTGTTACAGCCGGCGCACGAGCGATGGGACACATCATCTCCGAGGTAGAAATGAAGTGGGGATTTTCCCGTACGATCATATCACGAGTGCACCATGAATATCAGGAATCCGGTAAAACATCAAATCTCCGACATCGCCGTGGCGGGAGAAAGATCCTACAAGAACGGGACCAACGACGACTGAAGAGAATCGTTCAACGTGACAGAAGTACAACCCTTCCGCAAATTGCTGAAGATTTCAGTGCTGGGCCATCAACATGTGTCAGCGTGCGATCCATTCAACGAAACGTCATCGATATGAGTTTTCGGAGCCGAAGGCCCCCTCGCGTAACCTTGATGACAGTACAACAGAAAAGCTTTACACTTCGCCTTGGCCCATCAACACCGACATTGGACGCTTGATGACTGGAAACATGTTACCTGGTCGGACGAGTCTCATTTCGAATTGTATCGAGCGAATGGACGTGTACGGGTATGGAGACAACCTCATGAATCCATGGACCCAGCATGTCAGCAGAGGACTGTTCAAGCTGGTGGGGCATGTGCAGTTTGAGTGATGTGGGACACCTGATACGTCCAGATACGACTCTCACAGGTTACTCGTAAGTAAGCTTCCTATCTGATTACCTACATCCATTCATCTCCATTGTGGATTCCATCGGACTGTGGAAATTCCAGTAGGACAATGCGACACCCCAAACGTCCAGTATTCCTACAGAGTGGCTCCAGGAAAACTCTTCTGAGTTTAAACACTTCCGCTGGCCACCAAACTCCCCGACATGAACATTATTGAATATACCTTGGTTGCCTTGCAACGTGCTGTCCAGAAGAGATCTCCACCCCCTCGTACTCTTACGGAGCCCTGCAGGATTCATAGTGTCAGTTCCCTACAGCACTACTTCAGACATTAGTGGAGTCAATGCCACATCACGTTACGGCAGTTCTGCGTGATCGCGGGAGCCTTACACGATATTAGGCAGGTGTACCAGTCTATTTGGCTGTTTAGTTTATAAATGGATTTTCCAAGATTTGTGATAGGTGTATCACTGAAGAGTATGTATTAACCAGCCATTCTGAATGCCTTAAAATGCACACACACGGAGAGAGAGAGAGGACGATCGAGGTGGTCAGGACATTGCACCGCCTCTGTTGTTTCTCCTTTCCTCACCGAGCACCTCATGTACTCGTGATAAGGCTGTCAGTGCAAGAGTGCGGTTGCTCTGGATTGCTGAGAATACCCATAAACTCGTTCATCTTCTGCCAGTTGATGTAAATATGTATCAATAGTTTCTGGACATACCTGTTAGCAACAGTTTGATGGAAGAACCGTGTAACGATGGAGACACCAGGTGCTGCGCACCAACCAACACTCTTGAGATAATCCAACTACTTTTCATTGTGATGATGTGGATTTTCTGATATGTAACGGTGCATATTCCGTGACATGCTGAACCAGGCCTCAAGTGAAAGAATAAAAAATTGAGGATCCAAAAGTCCTGATTCCACTACACTGGGAAAACACCTGCATCACTCAAGGCGCTCAAGTTCGTCTGGACGCTTTAACACAACAGCAAGCTTGCAAGGATACAGATGTACGTCCTTCTTTATAACGTTTCGACATACCGACCTTGTTTTTACTCGTTACAAGGCCCGTTTCACTAAATTTTGCAGCTACGTTTTGCTCTGTAGACTTTTCTGGGGGGTTTTCTAAAACATTTCCCATCTAAAAACCTTGCAAAAATAGTTCGGCTTACATTTACCACGAATAGTGCTTGGCGTAACACTCACAGAATATCCTCCGTTACGCATCAGAACGCGCGCTGTTTCATTGTGAGCACCGTTTTGTGCCACATACAGCTGGTCACCAAACACGTCGCTGGTCACCAAACACGTTGGCTGCACTCACTCACTGAAACGTAATCACACAGCGACGTACTCGAGACAGAGCACGTGAGGCGTGTGCATTCTGAGGCATTTAACAACAACCAATTGGAGTATCGAAAGCACATTTTCCAGCATTTTCTGTCATGGGCAGTTATCTTGTTCCTTGCTTTTGTTGTGGACTTCAGTCCGAAGACTGGTTTGTTGCAGCTATCCATGCTACTCTGTCCCGTGTAACACTCCTTATCTCCGAATAACTGCTGCTACCTACATCTGCTTACTATATTCATCACTTGGTCTCCATTTATGGTTTTTACCTCCACGCTTCCCTCTATTACTAAACTGGTGATCCCTTGAAATCTCAGAATATGTCCTGCCAACCAATCTCATCTTCTAGTTAGGTTGATCCACAAACTTCAACTCTCCCTAATTCTGTTCAGTAGCCCTTCATCAGTTACGTGATCTATGCACTTAATCTTCAGCATTCTTCTGTAGCACCACATTTCAAAAGCTTCTAGTCTCTTTTTAACTGAACTGTTTATCGCCCATGTTTCACTTCCATGTATGGCTACACGGCGTACATAAGACTTCAGAAAAGGCTTCGTAGTTCTTAAGTCTATATTCGATGTTAACACATTTCTCTTTTTCAGAAACGCTTTTCTTGGCTTGCCAGTCTCCATTTATATCCTCTTTACTTTGGCCATCATCAGTTATTTTTCTGCTCATTATCTACGATAATGATAAAAGCTGAAGACTTAAATGTATCAAAAAAAACTTTAAGTCGAGACTGAAATGCCTCAAAACATTTAATTGTAAAACTCATTTATTTAAGTATCTAGTTTTCTAATGTAATTCCCTCAACATCACCTGATTTAAGTTGACTACATTCCATTGTCCTCGTTTTGCTTTTGTTGATGTTCATCGAATATCCTCCTTTCAAGACACTGTCCATTCCGTTCAACTGCTCTTACAAGTCCTTCTCTGTCTCTGAGAGAATTGAAGTGTCATCAGCAAATCTCAAAGCTTTTATTTCATCCGTCCAGACTTTAATTCCTTCTCCAAATTTTTCTATGGTTACCTTCACTGCTTGCTCAGTATACAGATTGAATAACACTGGGGATAGGCTACAACCCCGTCTCAATCCCTTCTCAACCACTGCCTCCTCCACATGCTGCTCGAGTCTTACCACTTCCGTATGGTTTCTGCTCAAGTTGTACCTGTAAATGGCCTTCTACTCCCTGTATTTTATCCATACTATCATTAGAAGTTCAAAGACACTATTCCAGTCAACATTTCTCCAGGTATACAAATGCTACACAAGTAGGTTTTTGTTTCCTTAACCTATCTCCTGTGGTAAGTTGTAGGATCAGTATTGCCTCGCGAGTTCCTACATTTCTCCGGAATCCTAACCGATCTTCATCGATGTCGACTTCTACCAGTTTTTCCGCTCATCTATAAAGAATTCATTAACAAGGCTCAATTGGACGTCAATATTCTATATACAATATGTGATCAGAAGTATCCGGACACCTGGCTGAAAATGACCTACAAGTTCGTGGCGCCCTCCATCGGTAATGCTGGAATTCAATATGGCGTTGGAGCACCCTTAGCTTTCACGACAACTTCCACTCTCGCAGGCATACGTTCAATTAGGTGTTGTGGCAACCCATTCTCCTCGAAGTGTTGCGCTGAGGAGAGGTATCGATGTCGGTCGGTGAGCCCTGGCATGAAGTCGGCGTACTAAAACATCCCTAAGGTGTTCTATAGGATTTAGGTCAGGACTCTGTGCAGACCAGTCCATTACAGGAGAGGTATCGATGTCGGCCGGTGAGCCCTGGCATGAAGTCGGCGTACTAAAACATCCCAAAGGTGTTCTATAGGACTCAGGTCAGGACTCTGTGCAGACCAGTCCATTACAAGGATGTTATTGTCGTGTAACCACTCCGCCACAGGCGGTACATTATGAACAGTTGTTCGATCATGTTGAAAGATGCAATCACCTTGCCCGAATTGCTCTTCAACAGTGGGAAGCAAGAAGGTGCTTAAAACATCAATGTAGGCCTGTACTTGATTGTGCTAAGCAAAACAACCCCCTCCATGAAAAACGTGACCACACCATAACGCCACCGACTGCTGGCATTATACACGCTGGCAGATGACGTTCACCGGCCATTCGCCACACCCACACCCTGCCATCGAATCGCCACATTGCGTACCGTGATTCGTTACTCCACACAACGTTTTTCCACTGTTCAGTCGTTCAATGTTTACGCTCCTTACACCAAGCGAGACGTCGTTTGGCGTTCACCGGCGTGATGTGTGGCCTATGAGCAGCCGCTCGACCATGAAATACAAGTTTTCTCACCTACCGCCTAACTGTCATAGTACCTGCTGTGAATCCTGATGGAGTTTGGAATTCATGTGTGATGGTCTGGATAGATGTCTGCCTATTACACATCAGGACCCTCTTCAACTGTCGGCGGTCTCTGTCAGTCAGCAGACGAGGTCGGCCTGTACGTTTCTGTGCTGTACGTGTCCCTTCACGTGTTCGCTTCACTATCACATCAGAAACAGTGGACCTAGGGATTTTTGGGGAGTGGAAATTTCACGTATAGACGAATGACACAAGTGACACCCAATCAATCGACCACGTTCAAAGTCCGCGTGTTCCCCATTCTGCTCTCTCACGATGTCTAATGACTACTGAGGTCGCTGATACAGTGGCAGTAGGTGGCAGCAGAATGCACCCAATATGAAACTATGTTTTTGGGAGTGTCCGGATACTTTCGATCACATAGTGTATTTTGCCCACCCTGCAGTATACTTCGGTCTCGTATCTGACGAGAAACTTGGATGATTACCACACTTAAAACATCTTAAAATGAGAACTTTCGAGGCTATAAGTATATTAAAGTTCCTCAATGGGAGTGCTTGGGTTGCAGACAGCTGTTCGCGCTTAGTGTTAGTAGAGAGATTTAAGTATTAACGATAGAATAACAAATAATCTTTGAGGGCATCGACAGAGATTTGAAGGTTTCTCCTCACCACCCATAAACAACTATCTCGGCCGACACTGGGTCCGCACGACTCCAGTCAGTCATCGGCGAGCGGCGACTGTCGATACGGCGGGCTCTGCACTGTGCGGTACATGGCGGAGAGAGGTATTTCTGGCACTGCCTGGCAGCTTTGTCATGCCCAGCAGCTGCTATTAGCCGAGCGTGGGGCTCACCCTCGCGTGATGCGGCCAGTTTTCGCTGACATGTGTGGCTGAGCCAACTCGATTACCTGTCTGCCACGACCTCCATGTTGTCGGGAACCGCGAGTCATAATGTCTGTGCAAGTCCACAGTCTGACGAGTTCTTTCCTCTTTGATAATTGGTATTTGTATGCAAGTAACACCACTCTTGTCACAGAGGCTGTGACTCAATTACTGCAACAACAAATAAATGGCTCAGTCTGTTCTAGTTCCAAAGAAAACAAGTACTGACAGCTGTGAAAAGTACTGAACCATCAGTTTAATACATTAAATGTATTCGCAATTGCGAATAAGGACTACCATCAGCTGTTTAACGGAATGACAACAGTGGAAATTTGTGCCCGTCCGGGACTCGAACGCGGATTTCCCGCTTACCGCGAGCGGGCGCCTTGCCATTTTGCTTGAAAGTAGCTTGCAACTATCGGCAGATAAATACGATATTGCGGTGCCTGGGCATTCTAATTACGATGCAAAGTTCCTTTATACTTTTAAGTACAACATTTGATCTGCACGGGAATACACACAATGGATGTGCGAGTAGAGATCGTAGACGCATGGTTGACGACGTATGGAAGTTTGGGTCTGTCGTGCACGGGTAGTGCAACCGCTCTTTAGAGAGTGGGTATGCAGAAACGAATATTAGATTAAATTCTGTAATAGGAAATGACTCAAGAGCTAAAAGATGGTTGGAGTATTTCGAAGAAATAGTTAGTTAAAATTTTACAAAGAGTAGATATTTGAAATAGAGTAACGCAAAGTAGTACAAAGGGAATCCAAGGAAGACATAACTGAGCTGCGTTTTGTTTTGAATATAATATATAAACCAATGCGCAGCATTGTTAGCTCTCTTGAGTCTTTGTTTTCAATGGCGCATGTTCGCGGTCTTCCGTGGTAGTCGGAAGCTAGGGATTATAAGCCTAATTAAATATCGTCCTGATAACTGCGTTAGACATTGGAGTGGTGAATAATAGATTAGTTTGAGACATTGGGACGGAAAATAGTTGGACCTTCTTACACTAATATCTGCCGACCGTTGTCAAGGCGATTCTGCTAATAAACGAGACGTGAGATACAGTGCCCGTGAAAAGGCAAAATTTGTGCTGAATAGACATTGAAAGAACTCGAACTTATAATTAATATCGTGTCGGGAGAATTAAGGAGCTTACGCACTGTAAAGCCAGAGACATATTTATGATTTATCAGATATTAATAGTAAAGGACAGTTTCATGGAAATCATACTTTTGGTGATAGGAACGCGAAGGAATGTGGTACGGTACACACTAGGATCAACTCCTTCATTGATTCCCCAGTGCCATCTCTCATTAATTTAAGAATTGAAGTATGTCAATAAAAGAGAATATATACGAGACTTTCTCCGTGTTTTCTAAATAACAAAAATCAGCTAGTGCATAGACGATTATATCTGTGAACATTCAAGGGCTATTGAGAAAAGCTGGTCAACCTGTTACAAACAGATAATAGGTTTTCACGAAGGCATTTTGACTACGAAGGTAACTAAATCAAATTATTTGGGAAACAAAAATTAGAAAAAATAGACTGGAACCCGATTGCTACGTTACTCCCGAGTAATAAATAAAATCACTGTCTTTGGATCCGTCGTGGTGGAAAGTGTATGAAATATCTCTGGAAATAAAAAATGAAATCAATTTCCAACTAGTAGTTCACACAGTTAGATTCACAGCGTGATTCAAAGATGTTTTATGCCCGACCCACACAGCAGGGAATGGTTCTCAGCTATCCGGGACAATATATATACAAACTTGTGAGATCAGCTCCGCTGCCGAAGGGGGAAACGTCGAAGCAATATCACTGCAGTTGCGACGACGGTGGGTGAGCGGGAATAATGGCCAAATACACTACTGGCCATTAAAATTGCTACACCAAGAAGAAATGCAGATGTTAAACGGGCATTCATTGGACAAATATATTATACTAGAAATGACATGTGATTACATTTTCACGCAATTTGGGTGCATAGATCCTGAGAAATCAATACCCAGAACAACCACCTCTGGCCGTATTAACGGCCTTGATACGCCTGGGCGTTGAGTCAAACAGAGCTTGGATGGCGTGTAGAGGTACAGCCGCCCATGCAGCTTCTACACGATAGCACAGTTCATCAAGAGTAGTGACTGGCGTATTGTGACGAGCCAGTTGCTCGGCCACCATTGACCAGACGTTTTCAATTGGTGAGAGATCTGGAGAATGTGCTGGCCAGGGCAGTAGTCGAACATTTTCTGTATCCAAAAAAGGGGGACACCACAGATGTCTATAATTACTGGCCAGTATCCTTGCTCACAGCACTTTCAAAAATCGTCGAGAAAGTAATATACTCAAGAGTTGTTAGCCATCTTAACAGTAATGGGATACTTAGTAAATCACAGTTCGGATTTCAGAAATACTATTCCACTGAGACAGCAATATTCAATTTCGCTGGCCACATAATAGAGTCTTTAAATAGTGAAATGTCACCAATGGGTATTTTCTGTTTCTTATGCAAAGCATTTGATTGTGTGAACCGTGACATTATGTTACAGAAATTGCAATTCTATGGTATAAACAGAACAGCATATGACAGGTTTAAGTTATATTAACAGAACAGGAAGCAAAAAAGTTGCTTTATAAGGTTTAAGTGATTTAAGAAATTTTACCACTTCATCTAACTTCGGTGAAATTACAATAGGTGTTCGACACGGTTCGATCATGGGATCCCCTGCTATTCTTGATATATGTGAAGCTAAACCGACACTGTTTGCTGATGGCACAAGCATCATTATTAATCAAGTAAAAGAAACTCAAACAGAAAATGATACAAATAATGTCTTTGGAAAAGTTATTAATCGGTTTTCTGCGAATTGGCTTATTCTGATCTTTGAGAAAACACAGTACATCCAATTTTCTGCCGCAAGGAGTTCAGTTCCTTCAATAAATGTAACACATCAACAGAAGTCAGTAACCAAAGTTTGGGTGTACATATAGATGAGAATCTTAATTGGAAAATTCATATTTATGGTGTCCTAAAGCGACTATGTTCAGCAACTTTTGCAATCAGAGTAATTGTTAATTATGAGAAATTAGTAAGCTAACATACTTTCCACAGTTTCACTCTGATATCATACGGTATAATATTTTCCGGTAACTCAATACTTAGGCAAGAAGTTTTCTCTGCTCAAAACAAAGTGGTTACAATAATATGTGGGGCACATAATCGCACAACTTGTAGGCATCTGTTTCAAAGGTTAGGAATACTTACAACAGCCTCAGAGTAAATTTATTTAGTAATGAAATTTGTTCTCAACAACATGCACCAGTTTAAAAATAACAGTGACATTTATTATCATAAAACCAGAAGAAAAAAGACTTACACTACCCGCTACTTAACCTGTCTTTGGCACAGAAAAGTGTAAAATACGCTGCTATAAAACTTTTCGATGAATTACCAGATGAAAAATAAGACTGACAGACAGCAGTAGTAGTTTCAAAAATTAATTGAATTCATCTCTCCTTGACAACTCCTTCCATACCATAGATGAATTCTTGAATACGAATAAATAAATCAAGAAGTATATGCATTTCGTGTCATTTAAGGAAATGGGGTAGGAAATAATAATTTTAAGCTTTTTTTTTAAAAAAAAAGAAAGCCCTTGATTCATGTGTGCATTTCTTATGCACTTGACGCCTTCCACATCATAACGGTTACCGTGCGATTCATCAATGGAACACGTAACTAACTAACTAACTATTAACTAAGGCAACAATTTTTTTTGAAGGCAGGTTGGTTTTATTCAGGATTCCAGTACACCGTATTTTCCCCACTCTTTTGGCTACAAAACCCTATTTTTCAATCTCCGTTCAATGTGATGGCCTTACGCCACTATGTAGAACAAAAATATTTCGTAGATTATGCAGCTCTTGACATCTCCTGACTTAGTTCCTAGACCGATCACCACTTCCACTTTCTAGGGGAATTTAATAAGACACTGACGGCGTACACAAACAAAGCGATCCAAATGAAGGTAGCACCAAATAGGTATGCAACACACCTAACGTGGACTTCATGCAATTACGACCTCAACAGAATAAGACTACCAGGAAAACTACCTCAGTCTAGCTTACTTATGATAGTTTATTCTGGCCTAGGGTAGTTTTATAACTCTAGCGGCAACCAATACAACGAAGAAGGTTCCGGGACCCTCGTATTTTCTGACCAATTTGTCGGAGCGTAGCAGGTGGCTATATGGTTTTAGATGGAAATATACGAGGTAGGAGCGGTGTGGGAAAGGAGACAATTGTCGGGCCATGCTGCATTTCAAGCTTCCGTGTCAGTGGCGCATGGTCGAACATCTATGCCAGACTCAACACTGAAACCTGGTGGCAGTGCGTCGACTGGCCAGTTCAGATACGGTTGCTGATGTCTGCGCTACAACTGGGTGTATCAAAAGCGATATCAACTTATATTCTGCGATGTGAGTCAATTATTAAGTCACTTGCGAGCCTACGTAGCTGGAGTATTAGTAGCAGAAGAAAAACTAAAGCGGATAAGGGTTTAGCTACACCTGCTCGTAATTTCAAGATTTCCATTGCAGAGAAGAAGGACACATCCTGGAAACAGCCCTACAATCTGCCTAAGACATTCTTCGCCATATGCTTTTTCCCTGAGGAAACGAGCAATGCAATCTGGCATTTACAGCGTAGCTATTGTGACAGTGTCTCTGTTAGGTTGGACTCAGCCATAGGTAGAGAAGGTGGCAGACTTCTATTAATTCGTTGGATACTAGGAAAATGTATGCCACCTACAAAGGCGCTTGCTTACATAATACTCTTCCATTATCTCCCAGAATATTCCTCCAGTCTGTTGGGAGCCTTACCGTACAGGAGTAACACTGAATATTTGAATACATACAAAGAAGAACAGCACGAATCGTCACATGTTTGTTTAACCCGCGGACGGGATTAGGGTATTGCTGAAGCAACTGAAGTGACAGCCGCTCAAAGATGGATGCAAACTATCTCATGAAAGCCTACTTACAAAGTTCCAAGAACCAGCTTAAGTAAGGAATCCTGTAATTTACTACAACTCTCGTGTATAGTCGTTTAAGCAATAAGAATTTACGTGCTCCGTACATGAATCGAACGGGAAGGTGTCCTAACAACTGCTACGAGAGGAAATACCCGCTACCATGAGTTTCAAAGTGATTTTCAGGGGTAGCGTCTTTGGTTAGTTCAAATGGTTCAAATGGCTCTGAGCACTATGGGACTCAACGTATGAGGTCATCAGTCCCCTAGAACTACTTAAAACTAACTAACCTAAGGACATCACACACATCCATGCCCAAGGCAGGATTCGAACCTCCGACCGTAGCAGTCGCGCGGCTCCAGACTGAAGTGCCTAGAACCGCTCGGCCACACCGGCCGGCCTTTGGTTAGTAGTCAGAACGTTCTCGGTCATGTGTTCGAAACCAGTCGCCGCTAAAATTTTGATTAATAATCAGTATTCGCGGCCGAAGCCTTCCGACATAAGAAGTCACCCTCATTCTGTAAACAGCCCTGTCAAAGAGGGCGCAGGAGCGGACAAAGGTTCAGGGCACCCTCTTGTCTTTGGGGTGGAAACCGCCCCTAAAGGCGGAAGAATCAGCAATGATCAACGGCATGAGGATGCAGAAGGCAATGGAAACCATCGTATTAAACACACATAACTTGTGGACAGAGGACATGAGGCCTGTAGAAAAAAGTGTCATGATGATCTCTCCAACGGCAAAAGATTCCGGCATAGTCCCCCATGTGGATCTCTGGGTCTGAACTGCCAAGATGGAGGTGACCATGAGAAAAAGATGAACAGCCGACGAAAGGATGACGTTCTACGAGTTGGGGCATGCAATGTCAGAAGCTTGAATGTGGTAGGGAAGGTAGAAAATCTGAAAAGAGAAATGCAAAGGCTCAATCCAAGATGTAATAGGGGTCAGTGAAGTGAAATGGAAAGAAGACAAGGATTTCTGGTCAGATAAATGTAGGGTAATATCAACAGAAGCAGAAAATGGTATAATGGGAGTAGGACTCGTTATGAATAAGAAGGCAGGTCAAAGAGTGTGCTACTGTGAGCAGTTAAGTGATAGGGTTGTTCTAACCAGAATGGACAGCAAACCAACACCGACAACGATAGTTCAGGTATACATGCCGACGTGGCAAGCTGAAGCTGAAGCTGAAGAGAAAGAGGAAATATATGAGGATTTTGAAAGGGTAATACAGTACGTAAACCGTTCAAAAATCACAAGAGGAGGGGCTGCACTTGGAAAAGGCCGGGTGATACGGGAAGATTTCAGTTAGAGCACATCATGGTCAGACAGAGATTCGTAAATCAGATACTGGATTGTAATGAGTACCCAGCAGCAGATATAGACTCAGATCACAATGTAGTAGGGATGAAGAGTAAGCTGAAGTTTAAGACATTGAGCTGTGGCGCCATTGAATTAGTAGACTGTTCTGTCTGGCGCCACTGGCCCAGGTGTAGTATCAACTATCCCTCTTGCCAATATCTGTAGGAATCAGCATGGGTTTCGAAAAAGACGGTCATGTGAAACCCAGCTCGCGCTATTCGTCCACGAGACTCAGAGGGCCGTAGACACGGGTTCACAGGTAGATGCCGTGTTTCTTGACTTCCGCAAGGCGTTCGATACAGTTCCCCACAGTCGTTTAATGAACAAAGTAAGAGCATATGGACTATCAGACCAATTGTGTGATTGGATTGAGGAGTTCCTAGATAACAGGACGCAGCATGTCATTCTCAATGGAGAGAAGTCTTCCGAAGTAAGAGTGATTTCAGGTGTGCCGCAGGGGAGTGTCATAGGACCGTTGCTATTCACAATATACATAAATGACCTTGTGGATGACATCGGAAGTTCACTGAGGCTTTTTGCGGATGATGCTGTGGTGTATCGAGAGGTTGTAACAATGGAAAATTGTACTGAAATGCAGGAGGATCTGCAGCAAATTGACGCATGGTGCAGGGAATGGCAATTGAATCTCAATGTAGACAAGTGTAATGTGCTGCGAATACACAGAAAGATAGATCCTTTATCATTTAGCTACAAAATAGCAGGTCAGCAACTGGAAGCAGTTAATACCATAAATTATCTGGGAGTACGCATTAGGAGTGATTTAAAATGGAATGATCATATAATGTTGATCGTCGGTAAAGCAGATGCCAGACTGAGATTCATTGGAAGAAACCTAAGGAAATGCAATCCGAAAACAAAGGAAGTAGGTTACAATACGCTTGTTCGCCCACTGCTTGAATACTGCTCAGCAGTGTGGGATCCGTACCAGATAGGGTTGATAGAAGATATAGAGAAGATCCAACGGAGAGCAGCGCGCTTCGTTACAGGATCATTTAGTAATCGCGAAAGCGTTACGGAGATGATAGGTAAACTCAAGTGGAAGACTCTGCAGGAGAGAGGCTCAGTAGCTCGGTACGGGCTTTTGTCAAAGTTTCGAGAACATACCTTCACCGAAGAGTCAAGCAGTATATTGCTCCCTCCTACGTATATCTCGCGAAGAGACCATGAGGATAAAATCAGAGAGATTAGAGCCCACACAGAGGCATACCGACAATCCTTCTTTCCACGAACAATACGAGACTGGAATAGAAGGGAGAACCGATAGAGGTACTCAAGGTACCGTCCGCCACACACCGTCAGGTGGCTTGCGGAGTATGGATGTAGATGTAGATGTAGATCTATGACGAAGAGTTGGTATAGGGTGTCCAGAAAAGGACTCCCTGATTTGGAAATTAAATATCTCGAAAACAAAGATCGATAAAGAAATGCAGTAAACGGTAAGTTTATTGTGAAAGCTGTAAGAAGTTTATACAGCAGTTTGAAATAATAGTTACAAAAGCCGCTTACAGATGGCGCTGTAATTGCCATTCGTAATGCCTAGTATAAATAGTGATCCGAAGCCCAGAGTGATCAGTTCCACTATTGAAACGTGAAAGGAGGTTAGCGTACCGAAGGAAGGGATTAAAACCATGTACTCCATTGAACAACGCGTTTTTCTGGTGCTAGAGTACCACAGGTTAGAAGAGAGTCCTACGGCAACAAGGTGAAGTTTTCAAGCACGATTTAATGTTCGAAAAGGACCCGATGTGAAAACCATTCGTACGCTCTTCGCAAAATTTCAACGAATAGGCAGCGTAACTGATGATCTAGTGAGGCATGTTGGCCGCAAGCAAACCGCAGTTACGCCTGAAAATATCGCCACAGTTTCTGGAATTATTCAGCGAAATCCAGTGTCATCCGTCCGTAGAATTGCATCTGAGACTAGTTTTAAGCGTTCCAGCACGCAGTCGCATTCGGGAGGACGACGGTTCAATCCGGTCTGCAGCCATCCTGATGTAGGTTTTCCGTGATTTCCCTAAATCGTTTCAGGCAAATGCCGGGATGGTTCCTTTGAAAGGCCACGGCCGATTTCCTTCCCAATCCTTCCCTAACCAAAGCTTGCGCTCCTTCTCTAATGACCTCGTTGTCGACGGGACGTTAAACACTAACCACCACCAGCAGCACGCAGAAAGTGCTGAGAAAGAGCCTACACATGTTTCCATTCAAAATTCAAACGCACCAGGCCATACCCGTACGAGCTGTGCAACAAAGGGTTGCCTTTGCTAATCAGATGCTCACAATGATTGATAGTGAAGGCTTTGATGTTGGCTGCACCTGGTTTACAGATGAAGCACACTTCCACCTGAATGGGTACGTGAATTAGCAGAACTGGCGATTTTGGGGTTCCGAAAAGCCATATTGGTGTGAAGCGAAACCCCTGTATTCTCCTAAAGTTACTGTGTGTGCTGCAGTATGCAGCAGAGGCATTATTGGCCCTTTTTTCATTCGAGAAACGGTCACTGGTGCACGTTACGTTGCAATTTTGGAACAATTCGTCGCCACACAGCAAGCGTTAGAGGATCGACCATGTACTGAATGGTTTATGCAAGATGGAGCCCGACCACATCGGACCGAACAAGTGTTTCGCTTTCTTGAGGAATACTTCGGGAATCGAGTCATTGCTTTGGAATATCCCAAATTTACTGGTGCAGGCATGGATTGGCCTCCATATTCGCCGGATTTTACTCCCTGTGACTTTTTTTTGTGGGGCACAGTGAAAGACATGGTCTACCCGAAGCATCCCGCCACGCTGGACGAGCTTGAATCGCCGATCTTTGTGGCATGTGAATCCATTTCGGTTGAGACACTACGAAATGTGATGGCGAATTTCATTCTTCGTTTGCGCCACCACTGTAGTGCCAATGGTGAACATTTTGAAAACATTGTGATGTGATTGTTTGCAAAGATTGTTTTCATACGATTATTTCACTTATGTATGCTGATATGAGCTGTACAGCGTACAGCGCCATCTGTTAGCAGCTTTTGTAACTATTATTTCAAACTGCTGTATAAACTTCTTACAGCTTTCATAATAAACATACCGTTTACTGCATTCCTCTATCGATCTTTGTTTTCGAGATATTTAATTTTGAAATAAGGGAGCCCTTTTCTGGACGCCCTCTATCTGTGGGTCGTGTCCTTAGAAGGTCTTTGCTTGCCGATATATATATGTGGGGTTCGCTGGGCTGAGAGAGAGGCTCAAAGTTTGGGGATTGGCGGTAGCATCGTTACAAGAGGTGATCACGAGGTCCGAGCGGCCGAAGCCACGAGCTGCGCGAGGAGGGCCTGCGCAGAGCGAAGATACCGGAGTACTCCACCAGTGTCGGCGTCGGCTACAAGCAGCAGTCCGACATCCTGTCTGTTGGTTGGCAACATTCGTGTCGGACGACCGCTCGTGGCCTGGCTGCCCTCTTCTACCTGGCTGTCATCTGCACCACTCAGTAACCGCTGCGTCGCACCGTGGATCCAAGGAACTCATTGCTGATAGAGGGGAGTAACATTCTGCATTCCTCGTGGTGGTTTCTGTCACTGTCTATCTGCCCTCCTTATTATTTTCTGCTGAGTTTTACTCGGTCGGCCCTTTGGTCATAACTATAGGCAGTAGAACTGTACTAACACACTAGTTGTCGTTTGAAAATTTGTCCCACTATTATACTGCCTTTCCTTTCTACACTCCTGGAAATGGAAAAAAGAACACATTGACACCGGTCTGTCAGACCCACCATACTTGCTCCGGACACTGCGAGAGGGCTGTACAAGCAATGATCACACGCACGGCACAGCGGACACACCAGGAACCGCGGTGTTGGCCGTCGAATGGCGCTAGCTGCGCAGCATTTGTGCACCGCCGCCGTCAGTGTCAGCCAGTTTGCCGTGGCATACGGAGCTCCATCGCAGTCTTTAACACTGGTAGCATGCCGCGACAACGTGGACGTGAACCGTATGTGCAGTTGACGGACTTTGAGCGAGGGCGTATAGTGGGCATGCGGGAGGCCGGGTGGACGTACCGCCGAATTGCTCAACACGTGGGGCGTGAGGTCTCCACAGTACATCGATGTTGTCGCCAGTGGTCGGCGGAAGGTGCACGTGCCCGTCGACCTGGGGCCGGACCGCAGCGACGCACGGATGCACGCCAAGACCGTAGGATCCTACGCAGTGCCGTAGGGGACCGCACCGCCACTTCCCAGCAAATTAGGAACACTGTTGCTCCTGGGGTATCGGCGAGGACCATTCGCAACCGTCTCCATGAAGCTGGGCTACGGTCCCGCACACCGTTAGGCCGTCTTCCGCTCACGCCCCAACATCGTGCAGCCCGCCTCCAGTGGTGTCGCGACAGGCGTGAATGGAGGGACGAATGGAGACGTGTCGTCTTCAGCGATGAGAGTCGCTTCTGCCTTGGTGCCAATGATGGTCGTATGCGTGTTTGGCGCCGTGCAGGTGAGCGCCACAATCAGGACTGCATACGACCGAGGCACACAGGGCCAACACCCGGCATCATGGTGTGGGGAGCGATCTCCTACACTGGCCATACACCACTGGTGATCGTCGAGGGGACACTGAATAGTGCACGCTACATCCAAACCGTCATCGAAACCATCGTTCTACCATTCCTAGACCGGCAAGGGAACTTGCTGTTCCAACAGGACAATGCACGTCCGCATGTATCCCGTGCCACCCAACGTGCTCTAGAAGGTGTAAGTCAACTACCCTGGCCAGCAAGATCTCCGGATCTGTTCCCCATTGAGCATGTTTGGGACTGGATGAACCGTCGTCTCACGCGGTCTGCACGTCCAGCACGAACGCTGGTCCAACTGAGGCGCCAGGTGGAAATGGCATGGCAAGCCGTTCCACAGGACTACATCCAGCATCTCTACGATCGTCTCCATGGGAGAATAGCAGCCTGCATTGCTGCGAAAGATGGATATACACTGTACTAGTGCCGACATTGTACATGCTCTGTTGCCTGTGTCTATGTGCCTGTGGTTCTGTCAGTGTGATCATGTGATGTATCTGACCCCAGGAATGTGTCAATAAAGTTTCCCCTTCCCGGGACAATGAATTCACGGTGTTCTTATTTCAATTTCCAGGAGTGTAGTTTTACCCGATCATTAATGTTCTAATTTTCCAGCTCTTGGTTGTAAATACAACCAGAACAATTGTACTAAGGCACAGGTTGCCGTTAAACAAAAGAGGGACCTTGTGGTTAGATTTAGCTGTTAACCGGTTCAATTCTTTGACTGTTATTGCATTTCTCAGTCGTTAGTTATAATCTGAACAACCTGTTTTGTACTAATCTGTTCGTTTCTGTCTTTGAAAGACCGAGTCATTATTGATGTATTTTAGCTGAATCTTGCGGTTCCGCCGAGTGAGTTCTCTTGTAATAAGTGTTCGCAGGTGATGTTTTAAGACGTTCCTTCAGAGCGGCCTTAGTAACTGACAATCAGTTTAACTTTGAAAATATTAACAGCCAACTGTCACCAGGGCTTCAGTCAAAAATACAATTGTCAGAAGGGACGGTTTTGGATCCAGTCACACCTTGGTTGCCGATTGAAATCAAGTGAATCGTTGCTTTGAAGTAAGCCTTATCATTGTCATATTGTTTGCTAATCTGTTTAACCTTTAAGCACAGTGCGCATCTTAACCCCGAACCTTTCCACATATAGCTTTCAAATTAAAAGTTAAGTCATCTGTTTCGAGTAATTCAATCACTCTTACCATCAATGGTGTATATATATTTTTCATGTGTTGCAGAAGTGCATTTAATAAAGACTGTGTCCAGTGCGGAGGTAAACACCGCTGTTTCACCCGACAATGGGCGGAATGCAGGACCGGCCGTCTTGTAATCATTGCCATTTTGTTTGCAGTTTTGCAATACAGCACTTCAGGTTTCTTTCGCAAAGATTAAAAGCTTATTCAACTTAAGATTTAAGGTCAAATGAATTATGCAAATTTGTTCATTTTGTTGAAGAAACTTTTATGGTAAAATGCTTTGATTATCTGTAAAACACAGTTTATATATTGTTAAATGAACGAGTTGTGTGAAAAGAAAGTTACATTGGTGGGTGCTCCCTTCCAGGTCTTCCTTAATTCCAGTAAGTACCACGTATCAGTCAGGAAGCATCAATCGCAAATAAGTGCGATACGGAAGTAATAGGGAATGACAAGATACGCTCGAAGTTCTCTAAGGCCATAGATACAGCAATGAGAAATAGATCAGTAGGCAGTACAGTTGAAGAGGAATGGACGTCTCTATAAAGAGCAATCACAGAAGCTGCAAAAAAAAACATAGCTGCAAAAAAGGTAACTGCGAAGAAGCCATGGGTAACAGAAGAAATTTTTCAGCTGATCGATGAAAGAAGGGAGTACAAAAATGTTCAGGGTAATCAGGAATACAGAAATACGAGTCGTTGAGGAATGAAATAAATATGAAGTGCAGGGAAGCTAAGACGAAATGGCTGATTGAAAAATGTGATGAAATCGCAAAAGAAATGATTCAGTATATCGAAAAGTCGAAACAACCTTCGGTGAAATTAGAAGCAAGGGTGGTAGCATTAAGAGTGCAACGGATATGTCACTGTTAAATGCAGAAATGCAGAGGAGAAGGCGCATAGAGGGAAAGAGCTCATTGAAGGCCTATATGGAGGGTGGGGGGAAGATGTCTGATACAAGAAGAAACAGGAGTCGATTTAGAAGAGATAGGGAATCCAGTATCAGAATCAGAATTTAAGAGATCTTTTGAGGATTCAAGATCAAATAAGGCAGAGAGAGGTTCGCCGATGACATTGTAATTGTGTCAGAGACAGCAAAGGACCTGGAAGAGCAGCTGAACGGAATGGACAGTGTCTTAAAAGGAGGATATAAGATGGACATCAACAAAAGCAAAACGAGGATAATGGACTGTAGTCGAACTAAATCGGGTGATGATGCGGGAATTAGATTAGCAAATGAGACACTTAAAGTAGTTAATGAGTTTTGCTATTTGGGGAGAACAATAACTGATAATGGTCGAAGTAGAGAGGATATAAAATGTAGACTGGCAATGGCAAGGAAAGCGTTCCTGAAGAAGAGAAATTTGTTAACATCGAGTATAGATTTAAGTGTCAGGAAGCCGTTTCTGAAAGTATTTGTATGGAGTGTAGCCATGTATGGAAGTGAAACGTGGACGATAAATAGTTTAGACAAGAATAGAATATAAGCTTTCGAAATGTGGTGCTACAGAAGAATGCTGAAGGTTAGATGGGTAGATCACATAACTAATGAGGGGGTATTGAATAGAATTGGAGAGAAGAGAAATTTATGGCACATCTTGACTATAAGAAGGGATCGGTTGGTAGGGCATATTCTGAGGCATCAAGGGATTACCAATTTAGTATTTGAGGGCAGCGTGGAGGGTAAAAATCGTACAGGGAGACGAAGAGATGAATACACTAAACAGATTCAGAAGGATGTAGGTTGCAGTAAGTACTGGGAGATGAAGAACCTTGCACAGGATAGAGTAGCATGGAGAGCTGCATCACACCAGTCTCTGGGCTGAAGACCACAACAACAACAAGGCAGAAGGGTTGGATAACATTTCATCAGAATTTCTAAAATCATAGGGGGAAGTTGCAACAAAAAGACTATTCACATGTAGAATGTGTGAGTGTGGCGATATACTATCTGACTTTCAGGAAAATATCATCAACACAATTCCGAAGAGTTCAAGTGCGAGAATTATCGCACAATTAGCCTAACGGCTCATGCATCCAAATTACTGACAAGAATAATATACAGGAGAATGGAAAAGAAAATTGGGGATGTGTTAGATGACGATCATTTTGGCTTTAGGAAAGGTAAAGGCACGACGTTGCGGTTAATAATGGAAGCAAGACTAAAGAAAAATCAAGACACCTTCATCGGATTTGTCGACGTGAAAAAAGCGTTCGATAATGTAAAATGGTGCAAGATGTTCGAAGTTCTGAGAAAGGCAGCGGTAAGCTACAGGAAGAGACGGATAATATACAATATGTACAAGATCGAAGTGGGAACAATAAGAACGGACAACCAAGAACGAAGTGCTCGGATCAAAAAGGGTGTAAGACAGGCATGTAGTCTTTCGCCCCCACTGTTCAATCTGTACATCGAAGGAGCAAGAATGGAAATAAAAGAAAGGTTCAGGAGTAGTATTAAAATTGAAGGTGAAGGGATATCAATGATACGATTCGCTGATGATAGTGCTATCCTGAGTGAAAGTAAATAAGAATTACATGATCTGCTGAATGGAATGAACAATCTAATGAATGCAGAATATGGACTAAGAGTAAATTGAAGAAAGATGAAAGCAATGAGAAGTAGCAGAAATGAGAACCGAGAAACTTAGTCAGAATTTACAGTCAAGAAATCGATGAAGTTCAGTAATGTTACTACCTAGGCATCAAAATAAGTAATAACGGACGGAGCAAGGAGAACATCAGAGGAAGACTAGCACTGGGAAAAGGGCATTCCTGTCCAAGAGACGTCCACTGGTATCAAACACAGGCCATAATTTGAGGAAGAAATTTCTGAGAATGTACTTTAGCAGTACAGCACTGTATGGTAGAGAAACGAACTGTGGGAAAACCGGAACAGAAGGGAATCGAAGCATTTGAGATGTGGTGCTACAGACAAATGTTGAAAATTAAGTGGATTTAAGGTAGGGAATGAGGAGGTTCAGCGAAGAATCGGAAGTAATGTGTGGTAAACACTGACGAGGGGAAGGGACAAGATAAAAGGACATCTGTTAAGACATCAGGGAATGACTTCCATGGTACTAGAGGGAGCTGTAAAGGGCAAAATCTGTAGAGGAAGACAGACATTGGAATACATACGTAAGTTGCAAGTGCTACTCTGAGATGAAGAGGTTGGTACAGGTGAGGAATTCGTAGTTGTCTGCATCGAACCAGTCAGAAGACTGATGACTCAAAAAAAAAACGTAGATGTAGAAATGACGTTGGTAGTAGCTCTCGCCTGAGAAAACAATCTGTTTATGGCTGCCATTTATGCGACTATTTCGGACAGTATGTCACCGGAGGCAGGCCCCAAATAAAGATGTAGAACGAAAAGGAGGAAAATTGAAATAAGAATTTTCGTCACAGTCTGCACGGAGACAATACAGATGAAGAGAAAATCCCGCGAAGTCAACATTCATCCTAAGCAAATCTTCGACACTTTCAAGAAAATATGGCCGATTCTTTCCAGCTGCATTTCCAGTTCATCGTTCTACACTGAACAAAAAACATTTTTCAAACATTCGCTCTCAGTGATAGCTATGAACAGCTGGCTATTTTAAATTTAAAGTGACATTAGGGCAAACTTAATTTAAAGCTGAAGTCAGTAATCACCAGTTAACCAAAAAAGCATGTACTAGATTTTACAAAATCTGTACAAAATATCATAGAAGTAACTTAAGCGAGAAAACGAAGTGAGAGAAGAAGAAACAAACACATCAACAAATTAACCTCTTTCAGGTGGCCATAACAATATAAACTGAGTGAATGGATGACACAAATTGTTCTTCTTTGCTTTAGGGATCACATATTTCCCTGTTGCGGCACCCATCTACCCCGAGATTTTCTTCAATTTTTCATCATGTCAGGCTTATATCTTAATATTATGAGAGGCAGTCTTCGACTAGTGATTCTTTTAAATTATACACTCCGTTTTGTTATGTTTGTGTGGATTTTATTTTCTAATGTATATGTGACCAATTCGTTTCTAACTTTCTGAGTACTATGACAGCACAAGTAACTAAATAAATAGAGCCCCATATCCATACGTAAGAAAATTCCGAAAGAGAGAGTCCATGGAAGCAATGTGACTTCTATCACAGACTGATATGGTTTGACTTCGATACACGCTCGAAGCCTTCATTCGCAGATCGCCTATCACAGTCTTCTGTCAAAGCTGCAGGACGCACAGGCTATGGCGTTGGTGCTCACAAAATTCTAGTTGATCATTTCCGATTTTACTTTTCAGATGCGTTAATTATTACATTTACATGATTAAATTACTTGAACTTTGTTCTTAGTACTTTCAGCCAAGGACAACGCCTGCACCAACCCTCTTCATGAACCGACAGATTTTATGCTACAAAAAACTATTACAGTTGAACTTATTGAGGACAGGTTCGAATCCTGCCTCGGGCATGGATGTGTGTTAGTTAGGTTTAAGTAGTTCTAAGTTCTTGGTGACTGATAACCTCGTATGTTAAGTCCCATAGTTCTCAGAGCCATTTGAACCATTTGATTCTAAATATCTAAGAAAATTCGGAAATTGACAGTTCGACTTGTCCTGTTAGAGCAATCACATTTTCAGTAATAGAAATATGCTTCCTGGCGCATCTATTCCCATTTGACGAGCCAAGAAGCCCTGTGAAATGTTCTATATTAACATTAA
The DNA here is from genome assembly GCF_021461385.2 of Schistocerca piceifrons. NCBI lineage: Eukaryota > Metazoa > Arthropoda > Insecta > Orthoptera > Acrididae > Schistocerca > Schistocerca piceifrons. The sequence goes on along the minus strand of NC_060143.1, from coordinate 542,979,460 downwards.
AATTCTTTTGTTGTGAAGCGAGCATTTGACTGTTAAAGGTGTCGAGTGTTAAATGACAGCCACTGCCATGACGACAGACCAATTTCCACTGTATGCCTTATATTACTGTTTGCGGGTCTCAGAAATGTTTTCTTGCGTACAAACGTCTTTAATGGTATGAATATTTAGTAGCCCGTAGATCGCCTGGTAAGCTTAAAACAGAACCAATAGGCCCCATGAACAACAATGGGTCGTACTCAGCTTTTTATTACGTACTTAATAAAACCGGTATACTATGTCTGTTCAAAAAATTCCGGAACTTGGCCCACAAAATTTTTCTTCGTTTACCTTTCACTTGTTGTGCATCGTCTCCTTCGAAATACTCTGCTCCACAACTGATACACCGTTCACAAAGGCGTTTCCACTTCCGGAAGTAGTCTTGGTACGATCGTTGCTGGATCGCGCGAAGCGCCGTCTACGAATTTTCTTTTATCTCGTCTATCGTTGCAAATCTTCGTCCTTTCAACGGGGCTTTCAACTTTGGAAATAAAAGAAGTCCGCAGGGGCCAGGTCTGGAGAGTACGGGGGATGAGGCAGCGCAGTGGTTTCGTTTCTTGTGCAATAGTGACGCACCAACAGGGATGAACGTACGGGTGCGTCATCGTGACGCAAGAGCCCTGAATTGTCTCGCCACATTTCTGGCTGTTTCTTTCTCACATTTTCTCGCAGGGGTCGCAACACGCCCGGATGGCACCATCGATTAACGGTTTGTACCTGTGGCACGAATTCATGATAACTGACTCTTCGAAGTCAAAGGAAACTATCAGCATGGCTTTGACATTTGACCTGACCAGACGAGCTTTTTTGTCTTGGTAAACCTTTCCTGGTCCATTGTGATGATTGTGCCTTGGTCTCAACATCATAACAGTAGATGCAGGTCTAAGTCGCCCAACGTGGCGTCGACTGAAATAAGACGCACTTGGCGGCCGAACTCCCCCGGATGGGGCCTCCCGGCCAATGCCAAACGCTCATTTCATTTGATCATGATCAGTTATGTTTCTTTTAAGGAATATCTCGTTATCATTTGCGCGATCCAGAAGCTCTTCACGGATTGCGAGGTGAATGTCTTTCTGGTTTTGACTCATGATCCGTGAGAAGAACTTGGTGGCACACGTTGCATCCCAAGATGGTGTATCAGGATTTCACGGCATGATCCAACAGAAATGTTACATTCTTCTGCATTCTCTCGGACAGTCAGTCTCCGATAGGTACGCACAGTTTCGTTGACGTTCCTGATATGAGAGTCGTCGGTAGACGTCGAAGGGCGTCCTGAACGAGGATCATCTTTAACTTCCGTCCAGCCATTTTTAAACTGTGTGAACCGTTCGTAACACCGAGGACGACTTACGCACTCAACACCGTAGCCTTTCTGATGATATGGTGTATCTCTGTAAAGGTTTCAACAAAATTTAATGCTGACGCCTTGCTTGTCTAACGCTGCCGACTCGAAATTCGCAAACTGTGCGACACAACGTTCCATTCAATGCAGCACTGAACAAAAACTAACAGACATACAACTATGAAACTCACTGCAGCTACACATTACACACAGGCGTAAGAAGGGCTGCCAATCGGATTTCGCTCCAACGCACCACTGGCGCGAAATTACGAATGTTCCGGAATTTTTGGAACAGACCTCGTATGTAACAGTTTTCTGTCAACAAAAATAGTCTGTGTGTTACTTCTCCTTAGACTCAGTACGGCATCTAGACATCAGCAGTAGCCGAAAATTCAGTGGTAACTAGACATTGAAGACTAGGTTAGTCCATGTGATGTAGACACGAAGTGTGCTTGTACCGCACAGAGGGGCAATGTAGAAGTTAAATTTTGCTGACTGCGTGCAAGCAGTTGACAGACGGCTGCAACGTAATGGAAAGCAGCAATTATTACGCCACCAGCTTATTACGTTACCGTTCCCAGCGGCATTGACGCGTAAATGGTCACCATTAGCGTAACTAGGTTGGATTGCATTAAGTGCTGAGTGTTGCGCGGAGGTTAGATTTACATCGGGGCACGTTAAACGAGAGAAACGGATGAATAACACTGCTCCAGAGAGGGAATTATTATGTGGCATAGGGTCACGTCTAGATTAGATCTAGTCGAAAACTAGGGATGACGTTTTCGAAAGAATGACGTTTCAGTCGGTTAGAGGACGCACAGTATTCCGAAAATAATTTATTGTCTGGTACAGAGTAATTCCAAACAAAATGATTGGTTTCGGGAGGCGTCGTCCGTCTTGAGATCTACAAGACAAATAAGTCAAAATTAAAATACAATAAAAAACTGGAAAGTAAACTAGCTTCATACCATAAAACACAGGACTTGTTTGAATCCCAGCTCTGCAGAAACCACAGCGTCAATGGACGTATTGCGCATGTGGAAGGGCCTTGTGTATAAAACCTAATCCCTTAGTGGGGTAGTAGCTAACTATTCTCTTGTTATTGACATACCTCAGTAAAAATTTCAATAAAATTTTTAAAAGTATATACATAATTACTTTAGGAAATAAAATGTATAAAGCTGCATTAAAACCTGCGATTACCGTGTTGTATAGGAGAGAGGCGTCGTACATTCGTAACGAGCAGGTTCAGTACGTAACATAGTACGACGTTTCGTTAATAAGTTTACATCATTGAAATTTTAAATATTTTAAACGTTCTTTAAACCTTCATATCGAATAAGAAGTATCTTAAACATTATTGTTGGAAGGAAACAGTGAAAATACTCAGACCGAGCGACATGGCATAGTTATTAGCACACTGAACTCACATTCGGGAGGACTACGGTTCAAACCCGCGTCCGGCCATCCTGATTTAGTGTTCCGTGATTTTCCTAAATCGCTCCAGAGAAACGCCTGGATTGTTCTTTTGAAAAGCGTCGCCGATTGCCTTCCCATCCTCGATACAATCCGAGCTTGTGCTCCGTGTCTACGGACCTCGACGTCACCGGGACGTTGAAACCTAATACTCCTTTTTAGATATTCATGGACTCGTTTGATGAAAACGAGTTCACTTCTGACCAGAAGGGGGCATCGGAGTCCGGTGCCCTGTTCCCCGCGCACGTGCGCATTTGTTTGTCGACAATACAGTCGCTTGGACTGCACGGACAGGAAGAAATTCTACAGTTGTGTAGTCATTTTTTCCGCGATTGCTTTACAATTCTTGAGCGTATTTTTGTTCTGTCGCTGGAACGACAAAGGTTGCATTTTTTTCACCAGATGCCTTTCGCTTTATTGACGTAAAGCATCATCAGTAATCTGTAATTAAATTACTTACATTTTGATTTCCTTTAAGATCGAAAAACAGTTGGCTAACAATATTTTCGTTTCTACTTACGGTGACTTTCGCTAGATTTCCCTCTTACACTGGGAAATGTCGTCTGTTAGGACAACGCTGATGTTTTTCTTCTTTAGACACTGACAGCTGTCTAATTTTTGGTTGTACTGCAGTACTATGCATTGCTTATGTTTTTCATAGCACACTTTTTCGCACACTACTGTTCTCTGTTTGTTTTTATACTTCTAAGTATGTGTTGTGGTTTGTGTTTTGTTGTGTTGCCAACATAACCTTGTCATTAGTTTGTCTTTGACCTCCAGAATATTTTTCTTTAGGTTATAGTATGTGTGTGATTCGATTTGATTATGTTGCTCTGTATTTATAAATTTTGTAAGAGTAGGGAAGGAATAGTGATGGAGTTTTTTTTGGGGGGTGGGGGGGGGTGGGGGAGAAACCATGATCAGTGGACATAAAGAATATAGTAGTTTTGTTGTGTACATAGATCTGTGTAGTCAGCGCGTACACAACTTTCCCACTAGAGCGTGTCCCGCTAAGCACAACTGCGCAGGCGCAGCGCTCGTCCGGCTCTGCACTACGAGATGGCGCTGCCTTTGAGACGGACCAAATTCTGCTTCCGCCGATCCGCACGTTAATATGTAACGCAGCCAATGAGATTGCTGCTAACGTAGAACCTTTTCTCCTCGCGGATCACACTCGTGCAGTGATACCTGAACACGAGAGGTATTATAACGAGTGTACAGACCTCCGAGTAGTCAGTCTACATTTGTCTGCACCAGTCTGCATTTATCTGCACCAGTCTGTACCAGTCTGCATTAGTCTGTACCAATCTATAGTCAAGTTTCAGTCTGCACCTAAGAAGATTATCATATTCCTGTACATAGTCATGAAGATAAATGTATAGACACTTTGTCAAGTATCAGAGATATGTGAGAATAAGATTAACGTACCAAGACCAAAGGAACTTCAGGCTGTCAATTGTAAATAGCATCCAGAATCAAGTTATGTAATGTTTATGCTTGTTATTATTTTAATAAATGTGTGTGAAAATTAATCAAATTCTGTTTAAAGTTGGTCACCGTCAATCTGCTACTCTAAGCGTGCAAGTGGCATTTCTATCGTCTGACCTAACGGCAGAAGATAAACACGCCATGGTAAGACCACGAGACATATTGCTGGCACTCGCCTACTTCGTTAGAGCGACAAGTCAAATAATCTGATGGTGTGTGTACCGAAGGTCTTACAGTACGCACACCACAAGTTTGATGGAGTGTTAGTTGGGGGGGGGGGGGGGGAGGTGAGGAGCAAGGAATAAAATGAAATTGGGAGGGCGGAGGGGGTGAAAGATGGAAAAGTATCTTTTCTTTTTCATGTAATGTTATCAGTTATTGTGTATAGAGTCTTTCTTCCTTTCTTTGGGCCTCGTCCCACCTCACGCGGGGTCGGCCGTGTCGTTACGGGTTTGGCAGTGTTAGTTGCAGAGAGGGTAGCCAGATGCCCTTCCTGCCACCACCCCGAACCCCAGGGACGGAAACAGTGTACCCCAACTGTCTGCGTCTATTGGAAGCCACGAAACAGTGCGATCGTTTTCAAATGTCTGTGAGTCGTCTAACTGAGGCGGAACGTGCGGACCAGAGCGCATTCACCTAGCGCGAAGTGGAAAACCGCCTAAAAACCACATTCAGGCTGGCCGACATACCGGCCCTCGTCGGTAATCCGCCCGGCGGATCCGGGGCCGGAGCGCCTACCCGAGTGCAGGAAGCAGTGCATGAGCGCTCTCGGCTAACCTGGCGGGTCATATTGTATATAGAGTCTGGTTTCCCATATTTATTTTATCACTGAGCAACTGTTTATTTTGTGTTAATGCTTTGTGCATGTGGTAATTTTCTTGGAAAGGGAGAAAGTGTTTGTCTTTACTGATTCTTATGATATTCGTATCTTTTTAAATATTGCTTGGACCATGTGTTCCTGTTTTAGATGATCTGCATAACATCCTAAAATTAGACCACAACTATCAATGTCTAGCTGCGCGGGATTAGCCGAGCGGTCTGGGGCGCTGCAGTCATGGACTGTGCGGCTGGTCCCGGCGGAGGTTCGAATCCTCCCTCGGGCATGGGTGTGTGTGTTTGTCCTTAGGATAGTTTAGGTTAAGTAGTGTGTAAGCTTAGGGTTCAAAAATGGCTCTGAGCACTATGGGACTTAACTTCTGAGGTCATCAGTTCCCTAGAACTTAGAACTACTTAAACTTAACTAACCTAAGGACATCACACACATCCATGCCCGAGGCAGGATTCGAACCTGCGACCGTAGCGGTCGCGCGGTTCCAGACTGTAGCGCCTAGAACCGCTCGTAAGCTTAGGGACTGATGACCTTAGCAGTTAAGTCCGATAAGATTTCACACACATTTTAACATTTGAACATCAGTGTCTAAAGAAGAAAAACATCAACCATGTGCTAGCAGACGGAATTTCTCGACGTAAGCCAGACCACAACTATCAGTGTCTAAAGAAGAAAAACATCAACGATGTGCTAGCAGACGGTATTTCCATATGTAAGCCAGAAATCACGCAAAAATCACCGTAAGAACAAAGCAACATATTGTTAACGAACTGTCTGTCGATCTTAAAGCAAGTTAAAATGTAACTAATTTAATTTCAGACTACTGATGGTGTTTTACCTCAATAAAACTAAACGCGTCTGGTGAAAAAAACACGCATTTTTTGTAGTTGCAGCGACAGAACAAAAAAACCCTCAAGGACAGGAAGAAACTTTGGGCACCCTCAAGGAATTAGAAATTTATGTTAGTAAACGAAAAGACCCTGATAAATTATTAAATGACCACAGTGAGTTCGTAAGAGACGCGTATTTCGATTTTTCGACGACATTTTATAAACACATATCACTCCACCTGCCACCCGGAGATGCATGTAAGCACCGCAACACGGTGCGTCGGTTTTGCTATTTGGCTGCCGCCTGTCCGTGCGGTCTAACGAGCACTACACGGCAAGTGGGCCCACCCGATTTCCCAGGAACTTCGCTCAGTGGAAGCGGAGTCAAAATAAGCGAACACGTGTCGCGGCTTTTCCGTAGATATTCGACCTTTCCTGAAAATACGACAGTCAATGGTTTCGAGGTATTTTCGAGATCCTTTATGTGCTTTTTACCGCACGCTGTTCACAATCGAAATGGTGGCTCAGTAAGTAGTTTCGCGGCTTTGTAACTTTGCGCCCCGTGTTCGAAAACCGATTTTTTTTTGTCGCGGTTTCATATCGCGCCGTGTTCGAATCTTGATTATTGTTTTTGTTTATTCATTTTATTTTTATTGTTTTCGTTTATTTACTCATATCTGTAGAAGGTTACTCAGCGAACATTTCTTAAAAAGACGTTGTATTAATTGTAAAATTACTACTGCATTTCACAATAAATGTCACACATTTATTTATTATATGTGTGTAAGGGAGGCTAAAATCTTGTTAAAGTCTCATATTCTAATATTTCATTCTCATATCAATTCTTACATTAATTCTTATCTTCTATTTCTTAGGAAGATCTGGTGCGGTTCCTTGGATGATGCTGATCGTAGAACCATTGGAAACAGAGATAATCCGAACACGACGACCGTCGCACAAAGACAGTTTGCCACAGTTCCATTTCTTCCTATGAATCTCCCTCGGGAAATGAACGTCGTAAAGGGTTGTGAAGATCTCGCGCGTTGGCAATAATTTCACGACAAACCATGCATAAGGGACCACTCGTCCGAAATCTGGCGCTTGCAGTTGATTATGAATCAAGATGCACTACAGGAATTTTACCGAAAACAATTTCAAGTAATGTCTCATTCTTTTATTTTTTAATTCATTAACCTGACATACAATTAATAAGAGAATACGGACAACGTTATACGAGGGTTGCCCAGAAGGTAATGTACCGCATTTTTTTTTCTCAGCCGAAAACAATGCTACGAGTGCGGAACGTTACGTATGTATTATTTGAAGACTCGTAGGTGGGTGCGCCAAGTTTCCGTCACTTCCGACAGATAGCGAAGCTGCAGAACGGTTTCAAAATGGCGTCTGTAGGTGATACAGGCAACGTGCCGTCATTGAATTTCTCACCGCAGAGAAAGAAACTGTGAGGACGATCCACAAACGCTTGTGCGAAGTCTGTGCAGCGCCTGTTATCGACAGAAGAAGCGCAGTTAGTCGCTGGGCACGGAGGGTGACGTCATCAGAAGGCGGTTCGGCGGAACTCCACGATATGCAGCGGTCGAGGGACACCATCCACGGCTGTCAGAGCCAACATGTTGCAGCGAGCTGATGACATTTGCGAGGACAGACGCTTTACAACCTAGCAGTTGGTGCTGCATCCGTCAATCAGGAAAGGAAGTGTGACTGCAATTATTCGCACTCTTGGATAAGGATTGGTACGAATCACAGCATCATTATTATGCAATAGCACCGTCGATGTATCGGCAGAGTTTATATCTTAACTGTACTATAAAATCATCAGAAAGTCTTGGAAATCGTAAGTAAAGCCCACCAATGTGTTATTAAAAATGTCAGTTACTATCATCAAACAATGGAAAATCCAGGATGAAATAATGACAATATTTTGAAAAGGTCAAGTTGCTAGTTACCATATTGCGGAGATACTGAGTCGCAGATAGGCAGAGACTGTCGAAGAACTGTGCTTTCAGCCGAAAAGGCCTTCATCGGGCCGGCCGGACTGGCCGTGCGGTTCTAGGCGTTGCAGTCTGGAACCGAGCGACCGCTACGGTCGCGGGTTCGAATCCTGTCTCGGGCATGGATGTGTGTGATATCCTTATGTTAGTTGGGTTTAATTAGTTCTAAGTTCTAGGCGACTGATGACCGCAGAAGTTAACTCGCATAGTGCTCAGAGCCATTTAGTGGGTTCAATCCCGCGTCCGGCCATCCTGATTTAGGTTTTCCGTGATTTCCCTAAATCATTCCAGGCAAATGCCGGGATGGTTCCTCTGAAAGGGCACGGCCGACTTCCTTCCCTAATCCGATGAGACCGATGACCACGCTGTCTGGTCTCCTTCCCCAAACAACCAACCAACCAACCATTTAGTGCTCAGAGCCTTCATCGGTATTAGACAACATACCCACACACAAATACACTCACGCAAAAGCCGCTCACACACACATGACCACAGTCTCTGGCTGTGGTCGTGTGTGTGACTTGCGTTTGCGTGAGTGTATTTGTGTGTGTGTGTGTGTGTGTGTGTGTGTTGTCTAATACCGATGAAGGCCTTTTTGGCAGAAGGCACAGTTGTTTGACAGTCTGTGCCTATCTGCGACTCAGTATCTCCGCAATATGGTAAGTAGCAACCTATCCTTTTCAAACTATTGTCGGCTACTATCATCTGTTTTTATGTAAAAATCAAACATATCGTCCAACAATGTGGTTAAAAAAGATCATTTACTACCATCTGTTTTTGTGTATTTTGAAAACACCTCTTCAGTTTGTGCAACCTTTGGCTGAAGAGGGGCTTTATCCGTTGCTAGCCCGCATCCTCGTGGGAAACTGAAACTCACCTCATGACACAGATTTATGTATTTAATTCACTAAACTACCTGTATATCCTCTTTTGAAAATTTGACTTAGGAAAGTTGTATTCAAATACAAAACTAAACTTAACTCCGTACGAACAAGCCTTGGAGGGCCAATGCTTCCGACCGACAGCCGTGTCATCCTCAGCCGATAGGCATCGCTGGGCGTGGTTTTGGCGGGGCGTGTGGTCAGCACACCGGTCTCCCGGTCGTTGACAGTTTTCGTGACTGGCGCCTCTGCTTCTCAATGAAATAGCTTCTCAGTTGGTTTCACAAGCTCGACTGCCAACAGCGCTCGGCAGATCCGGACAGTCAGCCCGACAAGTGCTAGCCAAGCCCGATAGCGCTTAACTTCGGTGATCTGACGGGAACCGCTGTACGACCGCAGGAAGACCGTTAGCCTTTTATTTAACAATGTCAATAGCAAATGAACAATTAGTCAGTAAGCCACCAGGGAATTAACTTTTATGTATGGGAGCCTCCTCATGTAAATCCTTGAGACCGTGGTTCACGCAGTGCTGGAATTGAACCACGGCCTGTGTTACATAACATAACGCCACATTATTGTACTGATTTTTAATTCTGACGTAATCTGCCTGACATCTGTTTCAATTTTTATACTGACTTGAGTTGTGGATCTGACGATGGCCGACGTTGGCTGAAACCGATCATTTATTTTTAATTACTTTGATTGTGTCGGACAATGACGTATTCTCAAGGACAATGTCTACTGGACGACGTTACTCAGCAGTATGTAGTTACTGTTATTTCTCAAGTTTGGTATCGGGCAGCGTTGATTACTATCAGTAACGAAAGACAAATTGATAAAACACGTGTTACTGACAATCGCTAAAAGAAACAAGACTGCCAGTATAGTTTGGAGACCACTTGCTCATAAGATACAGCGGCCATCAGTAACGTGTACTGTACTCCGCCGCTGATGATGAGAGAAGTCGAATAACTATGCGGCCGTGCTGCGATCTTGTTCCAGAAACAAGGATCTTCCCTCAGAGCGTGTTAATCACTGTTACCCGCGGTTCATTTACTCCTCACCTCCGAAACGAGCGACAGGAAACTGAAAGTGATTTCACTTCTGTACTTAAGATCTGGAAGAGAAGATATACGAGTCCTATCGGTCCGATCGGTCGCAAAATGGAAACCCCCTGTGAAAATCAAAAAGTTTTATTTGTAACAGTTAGCTACACGTTCCACCTACTTCTCTAAATAGTCGCCGCTCCGATTTAGCCATTTGTTGTAGCGTTTCACCAATACCTTGCAATACCCTCGTCATAGAAGCAAGGTGCCTGTGCTTTCTGTCAATTCTCTACGCTGGTCTACAGGTCGTTGTCTGTGCCAGAACGTGGTCTTCGTGGCTAGCGGTTCATGTGAGCAGAGATTAAACTGCCGGCCGAAGTGGCCGTGCGGTTAAAGGCGCTGCAGTCTGGAACCGCAAGACCGCTACGGTCGCAGGTTCGAATCCTGCCTCGGGCATGGATGTTTGTGATGTCCTTAGGTTAGTTAGGTTTAACTAGTTCTAAGTTCTAGGGGACTAATGACCTCAGCAGTTGAGTCCCATAGTGCTCAGAGCCATTTGAACCATTTAGAGATTAAACTCAGGGAGAGTCAACTACGGGCTCTATTGCGGGTGATCAAACACTTCCCATCGAAAACGCTGCAGTAACATCTTCATTGCCCCTTCAGAGTGCGGCCGAGAGTTGTCATGAAGAAGTAAGTGCATGACAGTTATGTGGGCTGCATGACATCAGGCGAAATCTCACACCAGGCCCTCGTATTTGGCGGGGGACACTGTTGTTCTAGGCATCTTTACCTGCTCACTGTGTGCTCAAAACTGAAAACAGAAAACAGCGACGTGAAGCGATGGGCTGGCGTACTAGAGACTCTGCTCAACACATCTGCGTGAACCTTCATTGGATTTTCACTGTGGTCTGCATTTCGCACCCCATCGGACCTAACTTTCCTAACAGCCCTCGTACAAGTAAACAGTTCTGACATGAAGGTAACACGCCATTTTGTGCATTGTGTGTAAAAGGCAAATAATTTATGAAACAGAGTACGAGTTTGTTATTTAAACTAAATGCTGTCCAATTAGATGTTATTGTGTTTCTTGTCCAAACACTGTGGGAATTTTCGAGTGCTTCCACTCTAACTAAAGTACTTCCATTTTGGTAGGTGGTACCTAACGCAAAGATTTTGAAAATTGCTTCACAATCGACATTATGAAATAAAAAGAACAAAATAAAGGGCTACATTAACCTATACTATGCGAGCTGCTGTGATAAGGTTTGGAAGATCAAATAGTTTGGTAACCATTTTCATCAATCGTCATTAGAAAGACATCTTTGGGTGATTGAACACAGTCCGCAGCTCGTGGTCGTGCGGTTGCGTTCTCGTTTCCCGCGCCTGGGTTCCCGGGTTCGATTCCCGGCGGGGTCAGGGATTTTCACTGCCTCGTGAAGACTGGGTGTTGTGTGATGTCCTTAGGTTAGTTAGGTTTAAGTAGTTGTAAGTTCTATGGGACTGATGACCATAGATTTTAAGTCCCATAGTGCTCAGAGCCATTTGAACAATTTTTTTTATTCACATTTTCTAGGCAGACGGAAAGAACGTGGAAAATAATGATCTTAATAAACGAAATGGCCAGCGCCAAATCACAAGGGGAAGCAGCCAGACATATGTATCGGTTACACAAAGATTACAGTCTTTCACTTTTACCATTCAGGAACGTAACACTAAAGTTTTGCAACATCGAATGAAGTATGATTTCATGGGAATTACGCATCCCGAAATCTGTTACATATTAGTTAATAAATTTTGGAACAACACAGCTGATGAAAAAGCGAATTGAAAAAGGAGAGGCAGCATAGTAAAACAAACCAGACTTTGTACTTGGCGACGGGGGTGGCACTGTATCGTTACCTGCAGCAGGGGGAACTAGGACGAAACGCAGCAGGTGAAACTGCATCCTGGCCCTCAGAGGATAACGACTGCGAATACCACAAGTGTAACCTAACAGACAGCACTGTTTACCTCGTCGCGCAGGGAATACGAAACCTAATCTACATCGATATTTACATACGTACTCCTCAAGCCACCGCATAGTGCGTGGCGGAGGGTACCCTGTACCACTACCAGCCATTTCCTTTCCTGTTCCACTGGCAAATTTTCTTAGCAGTGCTCCCAGAAAAGAACATCGCCTGGCCTTCCAGGGATTCCCATCTGAGTTCCTGCAGCATCTCCGCTATACCTGCGTGTTCATCGAAGCTACCGGTACAAAATGTAGCTGCCCGCCTCTGAGTTGCTTCAATATCTAGCTTCAATCAGACTTGGTTGGGATCCCAAACATTCCAGCAGTACTCAAGAATGGGTGGTGCTAGCGTTCTACATACGGTCTCCTTTGCACATGACCTACAGTTTCCTGAAATTCTCCCAATAAACCGTAGTCGACCATTTGCCTTCGCTACCGACATCCTTACAAGTTCGTCACATTTCATATTTGTTTGGATGGTTACGTCTAGACATCTAATCGGTGTGACTGTGTCAAGCAGCACATTACAAACAGTGTATTCAAACATTAACGGATTGTTTATTCTATTGACCTGCAATAACTTTCATTTTTCTTCATTTAGAGCTATCTGTAACTCATTACACCAACGGCCGGCCGGAGTGGCCGAGCGGTTCTAGGTGCTACAGTCTGGAACCGAGCGACCGCTACGGTGGCAGGTTCGAATCCTGCCTCGGGCATGGATGTGTGTGGCGTCCTTAGGTTAGTTAGTTCTAAGTTCTAGGGGACTGATGACCACAGCAGTTAAGTCCCATAGTGCTCAGAGCCATTTCAGCCATCACACCAACCATAATTTTTTTCCAGGTCGTCTTGTTTCCTTCTGCAGTTACTCAACGATCACACCTTCAAGTATGCCACAACACATCAACATACAGCTGCAGATTGCTACTCACCGTATCTGTTAGATTATTTGTGTATACAGGGTGTTACAAAAAGGTACGGCCAAACTTTCAGGAAACATTCCTCACACACAAATAAAGAAAAGATGTTCTGTGGACATGTGTCCGGAAACGCTTAATTTCCATATTAGAGCTCATTTTAGTTTCATCAGTATGTACTGTACTTCCTCGATTCACCGCCAGTTGGCCCAATTGGAGGAAGGTAATGTTGACTTCGGCGTTTGCGTTGACATGCGACTCATTGCTCTACAGTTTGGGCAGGCATTGTTGGAGATGTCTTAATTGGCACCCATGTTCTTCCACCTACGCTCAATGGAGCACGTTATCATGATTTCATACGGAATACTCTACCTGTGCTGCTAGAACATGTGCCTTTACAAGTACGACACAATATGTGGTTCATGCACGATGGAGCTCCTGCACATTTCAGTCGAAGTGTTCGTACGCTCCTCAACAACAGATTCGGTGACCGATGGATTGGTAGAGGTGGACCAATTCCATGGCCACCACGCTCTCCTGACCTCAACCCTCTTGGCTTTCATTTATGGGGGCATTTGAAAGCTCTTGTCTACGCAACCCCGGTAGCAAATGTAGAGACTCTTCGTGCTCGTATTGTGGACGGCTGTGAGACAATACGCCATTTTCCAGGGCTGCATCAGCGCATCAAGGATTCCATGCGACGGAGGGTGGATGCATGTATCCTCGCTAACGGAGGACATTTTGGACATTTCCTGTAACAAAGTGTTTGAAGTCACGCTGGTACGTTCTGTTGCTGTGTGTTTCCATTCCATGATTAATGTGATTTGAAGAGAAGTAATAAAATGAGCTCTAACATGGAAAGTAAGCGTTGCCGGACACATGTCCACATAACATATTTTCTTTCTTTGTGTGTGAGGAATGTTTCCTGAAAGTTTGGCCGTACCTTTTTGTAACACCCTGTATACAGAGAAATGGTCATATTATTGTTCCCTGCGGCACTCTGATGAATATTCGCCGTCGAGGACAACGTACTGGATTGTATTATTTAAGAGGTCTTCGAGCCACTCGCATGCCTGGGAATGTATTCTGTATGCTCGTATGTTCGTTAATAATCTGCAGTGGGCCACTGTGTCAAATGCTTTTCGGAAACTCCGGAATATGGAAACTGCCTGTTGCGTTTCATCCGTCGTTCGTAGGATATGATGTGAGCAAAGGGCAAGCTGGTTTCACACGAGCGATGCCTTCTATACATCAATTGACGCCTTTAACTTTGTAGTTCTGTTCAAAGTTCAGTAGAGTGTTATTGTGGGTATGCCTCTGAATATTAAAGTATTACGTAACACAAATAACTTTTTCATTTACTCAGCTATCCCCTGACAACTGCAAAAACTCCTCCTGTTTCACATATGCTTCCCGAGGATCCGTGGACTCCATGACTCCTGATGTTTTTTGTACATCGTCAAAATTTTTCCATCAATATTTCAACGGGTCTGATGCGGCCAGACAAGGTTTCCGCTCTTGAGCAAGTTGCTTCATCTCAGAAGAGCATCTGCACCAAACGTGCTCTGCCGTTTGCTCTGTATAATGGCTATCCCATTTCAAATCGGGCGAAAAACAAGAAAACTGACTCGTATTTTTTAAAATCACCGGTAATTTTTACATGTCTCAATTGCTGTAGAAGGAAACACCTTTCATAAATTTGTTTTCGAGCTAAAATTCGATAAAGTAAGCGTTATTTACCGAACGCGAAAATCCGTCTGTCATGTATCTCAAGAACGTTACATCGGCTATCAGTCAGCTACAATTCATTTCGAAGCTGAATGTCTGTTGCTCATGGAGGTATACACAAATAACAAACAGTAATTAAAACAATTTTCATAAAGGTTAATCTTAGTTAGGCTTGAGACTCTTTTTATTAGACATTGATCTAGGTTTCAAGTTTTGTGGCGCCCCTTTTCCGAAATGTGGAAAAATTATTAACAAATAAGTTAAACATTTAAGCTCTGGCCGTAGTTTTTAGGTTGAGATTGGCTGCCGTGAAACATAAACAGCAAGTCGATCAACAACGGGGACACCATGATTCATGGGAGCTGCCGATGTTTTTAAGTACTTTTGCTACTGCTTTCCATAAATAGATATAGATTCCACAGATAGATATAGAAGCTACCATAAAAAAGTTGACTAATACTGTTTTTAAATGGAATGCTGAACAACATGGCATGATTTTTATTCCGTTAAAAATTGAGTTTCTTGTAAAAAATATGAACATGATGAAAATTACATTACATGTAAGTTCTAAAAATACCGCATTAATACCGCCTCAGACAATATAATATTAATTCCATTTTGAATTTTTTTTGAGACGTTTACTTTGAATAGTTTATGAGTCACGAGTCTCAGAATCGCTTGGTTTTATTAAATTTCGGTAACGTTCACCCTTAAAAAACCGGGAAACACTTGTTTATCATAACTGCGAGTTTGCAAGGGATAAGATCTATTTACATGGCAGAAACCTAAATCTCTAAAAAAATATACGAGGATTCCTGCTGTCTGAAGTGAAAAGGAACAGCCCGTATTCCAACCTACGTCTATGGCTTCTGCCCTCTGCGACTGCCTCTAGTACCAATGCCGTTGTACTGTGATACCTACATGTCCTATCATCATGTCCATTTTTCGGTTAGTATTTTCAACGTATTTTTCTGCTTGCCGGTTGTGCGGGGAAACTTCAAGCTGCGTATAAGTTTTATTTAAAGATAATGACAAGTCGTTGCGACGTCATAAGTTGAAACTCAGTGACAACTAAAGTCAGGCCACTTCTGGTTAAGGTGACTGCTCGGGAAAGCAGGAATTCCTGATTAGAATCTCGGACTAGCACTAATTTGAATTAATCACGGCATATTCATTACACAGCGTATAAAAAATTTATTACCAGTTGTCGCCGAAATCATTTCATCTCAGAACATGTTTACTGATTTCATCCGCGTTATCCAATCATTTCATTTGAGCGAATCTAATTAAGTTGTTGTCACGGTTGTCAATTTTTTTCCTAATCAAAGACACGATTTTCTACCAACCTGAAACAAACTCAACAAAATCAGTATTGTCTACCCTTCGTTTCTAACGTTAGAAATTATAAAGCATTAGAATAGTCCGGCAAAAAAGACATTATAGATAACTCAAACAGCCACTAAAAGGCAATGAAGAAACTCTTACATTATGCCTATTTATTGTCTAGAATGCGCTATTCAAACAATCACACAATTAGCATTACTGTATTAACATCGTGTTGTAAAATATTTTTAAAATAACTTTACAGTTTTGAACAAAATGCTAACTGTACATCTTGGAAGCCTATGCAATATTCACACACCCCCGTCGGAGGATCGAGTCCTCCTTCGGGTATGGGTATGTGTGTGTGTGTGTGTGTGTGTGTGTGTGTGTGTGTTGTCTTCTCCTTCGGGTATGGGTGTGTGTGTGTGTGTGTGTGTGTGTGTGTGTGTGTGTGTGTGTGTGTGTGTGTGTGTGTGTTGTCTTTAGCGTAAGTTAGTTGAAGTAGTGTGTTAGCCTAAGGACCGATGACCTCAGCAGTTTGGTCCCACCACAATTCATACAAGGTCTTATCGGCTTACTAACTCACACGACAAACAAAAGCTTTCCTAACTTTTCTGGAATCCTAGAAAGTCTCCTGTCAGGTAACACATTTTTCATCTGAGAAAATGATCGCTCAGCATCTGCAGAGGTAATTAGAGCATCTCGAAAACGCTGACCTACTGGATTGTCATCTTGTAGAACTTTTTAAATGTTTCTAAGTTTGTCAATATCTGAATTTTTCGAAAACACTATTTAACACTTTTCCCTAAATAACGAACCATATTTTCTTAACACTGCACTATTCACAATTTTCATTGACTTCGTGGAAGGCTGCCCTGTTTCTTGAAGCTGGCAGATCACTTGCGGCAGGAAACCGAACTCGACTGTAATGTAAGCTAAGTCCCTAATGATTATTCACTTGTCTTGAGCGCCAAAAATATTTCTTTATTTAACTTCTCATGAACGTTTCGAGTTACCCTCTCATCAGATCTTTTCCTTCGATACACATTACTGTTAAATCATCCTCACTGCTGAAGATTCCAGAAGTTTCTTTTCTGCTACAACTGAAGATGCTCCATTCTCAAGAGCGACGACGTCTTAGCTATACTCGTTAATTTTGAACCGTCGTAAACTGCTGCTCAAACACAGGACCTCCATCCATTTACGATACGTTGAGGGGACAGAGGTATTTCTGATGCAATGTCCTTAAATGTCTGAATCCTTGACGGGGTTTTCACGAAGATCTTTTTAATAATGGACATCAATTTGATCAACATCCCGAAACGTCATGTGAAAACAATGTGCTTCGTAGGTCACTTGGGAGCATGTTGGGAAATAGCACTTTTAAAGTTGTGACAGCTTTTTTCATGTACGGTGTACGGTGCAGCATCTGAGACGAAAAATAGCACAGTACCCTACCATATTTCTTCAGGCCACATTACCTACAGTGAATTGGCAAATAACTTGCGATAGTTTAACTGTTAACTTTTTCTAGACACTCTGCGGTAAGCAGGAATGTTTTTATTCTGTCATTCTCTGAAGAGTTTAATGGTCCAGTAATGATCTTTTCAATAAAACGACCCTTTGCATCAGTTGAATTGTCGATTGAAATCCAGATATTTTTATTTTTTACTGCATTTTAATGATATATGCTATTTCATTGTAACATTCACTTATGTATCACTTTCGCGAACGTGACTCACTGGGCACAGATTCGTCCTCATACGTCTCCGAAAACTGTCCTAATTTAGGATTATGTAGTTTCCATAACGGGATTCCTGCATCATTGAAAGCTCTAAATAAGTCGAATGAAGATTGTCATTTTCGACTCTGTGTTGTGATTACCGTTGGAAGTCAAGCGAATCTTCTTTGACTTATCCTTGGTAAGTGAATTTTTGTATTTGGTTGTATTGATAAGTAGAGAAACGAAATATTTCTTTCCATAGCTCATTGACGGCTCCTATATTATGCACAGAAATACTCTACCGTCAGTAGAAATTATGTTGGATCCGAAAATATTGATGCAACTTCGCTGTTTAACGCGTAAAGAAACACTGAATTTTTCCGCGTTACTACCTGCCTTGTACAACAAGTTCGCAATGAAAACTGAAAGAAGGAGAAATTTAGAACAATACTGAAACCACGTTTTAGCTACGGTACCTGTTGTTGCTTTTGAAGGAGGTATCATCCGATAGGAAGCCAAGTAAACACGAGCGACATTTAAAACCTTTGTCTACTGTTGCCTCTTTTTACGGCGACATTCATTACTGTGTTCAATAATAAAGGAATAAATAAATTCAAGAAGGCAAACACGAGGCATTTATTTTGGTAACTAGGCATTTATGTAAGAAAGACAGAAAAAGGCAACATAAAACTATGGCATTCAAATCACAAAAATGTGAATCGTACAGATCGACGTTCAAATAGAAGGTGGATTTAACACGTTTAAAAAGGCATTGCGGCAAAATTCCAGTCTCTGATAATAATCTTGTTATGCCATGAATAAACCTTACACTATTTATTATTAATTCTGAATGTTGCTTCTCATGCGGCACTGTACTTCATTAGTTTCGCAGTCCGGCCCAAAATCCAGTTATGTAAATGCTTCACTGACTAAAAATTGTACAATAGCGACAACCAACATTGTTCCGATCGTCACATCTTATACAGGGTGTTACAAAAAGATACGGCCAAACTTTCAGGAAACATCCCTCACACACAAAGAAAGAAAATATGTTATGTGGACATGTGTCCGGAAACGCTTACTTTCCATGTTAGAGCTCATTTTATTACTTCTCTTCAAATCACATTAATCATGGAATGGAAACACACAGCAACAGAACGTACCAGCGTGACTTCAAACACTTTGTTACAGGAAATGCTCAAAATGTCCTCCGTTAGCGAGGATACATGCATCCACCCTCCGTCGCAAGGAGTCCCTGATGCGCTGATGCAGCCCTGGAGAATGGCGTATTGTATCACAGCCGTCCACAATACGAACACGAAGAGTCTCTACATTTGGTACCGGGGTTGCGTAGACAAGAGCTTTCAAATGCCCCCATAAATGAAAGTCAAGAGGGTTGAGGTCAGGAGAGCGTGGAGGGCATGGAATTGGTCCGCCTCTACCAATCCATCGGTCACCGAATCTGTTGTTGAGAAGCGTACGGACACTTCGACTGAAATGTGCAGGAGCTCCATCGTGCATGAACCACATGTTGTGTCGTACTCTTAAAGGCACATGTTCTAGCAGCACAGGTAGAGTATTCCGTATGAAATCATGATAACGTGCTCCACTGAGCGTAGGTGGACGAAACTAAAATGAGCTGTAACATGGAAATTAAGCGTTTTCAGACACATGTCCACACAACATCTTTTCTTTATTTGTGTGTGAGGAATGTTTCCTGAAAGTTTGGCCGTACCTTTTTGTAACACCCTGTATAGGTCAATTCTAGTTACCAATCCAAGTCATTCTATGATTCATTAATTAGATCATTTTTTCAGCACGTGTGTGCACTAAACTGTAGTCTAATATGATTTCTGCATGTTTAATTGTTCTCTGAACTACTACAAAGTAGTTGCTAATATTGGCTTCGGTAACTAGAATTGACCTACATAGAATGTCAGTTCCAGTTACCAATTACAATTTTTGTTATACACCGCTGTAGTTTTAGAGAGCAATTACATATACAGAAATGGTATTACAACTGCAAAAATAATTTACATATGAATCATGGAGCGGTTGGAATCTGTAACTGGAATTTACCTGCATAGAATAATTCTAGTTATCGATACCAATATTCTTTATTTTTTGTAGATATTCGTTTGTCATGTACTGGCTTTTATTTTAGAATTAAGTGTGTTGGTTTCTCCACATTTTATGCTACTGTTTCGTATTTGTGGTCATTCATTTAATTTTTCCGTTTTTCTGATACATTTTAGTTTCTCCCCGCCAAAAACCCTCATTTTCCTACGTTTCTCCCGTTAGATTCAATCATTAATATAAAATTAACGCTATTTTATGACAGTATGACTTCACTATGCGCTTTACTGTTCCACAAATCTGGAGCATGCGGAATAATGGCTGAAGTGAGTACACAATGGGAAATTACTTTCTTTTACATTCAACTGACACTTAGTGGGCGCCACATTTCAGTCGAGCAAAATGTGAAGCATGAGGATTTTTGACCGGCACGCTTACGCAGCTGTAGTTCTAACCCAGCTCAGATAAGGATCATTGGGTACAGCGATCACCAGTGCAATATCTTTGAATAAACTGGAAGTAGTCTTGATCGCTTAACTTTTTTAATGGTGACCGGTTTCGGCCTTTTTATCAGATCATCTTCGGACAATGAATGTCTGCCGGAGGCAGTGGCGCATGGCAATCCCAGCCACAAACAAAAGGATTGTCATGCGCCATCACCCCCGGCAGACATTCATAGTCTGAAGATGATCTGATATAAAGATCGAAACCGGTCACCACTAAAAAAGTTAAGCGATCAAGACTGCTTCCAGTTTATTTATAATAATTTAAAGAAAATGGCTCTGAGCACTGTGGAACTCAACTTCTGAGGTCATTAGTCCCCTAGAACTTGGAACTAGTTAAACCTAACTAACCTAAGGACATCACACACATCCAGGCCCGAGGCAGGATTCGAACCTGCGACCATAGCGGCCTCGCGGTTCCAGACTGCAGCGTCTAGAACCGTATAATAATTACAGATCGCTGTTTTCCTATTTAAGAACTATGTTCTTTAAAATGTTAAATCAATATCTTTGAGCTCACACTCCCTCTCAAACTCTGTCTATGGATTTATCTATCTACCTCTTACACTTCCCCCTCTGTAATTGCTTTCTCTCATCGCCTATCCCTCCATTCTCCCTGAGGAAGAAATTGAAAAAAGCTCTCTCTCTCTCTCTCTCTCTCTCTCTCTCTCTCTCCCTTCCTCCCTCTCACTGTCCTCTCTCCCTCCCTCTCTCTCTCTCTCTCACACACACACACAGTTCCCTCTTTGTATTTGCTTCTTCCCATCGTCGCCACTATTATCCTCACTCCCTCTGTTCCTTTCTCTCTCTCTCTCTCTATCTATCTATCTATCTCACTCTCTCTCTCTTCTCTCTCTTTCTCTATCTCTCACATTTCCCCCTTTGTATTCGCTTCTCACCGTCCCCACTACTGTCCTCTCTCCATCTACCTCTCTGTCTTTCTCTCTATGCCTTTTTATTTGCTGCCCGTCGAACCCACTAGTGTCCTTTCTCTCTCTCTCTCTCTCTCTCTCTCTCTCTCACTCTCTATCTCACAGTTTCCGCTTTGTATTTCATTCCCATCGACCCCACTAGTGGTGGCCTTCCTCATGATGGGCTCAACCTCTCTCTCTGTTCTCCTTGAAGAAGAAAGTGACCAAAATCTCTCGCTCACTCTCTCTCTGTCTCCAGCCTCTCCCTCTCTCTCCACCCTATCCTCTCTGTCTCTCTCTCCTCTCTCTCTCTCTCTCTCTGTGTCGCCGGCCGCGGTGGTCTAGCGGTTCTAGGCGCTCAGTCCGGAACCGCGCGACTGCTACGGTCGCAGGTTCGAATCCTGCTTCGGGCATGGATGTGTGTGATGTCCTTAGGTTAGTTAGGTTTAAGTAGTTCTATGTTCTAGGGGACTGATGACCACAGATGTTAAGTCCCATAGTGCTCAGAGCCATTTGAACCATTTTTTTTTCTCTCTCTGCCACACACACATACACACACACACACACACACACACACACACACACACACAAAACGGTCCCTTCCTTTAGTTTCCCCACGCCATTCCAACAGGTGAGTACCCTCTCGTGCTAGGGTCTAGTGGACCTGCCACTCTTTCCATGTGTTTCACTGCCCCTTCCTCTGTTCTCGCTGAGGAAGGAACTGATAGAAAGCTATGACGGCAGTAAGCCTGGTGGTGCGTCGCAGGCAGGGCCGAGCGTGCCGTGGTGCCGTGGTGCACAGTGCTGGTGGTGGTGCTGGTGGTGTTTACCGGGTCCATGAGGCCGGCGAGCGGCAGCGGGTAGGCGTCGTCGCCCGCGGCGGCCACCAGCTTCTCGAGCGCCTTGACGGCCTGGTCCACCGGCGGCCACTCTGCCCTCGCCGTCAGCGCCAGCAGCTTCAGCGACGCCTCCCGCATGCCCGCCGTCGCCGAGCCCGGCTTGCCGCCGCTGCCCGAGGAGCCCGTGTCCCCGGACGTCGACAGCCGGTCCCCCTTGGGCGAGTCCCGCTTCTCGGCGTCCTCCTTGTCTCCGCTGCCGCCCCCGCCGCCTCCGGCGCCCGCGGTGCCGCCCCCGGCGCCGCCCGCGCCGTTCTTGCCTCCGGCGGCTGGTCCGCCGGCCTTCTTCATCTCGGATCTCGAGTCGGGCACCTCCTCTCAGGAGCACCTTTGGTCCACAGCGTGGCGTCCACCACACCGAGACGTCCCCGCGTCTTCCCAACTACTCAAATGGGTCGAAGACGAGCCGAATGAAGCACTTCAGTCATACACATCTAAGGCTGCAAGTAAGTCCAGTCTGACGTATTTTTCGCCAAATCTCAGCACAGGAACGTCGTCGTAGAAGACTGGACCAAATGACTAGAACGTCTCCAGGCACATACGTAGTGAGCTGAAAACTTGTGCAATTATCTTGCACGATTCGCCAAGCAATGTTAACAAATAACTTATTCGAAAAAAAATTGTGATCGTATCTTTATAGAGGCCTTGCGATATATATATGTTTCATCGATGCACGCTCCCAAAGAAGTTTAACCAAGAACAAGTGGCAAGATATTCTCTAAAGTATACATCAGAATCGAGCACCGTTTAATGGAGAAAATCTCCCAATTCCGTGTGGCTGGCACCAATTAATTGGCCTTCAGGTTCAAAGTCTGATAATTATCGCACAAAATTCACTGTCCAAGTGGAAGCGTGCAGAAAAATCCAGAATACTGATTTACGTCACTGTGGAATAAAATTCGTAGCTCGTTGTTGCTTTACGTCGAGAAGAATGGCTAAAAGTTACGCCGACAGCAGTACAACTTTCTCCTTATTTACAGGTATCACAGTAACAAATCAAAATAACGTAACTTCACTTCACAGAGACCAGTAAACTGAAATTATTTATTTCACGTTAAGAAGGCTAGTCTCTGATAAAATTAAAGTCTGGAGAGCAACAAATCTGGCAAGAATGATGTAGCAATTCTTTAGAGCGGAAACTCTTGTATCATTTCACTGTACACGACAAATGTTCTTCACCTACTATATCAACATTCTTCATCCACCTGTCTATAAGCACGCAGAAGTGTTTATTTTGATGTTCATGGACAACAAAGCGTCACGTTGTATTAGACGCGGACTAGATACCTAAAATTTTCATTAAATAATTCTTTTTTTATAGTAGGTTTCGAAAAGGATTTCAGTGCATTGCGCACAATACCCGTGCACAAAATTAGCTGCTTGACTAGTCCACAGTCCAGGCATCCACTAGGCTACAACTCGACAAATTCACTCACATTTTCAGTCGCATATTGACAACGTCAGTGCGACACATACACACCTCAAGGAGGTCGTGTAGCATGCAACACGTAGTAACACC
The DNA here is from genome assembly GCF_021461385.2 of Schistocerca piceifrons. Taxonomy (NCBI): domain Eukaryota; kingdom Metazoa; phylum Arthropoda; class Insecta; order Orthoptera; family Acrididae; genus Schistocerca; species Schistocerca piceifrons. The sequence goes on along the minus strand of NC_060143.1, from coordinate 542,955,919 downwards.
TCATACGCTTAGTTGATATTATAACTTTTTCTGACTACTTATATGGTGTACGAGAATGCATAGGCGCTCTTGAGTATCTCTGTCTTGAAAATAACACGTTACATACTTGCAGCCTTCCCACTAGATGATATTTTTCGACTTAAATTGTTCTCCATTCTGGCAGATTGGTGAGTGTACTGTTCAAGATATTTTTCTCGGCATTTCTGCCTGCTCTGTATTGCATACAACAACAGAATCGTTACAGGAGGGTCTGTTTTGAGGTATACACCGTTGAAAAATTGTGACAGCAGTTATTTCTCAATATATAAATACAAGTAGCGGAAGTGTTCCTGTTTTCCAGAAATGCGAGGGGGTTAAAAGCGCACGCTAGGCGGCAAAGAACTTGACACAGATTGGAACGGCTACCGCTTACGGAACAGGTCACTGCCGATACTTTTTACGACCGCAGCACGGAAAGCCGTTCTGCAGTTGCAAAGCCACAGCGCTAGTCCGCGTGGCGGTAAAAAATCTGTCGAGTTGCACAAGTTCGAGCGTATTTTTTTCCGTTTGCGGATAATACGTGTAATTCTGACAAAGTTTCAACCTGCTCACTTTGCGTACTGTCACTGACGAAAATGTACTGGTCACACGTCACTTGCAAACTACCACAAAGTCACGTGCGGTGGTCGCTTTTCGTCACACGTAAACCGTACAGCACATTCTGAGTTTGTGCCAGTTGGAGTCGGTATCACTCAAGTGAGGAATGACGTCGGCGCAGTACTGCACTGGCAGCCAGCAGCGCAGTTTCACGCGTAGCGCCGCAGCGTAGCACCGCGCGGCGACAGGGTGTCGATGGCGGGTCCACAGTGCGTGCGGCCCCGGAACCGTCGGGTCGAGATGACTCGGCAGCTGTCGCGGGCCGCGGTCGCTGGAAGCTATACGCCGGCGACTCGGTGAGCGGGCACCGCGGCGCAGATTTCTGACGATTGCCGCAAGGGGCAGCAGCGGCGGCGCTGCCAAGGAGTGGGGGCGATTTGCATGTGCCGCCGGCGGCGCGAGCCAATGGCTGGGGGTGGGGGAGGTGGGGAGGAGCGGCGGCTTACTGGGTCACCGGAGATGAACCCAGCGCGCCCAACGCCCAAGTCTGCTCAACACAGACTGTACAGGGGTAAATCAATAAGCAGATGCCTTTATAAGAGTGTCTTACTAGATTCCTAGGTTCAAAATGTAATTATATAAAGAAACAGACGCTGTGTTGCCTATTTTTTTAAAATATATATAGAGTTGCTTTCGGTCTTCTAGTCTATCAAATAGTTGTGGCTACTCCTCCTTTTCGTAGTTTTTCGTGGGTGCTAAATTTTAATTTATTAAATTGGTGGGTGACGATGTCTTACAAGGGAACCTCCCCATCGCACCCCCCCTCAGATTTAGTTATACGTTGGCGCAGTGGATAGGCCGTGAAAAACTGAACGCAGATCAATCGAGAAAACAGGAAGAGGTTGTGTCGAACTATGAAAAAAAATAAGCAAAATATACAAACTGAGTAGACCATGCGCAAGATAGGCAACGACAAGGATAATGTGAGCTCAGGAGCGCCGTGGTCACGTGGTTAGCGTGAGCAGCAGTGGAAAGAGAGGTCTTTGGTTCAAGCCTTCCCTCGAGTAAAAAGTTTAATTTTTTATTTTCAGACAATTATTATCTGTCCTGAGATCCACAAGAAAACCTGAATCAGGCAAGGTAGACGAATCTTTTTACCCATTCGCCAAGTGTACAAGCTAGGTGGGTCGCCAACATATTCCTGTCATGTGACGCACATGCCGTCACCAGTATCGTACAGAATATATCACACGTGATTTCCTGTGGAGGAATCGGTTGACCTATGACCTTGCGATCAAATGTTTTCGGTTCCCATTGGAGAGGCACGTCCTTTCGTCTACTAATCGCACGATTTTGCGGTGCGGTCGCAAAACACAGACACTAAACTTATTGCAGTGAACAGAGACGTCAAAGAACGAAGGGTCAGATCATAACTTTGCGAAAATAAAGGTTTCACTCGAGGGATGACTTGAACTAAGGACCTCTCGTTCCGCAGCTGCTCACACTAACCACGGGACCACGGCGCTCGTCAGCTCAATCTATCCCTGATGTTGCCTATCTTACGCATGGACTACTCAGTTTGTATATTTTGCTTATTTTTTTCATAGTTCCACACAACTTCTTCCTGTTTTCTCGATTGATCTGTGTTCAGTTTTTCAAGGCCTATCCACTGTGCCAACTTATAACTAAATCTGAGGGGATGCGATGGGGAGTTTCCCTTGTTAGATCTCCAGGGTCGTGTTCAGTTTATTTTTATTTGAAGCTGGGAGGACGAGTCACAAACTTCATTAAAATCTCTTGAAACAGGAATAGTGGGCGTAACGTAGCGTGACATAGTCGTCAATTGTTTATTAACCGCCGGCCGGAGTGGCCGAGCGGTTCTAGGCGCTACAGTCTGGAGCCGCGCGACCGCTACGGTCGTAGGTTCGAATCCTGCCTCGGGCATGGATGTGTGTGATGTCCTTAGGTTGGTTAGGTTTAAGTAGTTCTAAGTTCTAGGGGACTGATGACCTCAGAAGTTAAGTCCCATAGTGCTCAGAGCCATTTGAACCAATTTTTTTATTTATTCATCAGTCACGATCATCCTCATCCATGTTGGAAAAAGTCTTAAAACAAAGGTTATTAGGATTTTTTTTGTTTATTAACCAATTTCAGTCAATTCGATGAACAAATAGCATTTGTTTAAATTGGAATTAATATCAAGCCCTCAGAACTGAAAATAAATGTCTTGACACCTTATATTTGTCGTAATTAAGTTTTCACGTCCGATTTCACGCGGAAAGTCAGAGAGGTTGCTGCAATGCAGTCGGTGAAATTCTTCCAATAAATGATAGTCAGCCGATCGCTCTGTACCGCGACCGGAAGTTAGCTTTTTCATGAAAATTCTTTAACTACTGTTGCACTGAGACTGACATCAAAATTGTAGTAAGTGTAGTTTAGTATTTTAAACGAATCAGCCTCAGGTGTAAAATCGTAACACTTCAGTAATTGCACATATTAGAGTCCACAAACAACGAAGCCGAACGAGAGATTACTTTTGATTCTGTTTTATTCGTAACTCGTACGAAACGAAACTTTCACAAATAACACTTTTCAACAACAAACATAAACGTAACCGAGATTCTAACAGAGAGAACTAACAGAACAGAACAGAACATATCGCTACCGTCTAGAACATATACTGCTACTAATAGCCGGCCGCTGGTGGCCGAGCGGTTCTGGCGCTACAGTCTGGAACCGCGCTACCGCTACGGTCGCAGGTTCGAATCCTGCCTCGGGCATGGATGTGTGTGGTGTCCTTAGGTTAGTTAGGTTTAAGTAGTTCTAAGTTCTAGGGGACTTATGACCTCAGCAGTTGAGTCCCATAGTGCTCAGACCCATTTTGCTACTAATAAAAAAAATAAAAACTTGATCAATGTAACATCTCCTAGTCATTTTGAAGCCTTTAGCTTCCTTGATATCTTAATTATTTTATTAGGTCTACAACTTTGCTTCCGCCGTTTTGCAGTAGACGGCAGTAGCGGCAAGTGGGGTTAGGGTGGTTGTCATACGTGTTATACAATAAGCTTAGGCATCTGTAAACATAATGCCATAAAAATATTAGTCGATTTGTGATTGCATCATAAGGTTATTCTCGATTAAGTACGCCAACTTACATACCCATTTCTCGCCATTTGCGGGAGGTTATAATTTTCTGCTTTAACATGAAAAAATCTGTGGCTGTGCTCTTAAAATGCTGGGTAAGAGCAATGGTGAGGGAACTATTAGTGGAAGAACGTGCACAGAATGTTTTCAACGCCTTAAGAACGGTGATTCTGATGTCGAAGACCGGCAATGGCGGTGGAAGACAGAACGTTTTCGTAGCTATCGAAACAGACGACCTCATTATCTAAAGCAATTGATGCGTTCGAGCCCAGCACTGAAACACAAACGGCCACAATACGGCGATAGACACGTAAAGATAATTCTGCAGCAGGTCAGTGCTTGACCCCATGTCGCAAAACCCGTCAGCCGCCCGGGATGGCCGAGCGGTTCAAGGCGCTACAGTCTGGAACCGTGCGACCGCTACGTTCGCAGGTTTCTAACCCTGCCTCGTGCAAGGATGTGTGTGATGTCCTTAGGTTAGTTAGGTTTAAGTAGTTCTAAGTTCTAGGGGACTGATGACCTCAGAAGTCCCACAGTGCTCAGAGCCATTTGAACCAAAACCCGTCAAAATATACAAGGAAACGTTGAAATAAGAACTCCTATCCCTTCCCGCCGTATTCTCCTTATGTTGCTCTCTCTGACTACCACCTTTTTCTATCAGTTGCATACAGTCTGGCTGACCAGCACTTCCGATCATATGAACAAGTGCAAAATTGAATTGATTCATGGGTCCCCACAAAAGACGCCCAGTTCTTTCGCCACGGGATTCGTATGCTATCCGAAAGATGGGAGAATGTAGTGGCCAGCGATGGGCAATACTATGAATCATATTTTTTGGGTAAGTTTTTCATAATTAAGCCGCGAACTTCGACAGAAAACGGCGGAACCAAAGTTGCAGACCTAGTATCATATTAATAAATTTATCAATTTCAAACGAAAATTGACATAACTCACCTAAATAACTCAAAATAAATAAAAATATATATTTAAATTACTATACTACGAGAGAGTGGCTGTATAGCGTCGGCGTTACGTGATTAACATGTCTGGTACGTGGTGGCAAAAGAAAATGGCATTGTGACTCCCATGTACAGTAATTTTTATGTGAAATTTAGACACACAAGTGTGTTTTCATGTGTAAGTGAGCAAACGTTCTTATTTTTTCTATTTTTATTTACCTGTTCGCTTGTCATGGGTTCGTTAATTCATTATCGAATACGAAATTAGTACTGATTCATGTAACCAACTAGTTTTGCCAGCATTTATGTAGTTATCATACTGCTATTAATGTCGTTCTTCACTGACGGGAAAAAAATCGCAACATCCAAAAATAATTAATGTACAATAATGAAATTTCGGGAAACATTTTTGTAGGTATCATATTCAAGTGATTAAGATTCCAAGATCACAGGTTAATGTAAGCGCTAAATAAGGCGTTGCAACTATGAAATGCTGGTACATTAACAACCTATGTCCCCGCCAGAATGTTGAATGCATGCATGCAAACGTGCATGCACTGTGTTGTTAGGTGCTGGATGTCAGTTTGTGGGATGGAGTTCCTTGCCCGTTGCACTTGGTCGGTCAATACAGGGACGATTAATGCTTTTAGTGGATGACGCTGGAGTTGTCGTCCAGAGATGTCCCTCATATGCTCGATTGCGGACAGATCTGGTGATCGAACAGGCCGAGGCAACACGTCCACACTTTGTAGAGCTTGTTGGGTTACAACAGCGGTATGTGTGCGAGCGTTATCCTGTTGGAAAACACCCCATGGAATGCTGCTCATGGATGGCAGCACAACGGGTAGAATCACGAGACTGACGTACGGTTTTGCACTCAGGGTGTGTGGGATAGCCCCGAGAGTGCTCCTGCTATGATATGAAATCGCACCCCTGACCATAACTCCAGGTGTACATCCAGCGTGCCTAGAATCTAGACAAGTTGGTTGCAAGCTCCCAAGAGGCCTCCCTGTAACCAGCACACGGCCGTCACTGGCACCGAGGCAGAACCAGCCTTCATCAGGAAACACGACACACCTCCTCCCTGCCCTCCAGTTAGCTCTTGCTTGGTACTGCTGTAGTCGCAGTGGAGTGTATCCTACAGGGTGTCTGCCCCGCAATTGTCCTTTTGTTCAAAAATGGTTCAAATGGCTCTGAGCACTGTGGGACTTAACATTTGAGGTCATCAGTCCCCTAGACTTAGAACTACTTAAACCTTACCAACCTAAGGACATCACATACATCCATGCCCGAGGCAGGATTCGAACCTGCGACGGCAACGGTCGCGCTGTTCCAGACTGAAGCGCCTAGAATAGCTCGGCCACACCGGCCGGCTGCCCTTCTATCCTTGAAATAAACGATTTGTAACAGCCCGATGTGTCCCTGTGGAGCCAACTGTTGCTCAAATTGCGTCTAGAGATGCAGTACCATGTGCTAGAGCCATACTGCGAAGAGGTCACAGTTCGTAGTAATTGACGGAAAGTCATCGAGTAAAACAGAAGTGATTTCTGGTGTTCCTTATCTTTGTGCTGTTCCTTATCTATATAAACGATTTGGGAGACAATAGGAGCAGTCGTCCTGTTTGCAGATGACGCTGTCGTTTATCGACTAATAAAGTCATCAGAATATCAAAACAAATTGAAAAACGATTTAGAAAGGATTTCTGTAAGGCGCAAAAATTGGCGATACACCCTAAATAACGAAAAGCGTGAAATCATCCACATGAGTTCTAAAAGGAATCCGTTAAATTTCGGTTACACGACAAATCAGTCAAATCTAAAGGCCGTAAATTCAACTAAATACCTAGGTATTACAATTACGAACAACTTAAATTGGAAGGAACACACAGAAAATGTTGTGGAGAAGGCTAGCCAAGGACTGCGTTTTATTGACAGCACACTTAGAAAATGTGACAGATTTACTAAGGAGACTGCCTACACTACGTCTGTCCGTCCTCTTTTAGATTAATGCTGCGCGGTGTGGGAGCCTTACCAGATAGGATTGACGGGGTACATGGAAAAAGTTCAAAGAAGGGCACCACGTTTTGTATCACTGCGAATTAGGGACGAGAGTGTCACTGAAATGATACAGGATTTGGGGTAGACATCATTGAAACAAAGGCGTTTTCGTTGCAGCGGAACGTTCTCACGAATTTCCAATCACCAACTTTCTCCTCCAAATGCGAAAATATTTTGTTGACACCGACCTACATCGGGAGGAACGGTCACCATGATAAAATAAGGGAAATCAGAGCTCGTACGAAAAGATACAGGTGTTCGTCCTTTCCGTGCGCTATACCAGATTGGAATAATAGAGATATGTAAAGGTGGTTCGATGAACCCTCTTCCAGGCACTTACATGTGATTTGCAGAGTATCCATGTAGATGTAGATGTAGATGTAGATGTAGACTATGGTCTCGTTAGTGCCACGTGGCCGTGCGGAGCCAGGTCTTCTTGCGGCTGTCATGTACAGCGGTTACTTTCCTACCACGTCTTTTTTTTCAGATGTAGAAACATTCCCATCAGTTTCCATTTATGTCGCACAAGTCCTTCTTGGTGATGCGATTAGTTTCGCGTCAGTACATTTAGCTTGTGTGTTCAGACGTTGATAGTTTTTTTTTCGCTACGATGTAGAGCCACAAGGAGCTAACAAAATAAAGTCAAACATGTTTTTGTTGCATTGTTTATTTACCTGTTTCAAGTAACCTCCATCTGAGTGACGGAAATGAAACAAACCTTACAGTTCAGCGAAGCTGATAAAAGGCAAGTCAACGCTTATAACATTTCTAGATTAGGAGAAAACTTTTGATGTTGCTGAATGGAAGACATTCTTTGAAATTCTGAAGCCAGTTGTGGTAAAATAGGTGGAACCAAAAATTCTACAGCTTGTTTACTTGGTCGGCAAACAGACTGCGGTTTTAAAGTGTCGAAGGGCGTGAACGGGGAGATGTAGTTGACAAGGTACATTGAGCAAGGAGACGGAGGAGAAATTTGGAAAGGGATTTAAAAGTTCACATAGAGGATATAAAGGAAGATTCCTGATGATACTGCAATGCTGTCAGAGGCGACAAAGAACCTGAACAGAGCACCTGAACAGAATGAATAGTATTGCAGAGAGGTTACGAGAAGAACATCAAAACAATTAATATTTTGGTAATGAAATGTAGTACATGTAAGCTAGGCTATGCTGAAGGCATTATAGTAGGATATGAGACACTGAAATTACTGCTATTTGGGCAGCGGAATAACTGACAATGGCCGAAGTGCAGAGCATATACACTGAAGCGCAAATGGAACTGGTATAAGCATGCGTATTCAAATATAGAGATATGTAAATAGGCAGAATACGGCGCTGAGGTCGGCAAGGTCTATATAAGACAACAAGTGTCTGGTGCAGTTGTCAGATCAGTTACTGCGGCTACAATGGCAGGTTATCAAGATTTAAGTGAGTTTGAACATGGTGTTACAGTCGGCGCACGAGCGTTGGGATTTTCCAGTACGACCAATTCACTAGTGTACTGTGACTATTAGAAATCCGGTAAAACATCAAACCTCCGACATCGCTGCGGTCGCAAAAAGATCCTGCAAGAACTGGACAAACAACGACTGAAGAGAATCGTTCAACGTGACAGAAGTGCAGCTCTTTCGCAAATTGCTGCGCATTTCAATGCTGGGCCATCAACAAGTGTCAGAGTACGAACCATTAAACGAAATGTCATCGATATGGGTTTTCGGGGCCGAAGGCCCACTCGTATAACCCTGATGACTGCACCAGACAAAGCTTTACGCCGCGCCTGAACCCGTCAACACCGACATTGGATTGTTGATGACTGGAAACATATAGCGTGGTCACACGAGTCCCGTGTCAAATTGTGTCGAGCGGATGGACGTGTACGGGTATGGAGCCAACCTCGTGAATCCTTGGACTGCATGCTCGTGGAGGCTGTGTAATGGTGTGGGGCGTGTGGAGTTGGAGTGATACCGGACGCTTGATACGTCTAGCTACGATTCTGACAGATAACACATACATAAGCATCTTGTCTCATCCCCTGCATCCATTCACGTCCATTGTGCATTCCGACAGACTTGGGCAATTCCAGCAGGACAATGCGACACCCTACACTTCCATAATTGCTGTAGAGTGGCTCCAGGAACAGTCTTCTGTGTTTAAACACTTCCGCTGGCCAACAGACATGAACATTATTGGTCATATCTGGGATGCCTTGCAACGTGCTCTTCAGAAGAGATCTCCACCCCCTCGTACTCTTACTGATTTATGGACAGCCCTGCAGGATTCATGGTGTCAGTTCCTTCTAGCAGTACTTTAGACATTAGTTGAGTCCATGCCACGTCGTGCTACGGCACACGAGACCTGCACGATATTACGCAGGTGTACCAGTTTTTTTGGATCTTCAGTGTAAAATACGTACTGATAGTAGCAGGAAAAGTGATTCTGAAAAGAGAAAGCTTTTAACATAATTAAATGTAAGTTTTAGTGTTTACTGAAGGTGGGAGTACCCTGTCATCTCATGTTGCGTACACAAATGGTAACGTTCTTGTCATTGCGCTACCTTTTCATTTGGATTTCTGAAGATAGAAATAATTTCGGAACGTGTCATGCATACTTTCTGATCAATAAAGTAATTGTTCACCTGCTATATGAGTTTTTATTCGATCTTGTAAGCTTAACTATAGATCTATGCGTATTTATTAGAATGGTCGCTAGCCTCCTGCGTGACTTTGTCCTACCTTTAGTACTTGAATGCAGTGTACCGATGTACGGAAGTGAAACGCGAACGATAAACAGTTCAGACAAGAAGAGATTAGAAGCCTTTAAAATGTGGTGCTACAGAAGAATGCTGGAAGTTAGTAGGTAAATGGAATGACTAGTGAGGGAATACTGAATAGAGTTCGAGAAAAAAGAAGTTTATGGTACAACTTGAGTAAAAGAAAGTATCGGTTAAGGGGGGACATACTGAGGCATCAAGTAATGGATGGAAATGTGGGGGGGGGGGGGAGGGGGATGAAAACTATGAATGGGGACCAAGGCTTTAATACAACAGGCAGGTTCAAGTGGATGTAGTACGCAGTTGTTATGCAGAGGTGAAGCGGCTTACACGGAATATTGTACCCTGGAGAGATGATCAAACCAGTCTTCGGACCAAAAACCGTAACGACATCGCGTAGAGCAAAAACCGAGACTTCTTGAACTGTTACAGAAATAACTCTCTTGGAGTATAGATAGCGATTTTTTGCGACCTTGGACTTCGGTCTTAGTCTGAGCCAGATTTCGTGTAAATCAATTAGCTCAGGGGCACTGGACCGTGCTCTAGCTCTGCCCCGGAAAATGTCGAGTGTAAGATACACTACTGGTCATTAAAATTGCTACGCCACGAAGATGACATGCTACAGACGCGAAATTTAACCAACAGGAAGAAGATGCTGTGATATACAAATGATTAGCTTTTCAGAGCAATCACACAAAGTTGGCGCCGGTGGCGACACCTACAACGTGCTGACATGAGGAAAGTTTCCAAGCGATTTCTCATACACAAACAGCAGTTGACCGGCGTTGCCAGGTGAAACGTTGTTGTTATGCCTCAGTAGCATGGACTATCAGCTCGCAGACCATGGCTGCGGTTACCCTTGACGCTGCATCACAGACAAGAGCGCCTGCGATTGAGTACTCAACGACGAACCTGAGTGCAAGAAAGGCAAAACGTCATTTTTAGGATGGATCCAGGTTCGGTTTACAGCATCATGACGGTCACATCCGTGTTTGTCGACATCAGGGTGAACGCAAATTGGAAGCGTGTGTTCGTCATCGCCATACTGGCGTATCACCCGGCGTGATGGTATCGGGTGCCATTGCTTACACGTCTCGGTCACCTCTTGTTCCCAATGACGGCACTTTGAACAGTGGACGTTACATTTCAGATGTGTTACGACCCGTGGCTCTACCCTTCATTCGATCCCTACGAAACCCTACATTTCAGCAGGATAATGCACGACCGCATGTTGCAGGTCCTGTCCGGGCCTTTCTGGATACAGAAAATGTTCGACTGCTGCCCTGGCCAGCACATTCTCCAGATCTCTCACCTATTGAAAACGTCTGGTCAATGGCGGCCGAGCAACTGGCTCGTCACAATACGCCAGTCACTATTCTTGATGAACTGTGGTATCATGTTGAAGCTGCATGGGCAGCTGTACCTGTACACGCCATCCAAGCTCTGTTTGACTCAATGCCTAGGCGTATCAAAGCCGTTATTACAGCCAGAGGTGGTTGTTATGGATACTGATTTCTCAGGATCTATGCACCTAAATTGCGTGAAAATGTAATCACATGTCAGTTCTAGTATAATATATTTGTCCACTGAATAACCGTTTGTCATCTGCATTTCTTCTTGGTGTAGCAATTTAAAAGGCCAGTAGTGTATGATACAAAGAAATCGACCCTGATTCTCAGAATACGTGGACGCGCCAAATAACAAGGGATGTTGAACGCTTACAAGGAAAAACTGCGTAAGTGGTTGCAGCTTTGTTTGTGGACGCGCTTCGATCACCAAAGGCTGCCGCACAACATACATTCTAGGTATAAACGAAGAATTAACTCAAAGCTGCAAGAATACCTCAGACTGTATGAAGAAGATCGATTCAATACGGATACAGTAAAATCAGGAGAGAAACTATCCCAGTAATTGGCGGAAGCCAAACAAAATCGATGGACTGAAACGGTAGAGAGTATTCAAATGTCTAAAAATAGCAGAAAAGCTTGGCAACTGCTCAAACGACTCAGTAATGACCCCAGTGTCTCCAAAGTAAGACCCAACTGTACCCCAAATGAAGTCGGCCACCAGGTGCTACTGAACTGGAAAACTGAATGAAGAAAGAGAAAAATAGGGATAACCGAACAACACCCAGAAACACAAATGCGTCCGCTAAGTTTACTTTTGGAAGAACTGAAAGCTGCTAAAAAATGGCTCTGAGCACTATGGGACTTAACTTCTGAGGTCATCAGTCCCTTAGAACTTAGAACTACTTAAACCTAGCTAACGACATCACACACATCCATGCCTGAGGGAGGATTCGAACCTGCAGCCGTAGCGGTCGCGCGGTTCAAGACTGTAGCGCCTAGAACCTCTCGGCCACACCGGCCGGCCCTGAAAGCTGCTATAAAAAAGCGTAAATCCGCCAAAGTGTCAGGACTTGACGATTTATTGGCGGAGCAGATAAAGCATTTTGGGCCTGCTACTATGGGATGGCTGCTGCAATCCTGTAATAACTGCCTAACACGACAGCAGATTCCTAAAATCTGGAGAAGGACAAGGAACATCGCCATACTGAAACCCGGCAACCCAGCTTGCGATGCCAAGAACTTCCGCTATATATCTCTTTTGTGCCACGCTTCCAAAACCCTCGAAAGGATGCTGCTTGACCGTCTGACCCCACAACAAACTGGGTTTAGACCAAAAATAATTGTACAGCACAAATTCTGAACCAGGCACAGAATGTCGAGGATGGTTTTGATAATGGTTTTGTTATAGGAGCCGTATCCGTGGATCTCCCCGCAGATTATGACACTGTGCAGCACAATATCATTTTGCACAAAATATATCAATTAACGAGCGATTATGATTTTACTAGCTTCATAGGAACTCTCCTTCTCAACCGTAGATTCTGTGTCGAACAAGACGGCAAAAAAAGTAGATGGATAATATAAAAAAGCGGTGTGCCACAAGGCAGAGTCCTACCACGAGCCTTGTTTAACAACTATAGTAACAATTAGCCACAACCTCTTAACACAGAACGCTTCATTAATGCTGACGATCTGGCGCTAATACCTCAAGCCAAAGACTTCGTAGCAGTAGAGAGACTCCTAACAAATGGACTAAACACTCTCACAGCATACTACCAAAATAACAACCTGAAACCAAATCCGGCTAAAACTCAAGCATTCGCTTTTCATCTACGAAACAAAGACGCCAACAGAAAATTAAAAGCCGTACGGGATGACAAGGAGCTGGAGCACTGTCATAATCCAAAATATCTGGGGGTCACGCTGACAGTTAGGAAGCACTGCCTAAATACAAAACAAAAAGTATCCGCTCGCAATAACATCACCAGAAAGCGCACAAGTAGTGGAGGGGATACCCATCCGATAGCACTCAGGACATCGGCACTTGCATTTCGGCGTTTCCCAAGGAAGTGTTATAGGCCCTCTATTGTTCCTGATCCATATTAACGACATAGGAGAAGATCTCAGTAACCGTCTTAGATTGTTTGCAGATGATGCTGTCATTTACCGTCTAGTAAAGTCATCAGATGACCAAAACGAATTGCAAAATGATTTAGATATCTGTATGGTGCGAAAAGTGGCAATTGACCCTGAATAAAGAAAAGTGTGACGTTATTCACATGAATACTAAAAGAAATCAGCTAAATTTCGTTTACGCGATAAGTCACACAAATCTGAAGGCTGTAAATTCAGCTAAATACTTAGGGATTACAATTACCCTAAATTGGAACGATCACATAGGTAATGTTGTGGGTAGAGCAAACCAAAGACTGCGATTCATTAGCAGAACACTTAGAAGGTGCAACAGGTCTACTAAAGAGACAGTTTACACCACGCTTGTCTACCCTATTCTGGAGAATTGCTGTGCGGTGTGGGATCCACATCAGGTGGGACTGACGGATGAGATCGAAAAAGTACAAAGAAGGGCAGCTCGTTTTGTACTATCGCAAAGTAGGGGAGATAGTGCCACAGTCGTGATGCGTGAATTGGAGTGGCAATCATTAAATCAAAGGCGTTTTTCGCTGCGACGAGATCTTCTCACGAAATTTCAGTCACCAGTTTTCTCCTCCGATTGCGAAAACATTCTGTTGGCACCAACCTACATATTGAGAAATGATCATCACGATAAAATAAGAGAAATCAGGGCTCGCACAGAAAAATTTAAATGCTCGTTTCTCCCGCGCGCCGTTCGAGAGTGGAACAGTAGAGAGACAGCCTGAAGTTGGTTCATTGAACTCTCTGCCTGGCACTTTATTTCGAATAGCAGAGTAATCACGTAGATGTAGATGTTACTCTGCCGCTGAATGCTTCTGGCCCTTTTGGTACAGTTCTGTTCACGCCAGGCACGTGGGCCGCGGTGGTCTCGCGGTTCTAGGCGACTGCTACGGCCGCAGGTTCGAATCCTGCCTCGGGCATGGATGTCTGTTATGTCCTTAGGTTAGGTAGGTTTAAGTAGTTCTAAGTTCTAGGGGACTGATGACCACAGATGTTAAGTCCCATAGTGCTCAGAGCCATTTGAACCATTTGAACCAGGCACGTGAATGTTACTCTCAACGAGACATGTAGAATAACATCAAGATGCCTGGGAGCAAAGCCTACCTACAAACTCGACAGACTGGCAGGGATGGCTCCACCATACATAAGGCAGAAAGCTGCCGTGAGAAGGAAAGTGGAACTGAACGCTGCTCAGCCGCTGCATGGACACCGGCCTCCACCAAGCAGGCTGAAATCTCGGAAGAGCTTTCAAAAAAAACTTCCGTACAGACTGGTGGCAGGTATCCTGTTCCTACAACACAACTGCTCACTTGTATTAACAGGCTTCTTTATTTATGTGAACAGGAAGCTCCTTAACTTTAAGATTCCATGTGTTGTGGTACAAGCTCTTCACTAATAGTTCACGTTAGCCTCACTGCTGGGGGATACAGGTCCCACTATGCTACTGGAAATTTGTGGTAAGGTGTTATGGGACCAAACTGCTAAGGTCATCGGTCCCTAAGCTCACACACTATTTAATCTAACTTAAACTGACTTACCCTAAGGACGACACACGCATCCACGCCCTAGGAAGGACTCGAACCTCCGACGAGGGAAGCCGCATGGACCGTGACAAGACGCCTCAGACCGTTCAGCTACCCCGTGTGGCCCACTATGCAATGAATGATGCCAAACTAGGATGCGCCAGTGACTGAGGCAGTGACTAAGTGACTGCACTAGTGACTGAGGCTGAGACTCCGGTCCGCAGTACTTGCAGCTGAGAGGGCGTTGGCGGCATGTTGGTTGTGAGTCTGTCTTTGACCTCTCTCCTGACAAGAACACTTGATCCAGCGCCGACTATCGGTCTTGTTGCTATATCTTTGCCGACCGGTTTGCTGGTGACATCTTACACGACAAAACCTGTGTAAAACCACAAACACAGATACCTCATTAAGGACCCTACCCTCAGAGGTCCTCCCTCCCTCCCTTCCCCCCCACCCCCCCACCCCCCAGGTGAAAACCTACAATGGAAAACATGGAAAAAGTTGTAGTCCCTCAACAGATGAAGAAGCAGTGTGGGTAGAACAAAGGATATAACGGCCAAATGGAACTATCTTGGGGACCCATCAACTTAATGTGAATGTCGAGCTGAACAAACCACCAAGCGACTGTACAACTGCCCTCCCCAGTTTCCTACACCCTGGAGGACCTGTTGTGGGCCAGGGACAATGCCGTATAGCTCGCTAATTTTTGGCCTGATTATATTTTGTGTTTGTAATCTGTACATACGTAACTATTATTATTTGGCTCTATTTACCTCACATTGTATCTATATTTCCTTCGTATGCATTAATTTTATATATCTAGGCTACTTTTATCTTTTTGTATATTCCGTATGCTGCTCTTTTTATACGAATAAATAAATAAATGCCCGAAGAACATTGCAGTGTACATTAGGACAATAAAGCCACTGCAATATAGTATTTCACGCCTAATAACTGGGCTTCAACTATAATCATACGTCTGTTACTGTATGGGACTAACAGTATCTGTTCAAAAATATGATGTAGACGAAAGCGATGAGAGATGGAAGTTTGGATCGCCCCGGGGAGCTTGCTGTGGTGGCCAAGGGGCTCAAGCCGACCATTCGCGTCAAGCGGAAGATCCGGCTTCGAGTTCTGGCCCATGCAAAAGTTTTCATTGTCACCAGTGCCTAGTGCAGACAAAGTTTAGCAATATTCGCAAATGCAAATATGGTTCTCATTTACTAAAGAATTTTCGGGAAATCGCTTGAAACCTAAATCTGGATGGAATTTGAACTGGCGTCCTCTCAAATACTAGTCCGGTGTCCTACTACTGTGCCACTATTTTTTTTTCCTTTCTTTTTGCACCAACTAATTCGGTGAAACAAAATGTCTCATGTAATACTGCGCCATGATAAATATTTGCTTAGTAATGAGACAAGTCCCGTTTCTGTGATGTGTAACTCGTAGAGGGCGGTTATAATTTAACTTGAGCCACAGTAGACGGAAAACTGTTTACGGTACTGACAACCAACTTTGTGGGAATGATGTTCAGACTGCAGGCTGCAGGATTCGCACTGTTAGTGGTGTTAGTGTCGTAAGTTGTCGTTAGGCGCCGGTACTGGTACGGCGACGTGCGGCTGGAACACAATCATTAATGTCCATTGCAACTGCAGACAGTCATGGAGGGTCTGGACAAGGTGAAAAGGGCTTTCCTCGTAAAGCTGTTTTATGAGAACAGCAACAACAGTGCTGCTGCACCCTGCAGCTCCACTTCGCATTCCTAGTGAAGCCACTCGGTTATTCCATAACAGTATAACAGATTTGGAGAAGGGCGCACCACTGGTCGATCGTTCCAAACTGCGTGGCCATCAGAACTACCAGATTTGAACTCGTGTGATTTCTGGCTGTGGGGTTACCTGAAGGACTTGGGTTATCAACGGGACACCAACATACGTCCGAGGCTGAAGATGAACATTGCGAGTGTGGTAGCCAACACGCCACCTGAGATGTTTCGGGCAGTAGCAGAACAGTGTCTAGAGCGGTTCTAGATACTGATGGTCGTCACATTGAGCAACGTTACTAGCCTGGAATGTAAACATGGTGCGCAATTGACAATTGTTACCTTCTTATGTGGAAATTAAGATGTGTTTCTTTCGATGGTTTATTCGTTATTTCTAACTATTGAATGGTCAAATGGCGTAGCGCTGGTGTACCCCAGTTCGGTGGACAATTTCGCCTGATGACAACACAGTGAGCGCAATGTCTGTGTTTGAACTGACGCTTCGAGACACTGTGCCGTTAACGAATGGAGACACAGCATTTTCCCTTGGGCTGCACTGAGAATGTAGCTTTCCTTTCATCTCTGTTAAACAGGTATCAGTGACAGATCAATTTCATGAGGTCAAAAGCGTATTGAGAAAGAGGTTTCTCAAAAAAGAGAAAACACAAATATGCAAGTAAAGAGGATGGAGCAAAAATTACTTGAGCGAGTCACTGACTGTGACAGGTTCGTAGTTATCGTAGTTATAGTAGCAGTTATTATTAAATAACGTTTATATTTATGGTACGTGCAGTTCAGGACTCATATTCCGACGTGCCAAAGCAGTTCCATGTAACTTTCAAGAATTCTCGAAGAAAACGACTTTGAAATTTTCCCATGTTCTGTAACGCTTTAGATAAAAGTTCTTTTCTTCATGGGCTGCCTGTCCCTGTGACATAATGCTCGAATCCCGTGTGACTGGCCCCAGTTCGATTCCAAACTGTGGTAAACTTTTAAAGAAAGGTGCATGTTCTACTGTTGTAGAACATAAAACATATACAGATGAAACAAGAATAATTTTTAACGTTTTTTTTCTAATTTCAACACTCTTTATCAACAATCTTTTACAAAATATCAGTATTTTAGACTTTACATTTGTAATGAAAACGATATTTTTTGTGCTATATGTATTTAGAAATAAGAAGACGTGTATTTTTCAACAAAAAGAGCGATTAGATATCTGTTAATAAGCATATATTTGATGAATTTGGTATTTAAGGGACGCAGGTATTCGAACTGAACGAAATAAATAACAATGAAAAAAATAGTGATTCGAACCAGCAACATAGCAGTTACCAGTTTCGAGCGCAACCGACTTTTTCCCCATCTTCCTGTATTTTTCACGGAAATGCTCATAAAACAAGCAACTTTGTTTAAAAATTTGCATCAGTTAGAAAAAGAAATCAGGCGCCTGAAATGGAAGCAATCATTGAGAGCCATACGGCCTGTCGAAAACTTGGCAAACTTCAAAGCCGATTTCCTCGAGAATTATTGAGAGTTGCATCTAACTGCTATAGGGGACTGACCTATGAGTTCTGAATTTCATACACGATACATATAAACAACATGAAAAAACCGTTTGCCTTGTGGTCTCCTTGTTAAAAGCTACAGTCAGCTATGTGCCGTAACAACGGAAGCCTTTGTATGGTGTGCATTGCTATTGGTGGTACAACTGATAGGACTCTCTAATCTTTAAATATAGAGAGTAACAGTTGCCAGATAATTTAGGAGAATCTACTGAGATGCATTTTAAATTTCATTTTCTGTTTATGAGGATTCTCAATTTCTTGCTTGATGTTCATAGACAACATGGACTAGACTAAATGTACATTATTTTTAAATCACACATTGTGGTTGCGAAATCAGAATTAAAATGAAATTTGTAATAAAGCTTATTCCATTCCACGATGGGCTGTAATTGCAGCAACCGGTTTCGACAAATAAATAACAGACAGTCCCGGTTGCAAAGTTATTTTTGTTACAAATAATGCGTTCGGCCTGGTTAAGACTTCTTCAGATTTACTAAAAGAAAAGGGAAAGAAAGGATGTAATTACACAAAATTACTAGTTAATGGGCATTGTTCTAAGCTGCGCACATGTTTGAAAAAATTAAAAAGCAACCATGCCCCTTAACTTGTAATTTTATATAATTACAGCCTTGCTTTTCCTTTTCCTTTAGAAAGTCTGAGGAAGCCCAAATCAGGCGAAATGCTTTATTTGTAATAACAACTTCGCAACCCAGACTGTCTCTTTATATAACGAAATTTATAAGTGTTCTTATCGAAAACCATCATTCAAGAGTAACTGCACTGGGAAATTTCAAAGAGTGATCTGCAAGATAGGCGGTTATGTACCTTAAGCAGTAGTATTAGTCTACATTTTCACTGAAATGAGTATATTCTTTACATTTTATGCATTATACTGAAAATAATCCCGCAAGGTAATAGGGACGCAAAGGGCGCAAAATAAGAAAATAATCTGTTCTTCATGTCAATAACTGTTAAATAAAACTAAGAGTTCCTTTTTGACGCTTCGATAGGTGATATTTTCGAATAACGTCTTTTCTTGCACGTACATTTAGTTTTATACGTAGGGATGTCCAATTATTTAAATCTCTTTCGTAACGTTAAACATATTGATGACATGTTTCCAACCAGATGAATAGCAGCAAGGCGCTTATAAAGTATTGACCTTCCTCTTTCCATTTTCTAATTTTATCTCAAAATACGATGGGGGCGAAAGCTACTAGGACATCGGAAGCATCAATGCAGATATCATTCACAGACTCTGGTAAATGAGTTTGAAATAGAGAAAAAAGAAAGATATTTGCAATAGTATCAATGAAAAGTGTAATACTGTAAATACATTCACTTTGTCTCTATTTTAAACCCCTTTGTCAGCTTAGGTGGTACAGCGGGGGTGAAGGAAGGGGATGTGTTACTTCCAGACAGAAAACCTAGTTGCCAAGGGTCAGATCCATCGTTTACCCCAGAATTTTTTCCTGTAACTTCTGTCACCTCTTTCAATGTTTCTTAATGAGAAAAATGCGGAGATGCACCGCCTTTCGGGATGTTCGAATGTTTAAATATGTGTGAATTCCTAAGGGACCAAACTGCTGAGGTCACTGGTCCCTAGACTTACAAACTGCTCAAACTGATTTATGCTGAGAACAACACACACACTCATGCCCGTGGGAGGACTCTAATCTCCGGCGGGAGAGGCCGCGCAGACCGTGACATGGCGCCTCAAACCACACGGCCACTCCGCGCAGCGCCTTTCGGGATCCCCGTTAAACTGTATGTCCCCATACAACTGGTTGGGTGAGCCAATTCGGACGCCGGAGGAAGTAACGGCGTACCACCTTCAACAGGGCTGTGCCTGGAAAAGCACTGCGGTGTTCACACTAACATTGGGATTATGACAGCTGTAATATATATATATCACAGGTTGTAAATTACTGAGAGGAGAACTTCTAAAAAATAAGATCAATATGCTGTCTAATTTACATTTCAAAGTCGAGGATATGTCACGGATATAACTTTGGTTCTGCTTAAAATGCCTCCTAAAATGAACCTGCAAAGTAATAAGCATCCACCTGCGCAACGGTTCAGCAAGTGCTGTCTTACTTCGAACTTCTTTTCAACTCAAGCTTACCGCGTTTGTGCTCAACTTTTCCTTGTATGAGTCAGTTCGCGAACTGACCCGGCAGATCGTTCCAATGAAAAAATATCCATTTCACTAATACTATTGTCTACTAACCAATAGTTCAGGTGCACATGACGACGTCGCAAGCAGACAATGAACACACAGAGAACATATATGACGCCGGCCGAAGTGGCCGTGCGGTTAAAGGCGCTGCAGTCTGGAACCGCAAGGCCGCTACGGTCGCAGGTTCGAATCCTGCCTCGGGCATGGATGTTTGTGTTGTCCTTAGGTTAGTTAGGTTTAACTAGTTCTAAGTTCTAGGGGACTAATGACCTCAGCAGTTGAGTCCCATAGTGCTCAGAGCCATTTGAACCATTAGCCAACATATATGACGATACTGAAAGAGTAATTCAATACGTAAAGGGAGATGAAAATCTAAACGTCTTGGGGGATTAGTATGGGGCTGTAGGGGAAGGGATAGAAGAAAGGATTACCGGACAATATGGGCTATCAAGCAGGAATGAGAGAGGACAAGAACTGATAGAGTTCTGCAATAAATTTCAGATGGTAATAGCAAGTACTCTGTTCAAGAATCACAAGAGGAGAAGGGCGGGAGACACATGAAAATTTCAGTCAGATTACGCCATAGTCAGGCAGAGATTCCGCAATCAGACATTCGGTCGTAAGGCGTACCCAGGTGCAGATATAGACTCACATCACAATGTAGTAGTGACGAACAGTAGACTGAAGTTTAGGAGACCTGCCAACAATAGTCAATGCGCAAAGAAGAGGGATACGGAAGTGCTTAGGCATGACGAGATACGCTTGAAGATCTCTGAGGCTATAGATCCTGCGATAATGAATAGCTCAGTAGGCAGTTCGGTTGAAGAGGAGTGGACATATCTAAAAAGGGCAGTCACAGAAGTTGGAGAAAAAACATAGGTAACAGGAAGATAACTGTAAGCAAACCATGGATAACTGAAGAAATACTTCTGTTGATCGGCGAAAGAAGGAAGTAGAAAAATGTGGGGGGAGATTCGGAAATATACACTCCTGGAAATTGAAATAAGAACACCGTGAATTCATTGTCCCAGGAAGGGGAAACTTTATTGACACATTCCTGGGGTCAGATACATCACATGATCACACTGACAGAACCACAGGCACATAGACACAGGCAACAGAGCATGCACAATGTCGGCACTAGTACAGTGTATATCCACCTTTCGCAGCAATGCAGGCTGCTATTCTCCCATGGAGACGATCGTAGAGATGCTGGATGTAGTCCTGTGGAACGGCTTGCCATGCCATTTCCACCTGGCGCCTCAGTTGGACCAGCGTTCGTGCTGGACGTGCAGACCGCGTGAGACGACGCTTCATCCAGTCCCAAACATGCTCAATGGGGGACAGATCCGGAGATCTTGCTGGCCAGGGTAGTTGACTTACACCTTCTAGAGCACGTTGGGTGGCACGGGATACATGCGGACGTGCATTGTCCTGTTGGAACAGCAAGTTCCCTTGCCGGTCTAGGAATGGTAGAACGATGGGTTCGATGACGGTTTGGATGTACCGTGCACTATTCAGTGTCCCCTCGACGATCACCAGTGGTGTACGGCCAGTGTAGGAGATCGCTCCCCACACCATGATGCCGGGTGTTGGCCCTGTGTGCCTCGGTCGTATGCAGTCCTGATTGTGGCGCTCACCTGCACGGCGCCAAACACGCATACGACCATCATTGGCACCAAGGCAGAAGCGACTCTCATCGCTGAAGACGACACGTCTCCATTCGTCCCTCCATTCACGCCTGTCGCGACACCACTGGAGGCGGGCTGCACGATGTTGGGGCGTGAGCGGAAGACGGCCTAACGGTGTGCGGAACCGTAGCCCAGCTTCATGGAGACGGTTGCGAATGGTCCTCGCCGATACCCCAGGAGCAACAGTGTCCCTAATTTGCTGGGAAGTGGCGGTGCGGTCCCCTACGGCACTGCGTAGGATCCTACGGTCTTGGCGTGCATCCGTGCGTCGCTGCGGTCCGGTCCCAGGTCGACGGGCACGTGCACCTTCCGCCGACCACTGGCGACAACATCGATGTACTGTGGAGACCTCACGCCCCACGTGTTGAGCAATTCGGCGGTACGTCCACCCGGCCTCCCGCATGCCCACTATACGCCCTCGCTCAAAGTCCGTCAACTGCACATACGGTTCACGTCCACGCTGTCGCGGCATGCTACCAGTGTTAAAGACTGCGATGGAGCTCCGTATGCCACGGCAAACTGGCTGACACTGACGGCGGCGGTGCACAAATGCTGCGCAGCTAGCGCCATTCGACGGCCAACACCGCGGTTCCTGGTGTGTCCGCTGTGCCGTGCGTGTGATCATTGCTTGTACAGCCCTCTCGCAGTGTCCGGAGCAAGTATGGTGGGTCTGACACACCGGTGTCAATGTGTTCTTTTTTCCATTTCCAGGAGTGTAGAAATAAAAGACCCTATGAATGAAATAAATAAGACGTGCAGGGAAGCTAACGCGAAATGGCTGCAAAAAATGTGAATAAATCGAAAAAGAAATTATTGTCGCAAGGAATGACTCAGCATATAGAAAAGTCAAAACAACCTTCGATGAAATTAAAAGCAAAGGTGGCAACATTAAGAGTGCAATGCCAGTAGAAAAATGTTAAAGGAGATTCGGAAATATAGAAATAAAAGTCTCTTAGGAATGAAATAAACAAGACGTGCAGGGAAGCAAAGGCGAAATGGTTGCATAAAAAATGTGAATAAATCGAAAAAGAAATGATTGTCGCTAGGAATGACTCAGCATATAGAAAAGTCAAAACAACCTTCGGTAAAATTAAAAGCAAGGGTGGCAACATTAAGAGTGCAATGGGAATTCCGTTGTTAAACACAGAGGAGAGAGCGGATAGGTGGAAAGAGAATCTGAAGGACTCTATGGGGACGACATCTTGTCTGATGACGTAATACCAGAAGTAACACTAGTCGATATAGAAGAGATGGCGGATCCAGTATTGGAAACAGAATTTAAAAGAACTTTTGACGACTCAAGCTGAAATAAGTGAAAGGGGATTGATAACATTGGATCGGAATTTCTAAAATTATAAAATAGTAAGAGCTGGAAAGTTCGGGAATTATCGCAAAATCAACTTAACAGCTCATGCTTCCAAGTTGCTGATAAGAATAATATACATAAGAATGAAAAAAAAACTAAGAATCAGTTAGATGACGATCGGTTCGGCTTTAAGAAAGGTAAAGGCACCAGAGAAGCAGTTCTCACGTTGTGGTTGGTGATGGAAGCAAGACCGAAGAAAAATCAAGACACGTTCACGGGATTTGTCGACCTGGAAAAAGCGTTCGACAATATATAATAGTACAAGATGTTCGAAATTCTGAGAAAAATAGGGTGCAGCTATAGGGAAAAACTGGTAATATACTTGTACAAGATGTACAGGAACCAAGAGGGAACAATAATAGTGGAAGATCAAGAACGGAGTGCACGTTTTAAAAAGTGTGTAAGGCAGGGACGGAGTCTTTCACCGCTACTGTTCAATCTGTATATCGGAGAAGCATTGAGAAAAACAAAATAATGAGTCAAGAGTAGGGTGAAAGGGTATCAGTGACAAAATTCGCTGATGACATTACTGTCCTCAGTCAAAGTGAAGATTACAGGATATGTTGGAAGTCAAAGTGAAAATTACAGGATATGATGGATGGAATGAATAGTCTAACGAGTACAGAATATGGATTGAGAGTAAATCGAAGAAAAACGAAAATAGTGAGAACTAGAAGAAACTAGAACAACGCGAAACTTATCATCAGAATTGGGGATCACGAATGCCTAGGCAGCAAAGTAAGATATATCGGACGGAGCAAGAAAGACATAAAATGCAGACTATCACTGGCCAAAAGGGCATTCCTTGCCACGAGAAGTCTATCAAATATAGGTCTTAACTTGAAGAAGAAATTTCTGAGAATATACGTTTGGAGAACAGCATTGTATGATAGTGAGACATGGAGTATGGGAAAGCGGGAATAAAAGAGATTCGAGGCCTTTGGGAATGTTGAAAATTATGTGGACTGATAAGGTAAAGAATGACAAGGTTCTCTACAGTAAGGGCGAGGAAAGGGACATATGGAAAACATTGGCAAGAAGAATGTGTATCAACAATGTGACGGTCTAGCGATGAGTAACTGTTTATCATGTCTCCTGGTGGACATTTATATAAACGCACTGGAAACGAAGGTTTTCAGAGAGAATCAAGAATGTGGAACAGTGTTGGCTTTTATAGACGGTACGTTGCTGATAGATTCATGATCGTAATCGGTTCAAGAGAAACACTGGATAACTTGAAGACGGTATTTAATTCGAATCCTAAAAATGTCGCATTCAAGCTGGAGCATGAGGCAGAAATGAAAATTAATTTTCCAAACCTTATGGTGCCCAGAAAAGAGAATTGTTTAGAGTTTGCAGTTCACAGGAAACCGACTCACACCGACACGATTGTCCATAACAACTCTTAACAATCCTAGATGTCGTAAGATGGCCATCCTTTAATACAGTGGTGGCACGCGTATGCAAACTGCCGTTGGATGGGATGGAGATAGGCACCGAACTCAAGATGCTCGAGCAGATAGCTGTTGCCAACGGTTACAGATCTGAAGTTGTAAACAATCTGTACCGTAAGCATAAATTCCAAAAGTGATGCAAAATTGTGTACAGTACAACGCACCTATTAAGAAATAAAGACATACGCTAGATAAACCAGCCGAGGGCAAAACATACACCAAATTCTAGAACGCAGGTGTCTACAAATTACGATGTGGTACCTATGATAAATACTACGTAGGACAGACCTACAGCAGTTTCGAGATAAAATGTAGAGAGCAGATCAGGCCGTCGAACAGAACGGGTTACGTACAGCATCTAAGAACGGAGGGGCATGTTCCAGATACCATAGAGAATACGCAGAGCAAAAAAATGGAAGCGGAATTATATGTCCTTGAACAGTTGTAAATACAAGTTGTATCAAGAACAATCATCCGATTTGGCACGTCTATATTTCTGAAACTAATAAACATATACAATGAATTTTTTTTCTGATGAACGTGAATCTCAAAAAGTTTTTTTTCATACCCTTCCATAGATGTTCAGCATGGTCCCCTTGACACGCGTGGCATGTGTCAATGCGGCATTCAAATTGTCACCACACTGCAGCGAGCATGTCTTCAGTTACGCCTTCTACAGCTGCTGTTATGCGTTGTCTCAGTTCATTCATTGTTATTGGTAATGGAGGTACATAAACAGAGTCTTTCATAAACCGCCACAAGAAATAATCACATACAGTCAGATCCGGTGACCTTGGAGGCCAGTAATGTAAGGCTGGATCATGTGGTCCAGTGCGACCGATCCGTCGTTCAGTAATCCTTGATTTAAAAATACCCACACTTCCAGAGGCCAGTGTGGCGGTGGCCCACCCTGTTGGTAAATGAAGTCGTTCGAATGAGCCTCCAGTAGTGGGAAAAGAATGTTCTCAAGCAAATAGAGGTAAGTGCTTCGTGTAACAGTGTTTTCGGCAAAGAAAAATGGACCGCACACCTTTTCCCGTGAAACTACACAAAACACATTAAATTCAGGAGAGTCCTTTTCATGTCGTTCAATTTCATGTTGTTTTTCTGTAGCCCATATTCTAATATTATGACGGTTGAAATTTCCATTTAAATGTAATGTTGCCTCGTCACTAAACACTAAGCGTGGAAGAAAATGGCCATCCTCCATCTTGCCAAGAACGAAATTACAGAATTCTACACGTTGTTGTTTGACACCTTCATGAAGAGCTTGTACTAGCTGCATTATGTATGGTATATTGTGTAAACATCGACGTAACAAACGCAGACAGACATCGGGGGCATGTTGATCTGTCGAGCTGCACAGTGAACGTATTTCTCTATGGCGGATGCGTTCGACGCCTGTGTCAGACACTCGGGGACGGCCCAGCAATTTGCCTTTACATAAACGACCTGTTTCTCGGAATTGTTATTTTTCTGTTCTGTAGGAGGACTCACATCATACCCGGTCACGATGAACAGTTTTTACTGACCCGCACCGAACAAAACGTAGAACATCAAAACGCCTTCTGTTGTCAAATGGTTCAAATGGCTCCGAGTGCTATGGGACTTACATCTGAAGTCATCAGTCCCCTAGAACTTAGAACTAGTTAAACCTAACTAACCTAAGGACATCACACACATCCATGCCCGAGGCAGGATTCGAACCTGCGACCGTAGCAGTTGTGCGGTTCCGGACTGACGCGCCTAGAACCGCTCGGTCACCACGGCCGGCTTCTGTTCTCCCGACACCATTTTTACACTGCTGATACCTAGCGAGAACCATGTAAACCTCGAGAGTTTGCTCTTTCGAACAGTACATTGTTCAGGCACGTATCTCAAATAACACAATAGTTAAGATTTTTTAAAATCGAATAAATCTTTTTGATACACCCTGCATACTCTAGAGTCCTAAGGTGAAAGAGCCTCACAATCTGTTAAATGAACAGTGAGAATTTCAGTAGAATAGATTTGTAAAATTTTTCAAAAATGTGGTATAATGTATCAAGTGTATGGTTCGGACACTGTACTAGGTGAAGGTACTACCACGTCAAATGTTATGGTTACAGCCCACCGGTATGCACACTGCAATGCATTAGTACCGTTAGAAGTGGTACAGGGTTTGCGCCCAGTCCATGCACGTGACTGTGGATTAGAGTAAAGATGAGCAGTACGTAGATAATGAGCAGTTTCAGATGTTTTATATGTATGTAACGTTACTATTGTACCTTTAGGAATTGGTGTTGAAGCTCCGACAGCAATGCTGTATGATACAGTAGTGAATATGGCCATAGCAAACTGCGAGGCAGTCGGTACTGGAGAGTATGAATTTTTCCTTTTGGTTGGAACAGATAAATATGGTGGTTTGTGTAGGCGCCACATTCGTGTGGTACGGGGCTCATGCAGATATAATCCATGCCTTGGCGCTTCACTAGAACTTCAGCTGTCAGCATGGCCGTACTTATATGTACCACAGTCTACATTGCATATATTCTTTCGTGGCTGGATTACATATGACTTGTGACGTAGTTTTGGTTGCTAAAGGCATGTAATATTTCCATAAATAGTCACTTAGAACTAAAAATGTATTTGCATTTGTGTGTAAGCAACAAATGATTTTAATACTGCTCCTACATAGTAGCTAGCACCAGGTATATAACGAGGTTGTGGGCTTGAGTTCAAAACCTATGATGGGCGTTAGGGCACAGGACGGCCATACAATAGACTGTATCACACTAGGAATCACTAGGGCAATGCATTTCAGGGTGTTATAATATCTGGCGCCATCTCACAAGTACTATCCATAGAAATTAGCATATAATACCTGGTTCTCTATTGACATTTAGGATGGTGTCACGGATCACATTGTTAGCATAATTAGATGAATGACGAACACTAACTTCGCTTAACGAAGGTTTGTTCAGCACTTGCACATACAAGAGCACGGAGCGAACTGCCTCCGGCCAGAACACATACTGTATATATACAGCTACAGAACATTCCAGTACAATGGTCCTAGAATTTGTGGATACTTCTAGAGTGTACTCGAACCGAAATTATACAACCCAAGCGAGTTTTGAACTCACGGACTCTCCATGCCACATTTTAGTATCATAACCACTACACCACGGTGCTACTTAGCTTCTGCTGCGACTTTGCTCCCTTCTTAAGAGAACAGCGTCTCGGTGTTACGTCCTAGTCCGTGAACGAGCCATCGGTCCTGCATACTCCAACTCCCAATAACGGATGCTCGCCCTGACAGTGATCTTAGAACTTCTTTTGCCACTACGCTCTTGGTCACCTTCCCGCTTGTTGCCTGTTGCTGGAGCTTCGAATTTACCCTGGATCGCAGGATCCTTACAGGGCTTAATTCGAAGGACGTGGACCGTATCTCTGATCTTTCGTCGTCTTGTGTCGGGGTCGAAATCTTCAACTTCATAAGTAACATCAGACAACTATCTTACACCCTCATAAGGTCCAAAGTAGCGCCTGAGGAGCTTCTCAGAGAGACCATCCTTCCGAACAAGAGTGAAGATCCAGACGAGGTCACCGGGCTGGTAGACAACAGGGCGGTGGCTCGCGTCATACCTTCGGCGATCGTTTTCTGGAGCCTGCAGCGTGCTGAGTCGAGCTAACTGCCGAGCATCCTCAGCTCAGGTTGACACCTGGCCGATGTAGTCGTCGTCCACGTCATCAGGGTGTAACAGGAACACAGTATCCATCGTCGTAGTCGCCTCACGCCCATGCACCGTTAAAAATGGAGTAAATCCTGTGGTGTCTTTCTTGGTGGTGCTGTAGGCAAACGTCACGAAAGGCAGCATCTCATCCCAGTTGCTCTGCTCAACATTGACGAACATTGATAGCATGTCGGAGAGCAGCGCGCTTCGTTACAGGATCATTTAGTAATCGCGAAAGCGTTACGGAGATGATAGATAAACTCCAGTGGAAGACTCTGCAGGAGAGGCGCTCAGTAGCTCGGTACGGGCTTTTGTCAAAGTTTCGAGAACATACCTTCACCGAAGAGTCAAGCAGTATATTGCTCCCTCCTACGTATATCTCGCGAAGAGACCATAAGGATAAAATCAGAGAGATTAGAGCCCACACAGAGGCATACCGACAATCCTTCTTTCCACGAACAATACGAGACTGGAATAGAAGGGAGAACCGATAGAGGTACTCAAGGTACCCTCCGCCACACACCGTCAGGTGGCTTGCGGAGTATGGATGTAGATGTAGATGTAGAAGGCGTTCAGTAAGCCCGATAGCCAGTCGTCATGTGATGAATAATGTTGCACAGACGGTTTATCTCTGTCACAAGATTCGATTGAAAAACTTTCCCTCTGTGTCATTTCTCTGGCGCGTTGCGTATCCGGCACTATCGATAGCGACTTGTATTTCTGTTTCCGTCTGGTCCGGACTGCACAGGCGCTGAAGCGGCTGCTGCCCTCTGGAGCGTTTTTCGCGGGGGGCCGCGCGCGCTCGGCTCGGCAATTGGATTCGCACCGAGCTGATCGTATTTCTCCTTCCGCCCCGGCACGAAGGTGTGTGGTCTCTTTGTTGGCGGGCCTCGCTGATTTGGGCATTGGGCAGTGTGGCGTGTTGATGATGTGGTGTAGTGGACAACTGATGGATTCCCGCACGAGATCGCTCGAGGTTCTCAGCCTCTGAAAAGGGTGCCACGATATCGCTTGGGTTTCCGCACCCGGGAGTTGTAAGGACTGCAGGGCAGGTTTTCTGTGTGTTTGCTCTGTCCGGTCTGCGTGGCGGGGTTCGTTTCACCTTACTTCACCTTACTTCAGCTGTTGTTCATATTTTCTGCGTGATTCCGTTTTAGCCAGAGTCTGGGTGTCGAGTTTTCTGCCGGCCGCGGTTCTAGGCGCTCAGTCCGGAGTCGCGCGACTGCTACGGTCGCAGGTTCGAATCCTGCCTCGGGCATGGATGTGTGTGATGTCGTTAGGTTAGTTAGGTTTAAGTAGTTCTAAGTTCTAGGGGACTGATGACCATAGATGTTAAGTCCCATAGTGCTCAGAGCCTCGAGTTTTCTGCTGGTGTGTACCCGGTCGTCGCCCCTGTTTTCCCGCCCGGGGGGCAGCCGTATCTGTTGGTGGGAATTATTTAGCAGTGTGTGTTTTGCGTGGACCTGGTGTGCTCACGCGCCTTGATTCTGAGTTGAAATTGCTGTGGTCAGGCTGGCTCGGTTGCTGGAGTGTGTGTTATTGCTTTTCTGGCTTGCTGGGGACTGCGAGCGCGCCTGTTCCGTTTGTGATGTGGCAACAGTCTGATATTTTTATGTGTGCTTGTTAAGTTGCTAGCAATTGCTTTTAGCCTTGTGCTTACTTATTTTATTTAAATTTATGGCCATTGTCATTTGTCTGTTCTTTTACCTTTATTTATTTGTCGTGTCAATTAAGCCTAAGACGATGTCCAAGGTGCTAGCAATTGATTTTAGCCTCGTGTGCACTTAATCCTATTTAAATTCTTGGGCATTGGCATTTGCTTGTTCTTTTACTCTTATTTATTTGTTGTGCCCAGTCAGACCTTGGTATCTGTCAACCTTATTTTGGCTACTAGCGTTCAGGTGCAATATTGTCCGGTCTATTAATTGAGAGTTTTTTTATACTATATTTTTGGTAGTAGGTTTGGCAAGTGCACTTGCGTATGGTATTTATTGTGTTTACCCCTCCCCCCCCCTTCTTACACCTTCGTGTAAACTGATTTTGGCAAGATTGCTAGGTGGCCTGTGTTATTACCTATGTAAGTTTGCCCGCTGCTGTAGTCATAACGTGTTTTGACCAGCAAGCGGCCCATGTTAGCGAAAGTTTGAATGTGTTTTGCGCTGTTGATGTTGGGCCTTGCCGTACATATATTTAGTCATGTATGTGTTGTTGTGTTAAGGATTTTAGGGCATTTTTAACTGAGATACCTGTTGAAAATTTTATCACTCTTTTAAAGAAGGTATAGGAAGGAGTAACTTCAACTGAAAATTTAATTGTAAATTATACATTTGTGCTTCACATTTAAAAATTTGACTGTATTAGGTGAAAGTATGTAGTTTAATGCACAACGATTATTTGTT
The DNA here is from genome assembly GCF_021461385.2 of Schistocerca piceifrons. Classification (NCBI taxonomy): domain Eukaryota; kingdom Metazoa; phylum Arthropoda; class Insecta; order Orthoptera; family Acrididae; genus Schistocerca; species Schistocerca piceifrons. Next base: position 542,925,253 of record NC_060143.1, on the reverse strand, counting down.
ATGTATCAAATTGTAAACAGTTTTGAAGTTTCTCTGTTTACCTGTGGTATATAACATGTTTACTACCTCATATTGTAAGCAGCTTGATTTGTTTGTGTCTCTGTAATTTGTAAGCCACAGTGTAATATATTACAATTAATTGACTGTTTTGGGGAAATAAACCTTGAATTGTATGTCCCCTTTTCATTAACCGAATCCCATCCAAATCGTCCGCTCACCCTCGATCCGAAATTAACGACCTTGGGGCACCGTGTTTTAATACAATGTCTTCCACGATGAATTTGGCTACCTCGGATGCTTCTGCTGTTTTCACGGCTTTTGTAATGGCATAGCGTGTCAGATAATCAGTGCAAACAATAATCCATATATTCCCACAAGCAGACGTTAGAAATCGCCGGAGGAGGTCAATCTCTACACGCTGGAAAGGTGTTTCGGCTGGTGGAATTGGTATGAGTCGGCCAGGTGGTTTCTGAGGAACTGCCTTTCTCCTCTGGCACACTCGACAGTGCGACACATAGTGACAGACACTCCTAAATAAACCTGGCAAGAAAAATCTCTTTCGGATTCTATCGCATGTCTTAGTAAATCCTAGATGTCCGACTTCAGGTGTGTCATGGAATTTCTGTAGAACATCTAAGCGCATGTGTTTAGGAATCACTGGTAGCCACCTCTTTCCAAAAGGATCAAAGTTTTTCTTGCAAAATAATCCGTTAACTACGTTAAATTGTCATTTCACATCCTCTGACCGATTTAAGGCAAGCGTAACTTCAGATATCTTGGCGTCCTTCTTCTGCTCAGCAGAGAGATCCTGGATTGTAGCGAGACAGCCATTATCTTCATCAAAGTCTTGATCGTCTTGAACTGGGTTTCTTCAGAGACAGTCGGCATCTTGATGTTTTCTTCCTATTTTGTACACTATGGTAATGTCATACTTTTGAAGACGTAGTGCCTCCTGGCGCGTCGTCCTGTTGTATCCTTAAGACCTGTCAACCAACAAAGTGAATGATGGTCCTTAACAACTGTGAATTGCCTCCATAGTGATACTGTCGAAATTTGCGCATGGCCCAGATCACAGCAAGACATTCTCTTTCTGTAGTTGAGAAGTTTCTCTCGGCTTTTGTAAGTGTCCTAGAAGCATAGGCTATAACCTTCTCTTTTCCATCTGAAATTTGCACCAGAACAGCACCGATCCCATACCCACTGGCATCTGTGTGTTGTTCTGTCGGTGCTCTCTCACCACGCAGACCAAGTACAGGGCCAGTAGTCAGAACTTTACGCAGCACATCGAAAGAATCTTGTTGAGCACCACCCCAGATAAATTTAGCATCAGCTTTTAACAACTCTTGGAGTGGCCTGGCTTTGATACTAAAGTCTCTGATAAAACGATGGTAATAAGAACATAGTCCGAGGAAGCGTCTCACATCCCTAATACTTTTAGGAATAGTAAATTCCGATATAGCTCTCACCTTTTGTGGGTCTGGCCGCACACCTTCGTTTGACACAATGTACCCAAGTATTTTGATTTCTTTTTCTCCAAAGAGACACTCTCTTGGATTAAGTTTCAGTCTGGCTTGTTGGAAACACTTAAGAACGGCCCTCAGTCTTTTTATGTGTTCATCAAATGTCTCTGAGAATACTATAATGTCATCTAAATTACAAAGACACATCGTCCACTGCAGGTGCCTTAGAAGACTATCCATCAGTCGTTCAAAAGTTGCTGGTGCATTACACAAACCAAACAGCATTACCTTGAACTCATACAGGCACTCATGGGCGATGAATGCAGTTTTTTTACGATCAGCCTCATCTATTCGATTTGCCAGTATCCCAAGTACAGTTGAGAAAAACTTAGCCCCCTTCAGAAAATCTAGCGTATCGCCAATTCGTGGAAGAGGGAAACGTCCTTTTTAGTTATCTTATTAAGCTTCCTGTAATCAATACAAAAGCCGGCCGCGGTGGCCGTGCGGTTCTAGACGCTCCAGTCCGTAGCCGCGCTGCTGCTACGGTCGCAGCTTCGAATCCTGCCTCGGGCATGGGTGTGTTTGATGTCCTTAGGTTAGTTAGGTTTAAGGAGTTCTAAGTTCTAGGGGACTGATGACCACAGCAGTTGAGTCCCATAGTGCTCAGGGCCATTTGAACCAATCAATACAAAAGAGCCAACTGCCATCTTTCTTCCTGACGGCGACCACTGGTGACGACCATGGGCCCTGCACAGGCTGAATGATGTCATTCTTCATCATTTTCTCTACCTCGTCGCGAATTATTCGACGTTGTCTTGCTGACACATGGTGTGCTCTCTGGCTTATTGGTTGATGGTCTCCAGTGCTAATCCGGTTGTTCACTGTCGATTTGTCTAATTTACTCTTCACCTGTGGATTGAAGCATTCAGAGAACTCTTGAAGAATGGCAAGTAGCTTCTTCTGTTGTCCCTTCGTGAGACCAGGTGACAGTAGAGTTAGAAGATCTTGTCTGGTAGTGGTAGCGCTAATTTCGCCCACAGACTCGTCATGGGAGGTTTCTATGATGCTCAGCTGTTCTTCAATTAACGGATCAGCGTTTGCTACGCGCATGTGTCTTTGAAGGATCTGCGGTTCTCGGCGGCAGTTAACTATCCACAATTCACTGAATCCGTTCTTAAACGAGGCGACAGAGGCTGGGATGACCAAGTTATTCTTCAGTGGTATGCTTCACTGACATTCCACAACAAGATCCATGGGTTGATGCATGGCCTAACAACCCTACCACAACAAAGATCAAAATTTAATTATGATTGTAGTGTTGCTCACGCTGCTAAATATTGCATTTTCGGGCAACAACAAAGTTATATTATGTGGCAGGTGTCATTAGAGGACAGTTAATAAAGTCATTTCTTGAAATAATGGATAAACTAGGCACTCATCTTTTCGTGTTTCCCACGCTGGTCTCGTTGTGAATTCATTGCTCAATCGTCGAAAATCTAGGTAGTGAAGATTCCAAACTCGAATGCAAAGAGGCCTAGGTGTTGTTCTGCGATATTCAAAAGTTTTACAGATGTGTTTCATAAACCATTCTTGAAGATTAAACTTTTGGAAGTTAGGACAATGGTGATGTAAAAAAAAGTAATCATCACTCCGAATTTAAGTTACACTTCTTTTTTATTACTTTTGTTGCATTATCACGTAACTCGTTCCAAAACATCACTTCACAATATAAAACATACTTGAAAATATCTTCCTCACTGTTAAAGTTCACATTTCACAAACTGACTACAATTTGCCTCTTTTTAACATGACGACCAAAGCTTGACTCTCTAATACCCGCTTACGCGCCCAAAAATCAGAGTTACAAGTACGTCAATGATCATAGTGACAAAAGAAAGAATACACATAAAATAATATCATTGCAATATATACATATCGATGTATCGAAGTACCTCTACAGTAATGAAATCAGATCTGAATGTTGTCACAGAAATATGTTAACTATTTTACAGAAATACAGTAGAATATTGCTGGTATCGAGAGGTTGAGGTGAGGTGCCGTAATGGTTACGTAATTCAAGTACCATTACAATGGCATGACACGTGACTGTTACCTTTCTAGCGCTGACTGCAGGAATGATCACTTCATCCAGCACACATAGTCTCCACACACTCGGATGCGCATCTTTCTGTCCACAGTATCTCATTCCGTCTAACATAATCTTCGAGCGACCACAATCTATAACTGCCTGAGAATCTTTCAGAAAGTCCCACCCGAGAATGACGTCATGACTACACTACGATGTATTCTAAGGGCTGTGTATGGCCACTTATACCCACATGAATGGTACATATTCCTGTAGGTTTTACATATTTCCAATTAGCCACCCTTAGCAGAGTTGTTTTGCTGTCGACGAATACGGTTTTCTGCAACTGGCGACGGTACTTCTTCGAAATGACTGAATATCATACTCCAGAGTCCACAAGAGCTTGGGCTGGTCGGTCATCCATGAGGACATCGTCGTAGTTTCCTATCATCTTTATTGTGGTCGACGGAGGAGGATTTTTCTCTTCGGCGGCCTCACCTCCAAGCAAGGTCGCACCCTTTAGTTTTCCAGTTGCGGTGGCTAGGTGATCGGCTGGAGCTTCTAAACGGCGATGGAGACCTTGGTCGGCGTGTTGGGGAGCGTCCCCTCCAGCGACTAGCTACGTCGTCCTGCACCCACATCTTCTTGTTCATCTTCGTCGTTCGGGAGTTGGCGTCGGCTAAGATCGGTCTGCTGCCATCTGGCGCGGGCGTCATCAAATACCCGCCCCTTTATCGACAATAGCGCACCACATGTCCCGGTCGTCCGCAGTGGAAACATACTGGTTGGTTCTCCTGGGTCCTCCAGAAGTCAGTCTTCCTCGGTACCCAAACGGGTTCCTCATGCGGCCTCATAGGGACGTAACTTCGCCTGGGTCTCGACTTTTTCACCGTTTTAAAGGAAAATGAAGGACGAGAGATTGGGCTCAATGTCTGTTCCACTTCCTCCCTTATGACCTCTTGAAGCGTCTCGGTTTTTTGCTCGCTGCGCAATCCAAGTGCCTTCTGAACTTCCTCTCTCACTATCTGACGAAGAACACTTGTGAAATCAGTTTCTTCCTACATCACAGACATCGATACGACGTTTGGAAGCCGTTCAAGCTTCTTGCGTGTAATTCTTTTTTAATGCATTGTCTCGATATACTGGCACCATTTTATGAAGTCGTTTGCTGTCGAAACCTCCTCCACGAGGAGGGCTTGATACATGGCCTCGGCAACACCCTTCATGAGATGTGCAACCTTATCTTCCTCCTCCAGTCTAGGATCCACAATTTTACACAGTTCCAAGACGTCTTGAAAGTAGGATGCTGTAGTTTCTCCTGGACGCTGTTCCCTGCCCTTTATCTTCAGCCTTGCACTTCTGTCGTTGCGTGTCGCCGAAATACTTGCGCAGTTCCGCCTGGAATACTTCCCAGCTTGTGAACTTCTCCTCGTTGTACTCATACCATTGCTTGGTAGTGCCCTCCAAGTAGAAAAATGCGTTAGCTAAACACAAGGTGTCATCCCATTTGTTAAATTTGGCTATACGCTCATATACCGTCAGCCACTTGTTTGGAACTTGACCATCGTCACCAGAGAACCCGGAAGGATGTCTCATGTGGTGGCACACCGTTGCTGTCATCGTAACGTCCTCTTCTTCTTCGTCTCCGGTAGATTGCGATCTGCTGGATACGGCTCGAACTTGGGTTTTTCGCCACGTAAACGGCGGCTCTGTCGTGGCCAGATGGGAGCCACTGTTTAGTCGATAATGTGCGCTACCACGAGTTCCAATATCCACCGCCTCCACCAGAATAATGTCGCGTAGAAGAAGGTGTAATCAGATGAATGACGAACACTACTTCACTTAACGAAGGTTTATTCAGCACACGCACATACAAGACCACGGAGCGAACGGCCTCCGGCCAGAACACATATACACTCCTGGAAATTGAAATAAGAACACCGTGAATTCATTGTCCCAGGAAGGGGAAACTTTATTGACACATTCCTGGGGTCAGATACATCACATGATCACACTGACAGAACCACAGGCACATAGACACAGGCAACAGAGCATGCACAATGTCGGCACTAGTACAGTGTATATCCACCTTTCGCAGCAATGCAGGCTGCTATTCTCCCATGGAGACGATCGTAGAGATGCTGGATGTAGTCCTGTGGAACGGCTTGCCATGCCATTTCCACCTGGCGCCTCAGTTGGACCAGCGTTCGTGCTGGACGTGCAGACCGCGTGAGACGACGCTTCATCCAGTCCCAAACATGCTCAATGGGGGACAGATCCGGAGATCTTGCTGGCCAGGGTAGTTGACTTACACCTTATAGAGCACGTTGGGTGGCACGGGATACATGCGGACGTGCATTGTCCTGTTGGAACAGCAAGTTCCCTTGCCGGTCTAGGAATGGTAGAACGATGGGTTCGATGACGGTTTGGATGTACCGTGCACTATTCAGTGACCCCTAGACGATCACCAGTGGTGTACGGCCAGTGTAGGAGATCGCTCCCTACACCATAATGCCGGGTGTTGGCCCTGTGTGCCTCGGTCGTATGCAGTCCTGATTGTGGCGCTCACCTGCACGGCGCCAAACACGCATACGACCATCATTGGCACCAAGGCAGAAGCGACTCTCATCGCTGAAGACGACACGTCTCCATTCGTCCCTCCATTCACGCCTGTCGCGACACCACTGGAGGCGGGCTGCACGATGTTGGGGCGTGAGCGGAAGACGGCCTAACGGTGTGCGAGACCGTAGCCCAGCTTCATGGAGACGGTTGCGAATGGTCCTCGCCGATACCCCAGGAGCAACAGTGTCCCTAATTTGCTGGGAAGTGGCGGTGCGGTCCCCTACGGCACTGCGTAGGATCCTACGGTCTTGGCGTGCATCCGTGCGTCGCTGCGGTCCGGTCCCAGGTCGACGGGCACGTGCACCTTCCGCCGACCACTGGCGACAACATCGATGTACTGTGGAGACCTCACGCCCCACGTGTTGAGCAATTCGGCTGTACGTCCACCCGGCCTCCCGCATGCCCACTATACGCCCTCGCTCAAAGTCCGTCAACTGCACATACGGTTCACGTCCACGCTGTCGCGGCATGCTACCAGTGTTAAAGACTGCGATGGAGTTCCGTATGCCACGGCAAACTGGCTGACACTGACGGCGGCGGTGCACAAATGCTGCGCAGCTAGTGCCATTCGACGGCCAACACCGCGGTTCCTGGTGTGTCCGCTGTGCCGTGCGTGTGATCATTGCTTGTACAGCCCTCTCGCAGTGTCCGGAGCAAGTATGGTGGGTCTGACACACCGGTGTCAATGTGTTCTTTTTTCCATTTCCAGGAGTGTAGTATATATACAGCTACAGAACATTCCAGTACAATGGTTCTTGACAATTGTGGATACTTCTAGGATGTACTCGAACCGAATATAGAAATTAAAATTGTACAGTCCAGGTAACACTACACCACGGTGCTACTCAGCTTCTTCTGCGAAAATACATATAATGAAATCAGTTAAAAAATGTTAATTAAGTCTACAAACATATTTTAGACTATTAAGCGTACATTGGTATTTCTTGCAGTGAGCAGAGACAACAGACAATTCCAAATTCCAACGTCTCAGTGCTCCATCTCGCTTCGAGATCTCTCTCTCTCTCCCTCTCTCTCTCTCTCTCTCTCTCTCTCTCCCTCTCTCTCTCTCTCTCGCTATCTATCTATCTATTCATTTCTATCTCTATCTCTGTCTCCCGCACTTCGCAGCCAAAGCTTCCAGCTTCCCAGACATGAACATTATTCAGCATAACTGGGATGCCTTGCAACGTGCTGTTCAGAAGAGAGCTCCACCTCCTCGTACTGTTACAGATTTATGGGCAGCCCTGCAGGGTTCATAGTGTCAGTCCCCTCCAGCAATACTTCATAAATTAGTATATTCCATGCCACGTCACGCTGAGCACTCTTGCGTGCTCGCGGAGGCCCTACACGATATTAGGCAGGTGCAGTAGTTCCTTTGGCTCTTCAGTGTATCTACACTAGCTGATCAAAAGTATCCGGACACCTATTAGTTGCATTACTGTGTGGTGTGTCCACCCGTCGCCTTTATGAGGGCTTGAACTCTGCTGTGGAGAATGATATATCTGAATGTCAGGGCAGGAATCGTTGCCAATTCTTCATCGAAAACCGAGTCCGGCTCGATAGCTGCGTGGTCAGCACGGCAGACTGCCATGCCAAGGGGCCTGGTTTCGATTTCCGGCTGGGTCGGAGATTTTCTCCGCTCCGGCACTGGGTGTTGTGTTGTCTTCGCCATCATCGTCTCATCCCCAGCGACACGCATTTCGCTGAAGTGGCGTCAACTAAAAATATTTACTCCAGGTGACTGGTCTACCCGACCGGAGGCAATAGCCACACGACATTTCCATTTCCATCGAGAGCCGAAATCAGAGAAGGTACGAACGTCCGACGCTGGGGTCTGCAGTGGATTCAACATTCTAATCCATCTCGAAGGTGTTCCATTGGATTCAGGTCGGTATTCTGGGCAGGGCAGACAATTTCAGGAATGTTATTGTCCAGAAAACATTGCCTCAACACATGTGCTGCTTTATGACAGTGTGGATTGTCATGCCACTGCAAGCTTTCAACATCTCCGACCTTTTGATCAATTTCATGCAGCATGCGATGCTATAAAATCTGTTGATTTCCTTCTGCATTTAGTCTTTGCTGTAGTGCGATAAGGGGAAGGCCGGCCGGGTGGCCGGGCGGTTCTAGACGGTACAGTCTGGAACCGCGCGACCGTTACGGTCGCAGGCTCGAATCCTGCCTCGGGCATGGATGTGTGTGATGTCGTTAGGTTACTTAGGTTTAAGTAGTTCTAAGTTCTAGGGGACTGATGACCTCAGAAGTTAAGTCCCATAGTGCTCAGAGCCATTTGAAGCATTTGATAAGGGCAACATACTCTGACCACGAAAACCACCCTCTTGCCACAATACCACGTCCTCCATATTTCACTGTTGGCATGGCAGATGATGGCTGCAAATGTTCTTCAGGAATTCGCCAAAACCAAACTGTTCCATCGGATTGCCACAGGATACAGCGGATTTCATCACTCCAAGTCACTCATTTACAGTCACCCACCCTCTCCACCACCTGAATCTTTGCTTAGCGTTGGCTGAAGCAATGAATGACCTATGAGGAGTTGCTTCACCTCTGTATGCCATCCTTTTCATCCCCGTACGCACAGTTGTTGTGCTGGCTCGACTCTTGCAACTGACGAGTTATTCTTTCCACTGATTCCGTGAACAATTTTTTACAAGCGTCTTACGCATTGCTCGACGGTCTGTGTCCGTCAGCACACAAGGACTGTCTGGTCTCGATTTAGCTGTGATTGTTCTTTCGCATTTCCACTTGAGAGTCAAATCATCAGCAGTGGACTAGGGTGGCTTTGGAAGGATTGAGGTGCGCCTGATACATTTTGTTACTCAGACCACTCCAGGTTCGAAATCACTGAGCCCTGGTGTCCGCACTGTTCTGCTGTTACTACCTTTATACTCACAACAGAAACCCCCTTCCCCACCCCCCACCCTTCCCCCCCCCCCAAGCCTTCTGCTATATTGGCAGAACAGCCCCTCATGTTATTTGAGATATGTGCTTGAGCAACGTACTGTTGGAAAGACCAAACTCTCGAGTTGTACGTGGTTCCTGCTAGGTAGCAGCAATATGCGCCCACTGCACTTCTAGTAAAAACGGCGTCGGGACAACAGAAAGCGTTTTGTGTTCCGCGTTTTGCGCAGTGCAGGTCAGTAATAACTGTTTGGCATGACTTTCGTGCTAGGGCCTCCTACAGCACCGGGCGTTACACGACGGCATGAACGATTCCAAGAAACAGGTTGTTTGTGTGAAGGCAAATCGCCGGGCCGTCCCCGAGTGTCTGACACGGACGTCGAACGCATCCGCCGTAGTTTCACAAGCAGTCCTCAGAAATCCGTTCGCCGTGCAGCTCGACAGATCAACATGCCCCCGATGTCCGTCTCGCGTGTATTGCGTCGACATTTACACGTGAAACCGTACAAAATTCAGCTGCTGCAAGCTCTTCGTGAAGGTGACAAACAACAACGTGTAGAATTCTATAATTTCGTTCTTGGCAAGATGGAGGATGACAATTTTCTTCCACGCTTAGTGTTTAGTGACGAGGTAACATTCCATTTAAATGGAAAGGTAAACCGCCATAATGTGAGAAAATGGGGTACAGAACAACAACATGAAGTTGAACAACATGAGAGGGACTCTCAAAAATTTAATGTGATTTGTGCAGTTTCGCGGGAAAAGGTGTGCGGTCCATTTTTGTTTGCCGAGAACAGTGTTTCAGGAAGCACATATCTCGATTTGCTTGAGAACTTTCTTTTCCCGCAGTTAGAGGATGATTGTTACGACTTCATTTACCAAGAGGTATAATACACAATTAAGAACAAAATAGACAGGGATGATTAATAGTGTTAGAAGGAATACGTTGCTTGTGTTAAGTGATGGGAAGCTCATATTCGAACTGCAAGTTAAAACTATCTTCAACCGATAGGCTGTGGAGGAGTTGGCCGTCCGTGCCTTACGGAATGCAGCTTTATAGCCGCCAACTGGTGACTGATGTCGCCGTATAAGTCAGCCCCCTCCCTCCCTCCCTCCCACTCCCCTCTCCCCCTTCCCCACAACCCCCTCCCAGGATCCAGCGCCGGGTGGCGCCTGGCGACTCCAGCCACGGCCAGCAGTGCTCGATGATCGCTACTGACGCACTTTGTGCTGCGTGAGGCGGTGCTTGCTGCGTGCTGTGTGCGGCGAGTGCGTGACCGGCGGGCGTCTCGGCGTGTAGCGGCTGCCGCCACGGCTGCCATCGATCGTCTCGAGGCGGGACCGTTTCTTCCCAGAGCTTCCAGCGCCTCAGCTCCACCTGCTTTTATACACGCACTCTGAAGAGCGAACTCGTCTTTACCAGAGACGAGGTGGTATCGTCGGGTCTGCCGTAGGGACGCGTGCTAGGGACGCTTTTTTTCTCTGTCAACACAAAATACCCTGCGGCAGAGTACAGATATACGAGGTGCGACAATAAAGTAATGAGACTGATTTTCTTTGCAAGATGTGGCAACCCTGCAGGCATGTGTAGGCACAATATCTTTGATCTTGGTCTATAAGCTGCTTCTAGTCCAAGTGGCACATCGATGCAACAGCTCAGTCGTGAGTTGTGCTGTAATAAGTGAACCCTAGGACGCCTAAGGGGTGGGGGGTGGGGGTGGGGGGGTTAGGTGAATCCACAATTTTTTTATGTCCCCTGCTTTTGGCCAAGTAACTTTCATACTACATATTCCCTTTGAGTTACTATTTGTTGGCTATATTATGAAACATTAGTGTCAATATATTCTATAGAAAATTCCTGCTTTGAAAGAAAAAATAAATAAACTTATTATGGGTCCAACAACCCGTCCCCCCCTTAGGCTTCCATGCTTTTCCCTTAGTAGTATTTCATATTTCTCATCTCTACAACAATGCAAGTTAGTTACTTGTTGGTTGGTATTCTTGATATTCACAACAATCGGTTTACTTTGAGAGGAAGTGATTGTTGATGTGAGTCAGCTGTTATTTATCTTGTAAACTTGCAGTGAGTTAGTGCAGTTCCCTACTGTTCACACCCAAACTTAGAAATGACTAAAAGAATACGTGACTCGTCTTTAGAAAGAGTTCTGAACGAAATTTTAGGTGAAGATTCTGACTCGGGGAGTGAAAGTGAATATGAGGACGGTGTTATGGAGTATGATTCAGATCGGGAAAGTGATGTGGATCTTAGAGAAAATGAAGACAGCACAGCTTCAGGCAGTGGCCATCAGGATGTTATTATGGCCAAGTTTCGAAGAAGGTACGTAACCACAAAGCCTAGAATTCCTCGGAGGTATGTTGCTAATATAGTAAGAGATCAGGCAGGAGTAACTTCAGCTGGTGTTTGCCATTCACCTGGAGAAGCCTTGAAGTTACTTCTTACGCCTGACATCATGGATGTTATAGTAAAACATTCAAATGAAGAGGCAGTTAGGCGAAATGTTACTTTGACTAATGAGAAACAATTGTATGCCTTTATAGGATTCCTGATACTTATGGGGGCTAATAAGGACAATTCTGTCAGTGTACACAATCTTTTGTCAGACTTAATGGGTCGGCCAGTTTACAAGGGTATTATGGCAAGAGAACGTTTCAAGGAACTTATTGCAATCATAAGGTTTGATCACAAAAGTACCCGCCAGCTAAGAAGGGAAGCAGAAAAGTTCACAGCAGTCCGTGATGTTTTCAACAAAGTGAATGATAAGTTTCCACTACTGTATAAAGCAGGGGTCCACCTCACCATTGATGAGATGCGCATCTTGTTTAGAGGGCTCTGGAACTAGTGAAATTGCAGGTAGAAGAAAGAAGTACCAATGCAAGAGGGTTATCTAACCAAATTGTTCAATCAATGGAGACTATTCTACAAAAGAAAATCGAAGAAGTGACAACAGAAGCACGTCAGCCTCCTGCAGGGAAAGGTCGGTGCAATATTTGTGTAAGAGAAGATAAAACAAAGAAGCAGAAGTACAACAATCTAAGTAAACCAAAACAATATTGTGGACAGTGTCATAAACATGTGTGTAACACACATTCAGAAAAAATTGTGAAGTGTGTTTCTTGCCTTGCAGTTGAGGACTCAGAGTAGTCTATTGTATATGAATACATCTGTATTTTGTATTGTAATATGTCAATTTTTTATTCACTCAATTCAATATTTATAACAATTAACAACATTTATAAAGCGATGCCTTAGTTAAAATACATAAACCATTTTGAAAGTTGTAATCTTTTGACAGTAAACTTATTTAATACCTGTGGATTCGCCGAACCCCCCCTTAGGCATCCAAGTTAGAAAAAAAGGCTTGGGCGTCTTAGGGTTAACACGTATTTGTGTCTCTCGTCACGGAAATGGAACCGCATAATATTGCGCAACGGTATGCCATTTCTTTTTGCGTTAAATTGGATGAAAACGCGACGACAACTTACAGTAAGCTTCAGAAGGCTTTTGGAGAGGAGGTTATGTCAAGAGCTCAAGTTTTCCATTGGCATAAAATGTTTAGTGAAGGCAGAACGAATGTTGAAGATGAAGACTGCAGTGGACGACCATGCATGCTTGTCTGCTTCTTTGATTCAAAGGGAATTGTTCATAAATAGTGGGTGTTAACCAATATAACTACAAAGAAATTTTAGAAAGACTTTGTAAAAGAGTTCGTTGTGTCTGTGCCAACACTGCTGATAATTGGATTCTGCTTAACGATAATGGGCCATTCCATACTGCTGTGTCAGTACAGCAATTTTTAACCTCCAAACAAATTTCAGTGCTACCACAGCCACCTTATTCACCAGATAACGCTCCATGCGCCTTTTTTTTTCTATTTCCAAGAGTCAAAATGGAGGTCAAGGGACACCATTTTCAAACAACACAAGATGTCCAAAAAGCTGTGACGAGGGTCTTGAAGTACATTACAGAAGATGGTGTCCGGAAATGTCACCAACAATGGCAGTAGCGCTGGAAAAAGTGTGTGCAATCAGAAGGGAACTACTTTGAAGGAGACAACACTAAACTTGACTAAAACAGTAAGCAACATTTATTTTCACATCAGTCTCATTACTTTATTGTCACATCTCGCAGACGTAGAAACGCTCTGACGAGTGGGGTCAGCAGCAGTCTGCGACTGTTTGATCATAACGCTCTAGTGTACGGGAAAAGCATCGTCGCTGAGTGACTGTAGCAAGACGCAGGAGGATTCTGACAGAATTTCTCTATTTGGTCTGATGAATGGCAGACTGTTCTAAATATTAAAAAATGTGAGTTAAGGAAGAGTAGTAGCAAAAACAATCCTGCAGTATTCGAAAATGGTATCAGTAGTGTGCTGCTTAACACAGTCACGTCAATTAAATATGGAGGTGTAACATTGCAGGGGGAGGTAAAATGGAAACAGCACGTGAGCCTGCTTGTATGGAAGGCGACTGATCGACTTCGGTTTGTTGGGAGAATTTTATCAGAGTGTAGCTCACTTGCACTGACGGAGAAAAAATCCGACATACCAAAAGGTAATTAATGTAGAGTAATGAAATTTTGGAAATACGTTTCACTAGGTCGATTAACATTGCAGGATCACAGCTTAATGTAAGCAGGAGATAAACCATTGCAATTGTCAAATGCTGATGCATTAATCACCGGTGTAACTGCCAGAATGTTGAATGCAAGCATGCAGACATGCATGCATTGCGCTGAACAGGTGCCGGATGTCAGTTTGTGGGATGAAGCTCCAAGCCTGTTGCATTTGGTTGATCAGTACAGGTACGCTTAAAGCTGTTTGTACGAGGGTCACTACAAAATAAATGCACAATATTTTTTTTTAATCCATGTGTGAAAGTTTTACAGTGTGTAGATACATCCTTTAGGAACAATATTTTCATTTCTGCACATAATTTCCATCCCTCTCAACTGCCTTACGCCATCTTGGAACCACCGCCTGTATACCTGCACGATAAAATTCTGGACCAACCTGTTGGAGCCACTGTTTGGCAGCGTGCACAAGGGAGTCATCATCTTCAAACCTTGTTCCACGAAGAGAGTCTTTCAGTTTCCCAAAGAGATGATAGTCACTTGGAGCTAGGTCAGGACTGTAAGGCGGGTGTTTCAGTGTTGTCCATCTGAGCAGTACGAGGCCTGTCGCTGCGAGGACAATCCTCAATATTGCCGTGCCCGCTTTCATCACATAACCTGCTTGCCCACCGACTAACTGCACTGCGATCGACAGCAGCTTCTCCATACACCTTTTTCAACCTCTTGTGGATGTTTCCCACGGTCTCTTTTTCACAGCACAGGAATTCTATGACAGCACGTTTCTTCTGACGAACGTCAAGTGTAGCAGCCATCTTGCAGGCATGCTGTGACGGCGCCACTCACGGGAACAGGTTGGTTCAAAAATGGTTCAAATGGTTCAAATGGCTCTGAGCACTATGGCACTTAACTTCTGAGGTCATCAGTCCCCTAGAACTTAGAACTACTTAAACCCAACTAACCTAAGGACATCACACACATCCATGCCCGAGGCAGGATTCGAACCTGTGACCGCAGTGGTCGCGCGGTTCCAGAATATAGCGCGTAGAACCACTCGGCCACTTCGGCCGGCGGGAATAGGTTTAACTAAGTTTGAAAACAGGCGGGAAGGATGTATCTACACACTGTAAAACGTTCACACATACAGAATGAAAACCGTATTTTTGCAAAAATAGTTTGAATTTCTCTGGGAGTGACCCTCGTAGATGATGCTGTAGTTGCCGTCAGACGTTGTCCCTCATATGCTCGATTGCAGACAGATCTGGTGATGTACAGGCCGTGGCAACATGACGACGCTCTGTAGAGCATGTTGGGGTACAACAGCGGTATGTGGTCGAGCATCATCCTCGTGAAAAACACACCCTGGAATGTTACTCATGATTGACAGCACAACAGGGCGAATCACCAGACCGACGTACAGGTTTGCACTTAGGGTGTGTGCAATAAGCCTAAGAGTGCTCCTGCTGTCATACGAAATCGCACCCTAGACCATAACTCCAGGTGTAGGTCCAGTGTGTCAAGCATACAGACAAGTTGGCTGCAGGGCTTCAAATGGCCCCCTTCCAATCGACACACGGCCATCACTGTCACCGAGGCAGATCAAGCTTTCATCACAAACCACAGTAAACCTCCACTCTGCCCTCTAATGAGCTCTCGCTTGACACCACTGAAGTCGCAAATGGCTGTGCTTTGGGGTCAGTGGAATGCAAGCTACAGGGCCTCTGGCTTGCAGCTGTACTGGAGGTAACGGATTTGTAACAGTTCGTTGTCACTGTGGTGCCAAACTGCTGCTAAAATCACTGCTGTAGACGCAGTACGATGCGCCCCAGCCGTACGCCGAACACGATGGTCTTCCCTGCCGGCAGTGTCACATGCTCGTGCGGAACCCGACCTTATTGTGTCAATACACTCTCGTTACTACCGCCGCCAGCATTCATGCACAGTGGCTATATTCCTGCCAAGTCCTTCTGCAGTACCGCAGAAGGAACATGGAGCTTCTCACTACTACACGAACTCGTGTTGATAAAAGCGTTTTTGCCTCCTTAAAGGAATTTTTGACTAACTTCCAATCTCAAAGATAATTAACGCTAACGACTGTGACAGCGTGTATTTAAGGTCAACCTTAATTGCGTTCTCGTAGCGGCACTACTGGCGTCACTCTTGTGTGACTGGCGTGAAATTTGGACAGACATCATCTTTCATATGTAGAAACAGTCCTTTCGTTCATGTCGCACAACTCCTCCTTCGCGTTGCGATTTCCTTCCGTCAGTGTATCAAGAAGACCAAATGCAGAACTGTAGTGCGACCGATTCTTGAGTACTGTTCGACTGTTTTGGATACCTGCAAGTTCGAAGTAAAGGAATACATCGAAGCAATTCAGAGATACGCTGCTAGATTTGTTACCAGGAGTGTCAATCAACACCCGAGTGTTACGAAAATGTTGCGTGAAATAAAATGAGAATCCTTGGAGGGAAAACGTCGTTCTTTTCACGAAACGCTACTGGGAAAATTTAGAGAACCGACACATGCGACATGCAGCAAAAATATGCTACTGTTATTAATGTGTATCTCGCGCAAGGACCACATCGGTAAGATAATAGAAACTGGGGTTCGTATGGAAGCATACAGGCAGTCGCTTTTCCTCGCTCCATTGCGGCTGTAACAGGGAAGGGTATGATTAGCAATGGCAAAAGGAACTCCCACCGTGTACCGTATAGTACCTCATAGAATATGTACACTACGTGATCAAAAGTATCCGGACACCTGGCTGAAAATGACTTACAAGTTCTTGGCGCCCTACATCGGTATTGTTGGAATTTAGAATGGTGTTGGCCCACTCTTAGCCTTGATGAAAGCTTCCATTCTCGCAGGCATACGTTCAATCAGGTGCTAGAAGGTTTCTTCTTCACGGAGTGTTGCACTCAGGAGAGGTATCGATGTCGGTCGGTGAGGCCTGGCACGAAGTCGGCGTCCCAAAACATCCCAGAGGTGTTCTACAGGATTCTGGTCAGAATTCTGCGCAGGCCAGCCCATTACCGGGATGATATTGTCGTGTAACCACTCCACCACAGGCCGTGCATTATGAACAGGTGCTCGATCGAGTTGAAAGATGCAATCGCCATCCCCGATTTCGCTCTTCAACGGTGGGAAACAAGAAGGGGCTTAAACATCAATGTAGGCCTGTGCTCTGATAGTGCCATGCAAAACAACAAGGGGTGCAAGCGCCCTCTACGAAAAACACGACCACATCGTAACAACACAGCCTGAGAATTTTACTGTTGGCACTACACACGCTGGCAGATGACGTTCACCGGGCATTCGCCATACCCACACCTTGCCATTGGATCGCCACATTGTGTGCCGTGATTCGTCACTCCACACAACGTTTTTCCACCTTTCAATCGTCCAATGTATACGCTCCTTACACCAAGCAAGGCATCGTTTGTCATTTACCGAAGTGATGTGTGACTTATGAATAACTGCTCGACCATGAAATCCAGGTTTTCTCACCTCCCGCCGAACTTTCATATTTATTGCAGTGGATCCTGATGGAGTTTGGAATTGCTGTGTGATGATCTGGATAGATGTCTGACTGTTGCACATTACGACCCTCTTCAAGTGTCTGCGGTTTCTGTCAGTCAACAGACGAGGCCGGCCTGTACGCTTTTGTGCTGTATGTGTCCCTTCACGTTACTACTTCACTATCACATCTCAAGCAATGGATCTAGGGATGTTTAGGAGTGCGAAAATCTCGCGTACAGACGTATGACACAAGTGACACCCAATCACTTGACTCGTTCGAAGTCCGGGTGTTCCTCGTAGCGCCCCATTCTTCTCTCTCATGATGTCTAATGACTCCTGAGGTCGCTGATTTGGAGTACCTGGCAGTAGATGGCAGCACAATGCGCCTAATATGAAAAACGTATGTTTTTGGGGATGTCCGGATACTTTTGATCACATAGTGTATATAAATGTCGAACGTCTACAAAGACGCAAATCAAGGGAATAAAAAGAGCTTCTCGGCGTAAATGAAGACAACTTAGTAGCGAAACGGTTAAAAATAACGAATTACGACACAGCTAACAATGCACATGATAATCACCAAACTTATTAACAACCGCATAAAACTTTGGACTGTAGTCGAACACCGATACAATCTGGCATCATAAGAACACATATGAAGTTGGAAATATAAAAATAGCCATTCTACCTTCGCCGAACATGTGATAAAACATGGACACGAACAATCCAACATGTGACCTGACATGACATTTATTACCGTGAATAATCACAACAAAAAGCTCTTGACGTTGCAAGAAAACTTTGGCATACAAAAATCCATTGCAATGGAGAAGAAGGTACTCAACGACCATATCGATATAAGCAACAACTCTCTGATCATGCTAGCCACCAAAACAATAATACGAGGGTTGCAAGTTAAATAGTGGCAACTGTTTATTCACAACCGATACAAAAGAGTTTCATGTCTGTCCTAAAAAGTAGTCACCAGCGTTGTGTAGAACCCGTTGCCAGCGATGTGGAAGGCGTAGTATACCGTTAGCAGAGCCTGTTCTGTTGGTGGTGCGAATGGAGCGGTCTACAGTTATGGTGATTCTCGTGTACGACTGTGATGGTGTCATCCTAACGCATTACATTACGGTCCTCCACGGCAGACCGTCAATGCACAATATTACTGTTCGTTTTTGGAGCATCGCCTGCGACCATCTTTGCGAAAGAAGCGGCGACACTTTCTGCGCAACCCACCCATCATTTTGCACGACAATGCACAGTCGCATACAGCGCAAGCTGTGGCTGCTCTGTTCGGTTGATGGGACTGGTAATTACTGTACCATCCACCATACTCCCCGGATCTGAGTCCTTGTAATTTTGATTTGATTCCGAAGATGAAGGGACAACTTAGTGTCATTCGCTTCAGAACTGTTGCAGAGATTCGACAGGCAGTAGACCGCTGCAGTCGCACCACCAACAGAACAGGCTCTGCTAACGGTATACTACCCCTTCCACATCGCTGGCAACGGGTGCTACACAACGCTGGTGACTACTTTGAAGGACAGTAGCAGGGGCAGACATGTAACTCTTTTGTATCGGTTGTGAATAAATAGTTGCCACTATTTAAGTTCCAACCGTTGTACATCGAAATGTAACCAGGATAAATAATTAATGAATCTCCCCCCCCCCCCTCTCTCTCTCTCTCTCTCTCTCTCTCTCTCTCACACACACACACACACACACACACACACACACACACACAAATAAGAATGACACATTTACACACACACAACAAACGAAAAACATCAAACCACACACACATCACAAACAAGAGACGTCAGATAAACACACAACGACAGTTGGCAACACTGCACACCGAAGAACACGCTTATGTTGATCACAAAATGGAAAGTGCAAGTGATGTCTGCGAAGTGTTGAATCAAGCGGGTGCGAAAGAACACCGGAAATTCGCCAATTGGAGCATAGAAACTAACAAAAACTTCAACAGAACCACACGCATGAGCTATCAGTATTGGAAATCA
Source organism: Schistocerca piceifrons (assembly GCF_021461385.2). Classification (NCBI taxonomy): domain Eukaryota; kingdom Metazoa; phylum Arthropoda; class Insecta; order Orthoptera; family Acrididae; genus Schistocerca; species Schistocerca piceifrons. Next base: position 542,906,023 of record NC_060143.1, on the reverse strand, counting down.
TAACACCAAACGATAATTTCACATCACGAAATTTGTGGATCAAAAGTTGATTTTAATCTAAAAAACAAAAGAAAAACAAGATAAAATGTAACATTGCATGTATTACAGGCCTCTGAAGATGCCTCGCAAATAAAACAAGCGAAACGTGTATCGATTTAAACAAACTGCCTTCAGTTAGTTGCATAGACGGAACTTCCCTCCACGGAAATAAAGATCAGTGCACCACTAGCAGTTATTGATCGAAATCAAAGAGTAGAGGGATGAGTTTGAATTACAATTGTGTCTGGAACTACTAGATTGAGAGAACCCTTTAGACACAGTTTCAACAACCTAAGATCTAGTACTACATTGTTATTATACCGAAGAATATGCATCATTGTTTCGTCTTGATAATAATAAATCGAGAATAGAGAACGGAACGGGAAAGAGAACTTCATATCACCAAAAGTGTTCTCAGAAATTATTCAAGAACTTTTCAGATTGCTGTCTGTGAAACATATCTAAACCAGCTTCCATTTTTTGGTAACTATGGTTGTTGCATTAAAGTGACAAAATTAGCAAACAATGCTCGGTGAAAGGATTTGCTGAGCTGATAATTGAAGGTGAACACGAATAGATTGAAATTACGAGGGTGGTTTGAATAGTTCTCGAAACTGAACAGAAAGAAAGCATTTACGTCACTGAGACTTTTTTATTTTTCAATGTAGTCTCCTTGTAGATTAATGCACTTGGTCCAACGATGTTCCAGTGCCTTGATCCCTTCTCGAAAATGAGTTTCCTCCAGGCCTGCAAAATAGTTGTCAACTCCTGTTATCAATTCTTCGTTTGAAGTAAATCTTCATCCATCAAGAAAAGTTTTCTGTTTTGGGAAGAGAAGGAAGTCTGACGGAGCCATATGAGATGAATAAGAAAGGTGTGGCAAAAAATTCATACCTTAATTCGTTTAATTTTGCCATGGCGACGGCACATGTGTGCGGGCGCGCATCAAGAGTCGCGGCACCCATCTCGCAGATAATTTTTTTCATTTCTAATTCTTCAGTTAAAATGTGATATACCCTTTCAGATGACATCTGGCAAGTGTGAGCAATTTCACGCACTTTCAATCGGCGATCCTCCATGACCATTTTGTGCGCTTTTGCAATGATTTCTGGAGTAGTGACACATCTTGGCCGACCACTGCGCGGATCATTATCTAAGCTCTCTCAACCAAATTTAAATTCATTTGTCCACTTGGCAACAGTTGAATACGATGGAGCGGAGTCCCCCAGCGTATTCTGAAAATCGGTATGAATGTCGTTTGCTTTCATACCTTTCTTTACAAAATACTTAATCACTGCTCAAATCTCGATTTTTTCCATCTTCGCAAATCACTACACGGGAACAACAGAGCCACGTCACCGCCACAGCTCTCTTCCAAGAGTACTGATGTGGCGCATGTTTACAGGCAACGGTCCAATGAATATCACGTGAACAACTCGTTGCGCTAGCGCCGACCTCTCGTGGTGGTTCCAGGAACTTTTCAAACCACCCTCGTACATTTATTATTGCTAGTTACAGCTTTCCAAATTTTTATTACCTTTAATTTTTTGGTAAAAGTCGTTGCATATTGAAAACTTCAAATTACAATGGATGAATAATTTTACAATGGATGAATAATTCTGCTTTTACCGTATCGACACTCAGTTTGTTTCTAGCGCCAGGTCATGAGTCTCTTTCAACATAGACATTGCTGCATGGAACCGCCATTGCCCTGTAGATATTTTTTATGTTTGAAAACATTTTCCAGGAAAACGAGTTTGTGTTCGTAGAAGCTTGAATTTGTAACTGCGCCGGCTGGCAGACAACGCAGCAAATGTTAAATGACTATCTTTTTCAAATCAGTAAATAAAGTAGTGATGTGAATAGAATTGTAAAAATACTTAACCACTCATACTTTGTTGCCAAGCACTGAAGACGGAGCTGAAATACCGGTTGTTCGGTAAAATACTTAATACCTGCAACCCGTTTGGTGACGTTATATCACAGCGTGGATAATCTCAACATAAGTGGAAGACAGTAACATATCATTTTGAAGGAAGCCCTGAAAATCAACGTTAACAAGACATGAAAAATGCGCAAAGAAAATGGTTCAGTTTCACAATGAAGTAATGTAACACTTTAATGAGAGCAGTTAAAGCACGACTGAATGAACAGGGAAATAAAACAAATGGTAAACTGGTGGAAATTATCTGGAGTGCATACAGTAATTTAAATAGAGTTTCTAAATTCAGGAGTAGGTATTAAAATCCATGGAGAAGAAATAAAAACTTTGAGGTTCGCCGATGACATTGTAATTCTGTCAGAGACGGCAAAGGACCTGGAAGAGCAGTTGAACGGAATGGACAGTGTCTTGAAATGAGGATATAAGGTGCACATCAACAAAAGCAAAACGACGATAATGGAATGTAGTCGAATTAAGTCGGGTGATGCTGCCGGAATTAGATTAGGAAATGAGACACTTAAAGTAGTAAAGGAGTTTTGCTATTTGGGGAGCAAAATAACTGATGATGGTCGAAGTAGAGAGGATATAAAATGCCGACTGGCAATGGCAAGGAAAGCGTTTCTGAAGAAGAGAAACTTGTTAACATCGAGTATAGATTTAAGTATCAGGAAGTCGTTTCTGAAAGTATTTGTATGGATTGCAGCCATGTATGGAAGTGAAACATGGACGATAAATAGTTTGGACAAGAAGAGAATAGAAGCTTTCGAAATGTGGTGCTACAGAAGAATGCTGAATATTAGATGGGTAGATCACATAACTAATGAGGAGGTATTGAATAGAATTGGGGAGAAGAACAGTTTCTGACACAACTTGACAAGAAGAAGAGACCGGTTGGTAGGACATGTTGTGAGGCATCAAGGGATCACAAATTTAGCATTGGAGGGCAGCGTGGACGGTAAAAATTGTAGAGGGAGACCAAGAGATGAATACACTAAGCAGATTCAGAAGGATGTAGGTTGCAGTAAGTACTGGGAGATGAAGAAGCTTGCACAGGATAGAGTAGCATGGAGAGCTGCATCAAACCAGTCTCAGGACTGAAGTCCACAACAACAGCAAATTCAGATTTTGATGTGTCGGAAACGAGAAATTTACATGTAGTGCACAATTCAAAATTTTACAGATGGTAGTGAATCATGGATTATCAGTGACTAAATAATTCAAAAACACAATGGTTGCTCTAGTAGGAAAATACCAGGGGAGATGTTATTCAATATGAGTATTGAGCTAGCAGTAAAGGAAACCAAGAAGAAATCTGAATAAGGAACTGCAGTTCAGATAGATGAAATAAGAACTCTGAGGTTTGCTGCTGAAATACATACACTTTTGAATGTTGTAACTTAGAAAATTTATGAGAAAAAGTAACATCGAGGTAACTTTAATGATGTATTTCAGAATTGTTGAGTGATTTTACGAAACTAGATTGCGTAAGGAACAACACAGTCAAGTTGAAGCTGGTTAATTTTCCGCCAGTGACGAAACGGAACGCTGAACACGAAGCTGGCAAAGAGGCAGTGTTGCCTCGACTGTTCTCAGGACCACGGCTGATGCCTCGAACGATGTCGACATTACCACTGCGTCAAAAGAGGCACCCAAAAGAGGAACCGGAACGAAACTTCAAGGTTGAAAGGTTACGGTATTGCAGTGATTACAAAATGGGGTCAAACTTTCAGCGAACTTGGCAGTGTCAGCCCACTTATTAGTACGAAGTTGCGCCCCGTCTGGCCTGGACACGTGCGATGATCCGTTTGGAAAGTGTGTCATAAAGCCTTTGGATCCTCTCCTCAGACCAGATGGGACGGATTTGAAGTCCGAGCTGGTCCATCACACGTTATATTGGGGAAAGATCTGGAGCTCTTGCTTCCCACGGGAATATCACAGCATGACGCAGACAGTTGTAACACCATAGTAAGATATTATGTAATTTTTTTTCTTCTGATTAATTATGCTTCTCATAAAGTGTATTTTCTTTAATATGTGCTCTTTAATATGTTGTACCATATTTTCTCTTTACAGATTAATTGCTTTGGTTGTCTTTGTTAATATGGGTAAATGCAATGTTTGCCTAAAAATGTTTACTTGCTACTTTGTAACTGCTGATCCACACTTACGGCTCTTGGTTCATGTTACGGTAAAAGATGGAGTGGTTTCCCTCTAAAATTGAAGTTATTTAGCGCGCGGAAATTGCGGTTGGTGCGAGTGAATAGGTGGACACGGGAGTCAGTCGGAGACTAGCTACCGTACAGTTGGCAGCTACTGATTGGAAGGTGCATTGTGCAGGTGCCGAGTGAGGCTTTTAGTGCTTGGATTTATTACGCCAAAGCCTCGGGTGGATGAGTGGATTTAATACAATGCTCTGTGGCCTGAAAGTATTGCAAAATCTGATCATCGTCGCCACGAAGAAAATAACAGAGCATTTCAATTCTAACGGCAAGTCCATCTGCCATCACATACTCGCCACCAGTATTGAGCAATCACTGTAACAGAGAGGAGGAATCATAGTTTGTAAAGTGATGTATCAGCACATTTAGTATGTGCAAATACAAGGTAACTCATACCAAAATTTATGTTCCTACCTTGATTTGTTCCTCATCAAAATACCTCTCATGATCCTCACCATTTGAACAATGATTTCCGAGTGTCCAGATTGGGAGAAATGATAATCAGAAAGAAAGACAATTATCTGATTAATTTTGTTTGAAACTGAGTGAAAAAAGGCTATCAAAAAATTACTGTGGATTTTGGTAAAGTTGAGGAGGAAGTAAGTGTAGCTTTTGTGAAAGCCTCCCAGTGATTGAACTAATTCATTTTAAAGTTTTGTGAGCTTTTAAACTTACTTGCTTAACTTCTGGTTTCAAAAGTAAATAACTATGATGATAACTAACAGACAACAATCCATTTTGAGGTTAGCTTTAAAGTAAATGTTCTTAAAGATTGGTTTGAAATGCAGTACCTGGTGAACATATTTACTGTAAAATCTATTGTAAAAATCCATACAGGTGAGTCAATATTTCAAAAGGAGAATTCCACAAGTTGGCATCCTTTAAATGTGTTAGTTTGTTTTACAACAGTGGTCAAAATTAAGGGTCTCCCATTGAAAGTTGCTAAAAATACATAAAGTTACTCACTGCTCTTGAAATTTATGTTGAGTTTTATGCACATTGTGTGCCAAAAAGGGTCATATCAGTTTATGAGCACCCACTTACTGTTTTATTCTCGCTGAAGGTAAAGTTACTATGGATAATATTATCCATGAATACAGTTACTTCTTTGCGTTTAAAGAAAAGTGTGAATATTTATGTAAGTGAAATTTAATTGAATTTGTGTTGCGTAGAAAATATCTGACAAAATAAGACTAGACCCATGCCCAATTTCCAGTTTATTGTTGGCTTGCATTTGTTGTGTTGATGAAGCTACTCAGGTTTGACAAAGTATTTGAAATTGATAAAATTGATGAGTGTAACAGTGTCTTTTGTGTTTGTGAGGACAGGCATGTTTTACAATAACTATTAGTATACACTTTACCACTTTTTTTTCTTGTGGTTGGGTTCACTGCACTTTCGTAGGAAGGAAGTACAGGCTGTGTTTTTTCCACTAAAACTGTTTACTTTTTCTGTAAAATAAATGTTACACATTTCTATGCCTAATTAGGCTGGTGACCGTAATCTATTTCATTTGAGCAAGTTTGATTACTTAAAACAGTTTCTAAATTGGATCAGTTACTTTCCATGTGTTTACGTAATTTCAATTTCATGTCCGATAAGCAAAACCCTTTAGGCATTTCACAGTCAATTCTGAAAATGGTGCAAATGCCTCTGAGCACTATGAGACTTAACATCGGAGGTCATCAGTCCCCTAGAACTTAGAACTACTTAAACCTAAATAACCTAAGGACATCACACACATCCATGCCCGAGGCAGGATTCGAACCTGCGACCGTAGCGGTAGCGTGGTTCCAGACTGAAGCGCCCAGAACCGCTCAGTCAAACCGGCCGGCTACAATTCTCCAAAAATCCTCACAGAAGGTAACATTATACTGCATCTAAATACCATAATTGGTTATAAATATACTATCAGTACATAAACGGGGCAGTGTATAGTGTTATACGTGGCTTTTCCCGTGACAGAACTAGTTGTTCTGTTGAGACATAGTGCGTAGTAAGCCAAATTTAATAATTGATAGCAAACACGCGTATACAGTTCGTAGAGACAAGCATTGTCATGCTGAAAAATGGCATTGTGATACTGTCACATAAAAGGCAACCACATGAAGACGCCGGATGTAGGAGACGTGCCGTTTCGCCGCCAGAGTTCCCTCTGTCACTGGCAGCCATGATGCGAAGTCAATTGCGATGGCTAACTCCAAAGCCTTGCCAACACCGCTGAGCCTCTCCGAGACACTTGGAAGAACGTCACCTCTGCGCAGATCTCCACCATCCTCGTCGGCAGCGGTTTCCTGGGGCAGTGAAGTCCTGCAACAGCTGAACACAGTGCGTAGCCATTCATCAGCAGCCCATGATTCAAAGTCACGGTGGGAGGCGTCCTCCGAGTTGATCCCACCGTCAGGTGGTATGCATATCGTACCTTGCGCTAACTCGGAATTCTACAAACAGTCCTCCTGACATAACTCCCATACACAATATCTGAGTCTTAATCCCTTGCCCTTGTTGAAGAATCATGCCAGGTGAGGACGCACACCACACATACGACGGTCACTCCAGAAGAAATGCACACTATTTTTGTAAAAATACAGTTTTCATTCTGCATGTGTGAAAGTTTTACAGTGTGTAGATACATCCTTCCCTCTTGTTTTCAAACTTACTTCAACCTGTTCCCGTGAGTGGCGCCGTCACAGCATGTCTTCAAGATGGCTGCTACACTTGACGTTACTCAGAAGCAACGTGCTGTCATAGAATTCCTGTGCTGTGAAAACGAGGCAGTGGGAAACATCCACAAGAGGTTGAAAAAGGTGTATGGAGATGCTGCTGCCGATCACAGTACGGTTAGTCGGTGGGCAAGCAGGTTACATGATGAAAGTGGGCACGGCAATTTTGAGGACTGTCCTCGGAGCGGCAGGCCTCTTACTGCACACACTCCAGACAATGTGCAGAGAGTTAACGAACTGGTGACTGCTGACAGACGCATCACAGTGAACGAATTGTCACGCTACGTTGGGATAGGGAAAGGAAGGAAGGAAGGTTTGAGCCAGGTCGGTTCCCAGGATGTTGACACTGGCTCACAAAGAAACAAGAAAAACGGTATGCAGCGAACTTTTGGAACAGTACAAGAATGGTGGAGATGAATTCCTTGGAAGAATTGTGACAGGTGATGAAACATGGCTACATCATTTTGAATATGATGACTCCCTTGTGCACACTGCCAAACAGTAGCTCCAACAGGTTGGTCCAGAATTTTACCGTGCGGGTATACAGACGCTGGTTCCAAGATGGCGTAAGGCAGTTGAGAGGGATGGAAATTATGTGGAGAAATGAAAATATTGTTTCTAAAGGATGTATCTACACACTGTAAAACTTTCCAACATGTAGAATAAATGATGAATTTAAGGAAAAATAGTGTGCATTTCTTTTGGAGTGACCCTCGCATAACAAGAATCAGTTTAATGAAAAGACAATAGTCCCCCAAGAGAATGACTGGGTTGATGGGACTGCCAGGTAATTTTTAATTGAAAGCCAGAAATACTGTGCAGAATGAAACAAAAATTTATTACTACTAGGTTTTTGCATTAACATCTCAATATGTATGTTAAGGTGATGCCTCCCGATTAATTATAGCACACTGTGAGTAGATAAAAATTGCACAAAAGTGCTAATCTGCTCTGTTCTCAATAAATACAGGCACCTCTTCTATCACTGAGAGCACACGAGACTCTACTTGATTTACCTATCAACATGAAGTTTATTGACGTAGAGAAGAAAAACACACTTTGAGCACACACTGCACTGCTTATATGTCCCACTAATAGCCCTTCTCTACCTATCTCGGCAAGAGCGATTTGAATACGGCCGGAGCTGCGGATGTTCACCCTGTGATGTTCTCTGCATAGCCTAAACCACACCAGGGGGCCTCCTCGTGGTGTCGAGATGTGGGTCAGCGCCCCATTGCAGTTGTGGCTGCCCCACACGATCGCTTGTGTGCGAAGCTAATGTCCAGGGTGCCGGACGAAATGCAAAACTTCGCTATCACTCGCACGGACCTGAGCAAAACTAACCGCTCCCCTTCGAAGCCACAACAGGAGTACGTAATTTCCGTAGCTATCAGATGGACTTCACACTCACGTCCAATAGTAACAATTTTCGTATGGACTACCCGTACATGCATACATACATACATTAATCCTTGTTCCATAGATCACGAATACGACATTTCGTAATGATGTGGAACGTATCACTTTAACATAAGTTTTCTTTACACAAAATAATTAATTTTTTTTTTTTTTTTTTTTTTTTTTTGCAGTTACTACTTCATATCTAAGAATTCATCTGCTGATTAGGAGTTGTCATTCCGAAATTCTTTTAATTTGCTTTTAAATGTTGGTTGGCTATCTGTCAGACTTTTAATACTATTTGACAGATGACCAAAGATTTTTGTGGCAGTATAGTTCACCCCTTTCTGTGCCAAAGTGAGATTTAATCCAGAATAGTGAATATCATCCTTTTTCTAGTGTTGTAGCTATGCACTTCGCTGTTATTTTTGAATTGAGGTGGGTTATTAATGACAAATTTCGTAAGTGAATATATGAAATGCGAAGGTACTGTGAGTATCCCGAGTTCCTTAAATAAATGTCTGCATGGTGATCTTGGGTCGGCTTCAGCTATTATTCTGATTACACACTTTTGTGCCTTGAATACTTTCTCTCTTAATGACGAATTCACCCAAAATATGATGCCATACGAAAGCAGTGAATGAAAATAGGCATACTAGGCTAATTTACTGATATGTTTATCACCAAAATTTGCAATAACCCCAATAGCATAAGTAGCTGAACCTAACCGTTTCAGCAGATCATTGATGTGTTGCTCCCAGTTCAATTTCTCATCAATGCACACACCCAGAAATTCTAGCTTAGCAACAGACTTCCGTTCATAGTAGCAACAGACTTCCGTTCGTAGTCTATATTTATCAGTGGTGTTATGCCATTTACTGTACAGAATTGCATAAACTGTGTTTTCTCAAAGTTTAGTGAGAGTCCATTTGCAGAAAACCATTTAAAAATTTTCTGAAAGACATTATTTGCAATTTCCTCAGCTGATTCTTGCTTCTTGGGTGTGATTACTATACCTGTATCATCAGCAAAAAGAACTAACTTTGCATCTTCATGAATATAGAGTGGCAAGTCGTTAATATACATTAAGAACAATAAGGGACCCAAGACTGAACCCTGTGGGACACCAGTCTTGATACCTTCCCAGCTAGAGGACTCTGCTGGTTTTTGTAGATTATTTGTACTGTCAATTTTAACCGTCTGCATTCATCCAGTTAAGTATGAATTAAACCATTTGTGCACTGTCCCACTCATACCACAATACTTAAGCTTATCTAGACGAATTTCATGATTTACACAATTAAAAGCCTTTGAAAGATCACAAAATACCCTAATGGGTGATGTTCGGTTATTCACTGCATTTAATATTTGATCAGTGAAAGCATGTATAGCATTTTCTGTTGAAAAGCTTTTCTGAAAACCAAACTGACATTTTGTTAGTACTTCAATTTTACAAATATGCGATGCTGCTCTTGAATACATTACTTTTTCAAGAATTTTGGATAAAGCTGTCAGAAGTGAGATTGAGTGGTAGTTGTTAGCATCAGATCTATCCCCTTTTTTATGCAATGGTTTAACAATAGCATATTTCAGTGTAACTGGAAAAATTCCATTTCAGTGAGCCACTACATATGTGGCTGAGAATCCTACTTATTTGTTGGGAACAAGCTTTTAGTACTCTGTTGGAAATGCCATCAATTCCATGTGAGCTTTTACTTTTGAGTGAATTTATTATTTTCCTAATTTCAGGGGGAGAGGTGGGTTGAATGTCAGTTTTATCAAATTGTGTAGGTACTGCCTTTTCCATATACTGCTTTGCATTCTCTAATGAACAGTTGGAACCTATTTTCTCTACAACACTTAAAAAATTATTATTAAAAATGTTTTAGACTTTGGACTTCTTGTTAACAAACTTAACATTGGGTTTGATAGAAATACAGCATTCCTGCGCTCTCAGTTACCCTGTTTCTGTTTTCACAATATTGCAAATTGTTTTAATTTTATTATCAGATGTGATAATCTCAGACATAATGCACATACTTCTGGACTTTTTAATAACTCCTCTTAATACAGTGCAGTAGTTTTTATAATGTTTCATTGTTTTGGGATCATTACACCTCCTAGCTATAAGATACATTTCCCTTTTCTGTTTACAAGATATTTTTATCCCTTTAGTAAGCTATGGCTTTTTACATGGTTTCTTACAATTATATTTCACTGTTTTCTTAGGCAACTTGTTTTCAAATATACTCAGAAAGGTATCATGAAAGAGGTTAAATTTTAAATTAGCATCATGTTCCCTGTACGCCTCATCCCAGTGTAACTGTTGCAAGCTTTCCCTAAAACTTTGAAGTGTTAAATCGTTAATGGAACACACTATTTTGGTGGACTGTTTTGCATTATGGTATGGAGCTATATCATTTACTGTGACTAGCTGTGCATCATGATCAGACAGACCGTTTTTAACAGGAAAAGTTTTTATTTGATTAAATTTATCTTGGTCTATGAAACCGTTATCTATCAGTGTGCTGCTTTCCTGTACCACCCGAGTAGGAAAATCAGTAACTGATGTCAAATTAAAAGAACCAAGTAATACTTCAAGGTCAAGCTTTCTATCTGACTCTTTCAGAAGATCTACGTTGAAATCCACATAAACAATAATTTGCTTTCCTTTGTCTGACAGGTAGCACAACAAAGAATCCAAGTTTTTCAAAAATAGTTGAAAATTTCCCAGTGGGGACCTATACACGGCTACAATGATAAAAGTGCCTTTATTTAGTTTAAGCTTACATGCACATGCTTCTGTGTGTTGCTCTACGCAAAACTTTTAGTTTCCAAATTTTTCACACTATGACTGACCTTAACATATATAGCAACTCCTCCTCTCTCAACTCCCGCTCACTCCCGCTCGCTGTCTGGATGCCTAGCATCTGTCCAATCAACGTTGCTTTTGGGAGGCTCCCGTTTTCTGAGGTCAATGGCCCGAGCGCAACACCGGCGCCGTTTTCAGAATTCGCGGAAGGTCCCTCTGCCGCTCGGCGACTGTGCCGCAGTTGTCTGGTACGGGCGTCCTGTCTAGGGTAAGACCAAAGGGACGCTCCTGCACAGGATGCCGACTTGGGCAGCCCTCTCTGTGGATGTTATAAAATCTCCCCGCGACTGCTCAGCACCGAGCCCACTTGCAGTGGTTTCCGGCAGAGAACTATGCCACGGAAAATTTATTCATAATACGTCATTTTTAATGTAATGCAGCTTGTGTTCATTGTGCGTTTTAAGAGACCTGTCATAGTTTTAATTATACGTGCAGAACCCCTAACTTGATCTCCTCACTTTGCTGGTTGTCATGGTAATCCTCAATTAAGTAATAAAAATGCAAATTGGCGGACGATGTAGGTCTTGCAGTTGAAGTTTATTGCCCAGATACGACGCCACCTTGCAATGGGCCCACTCCAAATGCAGCCTTTGATGATGGTGTTAGTTAGTTAGGTAGTTGGTTGCGTGTTCCATTGATCAATCCCACGGTACCGTAACCGTTATGATGTGGAACGTGTCAAGTGCACAAGAAATGCACATATGAAACAAATTTTTTAATATATACATATTACAATACAGAGTTAAAGATTAATGTTTCTATTATTTACCTCATTCCCTTAAATGGCACAAAATGCATATACTATATTTATAGATTTATTTATTCCTATTCAAGAATTCATCTATGGTATAGAAGGAGTTGTCAAGGAGATATGATTTCAATTTATTTTTGAAGCTGTTACTGCTGTCTGTCAGACACTTTATTTCATCTGGTAATTTGTCGAAAATTTTTATAGCAGCATATTTTACCCCTTTCTGTGCCAAAGATAGGTTGAGCATAGGATAGTGTAAGTCTTTCTTTTTTTTTGCTATTATAATCATGAATGTCACTTTTGTTTTTAAACTGGTCCATGCTGTTGAGAACAAATTTCATTAGTGAGTAGATGTATTGTGAGGCTGTTGTAAGACTTCCCAATCTTTTAAAAACATGCCTACAAGATGTGCGACTATGAACCCCACACATTGTTCTAACCACTTTCTTTTGAGCAGTGAATACTTTTTGTCTAAATGTTGAGTTACCCCAAAATATTATTCCGTATGACATCAGAGAGTGAAAGTATGCAAAGTATGTTAGCTTACTAATTTCTATATCCTCAAAATTTGCAATTATTCTGATAGCAAAAGGTGCTGAACCTTGTCACTTTAGGAGATCCAAAATATGAATCTTCCAATTAAGATTCTCACCTATATATACACCCAAAAACTTAGTATGCTCTACCCTGTCTACTGACCTCTGCTGATGTGTTATATTTATTGAAGGAACTGTACTTTTTCCAGCAACATGTATGGGACGGCAGTTCCCGAGGCGGGCTGCTGCTGGTTTCCGACCAGTGGTGTGGGATGACACAGAACGTTCCACGCAGTCCACTACTTGTTCTTCAATGGCAGGAGCAGATGAGAAGGGACTACAATGGGCTCGATGCACAACACGGCGGTGCTCCATTGTAATGGTCGGACAGGGTCCACCCGATACCCGACGATGGCTATGGTTGGCCCCACGTTCCTATACAGTCCAACATCGGGCCACTGTATAGTATAATAAAATAATGAAATAGATGATAATAAAATGCGTGGCTTCTTAAAATGTATTGAATTAATGAGATTAATTTTTCGGCGTGAATGACAAGCACAATAAGCTGAGCTGTGCCTGGAAATAAGTCCGTATTAGTTCATATTATTTTGCAGGGCGGAGTAGTTTCTTTCTCCGCTGTAGATTTGTGCTTACCATTCTTTATAATACTATGTTTGGTCGCCGCGTTCACCTTTGAAGTCTTGACCGTGTTCCTATTAAGCTTATCGGATCTTCGTAATTTTCCAAAGTACACAGGTGGGCTTCAGTGATTGTAATTATTGTACTATTTGAAATAACAACTCACACGACCTTTCTGTTAATAAAACAATACTGTATTTTTCTAAACGGTGCACATATGAAATCCACACTCCTCACTTATTCATAGCGACCCCAAAATGGCGGTCTACAATTACTCGCTAAAAAATTGACGTGCTTCTCACTCTTTCACTAGCTGAGCGCGAATCCCTCCTTCCTCCTACCGGTACCAGAAAAAATCCTTTGTTTATTAACAACTGAAAGTCAAAAAATACATGACGGTAGGCATAGGCTCTATGATGGGCTACCGCTTCATCTTGTCTCTTTGCCTTTAAGGAAGACGAAAACATAAAGGAAATGCAAAAGGTTTATCACAAATGCCACAGCCGAATGTCAAAAATCTGTGTGTTACACGATTCGACCAGCTGCCCAATTGGAGACTCAATGAGGCCGCTTCTAAATTCAGTCGGCTGCTGATTGTCTCACGCGAGTATGCAGCATCTCCATGTTCCTCACACTGATCACTCAACATCTGACAATGTTCACACTCTAGTCTACCAGGCTTGGTAACAAAACTACACACGAACAACTCAAACAAATTCTGGCGGCCGTCCTATTTGTCACATAGAATAGTCACATAGATGTATTGGGTTGGCGTGTAAGTTTGTAACGTTTTTTCCATAGGTTAAACACAAGAGATATACATAACAGAGGCTTTATCCTTCAATAATATATTCTGCTTCATTCAGAATGAGATTTTCACTCTGCAGTGGAGTGTGCGCTGATATGAAACTTCCTGGCAGATTAAAACTGTGTTCCAGACCGAGACTCGAACTCGGGACCTTTGCCTTTCACCAGTAAGTGCTCTACCAACTGAGCTACCCATGCACGACTCAGCCTGCAGAGTGAAAATCTCCTTCTGGAAACATTCCCCAGGCTGTGGCTAAGCCATGTGTGGTGTGCTTACTGTAAGACCTTCAGTACACACACCATCAGATTATTTCACTTGTCGCTCTAATGAAGTAGGCGAGTGTCAGCAATATGTCTCTTGGTCTTATCGTGGCGTGTTTGTTTTCTGCCATTAGGTCAGGCTATAGAAATGCCACTTGTACGCTTAAAGTAGCAGATCGACGGTGACCAACTTTAAACAGAATTTGATTAATTTTCACACACATTTATTAAAATAATAACAAGCATAAAAATTACTTAACTTGGTTCTGGATGCTATTTACAATTGACAATCTGAAGTTCTTTTGGTATTGGTACGTTAACCTTATTCTCACATATATCTCTGATACCTGACAAAAGTGTCTATACATTTATCTTCATGGCTATGTACAGGAATATGGTAATCTTATTAGGCGCAGACTGAAACTTGACTATAGACTGGTACAGACAAATGTAGAACTCGAACAGACTGGTGCAGACAAATGCAGACTGGTACAGACTGGTGCAGACAAATGCAGACTGACTAATCGGAGGTCTGTACACTCGTTATAATACCTTGCGTGTTCATGTATCACTGCGCGAGTGTGATCCGCAAGGAGAAAAGGTTCTACGTCAGCAGCAATCTCATAGGCTGCGTTACATATTAATAAGTGGATCGGCGGGAGCAGAATTAGGTCCGTCTCTATGGCAGCGCCAGTGCGGAGACGGACGAGCGCTGCACCTGCGCTGTTGTGCTTAGCAGGGCGCTCCCTAGTGGGAAAGTTGTGTATGCGCTGACTACGCAGAACTATGTACACAACACCATGTCTCCTCAATATCCTTTCTTTCAGGAGTGCTAGTTCTGGAAGGTTCGCATGGGAGCTTCTGTAAAGTTTGGAAGGTAGGGGACGAGGTAGTGGCAGAAGTAAAGCTGTGAGGACGGGGCGTGAGTCGTGCTTGGGTAGCTCAGTTGGTAGAGCACTTGCCCAAGAAAGGCAAAGGTCCCGAGTTCGAGTCTCGGTCCGGCACACAGTTTTAATCTGCCAGTAAGTTTCATTCTCTTTCATTGTTTACAACAATCTGCCAACGCTCGAGTAACTTTCCAATTCCGCAAGTGCAGAAGACATGGTTTTGAGGCGAACATTTCGTTGGGCCATGTTCAGAGAGCGCATTTTCACCCGGGAAGGAAGTTCCTTGAAGGTTGTTCCACAAAGAGCGGAGAAGGTGAAAATCGAGAGTGCGAGATCCGGTGAATAAAGTGAGTTCTGAATGACTTCCCAACCAACCTCTGTATAGCCTTTTTTGTCAGTCTAGCAGAATGCTGGCTGTCGTTATCTCGGAGTAGCAACACTCCACGCTGTCTACCTAATCGTTGTTCTTCGACTGCTCTGAAAGAGTCTCAGTTGTTTACAATAAATGTCGGCAGTAATGGTCACCCGTCAGGGAAGCAGTTCCAAGTACGCCACACTGCCGCTGTTCCGTCACATCATCTTTTGCGGATGCTTGCAGGTCTGTTTATGTGGAGTTTGAAATGGGGGCGACGGGACTTTAGTTATTTTTACAATTTGTATAAATAATAAGTCTTTGAAGATACGTGGGGAGGGCTGCAGACCGAACAGCTACTATTGTTACATTCGTCTGAAACACTACCAATTCTCATTAATGACTTGTAATGTCCGTGAAAGTTATCGGCTTACCTCGTTTGTTCTTGATAGCAGCAGCTCCAGAGTCTTCTTCTGCAACCTTCCTCTTACTAGATAAGTAAATTTCTTCTGACCGTGTCGTCTTTGTGATATAATATTCTTTTAGAAGGAATCTTAATGGACGTAGGTTATTCCATTTGCTAAATAAAACCTCACTGCAAACTTGTTGTAAACACTGTATTGGGATGCAAGTTTATACTTGTTTGCTTCACACAAGAAACGGAGCGTCTCCATAAAACATCCTACCATGGAGGCGTCCGAAACAAGTGAAGTGATTAATGAAGGAAAATTGTTAACAAATGAACATTTAAAAAATTGGAATTATGGAGGCATCATTGATTCTACACCACATGTTGTAAAATCTTGTTAGGTGTGTCCTCCTACAAATCACGAGAAACAGAGATACAAGCAAATTAAAAAATTACGTTTCTTCAGGTTTCCCAGTTTAGTTACACTGCAACAGCCCCCCTACTGTATACTGGCGACGTATAGACTTTGCTGGACGACAGATAAATTTGAAAAAATACACTGAAGAGCCAAAGAAACAGGTACAACTGCCTAATATCGTGCAGGGCCCCCGCAAGCACGCAGAAGTGCAGCAACACGACGTGGCATGGATTCGACTAATGCCAGAAGTAGTAGTGGAGGGAATTAGCACCATGAATCCTGCAGGACTGTCCTTAAATTCGTAAGAGTACGAGGTGGTGGAGATCTCTTCTGAACAGCACCTAGCAAGGCATCCCACGTACGTTCAATAATGTTCATGTGTGGGGATTTAGGTGGCCAGCGGAAGTGTTTAAACTCAGAAGTGTGTTCCTGGAGCCACTCTGTAGCAATTATGGACGTGTGGGGTGTCGCATTGTCCTGCTGGAATTGCCCAAGTCGGTCGGAATGCACAGTGGACATGGATGGATGCAGGTGATCAGAATGGATGCTTACGTAGGTGTCACCTGTTAGAGTCGTATCTAGACGTATCAGGGGTCCCATATCACTCCAACCGCACACGCCTCACACCATTACAGAGCCTCCACCAGCTTGAACAGTCCTCTGCCGACATGCAGGGTCCATGGATTCATGAGGTTGTCTCCATACCCGGACACGTCCATCCGCTCGATATAATTTGAAACAAGATTCGTGCGACCAGTCAACATGTTTTCAGACATCAACAGTCCAGTGTCGGTGTTGGCGGGCCCAGGCGATGCGTAAAGCTTTGTCTCGTGCAGTCATTGAGGGTACACGAGTGGGCTTTTGGCTCTGAAAGCCCATATCGATATGTTTTGTTGAATGGTTCTCATATTGACGCTTGTTGATGGCCCAGCATTGAAATCTGCAGCAATTTGCGGAAGACTTGCGCTTCTGTCACGTTGAACGATCCTCTTCAGTCATCGTTGGTTCCGGCCTGTAGGTTCTTTTTCCGACCGCAGCGTTGTCGGAGATTTGATGTTTCACCGGTTCCTGATATTCACGGTACACTCGTGAAATGGTCGTACGGGAAAATCCTCACTTCATCGCTACCTTATAAATATCTGTACTTGATTACGAGTGCCTATACCAGTTTCTTTGGTGCCTCCGTGTAAGATCAATCTCTCAGGAGTTTTGACCAGCCGAGATACGGTGTAGACAGTAGCAGCGTGAACGAGAGAAAAGGAGACTGTATGTGATAGAGTGGCACTGCGATATACTATGATAAGTTCAGATTGTAAAAATTTTCGTATTACAGTTATTGGTCGAGCATCTCGAGTGCTCGTCATCAGTGGTTAGTATAAAGTGAAAACGCCGTGGCTCTTCAAATTGGCCAGTAAGATGCGGAGGGGGATTAAGCGGACCTTCCCTTTTTCTTGGGCGTAAATCTCACTCAGCGCAGATTACAGGACACATCTACATCTACATCTACATTTATACTCCGCAAGCCACCCAACGGTGTGTGGCGGAGGGCACTTTACGTGCCACTGTCATTACCTCCCTTTCCTGTTCCAGTCGCGTATGGTTCGCGGGAAGAACGACTGTCTGAAAGCCTCCGTGCGCGCTCTAATCTCTCTAATTTTACATTTGTGATCTCCTCGGGAGGTATAAGTAGGGAGAAGCAATATATTCGATACCTCATCCACTCTCTCGAAACCTGGCGAGCAATCTACACCGCGATGTGTGACGTTGAACGATCCTCTTCAGTCATCGTTGGTTCCGTCCTGTAGGTTCTTTTTCCGACCGCAGCGTTGTCGGAGATTTGATGTTTCACCGGTTCCTGATATTCACGGTACACTCGTGAAATGGTCGTACGGGAAAATCCTCACTTCATCGCTACCTTATAAGTATCTACCATCTAATAAGTACGAGACGCAACAGCCCTAAAGGCCGGTAGCCGGCGGCTGCTGTGCAGTGCGACCTTGTCCCGAGCACGGCAAATGGCGGGGGGGAAGGGGGGGGGGGGTGCGGCTGCGGCGACCTGGTTAGGCGCGCGCAATCGCCGCCTGCCATCTCCCCCCGGCAGCCAAGTTCACACGCGAGCCGCGCCGGGAGGGTCTCGCAGCCGCTAATCGCCGCTCTGGGGACGTCTTAACGTGAGCGACTGCTCGCCACGCCACCTCGTGCAGCGTCTCGTGAAGGTCACCGCGTGCCGCTCTGCCCTCTTTTCCGCGCCTGGCAAACTCTCGGCTCGAGACGCCTACGCTTTCGAAATGAAAAGGTCCGAAAGCAGAAGTGTGGTGTAGTCCTGCGCAGTGTAGCTGCTCCCCAGACCAGGCAACAGGCACGCAAACTCTTTCAAGAGTCTGCGTGCGCACTAAGGATGGCGCTTGTCGCTGAAACGACCGGTTTTCGGTTATATCGATTTTTAGCACGCCACTTTAATCTGGGTGGAAAAAGCGCTCGAAATAACCGGTTTCTGAAACGACCGACCTTATGTTTTTGTTACTATTATTACCTGTCATAAATGTACAAATCTAACAAAGACTGAAAAATTTTGACTCTCTCCGTCTCACGATATATACAGGGTGATTCAAAAAGAATACCACAACTTTAAAAATGTGTATTTATGAAAGAAACATAATACAGCCTTCTGTTATACATCATTACAAAGAGTATTTAAAAAGGTTTTTTTTTCAGTCAAAAACAAGTTCAGAAATGTTCAATATGGCCCCCTCCAGACACACGAGCAATATCAACCCGATACTCCAACTCGTTCCACACTCTCTGTAGCATATCAGGCGTAACAGTTTGGATAGCTGCTTTTATTTCTCGTTTCAAATCATCAATGGTGGCTGGGAGAGGTGGCCGAAACACCATATCCTTGACATACCCCCATAAGAAAAAATCGCAGGGGGTAAGATCAGGGCTTCTTGGAGGCCAGTGATGAAGTACTCTGTCACGGGCTGCCTGGCGGACGATCCATCGCCTCGGGTAGTTGACGTGGCGGTAGTTACGGACAGATAAGTGCCACCTATCAGGAGGTTTAACACCATACTTCGTTCGAAATGCACGCTGAACAACTGTCGTCGATTCACTTCTGCCGTACTCAACAACACAAAAAGCTTTCTGTTGAGCGGTCGCCATCTTAGCATCAACTGACGCTGACGCCTAGTCAACAGCGCCTCAAGCGAACAAATGTACAACTAAATGAAACTTTATAGCTCCCTTAATTCGCCGACAGATAGTGCTTAGCTCTGCCTTTTGTCGTTGCAGAGTTTCAAATTCCTAAAGTTGTGCTATTCTTTTTGAATCACCCTGTACATTATGTGATCAAAAGTAACTGGAAACCCCAAAATACATGTTTTTCAATTTAGGTGCATTGTGTTCTCACCTACTGCCAGGTACTCCATATCAGCGATATCAGTAGTCATTAGACATCGTGAGAGAGCAGGATGGGGCGCTCTGCGGAACTCACGGACTTCGAACGTGGTCAGGTTATTCAGTGTCACTTGTGTCATACGTCTGCACGCGAGATTTCCACACTCCTAAACATCCCTAGGTCCATTGTTTCCGATATGATAATGAAGTGGAAACGTGAAGATACACGAACAGCACAAAAGCGTACAGGCGGACCTCGTCTGTTGACTGACAGAGACCGCCGACAGTTGAAGAGAGTCGTAAAGTGTAATACTCAATCTATCCAGACCATCACACAGGAATTCCAAAAATGGTTCAAATGGCTCTGAGCACTATGGGACTTAACATCTATGGTCATCAGTCCCCTAGAACTTAGAACTACTTAAACCTAACTAACCTAAGGACAGCACACAACACCCAGCCATCACGAGGCAGAGAAAATCCCTGACCCCGCCGGGAATCGAACCCGGGAACCCGGGCGTGGGAAGCGAGAACGCTACCGCACGACCACGAGATGCGGGCAATTCCAAACTGCATCAGGATCCACTCCTAGTACTATGACAGTTAGGCGGGAGATGAGAGAAATTGGATTTCATGATCGAGCGGCTGCCCATAAGCCACACATCACGCTGGTAAACACCAAACGATGCCTTGCTTCCAGTAAGGAGCGTAAACATTGGGTGATTGAACAGTGAAAAAACGTTGTGTGGAGTGTCGAACCACGGCACAAAATGTGATGATCAGGTGGCAGGGTGTGCGTATGGCGAATTCCCGATGAACGTCATTTGCCAGCGTGTGTAGTGCCAGCAGTAAAATTCGGAGGCGGCGGTGTTATGGTGTGGTCGTGTTTTTCGTGGACGGGGCTTGCACCCGTTGTTGTTTTGCGTGGCACTATCACACCACAGATCTTCATTGACGTTTTAAGCACCTTCATGCTTCGCACTGTTGAAGAGCAACTCGAGGATGGCGACTGCATCTTTCAACGCGATCTAGCACCTGTTCATAATGCACGACCTGTGGCGGATTGGTTACACAACAACACCCCTGTAATGGACTGGCCTGCACAGAGTCCTGACCTGAATCCTATAGAACATCTCTGGGATGTTTTCGAACGCCGACTTCGTGTCAGGCCTCACCGAGCGACATCGATACCTGTCCTCAGTGGAGCACTCCGTGAAGAATGGGCTGCCATTCCCAAGAAACCTTAACCTTACTGAACGTATGCCTGCGAGAGTGGAAGCTGTCATCAGGGCTAAGGGTGGGCCTAAATGATACTGAATTCCAACAGTATCGATGGAGGTCACCATGAACTTCTAAGTAATTTTCAGCCAGGTGTCCGGATACTTTTGATCACGTAGTGTAGAATCGAAGTATAAAATTAAATAGGCAAATAAGAGTATACTTGGCCTGTCCGCTATTCGCTGTTTTTCTTTTCGTAAAGTGATGAGTGGTTGAATACTACTAAAAATCGTCAGTTTTCCCCTTTGATTCTAGTTTTAAGAAACTCTACTCAAAAATCTTGTTGTAATCAGGCATCACACCACAATCTCGGCATTATGAATAGTCGGCGCTAAAGGGCTAAAAATAAGGTTGGAGAATGTTATGGCGTAAAATCAAGCGCCGGCACGCCAGTCGGGAACAATAGAGCAGAGACGACTGTGAGAAGACGTCAGCTAATCGCACGCTGACCGGTCCTCTCTGCAGGACGACAACGCGACAGCAGCGGGCCCTGCGTAGAGAGGACATAAACGTCACGACCGACTGTTGACGGCCCAGTACAATAGCAGCTTCATGGTTAGCAACTAGGATAGCAGCGTCAACGAACGAACTGTGACTGACGCCCGAACAACAGGGACTTACATGCATTCAAAATAGAAAACAGTGCATTGAGAATGGCTAGCTACTAGCCGAAATCTGGATTTGCGTAATAAAATCTGAAAAAGGACGACTGATTGCTGCACTCTATAAGTTATATTCAATAATCAATGGTTTACTTTGCAGAGTGAACTGATACTAAAGTGCGCTCGTATTATTTTCAATCAATTTGCGTAATGTGCACTTTTTAAAACGCTTCAGCAATCATTTACTTTTTGAAATAGTTATTTGTAGCTCAAATTATTTCTCAGCGGTGTCGTAGCGACGCAATATTTTTCATTAAATCAGATACTAATCTTGGACACTAGCTGAGATTTTTTGTGTCGGATGACTAAGTTTTTTCCGGGGTATCTGTAATTAGGCCGTTTGTGCTGATTTCTAATTAGGCCGTTTGTGCTGAAAGATTGCACTCGGTGTTCTAGGCTATCGAATTAGATTCAAAATCGAGCAAACAGCCTTTCCTTTTACAAAGGTTCTGCCACAATTACTGTCCTGAACGCCATTCTCATACTTATTATTACTTTAAATAATTGCATGTAACGAATCAATGCCGAAAACCTGGTGTCACGAACAAAAACCATTCGGGAGTAAATACTAACTGGGAAGTGAGCGTAAGGATTCTAAAATCCTTCTAAAGGCTCCTGATGAACAAATATTTTAGCGTCACCACCCCAGAAGATAATTCCATAAGGCAATAGGGAGAGAAAATGTACACAATAAGTCAACATTCTTGTCTGTGAGTCAACATAATGAGAGATGCTTCTAAGGGCACATCACGCTGAGCTGAACTTCTAGATTTATTTACTCCGTTTTAACTTGGTATCCTGCTGGCCGTCAGGGAATCTTACACTCTGCGCTCTATTCAGTGTAGGACAATAGTGATTTGAGGTGCTAAAAGGACATTATTGCTTGTTTGTAATCAAATGATATTAGTCTTTGAGAGGTTAGGGCTTAAACGGATAGCTGTGAATCACTTGTAGTCCTGTTCAGCTGTCATCTGAGTTATGTCTGAAAGAGCTGAGTTTCGACACTTTGTTAGTTTGCTTGTGTCACCAGCAAATATTACAGTTTTTGAACTGCCCTTTAAAGACGTAGAAAAATCATCTTGTTGGTTAGAAACAAGAGTGTGCACAGTACGGATCCCTGTGGCTCTTGTGGCGCAGTTTAACGCGCAAATATATCTGACTTACGTTTGTTTTATGAAAGTTTTCCAGATTCTTTGGGTTTCGTTTGGAGATTACCGATACGTGTCAAGATTATCTTCTCACAGCATTTAGTACTTCGTACATGTTAACTTGTCTAGACAATACTGTATCAACTGTAATATTAAAACTCTTTATAACTGATGCTAAGATCAATGTAACAACAACGTCATCACTTAGAAAAAAAGCTCGGGTTTACGAATCTACCAATATTGATCCTTTATACTGGTTACGATAAGTGAGACTACTAATGCAGCTGCGTACAGGCAAACTCCAGTACTTCTAAACAATTTCGCAGCAGCAGTGGTTAACCACAGAACGACCTATGAGCTATCATAGATCCAACTCAGCTTCGATTCAGCAATTTATGTAACCCAAATTTCTATAGCTAAGTATTTGCCTATGTATATTACTGATCATGACAAAACACAACTGTCAATCTACATAAGTTTCTCGTGAGCTTACTGTTCTGTACTACAGCTTTATAGCTATAGCTCATCACATCTAGCTGTGCGATAAGCAATCTGTGGCTATTAATAATCTGAGTAACATTATCAACTTCTTATTCTAATAAAATTGCACAGAAATAAAAGAGAACATAAACTATTACCCTGCGTTGAGTATTATCCATGGATCTTATCACTGACTCAGTATACCTTGCAAAAGCCACAAAATTCCCTTTTGCTGTCAGTATTCTTAAATAATTCTTAGTGAACGCTAAAGAGATTATGGTTTCTTAACCTTTGAGCTACAGTCTTACGCGTTTAGTCCAATTGGCGAAAATTTTAAGCGGATTCACTATTTTCCTTTTGTTTTAAGTTTCTGTCCATTAAGTAAAGGCACACGTATATCAGAGTCAGCGATATAATCCATTCTCACGTCTTTTGCCTTGCGTTTTATTAACAATTAACGCTTATTTCTTTCAATATTATGTACAGTTTCTAGTAAGCTTATTAGCTTTTTTACTAGAAAAATAAGGCTGTCTTCTAACTGACTTTCCTTGCTATTACTGTCAAATATTTTTTCTTTTTCTTGTAGTGTTCAACCCTGAGGTTGGTTTGCAGCACAGCGCCATTCCTATCTTCTGTCTGCCTTCCTCTTCATTTCCACGTATGTGTTACATCCAACGTCAATCATGATCTGTTGCATGTATGATATCCTTTGTCTTCCCCGCCGATTCCTTCCCTCAATAGCTCCTTCTGCTGTTGTTACAATGATGTTATTGTGTCGTAGGATGTGCCCTACAAGTTTGTCTCTTCTTG
Organism: Schistocerca piceifrons; assembly: GCF_021461385.2. Classification (NCBI taxonomy): domain Eukaryota; kingdom Metazoa; phylum Arthropoda; class Insecta; order Orthoptera; family Acrididae; genus Schistocerca; species Schistocerca piceifrons. The sequence continues at coordinate 542,881,993 of NC_060143.1, read as the reverse complement.
TTTGGATGTGCCTCCACAGAGATCTGATTTCCTGTACTCTTCTAAACACCCCTTCGTCTGTCACTTTGTCTCTCCAACTGATCTTCATCATCCTTCTATAGCACCACATCTCCGGAGCCTCTACCCGTCTTCTCTCTTCTCTTCCAATTGTCCAAGTTTCACATCTGTATAGGGCCACACTCCAAACGAAACCTTTCATGACACGTTTCCTTATTTTCATACTGATGTTGATGCTGGTGAATAAGTTCCTTCTCCAATTAAATGCAATTTTGGCCTTTTGTATTCTGGTCGCAATTTCTTTCTGGCTTCTACCATCTCTTGTGATTTTTATTCCCAGGTAAGTAAATTCCTCTATCACTTCCAGCTCCTCTCTTCCAATTCTCATTCTCAGAAGTTCATAGTCTGCTCCTCTACTGCATACCATCACTTTAGTCTTTTTCTTGTTTATTCTCATTCCATACTGATTGCATAGAATTTTTTCCATTGTTCTGAGGACTTCCTCTAGATCTTCTTTTGTCTCTGTGACTACAGCAATATCATCTGCATAACGTAGCATGTCTACCTTCTGCCCATTAATTTTGATCCACATCTCAGTAGTTTCTCGAACTTGTTCTATAGCTTCCTGGATGTAAGCATTTAATATAAGAGGAGAGAGAGCACATCCTTGCCTTACCCCTTTTCTAATATTTGCTTCTTGTTCATGGTGACAGTTCCTAATCACTGCCATCTCATTCTTATAGAAACTATCACACGGATGTCTTTGGACTTTATTCCGCTTTTCCTCAGCACTCTGAACATCTCTTGCCAGATAACGTTATGAAATGCCTTTTCCATGTCTACAAAGGCAATATAAGTTGGTTTATTTTTCTGTGATTGCTTGTCGATAACGAGTCTCAGTGCCGGAATCGCCTCTCTTGTTCCCAGTACCCTTCTGAAACCAAACTGATCTTCACTCAGCATATCCTCCACCTTCTCTTCAATTCTCTTCAGAACTATTTTTATTAGAGATTTTTGATGCATGTGATATTAGGCTTAGAGTTCGTTACTGTTGGCATTTTGTAGCTGCTGCCTTCTTTGGTATAGGAACAATGATACATTTATGCAAGTCTGTCGGTATCTCTCCTGTGTTATAGGTGGACCTAATAAGGTTAAGCAGCGTCATTTTCATGCTGTCACCAGCATTCTTTATTAGTTCTGCAGGGATGTCATCAATACCAGTTGCTTTGTTGTCCCGTAGTTCTTATAGAGCTCTGTCAAATCCTTCTTGCGTAATGTCATGTCAAATATTAATAGCGTATAATCAGCTGTCCTGGTCTTTCTAGAGAAATTATTAGCTTTGAAGTACTCTTGGTGAAATACTTTCTTGTAACGGCTGCACTGTTTGCTACTGCTTGACAAACTGTGCTAGTTGCTCAGCCTAAACGTCGCTTTGCGGAATTGCTCAGTACTTCGAAAAATGTAAACATTTTATTACATATTTTCTATTTTCTTACTATGATTTCCCGATCTTACGGTCAAGATTGACTTTAAACAGTGAAAATTAGAAGTCGGTAAATCTAACTTTAATGTTGACAGTTTGTGTTCAGGGGCCAGTGTACGCCAAGTCCTATTAACATTCTCGCCCAACAAACAAAAACGGCTTGTGCCACCGCCACTTTAACACTACGCTTAACATGTGAAAGCGAAGGTCATTTTCTTCGGGCGTTGGCATCTGGCTACATCACAATCCCTCTAACGTTACAGAAGTACCGTGACTCGACACAGGATTCTCTGGAGAGAATAATGACGCTGTTCGTGGTTCAAAATTAATGATTCCTTTACGGATCTCCAGTATTTTGGAGATGAAGTAGGACTGCAACTTCGTCTTCAATGAAATAAATGTTTGGAGTACCTTCATAAGTTGTATTAGGCAGTCTCCTTTCTTTCTGCGTCCACACACATACTCCGCAATCCACCTTACGGTGCGTGGCGGAGGGTACCCCGTACCACTAGTAGTAACTTCTCGTATCTTATGTTCGGGATCCTTACAGGAGATGTATGTTGGCGGCAGTAGAATCATTCTGCAATCAAAAAAATTGTTCAAATGGCTCTGAGCACTAAGGGACTTAACATCTGAGGTCATCAGTCCCCTAGAACTTACAACTACTTAAACCTAACTAACCTAAGGACATCACACACATCCATGCCCGAGGCAGGAATCGAACCTGCGACCGTAGTGGTCGCGCGATTCCAGACTGAAGCGCCTAGAACCGCGCGGCCATTTCATATCACTTTACAACGTTGCGCCCAGATAGTTAAACGACGTGAGACCAATAATGCTGTGTCCGAACGTTACAGGATTGTTTATGGGCTTGTTTTTCCTACTCACCCGCATTAACTAAAATTTTTCTACATTTACAGCCAACTGCCATTCATCACAGAAACTAAAAACTTTTTTCTAAGTTTTCTTTCATCGTCCTATGTCACTGAACGTCGACAATTTGCCGTACACTACAGCATCATCAGCAAACAGCCGCAGATTGCTGGCCGCCTCGTCCGCTTGACCCTTTAAGGGGCTCCGGAACGCCCTATACTTGCAATGTTAAAATAACGCTTATAAATTATATCTTTCCTCACAAAGTATTTGAGGTAGGAAGTTGAACTTTTTACAGATTATTTATTGGAATATGGGCTACAACTTAACAAAGGGATTTTACAAAATTTTAGTTCAGTTATTAAAGATGATTTTTTTTCAATTGTAATGAAAATTCACAACATTTTTTTTTTGCAATTTTTATTTATATATTCAAAAATCCCCCCCATGAACCATGGACCTTGCCGTTGGTGGGGAGGCTTGCGTGCCTCAGCGATACAGATAGCCGTACCGTAGGTGCAACCACAACGGAGGGGTATCTGTTGAGAGGCCAGACAAACGTGTGGTTCCTGAAGAGGGGCAGCAGCCTTTTCAGTAGTTGCAAGGGCAACAGTCTGGATGATTGACTGATCTGGCCTTGTAACAATAACCAAAAGGGCCTTGCTGTGCTCGTACTGCGAACGGCTGAAAGCAAGGGGAAACTACAGCCGTAATTTTTCCCGAGGGCATGCAGCTTTACTGTATTACATGATGATGGCGTCCTCTTGGGTAAAATATTCCGGAGGTAAAATAGTCCCCCATTCGGATCTCCGGGTGGGGACTACTCAAGAGGATGTCGTTATCAGGAGAAAGAAAACTGGCGTTCTACGGATCGGAGCGTGGAATGTCAGATCCCTTAATCGGGCAGGTAGGTTAGAAAATTTAAAAAGGGAAATGGATAGGTTGAAGTTGGATGTAGTGGGAATTAGTGAAGTTCGGTGGCAGGAGGAACAAGACTTCTGGTCAGGTGACTACAGGGTTATAAACACAAAGTCAAATAGGGGTAATGCAGGAGTAGGTTTAATAAGGAGTAGGAAAATAGGAATGCGGGTAAGCTACTACAAACAGCATAGTGAACGCATTATTGTGGCCAAGATAGACAAGAAGCCCACACCTACTACAGTAGCACAAGTTTATATGCCAACTAGCTCTGCAGATGGCGAAGAAATAGAAGAAATGTATGATGAAATAAAAGAAATTATTCAGATTGTGAAGGGAGACGAAAATTTAATAGTCATGGGTGACTGGAATTCGAGTGTAGGAAAAGGGAGAGAAGGAAACATAGTAGGTGAATATGGATTGGGGGACAGAAATGAAAGAGGAAGCCGCCTGGTAGAATTTTGCACAGAGCACAACATAATCATAGCTAACACTTGGTTTAAGAATCATGAAAGAAGGTTGTATACATGGAAGAACCCTGGAGATACTAAAAGGTATCAGATAGATTATATAATGGTAAGACAGAGATTTAGGAACCAGGTTTTAAATTGTAAGACATTTCCAGGGGCAGATGTGGACTCTGACCACAATCTATTGGTTATGACCTGTAGATTAAAACTGAAGAAACTGCAAAAAGGTGGAAATTTAAGGAGATGGGACCTGGATAAACTAAAAGAGGTTGTACAGAGATTCAGGGAGAGCATAAGGGAGCAATTGACAGGAATGGGGGAAGTAAATACAGTAGAAGAAGAGTGGGTAGCTTTGAGGGATGAAGTAGTGAAGGCAGCAGAGGATCAAGTAGGTAAAAAGACGAGGGCTAGTAGAAATCCTTGGGTAACAGAAGAAATACTGAATTTAATTGATGAAAGGAGAAAATATAAAAATGCAGTAAGTGAAACAGGCAAAAAGAAATACAAACGTCTCAAAAATGAGATCGACAGGAAGTGCAAAATGGCTAAGCAGGGATGGCTAGAGGACAAATGTAAGGATGTAGAGGCCTATCTCACTAGGGGTAAGATAGATACCGCCTACAGGAAAATTAAAGAGACCTTTGGAGATAAGAGAACGACTTGTATGAATATCAAGAGCTCAGATGGAAACCCAGTTCTAAGCAAAGAAGGGAAAGCAGAAAGGTGGAAGGAGTATATAGAGGGTCTATACAAGGGCGATGTACTTGAGGACAATATTATGGAAATGGAAGAGGATGTAGATGAAGATGAAATGGGAGATATGATACTGCGTGAAGAGTTTGACAGAGCACTGAAAGACCTGAGTCGAAACAAGGCCCCCGGAGTAGACAATATTCCATTGGAACTACTGACGGCCGTGGGAGAGCCAGTCCTGGCAAAACTCTACCATCTGGTGAGCAAGATGTATGAAACAGGCGAAATACCCCCAGACTTCAAGAAGAATATAATAATTCCAATCCCAAAGAAAGCAGGTGTTGACAGATGTGAAAATTACCGAACTATCAGCTTAATAAGTCACAGCTGCAAAATACTAACACGAATTCTTTACAGACGAATGGAAAAACTAGTAGAAGCCAACCTCGGGGAAGATCAGTTTGGATTCCGTAGAAACACTGGAACACGTGAGGCAATAGTGACCTTACGACTTATCTTAGAAGAAAGATTAAGGAAAGGCAAACCTACGTTTCTAGCATTTGTAGACTTAGAGAAAGCTTTTGACAATGTTGACTGGAATACTCTCTTTCAAATTCTAAAGGTGGCAGGGGTAAAATACAGGGAGCGAAAGGCTATTTACAATTTGTACAGAAACCAGATGGCAGTTATAAGAGTCGAGGGACATAAAAGGGAAGCAGTGGTTGGGAAGGGAGTAAGACAGGGTTGTAGCCTCTCCCCGATGTTGTTCAATCTGTATATTGAGCAAGCAGTAAAGGAAACAAAAGAAAAATTCGGAGTAGGTATTAAAATTCATGGAGAAGAAATAAAAACTTTGAGGTTCGCCGATGACATTGTAATTCTGTCAGAGACAGCAAAGGACATGGAAGAGCAGTTGAATGGAATGGACAGTGTCTTGAAAGGAGGATATAAGATGAACATCAACAAAAGCAAAACAAGGATAATGGAATGTAGTCTAATTAAGTCGGGTGATGCTGAGGGAATTAGATTAGGAAATGAGGCACTTAAAGTAGTAAAGGAGTTTTGCTATTTGGGGAGCAAAATAACTGATGATGGTCGAAGTAGAGAGGATATAAAATGTAGGCTGGCAATGGCAAGGAAAGCGTTTCTGAAAAAGAGAAATTTGTTAACATCCAGTATTGATTTAAGTGTCAGGAAGTCATTTCTGAAAGTATTCGTATGGAGTGTAGCCATGTATGGAAGTGAAACATGGACGATAAATAGTTTGGACAAGAAGAGAATAGAAGCTTTTGAAATGTGGTGCTACAGAAGAATGCTGAAGATTAGATGGGTAGATCACATAACTAATGAGGAAGTATTGAATAGGATTGGGGAGAAGAGAAGTTTGTGGCACAACTTGACCAGAAGAAGGGATCGGTTGGTAGGACATGTTCTGAGGCATCAAGGGATCACCAATTTAGTATTGGAGGGCAGCGTGGAGGGTAAAAATCGTAGAGGGAGACCAAGAGATGAATACACTAAGCAGATTCAAAAGGATGTAGGTTGCAGTAGGTACTGGGAGATGAAAAAGCTTGCACAGGATAGAGTAGCATGGAGAGCTGCATCAAACCAGTCTCAGGACTGAAGACCACAACAACAACAACATATTCAAAAATATACAGTTTTTTGGAAAAAGGCTGTGTTAAATTATGCAGAAGGTACTGTGTAACATTTACTGAATGTTTGAAACAAATATGTTTGGAAGATCCTTAGAAAACATGTAATTAGTATGAGAAAATAAAAGTTTTGGGAATCGAGCGACAAAGATTGTATTAACTTTTTAGTGCATTCCAGGTCCATAGGATGGATTATCTTCATCCTCTGCAAACTCCTCCTCCAGCTTCCTCTTGTTCCTCTTCCTGTTTACTCTTGCTTGTATTTCTAGACTCTTTACAGCCCTGTCTGCAGCCCGAAGGCGTTCCTTATCTAAAGCAAGCATCGCTCGTTGTTGTGTTCGTAGATTTTGCTACCATTTTCTTCAGTTGCAGTTACTGCAACACTGTTCCAAAAAGTGGTCATGTATGAACACTTATCACATTTCAGTTGTATTTCACTAGCAAGTCCTACGTGCTTTATTATGGAGAGTTGCAGACCAACTTCACTACAATGAATACATCTTACACAGTCTGAAAAATTTCCTTTGAGAACCGACATATCAAATATTTCATTCACATCCGATTCGCCCATAAAACATTCATAGTTTTCACTCATTGAACCAAGCTTCTTCTGTGAAGTATTTTCTTTCCCACTTTGACTGCTATGGGCAGGTGTACTTGAGAGGTTAGGTTCACTCACTTGGTTATCGTCTTTATTGTTTACAGTAATAGCACATACCTTTGGCTTTCCAACATTTCTCCTTTTCTTAAAAGCCTTCATTCTAATAACTTTACTTTTACTCATTATTATACTTCAACGAAACAGAGACTCAAGAAACAGAATTAATTACGAATATTTTCGAGATAACGACAGAGTAAATAAACATGAAACAATCGACAATCACACCATTGAACCATCACAGGTTAGCCACAACACATACTTTATCTCACATCACTAAAAAGTACCTGCTGAACACGGACGTTAATAATAACACCATTTGACAGCAGTTTAACAGCGCCACAGTGGGTCACGCCCATGTAGAACAAATTTCAAAAAAAATTTAAAAATAGTTGTAGTCTTCGGAATTGAATAAATTATATATCTATTAAAAGGTAATAGTCTGCAGATTCAGAAAACGCAAAAAAGTAAAAATTGAACTTTTCATGATTTTGAGCCTTTCCGGAGCCCCTTAAGTATGCAGAAAACAACAGCGGTCCTACCACACTCTGTGAGGCGCTCGGACAACATCCTTCTCTCTGATTAACACTCGCTATCGAAGACAACATACTGGGTTCTATTGCTTCAGAAGTCTTCGAGCCGCTCATACGAGGGTCGTGCCCGACATTTTTTTTTAAAAAGCCATTAATATACACAGACAAACAAACGTCCTTGTTGGTGATTCCCATCTGATGTTTGCCGTGTGCGCCGGTGAAGATTCGAACCGTTCTGGCAGATGGCAGAGCCGTACTACAACGTCAAAATGCCGTCTACCGACTCACGTTACAAGCAGGGTGCTGTTATTGAATTCTTGTGTGCAGAAAAAGAAACCGTGGTGAACATCTATAAGCGTTTGCGTGCGGTTCATGGCGATGCTGCAGTTGATAAGAGTACAGTTGGGCGATGGGTAGAGAAAGTTACAGCCTCGGGAAATGCAGAAACAGAGCTCCACGATCAGCCACGCTCGGAACCTGCTGCCACAGCCACTGCTCCAGACATGCTGACTCGTGCGGATGTCACTATTCGTGCCGACCGGCGCATCACAACTCGACAGTTGGCTCTACAGCTGTCGATCAACATTGTCGGTGCGTCTGCAATGATCGACACTCTCGGATATTCAATGAGGTGCTCACGATGGGTTCCACGAGTGCTCACGGAGGACCACAAGATTCAAAGAAAGGACATTTCATCTGAATTGTTGAAGCGTTTGGAGACCGACGGAGAGGCCTTTCTGTTACGGATCGTTACGGGGAACGAAAGTTGGGTGCACCACTTTGCGCTGGAAACAAAAAGTCATTCCATGGAGTGGCATCATCCCCATTCACCAGAAAAGAAGAAATTCAGGACAACCCCCTCTGCTGGGAAGTCATGGTGACAGTCTTCTGGGATTGTGATGGCGTCATTCTCATGGTTGTGATGCCAAGAGGGTCAACAATCAATTCAGAGGCGTACGTGAAGAGTCTGAATAAAGTCAAGAACCGTTCCCGACGTGATCGATCGGACAAGAATCCGGTAGAAATCTTACTTCAGTACGGTAGTGCACGCCCACACGCAAGTCTGAGAACCCGGGAACACATCGCCAAATTGGGTTGGACATCATTGCCTCATCCACCCTACAGTCCAGACCTGGTACCCTCGGACTGCTATCTGTTTGGCCCGCTTAGAGATTCTCTACGGGGAAGACCCTTTGAAGATGACGAGAGTGTCAGTCGAGCAGCGAAAACATGTCTACGCCTACAAGACAAGAGCTTTTACCAGCAGGGAATACATGCTCTTCCACAACGTTGGTGTACGGCCAAAGAACGCGATGGAGACTACATACAAAAATAGGTCTTGGACAAGACATGTTGATGTATATAGTCACCAAATTCTGACTCTTAACAATAAGTATGATCTGAGAAAAAAAGTGTGGGGCATTACATATTGAACGAATGTCGTATATCTGAGAACCTATTCCAAATGATCGAACCCTGCGCCTACAAGACAAGAGCTTTTACCAGCAGGGAATACATGCTCTTCCACAACGTTGGTGTGCGGCCAAAGAACGTGATGGAGACTACATACAAAAATAGGTCATGGACAAGACATGTTGATGTATATAGTCACCAAATTCTGACTCTTAACAATAAGTATGTTCTGAGGAAAAAAGTGTGGGGCATTACTTATTGAACGAATGTCGTATATCTGAGAACCTATTCCGTATGATCGAACCTTCGTTAACAATTTTGGACTTGATTCCATTCTCGAACCACCCATCTTCGAAAGTGATTTAATACAGATATGTATACATGCGCGGAAGAAGCACAGCAAATAATCCGCATGGCAGTGCAGATACTTAAGAATACATTAGACAAGTTACAATGAGCGGTGCGCACTGCTGAACGAACTACATAAGGTGCACACTTTATGGCACGACCCAGGAGGCGTGTGTAATTTATCGAATGCCATAGGTTCCTTATATCAAGAAAGAAGAAAATACTCTTTGCCGACTATCTTACTCTGATCAACCAAAACACCGCGAAACCAAATGCCACGCGGTGGCGCTGTGGCCTCGTAGCACGGCAAGAGAAGTACACAAACGCATCAGATCAGAGACGAACCTGGAACCATTCTTTTGACGATGCAGACTGTAACTGCGGAAATACCCTGACGGAAAGGACTCTGTCACACGGCGGGCTGTTATGGCCCATCACCTGCGAACGAGCGTCTTGGACACGGTGAAGCTGCTCGGTGGATTGCTTACTACCATCGTGAGCATCTGTGGAAGGCGCTTGAAGGACGATGGATGAACTAATTGACGACAAGGCGTTGGACATCCCCGCCTCGTAACGAAACGTGGAATTCCGAGGTTAGCCCACTCAGTAAAGCAGGATAGGCGAAAGCTGTGGCAGTTCTGATGACAGAGTACACTGCTGGTGAAAATGGAAAAACACCCAGTCCCCTGCCGGGAATCGAACCCGGACCCCCTGCGTGGTAGGCGGTAACACTACCACTAGGCTACGGAGGCGGACACTGCTGGTGCAGGTACAATAGAAAATGCCCTGTTTGATGGGTAGGTATGTGTAGACCTCTAATGCACATCTGCGTCTGAATATCCCTAAGACGCAGAACCACCCTACAGTTACACTGCAGTAACATTTATACCCAACGGAAATTGTATGTGATTGAGAAGCTATTTGGCTCTGTGTAGTGAAACTGGAGATAAAATAACGTAGCCGGCCGTGGTGGCCGTGCGGCTCTAGGCACTTCAGTCCGGATCCGCGTGACTGCTACGGTCGCAGGTTCGAATCCTGCCTCGGGCATGGATGTTTGTGATGTCCTTAGGTTAGTTAGGTTTAAGTAGTTCTAAGTTCTAGGGGACTGATGACCTCAGATGTTGAGTCCAATAGTGCTGAGAGCCATTTGAACCATTTTTTTTAAATAACGCATTTTATTACAAGGCTACTCCTATGATTTCACACACAGTTGAATAAAATTAATAAAGGTGATCAAGAAATTTGTCTGCCCGAATAACAAACAGAATTCAGCATCACAAAGGATTTATTTCCAAAACACATGATTGACATGGAACACAGGTCATCATAACACATCAATTGTAGACATGAGCGGAAAAACTCATTAGGATATTTAGGGGTGAGACCAATGTTAATTTTCATAGTTCCCGTACCCAGCAACAGAAGGCAACACTTATCTCTAAGGTTTTGCAACTGAGGGTTAGCCCAGCTTTCCACAGATGTCTTCAGTTATAAAATCAAATGTGTGTGAAATCTTATGGGACTTAACTGCTAAGGCTATCGGTCCCTAAGCTTACACACTACTTAACATAAATTATCCTAAGGACAAACACACACACCCATGCCCGAGGGAGGACTCGAACCTCCGCTGGGATCAGCCGCACAGTCCATGACAGCGCCTTAGACAACTCGGTTAATCCCGCGCGGCTCTTCAGTTATGTTTATGCTCGTGTTCATCAAATGGAATGTACTAATGTACAGTTGAACAGAGGGTGGCAAATTGACTCTGATTCAGACTTTAAAAAATGGATAATGCAATCTGACTGTAAGTAATACGATTGACAGTGATAGTGAACTATTGACTGGAGCAAACCACAGAAATGCACTTAAATCAGATAGTCACTGCTGCTGCGGTGAGCGCATGGTGCATTGAGTGAAATTGCCTTAAGGGTTCCTAGTGCTGGTGCTGCGAAATGCTTACCGTGCGCATGTAGAAATCTCGAGTGCGGTGGCCAGCGCGCCTCTGCGTCGTCTTGAACGGTCGACCTGTCCCTCCTCCTTTCCTTCAGATCCACCTTCGCTCCCAGACTACACACCCTAAGCTCAGACCGACTTCCTTCCTCCACAGCACAGGACTCAATCCTACTACAATCCTCCATGCCACAAGAATGAGTCCTCGCTTCTTCACGCTACATAGCGTAGTCCGCGAAACACTCCAAGTGGAGTTAGTGCCAAAAAGTTAAAAGCCACCAATCGAAAGTGGCAGCACTCTCCTGCATGAATCGAGCATCACCCCGTGTACCATACAGCCACTCTCTGTATCCTCACGCATCTCGAGGCACTGAACCGGGGTCCACTGTTACGTTTTCTGATCTCACGCTCGGTGTCACAGTCGACACACTGTGATTTTGCATGTGTGGCGAAACAACTTGTCATGTGTGCCTACGTGGCCTCGAAAGAAACACAGCAGCTCTCCCAGTGATACAGCGTCAGGCGTCCTGGAATGTCGCCACATTTCGGCTGGTTTGGTGAAATGTTTTCACAGGCCCAACTGAGATTGACCTTACAGGAAGCTTCCCAGCAAACATCATCAGGATTCCTACAGAAACAGCGGAAAGCACTTCTCCTCGGTCGAGAGCAGTTGTCTGTGAAAGTAGTCGTAAAAACATCTGCCTCTGGCCTCTTAGAAAATACAATGTGTCCCGCCCTTGGCTCCCCGCTTCCAGTGGCCAGTGGACCCCCTGCAGCTTGGGCCGTGTCTTCTGCCTCGGACCCCCATTTGTTTGGCGACTTGCCATATTCTCCAAACTGGCACCAGTAAACCTCCCCTGTCACCGCCATGCTTGTCCGACAAAACAAGTGCTCAGCTCCACCACCTCTAATAACTTCATGCATCTAGCTGCCAATCAGTTCAACATTACAATCAGTGTCAACACTCTTTAAAAGTCTCATTGTCCAATGACACTTCCTAACCTAATCAAACTACGCAAATTGAATGTTTCTGCTCTAGAGAATAAATAAACTGGAAGGAAGGCGGTTCGAAAGAACTTCCAGTCCTCCAGAGTACAGTGATTAGTGCACTTTGTTGAACAAGGAGCTCCATAGCACACGACCACTACGTGATCCCATGTTGACCCAAAGACATTGTCAATTACGAGGTCATCGAAATTGTACCGAGTAACCATGAAAACGTGTTATTGGTCTGGATGAATCTCTTATCTTGTTACACCAGATCGATGGTCGTATTCAGATATGCCATCATCCAGGTAAACGGCTCCTCAAAAAATGCATCGCAGCACAGATCCAGGCCAATGGGGCCAGTATTCTGGTATGAGCTACATTCACATGAGTTTCCATAGGACCTGTGGTAGTAATCAAAGACGCCATAACTGTGGACTAGGTGAACATTACTGTGCACCACATACATCTCTTCAGACACCATGACAGCTGTGGACTAGGTGAACATTACTGTGCACCACACCTGTTCAGGCACAATGATGGCTGTGGACTAGGTGAACATTACTGCGGCCACATACATCTTCCAGGCAAGATGATAGCTGTGGACTTGGTGAACATTACTGTGGACCACATACATCTCTCCAGGCACCGTGAATGCTGTGAACTAGGTGAACATTACTGTGGACCATTTACATCTCTTCAGGCACCAAGACAATTGTAGACTAGGTGAAAATTACTGCAGACCACTTACATCTTTTCATGCCTAAGATTATCTCCAGTGCCTGTGGCATCTTCCAGCTGGATAGCTGCCCGTGTCACAAGGTCAGAATCGTACTATATTTGTTTGAGAAGCATGGCAGCGTATTCACACTGATTCTTGGGCCTCTAATTTGTCCGATCTGAAACCGATTGGACATATCTGGGATGCTTTTGATTTCCAGTTATGTGCCCACAAATCTTAACGTAACGTAGCTCCTGAACAGGTCTCAGAAAACCCAACGGTACTGACCGACCGCCGCGTCAACCTCCACCGTTATGTTTCATTGGATGTGGATATGGAGGGCCATGTAGTCAGCATGCCGCTCTCCTCGAAGTTGCCAATTTTCGTGTCTTCTCAGTCAAATAGCTCAATTGGCCTCAAAGAACAGAGTGCATTTCCCATGCCAACAACTCTCAGCAGACCCGAACGCGCCCATAAATCGTCGGCCCATAATTTACTGAATTTGCTTGACCTATGCGTAGACACCTGGTACCACATACCTCAGGAAACCTACCAAGGAGTTGCCGAACCCGTTCCACGCAGAGTCGCTGGGGTATTGTGTTGCAGTGGTAGACCAACACGCTGTTAATAAGCTGGCCATGATGTTTTGGATCATGAGTGTAAGTTGTTGCTATAATAGGTACATTGCTTAAGACAGTAAAACTATCAAATATTCATTTTCTACTACCTTATCTGTCACATTAAGATCCTCCTACCACCCGTGAAATTTAGGGATGTATTTATTAACTCACATGCAGAGTGATTCACATAATAACCTCCACAAACACACACATGCAGGCACACACGCACACATACACACACACACACACACACACACACACACACACACACACACACACACACACACGTAATCAAGCACAAAATATGGTCAGACATATCAACATCGTAGTGAGAAGTATAGCACTAAGAAATAAAGAACGTAATGCATGCTTTTATCGTTTCATCACCCACACCCAGCATTTCGTGAAACTAGCGATTTCATGCCAGATACAAGCGCTTGCAACTGGTGAAGGCGACCAAGTTCCGACCAAGATATGAGTCAAAGGTCACCCTTCTCTGCCGGTACCGATTACGGGCTCTGCACGCTAAACTAAAGGCTGCATATACTAAGATCTCTAATCAGTGGGAGGGATTTCAGGGTCGCGAACTCGTTATCTTCGTAGCCCACTCGCAATGTGCGCATTAAACCTCTGAGGGTATAGTCTTGATGTTCTGTTACGATAAAGTTAGAAAATTTGGTTGGCTGAAGTCGCCTCTGGGGATCCAACCCAAGCTGAGACGCCTTTACGAGCCGTCGCTGTATACTGCTCGTTAAATTACACATGTTTCGTTCGATACTCACTTCATACGCTCTCGTACGGTTTTGAAATAGTGAGGAACGACATCATAGAGAATTCCGTTTCATTAAGCGTTGTCTACAGTACTACTGCAAAACGAGCTCTTAATTTTTCGAATGAATTCTTGTTTACCTTGAGAGATAGATATCGCCTTCATTATTTGACTACTCAACCCAAAATTTCAATTCCTTGCAACTGTTCATAACCGTTTTCCCGGCAAGCCAAACTAAAGACACATATGTTCTTTATGTGGCGACAACCGACATAAGGGCAACGGTGGATATACGACACTGTTCAATAAGTAATATAATACATTCCTTTTGCGGCCAACTTCAGTTGGAAAAAATGCCGGACTTGTTGTGGAACATTGTGGATTATTTCCGCTTCAGCCGCTATAGTTTCATGAAGTTCCGATAGGTGGCGGTGCTATATTTAGCCTTCAAAATCGCACCTGTCGGAAGACCAGAGTGTAGCACATATTCTTAGGCGCTTGTAGAATATCTACGGAGACCTGGCAGTGAACAAAAGTACGGTGAGTCGTTGAGCGAGGCGTCTGTCATCAATGCAACAAGGTAGCGCAATCCTGTCCGATGTTCCGCGTGCCGACAGCCTGCACACAGCTGGGACTCCTGCAATGTTGGAACGTGCGGACATTCTCGTTCGAGGTGATCGACGGATCACAAGGACAGACCTCGTCGCTGAATTGTACGTTTCTGTTGCTAGTGCTGTCACACATGTCTGCGCACCCGAGAAAATTGTTCAAATGGCTCTGAGCACTATGGGACTGAACAGCTGTGGTCATCAGTCCCCTAGAACTTAGAACTACTTAAACCTAACTAACCTAAGGACATCACACACACCCATGCCCGAGGCAGGATTCGAACCTGCGACCGTAGTGGTCACGCGGTTCCAGACTGAAGCGCCTAGAACCGCACGGCCACACCGGCCGGCCGCACCCGAGAGTAGCCCACAAAACTCCATTGGAACTTTCTTCCTCGTCCACCTTACAGCCCGGATCTCGCACCTTCCGACTTCCATCTGTTTGGCCCAATGAAGGACGCACTCTGTGGGGAGCAGTCAGTGGATAATAGGGAGGTTATTGATGCAGCAAGACGTTGGATCCGACGTCGACGAGTAGAGTGGTACCATGAGGGCATACAGGCGCACTCAGCCACTCAGTAAGGTGGCGTAACCCCGTCGCATTGAACGGAGATTATGTTGAAAAATAGGGTTTTGTAGCCAACGAACCTGCTTTAGGAAACAAATTCGTTGCATTACTTATTGAACACCGTCGTACTTGTACATGGTAATTGATACTCAAGTCTAAAAAAAAAAGTTTTAATCTGTTACAACTTGGAACCCTACTTAAAACAACCACTATTCTCTAAATACGAGGGGGTACTGAAAAGTAATGCCTCTGAATTTTTTGTGTGGAAATTCTTAAAACTTTTTAAATGAAACAGGCTTTAGTAACATTCTGAATCTCCGTTCTTCGAGCCTACATGTTTATTCCTCAATATTGTCGCCCTGACGACGAACACATTTCTCACAACGAGAGATTAGTTTGTTGATACTGTCAGGGTACAATGTTTGACTTTGTGGATGGACAAAGACAGCTGTGCTTGCAGCGCTTCACCACGGTCAAAGCACAGCCCTCGAAGGTGTTCTTAAGTTTCGGAAACAGATGAAAATCGGATGGAGCCAAGTCGGGACGATGATCGATGACAGGTGAATCCAAGGCGTCGGACTGTTGCAGATGTCGCAGCGCTCCTGTGTGGTCTGTCATTGTCGGCCTGAAGGAGAGGGTGATGCATGTGTGGACGAAATCTTCGAATTCGGGAAACTCGATTACAGCAGGCTTGTTTCACGCTCCGACATATCTGCGCTACACACTGCAATTCGGAGCCCTCTAGCGGCAGAGAGTTGCAACTTATGTCAGTGAAGCGGGACAGTCGACCGAGAAATATGCATGACATGAAATACCTCAACAGACATTCTTCTTTCTCTTCTTGTAGCGTTCAACCCTGAGGTTGGTTTGCAGCGGAGCGCCATTCCTCTCTTCTGCCTGCCTGCCTCTTCATTTCGTGTGTGTTACATCCAACGTCATTCATGATCTGTTGCATGTATGATATCCTTGGTCGCCCCCGCCGATTCATTCCCTCAGTAGCTCCTGCTGCCATTGTTCCAATGATGTAGTTGTGTCGCAGGATGTGCCCTACAAGTTTGTCTCTTGTTGTTTGGATGTGCCTCCACAGAGATCTGGTTTCCTGTACTCTTCTAAGCACCTCTTCATGTGTTACTTTGTCTCTCCTGCTGATCTTCATCATCCTTCTATAGCACCACATCTCCAGGTCCTCTACCCGTCTTCTCTCTTCTCTTCCAATTGTCCAAGTTTCACATCTGTATAGGGCCACACTCCAAACGAAACCTTTCATGACACGTTTCCTTATTTTCATACTGATGTTGATGCTGGTGAATAAGTTCCTTCTCCAATTAAATGCAATTTTGGCCTTTTGTATTCTGGTCGCAATTTATTTCTGGCTTCTACCATCTCTTGTGATTTTGATTCCCAGGTAAGTAAATTCCTCTATCACTTCCAGCTCCTCTCTTCCAATCCTCATTCTCAGAAGTTCATATTCTGCTCCTCTACTACATACCATCACTTTAGTCTTTTTCTTGTTTATTCTCATTCCATACTGATTGCATAGAATTTTTTCCATTGTTCCATGTCTATCTTCTGCCCATTAATTTTGATCCACATCTCAGTAGTTTCTCGAACTTGTTCTATAGCTTCCTGGATGTAAGCATTTAATATAAGAGGAGAGAGAGCACATCCTTGCCTTACCCCATTTCTAATATTTGCTTCTTGTTCATGGTGACAGTTCCTAACCACTGCCATCTCATTCTTATAGAAACTATCACACGGATGTCTTTGGACTTTATTCCACTTTTCCTCAGCACTCTGACATCTCTTGCCAGATAACGTTATGAAATGCCTTTTCCATGTCTACAAAAGAAATATAAGTTGGTTTATTTTTCTGTAATTGCTTTTCGATAACGAGTCAGTGCCAGAATCGCCTCTCTTGTTCCCAGTACCCTTCTGAAACCAAACTGATCTTCACTCAGCATATCGTCCACCTTCTCTTCAATTCTCTTCAGACATTGAGAACAGAATAAAAAATTCGGAGGCACTACTTTTCATTACGCCCTCCACAAATCTTTTATACGAGAATCTGGTGAGAGCAGATCTATAACGACTTACGACTATATTTTCCATCAATCTGCTGCATGATTACTTATATAAAAATACCGAAAGTTACGTTATATAACAATGATACTCATAACACAGAGAAATGTGCAAGATTTTTGTGAGTGACGGTGCAGTTAAACAGAGCATGGAATCATAGTACGTCCTGCTGCAGACATAAGGACGTTGCTGCGGAAAGAATACGAAAAATTTCAGAAAAACAGGGATATTGATACCAGATTTGCCAATAACTTGCTCTATTAGAAAAACCATACCTTCTGGAGAACAACCAAATGCACAAATTGAAACTCATTGATCAACATCGAAATTCAAACTAAGTGTAAGAGAAATAGATCACTCTTTAGGATACATAAAATTGTGAGTTTAAAAAATCGTCCAGACTTTTTACTGGATGATGGCAGTGGTCTGCGTAGATATTCTGGTCTTGGTTGGTACATGACTCAATTCGGCATTGGCCCTCCACATGTACTACGACTCATGCTCTACCTTGTTCAAGTACGTTTCCACTGAGTATGCTCCCACGATTGATCACCTCCTTATCGAGAGAGCCTGATATGCACTCCCCGCCACAAAGTCGAACCTTTAAAATCCCTTTGCCAGTTCTACCGCTGCCAAAAGTGCCTCCAATATAATAACCATCTCACCATCGAATGCCAAAATCCACCCTGCTGTCCTCTTTGTAAGGCCTCATTTTTTCTCAAACAGTGTCTAAATCTCACTTCCGCTCCCACCTGCAACTAAACCTATCCTATCTACTCTTCCAAGGCCATACTCCAACCTGTCAAACCAGAACTAACCATACCATACCCGTCCGACACGCTGGCAATCCTATAAATCTCAATAATAACCTCTACTCAGCTCCAGCTGCCGAAGTCATCTCAGATTTCTCGGCGTCGTCCCCTGAAATATTCACTCGTCCGAAAGTCGCACGTAATCCAACAAATTTGCCTTTCGATCGGATCCGTACTCCTCCTTAACACCGAAGCCACTTAGTCCCAAAAACATGTCCACTTCATAATCACCCGTCTTGACACCTTCGTTTAGTCCGCCCCCGGTAGCTGAGTGGTCAGCGCGACAGACTGTCAAACCCTGGTTCGATTCCCGGCTGGGTCGGATATTTTCTCCGCTCAGGGACAGGGTGTTGTGTTGTCCTAACCATCATCATTTCATCCCCATCGACGCGCAAGTCGCCGAAGTGGCGTCAAATCCGAAGACTTGCACCAGGCGAGCGGTCTACCCGACGGGAGGCCCTCGTCACACACTATTTTTATACCTTCGTTTAAACCCTCTCCACCTCATGTCTGCACAACCCACTTCCCAGCCTCTCAACACTGGGCGACAGTAATACTGCAACCTGTATCACATCAGCTCACTTCCAGTTAGCAAGGCCCTTTGCACGCATAATCTGTCTCAGCACAACGCTCACTTCTTCGTCCTCAATTAAGCGTTCCTCCAGCTCTATCACATCATACGAACGTCTCCCTATGTCCACCAAAAAATGGTTCAAATGGCTCTGAGCTCTATGGGACTTAACATCGGAGGTCATCAGTCCCCTAGAACTTAGAACTACTTAAACCTAACTAACCTAAGGACATCACACACATCCATGCCCGAGGCAGGATTCGAACCTGCGACCGTAGCAGTCACGCGGTTCCGGACTGAAGCGCCTAGAACCGCTCGGCCACCGCGGCCGGCCTATATCCTCCACCCCATAGAAAATCCTCTTCTGCTGTCCAGAGATGGAGTTACAATCGGCCACCACAAAAATAGAACTATTCGACCACAATCCTTATACAGTATTTTCACGCACCACCTTATACCGACTCTATTGTTCAAGACCCTAATTGTTACCTATGCCGCTATTTACATTCGACTTAATCACTACATCCCCTTTGACATTCTCACCACATGAGCCTCAGCTCTTCCACCTGTACTGTTGCCACTGACTTCATTATATCTAGCAGATACCCTGCATAACTCCAGCGGTGATGTCAGTTTATGGACTTCATCGAAGGCGACAGTATCACAATCCAAAGCACAGCCGTCCTGAAAGTAACACAACTCCAGACGTCGTTTCAGCATCTCCCAACTTCCTTGGACGCCTTATTGCAAAGTCCTCGATCCAGTTGAGAGTGATCACCTACCTGTTCTACTCTTCATTTCTTACAGATTCACTCTTCCTCATGCACCCCATGCCAATAACTGTCCAAAAGATATCCATGACTACTCCTGTGCCAATAGGAATGTTTACTAAAAAATTATAGATACCCAGACTGGAAGCCACCGGCTCCCATCAAACAATCTGACAGTATCCATAATTCCCCGCCCTTCTTGCAGCAGACATTATCAGATGCTACATCAGACATTACTACTACCTAGATTGTACATCCTCGTCGCCCCTCCCACCTCCCTTACCCTCCCCTTTCCCTCCGATCCAATAAGCCTTTCTCTTTCTCCGAGAATCCTGTCGCTTATGCTGCTCCTTCCTATGGACTCATGACCGGGATGCATTCACACGCCACCAGCAAATACATAGACACACCAAGAACTTTCTTTTTCATCATCGGTCTTCTGACTAGTTCGACGCATCCCACCACGGATTCCTCTCTATTTGCCAGCCACTTCATCTCTGAGTAGCAACTACACCCGGCGTCATCAATTTTTTGTTGGATGTATTTCAAACTCATTCTTCCACTACTATTTTTACCCTCTACAACTCACTTGTCGGTGTTTACCAAATTCTCCTTACTTCGCCTATTATACAGAGAAGCTCCTCATTTAATATTTTATGAGTCCACCTAATTTTCAACACTCTTCTGTAGAAAAATATCTGAAACACTTCGATTCTCTTCTATTGTGGTTTTACCACAACCATGATTCACTACTATACAACGTTGTGCTCCAAACGCACATACTCAGAAATTTCTTCCTCAAAGTCTGTGTTTGATATCAGTGGCCAGGAATGCGCTTTTTTCCTATCCTATTCTGCTTTTTCTCGCATATCCTCCTTGCTTCGTCCGTCATGGGATAATTTGCTCCTAAGGTAGCAAAATTCCATAATTTCGTCTACTTTGGGATCACCAATTTTCAAGTTAAGCTTCTTGCTATCCTCATTTCTGCTGCTTCTAATTAGTTTCGTCTTTCTTCGGTTCACTCCCAATCCATATTCTGTGGACTGTTCGTTTCCATCAACAGATCCTGTAATTCTTCTCAGTCTTTGCTGAGGATAGCAATATCATCAACGAATCTTATCATAGATGTCCGTTGAGCCTGAATTTTAATCCCGCTCTTCAACTTTCCTTTTATTTCCCTCACTGCCTCTTCGATGTACAGACTGAACAGTAGTGGCGAAAGACTACATCCCTGTGTTATTCCTATTTTCATCGCAGCACTTCGTTCTTGGCCTTTCAGTCTTATTGTTCCTTCTTGGTTCTCGTACATATTGTATATTACTGGTCTTTGACTATAGTTTACCCCTATTTCTCGCAGAATTCCGAAAGTTTTCTCCATTTTACATTTCTGAACGCTTTATCAAGGTCGACAAACCCTAATAACATGTTTTGAATTTTTTTCATTCTTCCATTATCAAACAGGATTGCCTCTCTGGAGCCTTGACATTTCCTACAGTCATACTGATCGTCACCTAATAGATCCTCAGTTTTCTTTTCCGTTCTTCTGTATATGATCCTTGCCAGCAACTTCGATTCATGATCTGTTATGCTGATTGTGTGATAATTCTGACACTTATCTTCTTCTGCTATCTTCGGAATTGTGTGTATAATGTTATTCCGAAATCCTGATGTTATGTCGCCAGTCTCATCGATTCTACACACCAGTCAAATAGGTTTGACACACCAACTTGAATAGTAACTTATTGAAAGCTAATAAACTCCAGGACTGGCGCCACTTATGCACCAGGAACAACGCTACACTCCCCATTAAATCTTACAATGCCGCGCTGGGTATGTGCGAGGTCTGAAACGCCTTGCCATGGTACGCGCGGCTCGCCCCGTCGGAGGTTCGAGTCCTCCCACGGGCATGGGTGTGTGTGTTGTCCTTAGCGTAAGTTAGTTTAAGTTAGATTAAGTAATGCGTAGGCCTAGAGACCGATGACCTCAGCCATTTGGACCCGCAGGAACTTACCACAAATTTCCAAAACTCTTACAAGTATTGGAAAGTATTTCAGTGACTCACAGGGAGTAGCTCCATCTCAGGCTTCCTACTCGTCCACAACTGTCGTTTACTTGTCAGTCTCAGCAAAGTTGACCACATTGCATCCGATCTCTTCGACCTCTTCTCAGTTCCTAAGAACCCTAATTTTGAGTAGTCCCTGTTTCCTACAGTACACGAACGCACAAATATCACTGTCCCACTAGGACAACATACCGCAAACAGAATTAAATACACTAATCATCGCACGCAACATAAAACAAGTACTTTTGAATACATTACGGGAAAGGCAGCGATCAATGTCTTGCAAATATTTACTATTAAATACAGTCTTGATCACGATTTATTTATCAAGGTTACCGGTTTCGACCACTACTGTGGTCATCTTCAGACCATTGAGTAGGAACCTCTTTCTGTTGGAGATTCTCCAACAGAAAGAGGTTCCTACTCAATGGTCTGAAGATGACCACAGTAGTGGTCGAAACCGGTCACATTGTTAAATAAATCGTGATCAAGACTGTTTTTAATAGCAAATATAAAACAAGTACCACACAATAAATCTCCAGAAGTCTACTTTCCCTCCTTTCCCACATAAAATCCTTTCTGATACCTCCTCTTACCGCTCCATCTGCCTCACCTCATTGTTCAGCAACGCCTTTGAACCATCCTTTCCTGACGCATTCATCAACACCCGAACAAACACCACCTCCTTCCTGTTAACCAGTGTCGCTCCCGGTCTCATCTTCTCCTGTGATGACCAGCAGGTGTGCGTCACTCAACTCCTCTTCCGCCACCTCGAGAACTGTAAATACGCTATTTTTGTCTCTCTCGACCTAGAGAAAGCCTATGGCCGTGTTTCGTTTCCGGTCTTTTTATTCAGACAGCAGGCTTAAAGCACCTCCAATTAACTATGTCTGCCTTACTGCATCTTTCCCATCTAATCACCCATTATTTGTCACCATTAACAACACCAGCTCCAATACCTCCCATACCACTGCAGATGTGCTCCACCGCTCCGTCCTCTCCCCTCCCCCCCCCTTCGTCACACTGCTGATATGGCCAAACTACCTCCACCAATCCACCTTTTTCAGTGTGCAGATGATGCCGATTTCTTTGTCCTCTGTCCTATACTCCAGAAATTTCAATAATCTCTCCCCATCCACTTCAGTGAGTCCACCTCGTGGTGCAACTAACGTCCCCTCAAGACCAACCTTTGCAGAACCTAGGAAGTAATTATACGACGAAACATGTACACCATTTGTCTCCGTGACTTTTACTGGACCATGTACGACTCTCATATCCAGTTAAATAATACACTAAAATACCTTGAAATAACAGTTGACCAGCAACTAATATTGAAACTTCACCTGCTAATCATCCAACAGAAAGCCAAGAATGAGCTTTTTTTGCCATCTGTCTTCTGACTGGTCTGATGCTGCTCGCCACGAATTCCTTTCCTGTGCTAACCTCTTCATCTCAGAGTAGCACTTGCAACCTACGTCCTCAATTATTTGCTGGATGTATTCCAATCTCTGTCTTCCTCTACAGTTTTACCCTCTACAGCTCCTTCTAGTGCCATGGAAGTAATTTCCTCATGTCTTAACAGGTGTCCTGTCATCCTGTTCCTTCTCCTTATCAGTGTCTTCCGCATATTCCTTTTCTCTCCGATCCTGCGTAGAACTTCCTCATTCCTTACCTTATCAGTCCACCAAATTTTCCACATTCGTCTGCAGCACCACATCTCAAACGCTTCGATTCTCTTCTGTTCCGGTTTTCCTACAGTCCATGTTTCACTGTCATACAATGCTGTACTCCAGACGTACATTCTCAGATTTTTTTCTCAAATAAAGGCCGATATTTGATATTAGTAGACTTATCTTGGCCAGGAGTGCCTTTTTTGCAATAGCTAGTCTGCTTTTGATGTCATCCTTGCTCCGTCCGTCATTGGTTATTTTACTGCCTAGGTAGCAGAATTCCCTAACTTCATCTACTTCGTGACCATCAGTCCTGATGTTAAGTTTCTCGGTGTTCTCATTTTTACTTCTTCTCATTACTTTCGTCTTTCTTCGATGTACTGTGTACTCATTAGACTGTTCATTCCGTTCAGCAGATCATGTAATTCTTCTTCACTTTCACTCAGGATAGCAATGTCATCAGCAAATCGTATCATTGATATCCTCCCCCCCCCCCCCCCCACTTCCCACCCCCCGGGGAACGTCTCACACCAGACGAGTGTAACCCCTATGTTTGCGTGGTAGAGTAATGGGGGTGTATGCGTACGTGGAGAACTTGTTTGCGCAGCAATCGCCTACATAGTGCAGCTGAGGCGGAATAAGGGGAACCAGCCCACATTCGCCGAGGCAGATGGAAAATCGCCTAGAAACCATCCACAGACTGACCGGCTCACTATACCTCGACACAAGTCCGCTTGCCGGATTCGTGCCGGGGACCAGGCGCTCCTTCCCACTCCGGAAAGCTGTGCGTTAGACCGCTCGGCTAACCGGGCAGGCCAGCAGTTACGTTATATTTGGGACCCCTTGCCAAAATTATTAAGGGCCAACCGTGTAGCTGATTTGTGCTTAGCTCCACGTTGGTATGTCTGACTGACATAACAACAGTACTTGTTGTAATTGCCTCAGGTAGAGAGATTAAGCAACTGCATACCATTGTTCTAAATATTTGTCAAATGAACTGACATATAGAGTTTGGAAATTTCAGGGGAGTCATGGCGACGATTCACAGGCCAGTCCTGTCTTAAGTCATATCAACTGTTTCCTCACATTTTGAGGCAGTACTTCAGTGCTTATATTATTTAATTTGACTGCGTTTTATGTGTAATCTGACTGCGTTTCAGAACTGAATTGAACTGGAAACAAAAGTTATTTATGATTCCTGCGTTATTCAAGCAATTTATGCAGGGTGGTCCATTTATCGTGGCCGGGCCAAATATCTCAAGAAATAAGTATCAAACGAAAAAACTACGAAGAGCGAAACTTGTCTAGCTTGAAGGGGGGGAACCATATGGCGCTATGGCTGGCCCGCTACATGGCGCTGCCATAGATCAAACGGATATCAACTGCGTTTTTTTAAACAGGAACCCCCATTTTTTATTACATGTTCGTGTAGTACGTAAAGAAATATGAATGTTTTAGTTGGACCACTTTTTTCGCTTTGTGATAGTCACAAACATATGGATCACAATTTTAGACGAACAGTGTGTAACAGATAGGTTTTTTAAATTAAAATACAGAACGTAGGTACGTTTGAACATTTTATTTCGGTTGTTCCAATGTGATACATGTACCTTTGTGAATTTATCATTTCTGAGAACGCATGCTGTTACAGCGTGATTACCTGTAAATACCACATTAATGCAATAAAAGCTCAAAAAGATGTCCGTCAACCTCAATGCATTTGGCAATACTCTCAACAGCGAGTAGTTCGCCTTCCGTAAAGTTCGCAAATTCATTGACAATGCGCTGACGCATGTTGTCAGGCGTTGTCGGTGAATCACGGTAGCAAATATCCTTCAACTTTCGCCACAGAAAGAAATCCGGGGACATCAGATCCGGTGAACGTGCGGGACATGGTATGGTGCTTCGACGACCAATTCCCTGTGATGAAATATGCTATTCAGTATCGCTTCGACCGCACGAGAGCTATGCGCCGGACTTCCATCATGTTGGAAGTACATCGCCATTCTGTCATGCAGTGAAACATCTTGTAGTAACATCGGTAGAACATTACGTAGGAAATCAGCATACAATGCACCATTTAGATTGCCATCGATAAATCGGGGGCCAATTATCCTTCCTCCCATAACGCCGCACCATACATTAACCCGCCAAGGTCGCTGATATTCCACTTGTCGCAGCCATCGTGGATTTTCCGTTGCCCAGTAGTGCATATTATGCCTGTTTACGCTGTTGGCGAATGACGCTTCGTCGCTAAATAGAACGCGGCCCCTCCCGCCGGAGATTCGAGTCCTCCCTCGGGGATGGGTGTGTGTGCTGTTCTTAGCGTAAGTTAGTTTAAGTAGTGCGTAACTCTAGGGACTGATGACCTCAGCAATTTGGTTCCTTAGGAATTCACACACATTTGAACATTTGAACTTATGATGAAGGCAATGGTTTGATAATGGACGTCATGTCCGGAACTAGTCACCGCAAGTAAAGGATTTCTCTCCTCACAACTTCGATAGAATTACAAATAATAATTTTATTAAAAGTACGTTGCTTCCACACTTTCCTGCATCATACTGAAGACTCATATGCATTTCTGAATTTTGTTCAGCATACAAGTTTCATATAGGTATATGCTTTGTACTGTTAGTACTTTACATTTAGGCCTTCATGATTCTGCTCAGCTTATTAAAAATGAAGCATTATTGAACAATTGGCACTTAAATGAACTATACTGATACAAATTGTTATCCACAACAAATTAAATTTATCACTGCAGTAAATAAATAAAATGTTGTACAAATAATCTAAAAAATTGAATGTAAAACAACATCTGTCTTAGTATGAGATTTTCACTCTGCAGCGGAGTGTGCGCTGATATGAAACTTCCTGGCAGATTAAAACTGTGTGCCCGACCGAGACTCGAACTCGGGACCCGAGTTCGAGTCTCGGTCGGGCACACAGTTTTAATCTGCCAGGAAGTTTCATCTGTCTTAGTGTTTATTGCAGCAACTGGACATTCGTTTTAGTGTGATATGTAATAAGTGACGGATTTAAATAGCTCCTCATAAACTATTACAAATGCATAATTAATTATTATAAATAAAAGAAAACGGACTGTAATTAAGAGCTGAGAAAAATCCATTTCCAAGAATTTTATTATTATTGTAATTTCACTTTGCAGTTCCCAGATTTGAGTGAAGCAAACTTGTTGATTACGCCATTGATGTCCGGTTTAGCAGATTCTGTCATATTTTATCGATATGATAGCAAAATCTGATAGCCTACGCACATATTTGACTTTAATTTGCTGAGACTGCATTCAGGACATGTTGCAGTCACTGATATTATCATAAATGTATTCAAAGGTATTTGGATGTTTGGATTTGAATCTCGGTAACATATGCTTTGAAAAGAACGTCACAATGTCCAAATGGGAAGCGATGTCAATGTTCATCGGCTCTTTCACCTGGAGCTGAACAACAGATATTTCCCTGGATGAATGTTGTCATTGTTGCTGTTGTTGTGGTTTTGGTGCCCTTCAGTCCGAAGACAGATTTATACAGGTTTCCACTCTACTCTATCCTGTACAAGCCTCATAATCTCTGGATAACTACTGGAACCCACATCAACAATCGTACGGTATTCATCTCGCTTTACAAGAGTGGTTGTCAAACTTTTTTGCTCGGGAGTCAATACTGATATTGTGGGGCGACAACTCGGGTCGAATATTATTATTATTGATTGGTAACATCCAGAAATTGGTATGTTATGAGCTGCCAACAGACTATAACTATAGCAAGAGGGTGGAAAGTTGCCCACCAGCCCCAAGTACTGAGCGTTAAAAATCCACACCATTTGGAGCACGACTTATCGGTTATTCCTTGTTTCAGATTACTGCCAGCCTCTCCCACCCTTACCGGCGTGACACTATAAATGCCTGACAAAGAGTTACATTGTCTGTATGATTGGATGACTGATTAATAACAGTAATCGTACTTATATATAAATGCGCCGCACGGGGTAGCCGAGCGGTCTTAGGAGTCTTTTCACGGTTCACGTGGCTGTCCCCGTCGGAGGTTCGAGTCCTCCCTCGGGCATGGGCGTGTGTGTTGTACTTAGCGTAAGTTAGTTTAATTTAGATTAAGTAGTGTGTAAGCTTATGGACCGATGACCTCAGCAGTTTCGTCCCATAAGACCTTACCACAAAAAATATAAATGCATTACGCAAGATGAGACACGATCACAAAATTTTACTAAATGTTTTGAACTGGAAATTTCTTTCTCCTCATTGTGTTGCATTGCAAAAGCCTCATCATTTCATACTTCTTTCGACAAGTACGTACCGCAATTTAAGACAGTAATATCTATGATGTATATTCACGAATCCATGTTACTTTCGTGTCAAGATTTATACCATAGAAGCCGATCATTATGCGTATGCACGTGAGTTTTGTGAACTGACAGATGAACTACAGAACATTCCGCACCCCTCGCATCCTCCAACCCTATATTGGCCACGCTACTGACGCTATTGACCTTGTGGCAAGCCGCAAACTTTACTCAGCTCACGGCCCAATTCATCACCTTCAGCTGAAATTAAACACATTTCAAAATATTACCGTCTCTGTATTCCGTTTATTATGCTGCAGGAAAACTACGCTCTTGAGAATCTCTTGCAGTTGGTTGACATTTAGAATTCGGCTGTCAGTTGCTGGATTCATATTCTTATATGAATATGAAGGTGCGTTTGAAAAGTTCCCGGAACGAGCTAAGTAACTAAAGGAAACAAGAGTTACAGGGTGAGAATTATTGAACTACACACATCAAAAAAAGTTTTGCGTCACCTCGGTTCCGAGAGTTCCAAAACCTGTACAAAAAATTGGAATAAATATCAACATAAACATCATCTCCACCCTTTTTATTGCTCATGAAAATTACACATTGCATGTCGTACCACCATACACCGAGACCTTCACAGGTGGTGGTCCAGACTGCTGTACACACCGGTACCTCTAATAACCAGTACCACGTCCTCTTGCGTTAATACATGCCTGTATTCGTCGTGGCATACTGTCCACAAGTTCATCAAGGCACTGTAGGTCTAGATTGTCCCACTTCTCAAGGGCGACTCGGCGCAGTTCCGTCAGAATGGTTGGTGGGTCACTTCGTCCATAAACAGTCCTTTCTGGTCTATCCCAGGCATGTTCGATAGGGTTCACGCCTGGAGAACATGCTGCAGCGATGTCGCTATCCTGAAGGAAGTCAATCACAAGACGTGCAGCACGATAGGAGCGCGAGTTGTTGTTCATGAAGACGAATGCCTCGCCAATATGCTGCCGATGTGGTTGCACTATCGGGTGGAGGATGACATTCACGTATCGTACAGCCGTTACGGCGCCTTCCATGACCACCAGCGGCGTACGCCGGCCCCGGCCCCACCTAATTCCAACCCAAAAATGCAGGGAACCTCCACATTGCTGCACTCGCTGGACAGTGTGTCTAAGACGTTCAACCTGACCGGCCTTCCTCCAAAAACGTCTCCGACGGTTGTCACGTTGAAGGCATATGCGACACTCATCGGTGAAGAGCGGTCCATTCGGCATGTTGTTGGGCCCGTCTGTACCGCGTTGCATGGTGTCGTAGTTCCAAAGATGGACCTCGCCATGGACGTCGGGAGTATTTCTCACAGTTTGTCGTAACACGACGTCCTGTGGCTGCATGAAAAGCATTATTCAACATGGTGGCGTTGCTGTCGGGGATTTACCGAGCCATAATCTGTAGGTAGTGGTCATCCACTGCAGTAGTAGCCCTTGGGCGGCCTGAGTGAGGCATGTCATCGACAGTTCCTGTGTCTCACCCTCTCCTCCACTCCAGAACAACGTCGCTTTGATTCACTCCCAGACGCCTCGACACTCCCCTTGTTGAGAGCCCGTCCTGGCACAAGGTAACAATGCGGACGCGATCGTCTAGGTACGGTCGAAGTACAGACAACACGAGCCGTGTACCTCCTTCCTGATGGAATGACTGGATGTCGGACCTCCTCGTCTAATAGGCGCTTCTCAGGCATGATTGTTTACATCTTTGGCGGGGTTTAGCGACATCTCTGAACAGTCAAAGGGACTGTGTATATGATACAATATCCACAGTCAAAGTCTATCTTCAGCAGTTCTGGGAACTGGGGTGATGCAAAACCTTTTTTGATATGTGTACATGATTGAAACGTAAATTAGTTACAAACTACGGCTTGCACACACTTTATTCAGCATATAAACGTTACCACAGGTATTCTGATTTAGATTATGACATGTTCGATATGCCTGCCATCATTGGCGATGGTGTGGTGGTGACGAATAGTGAAATTCTGCGTGAGCCGCTGAAGTGTCGAAACATCAATGCTGTCGATGACCTCCTGAATGGCTGTTATCAGCTCAGCAGTGGTTTTGGGGTTATTTCTGTACACCTTGTCTTTAATATAGCCCCACAAAAAGGAGTCGCATATGTGCAGATCTGGAGAATATGGCGACCAATCAAGGCCCATGCCAGTGGCCTCAGGTTACCCCAGAGCCGGAATGCGGTTCCCTAAGTGCTGCTTCAGGGCATCAAACACTCTCCAGCTTCGTCTTACATGAATCACGTCTTGCCGAAATCAGGGCCACTTTGGATGATGGGGATGAGATCATCTTCCAAAACCTTCACGTGTCGTTCGATATTCACCGTGACATCAAGGAATGCCGCACCGATTATTCCGTGACTGGACATTGCATACCACACAGTCACCCGTTGAGAGCGGAGAGACTTCTCGATCGCAAAATGTGGATTCTCAGTCCCCCACCTGATCGAGTTTTGCTTATTGATGAACCCATCCAAATGAATGTGGGCTTCTTCGCTAAACCAAACCCTAATGCACACGCATGCTAAAATCCCATCATGCCCCGAGGCCAGCCGTGCAGTTTGAACGTTCTAACGCAAACCGTTCAGACGTTATGACGACTTCATTTCATATAGTTCAGTCATTGTCATCCTGTACAAACAAAATACCTTTACCGGCCTTGAAAGTGATTAGCATTTGCTGCAACACTTCTGCCAGACACCCACAAAGTCTACGAGCTCAGTTTTCTCCTCAACAACCTGTTTTTGTTCTCCAGACTTATTTTTGTGCTTCGGCCTTCAATGAGCTCTGAAAAGGCTTGCTCTTCATGGATGTTGGGCGGTGTTCCGGGCTATTCCAGAAGAAGCGTTTGCCGACTGTCTCCAACAGCATTACGACCGATGTCGGAAGCGTGCGTAGTATCTGATGGTGGTAACTCTGAAGGCCAGTAAGGATATTTCGTTTGTAACTCTTGTTTCCTTCATTTTATGAGACCATTCACCAAACTTTTCAGACGCATCCTGCAGAACACAACTGAGAATCGTGAGCCGCAAAAATGACTGATTCGGGGTGCATGCGATCTACGGACCGCAGTTTGACGACCACTGCTCTCCAATCTCTACCTCGCACGCGTTTCTCTAGTATTAAAATGGTGGTCCCTTGATGTCTCAGAACTTGCCCTATCTGCTGATCCCTTCTTTTAGTCGAGTTATGCCACAAATTTCTTTTCTCCCCAATCCTGAACAGTTACGCGTATTGGTTGCACTATATAACCATTCAGAATTCTTCTCTAACACTACTTTTAGGGTAACCACCTCTGTAGGAGTAGGGTGAGGGGTAAGAGTGCCAAAGAAGAGAGACATTTCAGGGTTTTGAAAGACAGAGTACAACATGAAATTAGATCCGTAGTTGTGTTCTCTTCCTTCTCTTGTCCATAAAAAAAATAGTTTCCACAAATAGAATTTAATCCTAACATAAAAATCAGTATTTAAATTACTGTAGGCTTGTAAATTATAAACATATTTGACCTGATTTATTCTTAGAAACACAAGTATTATTTCTTGCAAATTGAATTCATACACATGACACGTATTATTTCTATTTAAAAGGATATTTTTTGTTGCTTCTTCCACATGTGAAAATTTCCTTTCATTTAGGATCATACTGGCAAAGTCTTCAGACTCTACATTATAATTTATTTTCAGTTGAAGCTCTGCTTTGAATGTGTCCATGTAAAGTCTATTTCTACTATCTGTCTACAGCCTCAGTCCCTGGATGAAAGTTCTTTCAACAAATGCATTTGCTGGTAGAACTGAGCATAAAAACTGTGACCACTTAGCAAGACTGTCACTATTTTGTTTTTGTTTTTTGTTTTTTTTTTTATGGGATGACTTTTAGAGTTGCCATCCATTTACTTACACAAGACTCTTTACTTTTGTTATTTACTGTGACGCTTATTGTGTCCTTTACTAGTAAAAAAATTTCAGTAATTCATCAGTATCTATTCTCTCTTCTAAATTTTATCCCTGAAGAATTTTCAGAGCAGCACTAAAAACAGCCTCTTTCTGCAGAGACATGACACTCATTTCGCAGAATGCATTATTTACTGAAATCAATCACTCCTATGCTGTTTAATACCATTGTATACACTCTAAATGCACTGATTGCATATCTTTTGCTGGCAGAATATTAGCACAGGTCATAGTTTTGAACCCAAAAAGCCTGTCTGATATTCGTTGTTCCAACCATTCCATCATAGAAAATACTTCAACAGCTAACAAATTATCTCTTCCTAAGGATTCCACAGTCACATGAAACTTTTTTAGACGATTGTGAAACAACAGTAAATAGCAATTTCTTCTACATATACTATGTTGTCAAAGGAACCGGACACACCCAGAAACATACGTTTCTCATATTAAGTGCATTGTGCTGCCACCTACTGCCAGGTAATCCATATCAGCGAACTCAGTAGTCATTAGACATCGTGAGAGAGCAGAATGGGGCGGTCCGCAGAACTCACGGACTTCGAACGTGGTCAGGTGACTGGGTGTCACTTGTGTCACGTCTGTACGCGAGATTTCCACATTCCTAAACATCCCTATGTCCATTGTTTCCGATGTGATAGTGAAGTGGAAACGTGAAAGGACACGTACAGCACAAAAGCGTACAGGCCGACCTCGTCTGTTGACTGACAGACTGCCAACAGTTGAAGAGGGTCGTAATGTGTAATAGGCAGACATCTATCCAGACCATCGCACAGGAATTCCAAACTCCATCACGATCCATTAAATGTACTATGACAGTTAGGCGGGAGGTGAGAAAACTTGGATTTCATGGTCGAGCGACTGCTCATGAGCCACACATCACGCCGGTAAATGCCAAACGACGCCTCGCTTGGTGTAAGAAGTGCAAACATTGGACGATTTAACACTGGAAAAACGTTGTGTGGAGTGACGCATCACGGTACACAGTATGGCGACCCGATGGCAGACTGTGGGTATGGCGAAGGCCCGGTGAACGTCATCTGCCAGCATGTGCAGTGCCACCAGTGAAATTCGGACTTGGTGGTGTTGTGGTGTGGTCGTGTTTTCCATGGAGGGGGCTTGCACCGCTTGTTGTTTTGCGTGGCACTATCACAGTGCAGACCTACATTGATGTTTTAAGCACCTTCTTGCTTCCCACTGTTGAAGAGCAATTCGGGGATGGCAACTGCATCTTTCAACACGATCGAGCACATGTTCATAATGCAAGGCCTGTGGCGAAGTGGTTACACGACAGTAGCATCCCTGTAATGGACTGGCCTGCACAGAGTCCTGACCTGAATCGTATAGAACACCTTTGGGATGTTTTGGAACGCCGACTTCGTGCCAGGCCTCACCAACCGACAGCGATACCTCTCCTCAGTGCAGCACTCGGTGGATAATGGCCTGCCATTCCCCAAGAAACCTTCCAGCACCTGATGAACGTATGCCTGCGAGAGTGGAAGCTATCATCAAGGCTAAGGGTGGGCCAACACCATACTGAATTCCAGCATTACCGATGGATGGCGCGACGAACTTGGGTCTTTTCAGCCAGGTGGCCAGATGCTTTTGATGACATTGTGTACATCCGAATAGCTATTATCAACATCCTGTAAAACTTTTGTATGGCTACTCGCCAATCTCCCCCTGTGATACAAAATACGATCTTATGGTTGGAAAGCATTGCAGTGCCTTATCAACAGCTTGATACATGCTCCGTCATCTTGTGGGGACATAGCTCACAATTTCCATGTATTCACTATCACAAAATTCAAGAAACTCCTTCAAATCATCTGCTGACTTTGAATGACAGTAGTTCCCTAGTGGTTCAGAGCACGTGGAACCGGGATGCAACCCCGTGATGACAGTCGAGAAGGGCTGAATCGCCCAGGAGGCGTCAACAATGTCAAGGTTGTCAAGAATGTCGTCCTGTTGCTCACTTCACTGCCAACTGTCGTTTCTGACCGCGGAACGTGTCGGAACCAACGTGTCAAGGAAAGTGGTGGTTTCGTTGACACCATTTACGCCAACTTTTCGTGCCGATTGTAAGCAGTGGAGTGTATGGAATGTTTTCCTCGACCACTATGAGAAACCCGCGTGGTTTTAATGCTGAGCGTCGCGGTTCTCATCTCCATCACAGAGACGTCAAACGAGGGGGTGAAACATGGGTAAGAGAGATTGTGACATTTGCTGTGTCAGCTACTGATGGGATCAGCACCGACACAAACAAGAAAGGAGAGCAGTTGCGATGGCCGGTGGCAGGAATCCAAAATGATCTGTACGTATCACATACTGATTAATATAACACTTTATTTCTACAATTTTTTACAATACTTCCTGTGCTTTCTCTGCCTCCTACATACAATTACCATTACAATTCATTACTACCTGCCTTTACAATGGCAAAAGTGACATTACTGACTGTAGTTCTCACAGGGGAATCTCTCTTCTCTCAGCAGCAGGGAAAGTCCTGGCTCACATCCTCAACAACCTTGCAGAAAAAGTGCTACCAGAGGCGCAGTGTGGCTTTCTCCCGAACAGAGACACAGTGGATGCCATATTTGTTGTCAAACAAATGCAAGAGAAAAGCGTAGAGCAACATCAGCCTCTGTGCTTTGTAGACCTGGAAAAAGCATTCCACCGAGTCCCACGGGAAGCTCTCCGGATTATACTAAAGAAAACCGGCTGCCCTGACAAAATTATTAACTGGATTACAGAGTTTCATGACAACATGATGGCAAAAATCCGTCATGAAAAGGAGCTTTCAGATCAGTTTCCCGTGACATGCGGTGTAAAACAAGGCTGTGTACTGGCTCCCATACTCTTCTCACTTTACTTCGCAGCTGTTATGAGAGACGCGACCAAAGCTTGCGGTGGTCAAAAGGGTCTCGACTCGAGAACAGACAAAAGTGTCTTCAGTATCTCTCGCCTCAGAACAAAAAGGCGCGTAAATAAAATACCTATCTTAGAAATTCTTAACGCAGATGAAGTACGTATTATGGCTATTTCTCGTGAATCTCTCCAAACATACATGAACCAGCTAAATGACCCCTGCAGAAGATTTGGTTTAGTCATAAGCATCACAAAGACACAAAATGGTTCAAATGGCTCTGAGCACTATGGGACTTAACTGCTCAGGTCATCAGTCCCCTAGAACTTAAAACTACTTAAACCTAACTAACCTAAGGACATCACACACACGCATGCCCGATGCAGGATTCGATCCAGCGACCGTAGCGGTCGCGCGGTTCCAGACTGAAGCGCCTAGAACCGCTCGGCCACACCGGCCGGCCCAAGACGCAAGTCCTTCAATAACCACTTCGGGGTTCCAATACAGAGGACTGCAGTATTAAGCTGGACAATGAACATTTGGAAAACGTGTCACACTTTAAATATCTAGGTAGTCAAATTAGAAACTACAACAGCCTGACAACAGAAATTGCATCTCGTATAGCCAATGCAGCCTCAGTTTTCGGCAAACTGAATCAACGAGTATGGAAATCACATGATCTCAGACTATAAACTAAAATTGCGGTCTACAAAGCAATAACATTACCAACTTTACTCTACGCCTCGGAAACCTGGTGCTGTTTTAAAGCTCACATTAGGAGGCTGGACACCTTTCATCTTCTTTGTCTGAGATCAATTCTGCGCATGAAATGGGAAGACCGTGTTCCAAACACGGAGATGTTGCTTCGCGTGAAATTGACTGGCATTGAAACTCTCTTAATGAAACACCAACAGAAATGGAGAGGCCATATCATACGCATGGACGACAGTAGACTTCCCAAAGCGGTGTTCTACTCAGAGCTCTCATGTGGAAAGCGGCGGCAGGGTGGCCAACACCTGCGATATAAAGACACCGTCATACGCCACCTCCCAGCCTGTGGCATTCCAAGCAAATGTTGGGAGGAGCTTGCATTGCACCGATCAGAGTGGCGCTCAACTGTACACAAGAGTGTGGGAACAATTCGAGCATATCCGCCTAAAGAACAAGGACGATAAACGAAAGCTCCGCAAATCTAAGCCCAAGCCTAATTACATCTACACGTATAACTCCACTGGGCAGCTGTATTGCACTTCGAGCGACCGGATCTTCAAAGCAAAGCTCGGCTTTGCAAGCCTCATCCGAGCCCGTCACAATACGGACTAAACAACTGACAGAGTCGCTGTCGCCGGACACGGCGAGGAAGACATAATCACCTACAAAATGCATACTAAGCAACATCTTCTTATTACTCATTGCCGATGCTCTCCAAGTCTGCGACTGAACTCGAGGCAACCAGCAGTGGGCTGCTGGTGAAATCAGCTCCGCCAATGGACGCTGAACTCTGCCTTCCTGGAGGTGTGGCGCTGTCTGCTCTTTCCATTGGCGTGTGGATCAGCTCCATCTTGATGGCATTTCACGGGCTGCCATTGATGCTTTAGGACTGCACAAGGACCAAGCTGAACTTTTCGTTTGTCTGAATAGTTAGGCCGTGCCGCACTGAGATGCAAGTCAGTATTCACAGGGGCTGCGCTGCTGTGCCACCTGAGGTGGCATGGCTCTCAGGATCTCAGAAAATGTCACGTCTCGTCATCATGAAGTACAGTCTCTTCTTGTTTGTCTCTCAGGCACGTAGGCTTGCAGTTCATAAACTGATATTTTAGCTGTCAGCAATAGAGATGGGTCATTCGCGAACTAATGGGTCCAAAGGGACTGTTCATCAAGATGAACGGAACAAGCGATGAACGAATTCTAAGGAACGGTCTTTCATAGTTCACTTTGGTCGCAGCTTTGTACTTATAGTTTGCAGTAACAGGAAACGATCGGTCTCGTTCCCGCAACAACACGTCGGCTGGTCTCGTTCCGGCCTTGGTCCCATTCCCATCTGTCTCGGTCTCGCTCAGCCGGGCTCGTCATTCTTCGGATGGCCACTCATTGCAGCTCCACTGCCGACTGCTCACAGTTAGTTTAGTACAGACTTTTTCGTTTCGTTCGCTTGAGCAGAACAGGGAGCTGTTATGTCTGTCCCATTCATCGATTTGGGTGATGAGTATGCCCAGCACGTTCCTGACGCCTCATAAGCTACTGGTGGTTCTAAAGAGCAACGTGGAGGTCAATACTCACCTCACCAGCTGAAATAATTTTATAATACAATGAAGTGGGTGGCTCTTAAATGTCCATCCCAAACAGCTGCACTAAAATGATCAGGATGGAACTCACACTTAAAACTTGGAAAGCTAGCAGTAGGTGAAACTTAAAAACTATTCTATTTTCACATGCACATGCACACACACACACACACACACACACACACACACACACACACACACACACACAAAGTGCAAAATAGAGAAATACTGTAAAACTATTTTCTCCATTTGCAATTCTTTAACTTTTTTGATAATTTTTATACAATTTTTAAACTCTTTTGTGTATATTTTGCACAATTTTTTAACTTCCTTATAATTTTTAGTTTCCTTAAAAACATTTTCCAGCACATGGTGGTTATATACATATACTTCTTATCAAAAAGATTACACAGGTATCCTCACTCAAACACGCTCACATGCATACACACATGCACATAAGCAATTGCACATGCATGCAATCATACACCACATGCATACAATATTTGACTGTGATAAAAGAAGCATACTACTCGGCACAAGCTCTCACTCAGATGGTCACTCACTCCCTGCCTCTCTCATTCACAGTATGGGAGTCCCCCTACCACCTCTCGGACTTCAAGTATACAGTGTGAGTATGGGAGGGTTTTGATCACATCATCACAAATGGCTGTTTTATCATCGTTAGCTGACAGTCCACCTTTATATTTCAGCGCAGTGTACTCCTTGGGACCTCGTGATCAACTACTGGTTTGCTGTACCATATGCGGAGGTTGCAGTGGAGCACCGCGAACACCACCTTATAAGCACTGCAAGTATTCTTTGATTGTGAGGACACATGATGCCACACATCGCACTCCCTTAGCCTGCCCCTGTGTGGCCCCATCTATTGCACGATATGCATACAGTTTGGGTCATGGGGCCACAAACTCTACAGTCGGTAATCCATTCGCCTCATCTCTCATTAAGCTGATAACCCTCTTGTTCTGAGGAACAATACCATAAGCATTATTAGCTGCTAATCTAAATGTGTCGAATTCATAATCTTGACACCTCATTACTTCATATGGATTGCAGCTCTTCACCCAATACATGAAGCTATCTGTATCCATACAAAGTAACTTTGGTTCCACGAAATGAGTTTTAGCCAACTCATAGTGGAAATGGTACATGTGGAATTTGGAATCCCAGTATACACATCTTCAAATAGACAATATTCGGAAACTCTACTGCAACCTTCGACATCTCCACAGCAACAAAGTTCTTACTGATAATAGTGACCCACTTAAAATTTGGTCTGTTGCAGGTTCTTATGCCATAACGCTCCTCCCATTTGGTCCTAATCAAAATATCGTGTTCGTTTCTTACATTCTGCATGGTTTGGCCGAAAACTGAATTCAGTATACCCCTTCAACCAGGGGGACTGCTTGAAGGAGATAGCCTGGATGGTTCTATCTAGCTCCATCCCTAAGCTGAGACACTCCGGGAGATTATGATAATGAATTATATACCACAGCTTGTGTCTGCAAGTGGTCATCAGTTTAGGAACAGTGCTTCCTTGCGGGACTTGTTGTTCTGAAGATAATGGCAAGTCACTTGTCATTTCATGTGTACTAACAGAATATATGAGATCTGACTCCACCACACACTGTACATCAGAATCAGCTGCCAGACCCATTATTTTTCCACCTAATCCCTCTAATTCGTTTTTGGACACCTACTGAAACCCATGACCTGGCAGTGGCTGCATCATGGTGTGCCCATGTAAGTTATTCACATCCAAATATAAAGTATAACTTGAATCGAGGGATGCTTTGAACCCCACATGCAAACATGGGATATTTGCCTTGGCGTGTCTATGGGCACACTGGCGAAGTCCCTCATGAATCCCACGCTCAAAGAAAAGAAGCATATCAGTACCAGTCAAAAGTCCAATGCTGGGCCTTGATTTCTTGAGTGGTCCATCCCAGGACAAGCTAGGTGCCATGTTGTAGGATGCGGTGTCCAGAGAAAATATGGCCATGCATACACTTTGGAACTTTTCAAAAACATCCACAAGCAAGTGCACATTGATAACCATGTATAGTTTTGCGTATTCACCCAAAATGGGAGTACTGAATTCCCATCAGACATTCACAGCATAGTCACAATTTGCAGCAGTTGTAGCAACTCCTGTATGAGTACTGGTAAATACAGATATATCGGGTAGCCTGGTTTCGTCGAGTTTCGCTGTAGTATCCAGATACTCATAAGGGAAAACTCATTTCCTAATCGCAACTTGAAACTTTTCTCACCAGGGTATGCAGATCGGGTGATGTGAATATCCTCGTGAGATAGTGTTAACAAGTTTCTGGAATGAAGTCTGCATGAAACATAGAGTCAAGGAAGTGGAGCATAATTTATGGCGTCATTCATTTCTAGAAAGAAATGTACTTCTTTACACTCCCAGGCAGTACACTGACCTGATCTTTCTTCATGCCGAAATCAGCCAACTGCTTAACTAGAAAGTGAATGTCATACCCACTGAAATTAGGGAAGAAGACAGGTATGTGTTGTGGCAATTTCAGGTTGCAAGCATTGTGAGCTGCACCACGAAACTTCCCTGTAAGATGACAATGATCTCTGTGGAGAGTTTCTGCTTTTCTATCTAACAGCACCCCACAAATATGAGAGTTAATTGCATCATTGTATAACTTTTTATCCTTCTCCAATTCGGTCATGGGGATGTTGGTGCTGTAAAGCCTATCAACATCCTGTGAGAGTTTTTCAGGCTCAGTGAACAATCAAACCGCAAGATTATACCTGACATGAGATTCATAGTGGCTAACACTTAAATCATATGAGCATGCAATTTGATATGCTGGCATGTACGGTATGTGCTTTTGCGTGAATGTGGTATGTAAGGCTAAAGGGTTCCCTTGACAGCAGGTGATAGGGGCAAGGAGATATTCGAAGTCAGCATTTACAACAAACGGACATTGCTCCTGGTGGAGAGCATTCTTGAAATTATTGAACTGTTTTCTTCTGAAGGCATAGCAACAAGTACTGGTTCCCTAGATTCACAGTTCTTCAGATGTCTTTTTA
This sequence comes from Schistocerca piceifrons, assembly GCF_021461385.2. NCBI lineage: Eukaryota > Metazoa > Arthropoda > Insecta > Orthoptera > Acrididae > Schistocerca > Schistocerca piceifrons. Next base: position 542,842,187 of record NC_060143.1, on the reverse strand, counting down.
AATATTCTCTTCTGAAAAGGTATTTATACACCCAAAGCAAACATAACGTTTATCATTGTGGTTACTCAGTTGAAATTAAAGGAGGCGGGACATGTCTATGATCCATATGTAATGCTGATTATCACCTTCAGAGATGAGCAGCACGTTTACATGAAGATCAGGCTGTCCTTGCATTTCGAAAAATGGAGTGGTCCAACTACAGTATGCTTGTCCTGCTTCTGTTACTGACTGTCACCATCATCACCTGCTTCATCTGGCTTGCTTTTCTGCTTCTTCAGGATATAAATATGAATCAGTATTCCAGGATTTTGTGTCTCAAACTCTGGCATGTCATGAATCTTTACGGTGAACTAGATGCTGTCAAGGTTATAACATTCATGAATGTTAAGACTATTCTGTATCGATATGTGCACTATTGTTTCTGTTTCATTTTCTTTCACAATTCATGCAAAACAAGCCTGATCGTTTTCATTTAGGACATTAATACATGCCTTCTTATCAGCTATATCCTTAGGAAGAGTGATATAATTGGACTCTCCATTTAATGGGTCATAGACATGAAGATGGATGTCGAGGTATGGTCTTTGGTTGAGTGCTTTAGCTGATGCTCTAACTTCTGTCTAAAAAAAAAAAAAAAACAGACCAGTATAGCACCCAAGGTGGATTCACAATACCACTCAGCAATTGGTGTGCTCTGAGATACAATCCATTATCACCCCAGATGCAGTGCAGACTTTTTCTCTTCAGTAGCACCCTGCTGTTTTGGAGGGTGAGTCAACTCGCACAGACTACTGTGTTTCATTTAATGACATTGTATCTCAGATCATTTAGGGCTTTGAGGAGCTCTGTCTACACCACTAGGAGGCACACTTCTATAAACCAAACTGCTCCTCAGTCGGATTCTCAATTCCAGTGAAAGAGATACACCCCTCAAAGGCCCTAGCAGCCACCGAGTATTCTAGAGGGGCCATGGCGCCATTAATCGTCCTTCACTACCAGGACAGGAGAGAGCACTACCAATAGTCACAGATTCACTATCATTAGCAGTACAACTAGGTGATGACTGTGTCCACCCAGTGGATGACGATGTTGGGGAGGAGGCGCCTGCCGGGGTGAGGGATTGTGCCGAGGCTCACATATCTTTCATTGCCAGTGAGGGCAGTCAGTTGGAGCGAGAGTCGGAGGAAGTGGCGGCAGTGAGGTCCAGTGGGAGCACCCAGAGCGCATTAATGGTGTCCGGCAATGCTGCTGCTGCTGCTGCAAGCTGCATTGTGGAGCCTTCACCACTGTCAGCCTGGGAGGTAACATATCGTTGCTGTTCTTCTTCCTCTGACTGAACCACCCACAGGCATCAGAGGGTATGCAACAGTGCAGGACCGTCACTGAAATGACTGCAGATGAATCTGATGCCTCTCATGCAGCCACGAGTGGTGCTTTGCATGGCAGTGCATGCTGTCCCGGTGCATGTTTCACTCCTGGCCCCACAACCACGTTCTAGACACCTATGCCACAGCTAGCTTTTTCCATGCTGGTGGTGGCTGTGGTGCCTCTGTAACATACGACTAACGAAAAAAATTAAGTACAATGCTCAAAATTAAACAAAAATGCTGTAAACAAATAATAAGATTACAAAATAATAATTATATGCTGTAACGATGACAGTTGTATTATAATCACCTTTTCCACTCTGGGTTCAAAGACTGAGCAGTTCAGTCGCCTCCAAAGGGGCAAGATGGCGCTGCCGTTCAGTTCCGTCAGCAGCTGCCACCTCATGCACCAACTCCAGGATTTCATCCTCGCCATGAAGCCATCTATCCAGCTCACTCACACTGCCTACAAGAACATCAATAAGATACTGAACCTAATTATTTCTTGAAAATGTTAGAGACATAAACAAAGAAAATCGTACTGAAAATCGTATTATTTAGCTCACTGAAATACAAACAGAAAATCGTATTCCCTACTTCACTCAAATTACTTATATATCGAAGACACACACACACACACACACACACACACACACACACACACACACACATACTGAATTTGGAAATCGTATTCTCCTACTTACATTACTGAATTAATGGCTCCTGACTTTCGGCCTCGACATATACCACTATGTCCCCTTCCTTATCAAAAAAAAAAAAAAAAAAAAAAAAAAAATTGTCTCAGACAGCTGAATGCAACAAGTACTAAAAATAAATGCACACTATGTGATCAAAAGTATCCGGACACCTGGCTGAAAATGACTTAGAGTTCGTGGAACCCTTCATCGGTAATGCTGGAATTCAGTATGGTGTTGGCCTTGATGACAGCTTCCACTCTCGCAGGCATACATTCAATCAGATGCTGGAAGGTGTCTTGGGGAATGGCAGCCCATTCTTCATGGAGTGCTGCAGTGAGGAGAGGTATCGATGTCGGTCGGTGTGACCTGGCACGAAGTCGGCGTTCCAAAACATTTCAAAGGTGTTCTATACGATTCAGGTCAGGACTCTGTGCAGGCCAGTCCACTGCAGGGATGTTGTTGTCGTGTAACCACTCTGCCACAGGCCGTGCATTATGAACAGGTGCTCGATCGTGTTGAAAGATACAATCGCCGTCCCCAAATTGCTCTTAAACAGCGGGAAGTAAGAAGTTGCTTAAAACATTAATGTAGGCCTCTGCTGTAATAGTGCCATGCAAAACAACAAGGTCTGCAAGCCCCTCCATGAAAAACACCACCATACCGTAACACTACCGCCTCTGAATCTTATTGTTGGCACTATACACGCTGGCAGATGACGTTCACCAGGAATTTCCCATACCCACACCCTACCATCGGATCGCCACATTGTGTACCGTGTTCGTCACTCCACACAACTTGTTTCCACTGTTCAATCGTCCAATGTTTATGCTCCTTACACCAAGCGAGGCGTCGTTTGGCATTTACCGGCGTGATTGTAGCTTATGAACAGCCGCTCGACTATGAAATCCAAGTTTTCTCACCTCCTGCCTGTCATAGTACTTGCAGTGGATCCTGGTGGGGTTTGGAATTCCTCTGGGATGGTCTGGATAGATGTCTGCCTATTACACTTTACGACCTTCTTCAACGGTCAGCGGTCTCTGTCAGTCAACAGACGAGGTCGGCCCGTACGCTTTTGTGCTGTACGTCTCCCTTCACGTTTCCCCTTCACTATCACATCGAAAACAGTGGACCTACGGATGTTTAGTAGTGTGGTAATCTCGCGTACAGACATATGACACAAGCGAAACCCAGTCACCTGGCCACGCTGGAAGTCCGTGAGTTCTGCGAAGCGCCCCATTCTGCTCTCTCCGATGTCTAATAACTACTGAGTTCGCCTCCTGAGTACTCCATAGTACCTGGTAGTAGGTGGCAGCACAATGCACTTAATACAAAAAACGTATGTTTTGGTGGTGTCTGGATGCTTTTGATCACATAGTGTGTATACATTCCCCAGCCCTCATCATTGCCGCGCGGGGTAGCCGCATTGTCTGATATGCCTTGCCACGATTCGTGCGGCTCTCCCCGTCGGGGGTTCGAGTCTTCCCCCGGGCGGAGGTTCGAGTCCTCCCTCGAGCATGGGTGTGTGTGTTTGTCCTTAGGATAATTTAGGTTAAGTAGTGTGTAAGCTTAGGGACTGATGACCTTAACAGTTAAGTCCCATAAGATTTCACACACATTTTGAACTTCCCTCGGGCATGGGTGTGTGTTGTTCTTAGCGTAAGCTAGTTTAAGTTAGATTAAGTAGTGTGCAACTCTAGGGAACAATGACCTTAGTAGTTTGGTCCCATAGGAACTTACCACAAATTTCCAAATTTCCTCATCATTAGAACCATAGTACATTTATTTATTTGCAAGTGGCAAGGGCCTTATCGACCATACGCCTGCTCTACAAGCCTCTTCCATTTCCGTTCGTTGAGAGCACTGTTTGTCCATTCAATGTTCATGTTCATCCTAGTTGTGTCCTCCCGGATGTTATCTCTCCACCTACATCTGGGTTATCTCTTCCTCTTCTTCCATCTATTGTCCTTCTGAACGCTATTTTATGTAGTCTGTTTTCTGTCATTCTTGCTATATGGCCTGCCCAGTTCAACCTTCTCTTCTTTAGCACATGCACGCTGTTACGTTTTTTGTACAGCTCTCTTAATTCTTCAGTTTTTCTTATGCTCCATTCCATGTTATCTTCATCAAATACTGGACCAAAAATTTTTCTTAGTATTTTTCTTTCAGTTTTTAATATTTTTTATTCATCTTTCTTTCTTAATATTAATGCTACACATCCGTATACTGGTATAATGGTCGACTGATACAAGCGGATTTTGATGTTGGTACTAAGTGTTTTTTTCTGTAAGACTTTGATAAAACTAAAGTGTTTCGTTCGCTGTTGCTAGACGGGCATCCACTCCTGTATCCAATCCATTATTGTTACTAAACAGACTCCCTAAGTACTTGAAGCGGTCAACTGGTTTGAAAATGAACCCATCTACAGCCAAAGGTGCGTCACTTTGGTTTTTCTTATTTATGACCAGATATTCTGTCTTTACTTCATTTACATGTAATCCTGCTTTCTCAGCAATTTTGTAATAATTTTGCGTCATTTTGATTAATTCTGTTTCAGAATTATTTATTAATTCAACATCATCTGCATAGGCAAGTCTAGTAATGTTCACCTCCTGCATTTGGATCCCTTGAAAAAAAATTGCGTAACAGCTGCATGTTACCAAAATAAATAAATGCACTTACGTTCTTGCTGCGCCGATTCAGTTATTGCTCGAGGCTGTTGCTGCGATATTCTACTAGCCTCCTGCTGCCTATCTAGATCGGCCAGCATTTCAGGGATGAATGCGGCAACGACAAGAAAAAAAAGCAGGATTGAACATCCATTACAGAATAGAAATTCGTCATACACTGAAATTACAGCAGTAAACTGTCCAAAAGCTCAGTAGTATAGAGGTAGACCTCTACCGACTATGACATAAAAAGTTAATGTGAGGGATTCTAAAATTACGAAGCACACCGGTACATTGAGTGAATAGAGCAATTAACTTACATGGCAGGCTGTCCAGGTGAAGACCTTTGCCGCTGCTACCACTGCTGATACTGTCGTTGCAATCTGAGCACTGCATTCTTCACAAAAAGAAAAAAAAGGAAAAAAAACGGATGCAAGCACACACAAGCAAACACACAGGCGAACTGATATTGGCAGAATGAGAGCGACTACACAAAAACGAGGGGTTATATAATCTCTACCCCCTCCACCCACAATTTTATCCAGGAAGCCAATAGGAGTGCAGCATTCCTCTCCACCTGCTGATTAATGCTGGTCTGAGCACACGGGACAAATTGGTACTAGTCTGCCGGCCACGGATTGCGCGTGCTTTTGTACGTTCATTCTGGCGCACACTGGAAATATCCACTTGTTCCACTGATCCGTTCTTTGCGCTGGACCTGCTCGTCAATGCGGCCAGTTCACTCTGTGGCGAGCTGTGGCCACTGACGAATGCGTCACTTCGTGGGTCTTGGGTTACGAGCATGCCCCTTGTAGCAAACTGTTGTGTTAGTGTATTTAACAATATTTTTACGTGATGCAGGATCATCTTTAGAGTTTCGACATGATGAATGTGCACTCATTTATTTTAATTTCAGTTTATAAACAATACTCTTGTGAGATGTATTTTCGAGTGTATTTGCATTCATTTATTTTTACGCGATGTATTTCCATTCCACGTGCACCTAGGAAGGGTACTATGCTTGAGAGCAGCGACAGGAAGTGGGTACCAGAACTAAACACTTGAGAGGGCCACCACTCATTCCAAGATGCCCAGCCGTGGCTTGGTGTCCTGCGACTTCCAGTACAGGTACATAACACTTTCAATTATAGTGCAGCCGGCCGGTGTGGCCGTGCGGTTCCAGGTGCTTCAGTCTGGAACCGCGGGACCGCTACGGTTGCAGGTTCGAATCCTGCCTCAGGCATGGATGTGTGTGATGTCCTTAGGATAGTTAGGTTTAAATAGTTCTAAGTTCTAGGGGACTGATGACCACAGATGTTAAGCCCCATAGTGTTCAGAGCCATTTGAACCATTACAGTACAGTGTTTAGTGTGCGAGTGTATTTGGAACAAATTGCTCAAACCAATACTTGCAAGTGTATTGAGGTATCAAACACTTTAACTAATCTGTTTATATGAGCAAATATTTCAAAGTGGTGTCGAGCTGCAGCTTTAATTAATACTTTTTACTGTGACAGTGGCCGGCCGGAGTGGCCGAGCGGGTCTAGGCGCTATAGTCTGGAACCACGCGACCGCTACGGTCGCAGGGTCGAATCCTGCCTCGGACATGGATGTGTGTGATGTCCTTAGGTTAGTTAGGTTTAAGTAGTTCTAAGTTCTAGGGGACTGATGACCTCGGAAGTTAAATCCCATAGTGCTCAGAGCCATTTGAACCATTTTGTGACAGTGTGTATTCAATTAGTGAGTCGACCCCTGTAAATTGCTTAATGATATATGTTTGACACATCTTGGAGCAAATTACTGTGCAGCGATATTTTGAAAGCCCATTTACAGACATATTCAATCGGATTTAATGTCTCCTGAAAATGCTCATGCTGAAAGGCAATTTCCCACAGAAGTGCGCGATGTGCCTCAGGGAGGAAGGTTGTATCAAGACTGGGAGGTCACAAGTGTGCCAGAACCCGCCGCAATCTCTTCAAAGTGTGTGCTCAAGTTTAGCGCTATTCCACGGAATAAAATGTGCAATTACATCACAAATTATTTAAACATTCTTGTGTCATCTCAAAGCTCTCTCTCTCTTTGTGCACTGTTACATGTAGTTCCTGTGACATCTTCAATTTATATACTGTATGAAATATTCCACACAATGACCAAATTCTTTAAACAATATAGACTTATCCATAAACAATATCCCCACAAATTGTTTAAGTATTCCAACTATGGCTCACAGTGTTTTGTGTGCAAGTGTATTTCGAGTAGTTTTGTGATATGTTTTCAATTAGTGAAGCGAACTGTTTAATTAATATTTCCTATGGCACATCTTCTGAAGCAACATTGCCCGCATCTCGTGGTCGTGCGGTAGCGTTCTCGCTTCCCACGCCCGGGTTCCCGGGTTCGATTCCCGGCGGGGTCAGGGATTTTCTCTGCCTCGTGATGGCTGGGTGTTGTGTGCTGTCCTTAGGTTAGTTAGGTTTAAGTAGTTCTAAGTTCTAGGGGACTGATAACCGTAGCAGTTAAGTCCCATAGTGCTCAGAGCCATTTGAACCATTTTGAAGCAACATTTGCCAATGTTTTGTGACATCTTCAAGTATGTATGTGAAAATATTCTGCGCACTCCTTAGATGCCAGCTTTAATAACTACTGAAGCAGTTTGTGTTAAATGACAAGCGGAAGGCAGGGGTATTTCCCACAAGTGTGTCACAAAGAAAGTGTGCCAGGAAGGAAAGCATCGTGGCTTCTGGTGTGCTGCCAGCTCCACGTGGCGTGATTGGTGTGGCTCAAAGAAAGAAAGTGCGCCAGGGAGGAGGAAGGCTGGGGTATTTCTCGCGCAACAGGAAGTGCTTAGCGCAGCCCTGCGGCTTCTGTGACTCGGACCACGACCAGTCCGACGAGACCAGCACATGGCTCCTTCCAGCAGCCATGTCTCCTTAGGACGGAACACATGCGAGAAAGTTTGTCACATATGTTTAGCAAGATCGGTGACAGTCTAATTACATGGATCTTTCTCTATTGGAATAAATAATACCACTATTGTTTAACATCGTCTAAACCGTTTAATTTCGATGTGTGCTGCGATTTCAGAAATAAACAATATTATTAAACAAATTGTTTAAACAGTGCCTTATGCACACTATAGTAGCCCACCATTGTAAGGTTCTTCCTGTCCAGCGACTCGACATAGATTGACCGAATTTCCAGCCATTTTTTAAGGACCGCCATCTTGGATTACATCATGGGCGGGGTGGGTAGGGTGAGGGGAGCAGGCTCTGAGTTTCCTAAGGGGTACCCACTGCTGGCTAGGAAAAACCCATGACATTAATTGTGGGTTGGGAGTAGTTAATTGATCAACTCGTTCCACATCATTACGAAATATCGTATTCATGATCCATGGAACTACTATTAATCTAATCTAATCTAATCTAATCTCAATTAATTAATTTGGATAATTAATTTGATATCAATATTGCACCAGAACTGTCTTTGCCCCACTGCTGCCGATTTCCCCACAATCACAACTGTCTGTTGTGTGCTGTCGTATTTTTAGTAAGTACACTATGTGGTCAAAAGTACCTGGATACCTGGCTGAAACTGACTTAAAAGTTTGTGGCGCCCTCCATCGATAATGCAGTAATTCAGTATGGTGTTGGCCCACACTTAGCCTTGACGACAGCTTCCACTCTCACAGGCATACGTTCAATCGGGCTCTGGAAGGTTTCTTGGGGAACGCAGACCATTCTTCACGGAGTGCTGCACTGAGTAGAGGTATCGATGTAGGTCGGCGAGACCTGGCACGAAGTCGGCGTCCCAAAACATCTCAAAGGTGTTCTATAGGATTCAGATCAGGACTCTGTGCAGGCCAGTCCACTACAGGGATGTTATTGTTGTGTAACCACTCCGCCACAAGCCGTGCATTATGAACAGGTGCTCGATCGTGTTAAAAATGGTTCAAATGTTTCAAATGGCTCTGAGCACTATGGGACTTAACGTCTGTGGTCATCAGTCCCCTAGAACTTAGAACTACTTAAACCCTAACTAACCTAAGGACATCACACACATCCATGCCCGAGGCAGGATTCGAACCTGCGACCGTAGCAGTCGCGCGGTTCCGGACTGAGCGCCTGAACCGCTAGACCACCGCGGCCGGCGCTCGTGTTAAAAGATGAGGGCTGTATTGTGATAGTGCCACACAAAACAACAAGGAGTGCAAGCCCCCTCCTTGAAAAACACGACCACACCATAACACCACTGCCTCCGAATTTTACTGTTGGCACCACACACACTGGCAGATGATGTTCACCGGGCATTCGCCATACCCACACCCTGCCATTGGATCACAACATTGTGTTCCGTGATTCGCCACTCCACACAACGTTTTTCCACTGTACCATCGTCTAATGTTTATGCTCCTTACTCCAAGCGAGGCTTCGTTTGGCATTTACTAGCGTGATTGTGGCTTATGAGCAGCCGCTCGATCATGAAATCCAAGTTTTCTCACCTCCCGCCTAATTGTCACAGTTCTTGCGTTGGATCCTGATAGAGTTTGGAATTCCTGTGAGATGGTCTGGATAGATGTCTGCCTATTACACGTTACGACCGTCTTCAACTGTCGGCGGTCTCTGTCAGTCAAGAGACGAGGTCGGCCTGTACGCTTTTGTGCTGTACGTGTCCCTTCACGTTTCCACTTCACTATCGCATCGGAAACAGTGGACCCAGGGATGTTTAGGGGTGTGGAAATCTCGCATACTGACGTATGATAGAAGTGGCAGCCAAACATCTGACCACATTCGAAGTCCGTGAGTTCCACGGAGCGCCCCATTCTCCTCTCACACGATGTCTAATGACTACTGAGGTCGCTGATATGGAGTATCTGGCAGTAGGTGGCAGCACAATGCATCTAATATGAAAAACGTATGTTTTTGGGGGTGTCCGGATACTTTTGATCACATAGTGTAACTGGGATACAGATGGTGTCCCTACAGGTTGTGTATAGCTTCATTGGCCGGAAGCATGTGATTCTTCATATTCCTTTTATGTTAGGAAGGAACTGGTAGGGTCTCCTCCCTGTTTCCACCCGGTCACCGAGTTGTTGCCATTATCTATCAACACATGCCTTTATTTCCTTATTCGGTACGTCTGTTGTGCCCAGTATTTACTTTACCTTTTTATTCTCTCACTTTTTGAGCCAAAGTTGTGCAGCTCTTACATCTAGAGGTAGCAAGCCTAATATCAGCAACAGCGCCTCATTCGGTATTGTTCTATACGCGCCTGTCAGACGCATGAGTACATTTTTCTGTGCTCGCCGTAGAACCTGTGCTGTCCTCAACCCTTCTGGCTCTATGACCCCAAACCCTCCACCCGCAACCGACAATAGTGAGTAAGATTGCGTTGTGAGGCATTCTGATTGCACTTAATGGCAGCTGAAAACTTCTTTGGTCAATTGTTGCTATTTTATTTAGGATTTTAATGCCTCTCGGGCAGATGATTTTCGTCGATGTTAATTCCAAGATAACTATATACTTCTTTCCGTTTTACAGGTTTTTACATTTATTCTGTGTGATTTCTCGTTCTTGATGACGTTCCTTTTAGTAACATACAAGCTGTTTTGTGCGCTGCTCTCGGTAGTTTATTTTCTACGCAACCAAATGCTTAGTCTTTCAAGAAATAACCTACTGTTTTTCTCTAATTTACCGTGCCATGCCATACCGTATGGGAGCCTAATTTTGTAGACTGATGTCCAGGCTGTGCGCTGCAGGATTTACGTTGTTAATAGTGTTAGTGTCTTGACTTGTCGTTAGGCGATATAGGGGGGAACTTGGACCCCAAGGACCAAGGACATGCATCGTGAACGGCACACGTTACTGTGATCTGCTTCGCCAACATGTGATCCCTGCTCTGCGGGAGAGAGGTGCTTTGGACTCAAGTCTTTTCATGCACGGTGGAGCTCCACCCCACATCCCTCGTGGGATATCTCAGTTACTCCATAACAGATCTGGAGAAAACCGAATCACTGATCAATCATTCAGTACCAAATCACCAAATTTGACCCATATGATTTCTGACTGTGGGCTTAGCTGAAGGACAGTATTTATTAACGATACACTAACACACGCTGGAGGTTGAAGATGACCACAACGAAGAGGTAGCCAACATCCCACTTGAGACGGTTTGGACAGCAATTGAACTAGTGCGGTTCCAGGCTGACGTGGATGCAGGTGGTCGTCTTGCTGAGCAACGTTTGTAACTGGCTCGTAAGCGTGGTATGCAATTACCAAATGCTACCACCTCAAACGGAAATTAAAACATTTTTCTTTCAATGATTTATTCACTATTTCTCTTCCGCATTCGTGGTCTTGCGGTAGCGTTCTCGTTTCCCACGCACGGGGTCCCAGGTTCGATTCCCGGCGGGGTCATGGATTTTTCCCGCCTTGAGGTGACTGGGTGTCATCATCATTCATCCCCATTACGGTCGGAGGAAGGCAATGGCAAACCACCTCCACTAGGACCTTGCCTAGTACGGTGGTGCGGGTCTCCTGCATCGTCCCCTACGCTCCTAGGAGTATGGGTCCTCACCATCATCTCATCTCTTCCGCATATCCTTACAAAATTTTCTACAAAGTTTCATCCTCCGACAATCACTCGTTTCCATGGGGACCCTCTCAAGCAGCGAAAGTTTAATTGTAACCATCCTGCATAATGTTTCAAAATGATAAAGCTAATACCTATTGCTACCGCTATCAGGAATTTATGGATTAGTGGTTTATCATTATGAGTTAGGGCAACGGACCTGGAGCATGTATTTGCTAAGCACGGTACCAAAAAGTAGTGGGTGCAAAGATTTTGACGCCTGCCGATCGGATCTATGGCTACATCAACATCGAAACCGGGTATGGTTCTACAAAATGTATGCAACACTTGCACAAAACAGAGTTACAGAGGGAGAGTCAAATTAGTTGAACGGCAATACGGAGACGCTGTGCGCAAAGATATTCTAAATGAGCCACAGAGAAGAGTAACTAGCATCGACGATGTTCTCCAAAACTTCAGAATGCAAGCAAAAAAGCTGAAGTTGATATTGATTTATTTGCAAAATTGTTTCAACAACTAAGGATTGATGTGCAGCGCAGATTTTATCAAATTACTCGAGATGTAAAGCAACAACTGAAAACTGAGTTAACTAATATATCTGAGGAGATTAGTAGTAGACAGCTGAATACCCTGGCTGACGATGGCCAAGTTCAAGAATCACTAGAAATAGAAATTCGAGTTGATGATGTATCTCAATATGAATTATTACAGGTTGTAGATTTTATTTTGAACAAACATGATAATTTAAAGACAAAGTCGAAGCTCGTAGTAATGAGTGCCAGCCAGTGGAATGTGATTTGGAGGCTGAGCTTAAGGATAGAGATCATGAACTTGAAGCATTACTATGTAATGAAGACGAAGAACTTAGTAGTCCTAAGCAAAGTAACAGTGAATCTTCACAGAATAATCTGTCTGTCGTTTTCGTAAATGTCTCTAGACATTTTTGAGGAAATGGAAACTCGTTGTGAAAACCAATATGACAATAAGTTTACAGTTTTAGGTGATAGTTTGCGAATATAGGAATTAAATGGCTCAAATAGCTCTGAGCACTATGGGACTTAAATTCTGAGATCATCAGTCCCCTAGAACTTGAACTACTTAAACCTAACTAACCTAAGGACATCACACACATCCATGCCCGAAACAGGATTCGAACCTTCGACCGTAGCGATCGCGAGGTTCTAGACTGAAGCGCCTAGTATCGCTCGGCCACACCGGCCGCCCTAGCAATTACACATGACAACAGTTTTAATGAATGACTGACATTATGGAGTAGACCACTGGTGTACAGTTCACGTTGACGAAAGCTTAACTAAGGTAAGCCATTGGCTTAACCGGCTTAGAAGCAACTGCAAATAAGCGACTGATTTAAGTATAATAAAGGATCTGTTGTTGAGCAGTTGCGAGTTGGTGGTTTGGTAAAGGTGTAGGTACGTGGACGGCGCTCCAAGTACACAGGGTGTTACAAAAAGGGACGGCCAAACTTTCAGGAAACATTCCTCACACACAAAGAAAGAAAATATGTTATGTGGACATGTGTCCGGAAACGCTTACTTTCCATGTTAGAGCTCATTTTTATTACTTCTCTTCAAATCACATTAATCATGGAATGGAAACACACAGCAACAGAAAGTACCAGCGTGACTTCAAACACTTTGTTACAGGAAATGTTCAAAATGTCCTCCGTTAGCGAGGATACATGCATCCACCCTCCGTCGCATGGAATCCCTGATACGCTGATGCAGCCCTGGAGAATGGCGTATTGTATCACAGCCGTCCACAATACGAGCACGAAGAGTCCCTACATTTGGTACCGGGGTTGCATAGACAAGAGCTTTCAAATGCCCTCATAAATGAAAGTCAAGAGGGTTGAGGTCAGGAGAGCGTGGAGGCCATGGACTTGGTCCGCTTCTACCAATCCATCGGTCACCGAATCTGTTGTTGAGAAGCGTACGAACACTTCGACTGAAATGTGCAGGAGCTCCATCGTGCATGAACCACATGTTGTGTCGTACTTGTAAAGGCACATGTTCTAGCAGCACAGGTAGAGTATCCCTTATGAAATCATGAGAACGTGCTCCATTGAGCGAAGGTGGAAGAACATGGGGCCCAATCAAGACATCACCAACAATGCCTGCCCAAACGTTCACAGAAAATCTGTGTTGATGACGTGATTGCACAACTGCGTGCGGATTCTCGTCAGCCCACACATGTTGATTTGAAAATTTACAATTTGATCACGTTAGAATGAAGCCTCATCCGTAAAGAGAACATTTTCACTGAAATGAGGATTGACACATTGTTGGATGAACCATTAGCAGAAGTGTACCCGTGGAGGCCAATCAGCTGCTGATAGTGCCTGCACACGCTGTACATGGTACGGAAACAACTGGTGCTCCCGTAGCACTCTCCATACAGTGACGTGATCAACGTTACCTTGTACAGCAGCTACTTCTCTGACGCTGACATTAGGGTTATCGTCAACTGCACGAAGAATTGCCTCGTCCATTGCAGGTGTCCTCGTCGTTCTAGGTCTTCCCCAGTCGCGAGTCATAGGCTGGAATGTTCCGTGTTCTCTAAGACGCCGATCAATTGCTTCGAACGTCTTCCTGTCGGGACACCTTCGTTCTAGAAATCTGTCTCGATACAAACGTACCGCGCCACGGCTATTGCCCCGTGCTAATCCATACATCAAATGGGCATCTGCCAACTCCGCATTTGTAAACATTGCACTGACTGCAAAACCACGTTCGTGATGAACACTAACCTGTTGATGCTACGTACTGATGTGCTTGATGCTAGTACTGTAGAGCAATGAGTCGCATGTCAACACAAGCACCGAAGTCAACATTACCTTCCTTCAATTGGGCCAACTGGCGGTGAATCGAGGAAGTACAGTACATACTGAGGAAACTAAAATGAGCTCTAACATGGAAAGTAAGTGTTTCCGGACACATGTCCACATAACATCTTTTCTTTATTTGTGTGTGAGGAATGTTTCCTGAAAGTTTGGTCGTACCTTTTTGTAACACCCTATATAATAAGAAATAACACAAATTATTTCATAATTTCAATGCCCTATGAAAAGCTGTAGGACATCCCCACTGAAAAATAGTAAGGATCAAAAGTACGCAAACAAAGGAAAGATTTTATAGCTTAATCACAGTTATCGCGTCTCTCGTCTGAGAAAGAAGGCCTGGAAGGCACCGGAAGACAGGAGAGAATATCATGCGTTCCATGCCCACAAGAAAGAGTAATATATATATACACAAGGGTTGGAACTTAAATAGGGGCAACTGATACAAAAGAGTTACATGTTTGCACCTGTTACTGTCCTTCAAAGTAGTCACCAGCGTTATGCAGAACCCGTTGCCAGCTATGTGGAAGGCGTAGTATACCGTTAGCAGAGCCTGTTCTGTTGATGGTGCGAATAGAGCGGTCTAAAGTTACGGCGACTCTCGTTTACGACTGTGATGGTGTTATCCTAACGCATTACGTTCCTCCACGGCAGATCGTCAATGTACAGTATTACAGTTCGTTTTTGGAGCTTCACCTGCGAACAGCTTTGCGAAAGAAGCGGCGACACTTTCTGCGCAACCCGCCCATCATTTTGCACGACGATGCGCGGGCGCATACAGTGCAAGCTGTGGCTGCTCTGTTCGGTCGATGGGACTGGGAAGTACTGTACCATCCACCATACTGCCCGGACTGAAGTCCTTGTGACTTTGATTTGATTCCGAAGATGAGGGAACCACTTCGTAGCATTCGCTTCAGAACTGTACCAGAGATTCGGCAGGGAGTAGACAGCTGCATTCGCACCATCAACAGAACAGGCTCTGCGACGATATACTACGCCTTCCACATCGCTGGCAACGGGTTCTACACAACGCTGGTGACTACACTATTTAAGTTCCATATATTTATGTTTTCGTGAGTCTTTTACAGACTATTGGTCGAAGTGGAAAAGAGATTTTTGTCAAGTTTCCATCTTCTCTACCGGTTAAAAATATAGATATTAATGTAATATCCCAGATTTGTTACGTTTAAGTGTAAGTTGATTACCAAAGCAAACAAGATAGCTTCAGTAATATTTTCCCACACAAGCGACTTATCATTTGGCGTCCCCCACCTTTTTACCTCGCCCACTTTCACCTTGTCAGAATTCGCTGCTTATATTGTGATACGCAATGTATACAAATGTCGTACTTGGACGCCCTCTCTGCTAGGCGCCTCAAACGGCCGCTATCAATTATGGCAGTCCTGTACAGAAAGCTACGCTTATGTCAACTCTGGCGCCCCTCTTAGGCTGGCGTTTCAAGTGGCGGCTCGTATCACTGGAGCCTTAAACCAGCCGTGAAAGCAGAAAAAAGCTTGAACAATTATGTAAACAGCGACTTTAAGAGCGAAAACAAAGGTTTCTCTCGCAGTCATGTTGGTCGGCCGCACGATACATGTCGCGTCGTAAAGGAGAATGTATACGAGAAATTGGAACTAACATTGAGTAATTGCTTTATAGCCGGTCGTTTTCTACAGTGCTGATTGTGATGTGACAAGCTGATCAAGTAATCAGTCCGAGAAGCAAATACTGGTAACAGAAGTAATACTGCAAAATGCAAACGTCAGAAATAATATTGCAAAAATAAAACTGATAGTAATTATCCTTCACAGGAAAAAACTTTTTATCGCCTTCGTTAACCAATGACAAACCCCAATAATAAACCAATGTAGTAACTATTTACTTTATAGGAACTTCTTTTTTTATTAGGAGGACAGACTTTTCTAGCGAAATTTATTTAATTTTGTGTGCTGGTATAACCTTGAGTGGCAGAATGACAAGTCTGCTATTCTGGTATCTCTCCCACCTTTCAGGCACGTTGCCCTTGGTTTTGTCCTGTTTGGGAGGGAATATTAATTTGGCATTAAGGTAGCAGAGAATTCTGATGCCGGTGTGTTTTTAATTTTTTAGGTGGCAGTTTGGGTGCTGTTTTCTGACTGAAAAAGTTACGGTAGCACCTACTAGTTCTCGATCTCCTGCCCTCTGTGGTAATATTTATCCAAAAAGTAAGCCGAAATTAACTAAACAAATAATAATCTTAAAGTCTTTAACCCTTTCCGACCCTCAGGCAAATGTTGTGTGCATAAACGTTTGCTTTGTATTAGCTGCAAGAGAAATATTTTTCCGCAATGGAAACCTCGTGTTACATTTGTGACCGCTCAATCTTTTCTCCATGCCGAAGTGCGGCCATTTCATGGGCATAACAATTAAAATGTGAACAAGTGAATGCAGCAGCACGCAGCACCTTGTGGCAGCACGCTTGTGACCGAATAGTTGATTAGTTATATTCCTTTTTATAACCGAATATTATTCTTATTATTTTACGTTGTAATTATTGAATAATCGGTTTATTTATTACAACAGTGAATATTTCAAAATTAGTTATTTTAGTCCATAAAAAGAAGCCAAGTGTACAAAGTACAGGGCGTTTCAAAAAGAAAGAGCAGATTTCAAACATTTATTTCTCAAAAACTACAAATGATAGAAACACAATTCCAACGGTCCTTCACTCAATATGAGTACCAAATGTTACACAACAAATATCAAAACTGTACCTCAATATGAGCACCATTTGTTACACGACAAATATCAAACCGGTATCTCATTTCTTGCCACACACGACGCAACTGGTCTTTAGTTACCGAATTCACGGCCGCAACAATTCGATGTCGTACCTCTTGAAGAGTAGCGGGCATAGGTGGGACATAAACACAGTCCTTTATGTACCCCCACAAATAAAAATCGCAGGGAGTAAGGTCTGGTGACCTGGGAGGCCACAGACGATGACATTGATCTTGTGCTCCTGCTCTTCCAA
Source organism: Schistocerca piceifrons (assembly GCF_021461385.2). Taxonomy (NCBI): domain Eukaryota; kingdom Metazoa; phylum Arthropoda; class Insecta; order Orthoptera; family Acrididae; genus Schistocerca; species Schistocerca piceifrons. The sequence goes on along the minus strand of NC_060143.1, from coordinate 542,825,002 downwards.
TCCACCGTCCTGGAATGGTGTTATTTAGGTACCGTCGTACAGGTTCAGAGAAGTGTGGTGGGGCGCCATCTTGCATGAAGATGAAGTGATTTGAATCTTCCTGAAGTTGAGGAAATAGCCAGTTTTCTAACATGTCCAGGTAAATGGTTCCTGTGATAGTTTTCTCCATGAAAAAGAAAGGTCCATAAACTTTGTTTACCGAAATTGCACAAAAGACGTTAACCTTTGGTGAGTCTCTTTCATGTTGAATAACGTCCCTCGGAGTTTCACTCGCCCAAATTCGTACGTTATGCCGATTAACTTTACCAGAAATGTGAAACGTTGATTCATCTGAAAAAATTAATCGTTCGGCAAAATTGTCCTCTTCCATGTCCTGTAGAATTGCAGTTGAAAATTCGAACCTTTTGTTATGGTCGTCAGGACGCAATGCTTGCAATAACTGCAGTTTGTACGGCTTCATGTGCAGACGGTTACTCAGAACGCGCCATACCGTTGTTTTAGACATGTTTAGTTCGTGACTTGCCCGTGCCGTGGATTTTCTAGGGCTCCTTTCGTAAGCTGCACGGACACGCTCGACATTTTCATCCGATGTGCGTGGACGACCCGTGCTTTTTCGCTTGCAGATGCAACCATCTTCTACGAATCTGTGATGCCACTCATAAATTTGCTTATGACGAGGCGGCTGTTTGTTGAATTGACGGCGGAATGCACGTTGCACACCAACAATGGACTCTAACTTTGCAAATTGCAGCACACAAAATGATCGTTCCTGTGGTGTCGTCGCCATTTTCCTACAAACAAACGCCAGCGCCACTGCGGATTTGCATGGAACTTCTGCGCGGACCATTGAAAAACTTTGAACCTTTCTCTGACAAGAAACGTTTGAATTGTGTTTCTATCATTTGTAGTTTTTGAGAAATAAATGTTTGAAATCTGCTCTTTCTTTTTGAAACGCCCTGTATATTTTGATCACGTATGTGTATAAATCTTGCATATAAAATCATTAAAAAGTCACCTAAGAGCACTAAGGCGTAAAGGAAAATTTTCCTTCCTTCACCAAAAATTCAGGTCTGAAAGGGTTAAACTTATTGTAACAGTCCCGACACGTGGTTTAAAAGCAGTAATATAATTAGGAGAACAGCCTCATTCACAATTTACATTGTTGCGAGGCCGTTTTGGGCTACTCTTGAGGGGAGCCACGTAATGTTTTGTGGTCGTTGCCCCGAATGATGAAATACGGAAAAAATTTTAACCACTTTTTGAGTGGACGCTGGATTATTACTATAACGGTGATTAACCTACATGGTAATTACTAAGTAGGAGATGACTTTATGTATGAATGGTTGAGTTATGAGAAGAACAATACTGAGAGAAGACATCTGTGTTTATATTTCCCTTACAATGAATAAAAAAAGCCTACATTGGATGTAATATGGAGTAATATAAACGGAACATCCAAGAGAACAGAATTTGTGTAAAAGATTCAAGGATAATGTATGCAAGGAAAATTTCTTATATGAAAATTGTATTGTTGAATCCTGTACAAATTTAAGCCTTCTAATGACAATACACATCGGCAATTGAAATTTATTTATTTACTTAGTATTTACTTGTTCGGCATTTACGAAGACATTCATCACATAATGTATTAACTGAAATATTCCAACAGCTCTACACTGAGTTGCAGTATTCTTTACTTTGGTTCAAAAATGGTTCAAATGGCTCTGAGCACTATGGGACTCAACTGCTGAGGTCATTAGTCCCCTAGAACTTAGAACTAGTTAAACCTAACTAACCTAAGGACATCACAAACATCCATGCCCGAGACAGGATTCGAACCTGCGACCGTAGCGGTCTTGCGGTTCCAGACTGCAGCGCCTTTAACCGCACGGCCACTTCGGCCGGCTACTTGGTTCTTATGATACTATACAGTATTGCAAATATTCTCGAGTCACTCTATGGCTGAGTGGGAGAGTCTGTATATGTCCTCCAGATCACCCTCATTGCCATGCACATCGGACAGAAGTAAACGGTCCTTCTTTTCTTTGTGCCTATATCCCGCAGCAGCGCAAGGACAGCAATGTCCATTGACCGGATATCCCCACACTCACATTCTGGACTGTCCCATAGGCCTCATTTTACGTTAGTTGCTAACACCTACCAACACTGGTCCTGAGACAGTTCAAAGTTGTCTACGGTTTCCTCGTGATGAATCCATTGATCGTCTCGTTGGGGTCGTCCACTAAGTTTCGATTCGTATGTCATCACAGCCCATAGTTCTTTCCAAGCTGTCTTCGAGTCAAAACCTTGCAGTTCCTCGCTGATCGCCCATAAAGGTAACCCGGATTGGAGTCTGTTTAGAGGTGCTAGATCCAAGTGTACAGAGTTCTGGGTTCTCTAGGATTTTTCTGTATGATCTTGTGGATAATTGTGATCGCCTATTTTGGAGACTCTATGTTTGCTAGGATGTGAAGCCGGGCACATGGGGTGACCCTAAATGTTCCAGAGACCATCTGTATTGCCTCCTTCAGTTGGGTGTCCACTTTAGCAACATGTGCACTTCTCATGCAGACTGGCGAACAGTGTTCAGCGAGGGCTACTGCTGAAGTCCTCAATGTGCTTGCAATACAATCCCATATAGTTCCAACATGTTTTCGACAGGGTAGCATTATGGAGTTTTAGTTGTTGTTTCGTATCTTCTAGATGTGAGTTATGCATTGGAGACCAGTCTGATTTCACTCAGCCACTATCCAAAAAAATATTCATTGCCCAAAAGAGAGTTATTAGGATAATGAGCGGAGTTATTAGGATAATGAGTCCAGCCTAGACATTCTTGTAGGAACCTTTTCAGAAAATTAGGGATACTGACAACTGCATGCCAATATATCTACTCCCTGTTGTGTTTCATTAGTAAAAATGGACAATCGTACAAAACCGATGATTCATACTGTACCCACAATACCAGGAGGAAGATGGACCTCCATTATGAATCAAAAAACCTTACTATTGTGCAAAAATGAGTCCATTACATGGGCTGCAAGGTGTTCAATGCTCTCCCACCATCACTGAAATTACTATCCACGAGCTTGAGTCACAGAGTGGCTCAATGTCCAGTACAGAGCTAAACATGTGACTGAGTTAGAGCTAGCCTAACCCATCTCAAAAAGCTGCATTTGGCTGGTATAGTGCAATTGTAAGAGGCTGCAGACGCATCCATGTGTTGACTTCTGTGACTTCTGTGCTGGAGACTAGAAATCTACTCTGTAGGAATCAGCATGAGTTTCGAAAAAGACAATCGTGTGAAACCCAGCTCACACTATTCGTCCACGAGACTCAGAGGGCCATAGACACGGGTTCACAGGTAGATGCCGTGTTTCTTGACTTCTGCAAGGTGTCCAATACAGTTCCCCACAGTCGTTTAATGAACAAAGTAAGAGCATATGGACTATGAGACCAATTGTGTGATTGGATAGAAGAGTTCCTAGATAACAGAACACAGTAATGGAGAGAAGTCTTCTGAAGCAAGAGTGATTTCAGGTGTGCCGCAGGGGAGTGTTGTAGGACCGTTACTATTCACAATATACATAAATGACCTTGTGGATGACATCAGAAGTTCACTGAGGCTTTTTGCGGATGATGATGTGGTATATCGAGAGGTTGTAACATTGGAAAATTGTACTGAAATGCAGGAGGATCTGCAGCGAATTGACGCATGGTGCAGGGAATGGCAATTGAATGTGCTGTGAATACATAGAAAGATAGATCCCTTATCATTTACCTACAATATAGCAGGTCAGCAACTGGAAGCAGTTAATTCCATAAATTATCTGGGAGTACACATTAGGAGTGATTTAAAATGGAATGATCATATAAAGTTGATCGTGGGTAAAGCAGATGCCAGACTGAGATTCATTGGAAGAATCCTAAGGAAATGCAATCTGAAAACAAAGGAAGTAGGTTACAGTACGCTTGTTCGCCCACTGCTTGAATACTGCTCAGCAGTGTGGGATCCGTACCAGATAGGGTTGATAGAAGCGATAGAGAAGATCCAACGGACAGCAGCGCGCTTCATTACAGGATCATTTAGTAATCGCAAAAGTGTTACGGAGATGACAGATAAACTCCAGTGGAAGAGTCTGCAGGAGAGATGCTCAGTAGCTCGGTAACGGCTTTTGTTGAAGTTTCGAGAACATACCTTCACTGAAGAGTCAAGCAGTATATTGCTCCCTCCTACGTATATCTCGCGAAGAGACCATGATGATAAAATCAGAGAGATTAGAGCCCACACAGAAGCAAACCGACAAGCCTTCTTTCCACGAACAATACGAGACTGGAATAGAAGGGAGAACCGATAGAAGTACTCAAGGTACCCTCCGCCACACACCGTCAGGTGGCTTGCGGAGTATGGATGTAGATGTAGATGTAGATGTAGATGGAGATGGAGATGTAGACATGCCTTACAACTGCATGCTGGGATCTTGGATGTGGCTCTACACAGGTCACTACAGTGTCTTTCCCAAGTAAAATGGTTCAAATGGCTCTGAGCACTATGGGACTCAACTGCTGTGGTCATAAGTCCCCTAGAACTTAGAACTACTTAAACCTAACTAACCTAAGGACAGCACACAACACCCAGCCATCACGAGGCAGAGAAAATCCCTGACCCCGCCGGGAATCGAACCCGGGAACTCGGGCGTGGGAAGCGAGAACGCTACCGCACGACCACGAGATGCGGGCTCTTTCCCAAGTAGAGACAAATCTAAATATTTCTCATTATTATTGATTTTTTACTGACTGTCTTAAGGTTTTCAGTTATTTTTGTGACTGGTGTAATACTACACAGTGTGCATTGTGAAACACCTGTTTACGGCTAGTAGTCAGTGTCAAGTTTTTTTCAGTTTATTTAGTTTAAATTTTTAAAACAGTAGTAGAAAAGATCATCCACTGCTAAGTTGCAATCCCTGTAACATTTGACAATGAGCCAACAACAACACCGTATCACTTCCAGTACACTGTACTTGAAACATAAAAATGATTAATTTAGGACAATATCATCTACAAATAAGTACATATGATATTTCTTTGTTCTCACCAAAAGATATATTTTGACCTCAATATTATCTTGACCGTGTATTACAATGTTCAGAACACAAAATGACCATTTTCAGCAAGTTTAACAAATATGTATTTCCTCAATGACACAATGCCTAATAGAATAATGAACAACAGATCTCTTTCTGCAAGAAGTTATGAAAGAAAAGAACAGAAACAGTGATAATTATCTGCACAGATGCACTCTACCTGTTATTACTGGTTGAGCATTTACTTTGACTCACACACAGCATAAAATATACTTAGATATATTACACAATGAATAATTATCCGGAGAAGTGCTGATGTAAAAGGGAAAACAGTTATTGTGTGTGTGTGTGTGTGTGTGTGTGTTGCCTAGCTGACCTAATAGCTACACAACGTGATTCAAAGTGTGCTGACAACCAGTGATGGGAACCAAACCACCAAACCATGAAAACCCCACATTAACTTGAATACCCCTTTCCCCCCTCTCCTGCAACACAAAATCTTTCATATTTTACACATTAACTCAAAGCTTCCATTAAGAAGTAATTGATATAGACAGTTTCCTACCCTGGGAATATTTCCCAAAAGCATGGGGGGATGTAGTGAGTGTCTGAAGAGATCCCTTACTCAGAAACAACATTACCAGCATGAGTTTCAGAGAAATCTTTTGCCTCAGTCAGTATCATCCATGTCCACTATGGCAATATGGTTGCACCATGACAAAGTGTGCGGAAAGAACTATTTCCCATTGCAATTTGAATCTGGCCTTACACTGGGAATGTCTTACTGCAGATCTGAAAAACAGATAGACCTGTAATTCTTATTGGAGCATATAATTATCTTCCCCCCCCCCCCCCCCCCCATGAACCATGGACCTTGCTGTTGGTAGGGAGACTTGCGTGCCTCAACGATACAGATAGCTGTACCATAGGTGCAACCCCAATAGAGGGGTATCTGTTGAGAGGCCAGACAAATGTGTGGTTCCTGAAGAGGGGCAGCAGCCTTTTCAGTAGTTGCAGTCTGGATGATTGACTGATCTGGCCTTGTAATACTAACCAAAACGGCCTTGCTGTTGTAGTACTGCGAACGGCTGAAATCAAGGGGGAAACTACAGCTGTCATTTTTCCAAGGGCATACAGCTTTACTGTATGGTTAAATGATGATGGCGTCCTCTTGGGTAAAATGTTCCGGAGGTAAAATAGTCCCTCATTCGGATCTCTGGGCGAGGACTACTCAAGAGGACGTCGTTATCAGGAGAAAGAAAACTGGCATTCTACAGATCGGAGTGTGGAATGTCAGATCCCTTAATCGGGCAGGTAGGTTAGAAAATTTAAAAAGGGAAATGGATAGGTTACAATTAGATACAGTGGGAATTAGTGAAATTCGGTGATAGGAGGAACAAGACTTTTGGTCAGGTGAATACAGGGTTATAAATACAAAATCAAATAGGGGTAATGCAAGAGTAGGTTTAATAATGAATAGGAAAATAGGAATGTGGGTAAGCTACTACAAACAGCATGGTGAACGCATTATTGTGGCCAAGATAGACATGAAGCCCACACCTACTACAGTAGTGCAAGTTTTTAAGCCAACAAGCTATGCAGATGATGAAAAAATTGATGAAATGTATGATGAGATGAAAGAAATTGTTCAGGTAGTGAAGGGAGATGAAAATTTAACCGTCATGAGTGACTGGAATTTGACAGTAGGAAAAGGAAGAGAAGGAAACGTAGTAGGTGAACATGGATTGGGGGTAAGAAATGAAAGAGGAAGCCGCCTGGTAGAATTTTGCACAGATAACTTAATCATAGGTAACACTTGGTTCAAGAATCATGAAAGAAGGTTGTATACATGGAAGAACCCTGGAGATACTAGAGGGTTTCACATAGATTATATAATGGTAAGACAGAGGTTTAGGAACGAGGTATTAAATTGTAAGACATTTCCAGGGGCAGATGTGGACTCTGACCACAATCCATTGGTTATGAACTGTACATTAAAACTGAAGAAACTGCAAAAAGGTGGGAATTTAAGGATATGGGACCTAGATAAAATAAAAGAGCCAGAGGTTGTACAGAGTTTCAGGGAGAGAATAAAGGTATAATTTACAGGAATGGGGGAAAGAAATACAGTAGAAGAAGAATGGGTAGCTTTGAGGGATGAAATAGTGAGGGCAGCAGAGGATCAAGTAGGTAAAAAGATGAGGCCTAATAGAAATCCGTGGGTAACAGAAGAGATACTGAATTTAACTGATGAAAGGAGAAAATACAAAAATGCAGCAAGTGAAGCAGGCAAAAAAGAATACAAACGCCTCAAAAATGTGATCGACAGGAAGTGCAAAATGGCTAAGCAGGGATGGCTAGTGGACAAATGTAAGGTTGTAGAGGCTTATCTCACTAGGGGTAAGATAGATACTGCCTACAGGAAAATTAAAGAGACCTTTGGAGAAAAGAGAACCACTTACAGGAATATCAAGAGCTCAGAGGGAAACCCAGTTCTAAGCAAAGAAGGGAAATCAGAAAGGTGGAAGGAGTATATAGAGGGTCTATACACGGGCGATGTTCTTGAGGACAATATTATGAAAATGGAAGAGGATGTAGATGAAGATGAAATGGGAGATACGATACTGCATGAAGAGTTCGACAGAGCACTGAAAGACCTAAGTCAAAACAAGGCCCCGGGAGTAGACAACATTCCATTAGAACTACTGATAGCCTATGGAGAGCCAGTCCTGACAAAACTCTACCATCTGGTGAGGAAGATGTATGAGACAGGTGAAATTCCCTCAGACTTCAAGAAGAATATAATAATAGCAATCCCAAAGAAAGCAGGTGTTGACGGATGTGAAAATTACTGAACTATCAGTTTAATAAATCACAGCTGCAAAATACTAATGCAAATTCTTTACAGACAAATGGAAAAACTAGTAGAAGCTGACCTCAGGGAAGATCAGTTTGGATTCTGTAGAAATGTTGGAAATGTGAGGAAATACTGACCCTATGACTTATCTTAGAAGAGAGATTAAGGAAAGGCAAACCTACGTTTCTAGCATTTGTAGACTTAGAGAAAGATTTTGAAAATGTTGACTGGAATACTCTCTTTCAAATTCTGAAGGTGGCAGGGGTAAAATACAGGGAGCGAAAGGCTATTTACAATTTGTACAGAAACCAGATGGTAGTTATAAGAGTTGAGACATGAAAAGGAAGCAGTGGTTGGGTAGGGAGTGAGACAGGGTTGTAGCCTCTCCCCGATGCTATTCAATCTGTATATTGAGCAAGCAGTAAAGGAAACAAAAGAAAAGTTCGGAGTAGGTATTAAAATCCATGGAGAAGAAATAAAAACTTTGAGGTTCGCCGATGACATTGTAATTCTGTCAGAGACAGCAAAGGACTTGGAAGAGCAGTTGAACGGAATGCACAGTGTCTTGAAAGAAGGGTATAAGATGAACATCAACAAAAGCAAAACGAGGATAATGGAATGTAGTCGAATTAAGTCGGGTGATGCTGAGGGAATTAGATTAGGAAATGAGACACTTAAAGTAGTAAAGGAGTTTTGCTATTTGGGGAGCAAAATAACTGATGATGGTCGAAGTAGAGAGGATATAAAATGTAGACTGGCAATGGCAAGGAAAGCGTTTCTGAAGAAGAGAAATTTGTTAACATCGAGTATAGATTTAAGTCTGAGGAAGTCGTTTCTGAAATTATTTGTATGGAGTGTGGCCATGTATGGAAGTGAAACATGGATGATAAATAGTTTAGACAAGAAGAGAATAGAAGCTTTGGAAATGTGGTGCTACAGAAGAATGCTGAAGATTAGATGGGTAGATCACATAACTAATGAGGAGGTATTGAATAGCATTGGGGAGAAGAGGAGTTTGTGGCACAACTTGACTAGAAGAAGTGATCGGTTGGTAGGACATGTTCTGAGGCACCAAGGAATCACCAATTTAGTACTGGAGGGCAGCGTGGAGGGTAAAAATGGTAGAGTGAGACCAAGAGATGAATACACTAAACAGATTCAGAAGGATGTAGGCTGCAGAAGGTACTGGGAGATGAAGAAGCTTGCACAGGATAGAGTACGTGGTGGTGGTTAGTGTTTAACGTCCCGTCGACAACGAGGTCATTAGAGACGGAGCGCAAGCTCAGGTTAGGGAAGGATTGGGAAGGAAATCGACCGTGCCCTTTCAAAGGAACCATCCCGGCATTTGCCTGAAACGATTTAGGGAAATCACGGAAAACCTAAATCAGGATGGCCGGAGACGGGATTGAGCCGTCGTCCTCCCGAATGTGAGTCCAGTGTGCTAACCACTGCGCCACCTCGCTCGGTCCAGGACAGAGTAGCATGGAGAGCTGTATCAAACCAGTCTGGGGACTGAAGACCACAACAACAACAACATAACTATCTTGCAAGATTATTCTTTTACAACATTATTAATTGCCATAGTTACTTCTGGTGCCTATCTCACTGACACCAGTTTTTCCTGTGTTTGCGATAAGTTACTACTGTATTAACTAAAATAACAAAATGACTGAATTAAAATAACCAGTCACCCATTATTACAGGATGCTGCAAGTGGAAGAACAGCAGACAGCCAAGAGTATTGAGAGATTTTGTGAAATCTGCTGCCTCAATAAATGAAGCAAAGCTATATCTCATTGTTTTAATGCAAACTTTGTACTTTTTATCAGAGATTTTAGGATTCACTAGTCTTCTATGCAATCTTCTACGAAAGTTTTAGGAAAATTCTTGAATGAAGATTGTTATACTATCGGCCAATTGTTGCCTAGAACAATAGCCGTGCAGGTGTTACTACTTTTTTTCTTCATGGAATTACCAATTAGAAAATAAACAAAAACTGTTACTGTTGTAAGTCTCCTCCTTCTTCAACAGAGACTTTATTAAGTACAAATTATTTACTAATCTATCACATGAAGTAATAGTTCCTGACTCTTCTGGAAGCACAAACAGCAAAAATATTTTAGAGGTGGATACCTTTGGCTGATACAGTACCCCAGAATTTTGGTGAATAAGTCACATGGTAGCACAAGAGAAAACTGTTGGTTCAATGGGAAGCACTCAATTATGAACTGCACTCTTGGTGCACCCTTATGCCATTGGTTCATTTACTGAGAACACAACTGTTGACTGGATGGTAAGCAGAGGCAGTACACATTAGGAAAACAGTGTAGTCTGTGTGCTAGTGAAATGTTGATGCTAGGAGCAAAACACACCAAATCACAGTTCTGTAGTGTCGCGGAACAGTAAAGAGTTGGAAACGTGGAATATTGTCAAAGTTTCGTTGCCTATGCTGAGAGCCAGAGGCAGTAGGTTAGCCAAGAGCTAAGAGGATTGCACATATATCGGAATGTGTCGTCACGCAGGGGCAATGGCCTGGTTACACACAACAGGTGAGAGAGAGATGCTTAGCACGCGGGTTTGTGTTAGACAGAGACTTTCGTAGAGTGCAAGACAGAGGTATAGCGTCAGCTGTACTGCATTTCACAACTTCACTTAAGTCTGCCGTAATAACACGTAACTCTGTCGCAAGAACACCTAAGGGGCAAGTACGACAAATAAATCAGCAGTATAAGTGGAACGAATGCGTTCATTACAAACGAGCATGATGTCAGGACGTCGCTCGTGCTTCCTTTAAATACGCCAGCTTTGAAAGCAACAAGACACTCGCAGTTAGACTTGCAGTTAGATGTGTACTGGGTCGCTGCGTAGCGCTCAGCTCGGTGATCGACATGTTAATCTTTATTAAGGAGATGTTGCAGTAAGGGCGGCCCATCCTGCAGCAGACGTGAGGGGACAGTACCAGCTCTGGTCCTCTCTGCTGCCGCTGTCAATCATCAACCCAGGATTAGCAGACATCGCGGCAGACTCGTTCGCCGCCAATGCTGACCACATCAGTGAGCCATCGTCGATATCGTGCAGGGCCTAGGCCCTGTGCATCCGCAACACAACCGGGTGAGCCGACGACGCTGGGGGACTGCAGCCCGTTCCGTTCATCCACCGCAGACAAGCCACCAGGAGGAGCAGGGAAGAAGACGGGGTGGGACAGAGTACACTCCGCACTACGAGAACGCTTCTCGTGCCGACTTCGCCGGGACTCCAACCCGGAGCCACCTGCTGTCCGCAGCCGAGCCGACTGGCCAGCCCGATGCCGCCATCCACGCGCAGCCAAAGTAAGGACATTCCTCCGCTACGCCACAGCACGTGGCGCTGCACTAGCAAGACTGATGCGGCCCGGATCTGGTGTCATCTCTACGAGTCAGCGAGGACTCGGGGAAGGTCGTTGATATCACCAAGCCACATTGTACTCGGCAGGAATAAAGGTGTTATGAATTAATAATGTTTCTCTGGCGTTTCTGATGCTTCTACAGCCATTTCCTAGCATCCTGACAACTGGAGAGGTCACCGCTCGGCCATCCAGTCCACTGTAGGCGACCGGGACCACCGGGGCGTCGACAGTTCACGAAAAAAAATACATAGTGCAGAGACATCATCAATAAATATAGTGTAGAGCTTGTTGGAAACATCAGTAGGTGACCGATGAGGCCATGGTGGTCTATAGCAGCCCATAAATCTGCCACAGGTAGTTTGCCACATGACCTGGCACTGTAGCCTTCTGCATCACACCTAGTGATCTCAACAAGCATGTACATAATTACACTGACTGATCCACTGATACATCAGGTAGGACCACAAGAATTACCATTCAGTGAGACATTGGAGAACTGCAAGACCTATATGACAAAAACACCCATAAAATCCACATAAAACACACCAGCGCCCTGAATTCAGTGAGTATTTATGAGGTACGTGCAAATAAGTGATTTCATTGTATAGTACAAGAAAATGTCAATGAACTTCTGACAGTGACAGAGTCTGGAGTCTTTCACAACACAAAATTTTAAATAAGTATGGCAAGATCAGTCAACCACAATTGCAAATATGGATGGTGGATGCGCTGTTTACACCAGTATTGAGATGTTTGCTGTTCGAGGCCGAAAAGTTTCACATTCTTACTCCCATAGCAAGTTTCATAAATATGAAATATGCAGAAATACTCATCATCTGTGTTCATGTAGACAGAAGGACAAAAGCTCCAAGAACATTGTTGAAGAAAAAAATTTACAAGTTCTTTCCTTATCGTCAAAAACATGTTACTCCATAGACTAGTACCTGAAGAGTCAGACAAATCTGTGGCACTTCTAGAATGTAGTTACCATTGTACAGCGTGAATGATGAAAAGAACTTGTTGCAAACCATTATAGAGGAATGAAGAAAAAGGTCATGGTCTCTTAACTCTACATTAAGGATACTAGAAACAGTAAAAACTGTCATTAGGTGCACACTCCACAGAAAACATTTTCTTCCTTTTTGTGTGGAGAGCATGTAAGAGTTGCTGTTGATTGCCTACCAACATATACATCGACACCTATGGAGAAGGCAGGGATGGTAGAGAAGATACTTCTGGTACCACAATCTGTTTCCCTATCACTGTTTTGTTTACAAATGGCATGTATGTGTGAAGAATGATTGTTGGTAAACCTGCCTATTAGTTATAATTACTCTGATTTTCTTCTTGTGGTTAATTTGCGAGACACATGTTGGAGGAATTAATGGTCCCTGGTATTTCTAGAGTCATGACCAATACTCGGTAATCCATCAAACCAATGATTTGTGTGCCACATCTTTCCTGGATGATACTCGAATTTAGCACCTCAATTATAAGTCATTGTAAGTCATCATGTGTAAGATCATCACCTATCAAGAATAATCCTTTCGCCAGTGAAGATATTTCACTGAACTCTCATACTGTACTAGTGGGTAAAGGTTGCCCCATAGGCCTACAATAAGCATGTATGAGAGCTACATCAAAAACACAGAGTAGATATCTGTCGTAGCATCACTTATAGTCATCTCACAGAGATGCATGTGCTAACATCAAGATTGGCAGAGGAATATTTCAGAAAAAAATAACTGGGTGCTTGTTTACCAAATCAACATACTTCATCAGGACCACGAGAGCTAAAACTACTTGCTCATGGAATAAATCACAACATGATTCAGAGAAAGCTGATAAGAAAACTTTAATACTAAAAAAGATAACAAAATTTTTATAAGGCACAAAGAGGATTTGCAATTGCATATACAAAAACAACTGTTTACAGTGTAAAGCTCTAAATTACTGTAAGGATTTTCTATACAGAATAAAATGAGTGCGACAAAATGAAGTCTTTCAACTATATTAGAAAATATGATACTCATTACTTATATTTTTAGTCTTAGATCTTCATCCACATCTAGACTTTGCAAACCATAGTTAATTGTACTGCAAAGGGTACCCCCAATATACAACACATGACGGTTTCTTCCCTGTCCTTTATCATATGGAGCATGGGAAGAATGACCATTTAAATAGCTCAGTGCACATTGTAATCATTTTAAACTGGTCTTTTAGTTCAAACAGGAGTGATAAATGGGAAGCTGTAGCATATTCCTAGGTTACATAAGTAATACTGGTCTTTGAAACTTTGTTAGTTGGCTTTACCAGAATACTTCACTTTCACCTTCAAGCATGTGAGGTCAGGTTTCTCAGCATTTCTGTGACTGTCCATGAGCAAAACAGACCTGTGATCATCCATGCTACATTTCTTTATACCTGTTCAACATTGCCTGTGAGTCCTATTTGACACGAGTCCCACACACTTGACTTATATTCCACAATGGTCCATAAAATTTTTTTGTAAGAAATCTCTTTTGCAGAAAGGCTGCACTTTCCGAGTATCATAACAATGACGCCATCTCCCATCTACAATACCCATTCCTCAGCCTATGTAATCAATACATTTCAAATCACTGCAAACTCTTATACCCAGATATTTGTATTAGATGACATTCCAATTGTGACCCATTGATGCTGTAGTCAGTTCAGCGTAGAATATAATGAAAATGATACCTCTACCTGCAGAATACTGTACAACCTTTTGTAGAATGGTTAAAGAAGTATCATGGAACTGCAAATTGTTTTTCCATCTTGTTCTGGCATGGACCTATATTAAAGTACATTAATTAATTATATGTTGATACATTACACTATCTGGGCCATAAATAGGATGAAAGTGCATGTCAATGTGCACTTGAACCCACATGAGCATTTGCATCACCTTCGTTCTGAGAGTTCTCGAACTTGTACAGAATATTGGAATAGAGATCAACATAAACACCATTTCCACCCTTTTTATTGCTCATGAAAACCACATGTTGCATGCTGTACCACCATGCAGTGTGACCTTCAGAGGTGGTGGTTCAGATTTCCTTACATACCGGTACCTCTAATACCCAGTAGCACATCTTGCATCAATGAATTATTGTATTTGTCATGGCATACTACCCACAAGTTCATCGAGGCATTGTTTGTCCAGATTGTCACACTCCTCAATGTCGATCCAGTGTTGATCCCTCAGAGTGGTTGGTGGGTCACGTCTTCCATAAACAGACCTTTCAGTCTACCCCAGGCATGTTCGATAGGGTTCATGGCTGGAGAACATGCTGGCCACTCTAGTCGAGCGATGTCTTTATCCTGAAGGAAATTATTCACAAGATGTGCACGCTGGGGGTGCACATTGTCATTCATGAAGACGAATGCCTCGCCAATATGCTCCCGATATGGTTTCACTATTGATCAGAGATGGCATTCATGTATCGTACAGCTAAGTGCCTTCCATGATCACCAGTGGCATACATTGGCCCCACATAATGCACCCCAAAACAGCAGGGAACCTCTACCTTGTTGCATTTGCTGGACAGTGTGTCTAAGGCATTCAGCCTGACCGGGTTGCCTCCAAGCACTTTTCCTACAATTGTCTAGTTGAGGGCATATGCGACACTCATTGGCAAAGAGAACGTGATGCCAATCCTGAGCAGTCCATTCGGCATGCTGTTGGGCCATCTGTACTGCACTGTATGGTGTTTTGATTGCAAAGATGGACCTTGCCATGGATGTCGGGAGTGAAGTTGTGCATCATGCAACCTACTGTGCATAGTTTGAGTCATAACACAACATCCTGTGGTTGCACGAAAAGCATTATTCCAAATGGTGGCGTTGCTGTCAGGGTTCCTCCGAGCCATAATTCATAGGTAGTGGTCATCCACTGCAGTAGCAGTGGCGCCGCCATTGCGGTTTATCGTGGCGCTACTTCCTGCCGTGCCCAGTTCTTATCAGTGGGAACATCCGCTACTGAGGCAGCTGCATGCTGATTCGACTCAAGGCAGCCACACGATACACACAGCCATGCCGTACAGGAGGAGAATGTATAGAAGAAGGAGTAAAATTCCAGTGTACAAGAGTGTTGATACGTTTTCAATTACTCCAAATGATACTGGACAACAAGAATTACTACAAGGACCTATTACTTTTGTTGGTTGCAAGCGAGGCATGTCATCGATAGTTCCCGTATCTCTGTATCTCCTCCATGTCCAAACGACATTGCTTTGGTTCACTGCGAGATGCCTGGCCACTTCCCTTGTTGACAGCTCTTCCTGGCACAAAATAACAATACAGATGCGATGAAACTACGGTTTGACCGTCTAGGCATGGTTGAACTACAGACAACATGAGCCGTGTACCTCCTTCCTGGTGGAATGACTGGAACTGATTGGCTGTCAGACCCCCTCTGTCTAATAGGCGCTGCTCATGCATGGTTGTTTACATCTTAGGGCAGGTTTAGTGACATCTCTGAACAGTCAGAGGGACTGTGTCTGTGGTACAGCATCCATAGGCAATGTCTGTCTTCAAGAGTTCTGGGAACCAGGGTGATGCAAAACTGTTTTTGATGTGTGTATCAAACAAAGGTGCATGATGAAGTCTATTAATTTCGAAATTGTTTGTATATAATATTTGTACACCACCTCATAGGATTACAAAAAAAGGATGCATTTTAAAATCTCAGTCTACCAAAAAATTGATAACTATAACCCAAACACATACATGCAGAAATTCATCTACAGAATAGGAGGAGTTGTTAAGCAAAAAATTACTTCAACGTGTTTTCAAAACAGAGATATCTACTATCTACAATTTATCATTTAGCAATGAAAGTCCCTTACTCACAAAATAAATTTCCTTTTTTTGTGGTGATTCTTTCCTGGAGTTGAACTGTAAATCTGATGAATTATGTGCACTGAGATGCCTTTACATTACCTTCTCAGACAATCATCAGGTCGGATATTGGACAGTAATTGTCTACATATTATCTCATTATCGCTTTTTGTAATGTGATTTTACTAATGAGTCTTTTACTCTCTGTGGAAATTGTTTACACCTGAAAGACCCATTTTTGCAGTTGATTGCATACAGAATTATGGTGTAGTGATCTCTGAAAGTTTACATATTTCATCATACCAATGTGGACATTTACTTTTCAGCTACTAAATAATGAATTTAGTGTCCTCGTTATTGCCTGACTTAGATGCATATAGCATAATTGTCTCAGACCAACAGATTTAAAAGTTCTGCTTACTTGCCCATATCAATAAAATTTTGATTTAACTTTCCAACTGGTGACTGGAAATGGTTATTAAATAAAGGATCACAAATAGTATCATTCTCCCATACTAGAGATGAGGTGTTGCATATCAACTTTGCCATGGTGGCAGTGGTGGACTAAGCCTGTTGGAGGCCTGGGGCAGCAAAACTAAATGATGCCCCTGGTTTGGATAGAAATTTAAGTATTTGTTCTGTTCATTTTGTAAAAAATCAAGAAAATAGATTTAATTGCTGACAAAAAAGGTCAAGTATTTATAATATGTGTATTCTATGCTCTAATAACTGTAATATACATACTTAAAGATATAGGTGAGAAACATAGAATACAAATCGGCATTTCACACAGCAATCATCAGATAGATTGCAAAGAAATAATGAACAATAGAATAAGATAACTATCTTTCATTTTACACGTTTGAAAACAAAGCTTGTACAGTCGGTTGTGAGCTTTGCAGGATCCATGAGCTATTTTGTATTTACGTGACAAACCCTAATTCTAGGGCTATATTTTATTTTTGACACATGGATCTATGCCGACAATTGTAAAAATGGCGATGGTACATTAGTCCTTACCAATGTAAAATTGCTACCTTCTGAAGAAGACAAATTTATATTTGTCAAAACCTAGGTAAAGAATTTCTTTATCCATTGCAACTGGTTGGCTGTTTATAATTTTATTACGTGAAACCGTTGCTGTTGTGCAGCTATGTTTAAAATATTGTTATAATATCAGTTACTTTTGTAACCTTAGTACAAGATACTAGTTATTGTTAATATTCTTATGGTAAATGTTTTCGTGTTTTTCTTTTACTGAAATTCTTAACAATGTCATTAAAATCTATTTCATACAAAATTTTCCTTTCAGTTAACAAAATGGAAAGATCGGCAAGTCATTCTTGATTCATCATAGTGCAAAGATAATTTATTATTACTTTCAAACAATGGAAAATCCAGCAAGGAATGTAACGATACTATGAAAGGAAAGTTGCTGCTCACTGTATAGTGATGCTGAGTTGCAGATAGGCACAACAAAAAGACCGTCATAATTTAAGTTTTCGGAAAACAAGGCCTCTGTCAAAAATAGATTAAACACACACACACACACACACACACACACACACACACACACACACACATGACTGCAGCCTCCGGCAGCTGAAGCCACACTTCAACTGCCAGCAGTTGCAGTCATGTGTGTGAGTTGCGTTTACATGCTTGTGTGTGTCTGTCATCTATTTTTGACAAAGGCCTTGTTGGCTGAAAGCTTATATTGTGAGAATATTTTTGTTGTCTGTGACTCAGCATCTCCGCTATATGGTGAATAACAACTTTCCTTTTCATAATGCTGTTCTTATTAGTTTCAGTTTAGAAAGACGTCTCTTGCACGAAGCAATTGAGACACAAATGGTCAAGAAGTTTGTATTATATGTGATGTAAAGTGTACTGATTCATGGTTAATAATAAATTACATGATTTCTTGGGCTGTCCATCCAACAGCAACATCCACATTTGCATCGACCACATGTAGGTGCCTATGATTCCTTTCTATTCTTGCGGCATCTGCTCCTTATCAAAATCATTTGCAAATTCCAACTTTTCCCATGCTACAGCCACAGTGTCATCAGAGATTCAAGCATAAATTGTGTTTCAACCTTGGTGATCTCCTTCATGGCCATGTATCGTTGTGACAATTCTTATATAAACTGGTCTATGCATTCAAACATTGATCGATGAACTACTTTTTGAACCCATAATCCAGCATCATGAGCTACTTCACCCACCTCTCTCTCCTTTGTCAGTCAACTGTAACATCCATGTCATTGCACTTTTTAGTGCCAAAAGCAACAGCATTGTCTATAATTGTAGTTCGTTCCATCCCTAAAAACTCATTGAGAGTTTTTAATTTGACAAGTCCAAATTCATTTTTGGAGACTGCAGGTATGTTGGATTAAATTTATTTCCTCTATTATCGTGTACCCATGGTCTAGGGGTAGCGTCTTTGATTCATAATCAAAACGTCTTCGGTCCCAGGTTCGATCCCCGCCACTGCCTAAATTTTGATAAATAATCAGCATTGGCGGCCGAAGACTTCCGGCATAAGAAGTCAGCCTCATTCTGCCAACGGCCTTGTCAAAGAGGGCGGAGGAGCGGATAGAGGTTCAGGGCACTCTCTTGTCCTAGGGGTGGGAAATTGCCCCTAAAGGTGGAAGAATCAGCAATGATCAACTACATGAGGATGCAGAAGGCAATGGAAACCACTGCATTAAAGACACATAACGTGTATCCACAGGACATGTGGCCTGTAATTGAAGAAGTGTCATGATGATCTCTCCATTGGCAAAAGATTCCAGAATAGTCCCCCATTCAGATCTCCGGGAGGGGATTGCCAAGAGGGAGGTTACCATGAGAAAAAGATTGAATAATCAATGAAAGGATAACGTTCTGCGAGTCGGGGCATGGAATGTCAGAAGCTTCAACATGGTAGGGAAACTAGAAAATCTCAAAAGGGAAATGCAAATGCTCAATCTAGATATCGTAGGGGTCAGTGAAGTGAAGTGGAAGGAAGACAAGGATTTCTGGTCAGGTGAGTATCGGGTAATATCAACAGCAGCAGAAAATGGTACAGCACGTGTAGGATTCGTTATGAATAGGAAGGTAGGGCAGAGGGTGTGTTACTGTGAACAGTTCAGTGACCAGGTTGTTCTAATCAGAATCGACAGCAGACCAACACCGACAACGAAAGTTCAGGTATACATGCCGACGTCGCAAGCTGAAGATGAACAGATAGAGAAAGTGTATGAGGATATTGAAAGGGTAATGCGGTATGTAAAGGGGGACGAAAATCTAATAGTCATGGGTGGCTGGAATGCAGTTGTAGGGGAAGGAGTAGAAGAACAGGTTACAGGAGAATATGGGCTTGGGACAAGGAATGAAAGAGGAGAAAGACTAATTGAGTTCTGTAACAAGTTTCAGCTAGTAATAGCGAATACCCTGTTCAAGAATCACAAGAGGAGGAGGTATACTTGGAAAAGGCCGGGAGATATGGGAAGATTTCAATTAGATTACATCATGGTCAGACAGAGATTCCGAAATCAGATACTGGATTGTAAGGCGTACCCAGGAGCAGATATAGACTCAGATCACAATATAGTAGTGATGAAGAGTAGGCTGAAATTCAAGACATTAGTCAGGGAGAATCAATACGCAAAGAAGTGGGATACGGAAGAACTAAGGAATGATGAGATACGTTTGAAGTTCTCTAACGCTATAGATACAGCAATAAGGAATAGCGCAGTAGGCAGTACGGTTGAAGAGGAATGGACATCTCTAAAAAGGGCCATCACAGAAGTTGGGAAGGAAAACATAGATACAAAGAAGGTAGCTGCGAAGAAACCATGGGTAACAGAAGAAATACTTCAGTTGATTGATGAAAGGAGGAAGTACAAACATGTTCTGGGAAAAATCAGGAATACAGAAATACAAGTCACTGAGGAATGAAATAAATAGGAAGTGCAGGGAAGCTAAGACGAAATGGCTGCAGGAAAAATGTGAAGACATCAAAAAAGATATGATTGTCAGAAGGACAGACTCAGCATACAGGAAAATCAAAACAACCTTTGGTGACATTAAAAGCAACTGTGATAACATTAAGAGTGCAACGGCAATTCCACTGTTAAATGCAGAGGAGAGAGCAGATAGGTGGAAAGAATACATTGAAAGCCTATATGAGGGTGAAGATTTGTCTGATGTGATAGAAGAAGAAACAGGAGTCGATTTACAAGAGATAGGGGATCCAGTATTAGAATCGGAATTTAAAAGAGCTTTGGAGGACTTACGGTCAAATAAGGCAGAAGGGATAGATAACATTCCATCAGAATTTCTAAAATCATTGGGGGAAGTGGCAACAAAACGACTATTCACGTTGGTGTGTAGAATATATGAGTCTGCCGATATACCATCTGACTTTCAGAAAAGCATCATCCACACAATTCCGAAGACGGCAAGAGCTGACAAATGCGAGAATTATCGCACAATCAACGTAACAGCTCATGCATCGAAGCTGCTTACAAGAATAATATACAGAAGAATGGAAAAGAAAATTGAGAATGCGCTACGTGACGATCAGTTTGACTTTAGGAAAAGTAAAGGGACGAGAGAGGCAATTCTGACGTTACGGCTAATAATGGAAGCAAGGCTAAAGAAAAATCAAGACACTTTCATAGGATTTGTCGACCTGGAAAAAGCGTTCGACAATATAAAATGGTGCAAGCTGTTCAAGATTCTGAAAAAAGTAGGGGTAAGCTATAGGGAGAGACGGGTCATATACAATATGTACAACAACCAAGAGGGAATAATAAGAGTGGACAATCAAGAACGAAGTGCTCATATTAAGAAGGGTGTAAGAGAAGGCTGTAGCCTTTCGCCCCTACTCTTCAATCTGTACATCGAGGAAGCAATGATGGAAATAAAAGAAAGGTTCAGGAGTGGAATTAAAATACAAGGTGAAAGGATATCAATGACACGATTCGCTGATGACATTGCTATCCTGAGTGCAAGTGAAGAAGAATTAAATGATCTGCTGAACAGAATGAACAGCCTAATGAGTACACAGTATGATTTGAGAGTAAATCGGAGAAAGACGAAGGTAATGAGAAGTAGTAGAAATGAGAACAGCGAGAAACTTAACATCAGGATTGATGGTCACGAAGTCAATGAAGTTAAGGAATTCTGCTACCTAGGCAGTAAAATAACCAATAACGGACGGAACAAGGAGGACATCAAAAGCAGACTCGCTATGGAAAAAAAGGCATTTCTGGCAAAGAGAAGTCTACTAATATCTAATACTGGCCTTAATTTGAGGAAGAAATTTCTGAGGATGTACAGCTGGAGTACAGCATTGTATGGTAGTGAAACATGGACTGTGGGAAAACCGGAACAGAAGAGAATCGAAGCATTTGAGATATGGTGCTATAGACGAATGTTGAAAATTAGGTGGACTGATAAGGTAAGGAATGAGGAGGTTCTACGCAGAATCGGAGAGGAAAGGAATATGTGGAAAACACTGATAAGGAGAAGGGACAGGATGATAGGACATCTGCTAAGACATGAGGGAATGACTTCCATGTTACTAGAGGGAGCTGTAGAGGCAGAGATTGGAATACGTCAAGCAAATAATTGAGGACGTAGGTTGCAAGTGCTACTCTGAGATGAAGAGGTTAGCACAGGAAAGGAATTCGTGGCGGGCCGCATCAAACCAGTCAGTAGACTGATGAAAAAAAAAAAAAAAAAAAAATTATTGTGTGCCGAAAGTTGATGTAGATCAAATGGTAAAATCACATTATAGCTGGATGGAGTAAGCATGATGCAGATCTAGTATTGAGCTTTGAATGGATGAATCTTGCATATCTTTCAAAGGTGACAGTAGAGGGATCACATGAACTACACTAAGATTCAGCAAATAATTAGCACATGCACTGAAAAAAGTCTTTGGATTGAATATTTGAATTTGTTGTTGTCCATGTACAGCTGGCTTTGACATGGCATTGTCATAATCTTGACCCCTACACAACATAATGTCCAGCCCACATTTTTCCAGCTGCTGTTGAATACCTTTTCACAAATCCTCTACATCTTTCCCAACACAAAAAGCCTAAGAAGAATTCTCGAGCTTCCACAATGTTGTCTTCCATATTGATGTACCATATTGCTGTACTCTTTGTAGAATATTTTATACATTGTGAATGAAACAGACAACAGTGGTGTAATATTCTACAACATTTATTACTTGTTACATAAACCTGTTTTCGGCACTATTTTAAAATCTTTAATCCAACAAAATTTCACTGTACCACATACTTAACTTTGTACCTGATGATGGCATAATAGCCAAATAAATATTGTAGAATATTATACCAGCGTTGTGTGTGTTTCATTCATAGAAATCCTTTCATGTAAATAACTGCATCTAGCTGACAATTGGTTACATACATACTCTGCAACCAACTGTATGGCGAATGGCAGGATGCACCGTGTACCACTAGTAGTCACTTCCTGTCCTGTTCCACTCAAAAAATGGTTCAAATGGCTCTGAGCACTATGGGACTTAACATCTATGGTCATCAGTCCCCTAGAACTTAGAACTACTTAAACCTAACTAACCTAAGGACGGCACACAACACCCAGTCATCACGAGGCAGAGAAAATCCCTGGCCCCGCCGGGAATCGAACCCGGGAACCCGGGCGTGGGAAGCGAGAACGCTACCGCACGACCACGAGCTGCGGACTGTTCCACTCAAACAGTATTAAGGAAAAACAAAAGTCTATATGATTCTGTATGAACTCTAATTTCTCTTTCTTATCTTGGTACAAAATGTATGTTGGCAGCAGTAGAATTGTTCTCCAGTCATCTTCAAATGCTTATCATTCTACAGTTTTTAAGTTTCGTGCAGTGTTTTACAAAAGTTCTATAAAATCTGAACACATCCATTGGCCATTGCCAATAAATCACAGTCATTTGTTTGCTTTCTGCACAACATTATCTATGTGATCATTCCAATTTTAGTTATTCACCTCTAACTCCAACCTGCCTCTTATTTACTGAACATTTTTGTCCTTGTTTGGGATTTGATTAAAAATAGTTTGGTGCTGGGGGAGAGGAGCTCCAAATCTTGAAGCCCTCAAGGTTGGAGGACGGTGGCAGGGGGGGGGGGGGGGGGGGATGTTAATGCGGTGTGCCCCCACCCCCTTCCCATAGTCCAACACTGCATGGTGCTTCTTATAGTTTTAAATTACTCGGACCTATTCTCTTGGTGTAAAGCACTGTTTTAACCTGCCAACTGAGAAACTGAGAGACAGATTGTAAGACATGAGATCATATGAACATTTGGCATCGGAGACATAGGACCCCCTTCTAGTTCACAGTTTACTTACTTAATTACTTACTTACTTACTCTCTCACACACACACAAACAAACAAGTTGATGTAGAAAACAAAAACCAAAAAAGAGTTAAGAAGGGTGAGAATCAAAGACAAATTTTACTAAATATATGTTTCGATAATGGTGATTTCTGCAATATCTGTCAGCAATATTACTTACAATAAGAAAATTTTAAAAAATTAAAAAATCAACAACAAAGATGTTGCATGGAAGTCAGTTAAGTATATGTACCATCTTGTTCAGATCCTGATGAGCAGCTAGAATACCTGAGATACGTGAACATATAAATTAGAGCACATTTAATTACAATATGATAATAAGAAATTTCAGTGGGGAAGGTAGGAAGATCATTGTTAAATATCTCATTGAAGACCACATAACCAGAGACAGTGTAAAAGCTAGAACTGGAGAAGAATGGGGAAGGAAATCAGGCATGGCCTTTCAAAAAACAACAATCCCAGCATTCACATTAATGGAAAACCTAAACCGTGATGGGCAGACAGGGATTTGAATCCCCATCCTCCCTCCATCCTCTTACCATTATTCTACTTCACTCAGGAATTGCAGTGTGGATGTACAACAAAAACTACAGAATGGTTACTCAGTGAAATGTTTTGCACAAGATACTTGAAACCATTAGCATCATTTTTCAGAAAAAAGGACATATATGTTCTTAACACATTCCAGAGGAAAAGAAAGACAAAAATGGAGTTTTCAATCATTCATTCATATTGTTCCATAGACCCACTATAAAAACAATTTTGGGAAAAAATTGTCAAATGTTTTTTGAAAACACTTGCTAAATGTAAGAAATAAAACAGATCAGAGAAACATTTGACATGCCTTTGGGGGATCCTAGAAATCATGGACTTTATTGGGAAAAGTGAGTGAGCAAGAACAACAATGATGACAGCACTTGTAAGGGAGAGATTACTCCTTGTGCAACATGCAGTCCCTTTTCTAGTATTTGAAGGATTCTCTATTGAAATATTTTAAATACTGATAAATGGACGGATTTTAGACCTTCAGCCCAGAAACATGACAAAACCACACAACATCAGACAAATATCCTATAGTACTCTTTAAAATTCTAACATTATAAGATAAACAATGAACTTTAAAGTCTCAATTGCTGTACATGATTTCAAGCATAATACAAGGGCACTTCAAATGTTTCTCTAATCTGTTTTATTTCTTACCTTTACATAAATGATTTCACAAAATTCAAGTTTTGTTTAGAAAGCATAAAATACAATATATTTAAATATCTACCACGACACAGAACAATGTAGAAACATTTGGCAATTTGAAACGTGGCAAGACTTGGTGGGAAAGCAGCAATGCCTTCAAAGAATTTTCTCACCACTAATTCAGATAAAAACAGATAATCCTGAGTTTCTGGATGAACTTTTCCTTTTCTCACTACTTCTCACATGCTTCTCTACCTTCAGTGTTGCCGGAAGGCCTTCCAAGTTTACCAGCTGTCTTTGGTGACTGGCCACAATTCTGCGTCTCAGATATCTCAGATGATGATTAAGACACTCTACAGCTGAGCTGTTGTCATAAGAAGATACCTGCAGCTAGCAGCTCTGTTGCCATCTTTCAACTGTAAAGCACTAATGGCTGCAGAAGAAACAATAGTCATCTATAGAGCTGCAGCAACACTGAGCCATTACCAACACTTTCCTCGTGCCTTCTGGTCTTGAAATATCCCGAATTTAACAATTTATTTTAAGGAAGCATTTTTAACAGTTGAATATGACACCAATGTATCTTTTTTATGTGGGAAATGGCTAAGCCTGGAAGAGATGAACTTTTTGACACCTCATTTGCCTTCTGACCACTTACCTGTTCTCGAGATGTCCTAAATTTATTACTTCATTCAGAGAAAACCATTTTGACAGTTAACTATCACACTAGCACAACTTTTTCTGGCAAAATGGTTACACATTGAAGGGATGAACTTCATTCATATAGCAGCAGTGATTTGAGAATATTTAAATTTTCCTTGAAATCAGTAAATAAGTTTTCCTTAATTTTACCCTGATTTTGTTCAAGGTGTTAAACAAATGATACACCATTTGTCCATTTCCTACTCATTGTCTGCAAGTGAAAATCCAGAGAGAAATTTTTACTCAAATCAATAATTAAATTTTTCTTAATCCCACTGATTACTTAAAAGCAAGTAGATCCTTTTCTGCAAAACTAGGCATCAAATTGATCATTTTCATACCCCATCAGCTCATTCCCCACTCTTTGTTTGGCCATTAGAATTCATATTAGGAGATACAAAGAAAATCTAATATGAGTAAAAGTTGGAAACAATAAAAGTATAAAGAAGGTAGAATAGAAAATTATGTTGGTTAGACATCACTGTCCAACAGTTAAGATGGCTGATGGAACAATAAATAATAGCAGAAAGAGACTTACACAGGAATTTGAAAATTCACTTAACTGCTTATGTAATTCAAGAAATAAATTAGAAATACAGATAATTAATAATGAAAGTGAACAGCACTGGATCTACAATATTTCCTAACTGGGGCAAAAATTTGATAGCCCCCCCCCCTCCCCCTCCCCCACCCTCCATCTCCAGAGCATTTGTGACAGGATGTCAAAAATTAAAAAAGAAAAAAAAGTGTTTTAAAAAATATGTTCATTTTTTAGTGCCCATCATTCTCAAGAGTTTGATATATAAAAGAAATATGTTCGAGGAAATATAAGACAAGTTATTTGGTCTTAAGCATGCCAAAGTGCAGTGCCACACCTCATCACACAGCATTCTTCTCTGGCATGTTACTGTATTTTACTCTGTGGAATTCAAACGTGTTTATTTTGCAATGGAAGTCATCAAACCTATATTCAGGACAGTGGAAATTAAAATGTCCTTTGGTGCCTTTCCTGTTCCCAGTCAGCCAGTTTTACATCCTACTCCCATTAAAAAAAACTCAAAATTAATATTGGGTGGGATTATTTGTGACCAGGAGAATAAGAACT
Organism: Schistocerca piceifrons; assembly: GCF_021461385.2. NCBI lineage: Eukaryota > Metazoa > Arthropoda > Insecta > Orthoptera > Acrididae > Schistocerca > Schistocerca piceifrons. The sequence goes on along the minus strand of NC_060143.1, from coordinate 542,798,431 downwards.
CTTCAGAAAATTTGCACTTTTTATTGCGTATTAGCTAATAACTTTACCTTCTTTGTGACATAAAACTAAGTATAGAAAACATAAAAGCAGTAAAGACAAGAGACAAGCACAACAGTACACATTTCATTAACCCTTAGGCCCCAGCATTTTTTTCTGTCTATTCCTGCTATAGCTTTAGAAGGCATGCTTTTTTTTCTGCAAAAGAATCTGTTACTTCATCAAAGTTTGTCAAACGTTTTGCTACATGAAAAATCAAAATGTCACTGTCTAATACTGAAAAAGCTGTTAATATGAATAGTATACAAGACTGGCATGGTTTCTCGATGTGATTACGCCTATTTGGTAACTGTCCACTAGGTCAAATGAAATATGCCTTTCTAATATTGCATCACTTGTAACACACGCCAAATAAGCAAGCCTGTTTTGGCACAAATGGTCATTTATATCTACCTCATTTACATAAATAAAATGACATAATGTAATTGACAAAGTACCAATATCAACGTCTTATTAGGCCAACTAAAAGCAAACAGTTTTACGTTAGGTAATATTTTCACATTTCATTCATATGCTCCAGTTTCTCAACCATGAGACTGAAAAGAAGTAGAAGTAGTAGTAGTAGTAGTAGTAGTAGTAGTAGTACAAAATTTTTATATAAATTTGGAATCATCATATTCTTCCATATAATTTGTGTGATGTCCCCATTCCTTCTCCTTCCTTCTTCCAACAAACAATATTGTCATCACTAATTCTGTAACTATTCCTGCCATTGTCAAATCTTATTCTGCAGTTGATTTCACTAACCCTGCCAGAATCACTGGTTCAGTTATCCCACATTTATTTTCTGGTTAGGCATGATTATGTGTTTGTACAACACATCTTCTGTGCTATTCTGAGAATAGAACTTAAGTGGCTACTAACGAGGAACTGGACTGTAAAAATCTTCTGTCAAAATTGCATTTTCCTGGATACACCAAGAAGATAATATGTAATCTTTCTTACCTGTTATTCATTTATTTCCACTTAGGTAGTTTGAATCTACAGATTTTGCTAATAATTATAACAATGCTTATCATTGGCACACCCAGTCAACCACATAAACAAACAGCAGTTGGCGTTCACCAATTCAGGTTTATTTGGCTCAGCTCATCTTGCTCCATACCCTTTTGTCTGCGGGAAAGTTTTTTTATTTCTAGATGCTACGGGGATTCCTGGCACAGTCGTCACATACACTACACATGCTTTCAAAATCAACTTATGATTCATTCAGAAATCAACTTGGAATATGTTGAAAAACCAACAGGGGTGAGTTCAAAATCATATGAACAATCGATAGACCAATGTGCACTGAATGCTAGGCACTTTGTTAAGCAAGATTGTTTCTTCAAGAATATAAATTTGGTGCCCCCTGATATTGCCACCTGGAGCTGATATCCCAGTTTGCTCTCCCACCACTCCCCTAGATACAGGCCTGTGAGTGAGTGCTACAGTCATGAATGGAAATGTACAAAGAGATGATGTTTCAATGAAATGATTACACATGAAAGAAATATAAGACAAAAGAAATTTTCCAAGACTGTGACAGAACATTGGTGAAAGAAGATGATTCCCCAAACTAGAATAGTTCTTTGATTAGCCTACGTCACAAGTAAAAGAAAGAGACGAGACATGAAAAAGCTGTAGGGCATTAGTTCTCTCCATGATATTCAAGATATTCTCCACCCACATAAAAAAAGAAAATCCTCAGTTTTTAATCAGGCACCAGAACAAAGGGGTTTTCAAAAATGGATATAACACCAACTTGTACAACAGAGTAATTAGTGTTATCAATATAATGGAAGGAAACATTCCACGTGGGAAAAATTCGTCGTCCCCTCTCCTTCCCTCTTTCCTGATGAGGCAACAGTTTGTTGCGAAAGCTTGAATTTTGTGTGTATGTTTGTGTGTCTATCGACCTGCCAGCGCTTTTGTTCGGTAAGTCACCTCATCTTTATAATAATAAAAAGAGTAATTAGTGTGATTTACTGAGACTCATAGATTCTGAAGAAGTTCTGACTGTGTCAACAAAGTAAGTACTCACAGCCCACTAGAGATAAAGTACTGATTTACTCAATGTCAGTGCACTAAGTAATGGTACAGATTCCGTTAGAATCCTCAGGATGGTGAGAAATGCAAAACTGAAAGATGAATGGGGTAAGGAGATTTCATATATCATCAAAAATAAAGAAGGATTACATGTGCAGGAACAAACCTCAATACACTCTTTTTGTGATGGCTGATGGCATTGTACTGTTTGCCTCTAGTGCAGTGGTGGCCAAGATTTCAGCTCATGGGCCATGCCCAGACACAAGTGCGAAAGCGCTCAGCCTCGCTTCACCTATCCCCCCACCAACATACTGCACTGTCTGAGAACGGGGAAGGAGAAGAGGGGAAAACTGCAACTGCACCACATTTAAATGCCAGTACAGTCATACTGCATATGACTTGGTTTTATACTTCACATTTCTCAACAACATAAATTACAAACAAAAAAGTTTTCAGTATTATTTTTGGCACGCTGAAGATATAACTTTTTTCTGGTACAAACTGTTGGTATGCAGACAATTTCACACAGTGAAATTTTCACTCTGCAGTGGATTTCTGTGTTCTGGAAAAATCTCGCAGGCTGTGGCTAAGCCATGTCCCTGCAATATCTTTTCTTCCAGGAGTGCTAGTTCCGCAAGGTCTGTTGAAGAGCTTCTGTGAAATTTGGAAGGTAGGAGATGCAGTTCTGGCAAAATTAGAGCTGTGGGGATGGGACATGAGTCGTGCCTGGATAACTCAGATGATAGAACACTTGCCTGCGAAAGGCAAAGGTCCCAGGTTTGAGTCTTGGTCTGGAACACAGTTTTAAACAGCCAGCAATTTCACAGAGTATAACATTCAAATTGCCATGTAATCATAGTTTAATAATCAAAAAGCAGTCTTTCACACAAATATGTTGATTGAAATATTGTAGCACTTTTAAGACCACATTATGTAGACTTGGAAAATCTACCTGAGAAATGCAGTGTAGACATCCTTTACAGTTTTAATGTAAAAGGATTTCTATTCAAAACTGGAATTACCTTGTAGGTTGATCAGTTACATCTTCACATGCACAGGGTTGCTTTCAACTGAAATGGCACATGGACTTGAAAACGGCTCAAAAGTAGATGAAAGACTGACAGTGTCCACAAAATATTTATAATGCTATCATCATAATGCTTGCAAGACCACAATGAATTCTTCAAACCTCGCCCTTTTCCTAATGCCAATGTGCTTACGGAACAGGATTTCTTTGTCAGAATGTGTCCCTGCTACAATGTGATTTTCTTTTTAAATGTATCTCCATCAAATCAGAAAGAAGTTACTTTGAAATGTCCTACTTTGGACAGTGTGCAGTCAAGTCCACCTAAAATGAGAGGTCTGCAATCCATTCCGAATGTTCTATTTTTCATTCCTGTGCTCCTTTTTCCTTCATACATTCAACAACAGTGATATTTAAATCTAAAAATCATTCCAAGCATGCCCCTTGATTTAACCAACTCACTTTGCAGTAATATATGAAGTTTCCATACTCTTTGTTCATTTCCATTGAAAAAAGTTGCAACTGAAAATGGAATAATGGTTTCAACTTCACAAATTTTACTAGTTGTACCACCAATTTCTTCAAGTCCTTTAAGCCTGCAAATTTAGCAATAAGTGCATCTTGACGTACAAAACAAGGAATCCCGTCTGTCTAGTGTTGTAATTTTTTGCTCTTTCATTGTTGTCCAAATATTTAAATTCTTTCTGCAAGGTACTATAATGTCATTTTGTAGCAAATAAGCAGTATCCATCACTTATGCGAACTGAGAATTCTCACCCCTATCTTCTCTCATTTTCATGCATTTTAAAGGCTATGATGACACATAGCCAGATTGCATCTTTTTGCGCAAACAGTGACAGGATATGTGAAGGTCCTTCATACCACGAACAAAGGGTAAACAGTGCTGAGCCCACAAGTCTGCCAAACTCTGAGAATTTTTCAACCAAAAAATGCCGCACCACAGTGCTCAGTTAAATCTCTTGCTCTTCTAGGTACTTGCAAGAAGGACCCAGCAAAGCTGAGTGGCAGGTCAGGCCTGCTCTAGTGCAAATTAATTTCAACATGAATGGAAAAAGTTAACAGTAAAAGTTTGAAAGTAGGCCTGAATATCAAGCACAATAAAATTAAAATAATACAGAATCAAAACAATGAAAACTAGAATACTACAATCTAACAAAAAGACAAAGAACTGGTAGATGAGTTTTTTTTATTTAAGGCAGTTGGGGGGGGGGGGGGGTATAATGTAAAATGGGTTGACTTGGAGCAGGGGAGGCACCACAGGACATTTTAATTTCCACTGTCCATACCTTTACAAATAAATTCACAAACTTTGTCAGCATGACCAGGAAGGATTCAAGTTACACATTCAAAGCAGTGGAAGTACAAAACATAACAAAATAAATTTTTTTACAGGTGAAATTTCATAATTTTTTCACTTACTATTGGTTGCATTTGTTGCTATAGGTACACTTTTCTCCATACGTACAAGAGATTCTTCGATGACTTTTGCACAGCATACACACCATACTTACAGGTGTATGAAACTCTAGAATTTTCCAAATCTGTTAAAACTGTGGTAAACATTGAGATAATTAACTATAAAATTTGTGTATTTTCTAAACATGAAGTTTAAAATATAATAGCTCATTCTTTTTTTTTCATAAATTAAATAAATTCTAGAGTTTTATTGACTGTTGTAATTAATATACAGATAACCCCCCCCCCCCAAAGTTGCATATTAATTACTTTATATGATTAGTTTTGCTCATTAGGTGCAAGCATTCTACATATTTATTGCCCTGGACCAACGTTTTAGAAGTTCAAAGCTCCATTCAGCACCATCACCAACATGACGGAAACCAATAATTTTTGTACAAGAGTTGTACCATAAGGTTCCCATATTTTTTACTAATAGAAAACATTGTTTATTATTATTAATTTAAAAATCATTGAAAAATTTACACTTTTGTCTATTTTTCAACATAGTCTCAATTTTTTTGACACACTTTTGAAGATGGTGCTCCAGCTTTTGAATTCCTAAGTCAAAGAAGTTGCCCGCCAACTTGTTGGGGAAGTGTGTGAAGTCTGCTTGGACTTCATTGTCGCTCTTGAAGCATTTGCCACCTAAGGGTTCCTTTACCTTGGGGAAGAAGTGATAGATAATCGTTGGGGGCTAAGTCCGGGCTGTACAGGGGATGGAGCATAACAGTTCACCCAAATTTCTTCAAAAGCTCCTGTGTTTGACAAGCAATGTGGGGTCAAGCATTGTCATGAAGAAGCGCTACTCCCTCCTTCAGTCATCCTCTCTAGCAATTCTGGATTTTACGCCGGAGTTTGGTCAATGTTTCATAATATCTGTCTGAGTTTATAGTCATGCCAGGTTGCATGAAATCGATGAGGAGTACCCCCTTCCGATCCCAAAACACAGTCACCATAATCTTTCCTGCCAACTGCATTTGTTTGAATTTCTTTGGTGGTGGTGAACCGGAGTGATACCACTGATGAGATTGTTGTTTTGTTTCGAGGGTATAATGAAACACGCACGTTTCATCTCCTGTGACAATAGAGTCCAACAACTTCTCCTTGTTGCCTTCCCCCTCACATTGTTGAAGAAACATGAAAACACAGTAAAGGCTTTGCTCCTTGTGTCCATCCATCAGCATCTGGGGGACCCAGTGAGCACACACTTTGCAATAACCCAACATTTCTGTAAAAGTTCTTTCAATTGTGCCATAGGAAGCTTCAGGAATGCATTCAACAAGTTCACGTACAGTAACCCTCCGATCTTTGAGCAGCTCACTGTTGATCTTCAGGACAAACACATCCAAAACCAGCAGTGTTCCACTCCATTCTTCATCATGAGCTTCCATGCAACCCTCAGCAAAAGCCCTGCACCATTTGCGGACGTGCTGAATGGACATGCACTCTTCACCATATACCTCAGTCACTTGCCAACGAATCTCCATGGGCAGTAACTTCCGCCGTGCATGGAGAAACCGGATTACTGCTCGAACCTTGCACTTGGCAGAAACGGCGATAAACACTTCCATCTCTGATGGCTGCCACGCCAACACTGAGTGATGTAGTGAATCGCAGACAGGTGGGATCGAGAGTGGGGGAACCACTGCACATGGCACTGTGGTCGGATTTAGCCTAGCTCCTTCCATCAAGGCTGTAGCTCATTGGGAACCTTACTTTCGGTCCAACCCTCGTATTATGTATTAAATGATTTAGTGGCCAATTTCAGGTGGTCTTAATATTTCTCATTGATAATCCTGAGGAACAAGTTACAGATTATAGGAAAGATTGTACAAAATCATTGCTTGGTGTATTGTCAGACAGCTGACATCATAAAAGCAAGCCCAATGAAACATACAGAAATGAAATATTCAATAAAAACTAATTTTTTCTTACATTACCCATATTTGCTAGGGTTGAACAAATCAGTAGTTCCAATATGATCTAATTTCAGTAATTGTTTCTGAATCAATGTTGCATAAATTCCAGAAATTTATTTCAGATTGCATGAATAGATATAATACAAACTTAGTTAGCCTGCTAACTGAAGTCTATTTTCAAGCATTTTGCCGAAAACTGAGTACAAATATCACGTTAAAAGTATTTTACATCAAAATTGTATAAAAAATATTTGTTCAGGAATTCAGAAATTGAAATGTCTTGTTACTTCAACAAATTTCTATAAAGTTGCAGTTCTTAACTTCTTATGAACAAACTAGAACTCTTTTATGAGCTGCATCATTTTGTAATATTGCACAATATCATTTAATACTGCTGAAAGAAATATGTGCAATCAAATTCATTCTGCTGTTAACTCATTGGCTTTGACTGTTTCACAAACAGTTCCCCACTCTGCTCTGCTTGTGAACTGTCTGGAAATGTTAAATCCTGCTACAGTATGAACTTCCTAGTTGGAGGAAAATCTTCCTCTACAAGTTCAGTTCACTAGGAACTATACATTCTCATTCAATAATACTTCTTCATCTTTGGTAAACTGAATTCTTCATCAGGATGGCACTGGTTGAGTTGTTACAACTGTTCATACTCTGAAATTCTCACTGCCACAACACCGTACTGCATCTGTAACATAACAGTTTACTGGATGGTTATCTAAAACCAAACTTTTGCATGTTAAATAAAACCCACTGCAGCTGTTGTAAACCCTGTTGTAAATGACCTGTTTCATGATTTTAAATTACATCATCAAGTGCAAATATAAATAAAAAGAAGAAACAGACTATAAAAAATTTTACACAAAGACCATGCGAAAGTGAGAAAAAGTGTCTGGAAAACTGTGTGGTCAGAACACTTTTACAGCCTGATTCCAACCTTCTTCAAAAATTGGAAACTGGAACATATGTACAAATGGGACAGCAAAAAAGATTATAAATACACTGGGAAGAGGCTGGGAGGGAGAAATAGGGGGAAGGGAGGGGAGAGGAAACAAAGTATAAAGTAAACAAAGCAGTACCTCAGCTGAAGCTATGCCAGGACAGAATGCTGCAACTGCCATACACGAACTGACTGGATATCAAAATGTAGGTCCCAAGGGAAGCAGGTCAAGTGAGGAAATGTGAATAACCTCCAATAAACTTTAAGGAAACAGTTGGGAATCAAGTGTAAAAGAATAAATGTACTAATAAAAGTAGCAAACGTCAAGTGATTTTTTTTTTTTTTAATCACAAATGCAGGGTCATCCAGTTTATAGCATGTTCTAATGGGTACCATGCAGATTTTGGCCTGAGTATTAACAAGAACATTTTAAAGAAGAAAAAGGAAAAGAGCCATAAGATTGCTCTGACCATAGTCAACAGGACATTTCATCTACATAATTCCCCATGCAGGAGAAGGGCCCTAGGAATGTTTCTTATCATAGGATTTTGTACTATGGAAGGGTTTTCGTATAGAGCGGGTATACAGTTGGCTGTGAAGAATATCATCCCAGCATATTTCATTCAAAAGAATCTACATCTACAACTACATGGATTACTCTGCAAATCACATTTAAGTGCCTGGCAGAGGGTTCATCAAACCACCTTCACATTTCTCTATTATTCCAATCTCATGTAGCATGCAGAAAGAATGAACACCTATATCTTTCCATACGAGCTCTGATTTCCTTTATTTTATCGTGGTGATCATTTCTCCCTATGTAGGTCATTGTCAAGAAAATATTTTCACATTCGGAGGAAAAAGTTGGTGATTGGAATTATAATAGAAAATTCCGATGCAACGAAAAAACGCCTTCATTTTAATGATGTCCAGCCCAAATGCTGTACAATTTCTGTGACACTTTCTCCCATATTTCACAATAATACAAAATGTGCTGCTCTTCTTTGAACTTTTTCGATGTACTCTGTCAGTCCTATCCAGTAAGGAACCCACACTGTGCAGTGGTATTCTAAAAGAGGATGGCCAAGCGTAGTATAGGCAGTCTCCTTACACTGTGCAGCAGTATTCTAAAAGAGGATGGCCAAGCATATTGTAGGCAGTCTCCTTAGTAGATCTGTTACATTTTCTAAGTGTCCTGCTAATAAAACGCAGTCTTTGGTTAGTCTTCCCCACAACATTTTCTGTGTTCCTTCCAATTTAAGTTGTTCATAATTGTAATACCTAGGTATTTAGTTGAATTTACAGCTTTTAGATTAGACTGATTTATTGTATAACCAAAGTTTAACAAATTCCTTTTAGCACTCATGTGGATGACCTCACACTTTTCGTTATTTAGGGTCAACTGCCAATTTTCACACCATTCAGATATCTTTTCTAAATCATTTTGCAATTTGTTTTGATCTTCTGATGACTTTATTAGTCAATAAACGACAGGTCATCTGATAATAACCTAAGACGGCTGCTCAGATTGTCTCCCAAATTGTTTATATAGATAAGTAACAGCAAAGGGCCTATAACACTACCTTGGGGAACACCAGAAATCAATTCTGTTTTACTCGATGACTTTCCTTCAGTCACTACGAACTGTGACCTCTCTGACAGGAAATCACAAATCCAGTCACATAACTGAGACAATATTTCATAAGCACGCAATTTCACTACAAGCCGCTTGTGTGGTACAGTGTTAAAAGCCTTCCGGAAATCCATAAAAACAGAATTGATCTGAAATACCTTGTCAATAGCACTCAACACTTCATGTAAATAAAGAGCTAGTTGTGTTTCACAGGAATGATGTTTTCTAAACCAATGTTGACTGTGTGGCAATAGACAGTTTTCTTCAAGGTAAATCATAATGTTTGAAACAATATATGTTCCAAAAACTTGTTTTTCAGTAGTTGCAGGGACAACAGTCTGGATGATTGACTGATCTGGCCTTGTAACGCTAACCAAAACGGCCTTGCTGTTGTGGTACTGCGAACAGCTGAAAGCAAGGGGAACTACAGCTGTAATTTTTACCGAGGGCATGCAGCTTTACTGTATGATAAAAGAAATTATTCAAGTAGGGAAGGGAGACGAAAATTTAATAGTCATGGGTGACTGGAATTTGACGGTAGGAAAAGGAAGAGAAGGAAATGTAGTAGGTGAATATGGATTGGGGCTAAGAAATGAAAAAGGAAGCCGCCTGCTGGAATTTTGCACAGAGCATAACTTAATCATCACTTGGTTCAGGAATCATGAAAGAAGGCTGTATACATGGATGAATCCTGGAGATACTAGAAGGTTTCAGATAGATTATATAATGGTAGGACAGAGATTTAGGAACCAGGTTTTAAATTGTAAGACATTTCCAGGGGCAGATGTGGACTCTGACCACAATCTATTGGTTATGAATTGTACATTAAAACTGAAGAAACTGCAAACAGGTGGGAATTTAAGCAGATGGGACCTGGATAAACTGAAAGAACCAGAGGTTGTACAGAGTTTCAGGGTGAGCATAAGGGAAGAATTAACAGGAATGGGGGAAAGAAATACAGTAGAAGAAGAATGGTTAGCTTTCAGGGATGAAATAGTGAAGGCAGCAGAGGATCTAGTAGGTACAAAGACAAGGGCTAGTAGAAATCCTTGGGTAACAGAAGAGATACTGCATTTAATTGATGAAAGGAAAAATACAAAAATGCAGTAAATTATGGAGGCAAAAAGGAATACAAACGCCTCAAAAATGAGATCGACAGGAAGTGCAAAATGGCTAAGCAGGGATAGCTAGTGGACAAATGTAAGGGTGTAAGGGCTTATCTCACAAGGGGTAAGATAGATACTGCCTACAGGAAAATTAAAGAGACCTTTGGAGAAAAGAGAACCACTTACAGGAATATCAAGAGCTCAGATGGAAACCCAGTTCTAAGCGAAGAAAGGAAAGCAGAAAGGTGGAAGGAGTATATAGAGGGTCTATACAGGGGCGATGTTCTTGAGGACAATATTATGGAAATGGAAGAGGATGTAGATGAAGATGAAATGGGAGATATGATACTGCGTGAAGAGTTTGACAGAACACTGAAAGACCTAAGTCGAAACAAGGCCCCGGGAGTAGACAACATTCCATTAGAACTACTGACAGCCTTGGGAGAGCCAGTCCTGACAAAACTCTACCATCTGCTGAGCAAGATGTATGAGACAGGTGAAATTTCCTCAGACTTCAAGAAGAATATAATAATTCCAATCCCAAAGAAAGCAGGTGTTCACAGATGTGAAAATTACTGAACTATCAGTTTAATAAGACACAGCTACAAATTCTAATGCGAATTGTTTACAGACGAATGGAAAAACTGGTAGAAGCCGACCTTGGGGAAGACCAGTTTGGATTCTGTAGAAATGTTGGAAATGTGAGGAAATACTGACCCTATGACTTATCTTAGAAGAAAGATTAAGGAAATGCAGGCCTACGTTTCTAGCATTTGTAGACTTAGAGAAAGATTTTGACAATGTTGACTGGAATACTCTCTTTCAAATTCTGAAGGTGGCAGGGGTAAAATACAGGGAGCGAAAGGCTATTTACAATTTGTACAGAAACCAGATGGCAGTTATCAGAGTTGAGGGACATCAAAGGGAAGCAGTGGTTGGGAAGGGAGTGAGACAGGGTTGTAGCCTCTCCCTGATGCTATTCAATCTGTGTATTGAGCAAGTAGTAAAGGAAACAAAAGAAAAGTTCAGAGTAGGTATTAAAATCCATGGAGAAGAAACAAAAACTTTGAGGTTCGCCGATGACATTGTAATTCTGTCAGAGACAGCAAAGAACTTGGAAGAGCAGTTGAACGGAATGGATAGTATCTTGAAAGGAGGGTATAAGATGAACAAAAGCAGCAAAACGAGGATAATGGAATGTAGTCAAATTAAGTTGGGTGATGCTGAGGGAATTAGATTAGGAAATGAGACACTTAAAGTAGTAAAGGAGTTTTGCTATTTGGGGAGCAAAATAACTGATGATGGTCGAAGTAGAGAGGATATAAAATGTAGACTGGCAATGGCAAGGAAAGCATTTCTGAAGAAGAGAAATTTGTTAACACTGAGTATTGATTTAAGTGTCAGGAACTCGTTTCTGAAAGTATTTGTATGGAGTGTAGCCATGTATGGAAACGAAACATGGACGATAAATAGTTTAGACAAGAAGAGAATAGAAGCTTTCGAAATGTGGTGCTACAGAAGGATGCTGAAGATTAGATGGGTAGATCACATAAATAATGAGGAGGTATTGAATAGAATTGGGGAGAAGAGGAGTTTGTGGCACAACTTGACTAGAAGAAGGGATAGGTTGGTAGGACATGTTCTGAGGCATCAAGGGATCACCAATTTAGTACTGGAGGGCAGCGTGGAGGGTAAAAATCGTAGAGGGAGACCAAGAGATGAATACACTAAGCAGATTCAGAAGGATGTAGGCTGCAGGAGGTACTGGGAGATGAAGAAGCTTGCACAGGATAGAGTAGCATGGAGAGCTGCATCAAACCAGTCTCAGGACTGAAGACCACAACAACAACAACAACAACAACAACAACAATCGGCATTAACGACATTACTCCTACAACCTTTCTTGGTGTGACCTGTGCAACTTTCCTGTCTTTGGGTATGGGTCTTTCGTTGAGCGAACGGTTGTATATGATTGTTAAGTATGGAACTAATGCATCAGCATACTCCAGAAGGAACCTAATTGGTACAGGAAGTGGTGGTAATATGGCCATTGCAACAAATACGGCCCCCCTTAATATCTTAACAACATTTAGCTGAACTGTAGTAGTGATAGCTGGAACTAGTCTGTTAGTATCCTCACTGGCCTGTAGGAGCACTGGAAGCAGGTCAGTACAGTGGTTGAGTGACAGTGAGGCTATATTTTTCAAGCTCCTGTTCAAAACTTTGAGAGGTATGTGAATTTAACTTTGTTAACAAATCATTATTGGTTAATACTTAGATGTAAGCACCATGAATATAACATAGAAAGTATTGGCAACAGTTTCAAATAGATTAAAAGGTGTGGTATTATTTCGTTTTTAAGTTGTTTACACGAGTTTAGAAGGTGTAGGTGACAGAAATATGGCCCCCATTGGTGCTTGTAATGTGGGGGCCGAGGTCCACATTATAAGCAGTCTGTAAAATGTTTTTATTTTTGTTTTCAGATGCCTAGGACTAATCAGGCACCTAAACCAATCCCCAAAAGGCAGGTGTGGGAAAAAACAAAATGCGAGAGGCAGTGTCTGCTGTTGTAGGCAAAACAATGGGAGTTAAAAAAGCAGTGAAATATTTTGCTGTCCCAAAAACAACTCTGCGCCAGCATGTGTGTGAGGCTAATACCTCACAGATGGCAGATGTTGAAACTAAAAAGCTTGAAAGAAAACCAGCTCTACCAGCAGCCCTAGAAAGTGAACTAGTGGATCACTTACAGTATATGGAGGCCAAATTCTATGGTTTTACTCATATGGATGTTCGAAATATGGCCTATCAACTTGCAGTTAGGAATGGAATTGCAACAAACTTCAGAAATGAAATTGCTGGAAGAGCTTGGCTTGACAATTTTCTATGACATCATCAAGATAAGCTTTCAATTAGAAAGCCAACCGGAACGTAGTATGCTCGGGCAAAAGGCTTTCCCCGTGAGAGAGTTAACTCATTCTATGACTTGCTACAAGCTGAATACCAGAAACATAAATATCCAGAAGATCGTGTATGGAACATCAACAAAACAGGCCTTAGTGTAGTTCAGACTAAGATACAGCAAGTAATTGCAAGCATAGGTAAATGCCAAATTTGTTCTCTGATTGCTGCAGAGCGTGGGTCTCTAGTATCTGCTCGTGAGGTTCTTATGTTCCTCTGATGTTCATATTCCCAAGAACGAATATGGCAGACGTTCTTATGAAAGGTGCTCCTATCTGGGTCAATTGGGAGACCCCACCCATCTGGTTGGGTTCAAGCAAACCTATTCATGAACTGGTTGAAACATTTTGTTGAAAAAACAAAGCCAACAGGGACTTTGCCTATTCTACTCACCCTTGATGGTCACTTCTCCCATTTAAGGAATACTGATGTGATTGATGTGGCAAGAAAAAACTTCATCTCCATTTTGTGACAGCCTTCACACACAACAGACAAACAGCAACCCCTGGATCGTCCTTTTATGGGTGCACTTAAGACTCACTACAGTGAGTATATTCGTCAGTGGATGCTCCATGAAAGCAAACCTGTTGGACCCCATGATATAGTGTCTCTCTTTGGCAAAGCCTACATCCGGTGTACAACCGGCATTATTGCATTAGATGGGTTTAGGGTAACAGGAATTTATCCCTTAGAAATAAATATATTTCAAGATAATGAATTCATCGCTGGGGAAGAAGTCCTGATTCCTGTGCCTGCCAACCAACTGAAACAACAGGAACCCGAAGAGAGTTCAGACTGAAGAGGACCATGATTCTATTGAAATTGATGTCCATGAGCCTATTAAAATTGCATTTGGTATGTCTCCAAGAGATATCCATCCCATACCTGAGAAGATGAAAACATCGTCTCATGGGCGACAACCGTGTGTTGCTAGTCTTGTGACAAGATCTCCATATAAAAACAAATTAGAAGCTTACATAGAAGTGAAAAAAGCTGTAGCTTATCTTTGTGGTCATGGATGCGGACAAAGAACTTGACTTATGATATATCACAGCCATCTTGTTCTGGAACCCAAACCTAGACTCATAGTAGAGGGCGTAGTGCATCTGGCTGTGGAAGAGACGTTAGCAAGAACAGTCGACAGTTAAAGAAAACTTTGATTAAGCAATAAGAAATGGACAGTGATGACTCAGATTGTGTTGATGATGATGTCATGGGGCTCTCAACTGGTTCTGGTGATTATCCATGTGACCTTTCAGTTGGTGAACTCCAGCCAGATAAAGACAATGCTCTCTGCCTATTCTGTGACAGGAAGTTTTCAGATGATGTTTGTGGCAAATTCTGGGTGCAATGCCTAATGTGCTCTTTATGGGCTCACAACGAATGTGCGGGGGCGGAGAAAGAGGACTATGCTTGCGACTTCTGTCGCTAGTACTGTGCTACTTTGTACATTTATGGGTTTATATTTCATAATAAATATGTATTTGAATTAAAAAGCACTTCTTCGTTTTTCTTGCAGCAAAAAATTCTTAAAATATACTGGGGGTCCATATTACAAACACCATGGGGGCCATATTAACTGCATTTCTTGTTTGTGGTCAAATTTATCATCTTTGGGAAACAAAATAATAATAAACATATTCAGACATTTTAAGGAATTTAATCAATATAATGTCTTAGTTAACTGTCAGTTGAGTATAACTACATCAATTAAGGTACTATCATTGTATTAGTGTACAATATTTTATTGAAAAAGAAACTGGGGGTTCATATTACCACCACTTCCTCTATACAGTCTGGACCAGAAGACTTGCTTTTATTAAGTGATTTAAGTTGGTTCACTACTCTGAGGATATTTACTTCTATGTTACTCATGGTGGCAGTTGTTCTTGATTCGAATTCTGGAATATTTATTTCATCTTCTTTTGTGAAGGCATTTCGGTAAGGCTGTGTTTCGTAACTCTGCTATGGCAGCACTGTCTTTGATAATATCTCAAAAAAATGGCTGAAATGGCTCTGAGCACTATGGGACTCAACTTCTGAGGTCATTAGTCCCCTAGAACTTAGAACTAGTTAAACCTAACTAACCTAAGGACATCACACACATCCATGCCCGAGGCAGGATTTGAACCTGCGACCGTAGCAGTCGCGCGGTTCCGGACTGAGCGCCTAGAACCGCTAGACCACCGCGGCCGGCCGATAATATCTCCATTGCTATTGTGCAGAGAAGGCATTAATTGTTTCTTGCTGCTAACATACTTCACATATGACCAGAATCTCTTTGGATTTTCTGCCAGGTTTCGAGACAAAGTTTCGTTGTGGAAACTGTTATAAGCATCTCACATTGAAGTCCGCGCTAAATTTCAAGCTTCTGAATTTTGAGCTTCTGCAGAAGATTGCCAATCTTGAGGATTTTGTGTCTGTTTAAATTTGGCATGTTTGTTTCATTGTTTCTGTAACAGTGTTCTAACCCGTTTTGTGTACCAAGGAGGGTCAGCTCCATCGTTTGTTAATTTATTTGGTATAAATCTCTCAATTGCTGCCAATACTATTTCTTTGAATTCAAGCCACATCAGATCTACACTTATATTATTAATTTGGAATGAATGGAGATTGTCTCTCAGGAAGACGTCAGGTGAATTTTTATCTGCTTTTTTGAATATGTATATTTCTCACTTATTTTTGGAGGATTTGGGAATTACGATATTCAATCTCGCTATGACAACCCTGTGTTCACTAATCCCTGTATAGGTTTTCATGCTCGTTATTAACTCAGGATTATTTGTTGTTAAGAGGTCAAATGTGTTTTCACAACCATTTACTATTCGCGTGAGCTCATGAACTAACTGGTAGAAATAATTTTCAGAGAACGCATTTAACACAATTTCAGATGATATTTTATGCATACCTCCAGAATTAAACATGTATTTTTGTCAACATATCGAGGGTAAATTAAAAGTTACCACCAGCTGTTATTGTAAGAGTCGGGTATGTGTTTGAAATCAAACTCAAGTTTTCTTTGAACCTTTCAGCAACTGTATCATCTGAATTGGGAGGTCAGTAAAAGGATCCTATTATTATTTTATTCTGGCTGCCAACAATGACCTCTGCCCATACTAACTCACAGGAAGTATCTGCTTCAATTTCACCGAGCTTGTATCCGATTTTAGCCAGCTTTCAGTGCCTGTAACGATTTGAGCAACAGTGGTTTCTATTAGTACTTGGAGCTCTGGTACTTCTAACAGCAACAAACAGGCCACCGCCAACTGTGTTTAGCCTATCCTTTCGGAACACTATTAGGTTCTTCGCAAAAATTTCAGCTGAGCTTATATCTGGATTTAGCCAGCTTTCAGTGTCTATGATGATTTTAGCATCAGTGGTTTTTATTAGCGTTTGGAGCTCTGGTACTTTCCCAACACAGCTACGACAATTTACAACTGTTATGCCAATGGTTCCTGAATCTAAGTTCTTCCTGTGTTCGGCCTGCACTCTTTGTGACTCAAGCCCTTCTTGTGTTCTCCCGAGACCCTCTAACCTAAAAAACCACCACACAGCCCCTGCTAACCGTGTAGCCACCTCCTGCGTATAGTGGACACCTGACCTATTCAGCAGAACCCAATACCCAACCACCCTATGGCGCAAGTCGAGGAATCTGCAGCCTACCCGGTCGCAGAACTGTCTGAGCATCTGATTCAGATCCTCCACTTGGCTCTGTACCAGAAGTCCGCAATTGGTCCTGTCGACTATGCTGCACATGGTCAGCTCTGCTTTCATCTTGCAAGAAAGACTGGCAGCCTTTACCACATCTGTTAGTCACTCAAAACCAGAGAGAATCTCTTCTGATCCAAAGTGACACACATCATTGGTACCAACTTGAGCAACCACCTGCAGTTGGCTGCACCCTGTGCTCTTCATGGCATCCGGGAGGACCCTTTCCACATCTGGAATGACTCCACCAGGTATGCATACTGTTTGAGTGCACATTGGTTTTCTTTCCCTTCTTGTCAGCCAAGTCCCTAAGAGGCCCCATAATGCACCTAACGTTGGAGCTCCCAACTACCAATAATCCCACCCTCTGTGATTGCCTGGATCTTGCAGGCTGAGTGGTTTCCTCTGGAACAGGACAGGTGACAGCATCTGACTCAGCGACAGGGTCAGCCACAGACCTGTGAAGACTGCCAGTCTAAGTATACAGGCCAAACTGGAATGTCCTAGGAAGTTAGGTTTAAGGAACATATTTCTGATGTGGGTTCCAGTTCTGCCTTAAGTTTGGATTTATCTAAAACAGGTCACTCAGTTTCTCGTTTTACACCTGGTCTCATAATTTGCATGGGTAGTGGTTTAAATATCTTGGAATAACTAGCGATCTTTCATACATGAAGAAAATATTCAAATCAAACAGTAAATTCTCAAACTGAGTTAAGGCAGAAACCAGTTTTGGCCAACTTTGATAACTTAAATAAATATCAGGGTTCATCCGCCCTTTCCCTCTTATCTCCTCTCCTTGGTGCCTTGTGCCATTCCCTCTTTTAAATGTTTCTGTAAAATTTTCTTAAAAGTTTTTAAAGTAACTGTATGACAACATTATGAAAAGGATAGATGTTACTCATCATATAGCAGAGATGCTGAGTTGCCAAAAGGCGCAACAAAAAACTTTTGGCCAAATTGACCTTCATCAGAATTAGACAACATACACACGCACACATTCATACAAACCCAACTCACACATACACATGACATCAGGCCCTGGATACCACGGCCAGACTGCATAATTAATTTTATCAATTTCTAAGATTTTTCAATTCTAAATGTTACATTTATAAATGGCCCAAAACATGTTCAAGGCTTTTATCAATATGTCTATAAGTTTTTCACTTGACAGTTGCTACATTTATTAGTATGTTTGTTTCTGTACACCTCATTCTGAAGCATTTCCTTAAAGTTTATCAAAAATTATTCATTCACATTGCCATTCCCCTTGTGACCTATGTTTTGATATCCAGTCAGTCCGTGTATGGCAGTTGCAGCTTTCTGAACTGGTGTGGCTTCAACTGAGGTAATTTTTACTCTATATTCTGCCCCCCCCCCCCTTATGGTGTATTTTATAATCTCCTCTTTTATCCCATTTGTTCATATGTTCCAGTTTCACCCCATGTTTTTAATCCATAACTATTGCTTTTTGTGAAATTTCCCAAATTTTAAAGAAATCCTCAGCACACAGAGTAAGTATTCAGTCTCCTGTTCACTTCCTGTTCACTGTCATATGATTTTTGTATAAATCAAATCCAGGATGGAATATAACAATATTATGAGAAGGAAAGTTGCTACTCACCATATAGCGGAGATGCTGAGTCGCAGAGAGGCACAACAAAAAGACTGTAACAATATAAGCTACTTCCCCCCCCCCCCCCATGCCCACCTCTCCCCTGCCCACCACCCAACCTGCAGTACTTCACTGTCCGCCATCCCCACCATACTATCCCTCCCCCTCCCCGCCCCAGCCTCCTCCTTTCCCCCATCCAGCTGCCACTCCCATCATGCACAGGTGCTGCTGTCTGCAGCATGGTTTCAGTTGCCTGAGACTGCAGTCATGTGTGAGAGTTGCTTTTGTGTGAGTGTGTATGTGTGTGCACATGTGTGTGTCTATTTTTGATAATGGCCATTTTCTGAAAGCTTTAAGTGTTAAAATCTTTTTGTATTGCCTATCTCCGACTCAGCATCTCCACTATATGGTGAGTAGAAACTTTCCTTCTCATAGTATTGTTACATTCCATCCTATACTCAATGTTTGTCCTCTTTCTCTCCTTTACTGTGTTTCTCTAGTTGCCTTACAAACCGAATTGCACACTCTACTTATGAGCCACACTGTATAAACCATCTCAGCTATGCACAACAGACGGCTACAAAACCACCCCAATTATAGGTCCAGCATCTTATGTTCCACATTACTCCCACTGATATAATTAATACCATACTTTCAAATTGATCACTCTCCCTGCGTCATTTCACATAATTTTGCATGTTTACTCCCACACATTTCCAGTGACACACAATATTGTATCTCATCCTATGAACCCCTCCGCACCCCCTACACTTCCTCCATTCTATCCCAGTTTGCACCCACAAGTTCCAACATCCAGTCATATCTGCCGTCCCCCTTCTTCACACTTATCCACCCTTAGACCTGCTAACCACAGTAATACATATATTTTTTATCAGTTATTCTTTACTTTGACCCTTGTGACTTCTTGCCAATTTTAGC
Organism: Schistocerca piceifrons; assembly: GCF_021461385.2. Lineage (NCBI taxonomy): Eukaryota > Metazoa > Arthropoda > Insecta > Orthoptera > Acrididae > Schistocerca > Schistocerca piceifrons. The sequence continues at coordinate 542,779,013 of NC_060143.1, read as the reverse complement.
GAGTTTTCGCATTTCGCTATTGTCGACTTCCTCAGATTTCATCTTGTTTCCCCTTTTACATCCATTTCATCCTTTTCATATATTTTCACACGTATTTGGGTGTATTTTTGCGAAATTTTTCGGAGGTAGTTCTACATTATTTACATAATTTTTTGCATTTTTCCACCACCATGGATCCTTGCTCCTTCCATCTGCATCAATACAGAAAAGTCTCCTTATCCCTAGCCAGATCCCAGTCCCACACACTGTTCCTGCATTGTTGTTTGGCTCATGGAATCCCCCCTAATGGCCTTACCATCAAATTACCCATCTCTGGCTGCCACCCCTCCTTCCAAAATGACCTCCACCTGTTCAAATTCCGCCAATCCCTAGCCCTCACCAACTTAGTCCTGCAGAACCATATTAACCAAGCCCAAATCTCCTTGCAGTACCTTCTCTCCATCCACAAGATTCTCTTGCTATGCAACCCCATATTCCTGGATTGAAACTCTTCCCCAGCAGGAACTTGAGCAACATGCATGACTCCACCTCAAAAAGCTCTCCATCCTGCTCACTTCCTACTCCCGCCTTGGAGTGCCACTGTCCACCACCTCTACAACAACCATCAAACCTCCCCTACGCCCCCTCACAGCTGACAAACCCTGTCTCGCAGACCTACTACACTTAGCCCACCCTCCAAAACTCCCTCCCACCACCACACAGGGGCAGAACCTACACAGATCCGTGACACAGTGATGAACTTTTCCTCCAGAAGCCTTAGCCCTTGCCCCACTCCCAAATTCAAGCATGCAGGACTTGTTAAAGACCTTCTCTCCTTCTCCCGATTCTTACAGTGGAAACACTTTTTTGCCACCAACCCTACCAATCAGACTCAACCAAAGACCAATAGTGAACCTTGCCTTAACCAGTTCACTCCTCCATCCAGCCATGATCCACTGCCTCCAAACCACCCCCTGTTAACTTTCCAGAGTTTCTTAACCTCAAACCTTGCCTCACCATCATTCCCCAAATACCTCAACATGCAGACTAACCTTATATCTACAGAAAGAGCGGCAGTCAACCATCTAAAAACTGATCCTGACATGATAATCCTACCTGTGGACAAAGGTTCCACCACTGTAGTTTTGAACCGCAAGGATTACCTGGCGGAAGGACTCCGCCAGCTGTCAGATACTTCCACCTACAAACCTTGCCACGGTGACCCCATTCCAGTAATCCAGCAGGATCTCCAGTCACTACTCAAATCCTCAGGCCCATCCCAGAACCTCTCGCTGGAGTCTATCTCTCTACTCACCCCTATCACTCCCCACACTCTTACCTTCTACATGTCCATAAACCTAACCATCCAGGATGCCCCATTATGGCCAGTTACTGTGCCCCCACAGAGAGAGTCCCTGCTCTCATAGACCAACATCTTCAACCTCTTACCCAGTACCTACCTTCCTATAGAAAAGATACAAATCATTTCCTCCACCGACTCTCCACAGTTCCTGTACCTTTACCACAAGATGCCCTGCTCGTCACTATTGATGCCACCTCTCTGTACACTAACATTCCTAATGCCCATGGCCTTACTGCTATTGAACACTACCTTTCCCAACGCCTGACGGGTTCCAAACCAACAACCTCCTTCCTAGTCACCATGAGCATATCCTCACCCACAATTACTTCTCCTCTGAAGGCATTACCTACAAACAAATCCAGGGTATGGCTATGGGCACCCACATGGCACCATCTTATGCCAACCTATTCATGGGCCATCTAGAGGAATCCTTCCTAAACACCCAGAATCCTAAACTGCTCACCTGGTTCAGATTCATTGATGACATCTTTGCTATCTGGATCGAAGGTGAGGACACCCTATCCACATTCCTCCAGAGCCTCAACAACTTCTGCCCCATTTGCTTCACCTGGTCCTACTCAACCCAACAAGCCACCTTCCTAGATGTTGACCTCCACCTCAAAGATGGCTACATCAGTACCTCCGTCCAAATCAAACCTACTAACCACCAGGAATACCCCCACTTTGATAGCTGCCACCTGTTCCATACCAAGAAGTCCTTTCCATAGAGCCTAGCCACCTGTGGTCATCGCATCTGCAGTGAGGAGTGGTCCCTCTCAAAATATACCCAGGATCTCACTGAAGCCTTCACAAACTGTAATTATCCTCCCAGCCTTGTACAAAAACAATATTTCCAGTTTACCACCACCTCACAAAGTCCCACCATCCAGCCACAGAGGGGCATTCCACTCATAACTCAGTACCACCCAGGACTGGAACAACTGAATTACATTCTCAGCCAGGGTTTCGACTACCTCTTGTCGCTCACTGAAATGAGAAATGTCCTGCGCACTATCCGTCCCACCCCTGCCACAGTGGTGCTCTGCCATCCACTGAACTTGCGCAATATACTTGTCCATCCCTACACAACCCCTGCTCCCAACCCCTGACCTCATGGCTCGTACCCTTGTAATAGACCTAGATGCCAGAGCTATCCTATACATCCTCCCACCACCACCTACTCCAGTCCGGTCACAAACATCACCTATCCTATCAAAGGCAGGGCTACCTGTGAAACCAGTCATGTGATATACAAGCTAAGCTGCAACCACTGTGCTGCATTCTATGTAGGCATGACAACAAACAAGCTGTCTGTCTGCATGAATGGCCACTGACAAACTGTGACCAGGAAACAAGTGGACCACCCTGTTGCTGAACACGCTGCCAGACATGATATCCTTCATTTGAATGACTGCTTCACAGCCTGTGCCATATGGATCCTTCCCACCAACACCAGCTTTTCTGAATTGCACTTTCCCTGCAATACATCCTACGTTCCTGTAACCCTCCGGGCCTCAACCTACATTAGTCGCTGCCCTCACCCATCCAGCTCCTTCCCTGCTCCCATTCCAGCACTACACAGCCGCCATTCCATCACCACATCCAGTTCTTTTTTATTCATTTTATTTTATTTTTTTATATAATTTTTTATTTATTTCTCTCCTTTTCCGCTACTTGCCCTGCCCGCCACTCAATCTGCAGCACTTCACTGTCCACCATCCCCACCATACTATCCCTCCCCCTCCCAGCTCCAGCCTCCTCCTTTCCCCCACCCAGTCGCCACTCCCACCATGGGCTGGTGCTGCTGCTCACAGTGCGGTTTCAGTTGCCTGAGAGTGTAATTGTGGGTGTGAGTTGTGTTTGCGTGAGTGTGTGTGAGTATGTGTGTCTATTGTTGACAAAGGCCATTGGCCAAAAGCTTTAAGTGTGAAAATCTTTTTGTTGTGGCTATCTGTGACTCAGCATCTCCACTATATGGTGATTTTTTTATAAAGTTGTTTATGGTCTCTTTCTACTTTTTATTCATATTTTCACTTGATAATGAAATTTAAAATTACAAAACTGTGCCTTTAATAAAGGATTTACAACAGCTGCAGCAGTTTTTATTCAACATGCATCTGTAACAGTTATAAAAATATACACAGTACTAATGAACTCTCATTTTGTATTGGTAAGCACAGTTATGATACTAATACTCATGCTTTACAAATAAAGGCACATCAGTGAACATGTTAAGTAAATCATTGACCTTTCAGTTCAGTTCTTTCATCCATACAATGTATTTTGTTGATCACATTTATGAAGCTTAGTCTTCAAGAATGAATTGCAAGCCAAAGCATATTTAATAGAGAGCAGTAGTTTCAGGGATTGTATACAGGATGTTTCAAAGCCTTTGCTTCAAACAATTAGATTTAATAGCTCATGTCATGGGGAACAACTTTCTTTCGAGACAAAATGTTTGCTAAAACTTCCCAAAAAATCAGTTATGCCCCAGAGAGGTGGCAATGTGTAATCACTCTGTAGCATGTGTTTGCTTCATGTGTTGCCTACAATACAGTCTTTAGCTCCAGGTGAAAGGGGGTACGCAGCAAAATTAAATTTACCAACTGGCATCTGCAATATTCTTCTCTGCTAAAAGACACTCATTCTTCAGGTTTTCTTATTGTGAACAACTATCAGTTTACTAGGGTAAGTAGGTGCGCAGCACACCTAATTAGTGGACCCTGCTAGTTCACTGAAATCTTGTGGTCCCACAGTCAGCAAATACCAAAGGACACCTAATGTCCCTGGGAGGCATCAGTGAACATTTTGTCTTTAACAACATGTTGTTCCCCATCATGTGATCTATCACCTCTCGATGTTTGATTCAAAGACTTTGAAACACCTTGATTATAATATACTTAAAAATTATTAATCCTCTGTGGCTAGAAATTCTGTAAATGGCTAGAATATCTGCTACAATATTGAATGGAGAGGCCGTTTTTAAAATTGAGATATTTAACTGCAGTAGTGCAAATTTAAAACTGAGAAAAAAATTAATAAGGATAACCATTACTTACTCAATATGGCTTGTTACTGAGCAGGATACTTCTTCATGAAAGCATCTCTCAGCTTGAAAGTCTGGATTTTTCCAGATGTTGTTCTTGGAAATTCAGCAACAATTTCAATTATTTTTGGAATTTTAAAACCTGCAATCTAAAACATTAGTGATCTATTAGACACTGTGAAATAAATGGAACAAGATTCAGATAAAAATTACTCAGAACACAAAATGCACTAAAAATTTAGGATCATTTACCTTTCCCTTTGCAAATTCTTGGACTTTCTCAGGTGTGAGCCCAGATCCTTCTTTTATTCGGATGCATGAGCATACCTGTTCACCTAATCTTGCATGTGGAATCCCAAATACCTGGATCAAGCACAATAAATTAATTTTTTATGAGGAATGTATGTAGCACCAACTATAATACATGTAATGACTTCTTACTTGTGCCTCCAGTATATCTGGATGAGTCTCCAGCAGCTCCTGAACTTCTTTAGGGGAAATATTCTCACCACCCCTGATTATCATGTCTTTCAAGCGTCCAACTACCATTCCGTAGCCATCCTCTTTCAGAATAAATAAATCCCTTAAGAATAAAATATTTCCTATTAAATTTCTAGTCTTCCAAAATCACATTTTACATATAAGTATAAATTTATCACATACAGAATAATCTTCCTTGAATTAGGCTATATATATGAAAGTGGTTTGGTAAGTAAATTTTCCTGAAAGAATTGAACTTTTTTGTTGTACCTTCATGGCTGGTAACCTTGATTATTCCAAGGGTTATGTAAAGAATTTCAAATGGCATACACTTCATTCTTGACAGCAATCTGAATTAGTAAGTGTGTTGGCTGTGATTTAAAATCGAGAAAACCACGTTCTATGCTGTTATTAAACATTTTCATTAGAAGGTTTGGACTGCTGCCTAAATCGAAGCTGAATTAGATGAAATTCACATGGACTCTGCACCATCATTGAAGACCATTTACTTTTGGGTTAATGAATTTAAACATGGCCAGACAAGCACTGAAGATGAACCACACTCCAGGCATCCAACTGAGGTCACCACAAAGTAAATCATTGACAGAATCCATGATATGGGAAAGTAAGAATGCATGAGACTGCTGAGACTGTAAGCATCTCAACAGAGTGAGTGCATAATATCCTGTATGCACAATTGGCTATGAAGAAGCTGCGTGTGAGGTGGATGCAGTTATTGCTCACAGTTGACCATAGAGCATCTGGCACAACATTTTAAAATAGTGTCTGGCAATGTCTAATCACAATCTGCAAGACTTTTTATGTAAATTTGTGACTGCTGATGAAACATGGATCCATCACTACACACCAGAGACAAAACGGTAGTCAATACAATGGATGAAGGCTGGTGAAAGTGCACTGCATTTTTCTGGTAGGTAAGAGAATGACCACTGTATTATGGGATTTCCAAGGAAAATTACAGAACCTGTTACGCGCCATTGTTGGATCATTTGAAACTCATATTGGTTGAAAAAATACCAATATTGGTGGCATTAAGTGCTCTTTCACAAAAATAATGCAGCAATATCAATGGCAATATTGCATCAATTGGGCTTTGGTTTGGTTCTCCATCCACCCTTCAGACTTAGCTCCAAGTGACTTCCTCCTGTTCCCTAACTTGAAACTCTGGCTTGTGGAACTCTAGTTTGCTGGGAAGAAATTTTCTCATCAGATAGGAAATAATAGTTGCAGTCAATGAGAGGAAATGATAACTGCAGTCAATGAGTATTTTGCAGTTTCTGACAGGACCTGTTTTTCCGATGGGGTGAAAAGGGTGGATCATATTAGATAGTAGGGCTCTTAGAGCATTGACTTGAGATTCTTTGCTTCCCAATCTTCATTTAGTATCTTGATGCTGCCATGTTGTTCCGGCACTTTATAGTATTCAGTTGATCAGTTGATGAAATAAAATTTTCCTCTATTCAATAGCCTTTTTCCACTCTACCAAACACTCTGTCAGGATGTACATAGCTGTGGCTATGAACAGGGAGATATTACACCAGCTTATGAAATCTTCTCAGACTACCATCTGGGCGGCTGCGTTCAAATTCTGTGATGTTTTGATGAATGTCATTTCCATTGTCTTCTGGCAAAGTATTGATGATGCATGGGGGCCCCATCTATACAGCTGAGCAGTGGTCATCTCCCCCTGTGGTAGAGGGGTGCCTAGGCATGGGCCGTCATTTAGATTTGCAGTGCCTTCAGTCTTGCCCAGATTCATGAAGTGTCAACTGCTGGTCGCAGTCACAATGTATAGCTCCTAGTGCAGGGTTCCATGCCAAACTCAACAGGTAGCACGGAACCCTGCACCAGCAGCTATATGCCAAGACCATGCCCAGCAGATGATGACAATGACACTCATCAAAACATCTTGGAATTTGAACGCAGTCACCCAGGTGGCAACCTGAGAAGATTTAATTAGCCAGAAAGTGTACATTTGGACATTATACCAACATCTCAAATTTTCTGCTTTGTTCCATGAAGGCCATTAGTGTGCTCACCAATACTGTATTTTCATTTTGACTGGTACAATAGTCAGAAAATAAATGAATTTGGACTATTTTCTGGTTGGAACACCGCAAGGTCTGTACAATGTATAAAGCTGCATATCTGCAGAGATAAGCTTGAAAATCTTAGAATCCTTAAGCCCACTTTTATATATAATTATTTCTAAATAGTATTTTTTGCTAATAATAAATGTTGGTTTCAATTGAATCTTGATATGCACAAGCACAATATAAGATAGAATACATTTTGCCTCCTTACCAATCTGACAAAGTGAGAAACTGAGAATTCCTATAAACTCAAAGCAAAACTAAAAGCATACCTTATTAAACCTACTCCTACAAATTATCTATCAAGCTTTTGAGGACTGAAGAACCCTTTTAGCTACCAGACAGGTTTCAATGTCTGCCAAAAATAGATCTCTTCTTATGGCACTTTATGTATACTTTGTCTCATTCCATCTTTCTACACATTCTCTTCATGATGGTATTCACTTAGCATGATGAGTGGATGAAAGAATAAATTATTGTTGTTGTTGTGGTCTTCAGTCCTGGGAGTGGTTTGATGCAGCTCCCCATGCTACTCTATCCGGTGCACGCTTCTTCATCTCCCCGTACCTACTGCAGCCTACATCCTTCTGAATCTGCTTAGTGTATTCATCTCTTGGTCTCCCTCTACGATTTTTACCCTCCACGCTGCCCTCCAATACTAAATTGGTGATCCCTCGATGTCTCAGAACATGTCCTACCAACCGATCCCTTCTTCTAGTCAAGTTGTGCCACAAGCTCCTCTTCTCCCCAATTCTATTCAATACCTCCTCATTAGTTATGTGATCTACCCATCTAATCAGCATTCTTTGGTAGCACCACATTTCGAAAGCTTCTATTCTCTTCTTGTCTAAACTAGATATCGTCCACGTTTCACTTCCATACATGGCTACACTCCATACAAATACTTTCAGAAACGACTTCCTGACACTTAAATCTACACTCGATGTTAACAAATTTTTCTTCTTCAGAAACACTTTCCTTGCCATTGCCAGTCTACATTTTATATCCTCTCTACTTCGACCATCATCAGTTATTTTGCTCCCCAAAAAGCAAAACTCCTTTACTACTTTAAGTGTCTCATTTCCTAATCTAATTCCCTCAGCATCACCCAACTTAATTCGACTACATTCCATTATCCTTGTTTTGCTTTTGTTGATGTTCATCTTATACCCTCCTTTCAAGACACTGTCCATTTCATTCAACTGCTCTTCCAAGTCCTTTGCTGTCTCTGACAGAATTACAATGTCATCGGCGAACCTCAAAGTTTTTATTTCTTCTCCATGGATTTTAACTCCTACTCCGAACTTTTCTTTTGTTTCCTTTATTGCTTACTCAATATACAGATTGAATAACATCAGGGATAGGCTACAACCCTGTCTCACTCCCTTCTAACCACTGCTACCCTTTCATACCCCTCAACTCTTATAACTGCCATCTGCTTTCTGTACGAATTGTAAATAGCCTTTCGCTCCCTGTATTTTACCCCTGCCACCTTCAGAATTTGAAAGAGAGTATTCCACTCAACATTGTCAAAATCTTTCTCTAAGTCTACAAATGCTAGAAACGTAGGTTTGCCTTTCCTAAATCTTCCTTCTAAGATAAGTCATAAGGCCAGTATTGCCTCACGTGTTCCAACATTTCTACAGAATCCAAACTGATCTTCCCCGAGGTTGGCTTCTACCAGTTTTTCCAGTCGCCTGTAAAGAATTCGCATTAGCATTTTGCAGCTGTGACTTATTAAACTGATAGTTCGGTAATTTTCACATCTGTCAACACCCGCTTTCTTTGGGATTGGAATTATCATATTCTTCTTTAAGTCTGAGGGAATTTCGCCTGCCTCATACATCTTGCTAACCAGATGGTAGAGTTTTGTCAGGACTGGCTCTCCCAAGGCTGTCAGTAGTTCTAATGGAATGTTGCCTACTCCGGGGGCCTTGTTTCGACTCAGGTCTTTCAGTGCTCTGTCAAACTCTTCACGCAGTATCATATCTCCCATTTCATCTTCATCTACATCCTCTTCCATTTCCATAATATTGTCCTCAAGTACATCGCCCTTGTATAGTCCCTCTATATACTCCTTCCACCTTTCTGCTTTCCCTTCTTTGCTTAGAACTGGGTTTCCATCTGAGCTCTTGATATTCATACAAGTGGTTCTCTTTTCTCCAAAGGTCTCTCTAATTTTCCTGTAGGCAGTATCTATCTTACCCCTAGTGAGATAAGCCTCTACATCCTTACATTTGTCTTCTAGCCATCCCTGCTTAGCCATTTTGTACTTCCTATTGATCTAATTTTTGAGACGTTTGTATTCCTTTTTGGCTGCTTCATTTACTGCATTTTTATATTTTCTCCTTTCATTAATTAAATTCAATATTTCTTCTGTTACCCAAGGGTTTCTACTAGCCCTCGTCTTTTTACCTACTTGATCCTCTGCTGCCTTCACTATTTCATTCCTCAAAGGTACCCATTCTTCTTCTATTGTATTTCTTTCCCCCATTCCTGTCAGTTGTTCCCTTATGCTCTCCCTGAAACTCTGTACAACCTCTCGTTCTTTCAGTTTATCCAGGTCCCATCTCCTTAAATTCCCACCTTTTTTCAGTTTCTTCAGTTTTAATCTACAGTTCATAACCAATAGATTGTGGTCAGAGTCCACATCTGCCCCTGGAAATGTCTTACAATTTAAAACCTGGTTCCTAAATCTCTGTCTTACCATGGGGGGGGGGGAGGGAGGAGGAATAAATTAAATAAATTATTGTAGGAAGAATAAATTATTGTAGTTCAAACCAGTGACACAGAAAATATTTGGTTCATCTACCTTTAGCTTATCAATTATCACACTGTTTGTTGTTGACTATTTCTCTCTGTCCCTACCAGTCTATATTTTCTACTTCTACAAGTTTACAAAGCACTCAGTGTGTCAATAACTGTGATTATCATGTCTATATCACTAACTTATTATGAATGCATCAGTTTGGTAGTCATTACAAAACATGGGTTACCAGTGCATCCCTGGGTTATTCGCAAATATCTATGTACATGTCACAGTTAACTCAGGAACTCATACAGATGAGATACTCCATTGTTTCACGTGTAGGATCTCATATGTATGTATGTATGTACATTCCCTTGGAGGTGTAGTCAGGATTGGAAAGTGTTGTGGGCCTGTAATTATACACGGTGCTTACATTTAGTACAAGAAATGGTATCGGCTTATTTGCTCATGAGGGGATTACATGGCGAGGATTGTCAAGAGGACGAGAAAAGGTAATCCTAGTAGCCCCATATCCATCTCAAAGGAGAATGGAACATTCAAAGATGAAGGAATTAATCCATTAAGTGTCTGCTCTAGGTGGTGGCTCAGAATAGGCATCAGCTGAAAGGCAGTAGATGAAATAGGTGGACTCTGTAAAATTCAAATAATAAAAATTACTCACATCTGGGGCACCTTATACACATAAACAATGAATGGTCTTAGTGTTCCATGTGGCTTACAAATCGAAAAGGTATAGGATTCAATCATTAGTTGGTCCAAGAATTTTTTTCTGCACTTTTTGCTTCTTACACATCTGCCAGTGGTTTGCTAATGTGAAAAATGCCAAGTTGATTCAGAGTCACATAAAAATATAGGTAGCCCTACTGTACCATCTCCAACAAGACCATACCCAGTAACACATTGTGACATTCAAACCAACCTTCATGTTGTGAACAGCTTTTCCTACTTATGCCCTTTCCAAATGTTAGATGTTGTCTGTTGCAAATTCCCCTACCATGAATTCAAATATGTTTGTAGAATATGTGTTACAGTACCAAAGTTGTCTTTCTTGATCACACTCGGTACGTCACACACTGCTCACATCACCACAGAAGAAACATTTCAATACCCCCCCTCCCAGAGCCCCTGCTAAAGACGGCCCACAAGACGCTGCCAATGTACGCCAAATTTACACCTCACTGCCTGCATCTGTGATTGGTTCCCGCAACTTATTAACCGAAGTGAGAACTTTATGAAAGGTGCTACCACTACTTCAACTGCTAGTGAATATTTATAAACCACTGCTAGTGAAACAGAGACTGTGATTGCAGACAGACCACAGGATACAAAGTTATGTATGCTCTATATTGCATGTATTGTAAATAAATGTTTCAACCATCCTATAGTGTTTGATGTGTTCTGGAGTCTTCATCCAACTAGTTATGCCATTGGACACAACAGATATCACTAGCAACAGGGTTAGGATTTGTGACTACTTCAATCTACAGAAAGCGATTTGGCTTCTCTGGAAACTTAACTAATCAATATTTCTTTCAGTGCCTGAGGAACTAATTAAAATTTTTCTATTCTACTAACAGCCATGAATGGAAGTGTCTAGATTTTTTCATTTTTCCATTATAATTGTTACAGAGACCCTAAATATTTTATATCTATTCTTGAAGTAATTTAAAGTCTGTATGCAGCAACAAATTCTGGAGAGCAATGCCTCACTGCACTTATTCAGTTCCACAGCCAACAAATTCCATCTGTGATAAATAGCATAAGTAACCTGGTGGAAGCTCAGCAGTCAACTATGAGTAAAGCACAGAATACTGGTGCCCTCCTCTCTTCTACTCTTTTGATGAAAGAAGAGGAATGGATGGAGTACCGCATCCAACTTGAACAACATTTTGCAGTCTACAAAACCACATGTGACTCACAACATTCTTTCTTCTCTTCTTGCATAGATGTGATAATATTCAGATTGTGTAGGAAACTATTCCCTCAAGTAGAGCCCCAAACATCACCAAATGAGGAAGTCACTAGCAAAAAAAAAAAAAAAAAAAAAAAAAAAAAAAAAAAAAAATTAAGCTCAGATTCATGTAGCAGCTGTTCATTTCAAACTTTTTCATACACATTATCACAGTAAACAGTCTTAAAGGGATTGGATTGCTGAACTCAATGGAATTACTAGGAACTGCGAATTTAACTACACTTGTGGGGCTTCTTTTCAAGAATAAATATTTCATGATGCCATTATTCACAACCTTATAGACAACTGAGAAATTGACTTTATTGTGCCTGTTGTTGCGACGCTCACTGAGTCTAGTCCTAAGCAGACTCCGGCTTGTGAAGCTCATGTTGACAACAGCTGCAAGCCACAGCAGAAGCATGTCATGAAGCATCCAGCCACTTACACTGAAAATTCACATGCTCTGAAATCTTGTGTCAAGTGTATTGTCATACATGGTCACAAACATTGTTTTTTTCACCAAGCAGACTGCTGATACTGTCACAAGTTAGGACACACACAGCAAGTGTGCCTGCAAAAGAAGTGCAAAGCAAACTCTGCTGCATTTCAATCTAGATTTGAGCAAATGGATATTAATATGATCTCACATTCTGAATCTTTACTTGCTCCTCCTGGCAATACTCACAGGAACCAAATCACAGTGCAATGTGCACAGTGCAAAACTCGGATGATAGATCAGCTATCCTCACATGGCCAAACAACAAATGGGTCTGTCTCTCATAAAACAGATAAACAGATGAAAACAATATTTCAAAAGTTATAACTGACAGTCATATTCAGAGAACAAACTGCAAACTATTCGTAGCTTTACAGATTTGGAATCGATCTGTGCCATTTCAACTAGATACTGGTGCTTCTTTAGTCACACTAATTAAACTACTTATGAGCAACTGGAACACCCTCAGCTCCAAACATCATGTCTGTGCCTCATAGCCTACAATGGCATCTCTGGTATCTCTGTTCCTGGTATATGCACTTGGTAGGCAAAATATTAAAATACGACTGTATCAGTGTCATTCACAGCAGTTCAGTCATGCTCGTGTCTCAATATTTTTGGCACAGCTGCTTTTGATTTGTTTGAATTAGATTTTCAGGAAAATGTGTATGCTATTGATACATAAGTATACCATGCTAGTATTCATCAATTGTGTGAAAATTATGGACATTTGTTTGATTGAAAACTGGAACATGCAATGAGTTTTCAAACACACATTATCTCAAAGACAATGTTCAACCACCGTTTTACTTGTATGTCTAGTGCCCCATTCACAATTAAGTTCCTTCTGAACTTGTGAAGAAGCAAGCTGGAATGTTGTTTACTTCCCCTCTTGTTTTGCCATCTGCCTCCTAAAAATTCAGTTTTTTCATTTCTGACTAATTGACATTAATGTACATGTGTATAATCTGCATTTTCATAAAAGAGAAATGTTGACCCTCAGTTTTAAAGAATACAACACCAGATCTAATTTTGTGCTCAGTTTTATGTATGTCATTTATTATCTAATTTATTTTGACTACTCCTAGTTAGTATCTTTCATTATATGGTAGAATCAGTAATTTTTTCATAACTTAAATCGTATTGTTGACTTATAAGCAAATATAAATTCTATCATAATTATAAACATTTACAAGAACAACTAATAGTATTCTTGAAGGATCTATTTGACCCTATTCGAAAACATGTTAGCAAAGTTTCAAGGCAATTAACAGTTTTGTCAAAGTATTGCTTGCATAAATATATCTTTTAATTTCATCATTTAAACAAATAATTGGGCCTAACTCTTGTAGTAGAAGAAACTGTTAAAAAGATGCAATTTTACAATGTATTCAGTTAATTTAATGAGTTAAGTTTTCATTGTAATTTCTGTAAATTAAACATCAAACAATGTGTAGTTTCAGTGACTATTATTGCGAGGATATGTAAGGGCACAATTTTTGGTCCCAGACAGTCAGTCCACAGCCAAATTTCAGATGAGAAACCCATAATGGTTAGATCAACAACAATGCATCAAATTAACTGTGAAATAAGTGTAACACAATTACGCTGTGTGCTAAAACAATGACAGATCTGTTCCAAACATACCTTTTTATTCTTCAAGAAGTGTGAAATGTGAGGTTAGGCTTTTACTGCTTGTAGATGTTAAACAGTAAACTATTGTAGCGGTATGTGGATGTTTGCCTGCAAACTATTAATGTGACTTATCGACAGTTAAACAATAGTGCACTTGCCATATAACTGTGTAATATTGAGGGGTTGTGAACAGTGAAAATAAAGGACTGTGAAACACAACTGTGCACCTCTAGGCTACATCATTTTCAGTAGTCAGTACTACACTTCCACCCTCTACTTTTTCAGCCGGTATCACAAAGCAGTACATCAACAAGGACCCTCAACAAAGAAATAAAGCAGGCAAACTTCACAAACTCAACAGATTAGAGCACACTGATGGTTGAAACCTATTTATGTTAGTTAATGACCATCTCCTCTGGTTGTCACAAGAAAATCAAACAGGAAAATCAGGCTTTGTGCCAACTTTCAAGCAGTAGTTGATGCTCAAGTGCTTATTGATTCTTCCCTGCTCCCACATATTGTGGAGGTTATGGGTCGCCTTCAACTCCCTCAGGATGAGGAAACAAAAGAATTTATGGTGGTTAGTACACAAATCAGCTTTCTTTTGGAAGCACATCTGCTCCTGCATTATTTCTATGCTTTCTTGGGGAAAGTGACAATGTAAGTTCCATCAGGTTCAAATTATTTTGATTATATCATTGAGTCTGAACAAACAGCAGTACAACATCTGGAAAATTTGGAATCTCTTTTTCAAGTTTTAACTGATGCAGAGATTAAGTGTAAATTACCGAAGTTTTCAGTTTTCAATAGTGAAATTTAATATTTAAGGCATCTCACTGACGTCAATCACACTCATCTCTTGACTAAGTATTTATAGGCCATCTGGAGGTTATCTTCTCCCAAAAACGTGTGCGCTACAGGCAGTTTTAGGCAAACTGACTAGCTATATCAAATGTATTCTGAACACAGCTTGAATTTCTGCTCCCTTACATCGCCTCCAGTGCAAAAATGTTCCTTTCCAATGGCCTGGAGAATATGAACAAACATTTCAAAAGTTACAACATGTATTGCTTAGATGCCCATGTGTTCGTTATTCTGATCTGCAAAAGCCAGTAGGATTAGCAGTTAATGCACCATCCCATGGAGTAGGGATGATTTTATCTCACGAAGTCATCAACAATGAGCATCCTATAGCTTGCATGCCTAAGATGTTGAACAAGGCCCAACTCAATAACAGTTAGCAGGGAAAAAAAAGCCTTAGCCCTCATCTATAGTGTCACAAAATTCCATCAGTATTTGCATTATAAGATACTGACTGCTCATTTTCATCCGACAAAAGTCTTGCTTACCTATGGAAAATGATCTGGAATTCAGTACACCAGAAGCTTCCTTGTCCTCAAACTGATGAATCTAATTTGCATCAGACTGTCAGAGGATTGTACAAGCTACTGAACAGGATCAATCACTACAATTGTTCAGTCACCTTCAGATGAGTTGGTCTTGTAATCTGAAATCAATTTCAGACACAGCAATACGCAAACACTATGTGCAATGCAGCAGCCTTTCTTCATCTGACAGCCTTTAGCAATGCACCCGCACTGATCATTATCACTGATGCATCCAGATTTCCACTTGAAATTCCAACAAATTTGAGAACTAGTGCTAGTATTATGAAAGGACTCGCTCCTGTCTTTTCTTTGAATTGCTTGTCACAAATTATCATTTCAGACAATGGTCCACAGTTTTCTTCATTACAATCTCAACAATTCTGCCAACAAATAGGGATTCATCATATCCAAATGGCACCATTCTCTCCTCAACTGAACAGTGAAATTGAACATTTTGTTTGCATTTTCACAGCTCAATGACCAAACGTCACGCTTCACAGTCAAGGGGAAAATGCTCTGTTGTTGTTGCTCAGTACCTACTACACTCTGTGTTTGCATGATGCTTCACCAACAGAAATATCACACCGCCTTTGATACCGCACTCTGATCCATCTATTTCATCCTGAACAGCCTGCTTCAGACCTATCTTCAAAACTTATCCCTGCACAAAGGACAAAGTTTTCTATTGAGTCTTTTACAGCTGACTCATATGACTGGCTAAGCTGATTATACCATTTGTGGCACCAAATCAATAACTGACAGCACCAAATTCAACTCAGATGACTGCCTAGGCTCATTATATCATTTGCAGCACCAAAGCCTTCATCGACAGCAACAAGTTCAACAACTTTTTTTATGACTACTGTGATCCTGCCATAGATTTTCATGTTTCAGAAAAGCTGCCTGCATTCCAGACTGCTGCCCCTGAGTAGCCCTTTTGCTGGTGGCTGAAGTTCAGGTTCACAGTTCACCAGATGATTCTGCCTTGGAAATCAAGCCCTGCCTACATACATGGCAACTGCTCCCTTCACAGGCACTGCTGCTTCCACAGCCTCAATTACCATTCATAGTGATGTCATTAGCAAACAACAAGTGTGCATCGGCCATTCAACTTCTGGCATCCACAGCAACGATGATGCCATACCCACTTGTGCCGTTGTATGGATGTCCTACCTCTGGTTTTTTGCAGGCGTTCCTCCCATCTGCCATCATGTCACAACCAATTCCACCAGCAGCACAATGGCACAGACCTCCCACATCATCGCCCGCACACACACTGTGCAATGACGGTATGCAGTTGTAGGGGAGAGGAAAGCGGTATTGATGGTGTCACCGAGTGAGATGGCGTAGTGGTTAGCACACTGGACTCACATTCAGGAGGATTACAGTTCAAACCCATGTCCAGCCATACAGATTTAGGTTCTCTGTAATTTCCCTAAATTGCTACAGGCAAATGCTGGAATGGTTCCTTTGAAAAGGCATGGTCAATTATCTCCCCCGTCCCTGACACAATATGAGTTTGTGCTCTGTCTCTAATGACTGCGATGTCAACGGGAAGTGAAACCCAGTTTTCCTTCCTTCCTTCAGTGGAAGGATGCACTACTCCCATATATACAGAAGAAATATTTGAACTGGCCACTACTAGCTATTGCCAGAGAGGGCTTTCCAGATGCTGCCATGTGATGCTATACATAAGATTACTTTCCAATGCCACCAAATGCACAGGTGACAGTGCAGTGAGACCTTTATGAACTTAGCATTATGCTAATACTACTTTAACTGCTAGTGAATACTGATGACAAGTACTAGTGAAACTGAAAGAAAGACTGCAGAGAGATTACAGGACACATAGTTATGTATCCTTTAAAATGAATATGAATATGTTTTAACCATTCTATAGTAACAATATCCATACTGGATTTGCCATTGTTTGAACCATTCTATAATGTTTGATGTGTTCTAGAATGTTCATCCACCTCATTACACTAATGGATACAATATGTATTTACATAAAGGCAACAGTAAAAAAATATTTTGATCAAATGTGTACAAGCTCAAATTGTATCAAGCTCAAATTGTACCTACCCTGTCTTCAGCCAGCCATTCTCATCTATCAGTTCTCGAGTCTTGGCCTCATCAGCCCAATAGCCACTAATGGTGACATAACCACGAATGCATAATTCTCCTGGTTCACCTATTGGCACCATCTTTCCTTCCTTGTCAATGACTTTCACCTGAAAGAACAATTGACTGTTCTCAGTATAGTCATACTTATTAGTAGCAGAAGTACTGTACTTTCTAATTTGTAATTCTACTGAAAACAGTTGTTCCTTTAGTGGGTTAGCTACTTTGTTAAAAACTGTGTGTTTTACTTGTGGATGATATGAAATATATAAGATAACCGATGAATTTCTGGATCAGGGGAAAAATTTAAAAATGAGCGTGTGAACTAATATTCTAATTCACTGGGCAGAATAAAGCTCAAAATCATTTGATCAGTTCACCCTCTGCTATGAAACGTATCTCATATTATGGTATCTCTCAGAAATGCAATGGGTTGTTTCTACATAAGCAGCAAATTTTAGATTCTTTAAAGAATCAAACTCCCATGTACAAAACAGCTTCTAATGTCTGATTACTTTACAAGTGAGTTAATGTGTTAAATATTTGATACTAAACATATAAGTGAGAAAAAAATTTAGAAAAGGTTTGAAAGGACTGTCAAAACTGTGCCACTGGTGAAGACACTGTAATGTTGAGAAGTAGGCTTTGGCGTTGGATAACTGGCCTTCAGGTGCTGGTCATTTAAGTGTTTAGTTCTGGCTCCAGCGAGTTAGTTGGAGCCAAATCCACAGAATTGTATTTTGGTTGGAAGTGCAGAAAAGGTGGAGTTAATTTGTAATTATAAATTGTGACAAACAGTTTTTCTTCATAAGGACACTAAAGAAGCTATTGTATTCCTACTGGGACTCTCTTTCAATTATAAATGATAGACAGATTTTGCACATACATTACTTTAAATGTGCTTGCCAACACAACACTTATTTTTTAACTTAACATTGTTTACAAAAAGACAGCATTGTGGCACATGAGATACAATTATGCCATTTTATAATTTCATAAACAACACACAGCATATGACTTTTTTATTTAACTGTGATAACTAGTTTTAGCTGTATTAAACTATCTTCAGATCTAAAATTAGAATAAAGAAAAACAAATATGTTAATTCTAATTTATCATGTATATTAAGTAGCTCTTTTTTAAAAATAACATAGTTCTGAACCTAAATATATAAATGGAGGTGTGGCAGGTCCAGTACTATTCCTAGTTTACATTAATGATTTCCCATGAACGAGAGAGCATGGACCAAAAGATTGTTAGCAGTAAATGAAAAGCACCAGTTTGCTTTTGTTCTACAATACAATAATATTGTAGAACAAAAGCAAACTGGTGCTTTTCATTTATTATAATGTTGTTCTACCAAGAACCGACGGAAGATTCTGTTAATAAGATTGTTTGCAGATGACTCTAAAATACTGATCACTCACAAGACACCAGAAGTACTTAGAAAGAAAGCTGATACAACACTTAGCAGTGTATATAAGTGGGCAACATGCAATAAAGTCACATGTAGTATAACTATGAACTTCTACATCAAAAAAAGATTATAATAACCTCAAAATAAATAATGAATCCATTCAATGTGTGGATAGCACAACACTTTCTTGGAATGTACTCTGACTGTCAAAGTGGGAAGAGCATGTAAAAATACCAAGTAACAGAAGCTCTACGGCACGCTCTGTTCTCTGAATTCTTACATTACTATGAGATATTTAATGTATCAGATCAGTATATTTTGCTTATATTCATTCTGTCATTAGCTTTGGCAAAAGTTTTTTGGGGAGTGAATAGGAAACATATCCGAGTTATATTCAGACTGCAAGAAATGTCAATACATATAATATGACAAGTGGCAGCACAGCTCATTGACTTTTTAAATTGCTGAAAATCTTAATCGTCCCTTATGGATATATTTTCAGAGTGTTATGTATGTAAAGAAATACTGATTATGAATATAATAGAGGGAAACATTCCATGTGGGAAAAATATATCTAAAAACAAAGATGATGTGACTTACCAAACGAAAGCGCTGGCAGGTCAATACACACATAAACAAACACAAACATACACACAAAATTCTAGCTTTCGCAACCAACGGTTGCTTCATGAGGAAAGAGGGAAGGAGAGGGAAAGACAAAAGGATGTGGGTTTTAAGGGAGAGGGTAAGGAGTCATTCCAATCCTGGGAGTGGAAAAACTTACCTTGGGGGGAAAAAAGGACAGGTATACATTCGCACACACGCACATATCCATCCATGGATATGTGCGTGTGTGCGAATGTATACCTGTCCTTGCTTGTGTCTGTATATGTGTGGATGGATATGTGCGTGTGTGTGAATGTATACCTGTCCTTTTTTCCCCCTAAGGTAAGTTTTTCCAATCCCGGGATTGGAATGACTCCTTACCCTCTCCCTTAAAACCCACATCCTTTCGTCTTTCCCTCTCCTTCCCTCTTTCCTGACAAAGCAACCGTTGGTTGCGAAAGCTAGAATTTTGTGTATATGTTTGTGTTTGTTTGTGTGTGTATTGACCTGCCAGTGCTTTCGTTTGGTAAGTCACATCATCTTTGTTTTTAGATATAAAAAATACTGATTACTATGTTAAAAATTGCTTAGTAGGTACTGGCGCAAGTAAAGCTATAAGAATGTGTCATGAGTTGTGCTTGAGCAGCTCAGGCCCAAGAAAGGCAGGAGTATTGAAATTAAGTCTCAGTCTGTCATACAGTTTTAATCTACCAGGAAGTTTCATATTAATGCACACTCCACTGCACAGTGAAAAGGTCATTCTGGATGTTTCATGTTTAGTACATGATTATGAACCTAGCAATGACTATAATCTGCATCTGGGCAGAAAAAATAAAACTGAAATGTGTTTATTGTACAATGCCTTCAAATTATATAACAAATTACCATAACATACAAAAAATATACAGGGTCCGGCAATAAAACCTCCCACATTTGATGTAGCCGGCATGTCAGTTGTAGTGAGGATACTGATGTGGAGTGTGTTTTTTGAAAGTGATGTACATGCCATTTTCAGTGTGCACCATGACGTGGCTTGGTGAGCATTGTGCGTTTGTTGTGGAGGAATTTATTCATAACAGTGATTCTGTGATTAGTACTCAGCGAGAGTTTCGGAGACAATTCAAACTTGGATGAGATAATCGTGTCCTGGATAGAAAAATCATTCAACTGTGGGTGTCAAACCTACTGGTCATCCTCGGAGCAGATGGAAAACTGCCTTAAAAACTATCCACAGGCTGGCTGGCACACTGGAGCTCGACACTAATCCACCGGGCGGTGGCATGCCTTCCTGCTCAGGAAGCAGTGCATTAGACCGCATGACTAGCCGAGCAGGCTTTACTTAATTACTTGTTTATAATTATCTCTCTCTCTCTCTGTCTGTCTGTCTGTCTGTTTATCTATGTATCTGTGTGTGATTTTTCCTCTCCTCTCACTTTTACCTTTCTGCCCGTTTCTTAATTAAATTATTCATTTCACTTCCCACTTCTCAGCCTACTCTCACTCTGGCTCTTCTATCATCTTTGAACTGAAGCTAACACAGTGGTTGCCAATATACTATCTCTGGCCTCCAACAATCTCTGACATCTTCTCCTTCTTTGTATTCCCTTGTGGCTACATCAGTGGGTTTCTCTGAACCTGAATCTGAATGATTATCCTCCTTTCCAACCATCCCCCTTTTTGTTCCTTGAAGAAAGGAGATGCCAATTCTAAAAGCTATGGTAGTATTCTCTGGTTTCAATATTTTTGTCAGCAGTAGAATGAATGTTGCCTGCTAGAGGTAAATACTGATCACCCATTGTGTCCTTTTCTTTATTCGCTTTTTTCTTTTGTCTTTATCAGCACATAAATTTTTTATGCATCCTATTCAGGTCCTCAGTTATATCTGTCAGTGTGGATTCCTCTTCATACTTAACTTTTGTAAAAGATTTTTTTGTAATTTACATTACTTATGTCCTGAACGCAATGGTATGGTGGTAAGACACAAGACTTACACTTGGGAGGACTGCAGTATACATAATCATCTAGCCATCCAGACTTTTGTTTGCCAGGGTTTCCCCAAATTACTCATAGCAATGCCAGGATGGTCCCTCCCCAATCTGGGACTGTGCTCTGCCTCCAATGGCAGGAAGTAAAGCTTCTTCCTAAAGGTGTTGGAGATAGCGATAGGGTTCAAAATAACATCTGCTACTGTCAGGCTGGAAATTAGGGAATGGATCTTGGTCCCAGAGAGATGATGGAGGTTTGCCCACACAACAGAGGAAGGAGTGGAATTGTTAAAACAACTACTGAATGAAATCAAGCAAGCTCTTTTGCTGTCACGAAGAACACGACGACACTTTGCACACATCTGTTTATAATGAATGCAGTTTTCCATTGTAGGATGACAGTTAAAAATGTGGAGAGCACTTCTCTGTGTGCAAACTGCATCAAGGTGTGCCTCAGTCCACCAAAGGACTGGGACAAAATGTGGTAAAGAGGAAGTGCGAGGAATGGAACATTCTGAAGCAGTAAGGATAACGTTTGTGAGATAGTCCACCTGGGCATCACAACTGAGGAAATCTTGTTCTTCGAAGGTCGCCAGGGAGGAGTAAAGCTGCCAGACAGCCTTAGTAACATGCCATTGGGGCATGCACATGGATGGGGTAGGAATCAGCAAACGGATAGCACATGGGAAATGGTCGTTCGATTAGATGTCAGAAAGAACAGACCACTGAAGATGATGGGCAAGCTGGGCAGTGCAGAAGGATATGTCCAAATGGGAATAGGTGTGTGAGGAGTTGGAAAGGGAAGTGGGTGCTGCAGTGTTAAGGCAGAAGAGGTTCAGCTGATTAAGGTCAACCAAGAGGGCACCTCTCTGACAAGTCCTGGGAGAACCCCAAAGGGGATGATGCACATTAAAGTCACTGAATAGCATAAGTGGGGGAGATAGCTGCCAAATAAGTTGAAGGAAGTCTGCCCTGGTGACATCGAATGATGGAGGGACATAAATTTTACAGAGGGGGAAAAAGTCAGGTGGGGAAGGAAAAGTCAAACTGCAACAGCTTGAAAATGGGTAGTCAGGGTTGACTATGAATGTCATCCCATATGAGCAGCATGATGCCCCCATGAGATGGAATGCCGACCTCCGTGGGAAGATCAAAATGAATTGGTAAGTAATGTGAAAGCTCAAAGTGGTCATGAGGGTGCAATTTCGTTTCCTGAAGGCAGAGTACAGGGGGATGCTGTGATGCTAAAAGTAGCCATAAATCCTCTCTGTGGGACCGAAGGCTGTGAATGTTCCACTGAAGGACAGTCATGATGAGGAAGAGATGTAGGGGTGTCAGCTTGGTGGTGGCCGAGTGACAGCCAGTGTAAAGTCACTACTACAGGGCACAGAAGCAGGAGGATCCTGCTCCATGGGGTCCACAGATGCATCAGCTTGCTTGTACGGTCGGTCTTTGGAGTCCAACGCTGGAAAACAGATGGTGGTGTGCACCGGTGATATGGAGTCCAGCCGAGCGAAGGTACCAGGGGGCGACTCAGTTGAAGATTATCTTCGAGTTCACAAAGGAAAAGACCATTTGCCTTTGGTGGACTTCTTTGAGCCTTTCCAGTTAGAGGAAGACTCGGGTGTTGTTTGGCTGGACAGACGGAGGAAGTCTACACAGGAGTACTCCTTCTGTCCTTTCACAGGTTGTGTAGCTGGTGACTTCGCCCCTTGAGGCGAGAGTTTGGCAGTTTGTTGCACAGCTGGATGGTGGGATGGTGATGATACCTTGGCACTAGGTGATTTCACAACCTCAGAGCTGAATTTGAGATCACATGTCTGAGTGGCCACATCCAACATGGAGCGAGGGGTAACAGGAACAGAACTATAGGTGCCAGACGGGAGAACACAGGGTTTGCAACTAGCCAGTAGCTTGCGAGCTACTGGGTAAGGCACTTTATCTTTTATCTGGATCTCTTGGACAGCCCACTCATCAAGATACATGGGACAATCCCGAGAGGATGCTGCATGGCCGCCATTGCAGTTGATATAGCAGGGAGAAGGAGGCAGGCAATCGCCCTCGTTTGCATCCCTACCACAGGTTACACATTAGGCCAGGTATCAACAAGACATTCTAGTGTGGTTGAAATGATAACATTGGTAGCAGTGCATCGGGTTCAGAATGTAAGAGTGGACCGGATAATTTCATAGCCTGCTTTGATCTTGGACGGCAGCACCACTCTATCAAAGGTGAGGAAAAGAGTGCGGGTGGGCACAAAGGAGGAATCTACCTTTTTCATGACACAATGGACGGCAATGACACCCTGTTCAGAGAGGTAAGACTGGATTTTGGCCTCGATTAGACTGTTGAGCAACCTGGTGTAAATTACACCATGGGAAGAATTCAAAGTTCTACGGGCCTTGACACGAACAGGGTAGCCATGGAGAAGCGAGGCAGCAAGGAGTTGTTGTGCTTGAGAATCAGAAGCAGTCTCCAAAAGCAAAGTGCCGTTCTGTAAACGAGAGCAGGATTTCACAGGGCCAGCAATTGCAACAACACCTTTCTGAATAATAAGCGGATTGACCGTGGCGAAGGACTGACCGTCTTGACTACGTGAGACCACAAGGAACCGTGGTGCAGTGGGAAGGGTCTCAGAATCATTAGCCTCCTTACATTTACTCCTGCTGTAGCAATAATTCTAGGGCTTCTGGGCTTGAGGAAGGTTCTAGCATCCAATCTGGAATGATGATGTTAAGGAAATCCTGAAATCTTTTAGTAAAGTGCTAAAAAGTGCTGGTAATGTACAAGAATGTTATCATCATTTGTTTCCACAAGGGAAAGATTTGGAACAGGGAGAACTGTCTCTGATCTAAACTTTTTTTGAGATGGATGCAGAAATAGCTGCCTTTGCTTTGATCAAATTCAAACCATCTTCTAGCAGCTTTAGATTCATTTCATTAGATTTATTACATAAATCAGTTAAATATACCAAGGTGACAAAAGTCATGGGATACCTCCTAACATCATGTTGGACCTCCTTTTGATTGGTGTAGTGCAGCAACCCAATGAGGCATGTACTCCACAAGTCACTGGAAGTCCCCTGCAGAAACACTGAGCCCTGCTGCTTCTATAACCATGCATAATTGTGAAAAGTGTTGCTGGTGCAGCATTTTGGCACGAACTGACCTCTTGATAATGTTCCGTGTTGGGCGAACTGGTTGGCCAAATCATTCACTCGAATTGTCCAGAAGGTTCTTCAAACCAATCACAAACAATTGAGCCCTGGTGACATGGTGCATTGTCATCCATAAAAATTCCAGGGTTGTTTAGGAACATAAAATCTGTGAGTGGTTGAACATGACCTCCAAGTAGCCAGAAATAACCATTTCCAGTCAATAATTGGCTCAGTTGGACTGGATGACCCAGTCCATTCCATGTAAACACAGCCCATACTATTATGGAGCCACAACCAGCTTGCACAGTGCTTTGTTGACAACTTGGGTCCAGGTCTTGACATGGTTCCCCAGTCATTTAGGATCCAACTAACATGGTCACAAGCCCAGGAGAGGCACTGCAGGTGATCTCATGCTGTTAGCAAAGGCACTTGCATCGGTCATCTGCTGCCACAGCCCACTAATGCCAAATTTCGCCACACTACCCTAATGGATACATTCATTGTATGCCACACACTGATTTTGGTGGTTATTGCATGCAGTGTTATTTGTCAGTTAGCATTGCTGCTCTCGGTTATTAAGTTAAGCATTGTCTGTAGTGAGAGGTAATGGCTGGACATGGTATTCTCAGCACATTCTTGACCCTGTGGGTCATGGAATACTGAATTCCCTAACAATTTTTGAAATGGAATGCCCCATGCATCTAGCTCCAACTACCATTCCTTGTTCAAAGTCTGTTAATTCCCGTCATGTGGTCATAATCACATCAGAAACCTTTTCACATGAATCACCCGAGTTCAAACGATTGTTCCATCAATGCACTGTCCTTTTATGCCTTGTGTACATGATACAACTGCCATTTGTATGTGTGCATACTGCTATCAAATGACTTTCATCACCTCTGTTTAAGGTATACCATTCTGAAATATCAATAAATTTCTTCTTAAGGAGTCAGCTTTGTCTTAAAAAGAAATCGTACAGCTCACTCAAAAAAGTCACAAGATCTTTTTATGCAGGTACCCTCTGACAACAAGGAACTATACTCACTACCTATTAATCGTACTAAACCAGAAAATTGATTAAAATTCATCATTTGGTTACACAGCTGTACTCATTCTTTATTTTAGCAACGCATTTTGCGCAATTTTAATACTATACTCAGATTACTTATACCAAGAAAACATTGCAACAAAAAGTGCATACTTAAATACTTCTCAAATACCCAAAAGCTGTTCAGCACTCTGTACAAAACAATTACTTAATTTGGGAAAGATATTGTAGCTGATAACAAGTTCCAACTAACATTGCAGATAAACTTGGAATAAAAATTAATTACAACATGAAACACCAGCTTACCTCAACGTGTTCAGAGACATGTCCCACAGTGGTGAGCATGTGATCTCGTGACTCAGACTGTAATGACTGGAACACCACTGGACTAGTCTCTGTCAGTCCATACACAGACTACAAAGAGAAAAGAGACAGTCACACTTAAGAGTCAGACAAGCAGGATAGATAGCAACAAAATCAGTACAATATGAATTATGACTTTAAAATTTGGTGAAAAAAGTAGAGAGTACCAGAGGATAGCAGAACTCCCTGTTTGTAGAACAATTAGCTGTACTCAAGTAGCACTGAAAGAAATACACTTATGTTCTCTTATATCTTTGATAGTTACTGTCTGGTAATGGTCTTTTCAACTGAATACTGGTACATAAGATAAACAAATAATATAGAACATTCAAAGTTGGTATTTTCATGAGGGAATATCACCCTTTCTGGGTGCAAGGGGGGGGGGGGGGCAATGGGGAGGGGGGGTTCTTTGGGGAAGAAGACCAGACAGCGAGGTCATCGGTCATATCAGATTAGGGAAGGACGGGGAAGGAAGTTGGCCGTGCCCTTTCAAAGGAACCATCCCGGCATTTGCCTGGAGTGATTTAGGGAAATCACGGAAAACCTAAATCAGGATGGTCGGACGTGGGATTGAACCATCGTCCTCCCGAATGCGAGTCCAGTGTCTAACCACTGCGCCACCACGCGCGGTGGCGATGGGGAGGGGGAGTACTCACACAGACTTTATTGAGGCTGAGCTTCTCCTGCACTTGCCGGAACAACTGCTCTGTGATGAGGGCACCGCTGTTGAGTGCAAACTGCAGTGAGCTGTAACGACTCACGTCGCCAGACTCAATCAGTGACACTAGGTCCACATACATGGTGGGCGTGCCATACACTGCTGTACATCTGAAAACACATAGGAGAGAACATGCCATTAATTAACAGAAACACTCTGGAAAAGCTTCATATCATCAGAAATACACATTCTGGAAAATAAAAACAATAACTTTCAGTTGCCAAAGATAACAAGTTATCAATGATTGCTTCACTGTGTGCGCCATCTGGATCCTTTCTACCAACACCACCTTGTCTTAACTGCACTTATGGGAACTCCCCATGGCCTCAATCCTTGCTAGTCCCTCTTCTCCTTACCTATCCCCTTCCCTGGCTTCACTCCAGCACTACACAGCCTTCTGCTCTGCCCACACATGCACTAGTCTTTTCCCCCCTCCTCCACTTTCCTCCTTCTCTGCTCCCCCTTTTGCTGTCCCCACCCTCCCTGACGTCCCAACTGACCTAGTGGTTCTGTATTGTCCCCACAATGTCCCTGCACAATCCCACAACCAGCACTACACCTCCCCCACCCTTACCCTCCTACCCCTCCCTCTCCAGTCGGCCCACAGCAGTTGGAGACATTGATCATGTATTTGTGTGTGTGAGTTGTGCTTGTGTAAATGTATATAAGTTTATATATAAAAACAAAGATGAGGTGACTTACCGAACGAAAGCGCTGGCAGGTCGATAGACACACAAACAAACACAAACATACACACAAAATTCAAGCTTTCGCAACAAACTGTTGCCTCATCAGGAAAGAGGGAAGGAGAGGGGTAGACGAAAGGAAGTGGGTTTTAAGGGAGAGGGTAAGGAGTCATTCCAATCCCGGGAGCAGAAAGACTTACCTTAGGGGGAAAAAAGGACAGGTAACACTCGCACACACGCACATATCCATCCACACATACAGACACAAGCAGACATATTTAAAGTTTTCTATTTCAGAAGAAAGTCTTTCAGCACAAAGCTCAAATGTACAGCAGTTTTTTCATTGTGCCTGTCTGTGAGTCAACGTGAACTCTATACTGTGAGTAGGAATCCATCCTTTTCATAATATTGTTGAATTTATTAAAAGACATTTGCATAAAGCAGAAAAGACATGTATTGCATAAGAGGAAAGGCAGTCCAAATAAGAAGACTACCATTCCTCAAAATTTGTACAGTCTAGGCAAGAAACTATCATTTTAGATAGGCACAACAAAATGACTGTCACAAATATAGTTTTTGACCCATACACACTCACACAAATGCAACTCACACACACACATGACTGCAGTCTCAGGCAACTGCTATATGGTGAGTATCAGCTTTCCTTTTCACAATATTCTTACATTCCATCCTGGATTTTCCATTGTTTGAATCATTTTAGAAGTATTTCAGGCATAAATTTGCTTCCACTATGGCAGGACACATGGTCATCTGTAAATATATATGCAGGGTGAGTGATCTAAACCATTAACGTTGAATGTTTCCAAAACTGTTGAATACATCATCATTACTGTATCCATCCAAATGAACTGACGCAAAGTTCACTACAGTAAATGATGTGATAGTAATATTAACTATGTAGATGTAAAAATCAATTACAATAACTGATATTGCTAGTCTCAATGATCAGAAAGAAAGACATTACCCATCACAGTATCATAAAATGCAATATGTAGAACATTTCCCTGTTTTGAACATCAGGCTGAGAGTTGTTTCAATTTGTAATTCATGATATCACTCCCAACAGTACATTGTGTCACATTTATTCATCCACATTTGTTAAACTAAGCCTGTGCAATACCAGTATCAAAGGAACAAAGACAAAATGCAGCTTATCTGAGACTTTCAGTGGTTAATTCATCATTAAGTGAATACAACAGGCTACTTATAAGATCATTCTTCATGATTTCTACTCCCCCTGTTGATCTACATTTTGCCAACATTCTTTAGTCATGTCATCTTTCCTAATCACCCTATGTCTTCAGTGAGCCATCTTCACCACATACGAAATCTGGCTGTGTCATCTGCTGTTGCTGTACCCAAACCTCCTCCCCACCATGTTGCTTGACACTTTTGCCAATAATATCCATCCCCAAGTTACCATTGCAACAGCTGCATCTCTATTGCTTTATTATATTCAGATTAACATCACCCCATATTCATTACTCCCTCCTGTTACTTCGCAACCATCCTGTCACTAATACAGCTGCTGCACTCCTCAACCCAACATTTTCACAACCACAAAACTCACCCACCTTTTGCCACTGCACCATCAACATATGCCACAATACCACTACCAGCACAAACAGAATTTGAACCTCATCTTTCAATAGGAGCACCAGATATAAATCCACCAGTGACATCCTCACAAACCTCAACTCTACATATTTTATCATCTACTTTGCCCGGCCACAATGTGGGTAACATATGTTGCCTGCAAGTCACATCTTGCTGTTTGACTTTTATCTTCATAAAAATTATTTTTTAAAAATCCCACAAAATATTAAGACCAACACCTCACTCATCAACAAAAAATAAAATAAAATAAAAAACAACATAAACCTGACATCACTAAACAATGGGTTCCACTCCAATCAACTCCTCTCATCACTTTCCCAGATTGTATTCCTACTCACTCCTTTAACTTTTCCTTAATTCCATTTTAACAAAGAAGAACATACCCCAACCTTCAACACATTCCAGATTTTAGACACATTCCATACAGATTCCACCATCTGTAAGTCCTCAATTCCTGACATCATGTATTTCAGGAACAAGTCTGTACTAAACAGAACAAAAGAAATAGATGTTCTGGTCACTAGGTCTGTATGTCAGAACACATACATTCACATCAAATAAAGCCTACGGACTAAGTCAGTCCAACACTATTAACAGTTTGCATACATACTGATGTAGTCCATAAACGAAGGCTTCTCAAACTTGAAAAATTTCCCTGAGAATTTCAGATATCATGAGCAAGATGGTGTCATAAGAAGAGGGGGGAGGGGGGGGGGGGTGCAGGAGGAGAGGGGGGGGGATTGCAGACATCTCACACTAATGACTTTCATTTCCTCTTGGCTGGCCATAAGCAGTAGTCTAACAGCAGTTTTTAAACATCAACAATTCATGTGGAGTAATATTCATATAATTAACATACTTTGAAATATTAAATATTTTACCTAAGATTCCCCTGATTTTTCCAGGTAAAAAGTAATTCCCGAGAATTCCATGTTTTCCAGGTATTCCAGAAGAATCAGCACACTGGCTACATATTAATTAAAAAATTCTGTCCTCTCTTTCAAAAATAGCATACTTTGACTGTTGCTAATGGTAGCTACTCTAACATATGATAGGCATTCGATAAGTAATGCAACACTTTTTTTCTGAAAGTAGGTTGATTTTATGCTGGATTCAAAAACACCACATTATTCCCACTCTTTTAGCTACAAAACCTGATTTTTCAGCATAATCCCTGTTCAATGCAACAGTCTTATGCCACCTCACTGGGAGGGCCTGCATGCCTGCTGGGTACACTCTACTGGCTGATGTCAGAAGCGACATCTTGCTGCATCAATAATCTGCCCAATCATCCACATACTGCATCCCGTGAGGTGCATCCTTCATTGGGCCACACAGATAGAAGTTGGAAAATGAGAGTTCCGGGCTGTAGGGTGGATGAGAAAGAAAAGTGCAATAAAATTTTGTGAGCTCCTCTATGGTGCACAGACTTGTGTGAGGTCTTGCATTGTCATGGAGGAGAAGTTTGTTTGCATTTTTGAGGTGATGAACATGTTGAAGTCATTTCTTCAATTTCCTCAGTGTAGCACAATGAGTTGATCATTGCTCCATGAGGGTGGACATCAAACAGAATAACCCTTTCAAAATGGCAGAACACCAACACAATGACTTCACTGGCTAAGTGCGTAGTTTTGAATCCTTTTTTTTTTTTCAGAGAGGAGGTGGTGTAGCATATTTTATCACCATTGAAGATGTTTGACAAAAAATTGTCATGATCAGCCTTGTAATGTGCAAGCAACTCCACACCGATGGTCATAGCTCATTATGCTCTTCTGTTAGGTGCCGAGGAACCCAGCGAGAACCCCAACTGGTGGACAAGTGTGTCAGCACTACTAACAGGAGCATCCATTTGTGCAGCGAGGTGTTTATTTTTGATATATTTATCACCTCAAATGACCAGGAGTCACAGCTGTGTGCCACTGGCCAACACGTGAGAGATCAGAGAGGTCTGTGCAAGCTTGTTGCAATGATGACAGACGCCTCACCCAATGACACCATGCTTTTGTTCACTGCTGGGTCTCCATAGACATTCTGCAAGCACCTATAAATATCTGTGATGCTCTGGTTTTCTGTCAAAAGAAACTCAATGACAGCTCTCTGTTTGGAATGCACCTCCGTTACAGAAAGCTACTTATAGTGTCGCCAACTATTGGAACTTCATGAAACTACAGGGGCTGAAGAAGGAATGTTCCACGATGTCCCACAACAGATTCTGCATTTTTTCAACTGAAAATGGCCAAGAAAGAAATGTGTTTCATTACTTACTGAATGCCCCATGTATCTGCACCATTCATCAGAACATAATGTAAATAACAAACACAGTTCTATTTGATAAAAGCTACAAATACCTTAGAAAATGCCACTAAGAGTAAACA
This sequence comes from Schistocerca piceifrons, assembly GCF_021461385.2. Taxonomy (NCBI): domain Eukaryota; kingdom Metazoa; phylum Arthropoda; class Insecta; order Orthoptera; family Acrididae; genus Schistocerca; species Schistocerca piceifrons. The sequence continues at coordinate 542,747,674 of NC_060143.1, read as the reverse complement.
ACCTATGCATGTGTGCCACAGCACTAATGAATGATCTCAAAGAAAAATATAGCTCAGTTCATCGTATGTTTCAGAAATCTTAACGTAATTATCTTAACTGACCCACTACTCAAAATGATATCACCACAGAAAGCAAACACTACTCAAACAATATCACCACAAAAAGCAAACTTTTAGAGATTTTTAACACACAGCACCAAAAATTGTGTGCCATAAGAAAAAAAAACTGATTAAAGCACAATGAATCACCTACACTCTGTACTGCAAGAGAAGAGCTCCAACAGTTTAAATTTCCTTGGTTCATGTGCTTCACTTGTGCATGACAGCCAGTTGGATAATGAGATTTTGTTTATGTTACCATGGCAATGCCCCACTGTAGCTACAGTGGTGGGCAACACACTCTTCATCATTGGAACCACGTGCTTCATTCAGGTTTGTGTGTGTACAAGTGCATTCCACTAATTCTGTGGTTTCTCACCATTTGACTGGAAAATGGCTTTCTGCAGTGCAGAGAAGAGGACTTTTGGAAATGGAGATACGCTTACATCTCAAGGATGCTTATTTATATGTAGACTGCATGTTTACTTTGAAAAGGAAAGGGATAATAGTGGACCTCTGACACCAGTGAGTTAAATGATTGACATGGGTGAAGAGAGTCATATATAATAAATAGGCTGCCAATTCAGCTGAGAGTCTTGTTACTGAATTGCTCAGAAAGTCAAGAAGACTTTTTTATCGTGTGACTGAAACAGACAACTATGACAAAAGTGCTATCACGCAGCATATACATGCATACTACAGCAGGAAGGAATAGGCAACATTTATAAAGTTGATGGCAGCAATGTCGGACAGTGGTTTGTTCACAGGCAGAACAAGTCTCTCCATTGTTTTAAAGAAAATTGACTTCCAGTTGAAAAATTCTCAGGAAGAAAGATGCTAGTGGAATGCGGAGACATTGCGCCATGGAAATGTCATTTCCTGCTGCTAGCAATAAATCTGCAGAATGTAATATGGATTGACAAAACACAGGTCAACATGCATTGTACACGATACATCACATGGAAGAATGACATGTGCAACGGAACTAAGAATGGACCAATAGGTAAGGGAGGGCGACTAATTATTGTTCATGCTGGCTCTATGAACAGGTTTGTGCCTGGTGCCATGATAATGTTTCAGTCAAAAAAAAATTTTGATTACCACAGGAAAATAAATGCAGATACATTTAAAGACTGGTTCATTACTCATCTGCTAGCAAATGTCAGTTTTGGTAGTGTTTTTGTAATGGATAACGAACTGTACCATTCTGTACAGTTAAATAACACACCAACAGCTGCTGCTAGGAGAGACAAAATAGTTAGCTGGTTGGGAGATAATAAAACAGGCTTTGAACAAAATGTGCAAAAAGTGGAACACCTGGAATTAATGAAATGGTACAAGCCTCAGAAGATGCAGTATGTACTTGATACATTAACAGAGAACCGTGGCCATAAAGTTACACGTCTTGCACCGTACAACTGCCATCAAACCTGTCCGGGCTTATCTAAAAGCAGATGTCACAGTGCGAAATAAAACATTTATGTTGCAAGAGAGAGGTGGGGGGGGGGGGGGGGCTGCTGGTAAATGATGCTGTCACACAAATAACATCACAAATTTGGAAGAACATGCCAAACCACATGTGGAAAGAGAGTACAAGGTCAAATACAGAAGAAAGTCTAAGGGTATAGTCCATACAAAATATTGTAATTTCTTTATCAGATGATAAGGAAGGCAGCAGTAAAGGTACCAAAGCCTGTGTCGTCGCTACGAGAGATGCTCAGTCAGATGAAAATGATCATGTAGCTTCCATTATCCTGCTTGAAAAATAAAGATAATGTCTTCATTTGGTATTTTACACATAACATATATGCATTTTGCTGAACCCTGTTAATGTCAAAAATCTATTTGTGTGTGTTTGTGTAAGGAAGCAAACACTGCTAGCACATAAGAGAAAACATCTGATCAAGGAACACACTGCTCAGTAGAATGCTACCAACAAGAATGCTGCAATGAATTGTGTGGCTCTGTTAGGCTCTGTAGCCCCGGCTGCCGCAGGGCGAAGGGTAGGAGGGGAAGGCCTGTCACCCCTCTTCTCGCCCCACTAGTCACTGGCCCACTGCACTTCCATATCAAATAATGGCTACTGCACTGCCAGTTGTCAGAGCCCTTCTCTCACCATATGGTGTATAAATATATACAACAGAATAGGTCTTCAAGAGAAACAATAATAAAATGTTACAATACTCTGCCATGAATTTTCAAATCAGTGCACACTCCACTGCAAAGTGAAACTGCATACTGACTACACGACCAGAAACATGTGCATGTGAAACCAACTGGAAAAAAGCTAACACATGAGAAATACAACACTCTAGATAATATGTGCATACATAAAAACTACCAAGAAAAATTCCTGAGACTAGCTTATAATGAAACAGTCAATAAGGAAACTGAATCAGTAACAGGAATGATCAAATTTTGTACTTTGGACGTCTAATAATGATTTCAGAAAACAGAAACATCATGAAAATACCAGACAAAATATAGAACAAAATAGTAACATTGCAAGTATTACGGAAATAAAGCAAGATATAAAGGGACCACATATTATAAAAGAATATTCAAAAATAAAACAGGCAAACTCAAGAAAATTAATGACAGACAAATCAGACTACATACCAACATCAACAAACAATGGGAAGAGTGACTTCATACAAGAAATAAAGTTGAGATCTGAGATGGTTCAGTTGGACTAATGAGTGGTGGCAATAACTCACAGATGATATCGTCAGACTTTTATGGTTTTTAAATAAATGTTTCATTTCGAAAAATGGCATCTGATGTCTTGGTAACATGGTGGCAGAGTGTGGTTGATAAAGTTTTCTTTAAATGTAACAGTTGTAGATAATTTTGACAATAAATCAATGTTCAACAAGTGTAAAAGATGAGACAATGGCCAACAAAAGACAGCAAATTGATAAACTCACTGGCAAAGAAAATTGGGGTACTTTCAGAATCATAAAGGGAACTGTTTTAGTGTGCAATGAAATATTTGACATTGTAAATGTTGAGCTGATTAAGCCAAAAGAAAGTGAGCAAACTTACTAAGCCAATCTTGCAAAATGGACCAGGACTAAAAGGCAAGGAAATGGCTAATTCTATCGCTTGACACTAAGTCTTTACCTCATATTGGGAAAGCAAAACTGCTAAAGAGATTTGGGTTAAGCTATATAAAATTTATGATGGTCACTCAACCAAAAACATTGATCTACTTAGACACAAATTTCGTAACATTGTGTGGGAAGCATCTTATGGTATACAAGGCCATTTAGCCAAATTTGATGAAGTACAAACTAAACCGTCATTGTTAGACAATCCAATCAATGATGGTGGCCTGTATGAATGATGTTCACAAACTTTGCCCAAAGAGTTCAATTGCATTTATATTACATGTAATGATTTACCTACTGGAGAGAAGACATGGAATAAAATACAAAAATAATGTTTAAATTACAAGCTGTACACAGCAGATTGTGGTGACTTAAGTACTGCTACAGAAATCATGTCTAGAATGAAGATTAACAGCAATAAAGGCACAAAAAATTCATACAAAGCAGATGCATTAAAAATGATGTCTCATTACAAAAGGAATGAAGATAAAAAATGCTTTTCGTATGGTAAAGTAGGTCACTTATCAAAACAGAGTGAAACAGGGTTGGTCTGTTTTAAATGTCAGAAAAATGGGCATTGATCAAATGAATGTATTCACAGAAAAGTGAAGATTGTTCTATGCTTTCAAATAGTAATTCTTCCAATCCATGTGTGGCATACAGCAAACCAGTGCTTAACAGTACTGGTTAAAAATAGTCTTGGTTGCAATTTAAGTTTTTTTATTTTTCAACGATGCGTTTCACCTTATTTAGGCATCTTCAGGTTATCTTTTCTAGATGGACGCGAGAGGCACCAAGATCTGCATAACGCGTTCCCATTCAAGAGTAACAGAGTAAGATGGGGGCTCAGGTAGTAAGCATAATGCATTAAGCATACCACCTGAGCCCCCATCTTACTCTGTTACTCACTCCTGTGAATGGGAGCGCATTATGCAGATCTTGGTGCCTCTCGCGTCCATCTAGAAAAGATAACCTGAAGATGCCTAAATAAGGCGAAATCTGTCATTGAAAAACAAAAAAATAAAATTGCATCCAAGACTGTTTTTAACCAATACTGCTTTCAAATAGTGTAACATCAGTAAAACATTCAGGAAGTTGTAGTCACATACATACTTCAAAAACTGAAAACAAGTTTTACTGGTGGGATGCAACCATTTTTCTGCAGATGTAAATTCAATGAGTTGTGATGAAAGTTACACTGATAATGGTGTAACAGACCACTTAACAAATCAACATGATTGGTACCAGCATGGCTGCTGAAACTTGGAAAAAAAATCCTTCAGAATTCCAGGTATGGGTAGAAGATGGTGACATTAGAACCTCCTTGAAAATTAATGGCTAGCAGGAGGAAGAGGGGGGAGGGGGAGGGGGAACCACAATAATGACTTTGCTTTTCTTTTCAGCTGAGATATAGTAGCTATAATCAGTAGTTTAACCACAGTTTTTAAATGTCAATAATTCGTATGAAATAATATTCATATAATTAACTCACTTTGAAATATTAAATATTTTTAAATTTCTGAGTTATAAAAATAAATTAAAACTGAATTTCACTGCTAAGTTAAAACATGGAATTCCCTGAGATTTTATGAAATTCCTGAAATTCCCTGAGATTTCCCCAATTTTTCTAGGTAAAATGTAATTTCTGAAAGTTCTAGGTTTGCATTATTGGGTACGTAACAACCAGCTATGGCTGGAGTAGCTGGACATTAGAGGCAGTGTAGTGTGATTTCTGATGTGGCAATCACTGAAAACCAAGCAACTGGTTTTTACGTAATTCAGCAGTAGAGATATGTGAACAGCTTGCTACTATTATGTGGGTATGAAGACACTCACCCAGCTATCTTCTAGTGTTTGTTCTCTTCACCACCTATTTCTCTACCAGATCAAGCTCATTATAAGCCACTTTTAGCTGGAGTGGCCCCTCAGTCATTTGCATCATTTCCACCAGATATCACAAACTTCTGCATGAGAGAGCACTCAATCTGATATTAAAAACAGATAAATGTTATGAATAAGATCTCTAATTTCCCAAAAGCTGTTTACCAGGTTTCAAGGTGTAATATGCCACTGAATTTCTCTCTTTCAGTGAGATATTATAGGCAAACAGCTATTATTATGTTATTCCTATTTAAGAAAAATGGGAAGACAAAGTAACGCTATTTTGATGAGAGAGTACATGCCATTTAACAAGACTAAGTTGCAATTTATCTAGGCAAAAACTGAATAATGATAGTGTCTTTGAATGCATGATATTCTTAGGATTCTTGTCTTGGGAAGATCTGTTTGTGGATGTAATATTTGGAGCAGCTTCTTCATAAGCTGACCATGTGAAGGCCTCTGAGAAAGAGACATGGCAATATAAAAAGACACTGATGTTGACACCTATTGATACCTACCGCTCCTTTTCAATGGCTTCCAAAGATGCCCTTGCACTATAGGACACTGAAGGCAGAACAAGTGTTGACCCATAATGCAGTGCAGCAAGGAGCCCATTGCAGAATCCATAGCAGTGGAAGAGAGGCACTTGTAGGCAGATGCGATGTTGCTGAAAAGGCAAATCTCTGTGTGTACAGACTGCCAGAAGCAACAAAAGTTTGAGAACCTAGTTAATTAGTGTGTAAGTTGGGGAAATGCGATGTAACTGACGAAAGTATAACAGCATTTCCCTGTTTAAAGGACCAGTACCTTCTCATTGAACTGCAGACGTTTCCCGACACAGAAAGAGTTGTTCACAATGTTGTGGTGGGTCAGGACAGCAGCCTTTGGCTTTCCAGTTGTGCCCTGTTGAGAAAAACATTATCATTGGAACTGAAGGTAGCAAAACTAGAAAAGTATCAGATTTATTTATCATTATTACTGCAGTATTTTAATTCAGCACTTTTTAATGAATATCTACTTCTATTCAAGAATCACTCTGTGGGGCAAGAGTTGTCAATGTTAGACAGTTTTAATCAGAGATAAAAACACTACCTGTTTTGAAGTTTGTCAGACATTCCTCTGGCTGGTACTGTGTTTATGAATAACTACTACTTTCAAACTCAAACGGATTCTTGACAATAAATTTCATCAGTGAATAAATGTACTGTAATGTTTCCATTTGCTCAAATGAATGCTAACAAGTATATGTGCAAGACTGTTACATAGTCATAGTGGTAATTGTTTCTTTCTTTAAATGAGTACTCATAAATTTAATTTCATAAGACATGAGCAAATGTAAAGAGGTGGGAAAATTTAGCTACAAACTCCGTGATTTATAAGTCCCAATAATTTGTAAAATGCAGTAAATCTAAACATTTTAGCAGACGAATGTGTGGTTTCTCTAAAATTCTCATGTACAGGAACCTGTTCCCAGAATAAATTTTTCACTCTGCAGCAGAGTGTGTGCTGAAATGAAACTTCCTGGTAAATTAAAACTGTGTGCCAGACTGGAACTCAAACCCAGTACCTTTGCCTTTTGTGGGCAAGTACTGTGCTATCTGAGCTACCCAAGCACAACTCAGGACCCATCCTCACAGATTTACTTCTGCCAGTACCTCGTCTTCAACCTTCCAAACTTTACACATCTTGCATAACTTCCAGGATTAGCACTCCTGGAAGAAACAGTCCCCTAGGTTGTGGCTAAGCCATGTCTCTGCAATATCCTTTCCTCCAGGAGTGCCATTTCCACAATTATGCAAGAGAACTTCTATAAAGTTTGGAAGGTAGGAGATAAGATATTCAAGGATATAAAGCTGTGACACAATATTCTAGTTATGCTAATATACAGCTTCCCATTAAACTAAAAGTAATTCTCAGTGGGCCTACATACATTTTGCACATTAGTGGTAATTGCAACTTACTTTACATTTCATTTAAATAATCTTTAATTGTATAGTAATTTTTTTGTGGAGAAATGGTTTAACATATTTTTTTTAGAGGTGTCCATTTCTGATGATTCTTTAGTGTCTTTATGTAATTTATTATATATTATTATACCATAGTGTTTTGTGTTCTAACCTTGTGTTTTCTTTCTAGGTGCAGGCTGTTCTGTTTGTGTATAGAGCTGATTGTGGCATACTGATCAATGTATTTCCTGATGCATGATATTGTTTAGAAAATATATTTGCAGGGAACAGGTGCAGGTATTGCAACAGACCAACTTTTGTAGTCTCCACGTTGTGGGGTTATGGCTACAAGTATCACAAGGGAAGTCAAATACTTCACTAACACCAAATATTTCCTAACCAATGTACTATGGTGACAAGACAAAATCATGGACTTAACTTACGAGCAGTGCAAATGATTCTACAGTGGGTTCCCAAATTACTCGCACTGTCAGAGACATTGACAAGACATACCAGAGGCCTCATTTCACATCTTCACACCATCTAAACATCCCTCATACAATACCTACACCACTTTCTGAGTAGCCTCACATGTATCTCTAGGCTGTTGTTGACATATACCAATGTGTGCCAGCACTCATCAGCAAGGCTGCTTTGAGGTCACCCATGACCTGGAGCACTGGTCAACTGTGGGGCCCCTATTCAGCAACATGTATTCGACATTTCCTTACACAAGCCCAGCTAAGACCCCACAATATTTTATTTAACTGATATAATCACAACTACAAGACAAGAATTTTGATTTTTGAGCCATTATCTAACAAATATAATGAACATTAGTGAAGATACTAAATTACTCATCACAGTTAACTTTTGTTAGTTCCTTTACTGTACAGAGAAAAAAACACCATTTAGACAAGTAAATAGTTACAAGTCTTGTGACCATTTCTGACAAGAAAAATTGCAGGACTAAGCAACAATGTGCTAAGACTGTCAAATCATGGTAGCAAGTACGGACTTGATAAAACCCCACATCAGTTAGAGGTGGTTCTGATAGGTGGTTTTCATGTGGTTACCTGCACACATCTAGATACTACTAGCCTATCTAAGTGTTTCCATTTCATGCTTTACACAAACGGGAATAATATTTAAGGAAAACAACACATCCATGTTAGATCACTAACACTCCTTGCATATAGATTTCATGCCACTGCGGTCAGAGACAGAACCTTTGACAAGTAAACGAAACACTATGGGGCCTGCGGGTTTGGGCGCAGCAATTGCTTAAATCTTGAATAAAAATCATCAGCAATGGCAACCAGATTCTTTTGCTAAATGGGGTCACACTCATTCTGCCAACAGCCTAATGAAATGTGGCAGACAAGTGGACAGAGTTTCGGGGCACCCTCCTGCCATTTGGATGGGAAGCTGTCCCAGCAAGGTGGAAGAATCAGCAATGATCAATGGCATGAGGATGCAGTAGACTGTGGAAATCTATGGATTAAAGACAAGTCTTGTGTATCCACAGCACATGTGGTCTGTAATTGGAAAGTTCATGATTACGTCTCCCATGTCAAAAAATGCCAGATTAGTTCACCATTCAGATCTATAAAAGTGGATAGCACAGGGAGAGATTACCATGACAAGATGATTTAATAGTCAATAAAAGGATAACATTCTATGAATCAGATCATGGAATGTCAGTAGTCTTCATGTGGTAGGGAAGTTAGAAACTCTGAACAGTGAAATGTGAAGTCTGATTCTAGATACAGTGTGTGTGGCTCAGAAAAGTGAAATGGAAAGAAGATAGGGATTTCTGGACAGATAAATACAGAGTAATATCTACAGCAGCACAAAATGGTGTAATGGGTGTAGGATTGCTCATGACTTGGAAGGTAGCACAGTGAGTGTGTTATTTTCAGCATTTCACTGGTAGGATTATCCTGATCAGAACTGAGAGCAAACCAGCACCAAAAACAACAGTTGAAGTATACATGTTGACATCACAAGCAAGAGATGAAGAGGTAGATAAAGTATACAAGGATACTCAGTAACTAATTTAGTATGTAAAAGGAGATGATAATGTAATAATTATGGGGCTTTGGAAGCAGTAGTAGGGGAAGGAATGAATGACACAGTTAAAGGAGAACATGTAATCAGCAGTAGGAATGAAAGAGGAGGCAGACTAATTGATTTCTGCACGAAATTTCAGCTATTGTTGAATACACTGTTCAAGTAGGTATACTTGAAAAGGCCTGGAGACCTGGGAAGATCTGGAGACCCAGGAAGATTCCAATTGGATTACATCATGGTCAGACAGAATTTCAGAAATCAGATACTGGATTGTAAGATGTACCCACGAGCAGATATAAATTCATCAGTAATGATGAATAGTAGACTGAAATTGAAGAGAATTGTCCAGAAGGACTGATGTGCAAAGAAGTGGGATGCTGATGTACTGAGGAATGATGAGTTCATTTGTAGTTCTCTAAGGCTGTAGATACTGCATTAATGAATACCACAATACATAGTTCAGTTCAAGAGGAACGGACATGTATAAAACGAGGACTCACGGAAGCTGGACAAACAAATGCAGGAACAAGGAAGCTAACTGTGAAGAAATCTATGGCACCAGAAGAAATGCTTCAGCTGATCAGTGAAAGGAAGAAGTACTAAAATACTCAGAAAAAAAACAACAGGAATACAGCAATATATGTCCTTTAAAAATGAAGCAGGTAGGAAGTGCAGGGATGCCAAGATGAAATGGCTGCAAAACTAATGCAAAGAATCACAAAATAAATGTCATCAGGAGGACTGATTTAGCATACAGGAAGTTGAAAACAAAGAATTGCTGAAATTAAAAGTAAAGGTGTCAACATTAAGAGTGCAAAAGGAATTCCACCATTTACCACAGGGGAGAGAGAGGAGACTGATGGAAAGAGTACATTGAAGGGTGCTACAGGTAGTGGCAACTGTCTGATGACATGATAGAAGAATAAATAAGGAAAGATATGGAAGACATAAGGGGTTCCAGTATTAGATCAAAGTTTAACAAAGCTTTGAAAGAACTGCAATCAAATAAGTTGGAAAGCACAGAAGAAATCAAGAAACATTCAAAGGGCTGTTGAAATATGAAAAATATTCAACAATGTAAAATGGCGCTTCAAAATTTGTGGAAAAATAGTTGTAAGCTATAGTGGAAGTGGGTAATACAGGAGGTGTGATCAAAAAGTAATGGGAATTTTTGTTTTTCTTAAATAATCTTTATTTATTCATCAACATCAACTTTGCCCCCTCGTGTTAACTGAATCTTTCATCAGTTTTTGATGGAACAACATTATAATAAATGAAAAGCACTAGTTTGCTTTTGGTCTTCAGTATTAATTTATTGTGTTAACCAGTTTTCAGCTTACAAGATCATCATCAAATGTCTGATGATGACCTTGTAAGCTGAAAACTGGTTAACACAATAAATTAATACCATAGAACAAAAGAAAACTAGTGCTTTTCATTTATTAATTCCCCTCAGATAAAATATACTTGTGCCAGTGCTTTTTCCAATTTTTGAAGTACTTCTGGAACTCACTTGCTGTTATGGTGTTCAGCTCCTTCAGCAATTCTGTTTTTATCTCATCAATGGTGGCAAAACAACATTCTTTCACAGTTCTCTTCAGCCTCAGGAATAGAAAGTAGTCAAGGGGGCCATGACTAGCAAATCCTGTCTTTTTTTTCCAAAATTCATTACCAAGCTGTGACATAGTTCAATTTCCATGAGTGGTTTTGTCACAGTTCTGGTCTTTTTTTTCAGATTGTTTCATGCAAATGGTGCATAACTTTCAGGTAGTACTCCTTATTGACCGTATGACTACAAGATGCACTATCCCATTGTAATAAAATAAAACAGTGATGAGAAACTTCACATGTGATCAAACTTGTCGAATTTTTTTCAGTCTTGTCTCTTCAGGCAGTTTCCAGTTTCCAACTGGGCCTTGGTTTCAACATCATACCCATATCATGTTTTGTCACATTTTATAACCTGCTTTAGAAGTTCTGGATAGCTGCTGACTTCATTCAGCAATTCATGAGCAATGCCTACAAGCTGTTGTTTTTGGTCAAAATTCAACAATTTCAGAGCAAACTGTGCTGCTACACGTTTCCTGCCAAAAACATCTAAAAAAATTGCTTGGTATGAGCCATAGGATATGCCAACATCATGAGCAACCTCTCTGATGGTGATTCTTGCAGAACCCTTCTCATTACTTCTTCCACATTTTCGTCAGAAATTTATGTGCTATGGCACCCAGGGCAGTCGTCATCTTCAACATTTTCTCAATCCTCTTTGAAATGTTTATTCCACTAGTAAACTCTTGTCTTACTTGTAGTAGATTTGCCAAAACCACGGTCACATTTCAAATGCAGTGCTGCACTTTGTTCTGTTTTTCAAGCAAAACTTTATGCAAAGTCTTTGATCTATTTCTTCGAAAGTAAAAATTCGACAAGCACTCGAAACACATATAACCTTCTGACTTTCAACAATAAACTAAATCATCAAAACTGCTGAAAATGCAAACATACCTCAGGGATGTATGTACTAACAAGATAAAAAATAAATGAAATGAAATAAATTGAAAATTGAATGTATAAAGCCTGTGAAATTAAAAAATTCCAATTACTTTCTGATCACACCTCATAAATATGTATGAGAAACACAAGGGAAAAATATGAATGGAAGGCCACCCATCTGCTTCAACAGATGTCAACAACAGCAACACAACACATAGTGCCGGATCGGGTCATGAGCAAAAATGGGCCCAAGAGTTGGAGTCCCTTTCTGCCATATACTGCCTTGCTGCAGCTCGGGGTTTTTACCAGAAAAGCATGTGACAGAAAGAGCACCCAGACCAGTACTTCATGTATCAATGCTGAGCAACTCAAATCTTAATTTAAATGAGGTAATGTTTGTCTGAGTGTTAATTCTGGATTGTTTTGAATTAGAAGAATGAAGATTTGACAGCTTGTCATAACAGTACTCCAGATACGTACAAGAGAAGCAAAGACAACACCAGCGGAGTCAGTACTACATGCTTCGGCTGAATTTTTATTGTTGGCATTTGCAAGCATTATCAAGAGCTAGTGGCTGAGGGCTTCATTTACTCTTGATGTAGATCAAGTTTTAAACTGAACCTTAAGCACCAAAAAGCAGCTTTATTTTTCCAGCTTACTACCACCACCTCACAGAATACCTTTTATTAATATAAAGACCTGATGGACTGTTTCACTCTTGCCACACATATTATCAGAGGAGGGTGTGGCCTTTCACCTACTATATTCCATACGTACTTATATGGCAGTAATAGACAGTGGAAACAGGAACTAAACAAGGTGTTAGATTAATAGCAGGACACACATGCACATAAAAACACTGATCTTGTTCAATGATCAAATAATAATACAGAAGACAAAGAATGACCTTCAGTTTAAAATACATAGTCAGAAACTAAAAATTTCAATTAAAAACTAAATCACTGGCTTTCAAAGGAAAATTTCCAGTACATTCAAAAAATAGTACTAGATGAACAATCAATACAACAGGTGTCACATATTCAACTGTTAGGCTGAGATATTAGCTATGAATATGAAAATGATGTCACTAATAAATTAAATAAGTTCAAGTGATAAGAGACACAATACACAGAACACTGGGTGACAAGATAAGGAAGGATACAAAGCTAAAATTTTATGAAGTAATGGCCAATCCTGTTCTAATACATGGAAGTGAATTCTGGACATTAACTAAGAAAGACAAAAGAACACAGCCAGCTGAAATGAAACTTTTAAGGAATGTTGAAGTTCGTACTGTCAGAGTTCACAAATAATACAATATTATAAAAGAAGAACCTAATATGTGCAATAAAAAAAAGAAAAGCAAAGATGCATAAAATGGAAATAACATATCAACAGAAAGGAGGAGGACAGATCAAACAAGTGATCAACTATAAACCTACAGAAAAGAAAGATGTAAGACAAATGAGGAACAGATGGCTTCAGTGAAGATGACACAGGCTGTAAGCCTATTCCATGAAGTAAAGGACAAGAGGAATATGTTGGATTTTACATCTCTGCACTATGTATCACATGTTTCAGCACTCTTATTAGGAATTAGCCCTCACCTTATAACCAACCTATGGACAGAACAAAATGTTGTGACACAGTCCATTAGGCTATGGTACAAAAACATTGTGACACACTGATTAGGAAATTTCGATGTATGTTGCGCTTACCAATGACCACAATGGAATATATGAATGAATTTAATATTAAAACATGTGTTGCAACATAGATGACAAACACTCTGTAAAGTCACATTATGACTGAACTTAAAATCAGGGAATGGAAGGAAATATAGGATTCCAAAAGCAGCACTATGTGACATAGGATATCACGAATCAGTTCGACAGCATTATGGTTGTCCAGCTCTTGTCTGATGCAAGGGAATATCAAAATACAATTTAAGCTTTGTTGTCAAGAAATGTAAACCAAATGATCTCTGCTGGCAATATTGTGGCATTAGTTCACAATAATGCACACCACATTTGAGTGAAAGAGAACATGTGAGAAAATACTCTTGTGCCAATTTATGATACGTAAATTAGAATGATGGGCCAATAAGGGAGGAAGAAGACTGGAGAATATACTACAATGCCAAATTACAAGAGTTAATACAAGGTAGGGAGACAGTAAAATTTGTGAAATCACAGCGAATATGATGGCTAGGAAACTTGGAGAGAATGGCAGAGGACAGAATTCCAGAGAAAATGATGAAAGGTGTGATCCATTCAGCTAGGCAAAAAGGGAGACCTAGAAGAAGATGGATCGACGATGTAATAATGGATCTCACCAGTATGGGAGTCTGGGGGTGAAAAAAAAGCAGCAAATAACCGAGAAGTGTGGAGGAAGATCGTTGAAGAAGCCAAGGCTCACCAAGGGCTGTAGCGCTACTGAAGAAGAAGAAGAAGAAGAAGAAGAAGAAAATTAGAATGATGATAAAAGTATTCAAGTGTTCTAAAATAAACACAACTGCATGTCAATGGTCTATTCTTGTCACAGCTTTAAATTGTTGCCAAATCATGTGCGTATAATCGTAAACAGTATTATTAATTCCTCCGCCCTCCCTCCCTCCCTCCCACACACACACACACACACACACACACACACACACACACACACACACACAAGACTGGGCAATGTGGCTGCACACACACATACACACACACACACACACACACACACACACGCAAAAGACTGGGCAATGTGGCTGCAGGGTGCTTGACAACACGATGCCAGCAGCGCGTTCTACATGGAGAAAAGTCCTTTGTTCATCAGTTCACATAGCCTTTCTTTCTGCTTAAGGGTCCAATTTATGTGCCCTGTTTAGTGTGGTGAGCAGAATCTCTAATGGGGAACAGAGGTTTCTGTATCCCAGAGTGATGTGGTAGTTATACATCATTTGTTTGCCCATTGGTTTTTGTTGCTGTCCAGTGTTGAATGGACAAGTAATTTACTGCGCGATGACCCACATAGCCAACGCTACTATCCTGTTCACCCAGTTCAGTGTCCATGCCAATGGCTGGTAGCAGGTGTGACTTAAACTCAACCGGTCATGTGATATACTGAGCTACTCCACCATTTGCCATAGCAATACGAGCAGTCTCATTCCAACACACCAGCTGGCTGTAATTGAATTGCAGATGAACAATTTTCTATGCATATTGCTAAGTTAAAGACCCCAGCTGCATTTTTATGTTTTTATTTGAAGGCTAATTTAAGGAATTACCTTTGGGATACTGACACAGTTTTTACTAATAGACAGACTGATTCACACAGAAGGCTTGTGTACATAATTCATTACTTACAGTAATGATGACCATGTAATATATGTTTTGTTATCTGTCTCGTATTTAATTGCCATATTGAGTGACATCTCATGGCAGTGGTCATCACATAGAGAGCAGGCAGAAAAAGCATTAAAGTAACAGCCACCGCAACTCCAGAGAGCAGCAAAACTTGACCAGAATCTATACCTACTGTAAATTAAAGTTCCCTGCTGCACTTTTCTGTCTGTATGTGAAGGCTAATCCCAGGGAGTACTGTACGGATTTTGATACGGTTGTCACTAATAGACAGACTGATCAATTAGGAAGGTTTTTGTATAGTACTACATATTGTAGTTTGGCCATAGGTACTTAGTGTTGTCCTTATTAAACTGGGGCAGGTCACTAGTAACTTATAAATATTTCACGCAAAATGGCTGAACTGTGATGATTTATAGCCCCCTGCTGAGTATTTCTGTCTGAAATTGAAGGCTAATCTCAGGAAGTACTGCAGGGACTTAGATAACAATCTTTACTAATATATGGACCAGTTCATGAGGAAGGTTTGTAGATATAATCTTGTGGAAGTACACTTCTATATGGTAGTAGGTGACATGTAGGTAAAACACAAATACCGATATGTCTAAATAAATCTTTATTAAACTTCAGACAACACACAGGAGGCATCCACCGTATAACATCGCTCAGTGTGAACTGGTGTCCCAGGTACAGATACTCCACTCCACTGCACTGGTCAGCAATTCTCTTTGTCTCCATATCTCGATAACCCCAAATAGCCCTCCCCCCTCCCCCCTCTTGGTATTGTGCAGCACTGGAGGGGTGGTGAAAAACCTTCATCTGTGAGGCATGTGAGGTGTTATTCAGTGGCACTTGCTGTAGAGCAGAGATGATGAACATCTGGTATGGTGAAAACTGAAGAAGAAGGCAAAGTGGCAAACTGCAACAGGAGGTGGGAGTGGTTGGCACTAGTTCTTTCACTGTTGAACGTTGCATCGAAATGTCAGTTATGAAGGTGTGACTGGGGTGCGTATTCAGGGTAGACGAGCTGGTCGTGGTGTTAACGGACATACCGATCACTAGTTCACTCATGAACAAGAGTTGTGATGACACCACTATGAAGTCCACCATCATCAGCTGATGGAAGGTCCAAACTATGCTGGTAGTGATCACCTTGCTTGTGATTTGTAGAGCTGCATGTTTTGCTTCTATGCACATATAACTATTAACTAGCTTGACCATGATTTCATCTGGATGAAAGTCTCGCAAGTCGACTGTGATTGCCACTGAGTGGACAGGACACAATCCACTCATATGAGAGATTTTCGAGTCATCATGATCCTGTAGGCAATTCATGTAGTCATCAGTAATAAGTATCCACACTGCTTTTAGTACGGTGATTGAGATTGTTGTGGTAATTCCATTGACAAAAATGTCAAAAGTGCAGGTCCCTGTCTGATCACTTGGAATGGACCGTTGTAGAGTGGTTGTAATGCCATTCATACAGCATCATCACAGAGCATTATGTGTGTAATTCATGGGTCTCTTATGTAAGAACAATTTTGGGGACTGTGTGTATGGACGGAGGAGGTACCAGTAAATTGTGAATATAGTACTTGACATGATGCATCATCAGGGGAAGGCCTGATGGGTCATGAGTGGGTGTAAGCCACACAAATTCAGCTGGCAGTATTAATGTATCTCTGTGAGTGAGGCTTCGAGCTCACCTTAACACACTATGCAGATATTGAGGAGGATGCCCGGGAGAGCTTCAGTCCATGTTTCGTGTGGCACATCAAAGCTGTCTTCATCGTGCGGTGCAATCTCTCTAGTAGGCCACCGTGCTGTGCTGCAATGGCACGTGATGCCACAAAGTTACAAATGGTTGTGAAGAGTGCTGATTTGAATTGCTGTTTCTCATCTGTGGTGATAGTGTGACAACCAAAACGCAATATTCAGGATGTGTTAAAAGCCTTAGCAGGAGTTCTGTTGTGATGTCTGTTATCGGGGTAGCTTCTATCCAGCTTGAATCTCTGTTGATCAAGGATAGGACTTATATGTAGCCCTCTGATTCTGGTAGACCCACAAGGTCTAGGTATATATGGCAGAAGTCATATTTCGAAACTGCTGAGTGGTGCCTGTGCGTGTCGGCCTACCTTGCTTCATTAACAGCCGAGATATGTCCTCGTGCCATTGTGACAGTTATGTCTAACAATGGACCAATCAAAACACTAAGTGACCAACCATGTTGTGATTTGGACACCTGCGTGTACAAGGTCATGTAGCAGATCAAAGATTTTTTGCTGCATGGGCCTGGGCAGGGTCAGGCAGATTCTGTGTTTGGATACATCGCAGAGGATACTGACCTCTGACCTAGGGACTAGTCATTATTGAATTATGAGATTGGATGAAGTGTCCATGAGCAAGGCTTGACACAATGGTTCCTTTTCTTGTTCTTCTGCCAACCTAGTATACACCAACGTGAGGAAGATTGTGTGACCCAAGAGAGCAGTCAGCCATCATGTTGTCAGCCCTGTGCAAGTGCTGGAGATCAGTTGAGTAATGTACAATTAAATGCAGATGGTGGTACTGTCTGAGGTTGACAGCACCCCTCCATGTCTTTGTAATTGTGCTAGTAGCTTCTGGTCAAATGTTGACCATTTTGTTTGAGACTTTCTTAATTTCTTAGAGAAAAACATGAGAGGATTTGTAGTACCCACCGTCTCTTGCTGGAGTACAGCACAAATATCTGAATCACTGGCAGCAGTTGTAAGTTTAATCTGCATGCCTGGTATGGGTGTGCTACAGGCACCATTTTTGCCAGAGCTTCTTTGCAGCGGTCAAACATGTTTTGCATTTCTGCGGTCCACACTACTTTTCGATTCCTCTTGCATGTGAGAGCCCTCTGTGGCATTAGCCAGAGGTGCCTGCACGTTTGCTGCATGCGGTAATGAAACCAGTAAATGCTCTTTGCGGGGGAGGCAGCAAGCAGATGATTCAGCTTGGTCTGGAGTTGGTTTGATCCCGTCTGCGTTGAGTGTTAGGGCCAAGGAAAATAAATGTGTGTTTTAGAACTGTAATTTTTTTTATCACTGATGGTGACAGTGTGTCATTGGGGGGCAGAGAGAACAAGTTTGAGGTGCTGTTCATGGTCATCTGCATTGGCTGAAAAAATTAAAATATTGTCCACAGAGGCATAGCAGCAACCAATCTTGAATAACATTCCATCAATGAAACATTCCCATGTCTGTGCCACATTTTCAGTCCATAAGGCATAAGGCAGATATTCTGAATGGTATGATGATGGCTATTTTACTGATATCACCTGGGTCACATGGAAATCCGATAATAACTTTTCAGCAGTCAATTACACTACAGATCACAGCTCCTGTAAGCAGAAGTGAGAAATCTTGAATGTTCAGCATGGGGTTGCTATCATGAACTGTATGAGAATTGAGCATCCAATAGTCCCCATACAGTCTCACAGAATCACCTTTTTCAAATACCAGTTCGATGGGTGACACTCAGGCACTGCCTGAAGGGTGGATGATACCCGCTTGCAACACTTCATTTATCACTGTTTTGACTTCCTGAAGAAGAGCTGGTGTACTGTGCCTTGCCCTGTGGTGAACAGATGCACCAGTGGTTGTGGTGATACAGTGCATAGTACCATTTCTAATTGCAAACTGGTTAGAGTCTAAAACTTGGAGTCTGAGGGTTGTAGCAGTGAGGCGTGGTCATCCAGTGTGGGGATAGCAGTATGTACCATTGCCACTTTGTTGCGTGAGAGACATTGGATTTGGTTGCATGCACTTGTGAGTGCAAGGGACGTTTCATGCAAGCATCGGCAGAGATCATCATTGGCAAAGTGTAATTGTTGCAAGTTGACCCGAGTCACCAACAACTGATTTTGAACTGTGTTGATTGCTTGTATTGTACGCTGTCAGTGGGAGCAAACTGTGATTCACATCCCATGATGAAGTTGGGGCAAAAATTCCTGGGGTGAGCTGCCAAAACATGTGGCAGTATAAGGCAGCATGGTAGGGATTAGGTGAGAGGTTTGAAATTGTGGAGGAAGTTTATTCCTAATGTGGCAGTTATTGACTGCAAGAGTCAACCGCCTCATCTTTGAGAACGAACTTCTTTGAAAACTGTTGATCTCAGTGTGTTCCGAACTCTGTATTCGAGTGGATGTGTTTGTGCCAACGTGATCAAAATAAAGTTAATTTATTATAAACGAGCAAATACTTAATGTTGGGTTCGATTTTACTATACATAACATCTCAATCCCCATACTGGTGACCCTGACGCTCATGAACGCCACTTGCGATGCCAGAAATGTGTACTGGAACATCGCCATGGACAAACAGCAAAGCAGCCCTTTGTCGGATTTCTACGTCCATCAACTTCACATCGCACCGCATCTGAATGCAGTGTACAGGAAGTGTAATTAGTGTGTAAATTCCCGACTCTTGTGTGCAGGGTGTATACGGGGACAAGGAAAAAAAATTCTTGGATTATTCCCGGATTTCTCCTGGATATCCTGTTTAAAAAATATGCTTTTTCCCAGGCGAAAATAGTACACTTTTTCTGTGCTAAGTAACAGTAGGTTTTCCGTAGATTTTCCCTCGGAACTGTAAAACTTATCAATCCTTTGAATGGTTAACGTTTTATACAATCGCATAGAACTTCCCAGAAAATAAGAAAAGACTGGGCAGAAAAGTTTTGGAGAGACTTTTAATAAAAAAAGGAGAGAAGTTTTGGAAAGACCTTTGATTTGCAGCAACATATACGCTGCATATTTTCGTATTACAAAAGTAGAAATTTGAATTGCACCAAACACAGCGCGTTAGTTTCTGGAGCGTTGAAACCGAGGTTGCAATGTCCTTTTGTAAGTGAGTCATATCTCAAGCCATGAGATTTCGCCAGCTGATGACAGCGGCTATTCAGAGCTAGGACACCTGTTATAGTCAGCCAATAGCAAGATAACTGGTTACATAGCGCGAACACGCAAGAGGAACAGTTAACGGTTTACATTAATGTACACAGTATCGTATATAAACAAGAAAAGCTAAGCTTTCACATATAATATTGGTCTCTAAGATTAACATGCTACAACAGAAGCTAAGCTTTCACATGTAATATTGATTTTTTTTTTTTTTTTTTTTTTTTTTTTTTTTTTTTTTTTTTTTTTTTTTTTGCGTGTGTTATACTTTAAGATACATCACACAAATGTGCCAGTAAATTTAAAATTCTGACATAAATGTCTCGGCTTGAAATTCTTGTAAGTGGCTGGTCCTCAAATTGTTCAGTTTCAAACGCTCTGTGATTTTGATATCCATCCCACTTTGTCACACGTAACACAATTCATCTTGCATAAAAAGAAATTTACTTTGAAAGTAACGCTTTTCTAACCACCGTTCACAATACTATCCGGAGACTGTTAGAAATAGGTTCAATTTACCAGTTGCCAGAGAGCGCCAGAAAACAGGCATTATTGTGCATGTGCAACTGCAGTGGTGCAGGAAGCCCGCATGTTCATGTGTATAAAGCACTAAGAGAGCTTACATTACACCATAAAAGAAACGGGGCATCAGACTGGAATTTCGTAAACCATACTAAAATGCATAATTCGGATTGAAGTGCAAATTGGCTTTTTCCAGATTCACAATGAAGTAAGTCCCATCTGATATTAAGCTTTTCAGTGTGGTTTTTGGGATGTAAATCTTCTTGGAGTACCAGTACTCTACGATCTCCATTTTGGTTCTTCATTATGGCATAATGCCATATATGGCAGAAGATGATAACGTGCACTTGAAATTGTACTTGAAATTCAGTGAACAGTTGGAATTAGCCAATACTGTAGAATGAAACACTTCGTTTCAAATAAAATGATTGCCTCAGCGGAAAGATTAATAAAGCCAAATTTCTTCAGCAAACTTGCAAAAATAACTTCACTGTTCTGCAAGGCGATTAATGCTTGACTGCTACTAACTTGCAAATAAAATAAAATCAGAAAACTGAAATTAATAATATATTTTTGCCCTCCGTAATTATGTGAATGTGTTTTAATTCACTTGGTAGATCCCGGCCACAGAAATCCGTTGTGTTTTCATTTGACGTGGGAGCTGTACACGAAGAGAAGCACTGAAATCACTTAACGTAAACATGGGTCACGTGGAGGTTAACCCCCTCCCCACTACAACTCATACAACTCTGTGCAAGTGTGAATCTGGCAGCTAGGGCGTGTGAGAAAAATTTTTCTCGTTTGCATCTGGCTGCTACTACCAATACAGCTAACAGCCAAACTTCAAGTAGCGGGAGAAGGTACTGCTTACACGCGAGTCAAATGCGCAAGTGCAACAGACCGCTAGCAATTGGTCAAACGAGCCTAATGTGAACAGTTGTGACGTCATGCTCATAGCAAGCAGTTTACTGTTACGAAGAATTACAGTCTGAGCCCTACGGCCTTTGACATATTTTTGCTTTTTGCAGACGCTTGTGCGTGCACGGTGTTTTGTTGTTGTAATTTGCACATTTCCTTTGCCACTAAAGTTTTATTTTTTTCCCTCTCGTTTATATTTTATTGCTGCAGTATCGTTCTCCAGTAGCAGGATACAATAACATTCCTTACTAGAGAATTAATTCTGCATTCAAAATTACATAAAGTTTAACTGAAAGCTAAAACAATGAAAAATTCCCGGAATTCCGAAAAATTCCCGGGTTTTTCCCGGTTTCTCCCGGATGAAAAAATTTCTGGGTTTTTTCCAGATTTCCTGGTTGTCCCGGGTCGTATACACCCTGTGTGTGAATCGTGCTTTTTGCTAACTTTCGTCACCTTCCCACACATCGACAATGCAACCGAGGTGCACACGTCGTCTGTCGAAACCCGCTCAACGCCTCGGTAATTTCACTTCCAGACAGTGCTGTGCTCCTTCGACGATTAATTTGGACAATTTTGACTTGCTTTTGTGTGATAATTATTACAGTGACATTCGTCAGAGCAGTGCTTAGACACCGGACAATCACGCCAAACAATGGACTGCAACAAACGGGGACTATGTTGCAAATCCCAGTTCGCACAAACTCCAAACTATGGTTAAATTGCATGCCTGGTCGAATTCACAAATGCCCGTCATGGCTACCGCGTCTTCCACACTGTGTGCAAATTCATTCGACCCGGTTTCCACACAGCCTGTCTTCCAGAGTTAGAATGTTCGCGCCAGCTTTTCTGCCGCTTCTCCACGCTTGTCCCTCATTTGCAGCATTCAACTACCATTATTTCTCTTGGACCAACTTCCAAAGTGGTTCATGGCCGCAGAGTATATATTCTCCTCTTATGGCATCACCGACAAAAGTGAAAAATACCTCGTATTCTTCAGGCACCTAAAGGACTATCATTATATAATAACGGACATTATCTGTGACAATTTGAGTGACAAGTACACCACAGCGAAAGCCGCTTTAATGTAGCACCTGTCACCAACATAACAGGAACAATTTCATCAAAGACATCCTACCGATCAACGACAATGCACCAATTACGCCGACGATAATGGCGGCTGTTTCTCAGTGCAACACTGGACGTGCCACGCCTCCCTCTATGCAGCACCTGAGCCACACCGACTCTGCTTGACCGCTACCAACAGCGATGTCATGGCCACCGCCTGCTGGCTTACTGAATTCAACCCAGTCAAAACAAACAGCTGCACGACATACAATCCCGCCACGGCTACCACACCCACATCTTGTCAACAACTCGCTGACACTACGCATGCTTACCACCCGGCCGTTCACTACTCGGTCACGCCCGCAACTTGTTCACCCACCCCAGAAGACGATTTCAGCTGTATCAATGCTTCATACAGCGGTGAATGTGTTCTCACTCCGCCACCGCTGAGTACTGACTTTCACATTCGTGATCGCACACACTATCTCTTCTACTCTAACTGTTACATCAATACTGTGCCGCCGACCTTGTCTTGTACGCCAGGTTACCCTTTGATAGAGACAGATTCTGATTTCAATCCCATCTTACTCAGTGATACACAGCAGACTGGTTCACGACATAAATTTTTGCCTAAACAACTGTGATAGCTACGTGAGCAAATTGCGACATACAACTTGTTGGTACAAGATCAGTTACACATGCTGCAGCCGACAACGACCAAGCATGACATGCAACAAGATGCTCCTGTCTTGTTCCGCCTCTGACTGCTGACGATCCTTTGCCATCACTACCAGCTACAACTAATACCCTGACGATCACATTACATGGATCTATGTCCCAGATGTCACAAATCTCGTCATCGCGCTGCCTCAAGTGGAAATTCTATGTTACTGATGTGATACAAGCAACTTATTTACGCTGCTGCCACCTTTCCTTGGTAGTTCCAGACACTTCGTTACTGTACCATAGCATAACCAGCCGCATTCTAGTGCCACTTGCTTTGCCGCCCTCTTCACTACCTCCGCAATGTACGACCAACACATCTGCCATTTATGCTTCGATGAGTGAGCATCTTTCCGCTCCGACACATGACCGTGCAGCAGTTTCGCGCGAGCAGCTTGGAGCCTTGTGGCTCAAACGCAGCGCCAACAGCGACAGCGCACACACAGCTCCAGTTCCATCGAACTGTGTCGCCTCTCCGCCACGGACCAGTAGCTCATCTGCCAATTCGACTTCTTCATGCTCACATTACGTCTCATTGCCTTCCTGCTCCGACCATGGTTTCGCTGACCACATCTGCCTTCCACCACCTCTCACAGTCGCCATGCCTCATGCACAGGGCTCACGGCCATGCCCCCAACCTTCGATCACGGCTGTTTTGCACATCAAAACACCGACACTGTCAACTCCACTTGGAACATCCTGCCATCTACCACTGTAACACACTCACTGTCCACGGACTCTGAGGTGACGCTTCTGTCTACATGAAGTCATCCACCGCCAAGGTCAGTCATGTGCAGCTTGCTGTTTTCTCCCCTGCTGCAACATCAAGCGCCTCTATAACTCCATCATTACCGCGAGTGTTGTTCATCCGGCATCTCTTATGCAACCTGTTAAGACACAGCATGCTTGCTCCTTTACATCATACGGCCAATAACAAACTGTTACTGGACACGTTGCACTTACTGCGGCACTCACTGGCAAATACTTTGGCAATACATCGCATCGCATCTTTGACGCACTCTGCGCCTTTGATCGGATCAAAACCCCGGTGCGCCGCATGGCCTTGGCACGACAATCTTCTCCCCACCAATACGCCACCGCCTTCTGCTTCCACCGTGCTATCAGCAGCATGGCACGGTCAACCTGTGGACGCCTTCCGTGCCTCCTTCCCTCCGCTGGTCATGCCTACCAAGACATCGAGAAACGGTCCGATCGCGCCTCGCAGTAGCATCTGCCACGACACCATCGGTCACACGCACCTGCGCCATCAGCAGGCCGGGTGCACACACACCTCCCATCATCCTTATTGTGCTCCGCACTAGCAGCGGGGGCTCTGTGGCGGTTATCGACTGCAAGAGTCGACTGCCTCATCTTTGAAAACGAACTTCTTTGAAAACTGTTGATCTCTGTGTGCTCCGAACTCTGTATTCGAATGGATGTGTTTGTATCAACATGATAAAAATTAAGTTAATTCATTATAAACGAGCGAATACTTAATGTTGGGTTCGATATTACAGTACGTAACATCTCGATCCCCATACTATCATTGATTCAGCAATGTACAAGGTCCACATGCAATGTAGTTTGTCAGAAAGATGCACTGCCCGATCCTGCATGCCATGTACATGGATGCCTGTGTCATTAGCCACATGTAGTTGCAGTCCAAGGTTTGCAGCCTGTTGTCACAACAGGAGGCGAGGAACCATGCACACATCTAACCTGGTGACAATGAGGAAGTAGAGATTTTAGTCGCAGTCTCAAATATACAGGCATCTCTGATGTGAAGTCGCTGTGAAGAAGAGAAGTGACTTGGTATAGTTGTGTGGCTGTTGTTTGGGAGCAAGCAGGACTGGTGACAATTGCTTGTGGATGCGTCGAACTGTATATATATACATGTTTTGGGTGAGATGGGGCACGGTCAGCTGGAGCAGCATTTGTGGTAGTTGTCGTGTTACCATGAGCAGGCAGCAGTTCAGTGCTTGGAGCAGAGCTTGTGACAACTGCTTCGCATGAGGTTGGGCTGCATCATGACTGTTTAGCGTGTGTGCCAGCTCATCAGGTGTAGGAGGCAAGGGTGCCCAATTTGATGTTCTGTCTGAGTTGCATCACTGAATACAATCTATCTGCTAGGGTCAACTTCCTGTCTAGCATTTCCACCTCGTACAAAATCATTGCAAGCTGTAGTTCAGACAGAAGTTTCATGACCCATGATATCCAAAGGGTTTGGTCCGACAGTGTGGGGTCAACAACCAAATAAAGACGAAGCCCCACAGTTGCGAAAGGGTTCCCCAGGTGAACTGCTCATTCTCACCAACTTGCCATACCTGTTGTTCAGGAGTGCCAACAATTCATTGTAGAAATACTGGTTTCTCTGCATCCTACTTACTGAGTGGTGGAGAGGAAAGGATAATGTCACTTATCAGTTCTGCGTATGCCATGACATGACAGATTAACATAACAAATTCTGAACTGTCATTGATAACACCTAGTGAAGTGAATGTGCACTCAGCCACTGAGAACTACGACATTTGATGAAGTTGGAATGGTGGGAATTTTGGTTGTTGTGCTGTGAATCGCAATAATGGTTGTACTATCTGAGCTGAAGAGAAAGGCATGATTGGTGTTGGATCCATCAATCATAGAGCAGTTGGAGCTGCATCAAGCATTAGCAATCGCGGTGCAGGAAACGCAGGGGACACTATCGGTAGCATGTCCAATCGAATGAAAACTGAACACGAACTGTCCTGGAAGCATGCTGGCGTCGGATCAGCATGCAAGTTCACTAATAAAGGCTCTGATGGCGGTCATTGTTGAATCAGTGACTCTATTTTGTGAGACAACGTTTGTGCACACTTGTTGCTCCATATTCCACACAGTTTGTTAACGAAGGCAATGGGTGCACCACACTGTGGTAGATGTGTAGGAATTTGTAGCCACAGAGCTGTGGGGAACAATGAACAAAGTAAGCTTCACTTCTATTGTTGACATGAATTACCGTAGCACATGACTGTATTTCACAAAAAGCTTGACATCCGCTATTGTCGGGTTCACCAGTGAGGCAGTGTACCTCTGTATGGTACTAGGTGACAAGTAAGTAACACACAAACACTGATCAGTCTAAATAAACATTTACTGAACTTTGGATAATACAAGAGACGTCCACCATATAATGTCTCTTGGTGAGAACTAGTGGCCGGGGCACAGAGGCTCCACTTCCCCACTCTGTAGCACTGGTCAGCGATTCACTTTGTCTCAATGTCCCCATACTCTATTACAGCTATACCAGACAACTCATCCAACCATAGAGACTGAGTGCTACCTGGGCGAAGCCAGGACAAACCACTGTTGTATGTTAATACCCTCACAAAGTGTGAATTTATAATTTTAATTATTTATTACTTACTGATGTAAACTGGATCTGACAGCATTCATCAGGCTGAATGTCCTTCTGGAGATTTAAGACTCGTTCCAAGTTTTCATTTGTCGCAAGATCCATTACTTGATTGTAACCATATGTTCCCCTGGTGAAAAAATGAGGTATCAGCACTGCTTTATCTACAAGGAGTAATAGAACAATAGGGTACAAAAAAGAGAATCAAGTTACTTTTACTGAGAAATCTGGGCAATAAAACTATACACCATATATCTTACGAAACTTTTAAGACCTTGTTTGAAAGCATTCAGAACATTGCTTAATATGCTAATTTTTCCTGGAGATACTCATGATTTTGAAGTTTTTGAACATAGGTGATAATATGAGCGAAGAGGTTCATTTCCTTGATTACAGGCCATTTATAAAATGCATAAAAAGATCAATGTGAATTTAAAATCTTAAAATTCAAGGTTGTGATATGACACAATTTTGTGGTAAATATCAAATCCTCTACAAAAATAACAAGAGAGACTCTCCATTACCAATTTCAAGCAAATTACAGAATTTTGTGTTCCCAAGGTTTTATGGATAATTTACTTGTCCTAGACTCAACTAAAAACTATAAAGAGCTTTGAAAAATAACCTGAATGACCGCAGTAAATCTTCTCCTATCACAATTTAAGAATATCTTCCGTGTTGTCAACATGCAAAACTGTTAACCTTCACTCTCTTTTCCACAGTATAACACACTATGTGAAAGCAACAGGCTCTGCATTGCACATGTTAAACTGGACAAGAAGTTGAGGAAAACGAGCCAAATTGGGTACATATTGTTGACATTGTACTGTCTGTCTTTCCTATCTATATGTTCCACAAACAAGAGTGTGTTAAACGTGTACATGCAGAAAACTGATGTGCATTTTGCGTAATGTTGTTTATTTGAAACATGCCAATTAAATAATAACCTATGTGACTTTATTCCTCCTCACAACATAACATCTGGATCAACAAAACAATGTTTGACATTGTTCCTGGGTGCATTACGTGTTCCCACCTCATATAATATGAGGACAAGTACAGTACTTTCAAACATGATCATCTTGGTGGTCCATGTGCAATGTTGTGGAGAGCCATAATGTTGCAGAGATGTAGTGACCTCCAAATCTTTTAACACAGTTCACTCAATGGTCAACGTTATTGTGACACTGTACTCCTACCCCATGTGCGTCTTTTTAGGGGTGCATTTGGTCCTGACCTCATTTTTAGTGTTCCATAAGCTAATTTAATGTACAGTAATAATCATGCTTATAGACTATTACAGAGCACTGAATATATAGCTCTGAAAAGACTGAAATTATATTTAAATAAATCCTAACCTAGCGTTAAAAGAATAAAACATAAAGTATTGCTGTCACACAGTGTTACCACTTTGATTAATAAGTGAAATGGCTAATTTAAGCTTACTTTGAATAATGCTCAGGGTTCATTAAATAAAAACAATATCTCAAAGTTAATGCTTTAATACAGCTAATAAAGTTAATACAGTATGCCTAATACTTTCAATCAAAAAGTATGTAAATAGCGGGTTTTAATTGGGTCTTACACTCTACAAATATTTAAGTATTTGAAAATAACTAATACAGTACTATAATAATACAGTAATACAGTACTAAACTAGTACTAATATTTCAAAACTGAAAATTTAACATTATTTATGTGTTTAATTCTCTATTTTATAAAGATTTTTAATATTTCTCTAAATGCCATTATTAGGGCTAGAGTGTCTGTGGAAAGGTGCAAAAGTCGACTGTCTGACGGGATTACTGAATATGAAGTCATTGATGAATGGCCAGATATCCAATTCATCCAAAACGTCTCAGTAGTCATGAAGAACAGCCAAGTTGTTCAATCGCTTCTGTCCCATTGTTGATCGGAGAATGACTTCAGACGTCTAAGAGCGCTAAATGACCATTCTGCTGTTGCTGTCATGATTGGAACTACTTGGAGAAGCTTAATGCACTTCACTACTTCACATAACATTTCTCCAACTGCAGGCTCTTGTGTAAAGTACTTTCTTACATAACGCATGTTTTTTAAGACCAGTTGGTTTTTATTAGCAATATCAGCTAACATATTCAAGTGTAAGTGCAGTCTCTCAATGTCTAGGTCATTTTTGAAAAACTCAGCTGATTTTTTCAAATTTGTTTCTCCTCTGTTTGCTAAAAGCAAGCAGTCTTGCAATGACCTGTGTGAGTCCAGTTGAAGCAAACTGCTCAGTTATGCAAGATTGCACCATTTCACAAACTTCAATGTAAATAGCTTTGTAGTATTCCTATGGGGTTTTGAAAGTGTGCAGTGAGCTGGCTTCATTGTTTTCATACTTCTTTGGTATACTTCAACTCTGAGGAAGCGAAGGATCATTAACTTGTGAAGGTTTTTCTTTTGAACACAATTCTCAAAAGTGTTCAAAACTATCACACCTTCCATTCAACATACAAATCAAGCCCTCATATATTTTTCCAGATCAGCAACACTTAGATGAGGGCATTGAATATTTTCATTTACATCCTCTACTGGGTTCACTGCAAGGCAATAAAGACATAAAAACAAATAAGTCTTGAATTGTAACATTGAATCAAGGTAGCCTGCACATTTGTAACCTGCCTCTGTTATGTTCTCTGCACAAAATGTTTCAAAACGTCTAGAAGTTCTTCAAAGTTTTTCAGTATTCTCAAGATACTAGAAGCTTGCATAGTCCATTGAGTCAGGCAAAGGGGTAGTAGATCAGCTGGGTCGTTGGCACTCTCACAGCGTATGCTTCTGAAAAATCCCATCCTTTTGTTGGATTCCCTTACGGTGTTTATTAAGTCCCTCATAGACGTAAGATGGCAGAGACTGTCTACAGCTGCCAAGTTTAAACTGTGACCAGTGCAGTACACATAATGTGCTTTTGGTTGCATATCCAAAACTAACTTTTTTAGTCGTTTGAACTTACCTCTCATATTCGAAGCACCATCAGAGCACTGTCCTCTTAAGTCATCCACTGACAAATCAAGATGAGAAAAAGGTCTTTTAAAATACTAAACAGAGTTTGTGATTCAGTATTGGGGGTCTCATATAAGCCAATAAAATCTTCGTTGATGATTAAGGAATCATTGACAGTACCAATACAAAATGACGCTTGTTTGTGAATTGAAGAATCTTTTGTTTTGTCAACCATAATAGAAAAATGTTCAGTCTTCTTGATTGAAGGCAATACCTTTCTCAACACAGACTTTCCTAGTAGATCAATGATTTTGTTTTGAATATCGTGGGATGTCCACTTATAACCCGAATGCACCAACCAGTCTTTAAACTCAGGTATGTCATTCATTCGGAGTTCCAACAGCTGAAAAAAATTTGAGTTTACATCTTCGTGCCCTCTAATTGCTAGTCCTTGTTGGCATAGAAATTGCAAGGTAGTAAAAATTCTCTCAAGAGCTAAATGGCCTTTCTTCATATCACTATCTAACTGTTCTTTCAATTGGGAGGCCACACTTCGGTTAGTGACAGAATTTAGTTTCAGAACACCTTCTTTATGCGTAAATGTATTTTCATGAAGACGAGATTTTTCCAAAGACTTTTTTGAGTTTGGAAACCCTACAGAAGTAGATACATCTTCTTTTTTTTTAAGAAATTTGTAATAGATTTTTAGCATCTGCCTCTTTGCAGGCTTTGCAAAAAACTTTTTCGAAAGATGCTTCATATTTTAGCCATGTATATTTGATCAGACAAGACTTCTGAAATGATCTTCCCTTACCGGATTGTCCAGGTTTCGGCTGTGAACGGTTCTCATCTGAAGACGATGAAGCAATTGATGACACAATAATTGTTGGAGGTTGATTTGCAGTATCATCAACATCCAAGTGCACCTTTTTGGTAACAAATTTATCCATTGCAAACTTATTTCACAATACACTAAGAGACTACATTAAACAAATAAAATATAGTCATATAAAATAATCCACTAGACACTTAAAGTCAGAGCACTAAACAGGTCTGCAGCATGCACTGAACGAAACTATCCACTGAATGACTGCGACAGCAGGGTGGCCTTTATACAGCCATGGCATCGTAATGTATCGAAGCGTCAAGGTGACACAAGGCAAAGAGTTCCTGACGCTTCTGCTCCAGTCCTTTTGATGTCACGGCAGATGCAGCGCTGGCCTGCCAGCGCCAGACTTTACCCGAAGATTCGTGCACTGGGACAAATTCTAAGTGTGCCTACAGCACCATAACACTAGCATGGTTCACACCACTCATTTTCAGTTAACCTGCTTACTACCATAAAAATTATTTGTTTTAACTCATTACTGAATGTATTTTAAAAGTTAACTATCATCAAACAAGGAAACTAAAAAATTCCAACATAATTTTGTGATTTCACAAAGCATAATATAACTAATAATTTTCTTAAATTATTCGGGGGCTCCGCACCACCCAAACAAATTTATGGAGTCAGCACCTGTGCCTATAGACAAACTGTCTATATACGTAATTAAGTTTGTGCAGAACCCTCTGAATGCGAGTCCTACTCACACTTGTCTGGTTTTTATGGATGACATCGCACAACCGAATCAAACTGCATAGGTGGAGGAGCACTTGGAATGAGATGATATTTGGTGAATGGACTGTCCTTCCCACCCTCTGACTCATATCATACCAGGCACATATGTGTTGCGTAGCAGAGACATACTGCAGCATGTACACCTGCATCAGCGGCCATCTAGTAGTTGACAATAGCACTGGTGGAGGAATGGAATGACCTACTGTTAGAACTCCATAACAACCACGTGGCCAGCATGGCTGCACATTGCACAGCAAGTAGTGCTGTCTGTGGTGATCACACACCCTATTAATAATCATGTCCTGCCATTTGTACTGCAGGGGACCATCATGACTCATCGTGACTTCATTGCAATTACAGTATTGTCTTTGAGTAAAAGTGTCATTTCTTTTCATCTTCTTGCATATTTCTTTCAGTTACCATCTGGTTATACTGTAGCAGTTCTTTCTACCTATAGTCTCTCCCCCCCCCCTCTCTCTCTCTCTCCTCTCCCACCCCACCCCTCCCAGACTCTCCCCCTCCTTTTCCTCTCTTCTTCCTCCACCCCCTCCCTCCATCTCGTAACCCTTCTCTCTCAATCTCATTTCCCCTCTCTTTCTCCTTCCCTTTTTGCTTATCCCTCCTCTGTATGTCTGTGCCTCTCCTCCTCCCACTCTCCCTTCATACTCACGCAGCAGGTTCGGTGCCTGTGAGGATGATGGTGGTGAGGCTGGGTATCTCCTTGTTCCGCAGCTTCCCCGGTTTGCTGCTTCCCAGTTCTGGCAAAAGTTTCTGCAGCCTGTCATAACCACTGGCTGTGGCCACCAGACCACGAACCTCCACCTGCAACCAAATTAATGCTTAGTTGTGCTCACGCCATTGGCAAGAGCTTATCTACTGCATAAACAATGTTTGTTTTCCAGCAAGACACAGGTCAAAAACGGATCACAAATTTTAACAGTTATTAAGTTGCATAATTTTTCCCTGGTGTTGTTGCTATGGTCTTCAGTCCAAAGACTGGTCTGATGCAGCCCTCCATGCTACTCTATCATGTGCAAGCCTCTTCATCTCCAAATAACTACTGCAACTCACGTGCTTCTGAATCTGCTTACTGTATTCACCTCTTGGTCTACCTTTACGATTTTTACCAATCACACTTCCCTCCAGTACTAAATTGGTGGCTCCTTAATGTTTCAGAATGTGTCCTATCAACTGATCCCTTCTTCTGGTCACGCTGTGTCACAATTTCTTTTCTCCCCAGTTACATTCAATACCTCCTCATGAGTTACATGATCTACCCATCTTATCTTCAGCATTCTTATGTAGCAACATTTTTCAAAATCTTCTATTCTATTCTTATCTAAATTGTTTAGCAAACATGTTTCACTTTCACACAAAGTTACACTTCTTACAAATACTTTCAGAAAAGACTTACTAACATTTAAGTCAATATTCAATGTTAACAAAGTTCTCTTCTTCAGAAATGCTTTTCTTGCCATTGCCAGTCTACATTTTATACCCCCTCTACTTTAGCCATCACCAGTTATTTTGCTGCCCAAATAACAAAACTCCAGTACTACTTTCAGTCTCATTTCCTAATCTAATGTCCTCAGCTCCTCACCTAATTTAATTATACAACATTCTGTTATCCTTGTTTCACTTTTCTTGATGCTCATCTTATATTCTCCTTTCAAGACACTGCCCATTTAGTTCAACTGCTCCTGTATGACCTCTGCTGTCTGTGAGAGAATTTCAATGTTGTTGTTGTTGTGGTCTTCAGTCCTGAGACTGGTTTGATGCAGCTCTCCATGCTACTCTATCCTGTGCAAGCTTTTTCATCTCCCAGTACCTACTGCAACCTACATCTTTCTGAATCTGCTTAGTGTATTCATCTCTTGGTCTCCCTCTACGATTTTTACCCTCCACGCTGCCCTCCAATACTAAATTGGTAATCCCTTGATGCCTCAGAACATGTCCTACCAACCGATCCCTTCTTCTGGTCAAGTTGTGCCACAAACTTCTCTTCTCCCCAATCCTATTCAATACTTCCTCATTAGTTATGTGATCTACCCATCTAATCTTTAGCATTCTTCTGTAGCACCACATTTCGAAAGCTTCTATTCTCTTCTTGTCCAAACTATTTATCGTCCATGTTTCACTTCCATACATGGCTACACTCCATACGAATACTTTCAGAAATGACTTCCTGACACTTAAATCAATACTGGATGTTAACAAATTTCTCTTCTTCAGAAACGCTTTCCTTGCCATTGCCATCCTACATTTTATATCCTCTCTACTTCGACCATCATCAGTTATTTTGCTCCCCAAATAGCAAAACTCCTTTACTACTTTAAGTGCCTCATTTCCTAATCTAATTCCCTCAGCATCACCCGACTTAATTAGACTACATTCCATTATCCTTGTTTTGCTTTTGTTGATGTTCATCTTATATCCTCCTTTCAAGACACTGTCCATTCCATTCAACTGCTCTTCCAAGCCCTTTGCTGTCTCTGACAGAATTACAATGTCATCGGCGAACCTCAAAGTTTTCATTTCTTCTCCATGAATTTTAATACCTACTCCGAATTTTTCTTTTGTTTCCTTTACTGCTTGCTCAATATACAGATTGAATAACATCGGGGAGAGGCTACAACCCTGTCTCACTCCTTTCCCAACCACTGCTTCCCTTTCATGCCCCTCAACTCTTATAACTGCCATCTGGTTTCTGTACAAATTGTAAATAGCCTTTCGCTCCCTGTATTTTACCCCTGCCACCTTTAGAATGTGAAAGAGAGTATTCCAGTCAACATTGTCAAAAGCTTTCTCTAAGTCTACAAATGCTAGAAACGTAGGTTTGCCTTTCCTTAATCTTTCTTCTAAGATAAGTCGTATGGTCAGTATTGCCTCACGTGTTCCAGTGTTTCTACGGAATCCAAACTGATCTTCCCCGAGGTTGGCTTCTACTAGTTTTTCCATTCGTCTGTAAAGAATTCGTGTTAGTATTTTGCAGCTGTGACTTATTAAGCTGATAGTTCGGTAATTTTCACATCTGTCAACACCTGCTTTCTTTGGGATTGGAATTATTATATTCTTCTTGAAGTCTGAGGGTATTTCGCCTGTTTCATACATCTTGCTCACCAGATGGTAGAGTTTTGTCAGGACTGGCTCTCCCACGGCCGTCAGTAGTTCCAATGGAATATTGTCTACTCCGGGGGCCTTGTTTCGACTCAGGTCTTTCAGTGCTCTGTCAAACTCTTCACGCAGTATCATATCTCCCATTTCATCTTCATCTACATCCTCTTCCATTTCCATAATATTGTCCTCAAGTACATTGCCCTTGTATAGACCCTCTATATACTCCTTCCACCTTTCTGCTTTCCCTTCTTTGCTTAGAACTGGGTTTCCATCTGAGCTCTTGATATTCATACAAGTTGTTCTCTTATCTCCAAAGGTCTCTTTAATTTTCCTGTAGGCGGTATCTATCTTACCCCTAGTGAGATAGGCCTCTACATCCTTACATTTGTCCTCTAGCCATCCCTGCTTAGCCATTTTGCACTTCCTGTCGATCTCATTTTTGAGACGTTTGTATTCCTTTTTGCCAGTTTCACTTACTGCATTTTTATATTTTCTCCTTTCATCAATTAAATTCAATATTTCTTCTGTTACCCAAGGATTTCTACTAGCCCTCGTCTTTTCAATATCACTGACAAATCTCAAAGTTTTTATTTCTTCTCACTGTACTTTAATTCCTACTCCAAACTTTTCTTTGGTTTCCTATACTGCTTGCTCAATAGGCTACAATCCTGTCTCCTCCCTTCTCAACTAGTGCTTCCCTCTCGTGCCCCTTGACTCTTGTAACTGCTGTCTGGTTTCTGTACAACTTGTAAATAGTCTTTCGCTCCCTGTGTTTTACCACTGCTATCTTCAGAATATCAAAAACAGTATTCCAGTCAGCATAGTCAAAAGCTTTCTCTAAGTCTATAAATGCTATAAACATAGGTTTGCCTTTAGTTAACATGTATTCTAAGATAAGTGGTAGGGTCAGTATTGCCTCAGGCGTTTTTACATTTCTCCAGATTCCTAACTGAGCTTCCCCAAGGTCGGCCATCCTGATTTAGGTTTTACACAATTTCCATAAATTATCTCAGGCAAATGCCAGGATAGTTCCTTTGAAAAAGGCATGGCTGACTTCCTTCTC
The DNA here is from genome assembly GCF_021461385.2 of Schistocerca piceifrons. Taxonomy (NCBI): domain Eukaryota; kingdom Metazoa; phylum Arthropoda; class Insecta; order Orthoptera; family Acrididae; genus Schistocerca; species Schistocerca piceifrons. The sequence goes on along the minus strand of NC_060143.1, from coordinate 542,712,417 downwards.
CACCCTTCCATAACCCAATGGGACCAATGACTTCACTGTTTGGTCTCCTCCCCCAAATCAACCAACCAACCACAAGTTTTTTCATTCTTTGATAAAGAATTAGTGTTAGTGTTTTGGAACCATGACTTATTAAACTTACAGTTCAGTATTATTTACACTTATCAGCACCTGCTTTCTCTGGAATTGGAACTATTATATTCTTCTTGAAGTCTGAGGATATTTCGTCTATCTCAGCATCTTGTTCACCAGATGGAAGCATTTTGTCATGGCTGGCTATCCCAAGGCTCTCAGTAGTTCTGACAGAATGCCATCTACTCTTGTTTCAACTTAGGTCTGTCATCTGCCAAATTCTTCATGCAGTTTCATATCTCCCATCTCATGTTCATCTATGTCCTCTTCCACTAATATATATTTGTCCTCCTGCCATTGCTGCTTAGCAGTTTTGCACTTCTTGTCAGTCTCATTTTTTGGTCTCTGGTATTCACTTTCACCTATTTCATTTGCTGCATTTTTACATTTTCTCCTTTCATCAATTAAGTTCAATATCAGCTGTGTTATATAAGGAGTTTTGCTAGATCTTGTCTTTTTACCTATTTGATCCTCTGCTGCCTTCACCACTTCATCTGTCAAAGCTACCCATTCATCCCATTTTCCCTTATTCGATTGTAATTAAAGACAAAAGTTTACATGTCTCATACAGCCACCTGATTCTGGCTTGTGTAGCCAACCTTCATGTGCATCTACATGTTCTAGCTCCTCAGAAATATTCCGAATTGATTTAGCAGTAAACAGTGCACTTCTGCAATGATGTCAGAAGCAACAATTAAATAATACAATGTGTTAGTTGAATGCTGTTTCACCAAGCATATTGAGAAGCACCTTTTTAATACTGTTATAGACACGTTGGCAGTGAATGCTCTTGAATTGTTTTACATGAAATAACTAGAGGTCTTTTAGATAGTTATTAGTTCTCTGAAAACAGATTGCACTTTATTGTTCATATACCAGTCACAAATTATGGATTGGCCCAGTAATTCATGTAGTACTAATTGCAAAGCGAGTGAGGTGGTGCATTGGTTAGCACAGTGGACTCGCATTCCGGACAACAATGGTTTGAACTCACATCCAGCCATCCCGATTTAGGTTTTCTGTGATTTCCCTAAATAGCTTAAGACAACTGCTGGGATGGTTCCTTTGAAATGGCATGGCCAATTTCCTGCCCCATCCTTCCCTAATCCAATGGGAACAATGACCTCACTGCTTGCTCCCCTCTCCCCAAACAAACCAACCGACTGACTAATTGCAAACTACACTCTTATTTTGACATACTTCAGAGGATCCTCATGTAATTCTAGATCTACAAGATCCAATGTTCTGCAAGTTCCTGGACCACAATAAAAGCAGCCATGACTCACCAGAAGGAGAGAGCATTTCAAAAGAAACCTCTTCATCATGCACAGACTGTAATCTACACTCTCATTATTGATGTTGCACAATGGAATTTGAATTGATTAGTCCTGCACTGCCAGTGGTTTCCCATCTTTCTGTTTCTATATCTACATCTACATCTACATCCATACTTCGCAAGCCATCTGATGGTGTGTGGTGGAGGGTACCCTGAGTACCTCTATCGGTTCTCCCTTCTGTTCCAGTCTCGTATTGTTCATGAACAGAAGGATTGTCGGTATGCCTCTGTGTGGGCTCTAATCTCTCTGATTTTATCCTCATGGTCTCTTTGCAAGATATACGTAGGAGGGAGCAATATACTGCTTGACTCTTCGGTGAAGGTATGTTCTTGAAACTTTAACAAAAGCCTGTACCGAGCTACTGAGCGTCTCTCCTGCAGAGTCTTCCACTGGAGTTTATCTATCATCTCTGTAACGCTTTCGCGATTACTAAATGATCCTGTAACGAAGCGCACTGCTCTCCGTTGGATCTTCTCTAACTCTTCTACCAACCCTATCTGGTATGGATCCCACACTGCGGAGCAGTATTCAAGCAGTGGGCGAACAAGCGTACTGTAACCTACTTCCTTTGTTTTCGGATTGAATTTCCTTAGGATTCTTCCAATGAATCTCAGTCTGGCATCTGCTTTACCGATGATCAATTTTATATGATCATTCCATTTTAAATCACTCCTAATGCGTACTCCCAGATAATTTATGGAATTAACTGCTTCCAGTTGCTGACCTGCTACTTTGTAGCTAAATGATAAGGGATCTATCTTTCTATGTATTCGAAACACTTTACACTTGTCTACATTGAGATTGAATTGCCATTCCCTGCACCATGCGTCAATTCGCTGCAGATCCTCCTGCATTTCAGTACAATTTTCCATTGTTACAACCTCTCGATACACCACAGCATCATCTGCAAAAAGCCTCAGTGAACTTCCGATGTCATCCACAAGGTCATTTATGTATATTGTGAATAGCAACGGTCCTATGACACTCCCCTGCGGCACACCTGAAATCACTCTTACTTCGGAAGATTTCTCTCCATTGAGAATGACATGCTGCGTTCTGTTATCTAGGAACTCTTCAATCCAATCACACAATTGATCTGGTAGTCCATATGCTCTTACTTTGTTCGTTAAACCTGTGGGGAACTGAATCGAACGCCTTGCGGAAGTCAAGAAACACGGCATCTACCCGTGAACCCATGTCTATGGCCCTCTTGAGTCTCGTGGATGAATAGCGCGAGCTGGGTTTCACACGACCGTCTTTTTCAAAACCCATGCTGATTCCTACAGAGTAGATTTCTAATCTCCAGAAAAGTCATTGTACTCAAACATAATACGTGTTCCAAAATTCTACAACTGATCGACGTTAGAGATATAGGTCTATACTTCTGCACATCTGTTCGATGTCCCTTCTTGAAAATGGGGATGACCTGTGCCCTTTTCCAATCCTTTAGAACGCTACGCTCTTCTAGAGACCTACGGTGTACCGCTGCAAGAAAGGGGGCAAGTTCCTTTGGGTACTCTGTGGAAAATCGAACTGGTATCCCATCAGGTCCAGCGGCCTTTCCTCTTTTAAGCGATTTTAATTGTTTCTCTATCCCTTTGTCATCTATTTCGATATCTACCATTTTGTCATCTGTGCGACAATCTAGAGAAGGAACTACAGTGCAGTCTTCCTCTGTGAAACAGCTTTGGAAAAAGACATTTAGTATTTCGGCCTATAGTCTGTCATCCTCTGTTTCAGTACCATTTTGATCACAGAGTGTCTGGACATTTTGTTTTGATCCACCTACCGCTTTGACGTAAGACCAAAATTTCTTAGGATTTTCTGCCAAGTCAGTACATAGAACTTTACTTTCGAATTCATTGAACGCCTCTCGCATAGCCCTCCTCACACTACATTTCGCTTCGCGTAATTTTTGTTTGTCTGCAAGGCTTTGGCTATGTTTATGTTTGCTGTGAAGTTCCCTTTGCTTCCGCAGCAGTTTTCTAACTCGGTTGTTGTACCACGGTGGCTCTTTTCCATCTCTTACGATCTTGCTTGGCACATACTCATCTAATGCATATTGTACGATGGTTTTGAACTTTGTCCACTGATCCTCAACACTATCTGTACTTGAGACAAAACTTTTGTGTTGAGCCATCAGGTACTCTGTAATCTGCTTTTTGTCACTTTTGCTAAACAGAAAAATCTTCCTACCTTTTTTAATATTTCTATTTACGGCTGAAATCATCGATGCAGTAACCACTTTATGATCGCTGATTCCCTGTTCTGCGTTAACTGTTTCAAATAGTTCGGGTCTGTTTGTCACCAGAAAGTCTAATATGTTATCGCCACGAGTCAGTTCTCTGTTTAACTGCTCAAGGTAGTTTTCAGATAAACCACTTAAAAAATTTCACTGGATTCTTTGTCCCTGCCACCCCTTATGAACGTTTGGTCTCCCAGTCTATATCCAGCAAATTAAAATCTCCACCCAGAACTATAACATGGTGGGGAAATCTACTCTAAATATTTTCCAAATTATCCGTCAGGTGCTCAGCCACAACAGCTGCTGAGCCGGGGGGACTATAGAGACATCCAATTACCATGTCTGAGCCTGCTTTAAATATGACCTTCACTTTCTGTCTGACTCACTAGCCTAGAGTGCTAACTGGTCCAACAGATTTCTCACATTTCATTCTAAGACCTCTCCTAAGTCATCGAGTTTGGATGAAAATGAAAACTGATACACTTCCTGCCAGAGTCCTAAGAACAGACTGCAGTGTATATGGCAACAGAAGCATGCACCATACGTGGGACACACTTTATATGAAGGTGCTTCAGAATGTAAGTTACACATGTCGTCCCATGCTAAGACCACTGTGCAACAAAAGTGGCACATTGTCAGAAGAGTGTACATGTTTCAATGTTTCCTGCAGGCACTGTTCTACTGGGACATAGAGGGAGGAGCATCACAGTTTGCACAGTTTCGTCATGAAACTCTGCTATATAGGGAATAAATGCAAAGCTGCATCAGCAGCCGTGAAAAGGTGCCAATAATTTGACCGAGGCCACACAGACATAGGTCATGTTCATTGAGAAGTCCAGATAACATATCACTTATGTCCATCTTTTTGGCAAGCTGAAAAAACATCCAGGAGAAATATTTTCCAGTGATGAGGAAGTTCACACAGTGGTTCTCGAATGGCTACAAAATGGACTCTATCACCAAGGAATTGAACCACTAACAGGGCGTTCCAACCATTAAGTTGGAGACTATGCTGAAAATTACTACCATGTATCTGTGTTATTCTAAAGTGTAGCACAGCTTTCAATAAAAGTTACATGACCTGTGACAATGATGCATGACGTCAGGAAGGAGAAGAAGTTTTATATATGGACCACGGCAATTCAGCCCGGAAGTTTTAATTAATGAATGATGCATAACTTACTTTATGAAGTCCTCTTGTACCAGCTTATTTGTGAGTTACTGTTTGAATAACACATGAACATCACTGTGTGTAATTGACTTAGTGCAGAAATGCACTGATCACAGTTAAATCAATTTCAGGACATGTTAGAGTAGCTAATACATTCAGACACAGAGACAGGTGCATTTTTCTAAGTTATCTGTGTGTACCGATCCCACAAAAATTCCCACATATGTCATTATGAACAGACACTGGATTGAAGATGGATGAATATAGAAATCAGGCATGACCTATTCAAAGCAACCATACCTTGCATCTACTTAGGGAAGTATGAAAACTTTAAGCTGTATGACTAGATGCGAATTTGAACTGCCAAGTACCTGAATGTAACTTCCACTGTGTTACAGTGCGTGTCAGCTCACTTGGTGGAAGATACAGATATGGCTGGAAGAGTATCAGATGTTCAGTTACCCACACACCAATACCTTGTCCAGGCAGTGCCTCAATTTGGCGGCCCGGTAGCTGGACTTGAGGAAGGAGGTGGTCGACAGACAGAGGGCTGGTAACTTGGCGACGTGGTGCTCCAATGTGGTGGTCTGGAAGACAAGGTTGGGAAAGGGGTGTGAAGTGGCAGACCGATGAAGGGCTTGGTACATACCTTGGAGAGGCAGTGCCCTAGTTCGGCAGCCTCGTAGCCCGGGTTGAGGCAGACAAGTGCAAGCCCAGCACGTGCAGCTGCCAGTGCCATGACGTACCATTCGAGACAGTTGCCACCCCACAAGCCCAGCCGGTCGCCGCGGGACAGCCCCACCGACATCAGACCCGCTGCCAGTCGGTCCACCTGCAACAACACACACCTGCTGTACCCTTGTCTGGAGAACAACAAAGGAGGCTTATGAGAGGGCAAGCTATCATGTATCTGTTACAAATAACAGTGACTGAGTGTAGCAGTTTTCACAATAACACCTTTACAGTATCTGGCTATGAATTCACTCACAATTAGAAGTCACAAATATCAAGTAGCAACTAAATATGGCATTTAAGAGTCAACACCATGTACCAACTGTTGGTAAAAGTTTATATTTATTTTTAAGAACCTTCTGTCACTCAGTCAAATGTGGCTGCAATTTTGGTCACAAATAGAAGTAGCAAATGGTAATTAAAAGTAGCATTTAAGCAGTATAACATTAAATGCCATCTGTTGACTGATGTTCGTACTTCATTCTAAGAATTTTGTGTCTCACGCTATGGGTGTATAACAACATACCAATGATAGAAGAAATGAATCAAGAAATTAATTTGCTCTGGGAAAATTTTATGCTTGGTGTTACACCTTGCAGAAGCATTGAAGTATTATTCAGTTGAGAGTTGGTGAAACCAATGAATGTCAATGCCCAATAAAGATTACAGTAACAGACTGACCTAAGGTGTAGCCTAATGGTTTATGTTCACACCATATTTAAAGACACTTAAGGGGAGATGGAATTATGTTCACACCATATTTAAAGACACTTAAGGGGAGATGGAAGGCAATTTTTTTTATCTATTCTGCCAGTGCTATTTCTTTCTTTGAATATGTACACCTTTCAAAAGAACCATCATTGTTAGAACAGTTACGTTTTTACTGAATGTATGTAACACATGAGCCAGCATTTACAAGTAAAATGAACAAAATACCTCTTAAGGATTTCAAGGAATTTTTTAAAAAATCTTTCACTAATAAAATTACACTTCTGTTATACATTTTTGTGATCATAAAACAATTTCGGTTAATTTAATTGTAATAACATATAACAATCCTGAGTACAAATTTACCAAATTTTATATTTCTAAGCTTTTAGCTCAGTGACTAATGGTACCTGAAAACCATTTAATGTACTTTTGAGAAGTTTGATACTGCAATTTTAGTATAATGAATTATGGAAATTACAATTAATATTTTCTTGCACCGTACTGAGCATCATCTGAATCATACTGATCTTTTTTCTTCTCTTGGCCCCTCTTTTTTCTGTATTGCCTCTATTGTGCATATCATCTCTTATAAAATGTGAATATTAGCCCATTCCTATCACATAATAGAACTATGTGTCATGGTTTTTTCAAATGTATTATGCACACACTAACTTTTTACATACCTTGGTTATATTTTTTTATATAAATGTTCCTTGCTGCTGGCACAACAGATACACAGAAGTAATTCAGTTACTGCAATTTGCCAATCAGTTTTTAAAACAAGCAAATACATTATGTACATTTCCACACATACCATGGCATCATGCTTCTATGAAGAAGATATTTATATCTGCTAAACCAATACTAAGTAAGTTTCTGTAATATACTTTTTGTACTTCACATAAATGTACAGCCCAGGTCTAAAGATTTATAATATCCCAGATTCTGTAGGCTTCTGAAGATGACAAATTAATTTGTTGAGACCAGTTAAGCATAATAAAATTTATTTGCAACTGATGACCAAATTTTATCCCAAAAAAATTTTAAATTAGCAATTTCTGCTTTGTGGATTCTCTCTCTCCCTATTTGTACCTAGGATTTTTCGGTACCTATTTCCACTAGATTTAACACTCAATGCTTCCAAAAAATCCAGTTTCCTTGTTAAACTAGCATTCAAGCATAAAATTGCACCATAAACACCAAATTTAAGGGTTGTAATCTGAAAAAGTACTGTTTTTGATGATTGTGCCCAAATGACAGAACTTACACGTTCATTTAAATTTTATTTTTTCCTATGAAGACATTTCTTCAACAAAATATCTTTACAAAGAACTCTGAATATAGGTTTAATTTCATTCATTACTGCAACAGGCAAAGAATGTTTGTGGTCATATGTTGCACATCTCCTGTACTTGCACCAAGTGTCAGGATCATTTGGGCAAAGAAAATGTTGAGGATGTCCATTTGTGGAAAGCTTACAGATAAAGATTGCCTGTACAGCTTTCTTCACATTTTTTAAATTCCCAATATTCCTTCTTATGGCTAAGCCATAACAATTCTTTAATCTATCTATTTCAACATTTGTCAGGCGACCTTATCTTTGAGTACCAATTTTGACTTTTCTTTTAATAATCTTCTCAACCTTGACCCCATTCTCTTCTGCACATGCCCAATGCATTGCAACTTTGACACTAGGACCGTAGAGTCCTTCTGTACATATCCAGTCATAAGCCTTGCTGTTGTCATCCCCTAACTACTGTGTGCATGCAACTCCTCTATTTGCCACAAAATGATTAACAATTCTGAGGAGTCCCGCTACTTTCATTCCACTACTTGGACCAGCATAATTCTTCCAACAGTTGTGTTCATCCTCTTTCTCAGTTTTACTGCCACAAGTCATAAAGTCCTTGCTTAGAATCTACAACAGTTACCTTGTCAGTATCAAATGATGCAGCCATGACAACACTAGCTAGGATTATTAGAGACTGGGATGAAGCGTAGCCACATTTCTGCCAGCTGCTGTCAAAACATGCACAAATATTAATACCTTCACTTTCATGACATTCCTTGAGTGCTCCTTCAGCTGCTTCCTTCATTGAGATGCTACAGACTTCAGTAACAGCAGTTCCAATAATTTCATTATATGTCATAAATTTTGCTGGTCGATTTGGAATGACAAGCATTGCACGAAAGAGTTTGCCTGCCTCCATCCATTTACCAATGATCTGATCCTATAAACTAGTCTCATCTTTTTCCATACAGATTATTACTTGCCATTTATGATGACATTGTTGCAGCAACTGCAAAACACTTTGCCAAATTCAGTGTCAGCTTTGACACAATGCCTTGGTGAAGTCACTGATTCTCTCCCAAAGATATGTCTCCACCGCATATTCTGCACACAGTATTTTTGGAAATAAAGTCACGGAACATGCTGGATTTCACAATAATATTTGCAAATGAGTGTTCATCTCCACAAGCTGACTGTGGAAGAACATCTTTAGGATACTGCTGTTTCTTTCTTGTTGTACTGAGTTTCTTTACAGTTGACATTCTAGGTTTCCTTCACTGAGCCCAATACTGACGTTGAGAGAGTACTACTTGAAACAAACCCATGACATATGAAGTCACAGTCACCAAGTTAAACCAGGGCAAGGTGTCAAATTATTCTGCTACATAGAAAAAAATACAATTACCATTTATGTACACTATATGATGCTGTATGTGTTCAATTATAGTTCACTATTAGCTATTGTGTTGTACCTTCTACCCCTTCCCTCCAAGAACTAAATCTGCTGACAAAATTACGCTTCTCAAAAATCTTACCTCAGCGCAAAATATTTTTTTGCTTTCACTTTTCACATTTTATTTTCTGAATGACCAAACTATAGAGTGATACAAAGTGATCAAAACACTGACATTAAAATTTTCTTATTATAGTTACTTCATCAGATATTTCACACAATAACACATGTGATACAAAGTGTGTTTCTCTCTACATGTAACAAGCAAAGTTCTGTACACATCAGTAGGCTACAAAACTGCTAAACCATTGTTTTGTTGCTAATTTCAGCTACAAACAGGGGAAAAATCTTTAATGTTAATATGTATCACTTAACATGTTGTCATGTTGCCAATTTAAAGGTAAGAATTTTAGGAAAGGAAAGAGGTGCTCAAATTAGTAACATGTGAACATCAAATTTTTATTTTTATTTATCATTTTGCTTCACTCAATATGTATTCACATGTTATACATTGGTAAATGTAATTAGCTTCCCCAACCTCTGCCTCATGCCATGATAGATACCATGTGCAACAACTATTGTTTTTTTGTGTGCGCCTTTAATCTAATCCGGAGGTACACAGCAGCAATATGTTGTATTAACTGTGATTCATGAATGTCTTCACAGTCAGTAGCAGAGACAAGATTACACACTTTGCCAAATAGATTGATTTGTCCACAAAAGAAATGACAAACAGAATTAATAAGCTTGTCATAAAAATGGTTTGATTTCAAGGTAAATGTCACTAGAGCAGAACAAAAGCAATTTTTCTGTGTGCTTCCCTATTTTAAACACTGCTGCATATAGGCGAAGCAAACCACCCCTGTTAATCATAGTAAAGGCAGCTCGACTTGCCACAGGAGTCTTGCAGTAAGTGTGATCATTTGGGCACATGTAGGGTAAAGTAATAAGTTCTTCACTCTCAGCACATGTTAATATTTTTATAATCTTTTTTCACAGCACGTCATGATGTATAATAAATAATATTCTCCTAGTATTCACTGAGTAGTGCTGAATCAAGAGCCTCAAACTAACTACTACCATCAATATCATCAGTGAACTTTTCATTTTGCTTCTTATGGCTCATGAATTCACGAACACTGAAAGAGCTCACTTTCTCAGTGTCATCTACATTATTCTTGTCACTTGCTGTAACATTGTTCTTGAGCAACATTGTTCTCAAAGCACACTGGAACTGTAACGTGATGGGATTATTGTTTCAACTTAACCTAGATCTGATGCATAGAAAAAAGAGTTTATAGATGATCTTCTGAGACTTTGTATGTTAAAAAATATTTTAGAGGTTCAGTTGACCCATGTAGGTCAACTGAACTATGGGATACAAATTTTACGTATGTCGGTCTTTTCACCTTCACTAATACTAGTATCAGCTGAAGAATAGGAGGCTACTAGTAATGGAGATGAGAAAAGAAACACATGTTAAATTGGTATCCCATACTTCAGCTGACCTACATACACCAACTGAAGAACAGATATAGTGCTAGCGAAGGCGAAAAAGTCGACATACATTAAATTTGTATCCCATACTTCAGCTTATCTACATACTTCAACTTAAGAATGGGGTATCAGTGCTAGCAAAGGTGAAGATGTCAACATGCATTAAATTTTAATGCTAATGAAAACAAAGATGTTGACGTACATTACACTGGGATCCCGTACCTCAGCTGAATTACGTGAAGGCGAAAAAAGGTGGCATACATAAATTTGTGTACCATACTTCAGCTGACCTATACAGTTCAACATTTATATCCCATACTTCAACTTATCCATATTGGTCAACTGAAGTATGGGATACAAATGTATTTTTTCACTTTCGGTACTAATAGTATCAACTGAAAATTATCAAAGTATTACTAGCGACAGCAAAGAAACCGACAACAGTAAAATTTCTGTCCCAGTCTTCAGTTGAGCTATACAGGTAAAATGAAGAATAGGATACTGGTACTAGCGAAGGCAAAAACTTGTGATATATGTAACATTTGTATCATGTTCTTCAGTTCACCTACATAACATTCACATATTCATATATTCACACCTATATAACATTCGCAGTTCAACTGAGGTAAAGGATGTCAATGTTATTTATGTCACTTTTTTCGTCTTTGCTAGCACTAGTATCCTGTTAGGCCTACAAACACTGAAGCGCCAAAGAAAGTGGTATAGGCATGCATATCAAATACAGAGACGCGTAAACAGGCAAAATATGGCACTGGGGTCTGCAACGCCTATACAAGACAACAAGTATCTGGTGCAGTTGTAAGATCATTTACTGCTGCTACAATGGCAGGTTATCAAGATTTAAGTGAGTATGAACGTGGTGTCATAGTAGGCACTCGAGCAATGGGACACAGCATCTCCAAGGTAGCAACAAAGTAGGGATTTTCCCATACCATCATTTCACGAGAGTACCTTGAATATCAGGAATCCGGTAAAACATCAAATCTCCGACATTGCAGCAGCCAGATCCTGCAAGAACAGGACCAACTACAACTGAAGAGAATCGTTCAGCGTGACAGAAGTGCAACCCTTCCGCAAATTGCTGCAGATTTCAATGCTGAACCATCAACAAGTGTTGGTGTGCAAACCATTTAACGAAACATCATCGATATAAGCTTTTGGATCCAAAGGCCCACTTGTGTACCCTTGATGACTGCACGACACAAAGCTTTATGACTCACTTCAGCCCGTCAACACCGACTTTGGACTGTTGATGACTGGAAACATGTTGCCCGATCGGACGAATCTTGTTTCAAGTTGTATCGAGCAGATTGATGTGTATGGTTATTGGAGAAAACCTCATGAGTCCATGGACCCTGCATGTTAGCAGGAGACTTTTCAACCTGATGGAGGATCTGCAATGGTGTGGGACCTGTGTAGTTGGAGTAATATGGAACCCCTGATACGTCTAGATACGACTCTGACAAGTGACACATACAGAAGCATCCTGTCTGATCACATGCATCCATTCATATCCATTGTGCACTACAACAGACTTGGACAATTCCGGTAGGATAATGCGACACCCCACACGTCCAGAATTGCCAGAGAGTGGCACCAGGATCACTTTTCTGAGTTTAAACACTTCCGCTTGCCACCATACTCCCCAGACATGAACATTATTGAGCGTATCTGGGATGCCTTGCAATGTGTTGTTCAAACGAGATCACGACCCTCTCGTACTCTTCCTGATTTATGGGCAGCTCCGCAGGATTCATTGTGTCAATTCCCTCCAGCACTACTTCAGAGATTAGTCAAGTCCATGCCACGTTGTGTTGTGGCACTTCTGCGTGCTCAAGGGGGGCCCTACAGAATATTAGGCAGGTGTAACACTTTCTTTGACTCTTCAGTGTAGGCCAACTGAAGTACGGGATACGGATTTATCGTACGTCTGTCTTTTCGCCTATTATAGTACTAGTATGGACTGGAAAATATCATAATATTAGTGCTAGCGAAGGTGAAAAAAAGCAACTTCTGTAAAATTTGTATTCCGTACTGCAGTTGACAAACCGAAACACAACACAGAACAGTGCAATACGACAAAGAAATACATGAGAAACGACAAATCCAATACAACATAACAATAAGACACTAAACTTACGATACACAAACTCCTGCAGAAAAAAACAATGCTTGAGCGGTGGCGGATACAGAAAAACATCAAGGACGGGGCGCTAAAGATATCTTGAGCTACCTAAACTTCTACTGTAATAAAAAATTAATACTTCACAATCAACTGATCACTCTCACTCTGACTAATCTTCACACTTGCACTTGCTACAACTAAGGCTTTTTACTTATTCATTCTTCAGGCTTAATATTTTTGCTTCTGAATGAAAACTAACTTCCTATTCGGGAAAAGGTTCAAATGGCTCTGAGCACTATGGGACTTAACATCTGAGGTCATCAGTCCCCTAGAACTTAGAACTACTTAAACCTAACTAACCTAAGGACATCACACACACCCATGCCCGAAGCAGGATTAGAGCCTGCAACCGTAGCTATCGCGCGGTTCCGGACTGAAGCGCTTAGTACCGTTCTGCCGCAGCGGCCGGCTTATTCGGGGAATAATACTCGCGACTTTTCTCGAACAAATCCCAGACAGAGTAGCGTATCGAAATCACTAGAATGGCCGCGACTTTTCTCGTGGGTACGCCTTAGCTATCTATGTGTAGACCGAAACGTATAAAATACGATATCGCGGACGCGCGTGCTACATAGGAAAGTACAGCCCCAAAAACTCCAATATCTTAACTATCCCGACGAAATTCACCCTAGTCCTTAATTATCATTTACCCCCACCCAAACATGGAATTCCGCGAACAAATTTTGGAGGGTACATGTTGTACCGATATACTGCACAAAATATTAAAACGTGCGACGAAAAATCAGACGCAAAACAATGTATAATGAAAATAGTAAAGAACTCTGAAAATGCGAATGGAATTAGCTCTCACAATGGTAATTTATAATAAACTGAAATAATAATGGTACAAACAGACTCTATAAGATAACTGTATGGTATCTCTATGCTAATAGATTATTCTTTTACTCGCTGACGAAAGAAACTAAAAGACCAGCGTTATAACTCACTCTCTTGGTCCTAGTATTGAAGCTAACACAAGCTACAGCGGCCATTACGCATTTTAAGTTGTAAATTTTAAATAATATATGATAATTTATGCTGATTGTGTATTCTTTTTCTTTGTATGCCTAGTGACCTTCATGCAAAAACAAGAATATTATTTGTAAGGTTTTCAGCACGCTGGATAAACAAACAATCGACCATTCTTGGCAGACATCTTGCGTAGGAAAAATTTTATTGTAAATTTCATTGCATTCCGTCATCAACGGACGCGTTAAAAGACTTGCATCATAATTATTAAGGAAAAGAAAGTGAATATACTATTTTATGTTGTATGAAAGTAAAAAGTAAGAACATTCCGTTAATTTCGCTTCTCGGCAAGACGATGATTATTACGTTATGAAAAATGGGAAATACTTTATTTCAGTACAAGCTTTCTTTTAATTAAATTTCACTACAGTAAATATTTGGTTGGTTGGTTTGGGGAAGGAGACCAGACAGCGTGGTCATCGGTCTCATCGGATTAGGGAAGGATTGGGAAGGAAGTCGGCCGTGCCCTTTCAGAGGAACCATCCCGGCATTTGCCTGGAGTGATTTAGGGAAATCACGGAAAACCTAAATCAGGATGGCCGGACGCGGGATACAGTAAATATTCCCTGCAGCAATATTTTAATGTGATAACACGACATACAATCCCTGAGATCGTTTTTTTTATTCTTTTGTCATTATGACTGCTCCATGTAGACACCAGTTTTAACAAATGCTTAAAGCGCCTCACGCAATACTATATTAACAAGTCGGCTAGTCGCGCGCTGTTGAATGATCAGAGATTTTTTTTTTTACGGAAGTATAGATTCAGGTGCCACATATTTTCATGATTCTTTCTTGTGTCCGCTCCGCCTGATAAGTGCTCTATTCACGGTCTTGCCGGGCGTAAATATCAGTACAGTTAGGCGGTAAGATCTTACACTCTTTTCGTGACATTCATTGAGTACACCGTAAGTATGCTTAAGACGGTGTACGGACCTGAGCGGTAGCAGCACAATGTGCCCAACACGTTTTAGGAAGCACTTAAACGGAAAATATGTATTGGGTACACTACGCTTCCAAGAATATTCATATAAATTGCTCTGTTAGTGTCGAAATTGTCATTTTCCTCTCCCTACAACAGATTTTATGGGCGACCAATAACCCTCTATACTATGATACAATGTTCAGTAGTTGCAAGATGCTGAAAACCCCTAGAATGCCTACATGAGGGAAACCCATCTGAAATAACTACAGAACCCTCAGCCAAATGAGCTTCAGTTAATTTCACCAACACTTTCGATTAGGGACTACTTTAAAACTACATCATCACACTCTCGGCCTGAAATTATTGCCCCTCCCCCAACCCATAGTCCCCCCGCAGGTTCCGCTCTTTTGTACTTGGTTTTGCAAAAAGCAGGCTCATCGATTTCAACGATAACACCGCCCCACCCCCCTCCCTCAAAGGCCCTATATACTTTATACAGAGTGTTTCAGAAGTGGTGGTCAATATTCAGGAATGATCATTCGAAACAAAAAAGTCAAGTAAACATGTGGTCTAAAACGCATACCTAAAGAGCTTCTTGATCTCCGATGCTGTGAAAAAAATCTTTTCTACTGGAAGCTCTTTGCTTTCCATATTTTGGGAAGTGGTAGTGTGGACCAAAAAAAAGAAAAAATGCCCAGTAAACATGTGCTCCAAAATGCATATCTTGAAAGTTATGAGCACTTGTTCATTAAAAGAGTTGTGTTTCGAAATAGCGAAGATGAACAAGTGCTCAAAGCTCTCAAGTTACGCGTTTTAGGGCACATGTTTACTAGACTTTTTTTCTTGTTTTAGTCCATACTGCCACTTCCCAAAACATGGAAAGCAAAGAGCTTGCAATAGAAGAGATATGCTTCACAGTATCGAAGATCAAGAATTGCTCATAGCTCTTAAGGTACCGGTATGCGTTTTAGAACTCATGTTTACTTGACTTTTTTCTTTCGAATGATTATTCCTGTCATATCCTTGCATATTTACCTTCACTTCAGAAACACCCTGATACTTCCCTACAAAAAGAGCACCAGTGTGGTACGGTACTCTCACTCATACGACATAAATGCACACACAACCACACAGGATACTTTGAACACCAACAGTATGTAATTTTTTTTATATCTCTCCAGACCAGCTTCGATTTCTCAAACCATGTTCCTCGTCGAATTTAACGCCATACTCGATCTTTGGAACACTTTAGATGAATAAACCACTAGCACGACGAGCTGACACACTTATCAGGCGAATATGTTTGCCGCACTCACACCATCGAACATAATCAACAGTAAGCCCACATAATTGCAAAAACCGAATGGTTGACATCATACCTACGCCAAATGCCTGCTTTAAGACTTCCACATTCATGGGAATAGATAAATCAATACCTACAAACGAAAATCAAAAAGTAAAATTTATCCAGAATGAAAAACCTCAAACTCATTTAGAATGGAAATAAGTTGCAAATGAACTGGAACGAACAAACTTTTGAAATTAATACAAGTAACAAAAATCTTACATAATGTCTAGCTCTGTCCTTTAAAAACACATTCATTTATTTCAATTTACAGTGATGACGCTTAGCCACAATGATAACCGATTTATTATCTATGGCTCGAAAATAAAGACTTTGATATCGATGAGTAAACTAGGTATGGCGTCATTTGTCAAAGCTAACGGCTTGTATCCCATTCTTCAGTCGATCCAACTTCTCAAACATTATTTCCTTTGCCACATATTAAAGCACATGTAACTTACAGGTGGAATTGAATACCACTTCCTGTTGCAACGATTACTGCATCCATATGCAACACAACTCTTGATCATGTTTATTAAAAAAAGAAACAGAATCACCTTAAAGTCACAAGCAGAAAAGGGACACGAAGTACTACCCTCCCGTCACGGTTTTCTAGGCAAAGTCGCCTTTGAGTAGCCTCTCCAGTTTAATATTGAGTCACTAGGTTCCTTTTACCCACTCACCTCATTTATCTTCACACATTTACTTCCTCTCAATTTTAGTTTAGGAGAAAATTTCTTTATTCGCACCATTTTTATAAAAACGTACGAAACCAGAGAAAATAGAAATCAGCACTTATCTTACAACAATGATCACTAAGTACAAAAAAAAGTTCAAATGTGTGTGAAATCTTATGAGACTTAACTGCTAAGGCCATCAGTCCCTAAGCTTACACACTACTTAACCTAAATTATCCTAAGGACAAACACACACGCCCATGCCCGAGGGAGGACTCAAACCGCCGGAACCAGCTGGACAGACCATGACTGCAGCGCCTTAGACCGTTCTAAGTACAAACAATAGCAGTTTATCCATTGTGGATGACGAACTGCGACTGTGATTTAAATTGGCGTTTATCTGGTAATAAATATGCAACTAGTCGCTTTTTACGATTTATTCAACTATGAACATGTTTTCGAACCACTGCAGGCTCATCTTCAGATGGAGGTGTTACAGAACCATTATTTTGTGGACCAAGTGTAGCTAGATGCAGTGCTGGTGCTGAGTGCACTGCCTTGCTTTTTATAACACGCATTATTAAACTATGTACACAAATAAACACAGTATGTAGCTATACTTGGTTTTACACTGGCCAGTGTAAAACAATAGCGCTCGAAAACAATAACAAATACGATCGGAACGAAGGGTATCAATAGTAGATACAGGGAAGGAGACCTTGATATGATACAATACAAGCAGCAAATAGTCTACAACGAATATCAAAATCGGTGCAGTTTTCTCTGGATGGCACAAAAAATGAGTAGTAGTTAAAATAGCGGGATTTTCAAATATTGAAAAAATCTAACATCGATTTTTGAGCCTGTTTGCCTTCTGTCTCCCTTTAATGGACTTTTCATCATAAAAAATGAAACTACAAGATAAATTCAGAAGACGTATTATTGGACAACGCTCCAACGAGTGTTTTAATGAGTATTACATACATGCATCACACATAAACAGCCAAAAATGCAAGAGAGGATCCATTACGTACCTTTTATTAAATGTTTAACATTAGCGTATTCACAAGATGGATATTTTTTTCAGCACTACAATACACATAGAAACTTCTGTTTCTGTCTTCATGTACTGCACTTAAACTATTCCCAGTGTCAACTTTTAACTGGGAAATCTGTACACTCCCCCTCCTCCCTTTTCATTTGCATATCATCGACCATAAAATACATTATCAAGTCTTCATCAACATCTACATGACAGAAAATTTGGGCTATAGAAGAGTGTAATATAGGAAGAACGGAATTTTTAATATTCATTTACAGTGTATTTCACATTTAATTATCATTCCTTCCAAATCGAGTGACTTCAGACGAGAAGTTTTGTTACATTCGCACAGTTCAATTGGCCAGATATACCAGTTAGCAGATATATTAGCGAGTGGCTGTTGGTTGTTACTTCTGAGTATTCTAAGTGTACAACATCTTCGGTGATAAATTATTACGGTACAGAAATCGTATTTTAACGTTGGTGGAGTGTGGAGGGATACGGGTTACGTATTCATTAAAATGTGATTCTAAACTGTGGCAAATTGCAACTAAAAATCGCACTTACCAAAAAATAACATTCACGCATTTGGGAAAGTCACAGTTTCGCTTAGCGGAGAGGTGAGAGACGAGGCCTACGATAAAGACAGGCCACGACGTTTACGTCACAACACGTGACACTGCATGTCTTAAAGAGTGCCAATCCTCCAGGAATCTAGTAGGATAACTACTTTAGACGAGTTTAATAATTCTTGACTGCGCGTTAAAATGCGTGCAAGCTCTTGATAGCACCCGACAAAGTTAAGAACTTTAGTGGGCACCATTTCCATTACGCACTGATTTCCCGGGGGCCGTACACGGAACCGAGCGTTCGCAAAGTGTGGCAGACATGCCGACTAATGTGACGTCACAAGTTTCTTGCGAGACTCGTATTTTTCATGTGCCCCGGGCAAGGGATATGCACATATACCATGGGTGCATGCACATTGGACATAGTGAAGTTCTTGAGACAAACATCAGACGTGTCGTTATTAGCGTAGTGAGTTAATACTGGTAGTTCACGCTGTAGCACCGGCGTCACCTTATATGCCTAGAAGGCGTTGTGACTTAAATGTGGCAGCATTACACAAGCTTAAACAAACGACAGTTTGTCAGCTGAGGAAAAGGGGGGCGGTGGGAGAAGGAGAGGTTATAATTTCCGCCTTCCCCTCTCAGGGGTAGAAGCCTACACCCATGTTTTATGATTCTGCAAAAGCAGAACTGACAAATGGTGACGGTAGCCGCTGATCCTTTTTGGAGTCACGGGAATAGACCCGAAATAGCCTTTTCCCTCATTTCGAAATAAGAAAAGAAAGCAGTGAGCAATGTACAACACAAAGCAAAGTGGAATAAACCAGAAATTAGGTAACGCCTATGGCAATTTACTTGCTGACGTTTGACAGAGCTATAAACGACGGAGTACATGCCCCCCTCTAGTGGTATCTTACGCAACTACAGTTTAAAATAACACCATCCCCTCCCACCAAGAAATATTATGTTAAAGCGCATGCACAAATATATCAATAGAATCGAGGGATAGGGGAAAATGCATATAGCTTCCAGAGTTCAGACAAACTAATGCCATGCAAAGGAAAGGAGGGATATGACTAGAGAGCGGAGCAGGTGTGGAGGGGAAAAAGAGAATTGACAGATAAGAAATGAATGTAGAAGCACTGTGTATGGTGAATGGTGAATAGAATAGACTGGAAAGAGAGGGGGAAGTGAAGGAGGGCTGGGATGAGAATGAAGATGGGAGGACAACAGTGAGAGAGAGTGGGGAGGGGGGAAGAGGGAGACACAGAATGTGTAGGATGGCTAAATAGGAATTTGGTATATGACGAAAGGCTGGTAGAAGGAAGAAAAGTAAGGAGAAATGGGAAGCAGTTGGGCAACAGGAAGCGAGAAAGATGTTTGGAAGTAAGAAGGCAGTTTGGTGAAGGTGCAAGGCTCAGCAGATAGCGTAAAGTTTAGTGGTGTGTGTGTGTGTGTGTGTGTGTGTGTGTGTGTGTATGTGTGAGGGCTGGAGAATGTGAGGTGATTGATGGAGTTTGTTAGCATTTGTGGGGCATGCGCATGTTGTTGGAATGTGTGAGCAGTAGTGGAAAGTGAAAGGATGATTAATGGACTGCATTCGGTTTTATGAAGTGCGTGGAAGATTGTTGAGAGTAAGAGAGTTGGTGAGCTGAGTGAGGGTTGGCGAAATGTTTGAGAGATGGTAGAAAGTGCGAAAGTGAAAGCTTGAGAATGGAAAAGATCAGGTATGTGGCCTGTATACACTGAAAGCGAGCAAGTGTGCAAGTTAATGTGTCCAGTATACGAAAACAAATCGTACAGAGAAAAAAACCTTCATCGAAATAGTTACTGGAATACCCCTGGACATTAAAATTTAATATTGCCATGATAGCTGGCCACTGTGTCGCATGCCTCTCGTCCTTATGTTGTAAGTCACTTGTCATCTTACAGACAGTCAGTGACTAGCCGACTCTCACCAGTGGAACGGTACATCTTTGCAAACAGGAAAGGGCAGGTCTCTCTTGGGGCAATGCCAGAGCTTTGGCCCGTGCCGGCCAAGCATTGCATTAGGCATGTATTTTTCGGGTGGACGTCTCATGCAGATTTAAGCACAAAGCACCGTCATCTCACGTCCCGTGCAGCACATCGAGTGGTGATTCAGACTCTTGTCTTGCGTGTTTGATGTGGGTGCATTCGACCACTGACTCGCGGCATAGTGGTAACATTGCAGCATGTTGTGAGTTTTCGAACTGCAGTAACATGATAGAAAATCACTAGAGTATTGGGGTTACATAAAATTGTGTCCTTTCTTGCACTGAATTTTGTAGCCGGATTTGCTGTGGAAAAGTTACACCTTTGTTCTCGCTTTTGATGTCATCAGAACACATGGTGATTAGTATCTGTCTGAGTTAACCATCTGTAAATTATGGTGATATATAAACAGATTCACTCACTCGCAAGGTTATTTTTCAGAAGAACGAAGATTTATTTTTACCTACTTTTGTGCAGTAATTTTCGCAGCAGGTGTTAATCGTTCTGATTCGATGTTGGTCTTTATGTATACCGATTGACATTGTATACCTGATTTATACGTGGATTATGTTGCATATATCATATATTTGAGCTTCGTGAATTCATTTTCTTGCACCTTTTCATTTATTCACAAATTCCATCATGTGTACCTTCCACATATGTATGAATATTTCATATTTGCTTCATACGAAACATGTTTCATTGGTTCATATTGCAATGTTCTCAGGGGCTGCTCTATATATTTAGCAGTGCTCCCATTTATCTTCGGTAAGAACTTTTCAGGAATCAGGGTAAGTCATTGCAAATGCGACTTTGTGCGTAACTCTGCTACAGAGACGTCGTCATAGTAAATGATGTTTTAGAACATAAAAGCTCTCTATTTTGAGGTGATTAGGTAGTGTAGGTATAGGTAACAGATGACAGACATATTTGTCCTGCACAAATTGAGCCTGTAAAGCCCAATTTTAATACATTTTGACACAATATAGTATGATGAAACTTCCTGGTAGATTAAAACTGCGTGCTGCACTGAGACTTGAACTCGGGACCTTTGCCTTTCACAGGCACTTGCTCTACCTACTGAGCTACTCAGGACGCATTCTCACAGATTTACTTCCGCCAATACCTCGTCGCCCTACGTTCGAAACTTCACACAAGATTTCCAGCGACACTTGCAAGACTAGCACTCCTGGAAGAAAGGATGTTGTGGAAACATGGCTTAGCCACAAGACGGGGCATTTTCCAGAATAAGACTTGCGCTCTGCAGCATAGTGTGCACCGATATGGAAATTTCTGGCAGATTAAAACTGTGCGCCAGACTGAGACTCGAACTAAGGACCTTTGCCTTTAATTTCTTCATCATTATTTTTCTGATTAGGCTTGGGTAAATGTCACGTTTTTTTTTAACTATTGCAGAAGACAGCCAGCTCTCTGAGCAAACATGCTGATCTACCATGTTGGCTAACCTTCACAGAAGCACTCCTGCGAAACCTGAAAGACTTGCACTCCTGGAAGAAAGGATATTGCTGAGATGTGTCTTAGTAACTGTTTGGGGGATGTTCCCAGAATGAGATTTTCGCTATGCAGGGGGTCGTGAGTCATGCTTGGATAGCTCAGTCGGTAGAGTACTTAACTGCAAAGGGCAAATACCCAAGTTCTGTTCTCTGTCCAGCATACATTTTTAATCTATCAGGAAGTTTCATATCAGCGCACACTTGGCTGCAGAGTGAACATCTCATTCTGGGAATATAGTATGATGTTTGCAGTCAGTGTTCTAGTTGAAAAAAGCTGTGTTGCTTCTGAGTAATCCCCTCTCCCTCCTCCCCCCCCCCCTTCTTGTCGTGCTTTGCGTAAACTTTGCCACCTCCGTAACTTAATATCTGAAGTTAGATTGCGTTGTGAATGCGTAATTTTGAACGACTGGGAGTACATTTCGTATCGGTGCTGTTCTGGTGCAAATTTCGGATGGAAAAGAGAAGGTTATAGCCTATGTTTCTAGGACACTTCCAAAAGCCGAGAGAAACTACTCAATTACAGAAAGAGAATGTCTTGCTGTGATCTGGGTCATGTGCAGATTTCGACAGTATATGGAAGGTCATTCACAGTTGTTACAAACCATCATTCTCTTCGTTGGTAGACAGGTCTTAAGGATCCAACAGGACGACTCGTCAGGTGGGAACTACGTCTTGAAGAGTATGACACTACCATAGTGTACAAAAGTGGAAGAAAACGCCAAGATGCCGACTGTCTCTCAAGAAACCCTGTGCAAGAGCATCAAGACTTTGATGAAGATAGTGACCGTCTCGCTGCACTCCAGGATCTCTCTGCTGAGTAGAAGAAGGACGCCAAGATATCTCAAATTATGCTTGCCTTACATCGGTCAGAGGATGTGGAAGGACAATTTAAGGTAGTTAATGGATTACTTTGAAAGAAAAACTTTGATCCATTTGGAAAGAGGTGGCTACCAGTGATTCCTAAACACATGCGCTTAGATGTTCTACAGAAATTCCATGACACTCCTGAGGCCGGACATCTAGGATTTATTAAGACATACGATAGAATCCGCAAGAGATTTTTCTGGCCAGGTTTATTGAGGAGTGTCCGTCACTATGTGTCGCACTGTCGAGAGTGCCAGAGGGGAAAGGCAGTTCCTCAGAAACCACTTGGCCGACTCATACCAATTCCACCAGCCGAAACGCCTTTCCATCGTGTTGAGACTGACCACCTCGGACGATTTCCAACGTCTGCTAGTGGCAATAGGTGGATTATTGTTTGCTCTGATTATCTGACACGCTATGCTAGTACAAAAGCCGTGAAAACAGCCGAAGCATCCGAGGGAGCCAAATTCATCGTGGAAGACATTCTATTAAAACATGGTGCCCCAAGGTCGTTCATTACGGATGGAGGGAAAGTTTCTCAATCGAATCTTGCGACAGAGATAAACTGTCGGTGCAACTACTCATCACATGACGACTGCCTACCATCTGCAAACTGATGGGCTTACTGAACGCCTTAATAAGACCTTGGTCGACATGCTATCAATGTTCGTCAATATTGAGCAGAGCAACTGGGTGCTACCTTTCGTAACGTTCGCCTACAACACCGCCAAACAAGATATCACAGGATTTACGCCAGTTTTCCTGGTGCATGGACGTGAGGCGACTACGACGATGGACAGTGTGTTCCTGTTACACCCTGATGACGTGGACGACGACTACATCGGCCAGGTGTTAACCAGAGCTGAGGAAGCTCGGCAGTTAGCACGACTTCGCACGCAGCAGGCTCAGGAAAACGATCGCCTAAAGTATGACGCGAGCCACCGCCTCGTTGTCTACCGGCCTGGTGACCTCGTCTGGATCTTCACTCCTGTTCAGAAGGTTGGTCTCTCTGAGTAGCTCCTCAGGCGCTGCTTTGGACTTAATAAAGTTGAAGACAGTTGTCTGATGCTACTCATGAAGTTGAAGATTTCGACCCCGACACAAGAAGACGAAAGATCAGAGATACGGTCCACGTCCTTCGAATTAAGCTCTATAAGGATCCTGCAACCTAGGGTAAATTCGAAGCTCCAGCGACAGGCAACAAGCGGAAAGGTGACGAAGAGCGCAGCGGCAAAAGAAGTTCTAAGAAGATAACCGCCAAGGCGAGAATCGGTCTTCAGGAGTCTGAGTATGCAGGATCGATGACTCGTTCCCGGACTAGGATGACATAACACCGAGACGCTGTTCTCTTAAGGAGGGAGCAATGTCGCAGAAGAAGCTGCGTAGCACCGTGGTTTAGTGGTTATGATACTAAACTGTTGCATGGAGGATCGTGAGTTCAAAACTCACCTGACTGTACAGTTGTAATTTCTATATTCGGTTCTAGTACATTATAGAAGTATCCACAAATGTCAAGTATCATTGTACCTGAATGTTCTCTAGCTGTATATACACTGTATGTGTTTTGGCCGGAGGCAGTTCGCTCCGCGCTCTTGTATGTGCAAGTGCTGAATAAACTTCGTTAAGTGAAGTTAGCGTTCGTCATTCATTTAATGACACCTTCTTCTACGTGACAATATGATTGTTTGTTCAATGATATTAGCTGAAAATTGTCATATTTTAATCCTTTCAGGTTATCAATTATCCTGCGATTTCTTGCGACTGGTGAATCTTACAAGAGCTTGTCGTTTGCGCATCGTATTTCAGCTTCGAGTTTGTCTAAACTGGTAACAGATGTGTGCTGTGAAATCCGTAACTCTTTGAGGGATAAGTATTTGAAAGTACTTTTTTCCTGTATTACTGAATCAAAACCAAAAATGTGAGAACTTCACTTCTGCTTTCTTACAGGCTCCAACAACTGAAGGGGAATGGCTTTGAATAGCAGCAGGGTGTTTCAAAAATGACCGGTATATTTGAAACGGCAATAAAAACTAAACGAGCAGCGATAGAAATACACCGTTTGTTGCAATATGCTTGGGACAACAGTACATTTTCAGGCGGACAAACTTTCGAAATTACAGTAATTACAATTTTCAACAACAGATGGCGCTGCAAGTGATGTGAAAGATATAGAAGACAACGCAGTCTGTGGGTGCTCCATTCTGTACGTCGTCTTTCTGCTGTAAGCGTGTGCTGTTCACAACGTGTAAGTGTGCTGTAGACAACATGGTTTATTCCTTAGAACAGAGGATTTTTCTGGTGTTGGAATTCCACCGCCTAGAACACAGTGTTGTTGCAACAAGACGAAGTTTTCAACGGAGGTTTAATGTAACCAAAGGACCGAAAAGCGATACAATAAAGGATCTGTTTCAAAAATTTCAACTGACTGGGAACGTGACGGATGAACGTGCTGGAAAGGTAGGGCGACCGCGTACGGCAACCACAGAGGGCAACGCGCAGCTAGTGCAGCAGGTGATCCAACAGCGGGCTCGGGTTTCCATTCGCCGTGTTGCAGCTGCGGTCCAAATGACGCCAACGTCCACGTATCGTCTCATGCGCCAGAGTTTACACCTCTAGCCATACAAAATTCAAACGCGGCAACCCCTCAGCGCCGCTACCGTTGCTGCACGAGAGACATTCGCTAACGATATAGTGCACAGGATTGATGACGGCGATATGCATGTGGGCAGCATTTGGTTTACTGACGAAGCTTATTTTTACCTGGACAGCTTCGTCAATAAACAGAACTGGCGCATATGGGGAACCGAAAAGCCCCATGTTGCAGTCCCATCGTCCCTTCATCCTCAAAAAGTACTGGTCTGGGCCGCCATTTCTTCCAAAGGAATCATTGGCCCATTTTTCAGATCCTAAACGATTACTGCATCACGCTATCTGAACATTCTTCGTGAATTTGTGGCGGTACAAACTGCCTTAGACGACACTGCGAACACCTCGTGGTTTATGCAAGACGGTGCCCAGCCACATCGCACGGCCGACGTCTTTAATTTCCTGAATGAATATTTCGATGATCGTGTGATTGCTTTGGGCTATCCGAAACATACAGGAGGCGGCGTGGATTCGCCTCCCTATCCGCCAGACATGAACCCCTGTGACTTCTTTCTGTGGGGACACTTGAAAGACCAGGTGTACCGCCAGAATCCAGAAACAATTGAACAGCTGAAGCAGTACATCTCATCTGCATGTGAAGCCATTCCGCCAGACACTTTGTCAAAGGTTTCGGGTAATTTCATTCAGAGACTACGCCATATTATTGCTACGCATGGTGGATATGTGGAAAATATCGTACTATAGAGTTTCCCAGACCGCAGCGCCATCTGTTGTTGAAAATTGTAACTACTGTAATTTCGAAAGTTTGTCTGCCTGAAAATGTACTGTTGTCCCAAGCATATTGCAACAAACAGTGTATTTCTATCGCTGCTCGTTTAGTTTTTATTGCCGTTTCAAATATACCGGTCATTTTTGAAACACCCTGTAAATTGTGTAACCGATATAAGGCTTCAGATAATACTTACCGTTGTTTAAAACGTTAACTTTTGTAGGGTGAACAACCTACTGTACTACGTTTCGCTGAGTAGGAGCGAGGTACACAATTCACATAGAACCTCGCACCGTATGTTAGCTATGTTCCCCACTTGGTCGTCTGCGCATGCGCGAAGCACCTACACACACCAAAAAAAGTTTTGCAGCATCCCGATTCCCAGAACTCCTGAGGATAGACGTTGACTGTGGATTTTGTTTCACAGACACAGTCGCTTTGA
This sequence comes from Schistocerca piceifrons, assembly GCF_021461385.2. Taxonomy (NCBI): domain Eukaryota; kingdom Metazoa; phylum Arthropoda; class Insecta; order Orthoptera; family Acrididae; genus Schistocerca; species Schistocerca piceifrons. Next base: position 542,685,849 of record NC_060143.1, on the reverse strand, counting down.
CTGTCCAGAGATCTCGCTAAACCCGCCCAAAGACAACCATTCATGAGCACCGCCTATTACACGGAGGGGATCCGACTGGCGAACAGTTCCAGTCATTACGCCAGGAAGGAGGTACACAGCTCGTGTTGTCTGTAGTTCATCCATGCCTAGACGGTCAATACCGCAGTTCGATCGCGTCCGCATTGTTACTTTGTGCCAGGAAGGGCTCTCAACAAGGGAAGTGTCCAGACGTTTCGGAGTGAACCAAAGCGATGTTGTTCGAACATAGAGGAGATACTTCTACTACTACTGCAGTGCAAGACCGCTACCTACGGATTATGGTTCGGAGGAACCCTGACAGCAACGCCACCATGTTGAATAATGCTTTTCGTGCAGCCACAGGACGTCGTGTTACGACTCAAACCGTGGACAATAGGCTGCATGATGCGCAAATGCACTCCCGACGTCCGTGCCGAGGTCCATCTTTGCAACCACGACACCATGCAACGCGGTACAGATGGCTCCAACAACAAGCCGAATAGACCAGGATTGGCATCACGTTCTGTTCACCGATGAGTGTCACATATGCCTTCAACCAGACACTCGTCGGAGACGTGTTTGGGGGCAACCCGGTCAGGCTGAACGCCTTAGACACACTGTCCTCCGAGTGCAGCAAGGTGGAGGTTTCCCACTGCTTTGGTGTGGCATTATGTGGGGCTGACGTACGCCGCTGATGGTCATGGAAGCCGCCGTAACAGCTGTATGATACGTGAATGCCATCCTCCGACCTTGGAAGGCCTTCTTTTTTTCGATATTACAGGGGCGCTGTGGTCCAGTGAATTCAGCACAGCCTCTCGCCGTGAAGGATGGAGAGGCAAATCAGAGTGGGTGTATTTTCAATAAACACTGCATGCATCCCATAGTTCATCCACTTTGTGCTTGACTGGGGCGTCAAAACGGGGGACTTGACTTCCATGATGAATTTGATGCTGGGATGCAGAGAGTTCAGATACTGGAGAAACACCGTTTCGTTTTATTCCTGTTCCAAAATTTTCTTTCTTTCACTTCCTTCACGTCTGCTTCAACGTACACCGGTGCTGATAAGCTGAAACCCTGTGTCACGCCTCCCTTGAAACCAGCTTATCCTTGAATTTCCAATTAGGTTTTCTACATATTATAGGTTATTCGTCTGTCTCAATGGCTGAGCTCTACACATTTTAGCACTCTGAACATCTTATTCCAGAAGAAAACCCAAAGAGATTCTGGTCATGCATAAAGCACTGCAGTGGCAAGACGCAATCATTACCTTCACTGCGCGATAACAACGGTGAAGTCACTGATGATAGTGCCACTAAACCAAAGTTATTAAACACGGTTTTCCGAAACTCATTCACCAAAGAAGGCGAAGTAAATATTCCTGAATTCCAATCAAGAACAACTGCCAAGATGAGAAACATAGAAATAGATATTCTCGGTGTAGCAAAGCAGCTTAAATCACTTAGTAAAGGCAAAGCTTCCGGTACAGATTGCATACCAATCAGGTTGCTTTCAGAGTATGTTGATACAATAGCTCCATATTTAGCAATTGTATACAACCGCTCGTTCACAAAGATCAGTACCTAGACTGGAAAACTGCTCAAGTAACACCAATACCCAAAAAGGGAAGTAGGAGTAATCCGCTGAACGATAGCCCCATTTCACTAACGTCGTTTTGAAGTGGGGTTTTGCAACATATACTGTGTTCGGACATTGTGAAGTACCTCGAAGAAAACGATTTATCGACACACAGTCAGCACGGATTCAGAAAATATCGTTCTCGTGAAACGCAACTAATTCTTTATACTAATGAATTAATGAGTGCTGCCGGCCGAAGTGGCCGTGCGGTTAAAGACGCTGCAGTCTGGAACCGCAAGACCACTACGGTCGCAGGTTCGAATCCTGCCTCGGGCATGGATGTTTGTGATGTCCTTAGGTTAGTTAGGTTTAACTAGTTCTAAGTTCTAGGGGACTAATGCCCTCAGCAGTTGAGTCCCATAGTGCTCAGAGCCATTTGAACCATTTTAATGAGTGCTATCGACAGGGGATGTCGAATTGATTCCACATTTTTAGATTTCCAGAAGGCTTTCGACACCGTTCCTCACAAGTGTCTTCTAACCAAACTGCGGCCTGTAGAATATCACCTCAGTTGTGCGAATGGATTCGTGATTTCCTGTCAGAAAGGTCACAGTTCATAGTAATAGACGGAAAGTCACCGAGTAAAACAGAATTAATATCCGGCGTTCTCCAAAGAAGTATTGTAGGCCCTCTATTGTTCCTAACCTATATAAACGACATAGGAGACAATCTCAGTAGACGTCTTAGATTGATTGCAGATGATGCTGTTGTTTTCATCAGATGACCAAAACGAATTGCAAAGTGATTTAGATAAGATGTCTGTATGGTGCGAAAAGTGGCAATTGACCCTGAATAAAGATAAGTGTGAAGTTATTCGCATGAGTACTAAAAGAATTCCGCTAAATTTCGATTACGCATAAGTCACACAAATGTGAAGGCCCAAAATTCAACTAAATACTTAGGATTACAATACAAATATACTATAGAGTTCAATTCAGTTCGTAGAATTGGAGTACCGTCGAGTCCTTTATTAATTTTGTGGCAGAAATTAAGAGATCTCTGCTGGAAATAAATTTGAAAGGAAGCCAGATGACAAAGTGATATAAACATATTCTCAGTCGTAGTGACAGGACATGTATGCACATGAATTTCTTACAAGCTACTGTGAAACTAACACTAGCAACCAACAAGCATAGGAAAAATATGAATGATAGTAGAAACATAAAATCAACGACGTTCAAAATTAATTTAACAGGAGGAGGATGAGGAGATTAGTGTTGAACGTCCCGTCGACAACGTCGTCATTAGAGGCAGAGCATGCCGGCCGGAGTGGCCAAGCGGTTCTAGGCGCTTCAGTCTGGAACCGCGCGACCGCTACGGTCGCAGGTTCGACTCCTGCCTCGGGCATGGATGTTTGTGATGTCCTTAGGTTAGTTAGGTTTAAGTAGTTCTTAGTTCTAGGGGACTGATGACCTCAGATGTTAAGTCCCATAGTGCTCAGAGCCTTTTGAACCATTTGAAGAGGAAGAGCATAAGCTCGGATTAGGGAAGGACGGAGGAGCACGTCGGCCGTGCCCTTTCAAAGGAACCATCCCGGCATTTGCCTGAAGCGATTCTGAGAAATCACGGAAAACCTATATCTGGATGGCCAGACGCGGGTTTGAACCGTCGTCCCTCTTGAATCTGAGTCCAGTGTGCTAGCCACTGCGCTACCTCGCTCGGTAACTTAACAGAAAAGAACTATTGGAATTCCTACATCATTACGAAAACAATGAATGAGATTGAATGCAAGGCTATAAGACGTCAACGAAGTGGACAAGTAACCTTAGAATGGCTATTTGAATTTTTGAATAACTTTTATAAGCAACAGCAAACTGGGGCAACACATTACTTGGCTATCCACGACTGCACACCTTCTACTTCCACTCAGAACATCAGTCTGGATTCATGCTCTAGTCCGACAAAAAAATTTTAATCTGCCAATAATCCTCGGCCCAGAGCAGAGTGAAACTTACATTCTGACATCCCAAAGGAGCGCGGAGACAATAAAACAGCTGTTACAGTGAAAACTCAAGATACAAACCGGAACAATATGAGCATATGAACTCTGTGCCCATTTCGCTCCAGTCCCATTTTTACAACTTCCATGTCGGATATGTATGTTCTAAAACTGGCCATTTAGTAATACCGTTAAAGACAGGCTTTAAAATCGAAGAAACTATGTGTCAGCTATAAGCCATGGTTATGTAAGAGGTGTTGTCACTGGAATCATACTTATCACTTATTGACTTGTCAAGAGTCTAAGATAATTCCTCACATAGGTAACACTCGATTAGATAATCAGCTTGTTTTGAGTGCAATATGTTACGCTATCTTAAACTCTGAAGTACTTGTCAAGAAAAATAAGCCCTACAGACGAATTGTCTACCAACTCTGATTTTCATTATTTATTCCAGTAAACAGAGAGTTATGGCACTGCAGACTGGAAGAACCCGAGGGGTAGGTTCAGTTGCCTTATTAGAAACTATTTTCTTCCCCTACATACAACGGCTCTGTAGGAATTTTTCCCTACCTAAAACACTAATATAATGAGAAAATTGCGAATTATGGCGTGATAGGTACTGCGCAAAGGTCAATGTCCACACGCGGTTAAGAACAGAACGCATTTATTAAAACGACTGAACTGCTATTGCCAAAACATGAAATGGTCTCAAAATTAACAGGGAAAACATCTGTTGGAGATGTGATGTTAATACACTATGTGATCAAAAGTACCTGGACACCCTCAAAAACACACATTTCTCCTATTAGATGCATTCTGCTGCCACATACTGCCAGGTACTCCATATCAGCGACCTCAGTAGTCATTAGACATTGTGAGAGAGCGGAATGGGGCCCCCCGCGGAACTCACGGACTTCAAAGGAGGTCACGTGATTGGATGTTGCTTGTGTCATACGTCTGTACGCGAGCTTCCCACACTCCTCAACATCCCTAGGTCCACTGTTTCCGATGTGATAGCGAAGCGGAAACGTGAAGGGACACGTACAGCACAAAAGCGTAAAGGCCGAGCTCGCCCGTTAACTGACAGAGATCGCCGACAGTTGAAGAGCGTCGTAATGTGTAATAGGCAGACATCTATCCATGTCATCACACAGGAATTCCAAACTGCATCAGGATCCACTGCAAGTACTGTGACAGTTAGGCGGGTGGTGAGAAAACTTGCGTGCTCGTAAGCCACACATCACGCTGGTAAATTCCAAACGACGCCTCACTTGGTGTACGAAGCCTAAGCATTGGACGACTGAATAGTGGAGAAACGTTGCGTGGAGTGACGAATCACAGTACACAATGTGGCGATCCAATGGCTGCGTGTGGGTATGGCGAATGCCTGGTGGACGTCATCCGCTAGCATGTGTAGTGTCAACAGTAAAATTCGCAAGCAGTGCTTTTATGCTGTGGACGTGTTTTCCATGGAGAGGGCTAGCACACATTGTTGTTTTGCGTGGCACTATCACAGTACAGGTCAACACTGCTGTTTTAAGCATCATCTTGCTTCCCACTTTTGAATAGCAATTCGGGGTTGACGACTGCATCTTTCATCATGATCGAGCATCTGTTCATAATGCACGGCCTGTGGCGGAGTGGTTACACGACAATAACATCCCTGTTATGGACTGCCCTGTACAGAGTCTTGACCTGAATCCTATAGAACACCTTTGGGATGTTTTGGAACGCCGATTTCGTGTCAGGCCTCACCGACCAACAGCGATATCTCTCCTCAGTGCAGCACTCCGTGAAGAATGGGCTGCCATTCCCGAAGAAAACTTCCATCACCTGACTGAATGTATGCCTGTGAGAGTGGAAGCTGTCATCGAGGCTAAGGGTGGGCCAACTCCATATTGATTTCCAGCATTACCGATGGAGGGCGCCAGGAACTTGTAAGTCATTTTCAGCCAGCTGTCCGGATACTTCTGATCACAGTGTAGATGAAACAGCAGCGTGGTACGAATAGCGGATACCGAACAAAGGCACTAACCCGTCCAAGGGTATTCACAAGCACAACACCAATTTTGTCTACGCGAGGCGCGGAATTAATCGTCACTCGCGGGAGAAATGGCCAGGGGCCCTATTCTGTATCTTTCCGCCATTGCGCCGATCGTTTCGGCACTCAAGAGCACCGAACGGTCTAGTACTCGAATTAGAGTCCCATCTTTATTCAGTATGAATTTCGGTACCGATACCGTTCGGGTATAGAGAACCGAAGCGCTGTTGTCGGTTCGCGTCGCGCAAGCCAATCAAAAGCAAGCGGCCACACATCCGGGCATGGGCACTGCAGCGCGCACAGCGCCACGAACACAAAGCGGCAAGCAGACGACAGAGGCACGCTATTCCTCGCAGTACCGAACTTGCGTTTTCGCAGTACGAAGTGATGCTAAAATACCAGCGGAAATGTCGGACGGAAATGAGGTTAGTAGGTTCACAGTTCAGTGACACTGAAAGAGTGTTTAGGATTGCTATTGTGATTGTCGTTTATGGGTATTTTATTTGAAACAAAAACAGCAACCCTGAATATGGAGAGGCACTTATTATTGAACAGTTTTGGCCAGTATTTGTAGCCTGTGATAAAAGAATAAGAAGATAAACAGAATGTGGTTATAACTCGCTCTTAGAGATCCAAATGATTAAGTAGCCCATTTCCCTACATGATACGTCAACAATTTCCGTCTTAAAAATAAAATTGAAAAAACGCGTTTTCGAGAGCTCCTGCAGTTCGTCGAAGCTTATAACATGCATCTCATGAATGAAAATGTTTCGTATATGGTGCTACAGTCTAAAAATATTACGGCGGAGGTCTTTCATCTCTATCTACTGTTGTTGAGGATTCGATTGCAGATAAGTACTTGTGACAAGCAAGATTTTGAAGATGACTGCTGCTAGTTATATTCCAAGTAATTTAAGTTGTGCTCTTAGATTCCTGTCTAACCGCATACTCTGAAATAGCTACATATTCGGAAAAAATGGTGAATTATTTCTGACGAGAAATAATATAAAGGTCACTGTCGGTTGTTTCACTCACAGCAATTTCATCTCCAACAATTTCATATTTCGTATTTTAAACACACAGAAATCACGAAATCATTACTGAGGAAGTGCGCTCTTACATGTAAGTAATATTGCAGAAAAATCTTAACTTACACGAGTAAAAATGTCTTAGACCGTGTTGCATATATGAAGAGGAAAATAATTTTTTTTTGCACGCGTCTGCGCGCGAACCTATGTCCTTACATGAAGTAATCCCGCGCGCTAACCACTTGGCTACGCTAAACAACAGCTACGCGTGGCTGAATTCTTGTACTATTGTGTAGGAACGTTGGCTGACCTCGTTGCCAAACGATGCTGCGTAATAGTTTGGAAAGTTTCTAGTATCAGGCTTAACATAATTGCTTTCTATTGTTACTTGATGTGGGAAAAAGTACACAAAGTCACTAGTAACGTCAGTTCACACTCATGTAATACACGTAAACAGAGCCGATGTCTTGCTATTTAATGATCTTTAAACTCTTATTTGCATTAAAATAACACGTATTTTGAGAGAATATTGACGGAAAACGTTTTCTGTTTGGACGTAACCATTCACAGTAACAACCTAACCATAGTGCTCAGAGCCATTTGAACAACCTAACCTAACCATATTTCTAACAAAGGAAAATAGTCTATTATGAACTCACTTTCCAACTGGATGCCTCCTCTGGTGGTTCTTTAGCAACGCAATCACTACATCCAAAGCTAAAACCGCTGAATATGTTTAAAATAACAAATTATAGGTGTACATAAGCCACAGCTCACCTATCGACAGGGCCAAACCGAAATCCAAAACCTCTTGGTACAATTGTCGTAAAATCGGTGGGGCGACCGTTCGCTAAGTCCCAGAAGCTTACTGAATATGATATTTCGATAAAGAACGGAAAATGACGTCACTACCGAGCCTAACCTACTACAACGATCGGTATGAACGACACAGAATAGGGCCCCAGTGCGCGGTCGGAACGAAAGGCACACGGGTTATCACACGGGGGTACTGCAAGTGACGGACGGAGCTCGGATGTCGGACGGTACACATGAGGGCAGTATCGTCCGCCGAGTCTAATGCCTTGCGGCGCGAAACACTGATTTACACACCGGGTTGCACAGTAGGTGTGCATACGGTGCGGCGCGGATGAGTCTTACATTTTACGACAAGCATCTTGTTACGAAGTGTGTCGCCAAGTGGCGTGGCCACAGCGGCGCGGTCACGGAGCCGAAGTCGATGTAGACGCTGCGAGGAAAAGACCAAGAGCGGGGCTAGGTCGGTGGAAGATTCGCCAGGAAGTGAGCTGTAGCCAGCGATCGTAACAGGCCGGAGTCCACTCGGACGACAGCATCGAAGCCTGGGGCGGAGGTAAACACGCCGGATTAGCAGACAGCCGCAGCAAGGTGGGAACTTACCGAACTGCTAATACCGATGTGTGGCAAAGCGCCACCACACGCTTAGGTCGCTATTACACTATCATATTTCTTTGTCAAAGTTGATATGTCAAATATTTACGTCAAAGAAATTTGGTCGTGTAATAGGGAACTTTGTCTAATCTCGACTGTCGTCATGTAAACATGATCAAATCTAGGCTCGCCGTGGATTTGGTCATAAAAGTCGTTCGTCTTCTGTTCACTACAGTGTGAAATGTAACCGCTTGGAGAGCTGGAGTCACTACAGCTATTTAACGGCTCGTGTTTGTAAACATGGCTTCGAAGCCGGTGTGTTCCGTCGACTCCTTTTTCTTTTAATAAACTTGCTTCGACTATGGTGGTGTTGGGCTGGAGGGGGAGGGGGGGGGGCGGCGGGTGAGCAAGGGCCACAGTTCATGCTATTAATTGTGCGTTGATAGGCAGGTGGAATATGCTGCAGGCGACATTTGTCCACGATCACAGCTACAGCCATCCACCTCTCCATCTGAAAATATCTAGGCAGCTTTTCAGCAAGCCAGAATAAAAGATGTGGTCACACTCAAAAGTAAAAAAAAAAAAAAAACTTTCTTAGCTTTGCCTATTTTTGAACTCTCGACGCTTCATCCTTATCGTACTTTTTATTAACTTTGTAGTTGTTGGAACACTAATTCCATTAATTAAATTATTCAAAAATAAAAATAGTTCTTGTTACCCGTATAGTGTATTGAACATTTATTTACCTTTACGTATTCCCTCTTCGTAGTTTAAATCGCTTCACACGTATTTGGAATTATTTTGATTAATGTGCAATGTGATATTCGACTGTTGTGTTGTAAACTAGAGTAGCCCTCTCCTGTATCAAGAAATTCCCGGTGTCACAGTTTGCCTGGCTGCTGCAGGTATAGTATTTCCCAAGAAAGTATTCTGTTTTGTAATATGAGAAGCAATTTTACTGAGAAAATACTGAAATACACTCTCATCCATTTGTAAGTAATTTACATGTTAAAGACTTGGCGTCCTCCACTTGCAGCTATCGTAACAAATTTTGCTGAATGCTTTTATTATCTCGACGTAATACCTATGGCTTCATCCAAGTATGTTTCCTTTTTTCCGCCGCTTTTCTCGCAAATACACACACAATGCAGCAGTGGTACTAGCAACTGCAGCGCATAATAACAAGTTGTTATCCGCAATCTCGAAATTCGACGAAAAATATAACGACAGTGTAATACCCAGTTTTAGCGTCACGTCAAAGACCTTTTTACTTTCGATTTCGCGAGTGTAGTGGTTATCATAACCGGCAAACTCCTCTTCTTCTTCTGTGCTAGATGACTTTCCTACATAAAAGTGTTTCCAGAGGTGAGCGACAACAGGCAGGTGTAATTCATAGTTGTGGCGAGTTCTCTGAGATTTTCTGTGCGGTAACTGAAGGCTGGTACTGGCCGTGACTGCATTCGCGCGCGACCTCTACGGTCGCAGGTTCGAATCCTGCCTCGGGCATGGATGTGTGTGATGTCCTTAGGTTAGTTAGGTTTAAGTAGTTCTAAGTTCTGGGGGACTGATGATCTCAGAAATTAAGTCCCATAGTGCTCAGAGCCATTTGAACCATCTTGTGTTCGCGCCAAAAGTTGGTTCATAGAACGAATTTCCATTGTGGTACAGAGAACCTATTTTGCTCGTGGTACAGAGAACGTACTTTGACTGTGGTTCAGTTTCTTACAGGTGATGCAACCTATTTTATTTTCCGGCCGAGGGAATTCCGCTTTTTTATGCCCTTCTCCAACACATGTTCACAAACAATTTGAGGGGCTCTGTAACAGTTCATAGTATGTCCCAGATCGCAACACTTAAAACATTTTGCGACTACATTGTAATCTCTGACTCCTACAGACTGGAAACCTACAAATACTCTGTTCTGGCTCAATAATTGATTTCGTACTCTGAGACGTACCTCTACAATGTTATTTGCAAAACCTTTATCTCGTGGCCCAGTTTTAAATTTCAGTTTCACTTCATTTGTAAATTCCTCTCTGGATATGTGTTCTTAAAAATGTAACTCGTGTAGTTCGTGCAAGAACTCTTCATCTTTATAATTTGTTGATGCCTGATAGATTGCACTAGTGGTCCTCTCTTTTTTATGGCCTCACACTCAATTTCTGAAATGTTTCTCCTTTTCTCCAAGAATCTTTTACAATCTTTTATGACAACAGACTGTATTTTCCTAATTGACATTAGCCTCAGTTTTTTTTTATCTATGCATGTCGTCAGTTCGTATAACACTTCATTTGTATCTTTGTTCTCTGACAATTTAATGGATGGAACTGTGTTCTGTATTGTTTTGGCCTCTTGTACTTTAGTGTTAAAACTTGCCTTCCCTCTTTGAACGGCCGCAACTGCATCGTAAGTCAATGGTAATGGTTTATTCTCTATCTTTCGAGATGTTCATTTTCTAATCTCAACCCAATGTTCTCTTCTTTCAGCTTCTCTATCTTTTCCCTCATGTTGGGGATTTTATTAACCTCTACAATTGTGATCTGATCCTTGAGTTTGTTGTTTTGTCTTTTTAGGATGTCGGTCTGTCCCTCTAGATGTGCTCGTCTTGGTGCGTCCAAGGACTCAACCTCCTGTTGGGCTCTGGCCTCAATCTGTAGCTCTAAACTTGCAAACAGTGTAGCGTTCTCATTATTTCGTAATTTTTTCATAATGTGGGGCCACAGTCATAATATATTTCTTTAAAGTCAGTACCGCCATTAGACTGTTTTTTATTTGCAGTGTTACATTTACACGATCATGATTTCGGCTTTACAATACCATTATCAAGTGTTTTAATGTTATACAGTGCCTAAGATGGCATACTGTCGTATTTAAAATACACTATTAGACAATGTGTATTTTAAATACGACAGTATACCATCTTAGGCACTGTACAACATTAAAACACTTGTTAATGGCATTGTAAAGCCGAAATCATGATCGTGTAAATGTAACACTGCAAATAAAAAACAGTCTAATGGCGGTACTGACTTTAAAGTCATTATTTAGTGCCTAGAATTTCCATCCCAGTTGTGACTGAGCGAGAGTGAATCTTAAGTGGTGCTCAGGTCGAAAATTGTTCGTGGTTTCAACTTCGAATTTTGATCGTGGTACATAGAACAGACTAAGATCGTACCATAACATTGCAGTTTCAAACAACAAACAACTTGATATGGAGTAGCGTAGCAGCCATTAGGCCTTTAAGTCTCCATGAGCTCCTTTTGCTTCCATTAACGAAGTAACTGGGACGCCAGTGCATGACCTTTGGCTGTGTACTGCTCCAGTCTCGCGCCTACGTGTGAGACCTGGAGCAACAAACGCAGCCCCAGCCGGCGGCGGCAGCTTCTGCTCCGTTCACGGGCAGATCACGCAGCACCTTGTCGGTGGCGGAAATACTATCAACACTACCACCTGAGACAGTAGCAAGGTGTGCACGCTCTGCATCGGGGGAAGGTGTGCTCAGTAAATGGAGGAGGAGCAGGTTATGAGCACTGCGTTTGTTACCCCTGAGGTGAAACTATCTGCCATGGATGACATAGTCGATGAACTTGCCCAGGAAATTGGGGCTAGGAAATTGCCACTGGCATGTGTGTAAAATCGTAATCGCAAATTAATCATATACACTCTCGCCCAATCACAACTGGGATGGAAATTACAGGCACTAAATAATGAGAATGCCAGACTGTGTGCAAGTTTAGAGGTGCAGATTGGGACCAGAGCCCAACAGGAGCACAGTTCTAGAGGTCAAAAACAGAGGGAAAAGATACAAAGCTGAAAGAAGAAAACATTAGGTTGAGATTAGAAAAGGAACATCTCAGAAAGATAATGAAAAGCTACCATTGACTTTCACTGCAGCTGTGGCCGTTCCAACAGAGAAGGTGAGTTTTAACACTAAAGTAGAAGAGATCAACGCAAAAGGGAATACAACTCTCTTCATTAAGCCGTCAGAGATCAAAGACACAAATGAAGTGTTAAACAAACTGACGACATGCATAGATCCAAAAAAAGAAAAGCTGAGGATAAGATCAGTTAGGAAAATACAACCCGTTTTCATAGTGGAAACCCAGACGCAAGAAGATTGTAAAAGATTCTTCGAGAAAAGTCGTAACATTTCTGAAATTAAGTGTGAGACCATAAAAAAGACAAGACCACTAATGGCAATCTATCAGGTACAACAACTTATAAAGATGATGAGTTCTTGGACGAACTATATGAGCTACATTTATTAGAACACATTTCGAGAGAGGAACTTACAAACGAAGTGGAACTGAGATATAAAACTGGGCCTCGAGCTAAAGGTTTTGAAAATAACATTTTAGAGGTACGTCCCAGAGTAAAAAACCAATTATTTAGCCAAAACAGAGCATTTGTAGGTTTCCAGTCTCTAGGAGTCAAAGTTTACAACATAGTCGAAAAATGTTTTAATTGTTGCGACCTGGGACATACTGTGCAGGGTTGCAGAGCCCCCTCAAATTGTTTGTGGAAGATGTGGTGAAGAAGGACATAAAAAAGCGGAATGCCCACAACCGGAGCATAAAATAGGATTCAACACCTGTAAGAAACGAGGCAAGAGCTGGACCTACACCGGAGGTGGAGCTACTGAGAGTTTAATTTACAACACCTGTACAACAGAAAAATTGAGAAGGCTGACTATGGCCTCTTAACTCTAATACGAATTCCAGCCGCCATGTGCAGTATGTTCTATATCTAGAATCGAACATTTGTACACCCAGGATGAAAAAACGATTTGCATCGACAACAAGTAGAAGCCTTGGAATGGCGACGGCAGCATGATTTATTGCAGCAGGGCACATTGAACAGTAAAAATGAAATGACATCATTTATATGCACTCAAGCCATCCACGACACATATCTTGACAATACAGATGATCTGGACCAAATGTGTAATGTACGAGATGCGACTATAAAGTAATGAGACTGATTTTCTTTGCGAGATATGGCAACCATGCAGGCTAGCGCTGCAACTTGTCAGTCGTGAGTTGTGCTGTAATAAGTTAACACGTGTTTGTGCGCATAATAATGCGCAACGGTATACCATTTCTTTTTGCGTAAAACTGGGTGAAAACGTGACGACAGCTTATGGTAAGCTTCAGAAGGCTTTTGGAGAGGATGTTATGTCAACAGCTCAAGTTTTTCGTTGGCATAAAATGTTTAGTGAAGGCAGAACGAATGTTGAAGATGAAAACTGCAGTGGACGACCATAAACCTCACGGACGGATGTCAACTTGGCCAGGGTGCGTGAACTTGTACGATCTCATCGAAGATTATCCGTGAAAATGATCGCAGAAGAGCTGAACATCAATCGAGAAGCAGTTCGTCTAATAATAACTGAAGATCTTGGTATGAGAAAGATTTGTGCAAAAATGGTCCCCAAAAATCTCACTCCACAACAGCGAGAAACATGGGAAAATGTGGCAGCCGATCTGTTGGAGCAAACGGAAATCAATTCAGAATTGTTGAGCCGTGTTATCACTGGTGATGAAGGTTGGTTTTTTCAGTACGATCCAGAGACAAAACGCCAAAGTTCGCAATGGTGATCAAAGGGATCATCCAGACCAAAAACACCTCGCATATCAAAAGTGAAATGCATGCTTGTCTGCTTCTTTGATTCCAAGGGAATTGTTCATGAAGAGTGGGTGCCTCCTGGTTAACCAATATTACTACAAAGAAATTTTAGAAAAACTTCGTAAAAGAGTTCTTCGTGTCCGTGCCAAAATTGCTGATAATTGGATTCTGCATCACGATATTCCGCCATCCCATGCTGCTCTGTCAGTACAGCAATTTTTAACCTCAAAACAAATTTCAGTACTACCATAGCTACCTTATTCACCAGACATCGCTCCATGCGACTTTTTTCTATTTCCGAGAGTCAAAACGGCGGTCAAGGGACACCATTTTCAAACAACACAAGATTTCCAAAAAGCTGTGACGAGATCTTGGAGGATATTACAGAAGATGAGTTCCAGAAATGTTACCATCAATGGAAGAAGCGCTGGAAAAAGTGTGTGCAATCAGAAGGGAACTACTTTGAAGGAGACAACACTAAACTTGACTAAAACGGTAAGCAACATTTTTTTCACATCAGTCTCATTACTTTATTGTCGCACCTCGTATATACAATAGTTGCATGTACGCCAAAACGCCAACTCTTGCTATGGATTACGTTTCAGACTGCGTTAACTTGGTAAGAGTGGGAGAATTGGAACATAAACTAACTGAGAGAGAGACTCAAAACATCGGACATGACACTCACAGAGTGTCAAAATGCATCTCTCAGAAAAACTTACGAAACACAACAAAACATGAAACAACCAATTAAACAACTAATTATATCCGACAAGGCGAGGCCACCACGTTGGGATCACGGATTTACTTCGAACTTTTTACAGCTTTACAAAGCTATTCAAACAACATAATGTGCAAGTAGCAAGCTGCACTACTCTCGCAGTTCCGAGAAAATCGTAAGAGTAGTTTTACGTGTCTCTTATTACTGATGTGCGAAGATGAACGTGGTGACGTCCGTCCAGACCAAAAGCAATGAACAAAACGAAGAAAAGTAAAAACGTCGTCACGGTAGCTCAGCGTGTTCTGTCAGAGTGTTAACTGCGCTCTGTAATATAAAAGCTGAGTAAACGGATTAAAGATGAACTTGAACGGGTTTCACGGGACGTCCGCCTTGAACATATGCAACGAGCAAAATGCGATAAAAAAAGCGGTTAGCGTTCGCGCAGTCGAAAGAGGGTCGTGGACGAAGCGACGGTTCGAATCCCACAAACACTGATTTTTTGCCATCACTGGTCACATTATATAATTTGTTTGACATTTGACATGTAATATAATGAAAAAAATCACGCTCATTTGCATGAAGTTGTGGTGAATTTCATATGTTATTTGACTATTTAGTATTTACAATTAAATTTTCGAGGACTAGGGACAGGCTTGGAAAGCCCAAGTCAAACCTCGGTAAATAATAATGCGAATGACGTTATTAACAATCAGTAATATAGTGATTCACAATGTGCCAGACCACAAGAGTAATGTACAATTACTTGCCGTATATGCTCTCGACATCACACGTTGCAGTATGGTATATGTCGTACAGACATGGAAAACATAAATTGAAACTTCATGCAAATACTTTATGGAAATACATACATTTTTTCCCTTTATGTTACCTCTAAAATGTCATATAAATTAAATAACATGACCAGTGATGAAAATAATCGATTACTAACCAGATTTGAACGGGAATCGAAACGTCGCCTCATACACGTTTGTCTAATTAAGCTCGAAAGCTAACCACTTGATCACCGTGAACTCTAACGTTCGGCACCTACTCACAGATACATCAGTTATACAACAGATGCGTAAAACTTCTCTTGCGATTTTCTCGGAATTGCCGGAGTAGTGCGCCTTGCTACTTGCAAAGTACTGGTATGTTGTTTTAATGGCCTACTAAAGGTGTACTAAGATTGAAGTAAATCTGTGATTCCAAGGTCGCGGCCCCCGCTTGTCAGGTAAATCCCGTAAATCCAGAGAGATACAACAAAATGTAGACAATAAATAAAACCTGTTAAGCTTATCTCAGGAGGTTGTTACAGTCCAGGGGAATGCCGTTCTGCCACCAATGAGACGCCATCACATCCGCACATAGTAATGTCCACGAAACAGAGCGATACCAACTGTGTACCGTGTAAAGAAAATAAAAATGATGCAGCGAGCGATTCTGCAGGGGTACCACCTTTAATACAAAATAATGTGGCGTTTGAAGAAGGACGGAAACCTCCAACAATCTCCAAAAATGTGGCGAGTAATGAAGTAGGGGTACCACCACCAATCCCCGAAGATGTGGCGTGTGATGAAGTAGGCACCCCACACCAATTCCAAAAGATGTGCCGCATGATGAACTAAGAACAACCCCAAAAATCCCCACTGATATGGGGCGTGAGGAAGCAGTAACAGCCGCATCAACCGCTAATAATGGAAACAGATCAGGAGAAAAAGGGCAAAGCCGCTGTACCCAATGAAGAGATCAGAAAGGCACACAAGTTTATGATAAAATATAAAGCCATAAAAACAAAGTGGAGGAGCAAAGTTAACTCTCATAATAATGAGTGTAAAAAAGATACACAGGTGGAGGTGCATAAACAAGCGGTGAGCAAAATAAAGTACGAACAACTATGTAGTAACCAGGAAGTAACTATTACATAAAGTCTGAACCGAAAAACACACAGGATGAACAAGTACATAATCATAAGCAAGAACCAGCAAAACACATTGCGTCGGAAGTTAACTTACAGCTCACTAGGCTCGAGCAAAGGGCTATTCTGCAAACTGCACAAAGATTATACTATTAACATATGAAAGGGTTATTCCATTTGCTTCCCTACAGCCGAGCAGACGGGTACGATAACCCTTCAGACAGAAAAACTGTCCATTGATGGGAATGAGCTTGCTGATCTCCTAATGCAGGTCAGTGGACGGCATTCAGAAGATCTCAGCATTAAGAAAATGTACGAAGACCTTGTCAGGGCTCACGGGAGAGTATACTGTGACGCAGAGCAAACGTGTGTGAAGTGCTACGTGTATACAAGGCAGCCGTGAAGATCTTGCAGCTCAACGCTATGAGGAGTAGAATTGTAAGTGTAGAATTCCCCAGACTGGCCCAAGAGTTCAACATGGATCTCATGTGCATTCAAAAACCATACTGTAGAAATGGGAAATTAATACGTTCGCTGCCCTCTTCACCCTCCCCTGAACAACTAGGATAACATGTGACGGGGATACTATGGCTGCTGTAGTGATAATGGACACCAAGTACCAGTCCAAAAATCAAATAGTTGGGCAACAGATATGTTGCAACAGTACAGATCATCAAGAGTACTGACACATGGATGCCGGCGTTGTTGTATGCCCAGTACTCCCTTACAGTTCAGCCACACACAGACATGATTCAACAGATAGAACTTTACTCAAGAGGAAAGAAGGTAATAATTGCAGCTGACATCAATGCCAGTCCCACCTTGTGGCATTGTGATTGGACTTATGACTGAGGTTATATCGTCAACGACATCCTATGGGCGAACAACCTGTACGCTATCAACAAGGAAGGAAACCACCTACATATATAGGACATGCTGGAGGCAGCAGCAATTGTTAACTATATAGAAGTGAATATAGAAATAGGAACTGACTAAACCAGAGGTTGTACAGAGTTTCTGGGAGAGCATAAGGGAACAATTGACAGGAATGGGGGAAAGAAATACAGTAGAAGAAGAATGGGTAGCTCTGAGGGATGAAGTAGTGCAGGCAGCAGAGGATCAAGTAGGTAAAACGACGAGGGCTAGTAGAAATCCTTGGGTCACAGAAGAAATATTGAATTTAATTGATGAAAGGAGAAAATAGAAAAATGCAGTAAATGACGCAGGCAAAAAGGAATACAAACGTCTCAAAAATGAGATCGACAGGAAGTGCAAAATGGCTAAGCAGGGATGGCTAGAGGACAAATGTAAGGATGTAGAGGCTTATCTCACTAGGGGTAAGATAGATACTGCCTACAGGAAAATTAAAGAGACCTTTGGAGAAAAGAGAGCCACTTGTATGAATATCAAGAGGTCAGATGGAAACCCAGTTTTAAGCAAAGAAGGGTCTATACAAAGGCGATGTACTATGGACAATATTATAGAAATGGGAGAGGATGTAGATGAAGATGAAATGGGAGATACGATACTGCGTGAAGAGTTTGACAGAGCACTGAAAGACCTGAGTCGAAACAAGGCTCCGGGAGTAGACAACATTCTCCTTGATGTTGCCTATGTTGCGTATGGACTACTCAGTTTGTATATTTTACTAATTTTTTTCATAGTTCCACACAACTTCTTTCTGTTTTCTCGATTGATCTGTGTTCAGTGTTTCAAGGCCTATCCACTGTGCCAACTTATAACTAAATCTGAGGGGGGTGCGATGGGGAGGTTCCCTTGTGAGTGCTATGCAACTTAATATCCGAGGTCATCAGTCCCATAGAATTTAGAACTACTTTAACCTAACTAACCTAAGGACATCACACACATTCATGCCCGAGGCAGGATTCGAACCTGCGACTGTAGCTGTCGCGTGGTTCCAGACTGAAGCGCCTAGAACCGCTCGGCCACAAAGGCCGGCTTTAGGGATATGTAGGGCAACCATACCGACAACTTTTTAGTCTCATTACGTACCATACTTTGTGAGTGCACATCATGCCACTTACGGTACAATCCAGTAGGTGTTCATAATAATCAGACTCAACAGTATACCATGAAGCGTAAAGTGGCGGACGGATTGACGTCGCTACATTTGTGAAGGTCGATAGTGATAGACACGTCCATGGGAGCTTCACAGTTTGTAGTTCTTCATATTTTGATACGAAGCACCGACTTATTTTCCCGCTTGAGCGCCGTCAGATAAGCCAGAAATTTTAATTGTTGGATACCTTGTTGAGTCCTGAATAATTGTATTAAAAAATTTTATTTTCTTTTGTCTGTTTCATGTTGGACGGGCGAGTTCCTGAAACCATGGTCCAATTATGACGAACTACTGACGAGGCGAGCGACAGTTCACGGCTCACTAAAAGAGTAAAGCCGGAGGTTAGCGCTGGGAAGAATTGTTGAATTGCATTGTCAAGAGGGACTTCGTACTTTGTCGTTTACAAAACTTGAATGGAAAGTACTGAACATTGTATCAGTTCTTGTAATGTCTTGTCACATTTAATACCCGTAACGGTGTGCATAATACTCGTAAAAGAGTGGGTCTACAATAATTTGTGTTGCGTACGTCTCTTGAATAGTGCAGTACCTCCGCGATGCAGTTCACTACTACTGTCATACAGTTAACGTAAATTTTATTAAAAGTGGACCAGCTTGCTAGCAGTTTATTTAAAAGTTACTAACTACAGCGACGGTACTAGTTTGAATCATAATACAACTGTTAAACCTATTTGATCTGAAAAAGTAATTCACAAAACCTTTACGTCAATATTTAGAATAGCGGTGTAGAGTAGAAATATCTCTGAAGGGAGTTCGAAAAAGGGGAATCATAAAGAGTGATTGTAATTACGAGGGTTGGAACTTTAATAGTGACAACTATTTATTTACAGCTCGTACAAAATAAATACGTGTTTCAAAGTTTTACTGACCTTCAAAGTAGTCACCAGCATTGTGTATAACCCGCTGCCGGCACTGGGAAGTCGTAGGTGACTCTTAGTAGTGACAGTTGTGTTGAAAGATTGAGCGGCGCGGTCTATTGCCTGACGAATTTGTAGCAGTTCTGAAGCGAATACCGTGAAGTGTTTCCTTCAGTTTAGAAATCGAGTTGATCTTACGAGGGCTTACGTCAGGGAGTGCAGAAGGTGGTATAGGACTTAGCAGCCCCATCAGTCAAACAAATCAATAACAAAAAAAAAAAAAATGGTTCAAATGGCTCTGAGCACTTTGCGACTTGCCGTGCGGTTAAAGGCGCTGCAGTCTGGAACCGCAAGACCGCTACGGTCGCAGGTTCGAATCCTGCCTCGGGCATGGATGTTTGTGATGTCCTTAGGTTAGTTAGGTTTAACTAGTTCTCAGTTCTAGGGGACTAATAACCTCAGCAGTTGAGTCCCATAGTGCTCAGAGCCATTTGAACCACTATGCGACTTAACTGCTGAGGTCATCAGTCGCCTAGAACTTAGAACTACTTAAACCTAACTAACCTAAGGACATCACACACATCCATGCCCGAGGCAGGATTCGAACCTGCGACCGTAGCGGTCACGCGGTTCCAGACTGAAGCGCCTTTAACCGCACGGCCACACCGGCCGGCTAAATCAGTAACAGCTTGCACTGTATGTGCTTGAGCTTTGTCCTGCAAAATGATTGTCAGGTCCTGCAGAAAGTGTCGTCACTTCTGTGTCTATGCTGTTCATTTGTGGAACACAACCTAAGACCAGCTTTGAGACAAAAGTGATTACACTTTCTGCTGGACCTGACAATCATTTTCCAGGACAATGCACAAGCAAGTACAGTGCAAACTGTTACTGATTTGTTTGACTGACAGGGCTGCTAAGTGCAATACCACCTACTGCACTCCCCTGACTTAAGCCCTCGTGAGTTAAACTCGATTTATAAACTGCAGGAAACACTTCAAGGCATTCGCTTCAGAACTGCTACAAATTCGTTGGGCGATAGACCGCGCCACTCTTGTCAACACCACTGGCACTGCTAAGAGTATGCTACAAATTCCACATCGCTGGCAACGGGTTATACACAATGCTGGTGACTACTCTGATGGTCAGTAAAACTTTGAAACACGTATATATTTTGTACGAGCTGTAAATAAATAATTACCACTATTAATGTTCCAACCCTCGTATTTTGTATAGAGTGATCCAATAGATCTATCAGATCGGAGCTTCAAGAAATACAGAAATAATTCACAGATACGTAGTCAAATAGCATCTGTGTATTACCGATGTTCGTGACGGCATGTTGTTGTTTTTCACAAATGAACATTTTCGAACTTTAATATTAACAGAAAGTGATTTGAACGATATCTGATCTCTTTTCTTTCTATAGGAGGATCTGCATCATAAATAGAGGATTTAAATATTTCACATTTAGTTTCATACTAGCAAATCCTCTTTACAATTGTTCTCTAAGGCTCTCAAAAAATTACAGTATTGGATTGAAAAAATAAAATAAAAACCATAGTTTCCGCTATATCACCATAGATGAAAAAGTTCCCTATGTTAACCGTATAGCAAAATGCTCTGCTCTTTGCACCCTATCACCTGCCAAAATCTTGTATAGAAATCTCGAAAGGTTTAGGAGGTACGAGGTATGTTATGAATATTTCATTCCCGTGCGCGTGCGGTCGGAAGTGGCCGTGCTGCATAAATTTCTTTTTCCCGAGATTGGAGACAGGTAGAGGCCTCCTTCCATAACGAAAGAAAAATTCAGTATCTTAGCTAAATTTCATTCCCAGCAACATATGGTGTCATATGCACCAAACGTAAAATCGCAGCGACCTATATTTTTCATTGCAAACGTTTTCGAATTCCTCACAGCATCGTAGTTAGATAGGAATATCACGTTAAGTATTACGATTAACGACATTTTGGGCACTTTATCATGAAACTGACATATAAAACTATATGTAACGTGAAAATAAATTTTATATACTGATTAGTTTCTGTAAAACCGTTTGAGAAAAAATGCAGGGCGTGCGCCTCGATTCTGCCAGCGCAGCCCGTCGACAAACGGCGCGCCGAAAGCGGGCAAGGAATATCACGATCATCCCGGCTCGCTGACAGGCGCGGGTCTGCGCCTGTTGAATCCGCCGCCCAGCTGCCATTGTTTGCTGCCTCACTGGTTAACAAGGGGATATTTCCCGCGCTGGGTAAAGCAGCTTCGCGCTGAGCCCCACTGCGCAGGTAGCCCGCTTCCTTTTTGTCAAATGGTTCAAATGGCTCTGAGCACTATGGGACTTAACATCTATGGTCATCAGTCCCCTAGAACTTAGAACTACTTAAACCTAACTAACCTAAGGACATCACACAACACCCAGCCATCACGAGGCAGAGAAAATCCCTGACCCCGCCGGGAATCGAACCTGGGAACCCGGGCGTGGGAAGCGAGAACGCTACCGCACGACCACGAGATGCGGGCTCTTTTTTGTCTGTCCCTGACAGTTGCAGTGGGATGGGCGCGGCAACTTCGTGGGACTACCTCAACAACTAACATAACGCGAATTTGTAAACGTCTCTACGGCTACGCCTCATTGTTGACACAGATCTGTAGACAGCAACTATTTTCACCTGCAGCCTTAAGCGCTTCGGAGTTGAAAATTGGCTACAGTGTTGTGAGCCGTCAGGGATTTTACGCCCTCTCGACTGTAGCCGTGGCAACGCCAGCGCTATATTCACTGCTGTGCCAATGGAACTTTCCGACCCTCTCCTCAAACTTACTAGTGACATCACCAAAGGATTCAACAGATCCCATTGCACACTAGCCATATTTTTAGACACCGAACGCACCTTCGACCGATTATGGCATAACGGACTGCTTTACAAGCTAATTAAACTAGGCATCCCACCCAAACTAGTGCGCCTCATACGCATCCAGATCACCGCAAGGATTTCCAGAGTCCATGTAAACGATGCAGCATCAGAACCATTCGCTCCAGTGGCAGGCGTCCCACAAGGAGCTATACTATCTCCGCTACTGTACGTGCTGTACACACATGACTTACCGACCCCAAGAGACGCCATCGAAAAGTTGGCGCTATATGCGGACGATACCGCCTACTGGTGCACAGGCCTCCGGACAGACATCATTCAACGAAAAGCCACGAGATACATGACTAAACTCGAAGACCGGATGACAAAATGGAGGATAAGACCAAACCCCACAAAAACACAAAGTGCTATTCCAGCACCGAAACCTGACTCGAAAACGACAACAAAAACGTACCGACATCACCCTCAGACTCTGGAACCAACCCCTACAACTCACAGACTCCACAAGATACCTCGGGGTATTCCTTGACAAACACCTAAACTATAAGACTCATCTTCAGCACCTGCTAAACATAACAAGACGAAGACAAAATCTCATCAGACCAGTCCAAGGCCGACTGTATGGATGCTCCACCAGGACAGCCATACACACGTACAAAACATACATCAGACCTATTTACTAATACGCCTCAGTGCCACTAGGCGGTATACCCAAGACGGTAGCGAAAAAACTATACGCAACAGAGCGACGAATACTGCGCAGCATTGCAAAACTACCACCTCGTACCCCAAGCAACGAAATATACGAGTTCGCAGACATGACACCGCTCCAGATAAGACTCGCCAAACTCAGAGCAAGATGTGGATCCCATATCCTCCACAAAAGACCAGACATGGAAGACATACTGACAAACAAACCACCAACAACACGACCACCAAAATTTAAATACATATATCCAACACGTACAGTAGCTCAAAACACCTCCAGAATATTCCCCGACCTAGCACCAACAATGACACAACTGACTCATCTTGAAACATCCCCACCTCACCTAGACGAAAGACCATAGCAAAAGCCCATGACATGAAGTATAACGCACCAAAATCCACATCCAAAACACCGCAACGGCTCCACACCACACAACACACACAAGTATCATACAGAAAAACACAACATCAACACACATAAAACACAACAAAAGAGAACAAGAACACTCATAGAATCATAGACTAAGGAAAATATTGTAATACCCAACTCCGAGTACTGTAGTAACAGGAAAGGAGAACCTGTAACCTAGAAGTAAGTAAAAACACAAAAGTACGAACACCACAACAAACGCGACACCCTACCCCTAACATAAGCACCCTAAACGATGTAAACCATTACTTAATGATAAAACACTTATTTATTTTTATTTATATTTCAATTATTTTAATTTATAATGTTACCAATCACTTATTTATTTGTTAATGAACCTAAAAAAAACAATATTATGATAGCATGTATTCAAAAATATAAGTTATGTAAAATAAATAAAATAAAGATGTAAACGTCTGGCTGATGAAGGGCACTGAGATAAGCCTTAATACAGCCCGCCTTCTTCCCTCAGGTATTCGAGACTCTGTGCAACAGAATGAGCGTTGCTGTAGACGTGTTTCTACAGTACCAATGAACTATCTCCTGGCACCGATCTCTGTGGAGTTCTCTCTTGTGGTCTACTGGCCCTATTATGGTCCATGTTCCCTCATGGCCCCTAGCACTAACAAACTGCGAGACTTCTAATCAGCAATATGCACTAATTTTTTATAAGAACGTATTATTTTACTTCCGTATAAAACATGAAAATTTTGTTTAATAAGATATTATTTCACTGATGTACGCACTAGCTTCACGAGCGATACGTCTCTGTATCGTATAACTGAAATAAAATTATTAGGCCACTACCCTGCCTATTATATCTGGTACTAAATAAGTGACTAGAGTGTTCTCTCTCTTGTTTCCACTAAGCGGGAAGAGCAACATGAGCACTGACGCAGGTTTTGACGATCACCCAAATTACCGACTAGTAGAGCTGACAGTTTCCGTCTGTTCAGGCACTCACTTACGCAAAGTGTCTCGAAAATGTTTATAAAATACTAACGTCAAAAATGAAACTGTGTTGTATTGTAGACATATAAAGAGCTATCGTCACACACTCATTACGACTATACCACGCAGTAAAACGTCACAGCACACCGTTGTGGAAAGTCCCATCTACGTTTTACGTGTAAGTGGAAGATGGTAACATAACACAGCGACGTTCGGAGGGAGAGAATGACCACACTGCTGTATTTAGGTGGGTTAAACATTAAAACTGTTCCGTAAACTATGATTAAATTATTCTTTTTCAGAATATGTGTTTTTTAAACTCGATCAAAGCCAATTGTGTCATATTAGTTAAAATTGTGACATGTTTCTAAAATTTTGTAGTGTTTTCAAATGCGAGGAAACAAGTTTACTTCTTGTTGATAATTTTTAATTAACGTTACTATGGGCAACACATAAAATATTCAATTTTTTTTTTCAAAATTCAATTTTGTTGTTTTTGAGAAGATAGCATACCTGCTAAATCTCCTTTTTCGAGTGCAACCGCTTTAGGATTAAATAGGTTTAAGAATAATACAGTCCACGCCAACTTATTTTGAGACTCACCGTTTATTTTAGTGAATCTGTTACAAAAAAGCGAGCTCGCTTCTCAGCCTTAAAGAAATGCCTTGAAACATCTTATACAAATCTGCTGAAGAGACATGTGAACTGAATTTAAAGTTAATGGAAGGAACGTAACACAGGAACACAAAACAGCACAGCTACATTATCACTAACCTTATTCAAACGATTTCTGGTTGTCCGTTTCACTTCGTGGTCTACGCAGAGTATACGCATAACTTTTTCTGCTGCGACTGACACTGGTGGAAGTAATATTTTCTCTACTTTTGTTCGATATGATCTGTTTCCTTGTCCTTCTAGAATATAAATATAAAATGATTAACCCTGCAATGGTCGTGTGGAATACATATATGTAACCCTCTTGTGGAAATTCGGAAAAAACTGAAAGTCGAATATCGACAATGTTTCGATTCACTGTGTACTTCAGTATGGATTGTTGGTGCAACCTCTCAGTTTTGTAAAAGCGACGGTAGGATGTCGTTGTGTCAGAGGAGTTCATGGAAGTCGGTGATCACGGAAGTATTTTTGAAACACATATTTTTTTTCATAGCGCTTTTTTCCACCTTGTGTTAGTATACTTTTATTATATTGATTAATTACTGTTTTACAATGTACAAACGTACGAAATAATCGTTAATTGCGTTAAATTTTTAGAATCTTCACGGATTGGAAGAAAGAAGGTGGAATGCCAGCTTGGCTGAAGGTGACTGAGAACGAGGTAGACATACCTGGCTCGAGTTCTAGCGATGAAGACATTCTGGAAGAGCAGGTCCATTCGTCTGCGTCTGAGCAAAAGTCCCAGGTAAGCCAGCTGGAGATAGTACTGAATTTTCGTGTGATGAACCATTCCAGAAAAGCAGGCGACTTGATTTTTATATTGTTATAGCTGACACTATGTGGTCAAAGACTCCTCCTCTGACCATAGGAAGAACTTCTAGGCATGACTTTTTATGTGTGCCTCCTGATCCTAAAGAAACTGCATGACGGAAAACTACAATTGAAGATACCACGTGTCTGATTTTTGGAATACAGTGTCATTCGCCTCGTCAGCAAATACACTAACAAAAAATAGACTAAGTCAAGACAGAATATGTGGTGTCACCGCCAGACACCACACTTGCTAGGTGGTAGCCTTTAAATCGGCCGCGGTCCGTTAGTACAGCAAGCACATCTTATCAACCAGACCGCCGGAGTGGCCGTGCGGTTCTAGGCGCTACAGTCTGGAACCGAGCGACCGCTGCGGTCGCAGGTTAGAATCCTGCCTCGGGCATGGATGTGTGTGATGTCATTAGGTTAGTTAGGTTTAATTAGTTCTAAGTTCTAGGCGACTGATGACCTAAGAAGTTAAGTCGCATAGTGCTCAGAGCCATTTGAACCAACCGCATGTCGGACCCGCGTGTCGCCACTATCAGTGATTGCAGACCGAGCGCCGCCACACGGCAGGTCTAGTCTAGGGAGACTCCCTAGCACTCGCACCAGTTGTACAGCCGACTTTGCTAGCGATGGTTCACTGACTACATACGCTCTCATTTGCAGAGACGACATTTTAGCATAGCCTTCAGTTACGTCATTTGCTACGACCTAGCAAGGCGCCACATTCAGTTACTATGTCTCCTGAACAGACAATATTGTGAATCATGTACCGTCAAGAGCGACGTTCATCATTAATGGATTAAAGTTAACTATCAAACTAATTACATCCGCTTTCTGAATTCTAATTCCTTGTCATGTTCCAGACCTCACGTCAGTATAGTTCTTCCCTCTTCACGCCAGCCTGCGTGAGCTAAGACGCATGCATTTCGGCCTCCTCTAGTAACACGGTGTTGGCTCTTCTGCCAACACAAAAAAATGGTTCAAATGGCTCTGAGCACTATGGGACTCAACATCTTAGGTCATAAGTCCCCTAGAACTTAGAACTACTTAAACCTAACTAACCTAAGGACATCACACACATCCATGCCCGAGGCAGGATTCGAACCTGCGACCGTAGCAGTCCCGCGGTTCCGGACTGCAGCGCCAGAACCGCACGGCCACCGCGGCCGGCTCTGTCAACACAAAAGAATATTCTACAGAGAGAGGTGACAAACATACAAGTGCAACTGAAACAAGGGATTTATTGAGATTCTGTTGATGACTGGAGTGCGGAAAATAACCCGATCGAGCACCAGGCAAATATTTGACCATATAAAATATACTGGAATTGATGCGTTTTGTTTCACTGTGTCCAAGCAATGATTTAAATTTCTTATCAGAGCTTTATTTGATGATATTCGTGACTGCCAACTTCACACAAAAACTGACAAATGGCCATAATACGTGGAATATTTGATTTGTTCCTTACAAACTTTCAACAGTAGTTTGTTCCAAGTATTGAAATAACGTTGAACGAGCAACTTTTGGCATTCAGAGAACGCTTCCCATTTGGGAACTACATACCAAACAAACCCGCAAAATATGGAGTGAAGATATTTGCGGTCGTAGATGCTCAACATGCACATATGGCAACTTGGAACTAAACATTGGCCAACAACCAGAAGGACCTCATCGCTTGAGAAATGAAATAAGTGATGTGGTAACGGAAGTAGGAGGTCTTGTGGTTGGCAGAAACATTAATAGAACCTTGGACAAGTGATTCTCTCTACTTCGTGTTACCAAGCAGCTCTTTCAAAATGGAACTACCATCGCTATCACAATCTGAAAGGTCAAAAGAGGAGTGCCCAGAAAATTGTGTGTGGCAAGAGGAAACCCAGTAACTTTCGAATTTCCCTTGCACGTTGGTTGCTTACGTGCTGAAGCCTAATGAAGTGGTGGTTTTGTTGTCAGCAATGCATAATGACGCAAAAATTAATGTCAATGGATGAGCTCAACAGAAACCATAAATAATAATATACTATAACTGCATTGCTGAAGATTAGATGGGTATATGACATAACTAATGAGGAGGTATTGAATAGAATTGGGGAGAAGAGGAGTTTGTGGCACAACTTGACTAGAAGAAGGGATCGGTTGTTAGGGCATATTCTGAGGCATCAAGGGATCACCAATTTAGTATTGGAGGGCAGTGTGGAGGGTAAAAATCGTAGTGGGAGACCAAGAGAATAGTACACTAAGCAGATTCAGAAGGATGTAGGCTGCAGTAGGTGCAGGGAGATGAAGAAGCTTGCACAGGATAGAGTAGCATGGAGAGCTGCATCAAACCAGTCTCAGGACTGAAGATCACAACAACAACAACAACAACAACTGAATTAAGAACGGTGTAGCTCTGGTTGATAAGATGTGCTTGCTGTATGGTATGACCACATATTCAAGAAGACTGACTCTTCCTGTACTTAACGATCTGCTGAATCTTAGCGCCCGCAATGCTATTTGCGGACCAAAACAACATTGCAGTTCCAAAAAATGTGTAGTGGGTGTAATAAATTCATTTGCTCTGATCGTTCCATGATTGTCTGTATGTCCTGTTCCGTAAACCATGATTAAATTATTATTTTTCAGAATATGTGTTTTTTTAAACTCGATCAAAGCCAATTGCGTCATTTTAGTTAAAATTGTGACGCGTTATTGAAACTTTGTTGTGTTTTCAAATACGAGGACAAACGTTTACTTCTTGCTGATAATTTTTAATTAACACTATGCCGTCCGGCGATACCACAGTGGTGTCGTGCGTGAAATAGCGGTCAACGGCCGGCGACACCGCAGTGACGTCGTGAGCATAGTATTGCGCAGTGGCCGGCGACAGCACGTTAGTATCTTTTGCCTTCTGTTGGTGTTTCGTTTAGGTGACAATAAGTCACACACGCCAACAAGTTTTTTGTTTTTGTAAGTACTTGTGCCCTTTCATCATGACAGACGAAAGAGACAATAGGATATTATTTACGATGAACGCGCGGACGTCTTGTCTGACGTTCCAGACGACTTGGCTGATTGGCAAGAAGACATTGGATATCAAAGAAATGAAAGTGAAGCAGTATCGTAGGAAGTAGAATTCGGCGAACGCTACGGTTGCCTACTGATTCGGCTGAATCAGACGAAGAAGACAGTGCATAGTTGTCAGACTGATTTACCGAGAACCAATAATAAATTGGAAGGATCCCTGGGTCCAAACATGTATCCCAAGGACACACAGAGCGTCGAGGATATCACAGAATTATATATTGGGAACGATCTATTTGAATATATTAACAACGGAACCAATAAGTACTACAGTCAAAATTGCAATAGAAGCAAACTGGATTTAAAAAAAATGCCAAATTCGTCGACGTTACGGGACCCGAACTTAGAAAATCGTTAGGGCTTGCTATCCTTATGAGAACTGTAAAAAACGCAAGGATCGATGATTATTGGTCAACGAAACCGTTCGCGGACACATCGATATTTCGCAAAATGATGTCCCACAAGCGATTCAGACAAATATTATCATTTTTACATTTTTCCGACAGCAACAATAAACCGTATAATGCCGACCGGCTTGTGAAATTGCAATTCGTAATTGATTATTTTTCCAAAAAGTTTAAGAAACGTTTAATCTAAGTCCAAACATCTCAACTGAAGAAGGAATGATACCGTGGCGTGGACGGTTAAATTTTAAAGTTTAGAATCTGTCGAAAATTACGAAATATGGCAAATTCATTCGAATGCTGTGTGATTCGAGTACAGGATACATTTTCTCATTCAAGATATATTCCGGCGCTGGACAGCCTTTAGCAAAAACAGTGATGGAGCTACTGACACCTTCTGATGGAAAGTGGCATCACCTTTGCATGGATAATTATTACAACAGTGTAAAACTTGCTGAGAAGTTACTTGAAAAGAAAATTCGAGTTTGTGGAACGATACGGCAAGCTAGAGAATTTCCGGAAAATTAAAGCGCGCAACGGAAAGGTGACAAGCGGCCGGCGACAAGCCATGTAATCCGAATTAGCGCTGCCGGCGCCAAGCGAATAAATCTGTACGAGACGTGCGGACGGCAAAGCGTTAACAGTACTATTGGCATCACATAACATATTTAATTCTTTCTTCAAAATTCAACTTGTTTGTTGTTGAGAAGACAGCATACGTACTAAATTTTCTTTTTAGAGCGCGACCGCTGCAGGATTAAATAGGTTAAAGAATAATGTAATCCACGCCAACTTATTTTGGCACTCGCCGTTTATATTAGCGAATCTGTTACAAAAACGCGAACTCGCTTCTCCCTCTTTACGTCCTCTCAGCCTGACAACTAACAGGAGAAGACAAAAAAACATCAGTCTCTTTCTCTTTGCATTTATTTGTGAGACGACTGACAGTGAGACGGCGGCAGAGATAAAAATGCTCAAGTGAGCTCCTAATCGGTAAACAAACGACACATGATCAGAGAAATAAAAAAAGTTACATAAAACAGCGAAAACTAAATGTAAACAGCTATGCCGCAGGCATGGACGTTCCCCGATTTCTAGCCGGCTGACACTGGACACGATGGCATCTGAACGGTGCCAGTCGGCTGGAAATCCGAGAGCTACCGTGTGAAATTTGATTTAAAAAAGCAGAAATAAGAAAAGAACTAGAAGAAAAATTACCAAAGAATCAGAAACACCAAGAGAAACTTTTTTAAGAACAGAATACTGTAAGGGGCAGTCAAATGAAAAAGAGACAGACGGAAAAAATTAAGTAAACTGTTTATTATTTCAGAAGTAATCGCCATAACCGTTAATACATTTATCCCACTGTGAGACAAGATGGTCAGTACCTTCATGGAAAGGACGGCCGGAGTGGCCGAGCGGTTAAAGGGGCTACAGTCTGGAACCGCACGACCGCTACGGTCGCAGGTTCGAATCCTGCCTCGGGCATGGATGTGTGTGATGTCCTTAGGTTAGTTAGGTTTAAGTAGTTCTAAGTTCTAGGAGACTTATGACCACAGCAGTTGAGTCCCATAGTGCTCAGAGCCATTTGAACCATTTGAACCTTCATGGAAAAATGTTTGTGGTTTCTTCGGAACCAAGACTGTACCTAGGCGTGTAGCTCGTCGTCCGAAGCAAATCGACGACCACGAATGTGTCTCTTCAGTATTTCAGAACTATGGACATTGCATGAGGAGAGATCGGAAATGTGTGGAGGATGTGTAAGGGCTTCCCAGCTAACCTCTTTGCAGCTTAATCGAAACAACAGGCACAGCAGCTCCGGGAAAAGCATGATGATCCTTTTCTTTAACTGCAAAGGCCAGCTACTCATTGACTGGAACACGGCGTCACAAATAACAGATGACACTTTGTCAAAACCGAAGCGCGCCATCAAGTCCAAACGGACAGGAATATTGACCGGTGGTATCATTCTATTGCAAGATAATGCTCGCCCACACGCTACAAAAATTTTTTCGACAACGCTGCAGACGTTTCACTGGAAAAACCGTTACACGTCCTCCATACAGTCCCGATCTCTCCCCACGCGATTTCCATATTTTTGGGGCCCTCGGGAAAGACATAAGTGGTCGTCCATTTGCTCCGGACGAAGAGATGTACACTGAGCTACAATCATGTTTCCTCAGGCAAACACAAACACTTATCCATGAAGGCGTTGACCATTCGTATCGCCGGTCGCGGTGGCCGTGCGGTTCTAGGCGCTGCAGTCCGGAACCGCGGGACTGCTACGGTCGCAGGTTCGAATCCTGCCTCGGGCATGGATATGTGTGATGTCCTTAGGTTAGATTGCTTTAAGTAGTTCTAAGTTCTAGGGGACTGATGACCTAAGATGTTAAGTCCCATAGTGCTCAGTGCCATTTCAACCATTTTTGAACCATTCGTATCTCACAGTGCGACAAAAATATTAAAGGTTACGGCGATTACTTTTCAAATAATAAACAGTTTACTTATATTTTTCTATCTGTCTCATTTTCATTTCACTGCCCCTTGTAAATTTGTAAGCTTTTCAAGGCAGAATTACACATTCACGTGAAGTTAAGGCGACAAGATAAGATGTGATAGTGTGAAGCACACCTGTACTATTTAATACGAAGCTGAAAAGGTTTGGTTCTTGCATCAGAGCAAAATTAAAGTTTTAGCTATAGTACGTAATAGGGCAGCATAGTGTCCTCACTTATATCGAAGCCGCGAACAACATGAACAGAGGAAAGGAACAGAGACAACGTGATGTAACTGACCGTAACAAGGGGAAAGCGATTTAATGAAGCGTACGATACCAGTTTTACACCAGATTTCAAATAATGAACTCGATCCATGAAGCTAAACTGTCAAATTACGTTAATTTCAGGTTCGTTTATAAAGTTCGACAACCAAACATCAAGGCACAAGCCAATAACCACCGTATTAATTACACACTAAAAGTGTGAAAACATGATTTTAAAGAACATTAGCATGCCAAAAACATAAAATTTATTTACAAGTTAATAATGTTTAGGTTCAAAGAAAACACATGTACTTACGAATTTCAAAATATGTTCCATAATGTATCCAGCAATATTTTATTATTCACTGGTTAACACCTGATTGTAAAAACGTACATAAGTTCACTCAAAATATTGTCATGTGCACAAAAACGGCAATTTGTCGGAATGTACACAGAATGTGCGAATCAAATATTTTGAAGAGTTTTATTGTTATTCTGGAGTTATATAAACTTTTTATTACCATAAATATGGTTTACAGTTTTATTTAAGAACCAATAGTGCGCTTTGTTTACTTCTTTTCACTGTTTGTAGTTAATATTAAATACGTAAATTAATGTGATAGTATTATTCCAGAATATTCTAGAACAACATACTAGTTTATTATAAATACTAGCACTTCGCGCCGAAAGAGTGGCAGTTGTAATCTCGGAGAGTTGTGATGTAGATCTCAGTTGTTATAAAGTGTGCTATACGCACTTAATCAGACAATTGTTTAGTGATTGGAACTCTGCAGAAGTCTTTGTAAAGATGTTATGGAAAATGGTGGAAGTAATACTGTTGTGATTACGCTTTCATCTTTATTTCAGAATAAATTCTGAAAACGATGATGTGCAAGTTTTATCATTTGGTACTAATATCGCTCGAGGATCTCGAGATTCACCCTGGAGACAACTATTGCCACAACAGATTCTCACAAGACGAGTATTTTATTTTATACATTGGAATGGTACTCTTCACCGTATCAATAAATGCACGAAATTTTAGTTTCTATACAGACGAAGTGCATGATGAATATCGATTCAAATTTTCAGTATTTTAACAGCATGTAGGGGGGCCATTTCAGTGGTTAGAAGATGAAAGAGCATCGGAAGTATAGGAAATAACAAAAAAAAAGAAGAATTGAATTTGTTATGACTGTGATCCCAGACGGTCAATACGAAGATAAAAGAAAATAAAGAAAGCACAGTTACGACGACTGCATTCTTCGAACATTCAAAAACACATGTAACATTATACTGTTGATACACTGTTTCACATTCTGCCTCATCATTCACGCTTAATCCCAAAGAGTATCAGTAATTTCAGTTCAAAACTGCTAAGAGCAAATAATCCTCCTAAAATCTGAACATTGTGGCTGTCTGGCCCATCACAGCGCTGGGCCCGCAGCAAGTGTTATAAGGCTGACGAACCAGAACTTGGCGACCACTGCCCGCCGCAAGAGTGAGTGGTTCCTGGTGTTGTGGACACATGTCGTGTTAATCCTTTCGTGAGCCGTGGGAAACATGCTTCCCACTACAATGAACTCGCTCCTAGTCCCGTGGGGTTCACAGTTCCCACCTCTGTACGGTGCTACCACCTAGTGAACAGTATAGGGTACTACTTCCAATCGGAAGTTCCCGCCGTTTTTGCTGTACCTTCGCGCAGAGGCATTGTATAGCTGAGTGTTGCTCTGTAGAGGAGCCTTTCAGTGCTGTTTGCGTGACATTTTGTGATTTTTTTCCCTCAAAGCTATAGTATACGGTAAATACTTTTGATTTACCCAAATTTATGAAGGAAAACGTAAAATTGGAACGAGGTGAATTCCAGTTTGAAACAAAAGGAGCCATTTCTGCAGTAAAATGGGTGGATAACCGTCCAGTCACTTTCCTGTCCTCAATTCATGACCCTTGAGATACAGCCACAGTGAAAAGGAAAAACAAGGATGGTACCAGTACAGAGATTTCTTGTCCTGAAGTTGTGGCAGAATACAACAAAATAATGTGTGGTGTCGATAAGTTTGATCAATTACGAGAAAGGTACGCTATTGGCAGACGTTCTGTAAAATGTTGGCACAGAATGTTTTATTTCCTGGTGGACGTTGCTGCAGTGAACAGTTTTATCCTGTGGAAAATAAGTAAAAGAGAAAGTGGACAGCATGATCACCTCACATGCAGGATCCATATAACAAGACAATTGATCGCTGGCTTCTCATCCCAAAAAAGGCGTGGACAAAAACCTGTCTTTCTGGCAAAAAGGGGTAAAGTACCTGAAGATTTTCGTCATGTGGCTGTAGGGGAGCATCAACCCATTTTAGGAGAAACCTACTGGACGTGCCGTCATTGTAGTACCAAAGCTGCGGAAAAGAGCACTCGCTGTGTTTGTACATATTGTCAAATACCACTTTGCATAGACCTATGTTTCAGAAAATTTCATGACAGGTAATTGTGAACAATCATTGTAACAAGAGAAGTAAATTTATCAAATAAATATGACATATATTGAAAAAGTTGTTTTTGACATTTAACTCCGAGGAAGGGCAGTGGGAAGAATACTTCCCACCTTGTTGTGTGACCTCACTTTCACAGTTGGAGCAAATTTGATATTCTGTATGATAAATATACCTATCTGTCAACTACTATCTGCTCTCCATTCATTCAAAAAAAACTGCTCAGTAATTTTGCCCAATAAAGGGTTAAGGAAAGAATATATGGATCAGAGAGGAATGAAGATCGTTTTAGTGACGATACGAGCTGCAAAAAGAGAAATCTACTGACATAAGCGAATTCGACAAAGAGTGGACTGCTGTCTCCCTGCACCCGTGAACGATGATCTCGGAGACAGCTGATTCGCTTTTCGGCTGCTACTGTCGTCAGCATCTATGGAAACCGGTTGAAGGACGGTGAAACATCAAGTGGGGGAAACTGTGTTCACCATCGACGTCTCATCTCAGGACATGGAGGTCGGAGGTTTACCCGCCAAGTCAGGAGAGGCAGATCTGAGGATCTAGTATAGTGCTGGTGGCGGGCCAGTGTTTGGCAGAACACCGTTCAGTGCACATTGTTAAATACGGGACTCTACAACAGACAACGCCCTACGTGTTCTCATGTTGACACAGCGACATCGGCAGTCGGGACTACAGTAGGCATGGGATCACCAAGACGGCAAACAGCTGCTCAAACACGCTTATTGTACTCTGTGGGATTTTATCTGCGCTTCCACGAGACATTTGGTAGTAACTCAAATCCTCGACATCCGCACACGTACTCCACAACGCACGGTACGACGGGTGGCAGAGGGTACCCTGTTACACTACTAGTCATTTCCTTTCCTACTCCACTCGTAAATAGAGTGAGGAAGGAACGATTATCTATGTGCCTCCGTATCAGCCCTAATTTCTCGTATCTTACCTTCGTGATCCTTAAGTGAAATGTATGTTGGCAGCTCTTGAATCGTTCTGCAGTCGGCTTCAAATGCTGGATCTCTAAATTTTCTCAGTAGTGTTCCTCGAAACGAGAGTTGCCTTCCCTCCAGGGATTCATATTTGTGTTCCAGAAGCATGTCCGTAACACCAGTGTGTTGTTCGAACCTACCGGTAACAAATCTAGCAGCCTGCTTCTGAACTGCTTCGATGTCTTCTTTTAATGCTTGTGCAGTACTCAAGAATAGATCCCACCACTGCTCCATATGCGTTCTCCTTCACATAGAAACACCGTTTCCCAGAATTCTTCCAATAAACCGCGCTGACAATTCGCGTTCACTGCCACAATCCTCACTTCCTCGTTCCATTTCATATCGCTTTTCAACGCTGCAAGCAGGCAATTAAATGATGTCAAGCAGAACACTATTAATGCTGTATTCGAACATTACGGGTTGGTTTTTCCTACTCATCCGCATTAACTTACATTTTTCTACATTTGGAGCTAGGTGCCACTCATCACAGCAACTAGAAAGTTTTGTAAGTCATCTTGTATCCTCCTAAAGTCACTCCCCTTTCCGTACACCACAGCATCTTCAGAAAACAGCCGCAGATTGCTGCTCACCTTGTCCGTAAGAACATTTATGTATATAATAAATAATAGCGGTCCTACCACACTTCCCTGGGGCACTCCTGACGATATCCTTGTCTCTGATGAACACTCGCTGCCGAGTACAACTAGTGCTCAGAGCACTGTGGGACTTAAGATCTGACGTCATCAGTCCCCTAGAACTTAGAACAGACCTAACTAAGCTAACGACAGCACACACATCCATGCCTGAGGCCAGATTCGAACCTGCGACCGTTGCAGTCGCGCGGTCCGGACTGAAGCACCTAGAACCGCCAGGCCACAGCGGCCAGCTACAACGTAGTGGATTCTTTTACTTGAAGTCTTCGAGCAACCCACATATTTGGGAACCTATTCCATACACTTCTACCATCATTAACAGTCTCCAGTAGGGCACCATGTCAAACGTTCTAAGGAAATCTAGAAATTTGGGATGTGCGTGTTGGAAAATGGTGAAGGAGAACGCTTACGGGGCGTTAGTGTGACCTACTCTTGAGTACTGCTCGAGTATTTGGGATCTGCACCAGGCCGGATTAAAAGAAGACATCGGAGCAATTCAGAAGCAGGCATCGAAGTTTTGTTACCGGTAAGTCCAAACAACAGCAGGTGCTACAGACATGCTTCGGGAACTTAAATGTGTATCCTTGGAGGGAAGGCGACCTTCGTTTCCAGGAACACTACTGAGAAAATTTAGAGATACAGCATTTGAAGCTGACTGCAGAACGATTCTACCGTCAGCAACATACATTTCGTTCAAGGACCACAGAGGTAAGATATGAGAAATTAGCGCTGATACAGAGGCACATAGACAATCGTTACCGATAGTCAGTATATCATGACAACTTTCGTACCACTTGCATCCCGTTACGCTTCATGTCTTCCCCGACGGCAGTATCATCTTCCAGTAGGGTAACTGTCTACGACCCAAGGCCGCAATCGTGGTACAGTGGTTTGAGACCATCTACATCTACATCATATTCCGGAAGTCACCTAATGGTGTGTGGCGGAGGGTACTTCCGGTACTACTATCTGATCCCTCCAACACTGTTCCACTCGCGAATAGTGTGTGAGAAGAATGATTGTCGGTAAGCCTCTATATTGGCTACATTTTCTCGAATTTTCTCGTTACCGTCAATACAGGAGATGTATGTGGTGGGAAGTAATATGTTGTCCGCCTCCTCCGGAAAACTGCTGTCCCGAAATTTCAATAGTAAATCTCTCCGTGATGCACAACGGGCCGCTCTTGTAACGTCTGACAGTGGAGTTCGTTTAGCATCTTTGTAGCACTCTTTCGCCAGCTAAACGATCCTGTGACGAAACGCGCCGCTCTTCGTTGGATCTTCTCTATCTCATCTATCTGTCCTACCTGATAGGGATTACACATAGATGAACAATAATCAAGAATCTGGCGAACAAGTGCCTTATAAGCCAATTCTTTAGTGGATGATTGAACTCACACTGAGGGCTTAGCCAAAAAATGCCCTTGATCTCAACATCGTGGAACACGTCTGAGACTCTATCAGGTGCCAACTCCACGACCACAAACACCAGCCCATAATGTACGGGAGCTGCGCCGCTTTTGTGTACATATCTGTTGCCACACACCTCTGGAAATCTACCAAGGTCGTTTCTAATCCCTACCACATAAAAAAGCTACTGTACTGTGTTTCAAAGATGGACCAACACGCTCTTCAGCAGGTGTTGATCACGTTTTGGCTCATCAGTGTGTGTAAGAAACATGGGTAAACAGCTGTCGCTGGTGGTCTCTGTACTACACTACTGGCCATTAAAATTGCTACACCAAGAAGAAATGCAGATGATAAACGGGTATTCATTGGACAAATATATTATACTAGAACTGACATGTGATTACATTTTCACGCAATTTGGGTACATGGATCCTGAGAAATTAGTACCCAGAACAACCACCTCTGACCGTAATAACGGCCTTGATACGCCTGAGCATTGAGTCAAACAGAGCTTGGATGGCATGTACAGATACATCTGCCCATGCAGCTTAAACACGATACCACAGTTCATCAAGAGTAGTGACTGGAGTATTGTGACAAGCCAGTTGTTTGGCCACCGTTGACCACACGTTTTCAATTGGTGAGAGATCTGGAGAATGTTCTGGCCAGGGCAGCAGGCGAACATTTTCTGTATCCAGAAAGGCCCGTACAGGACCGGCAACATGCGGTCGTGCATTATCCTGCTGAAATGTAGGGTTTCGCAGGGATCGAATAAAGGGTAGCGCCACGGGTCGTAACACATCTATGTAACGTCCACTGTTCAAAGTGCCGTCAATGCGAACTAAAGGTCACCGAGAAGTGTAACCAATGGCACCTCATACCATCGTGCCGGGTGATACGCCAGTATGGTGATGACGAATACACGCTTCCAATGTGCGTTCACCGCGATGTCGCCAAACACGGATGCGACCATCATGACGCTGTAAACGGAACCTGAATTCATCCGAAAAAATGACGTTTTGCCATTCGTGCACCCAGGTTCGTCGTTGAGTACACCAACGCAGGCGGTCCTGTGTGTGATGCAGCGTCAACGGTAACTGCAGCCACGGTCTCCGAGCTGATAGTCCAAGCTGCTGCAGACGTCGTCGAACTGTTCGTGCAGATGGTTGTTGTCTTGCAAACGTCCCCATCTGTTGACTCAGGGATCGAGACGTGGCTGCACGATCCGTTACAGCCATGCGGATAAAATGCCTGTCATCTCGACTGCTAGTGATACGAGGCCGTTTGGGTCCAGCACGGCGTTCCGTATTACTCTCCTGAACCCACCGATTCCATATTCTGCTAACAGACATTGGATTTCGACCAACGCGAGCAGCAATGTCGCGATACGATAAACCGCAATCGCGATAGGCTACAATCAGACCTTTATCAAAGTCGGAAACGTGATGGTACGCATTTCTGCTCCTTAGACGGGGCATCACAACAACGTTTCACCAGGCAACGCCGGTCAACTGCTGTCTGTGTATGAGAAAGCGGTTGGAAACTTTTCTCACGTCAGCACGTTGTAGGTGTCGCCACCGGCACCAACCTTGTGTGAATGCTCTGAAAAGCTAATCATTTGCATATCACAGCATCTTCTTGCTGTTCGGTTAAATTTCGCGTCTGTAGCACGTCGTGTTCGTGGTGTAGCAATTTTAATGGCCAGTAGTGTACTTGTGTCTGTGAGACAATCGTCTGCCGACCGAGACGGTAGCAGAACCGGACAGCTGGCGCTCACCTCCTGGTGGACCTGCCGGAAGGAGAGCCTGGCGCCCTGCTGATGGGAGACGACGGCCTCCCGGTCGCCGTAGCGGTGCGCCGCCTGCTCCACCAGCCGGCCCATGGTCAGCGCCAGCAGCGGTTGCGCGCCCGGCTGGTGCCAGTAGCTGGGCCGCCACGCCTGCTGGCTGCATCTGCAACAGAGCCGCACCGGTACTGCACCTCTGCCAAGCAGCGACGAGCATACTCCACCGACGGGCATCGATATGGAAGTAGGATCGATTATAGTCCAATTCTTTTATCTTGGCGGCTCGCGCATGCCCGCCCAGACGCGGGAGATTGCTGCGTTGACAGTTGTGCGCGCCAAGAGAAGCAGCACCATAGTATACTTCGCAAACTTACGTTTAGGGGGGAGCGCACAGTTTATGAAGTAAAGCCAACACGGCCGCATTAACCCTTTCGCTGCTACAGAGACGTGCTTCCCGCATTCCGCGATGTGCGCGATTTTGTCACCATTGCACTGCTCGCCTGTGCAGACACATGGTCTTTCGACTGCTTTGACACACATTATCATTCGATTTCACAAAAACTATTTGCCCCAAAAATTTGATTTTTACACATCTTCTTGACTCATGATACCTTCCCCCCATAAATGACTTAATTTTGTTTCGATGTTCAACGCAGGTATTGTGCAGCATTAGATGTAGTAAACCATTGCACGAAATTTTCAGAGTTTGCAGAGGTAAAAGTCCACAGCGTATACTTTCCGTATGGTCGATTTTAGTTGCCACTAGAAATTTCAAAAAATTACATTCAAACGAATAAAATTCATGAAGTAAGTCACTTCGATATTGTTTTTAAATAAAGAAAATATTAAACATCGAATGACGTTTCAACTCAGAACCTTTCGCTTACCAGCCAAACACCTTAACCATTACGCTAACGCAGCTAACCATGTAATAAACCTCCTGGAGGACTTTAATATGTCACGCAAAATCCCGACAAACACTGTTGGTATCATTATAAATTACTCACGTTTCATCGAAGTTTCAATAGGAAATAGACAATTACCGCTGTTCTTCATTGTGAAAGAGCAGTTAGTGAGAATGATACAAACACCTTTCCTTGCTATCGCCTGAATTAGAAGGCTTATTGCTTGTTTGGTTTAATTAATTAATAGAATATGAAGCAGCTAGCATAAAGAATGCTTCTTCCAAGCTTTCTATAAAAGAAAGTCTGCTATCAAGACATTGCTTTTGTTCAATTACTGTATTTATGACTGAATGTTTCTAAAACTGAAGACACTCGTCCGTGCTCTGCACTGCAGTCGAGCTCTGGCAACGTCGTTCTCTGTTCATTGGCTGACTGTGTTTTGTGACGTCAGATGCGCAAAACGAATCTAAACTCGGCCGCCGTCATAAATGACGCGCACTTTAGTCGCCTTGAACAGGGGGCGGGGCATAGTCGTTGAGCCGCGCAGCTGCAGAGGCCACCAGTAGGGGCGGCGACCTAAGAGAGCCTGTGTAAGGTGTCAGGCAAATCCAACACCTTCCATGAAAACCCTGAAATGACAGCAAATCCGGCAGCATGTCACATAGCTCCGGATAAATCCTGACATTAAATTAACCAAAGTAATACGATCAACGAGTGAGCAAATGGAATACCACAGACTAACACAAGAACGTCTAAATGCATGTCATACCTCCCACCGTGAAACAGGCGCAGTTCCGAGGGTAGAAACAAGAACAGAACCCGGGAGCAGAGACGTGTAAGCGAGAAGGCCCTACGATAAGGGATGGATACCCACATCACCAAGAGCAGCCCCCACCCCATGTTTACCCTAGGACGCCTAAGAGAGGGGTTTGTTGAACCCACAATTTTTTTATGTCCCCTGCTTTTGCCCAAGTAACT
Source organism: Schistocerca piceifrons (assembly GCF_021461385.2). NCBI lineage: Eukaryota > Metazoa > Arthropoda > Insecta > Orthoptera > Acrididae > Schistocerca > Schistocerca piceifrons. The sequence goes on along the minus strand of NC_060143.1, from coordinate 542,644,666 downwards.
TTCGTACTACCTATTCCCTTTGAGTTATTGGTTGTTGGCTAATTTATGGAATGTTAGTGTCAATATATTTTATAGAAAATTCCTGTTTTGAAAGAAAAAATAAATAAACTTATTATGGGTCCAACAAACCCACCCCTTAGGCTTCCGTGCTATAGAAAATTTCCCGTAGTAGGATTTCGTATTTCTCATCTCTGCAACAATGCAAGTTAGTTTCTTGTTGGTTGATATTCTTGCTATTCACAACAATCAGTTTACTTTCAGAGGAAGTGATCTTTGATGTCAGTCAGCTGTTATTTATCTTGTAAACTTGCAGTGAGTTAGTGCAGTTCTGAACACGTAGGCCTCCAGTAACTTTGGTGTCCTACATAGCAACAACGAAACCAAGTAAAAGCTTACTGATGTTGTCAACAATGCACCATGATAAAGGCAATGTTGGAGGAGAGAAGAATAAAACCGAGATAAATGCATACTATAATTCCACTAAAGGACGAATTGATACCATGATCAAATGGCGCGTATGTACACCTGCAAGAGGGGAACAAAGAGATGGCCTCTATCTGTATTTTACTCTCTCATTGACATTTGTGCTATCAATGCAACCACCATATTCATCCAGCAACATCCAAGATGGAATGAAAAGAAACACACAAAACTTTATCTTCTGCAAGCTGGGATGGAACTAGTGAAACTGCAGGTAGAAGAAAGAAGTGCCAATGCAAGAGGGTTATCTAACCAAGTTGTTCAATCAATGGAGACTATTCTACAAAAGAAAATCAAAGAAGTGACAACAGAAGCACGTCAGCCTCCTGCAGGGAAAGGTCGGTGCCATATTTGTGTAAGAGAAGCTAAAACAAAGAAGCAGAAGTACAACAATCTAAGCAAACCAAAACAATATTGTGGACAGTGTCATAAACATGTGTGTAACACACATTCAGAAAAAATTGTGATGTGTCTCTCTTGCCTTGAAGTTGAGGACTCAGAGTAGTCTATTGTATATGAACACATCTGTATTTTGTATTTTAATATGTCAATTTTTTATTCACTCAATCCAATATTTATAACGATTAACAACATTTATAAACCGATGCCTTAGTTAAAATACATAAACCATTTTGGAAGTTGTAGTTTTTCGTCAGTAAACTTATTTAATACCTGTGTGCTCACCGAACCCCCCCCCCCCGCCCCCCCTCTTAGGCATCCAAGTTAGAAAAAAAGGCTTGGGCGTCCTAGGGTTAAAAGATAGAGCCCTCCAGAAGAACAGTATAGATCTTACGATAACACTAAAAGGGCCACAACAGCTGCAAGTTTTAGCGTGAGACTATCTGCATCTCTGTTACGTTGCAAACGTTAAAAACATTGCCCCACCACGAAAAGTATAACGTTTCTCATTGGATAGACAGAAGTTTTGTAGGCAGAGCTTAAGGTTAACATTGAGACTTTGATTGGTCAGTTGAAAACACAACCAGATAGCTTTTCTAAAACCAACTTAGGTAAATTGTAGTAAGGAGAAGTTAGGAGAGAGTTGCTTCCGAGACGGCGAGGTGAGGGGAGCTGTGCTGTCCGCCGCCCCCTGACGAAACCGACAAGGTAATGAACGCACGCGATGCCGCATTTTTGAGCGCATAAGGCTTCACTCAGAACTGCAGAAGTCTGATCTGTTACATCCCCTTTTTGCGTAATACTAGTGTCGATCGTCAATTAAATCTCATGGTGTTCACATTTGCTACTTGAAGTAAAAATCTGAAACGCGATGATTTTTCTGTTATGTAATTATTGAGAAGCCACATCAGCCACTGTAATTTGCGACAAGTTAGATAAGTAATTAAAGATAATTGAGGGTCACTGTAGACCATTTTGATAGTTTTCCCTTTTATGAAACTTAACTTAAATCTAGATTATAGATGTGATATGGCATAGGTCATCCTTCAATCCATTATAGAACTTGGAAAACTTGGAAACCCATTCAGGGAATATTCGTTCTCATTTTTGTTGAATGCAGTTGGTTTTTATCATCCTGTATTAAAATATTTCCTTTTATCAATAGTGCAATTTATAAACAATGTTTTGTGAGTAGAATAAAATTTCCAATGGTAAACTTAGCTGCTTTTTCGACGTTATTTTACCAGCTAACTAAAAATAGGCAAGCCTTGAACCCCTTCCAATAAATTTAGTTAGTATTAAGATTCTTTTACAGTGAGTGAAGTGGGGCTGACGCTGAAATCATTAAGTGTTTGATTATACCATCGCTAGTCTCACTGAACTCTTCTGAACTCTACATGTCATGTGTGGTCTGGCGTCTCCTTACCAGCAACAGGTCCCAGGTTCAAACTAGTCAATTCCCTAAAAAACACGCTCAGAGCGTCGTTGCGCGAAAGTGGTAGCGAGACACGACTTAGAACAAACAGACACCACGCAGAATGTTAGACCTGTATACAGAGAGAGTGGCCATAGGTGAAGTAGCCCGTGATTGATTGATTGATTAGCTTTGGCAGAAAAATGGCGCCAAACGTCTCTCGCGCTTCCTATGTTCGCCGTGCTTTTGAGTTGAAGTTCAGAGGACTTTTGGAAACGATTAAAAGGTATTTGAATTATTGAGAGACTTGTTATGCATTGTGCATGCATGTTCGATTTAGTTGTAGATCGTTTTTAGTACGTAATTAGCGTTTGCGATCTTAAATAAGACTTGAAGTAATGAAGCGTTTTGTGATGAAGTCGGTAGGCCTACATGTCTGAAGTAAACACGTTAGTAATTGTACAGTATTGTTTTTGACATCTGTAATTCGTTCTGCAGACGTTCGTAGACGATGCCAGGTTGTGCTGCATTTTTGGTTGTTCCAATAGAGGCGAAGGTGGATTTTGCATGTTAGCATTTCCACGCTATGAAGAAAGAAGAAAGCAGTGGGCAGTGGCAGTCAACAGGGCTGCCATAAATCAAACAGGAGCCCTGTGGAAACCAACCAAGTACTCTTATCTGTGCGAAGTAAAACGTTTTTGCTTTATACTACATATAAAACAACTTGAAATATACATAGTTAAATTTGAAAACAGATCTGTAAACTGGCTGTGTCAAACTTTATTTCATTCCGAATCAGATGACTAGGCATTATTTTGGTTTCAGTATTATTGCCTGACTGTTGACGCAGGCAAGTTGTAAGCACGTTTTCCGCAGTTGTTGTGGTTGCCGAAACATTATTCGTAGTAAATAACTGTAGGTACTCTTGAAGACAGTTTTTAATAGGCCTACTTACTGTGGGGTAGAAGGGATACGGTAGTTTTCTTGTTATATTTCGTCGTTTATTACAGTAGCCTACATTTAACATTTGCTCAAATGGCTCTGAGCACTATGGGACTTAACTACTGAGGTCATCAGTCCCCTAGAACTTAGAACTACTTATACCTAACTAACCTAAGGACATCACACACATCCATGCACGAGGCAGGATTCCAACCTGCGACAGCAGCGGTCGCGCGGTTCCAGACTGTAGCGCCCGCCTAGAGAACCGCTCGGCCACCCCGGCCGGCCACATTTAACATTACCTCAGTATATTAATATATGAAAGAAGAGAAAGTCTTAAGCAGTTGTTTGCTTTTGCATGGCACAAGTAAACAACTGCTTAAGACTTTCATTTATCTTACGTAATACAGGTACGTTAGATCTTCAGCGTTATGCACTTCCGATACAAAACAAATGCTATACACTATATTTTTTATTTACGTTACTTTCATTGCAATATGTCTAGTAAACGAACTTTAAAGGAGATAAATGCAAGTAACGAATAATTTTTACAGCCACTGTATCAAATTTTCCTGTGCTGTACGTAGTAGGCTACTATGAGTATATTATAGCTGTAAAGAAAGGCATTTAACGAATGATTTCGCCATATTCTCTTGTGCTTTTGATTCGATGAGTGTGTACTCCGCTACTCGACTACTGGCCATTCAAAAGTCCCGCCCGCAGTTTGGCAGAAAAATGGCCGCCGTATCGTCCGGTTGGCCACTCTCTCCCTAAACAGGCTCTCTACGGCGACCTAGGTGGCAGACCCTTAGGTTTCCCAGCCATTTTAAATAACATCGCACTGCATCCCTGTCACCAGTTCGGATACTGTACATGAAGCACTCCATTACGCACCATTATGGACTGAAGCGTCAAAGAAACTGGTATAGGCATGCGTACTCGAATACGGAAACATGTAAACAGGCAGAATACGGCTCTGCGGTCGGTAAGCCTATATAAGACAAGTGTTTGGCGTAGTTGTTAGATCGGTTACTGCTGCTACAACGGCAGGTTATCAAGATTTAAGTGAGTTTGAACGTAGTGCGACAGTCGCCGCACGAGTGATGGTACACAGAATCTCAGAGGTAGCGATGAAGTGGGCATTTCCCCGTGCGACCATTTCGCGAGTGTACCGTGAATGTCAGGCATCCGTAAAACATCAAATCTCCGACATCGCCGAGAAAAAGATCCTGCAGGAACGGGACCAACGACGACTGAAGAGAATCGTTTAACATGACAGAAGTGCAACCCTTCCGCAAACTACTGCAGATTTCATTGCTGGCCCATCAACAAGTGTCAGCGTGCGAACCATGCAACGAAACATCATCACTATGAGCTTTTGGAGCCGAAGGCCCACTCGTGTAGCCTTGGTGACTGCACGACACAAAGCTTTATGCCTCGTCTGGGCCCATCAACACCGACATTGGACTGTTGATGACTGGAAGCATGTTGCCTTGTCAGACGAGTCTCGTTTTAGGTTATATCGAGCGGATGGACATGTACGGGTGTGGACACAACCTCGTGAATCCATGCACCCTACATCTCAGCAGGGGGCTGTTCAAGCTGGTGGAGGCTCTGTAATGGCGTGGGGCGTGTGCAGTTGGAGTGATATGGGACACCTGATACGTCTAGATACGATTCTGACAATTGACACGTACGTAAGCATCCTGTCTGATCACCTGCATCCATTCATGTCCATTGTGCATTCGGAGGGACTTGAGCAATTCCAGCAGGACAATGCGATACCCCGCACGTCCAGAATTGCTACAGAGTCGCTCAGGAACACTCTTCTGAGTTTAAACACTTCCGCTGGCAACCACACTCTCCAGACATGAACATTATTATCAGGGATGCCTTGCAGCGCGCTGTTCAGAAGAGATCCTCGTGCTCTTGCGGATTTATGGACATCCCTGCAGGATTCATGGTGTCGGTTCCCTCCAGCACTACTTCAGACATTACCCGAGTCAATTCCACGTCGTGTTGCGGCACTTCTGCGTGCTCGCGGGGGCCCTACACGGTATTAGGCAGCTGTAGCAGTTTCTTTGGCTCTTCAGTGTAGTACTGTGTTGATTACCTTCAATTTCGATTTGGATACAATTAGGACTATTTGCATATTGTTTACATAGGAATTAGCATCCGTTCTGGAATTTATCGGCTTCCAGTGTGAAGTCGCGCATTGCAGTCTCCTGTCCTGTACCGTTTCTGAATGTACGACTGTCCGGCCGCACCAACTGGCTCTGCTTTTTGGTTTGGAAATTTACAAGCTGCAAGGAATTTAATTCATACCTAACTCGGACTTGGCCGTGGAAAGCAATGTATTTCGTTTCTACTTAGAGGTGTGTCAATTAATTAGGAGACTCACTAACGTGAACAGGGGATTCAACACTAACAACGCAGATTTTAGTTTAACAACGAGTGTGTGTGTGTGTGTGTGTGTGTGTGTGTGTGTGTGTGTGTGTGTGTGTGTGCGCGCGCGCGCGTTTTATCGGCTTCGACTCTCCGTGACCCCATGAAGTAAAGCACGCCAGTTTCTTCTGCCCTGCACTATCTCCCGCTGACTTTCCAGATTGGAATCCATTACATTTGCGATGCCATCGATCCACCTCATCCTTTGCTGCCTTCTTATGCATTCGATCTTTCCTGCATTATGCGTCGTTTAAAGCGAACCAGTCTTCTCATAATGTGCCCAAACGAGGTCAGTTTTTGTTTCTGTATCAGACCGTTCAAGGAGCAATCTGGTTTTATTTGCTGTAATACTGACCTATCCATTCTCTTTGCAGTTAATGGAACTCTAATGAGTTTCCTCCAACAACACAATTCAAACGTTCTATTTTACAATGTTCAGCTTTTCTTATGGTCCATATCTTACATCCGTACATCACAACTAGAAAGACCGTAAACATTACCATATGGATCTTTCTTGTTAAAGTCACGTCTCTATTTCTTAAAACATGTCACGAGTGGACATTGTCTTTCTTTTGATTTCGTGGCTTAAGTTAAAATCAGCAGAAATATGGGAGCAAAGGTAGTTGAAAGTAGAAACTGCCTCCATTGTTTCACGTTTCATATGCCATGAAGTGATAGGGTAGTTGCCATAATTATCATTTTCTCGACATTCAACAATAGATCGGCATTTGAACTTTCTTCTTTCACCTTCAGTAGAAGCACTCCGTCTTCAGGCCACAAGTGGCCCACCGGGACCATCCGACCGGCGTGTCATCCTCAGAAGAGGATGCGGGTAGGAGGGGCATGTGGTCAGCACACTGCTCTCCCGATCGTTGTGATGGTTTTATTTGACCGGAGCCGCTACTATTCGGTTGAGTAGTTCCTCAGTTGGCATCACGAGGCTGAGTGCACCTCGAAAAATGGCAACAGCTCATGGCGGCCCGGATGGTCACCCATCCAAGTGCCGCCCACGCCCGACAGCGCCCGACAGCGCTTAACTTCGGTGATCTGACGGGAACCGGTGTATCCACTGCGACAAGGCCGTTGCCTCTCACCTTCAGTAAGAGGATCTTTAATTCCTCTTCATTTCTACCATCAATATCCCATCATTTGCGTATCTACGGTTGTTTATATTTACCCCAGCTATTTTAATTCCGGTTTCTTCTTCTTCTACCATGGCGTTTTTCATAATGTATTCTGCATACTGATTGGATAAAGAAGGTGACAAAATGCTGCCTTTCCGTACTCCTTTCTGAACGTTGACCCATTCAGAGATAAAAATTAAAAAAATTGGTTCAAATGGCTCTGAGCACTATGGGGCTTAACATCTGAGGTCATCAGTCCGCTAGAACTTAGAACTACTTAAACCTAATTAATCTAAGGACAACACACACATCCATGCCCGAGGCAGGATTCGAACCTGCGACCGTAGCGGTCACGGGGTTCCAGACTGAAGCGCCTAGAACCGCACGGCCACACCGGCCGGCGATAAAAATCAATGAATGCAGGAATCAACCTGTTGCACAGCTACAAAAAATTCTTAACGACCCTTGGATTATTAACGTACTGGCGACAGTTGAATGCAAGTGAAAATCTTAACATGTTACAGAGAGAGCTGAACCCATGAGATACGTAGGTATCAAACTGACAAAAGGTGGATAGGGAATAGTTACGATAACTACTTACCACCTGGTGGAGGCTCTCACAGCAACAGCGGTACCGAAAATGGTGACACCTATACACCAGTGACATGACTATCCTCTGCTGTAAGTAAAGAACAGGCAAACTGTGATCTGAATCAAGGTGGTTCAAACGGTTCAAATGGCTCTGAGCACTATGCGACTTAACTTCTGAGGTCATCAGTCGCCTAGAACTTAGAACTAATTAAACATAAGTAACCTAAGGACATCAAACACATCCATGCCCGAGGTAGGATTCGAACCTGCGACCGTAGCGGTCGCTCGGCTCCAGACTGTAGCCCCTAGAACCGCACGACCGAATCAAGGTGGAAAGGGCCGAGAGTATAGTGCGTTCGTGTTGGAGTCGCCTTGCTGCAACCGTTGGTCTGAAGAGACACTGGCAAACCACGGCTGCGGTGGTCGCACTCTATGGTTTTATAAGCTTGGAATGACTGCACTCCGGTGAGCTACAAACCGCAGAAAATAGGACCGCTACCAAGCGCTGGGAGGGACAGTGGCCAAGGACTGCTGCGACTTGGAGAATCGACAACGCCTTCTGTCGACAGTAGTTTCACTACCTGACTTGGCTCAAACCATCGTAACACGTTCGTCTTTGTATTCCTGTGTCCCCTCGAGGTAGAAGAGCTGAGCCAATTTTTATCTGAGAGTAATGTTTGCCGTCAACTTGTACAAAATGATCATATCCGAAATCATATTCAGGAAGACTGCTCCTCAATATGTCAATAATTTGTCTGTTACGATCCTTTTTCTTCTGAATATTCAATAAGGGGTTAATCGGCATTTAATGTTCACGGGACCTCGAAATAAAACTGAACTCCTATAATAAGTCCCCAATGTGCAACTGATTTTCGTCGTTAATGACCTCTCGCAAGCACACATGCGTCTACATCTACATCTACATCCATACTCCGCAAGCCACCTGACGGTGTGTGGCGGAGGGTACCTTGAGTACCTATATCGGTTCTCCCTTCTATTCCAGTCTCGAATTGTTCGTGGAAAGAAGGATTGTCGGTATGCTTCTGTGTGGGCTCTAATCTCTCTGATTTTATCCTCATGGTCTCTTCGCGAGACATACGTAGGAGGGAGCAATATACTGCTTGACTCTTCGGTGAAGGAATGTTCTCGAAACTTCAACAAAAGCCCGTACCGAGCTACTGAGCGTCACTCCTGCAGAGTCTTCCACTGGAGTTTATCTATCATCTCCGTAACGCTTTCGCGATTACTAAATGATCCTGTAACGAAGCGCGCTGCTCTCCGTTGGATCTTCTCTATCTTTTCTATCAACCCTATCTGGTACGGATACACTGCTGAGGAGTATTCAAGCAGTGAGCGAACAAGCGTACTGTAACCTACTTCCTTCGTTTTCGGATTGCATTTCCTTAGGATTCTTCCAATGAATCTCAGTCTGGCATCTGCTTTACCGACGATCAACTATATGATCATTCCATTTTAAATCGCTCCTAATGCGTACTCCCAGATAATTTATGGAATTAACTGCTTCCAGTTGCTGACCTGCTATATTGTAGCTAAATGATAAGGGATCTTTCTTTCTATGTATTCGCAGCACATTACACTTGTCTACATTGAGATTCAATTGCCATTCCCTGCACCATGCGTCAATTCGCTGCAGATCCTCCTGCATTTAAGTACAGTTTTCCATTGTTACAACCTCTCGATATACCACAGCATCATACGCAAAAGACCTCAGTGAACTTCCGATGTCATCCACAAGGTCATTTATGTATACTGTGAATAGCAACGGTCCTACGACACTCCCCTGCGGCACACCTGAAATCACTCTTACTTCGGAAGACTTCTCTCCATTGAGAATGACATGCTGCGTTATGTTATCTAGGAACTCTTCAATCCAATCACACAATTGGTCTGAAAGTCCATGTGCTCTTACTTTGTTAATTAAACGACTGTGGGGAACTGTATGGAACGCCTTGAGGAAGTCAAGAAACACGGCATCTACCTGCGAACCCGTGTCCCGGCACGTTGTGAGCCTTACTACGGTCATTGTCTTAAAAGGACGCAGCCTGTTCTCTTGGCTGGAGAGTCTTTCACAGAGTGTGTGAATGGAAAGAGTGTTGGGACCCTTGATGTTAATGTTGTAAATTAATGACCTTGCAGTCAATATTAACAGTAAGTTCAGAATTTTTGAGATGATGCAGTCACCTACACTATGTGATCAGAAGTATCCGGACAGCCCAAAAGCATACGTTTTTCACATTAGGTGCATTGTGCCACCAACTACTGCCAGGTACTCCACATCAGCGACCTCAGTAGTCATTAGACATCGTGAGAGAGCAGAATGGGGCACTCCGCGGAACTCACGGACTGCGAACGTGGTCAGGTGATTGGGTGTCACTTCTGTCATACGTCTGTACGCTACATTTCCACACTACTAAACATCCCTAGATCCACTGTTTCCGATGTGATAGTGAAGTGGAAACGGGGAGGGACACGTACAGTACAAAAGCGTACAGGCCGACCTCGTCTGTTGACTGACAGAGACCGCCGACAGTTGAAGAGGGTCGTAATGAGTAATAGGCAGACATCTAGCCAGAGCATCACACAGGAATTCCAGACTGCATCTGGATACACTGCAAGTACTATGACAGTTGGGGGGGGGGGGGGGGAGGTGAGAAAACTTGGGTGTCATGGCCGAGCGGCTGCTCATAAGCCACACATCACGCGGTAAATGCCAAATGACGCCTCGCTTGGTGTAAGGAGCGTTAACATTGGACGATTGAACAACAGAAAAACGTTGTGTGGAGTGACGAATTACTGTACACAATGTCGCGATCCGATGGCAGGGTTTGGGTATTGCGAATACCTGGTGAACGTCATCTTCCAGTGTGTGTAGTACCAACAGTAAACATAGGAGGCGGTGGTGTTACGGTGTGGTCGTGTTTTTCCTGGAGGTGGCTTGTACCCCTTGTTGTTTTGCGTGGCACTATCACAGCACAGGTTTACATCTATTGTCTAAGCACCTTCTTGCTTCCCACTGCTGAAGAGCAATCCGGGGAGTGGCGATTCCATCTTTCAACACGATCGAGCACCTGTTCATAATGCACGGCCTGTGGCGGATTGGTTACACGACAATAACATCCCTGTAATGGACTGGCCTGCACAGAGTCCTGACCTAAATCCTATAGAACACCTCTGGGACGTTTCGAACACCGACTTCGTGCCAGGCCTCACCGACCGACATCGATACCTCACCTTAGTGCAGCACTCCGTGAAGAATGGGCTGCCATTCCAAAAGAAACCTTCCAGCACCTGACTGAACGTATGCCTGCGAGAATGGAAGCTGTCATCAAGGCTAAGGGTGGGCCAACACAATATTGAATTCCAGCATTACAGATGGAGGGCGCCACGAACTTGTAAGTCATTTTCACCAGGTATTCTGATACTTTTTATCACATAGTATATAATGAACTACTGACTTTAAAAAAAGAAAAAACGCTACACAGATATATATTCAGGTCTTGATAGGTCTGATAGTGGTGCAAATATTGGCAACTTGTTTTAAGTGTCCTGAAATGCACAATGCATACGTATCTGCTGCAGGGAACTGCACACCAGCTCTGTTGGGTAGGCGGTTGCGAATCGCGACGAGCAAGTCCGCTTCGTCCGCTGGCTGTACATGAATAATGGCTGCATCGAAACAGTGTCATTAGCGGTACAGGTGACGTCGAAGGACAAAATGTTCTGGTTACAGTCCCGTCGACGACGAAATCGTTAGTGTCTGAGCAGAAGCTCGGACTTGGTAGGATGAGAAGGAAATCGGCTGTATTCTCTTCCAACAGAACGGTTCAGGTATATGGCTTTAGCAATCTAGGGAAACAGATTACATTCTTGATGGATTGCAGCGTCATATACACTGAAGTGGAAAAAGTTATGGGATAGCACATACACACATGGGATGCACAAACACAAATAGCGCTAGTGTCGCTTGCACAAGATATAAAACGCAGTGAATTGGCGGAGCGGTCAATTGTACTCAAATGATTCATCTGAAGAAGTTGCTGACACGGTTATGGCTGCACGACAGGACTTAACAGACTTTGAATGCGGAATGATAGTTGGACCTAGAAGGATTGTACATTCCATTTCAGAAATCGTTAGGGAATCCAATATTCTGAGATCTGCAGTGCCAAGAGTCTGCCTCGAATATCACATTTCAGGAGTTACTTCTCACCACAGACAATGCAGTGAACGACAGCCTTCACTAACGACCGAGAGCATCGGCGTTTGCCTAAGTATTGGGTCAAGGGAGGTTCTACCCAACAGGGTGAACCGAAAGTTCCGTCACGATGACGTCATCCAAGATGGCGGCGATGACATCACCCCCGCCACAGGGGGATTCTGCCCCACAGGCAGCCCCAAAAGTTCCGTCACGATGACATAATCCAAGATGGAGGCCATGAAGTCATTCAAGATGGTGGATTTTGGGGGTAAGTTTGAATTTTGGCGAGAAGATAGGCAATTGGGCTACCTACACTACCCTAAGTCATCTGACCGCCACCTCGTCCTAGGAAATGGCGGGAAGAGGACTTGACCCGTGCTGGACATAAGTCTTTATGTTGCATGCACTATTTAGTTAAACAATTAGATGCACTACCACCATCCAGTGTAGTCGCCATGGGGTCCGGAGTCCCACTGACCAAGTACACAGTACTGCCACCAGAGGGTGCTGTCATCTGTTCTGTGACATAATCCAAGATAGCAGTTTGGGGTGGGGGGAAATACCTATTTGCAGAGTGCAGATGCACCAAGGGCGCGAGCCACTGCCAGATGCAAGCCAGCGCGAGCCATCACCCTCACGTCACTGCCGATGGCATGTGAAAGTTCTTCGACTGTTATACTGATGTCACATGTCTATCTACATAAGTGCCAAGTCATCCTCTGGACCACATGCACTTGTGTTCACTGCTGCCATTTGCACACGGGGACAAGAATGTGGCAGCAAGAGGAATCCAAGGAAACGTCGACATGGAAGCGGCGGGAATCAGGGAAGTAGTCAATTTTTTTCCATCGAGTTAACATTATACTGTATGTCTATTGGGGTACCAGTGGTACATGCGAGTTGGCTACTGTATTTGATGCTTTTCAGAAAGACAGAGAACCATCCACCTCTAAACTTACATGCAACTGCATTAAAGGATAACAGAGAGTGGACTGGGTGATGCATTGAGATGGAGCTGTAACAAGGTACGATTTAATGGTAGATTGATGATGCATTCTAGAGAGGGAGAAGTTGCTGCAGGTCAATTTTTCCACTGTTCTGCCAGGATGCATCAGTCACGTGACATAGCCAGTGTTCGACTCATATACAGCCGCGTGTTCTGTATGTGATTTAAAGCACTGTCTACTTGGCGATCGTTAACGGTAAACCTATCGGTCATCAGAGGACTTCTATCTCATGTGTGATGAAAAGTGACACACTCCTCTAAACGAACTTTGATTTATGCGATGTACTACATCCCCCTGTCGCATCTACGGTGTAAAATCGAGACTCCAGCTTCATAACTAAGTTAGCAATAGGTGCTTGTGAAGTACTGCTGTTTACAGAGTTAGTGGCGGAATGACTTGTAATTTTCATATGTCTTTCACTGCTGCTATGTGTTAATCTGTTTCCTTGTAAGAAGTATCCCCCGTTACTAATGATTATTTTATATAGGGCTGATGCAGGCATAGTATAATTTCTGAACGATGATTGGACGTGAACAGTGGACACTGTACATCTCTGGAAAGCTATATTGTGCTTGTATCACGCAGAGCAAATGTTTTACGGAAGTAGTTGTTTCGTTTTACGGTTCGATAACATAGTTTATCGTACAGAAACCAGAAAGAAGGATCTATGTCATGCACTTGAAATATATTTCTTACATTGGAATATTAACAGCGCTGCAATCCACACGGCTGATAGGTCGGAAGCTCAAGTGATCTAACATTATAGCTTGATTTAGTGCAGAATGTTGTAGCCTTAGAAGTGCGTGTGTTCATGTTCTCTCTTACCAAAACCTTCCAGGTACTGATCCTAGACTCTAGAACAATACTTTAGAGGTAATAGCATAGTTGATTTACGTAAAATGCTTCGAACTACATCCGTCTTGAGCTCCATCACGCATAAAAATCACCTGTTTCTTGTTCTTCTTAACCGTCTGCTATTACATCACAACACTTTTAAATATGTTACTATATACCGATAAGGGGTGCTAATCTCCTCGATATGGATGCATCTGGAGAAATCTTGAGTACTTGTATGGGCGAGGACTTGGCTAGCTCCATTCATCCACGAGATGTGGACTGTAATGGTCTACTTCTGGTCGGTTGCAGAATACATCAATAACGGTGCTGCAGGACGGGTTGGTCAGTGACAGCGTGAGGGGTCTTTCGGTCTCTAATTTTACCCTAGGAATATGAGAATGTTCTGTGATCCCCATCAGCATAGAGATAGATCGTAAATTAAGCACTATGCTGAAGGTGTTAGAAATATATAGAGCTCTGTCTGGTATACTTTGATCATGTATGTGCTCAACAATTAACAATAAGTGGTCATACTGCACAGTCATTTACCTACAATCGCACTGATACTAGCAAAGGAGAGAGGGGGGGCGGTTTAGCTATGACACTGAAATTGGGAAGCATACTGTCACAGCATTGCTCGGTGTTGGAATTACTGTAAAATTGCTAAAATTGTTCACATTATCAACTGTGATGCTTACAAAATCAAATAGAGGTAATGCAGGAGTAGGTTTAATAATGAATAAAAAAATAGGTGTGCGGGTAAGCTACTACAAACAGCATAGTGAAGGCATTATTGTGGCCAAGATAGACACGAAGCCCACGCCTACTACAGTAGTACAAGTTTATATGCCAACTAGCTCTGCAGATGACGAAGAAACTGATGAAATGTATGATGAGATAAAAGAAATTATTCAGATAGTTAAGGGAGATGAAAATTTAATAGTCATGGGTGACTGGAATTCGTCAGTAGGAAAAGGGAGAGAAGGAAACGTAGTAGGTGAATATGGATTGGGGGTAAGAAACGAAAGAGGAAGCCGCCTGGTAGAATTTTGCACAAAGCACAACTTAATCATAGCTAACACTTGGTTCAAGAATCATAAAAGAAGGTTGTATACATGGAAGAATCCCGGAGATACTAAAAGGTATCAGATAGATTATATAATGGTAAGACAGAGATTTAGGAACCAGGTTCTAAATTGTAAGACATTTCCAGGGGCAGATGTGGACTCTGACCACAATCTATTGGCTATGAACTGCAGATTAAAATTGAAGAAACTGCAAAAAGGTGGGAATTTAAGGAGATGGGACCTGGATAAACTGACTAAACCAGAGGTTGTACAGAGTTACAGGGAGAGCATTAGGGAACAATTGACAGCAGTGGGGGAAAGAAGTACAGTAGAAGAAGAATGGGTAGCTCTGATGGTTGAAGTAGTGAAGGCAGCAGAGGATCAAGTAGGTAAAAAGACAAGGCCTAGTAGAAATACTTGGATAACAGAAGATATATTGAATTTAATTGATGAAAGGAGAAAATATAAAAATGCAGTAAATGAACCAGGCAAAAAGGAATACAAACGTATCAAAAATGAGATAGACAGGAGGTGCAAAATGGCAATGCAGGGATGGCTAGAGGGCAAATGTAAGGATGTAGAGGGACATATCACTAGGGGTAAGATAGATACTGCCTACAGGAAAATTTAGGAGACCTTTGGAGAAAAGAGAACCACTTGTATGAATATCAAGAGCTCAGATGGAAATCCAGTTCTAATCAAAGAAGGGAAAGCAGAAAGGTGGAAGGAGTATATAGAGGGTCTATACAAGGGCGATGTACTTGAGGACAATATTATAGAAATGGAAGAGAATTTAGATGAAGATGAAATGGGAGATACGATACTGCGTGAAGAGTTTGACAGAGCACTGAAAGACCTGAGCCGAAACAAGGCCCCGGGAGTAGACAACATTCCATTAGAACTATTGACGGGCTTGGGAGAGCCAGTCCTGACAAAACTCTACCATCTGGTGAGTAAGATGTATGAGACAGGCGAAATACCCTCAGACTTCAAGAAGAATATAATAATTCCAATCCCAAAGAAAGCAGGTGTTGACAGATGTGAAAATTACCGAACTATCAGTTTAGTAAGTCACAGCTGCAAAATACTAACACGAATTTTTTACAGACGAATGGAAAAACTGTTAGAAGCCGACATCGGGGAAGATCAATTTGGATTCCGTAGAAATATTGGAACACGTGAGGCAATAGTGACCTTACGACTTATCTTAGAAGGAAGATTAAGGAAAGGCAAACCTATGTTTCTAGCATTTGTAGACTTAGAGAAAGCTTTTGACAATGTTGACTGGAATACTCTCTTCCAAATTCTAAAGGTGGCAGGGGTAAAATACAGGGAGCGAAAGGCTATTTACAATTTTACAGAAAACAGATGGCAGTTATAAGAGGCGGGGGGGCATGAAAGGGAAGCAGTGG
Source organism: Schistocerca piceifrons (assembly GCF_021461385.2). Classification (NCBI taxonomy): domain Eukaryota; kingdom Metazoa; phylum Arthropoda; class Insecta; order Orthoptera; family Acrididae; genus Schistocerca; species Schistocerca piceifrons. The sequence continues at coordinate 542,628,729 of NC_060143.1, read as the reverse complement.
TTGCGAAGGGTGTGAGACAGGGTTGTAGCCTCTCCCCAATATTATTCAATCTGTATACTGAACAAGCAGTAAAGGAAACAAAAGAAAAATTCGGAGTAGGTATTAAAATCTATGGAGAAGAAATAAAAACTTTGAGGTTCGCCGATGACATTGTAATTCTGTCAGAGACAGCAAAGGACTTGGAAGGCAGTTGAATGGAATAGACAGTGTCTTGAAAGGAGGATATAAGATGAACATCAACAAAAGCAAAACGAGGATAATGGAATGTAGTCGAATTAAATCGGGTGATGCTGAGGGAATTAGATTAGGAAACGAGACACTTAAAATAGTAAAGGATTTTTGCTATTTGGGGAGCAAAATAACTGATGATGGTCGAAGTAGAGAAGATATAAAATGTAGACTGGCAATGGCAGGGAAAGCGTTTCTGATGAAGAGAAATTTGTTAACATCGAGTATAGATTTAAGTGTCAGGAAGTCGTTTCTGAAAGTATTTGTATGGAGTGTAGCCATGTATGGAGGTGAAACATGGACGATAAATAGTTTGGGCAACAAGAGAATAGAAGCTTTCGAAATGTGGTGCTACAGAAGAATGCTGAAGATTAGATGGGTAGATCACATAACTAATGAGGAAGTATTGAATAGGATTGGGGAGAAGAGGAATTTGTGGCACAACTTGACGAGAAGAAGGGACTGGTTGGTAGGACATGTTCTGAGGCATCAAGGGATCACAAATTTAGCATTGGAGGGCAGCGTGGAGGGTAAAAATCGTAGAGGGAGACCAAGAGATGAATACACTAAGCAGATTCAGAAGGATGTAGGTTGCAGTAGGTACTGGGAGATGAAGAAACTTGCTCAGGATAGGGTAGTATGGAGAGCTGCATCAAACCAGTCTCAGGACTGAAGACCACATTATTATTAGAGTACATCGATGATGTCTTTTCCATCCCATCTGTCCACTGGTACGCTGTTGGTTACGACATAATGATTGACTGACAGCGCTTCTTTGAGTTGTAAAAGGAGTTTTGTGGGTTGGCGACACCTTCTGAGGATGGGTAGCACCAAAACAGTGATCTCGTACATGACTGCAATATGAGGAATCAGTCGAAATGGAATGCAGAGCCATCAGCTATTTGGTCAATGTCACAATGGGTCTAAATGTAGTTCGGAAACCCACGCCAATACCGTAAAACTCTTCCAATTTCCTTACGTTGTAAATGATTTTTATTTAAAATCATCCAGTGTGTGTGGTGTGTTATGGTATCAGCAGTAATAGTATGGTTTACACAGTGCGACGTCTAGATGTAGCCCAAACCTATCTTCCCTCCAAAATTCAAACTTCCCGCCATGGGGCGCTTGGCAGGGGGTGTGTGGCACTTTCCAGCCACCTTAGGTAGCGGTACTCATGTCATCAGCTGACATCACGACAGTCATCTTGAATGACGTGAATCATGTCACAGTGCGACGTCTTGGATAACTGTACGTTGGGGTGATGTCCTTGTTGCCTGCGAAAGGCCACGGATCAGAACATCTTAATGAATGACGTCAATCCCTTCATCAGCTGACGTCACAGCAGCTATCTTGAATGACATCAATCATGTCGCAGTGCGATGTCTTGGATATTGGTACTTTGAGGTGATGTGCTTGTTGTCTGCGAGAGGCAGTTATTCAGAGCATCTTAGTGTCAGTTTAGAACCTGACAAAGGCCTTGAAGTTGTGGCAGAAAAACAAAATGTTTCGCAGTGTACAAAGCGTATTAGAGCAGAAAAAAATAGTATTTCAAACAACGAGACCTGGTCACAGGGATGGTCTCTTGCGGCTTACAGTATGGTCTGTGGGATACGGTCATCCTCCTACAGTACAGGTGCTGAAACTTTAAATTGGTCTGTGCAGTGGATCAATACCCGTATATTTAATAGGATCGTCACATGTGCTCGATGCCAACACACATGCAGTATTTGTTTTCGATATATGTGAGGAGAGAGATTTGGTAAAAATCTTATTGAGTTCTCTATCGGATGAAGTTAGTGGAGCTTTTATAGTTCGTAATTTTTCTCTGGTGGATGGAATAGAATAACAATGATAGAATGTTGAGGTGATAGATGTGAATGGGCCCTGAGGGACGTGGATCTATAGTACCTACTTGTAGTTTGGAAAAGCGGCACAATGCAGTAGCAAAATCCACGTCCTTCCCCCAGTTACCGTTCTGTCTTTTACACTACCTTGTGTTGCAGGAGCAGGCTTCGTTTCCGTTGAATGGTCAAAACACAGTTCTTTCACAGTAACTCAGCTTCGCCTGTTTCTACATGGGCTGCAGAAGGTGATAGATATAGTTTCCTCTAACCACTACTCATTTCCGACTTAAATTGGAACGATAACGCGCTCAAAGCTGCAGGGATGGTAGCGCAGAGTCTGAGGGGCTACCTAAAACTGGGCGGTAATTTTACTGTAGCAGATAGGTTAGAGAAAGGTAACTCGTTTCGAGATATGAGAGTGCCAGAAAAATGATTCATTAATGGCTGTAATCATTAAAAGAATTCTCCATAGGATCCACCGCAGGTATGTGCTTGAATGGGGGGACTTGATTCCAAATCCAAGACAGCATTTGTAGCGGCTAGCGTAGCACTAGAGATCTGAAAAGCTAATGTTCATTTCTTACGACCTCAATCATCATACTATCTACTGTTTGTGATCCTTCTCAATCAACCAATGCCTATATCCCAGTGGATATATCACCAACCCTCCAACATTGCATTGAGACAGAATGCGTTACAAATACTGGAAAAATATCTAGCGACAGCAGTGTGAGGGGGTTTCAAATACTGGTTTCATACCATGCTCCTTAGCCAAATCACTTTCAAAATTACGTAATTTTATCACGAGACTGTACTGTAGGCGACGTGTAACCACACTGCTGGTGTGATAGTATACACTCCGGCGACCACCGTCTCGGTATTTGTCTAGAAAAACCAGTTCATTCAGACGTAATGCTGTGCATGGATTTATAAAGCCGATATAGCTTTTAACATGGATACTTGTGTGCACATGTAGAACCAAGACTGCTTGTGACAGTAACATACAGTAGTCGCTTGGGGTCGGTTTTTTTTTAACATCTGGCGGTTTGTAAGACGATTAAACCTCTCTTTCTAAGACATGATGGTAGCACTCGCAAGAAAAACTTGAGACATCTCCACCCAGCGTTGATTTTTGGTCAGTATTATTTCGTATCGCCAGCGATCAATTATTGATGAAGTATTATACTTACTAATAGAGGGTGCATGATAGGTGCACCTTGAGCAACGGGATTATAAAGTATGTGGTTGTGTCCCGACATGTGCAAAGGACATGACTATGTCTATTCGTAAGGAAGGTATGGTTTTGACATCGAGTACTGTGATAGCAAAGGGGAGAGTATGTCAAGTCATAAGAATGCTACTGATATTTCTATTTCCAGAGCCACATCCATCAGCAGGGTGTAATTCCGATACTTCTCACACTGTTGAATGTCGTAGAACTGATGCTGCGACTGTAACATTTAGTTGTAGGTACAGGGATAAAATATATATGTGGCCGATTTCTTAGGATGATGATTCTACCTGTGCATGCTTGACGTGCAGCGCCGGTAACCTGTGCAAGGATGATTCACGTTCCCCATTAACAGTAGGAGCCGCCCGAATGCAAAGGTCTGTTGGAAAGCAGGAATGTAGCTGAGTTAACTGTGTCGTTCTCTAGGTGGCAGAATAGCGAACTAATACTCAGTATGTGTTGGGCAGCATTCGCGATCGCGTGGAAATTTGAGAACATTTAATATTGAGGTGTGATTGTGCTGGACCGTTATTCCCTCCCATGTAGATTGTTTGGTTGATTACTTCTGTACATTTCACGCCTTTATTTACTCGAGGGAACATGGATTGTGGTGTGTGCATCTAGCAGGGTAAAATTTCGCGCCTTTCTTTAGTTGACGAAACATCGATTTTGGTGTGTGTATCTAGCAGGTGAAAGACATGTTTGCTGGTTCTCTAGACATGAGAAACACCTTACTTGACTTTGTAAATTATAGGGATGATTTGGAATCTGTTACATCACTGACGTCGGTATTCGTGAGTGGAAATATCAGTTTCCTTTATTTGTTTTGAGTTCTCACATAAAGGTCTTTGCAGACTGGACGAGTTTCTAGTTACTCAGTGGTCTAGAGCACGTTCCACCTCGCTAAAGTTTGGGGTTTGTAGAGAAATAATTTTCAGTCTATATCTTGGGAATTATGTTGTGCCGTGTGCTTGATATCGAGAAGTACTGTGAAAATTGTATAATATTATGGCAACCCATGTGAAAATACATGTGTTCTTGTAATCCCTGAGGCTGGAGATGGGTGTAGAAAAGCGACCTAGCAACCAGGTCCAGACCAGAAATAGTAACGCATTTGTGCCGAGGGGCAACGAGCCCAAATTTGTAGAACAGTTCTGAGAGTAACTTCGGTCCACTGAGGGTGCTCTGGTCACCGATCGGAGTGGATGACCACCGACCTCACATGGAAATATCTAGTGCTGTGAGGGGTATATACGGTGCTGTCTGTCATTGCAGTATATGTACGAATGATGTAAAAGGGATGATTTTGTAGGGTGCAGGATAGGAAATGTGTGTTTACTACATCGACACAGTACACGGTGATATATTGCTAGGCTGGAGATCAGTTTCACTCTCCAATATTCAAGCTCCTGTCCTCTGTTGGGGAGCAGTGTAATTGAGTACAACTTTCTGTATTTGATGATATGTAGGGGCACACTTCAGGGTTTAATTGTTGGTGTAAAATGTATAATGTTTTTTTGCCGCTGAAAGTCTCATCTGCTAAAAGAAAGAAAAGGTGGACGGTGCTTCCACATCAGCTGCATCAGTAATTTGGAGGGTAAATTCTATAAGAGCCAATCATGATGCTCAATTCATTCACACAACTTCCTTTGTGCTGGGATACAGGAGTCTCTACACAGTGGTGAGAACATTTGCATATGTTGAATGCAGGAAGGGTAACTTGTGAAGAACGGAGTACCACATTATGACTGCAAGGAAGTATGCATTCCAGGTTATTCTGAGCTACTTTTTTAAACAGGTTCTGTTAGGACAAGAATTTCCGTCCATACAAGCTGAGACATCAAGAAAGCGAACATTAACTACTTCTGGGACACTATACAATTTCTGAGAGGTCGACTCAGTTCTTATTTTACATAGCCATGTGACATCAGTATAAAATTGAGAACCTTCTTTGATGCACTTGCGATGGTTAGTAGCTACATGCAGCGATGCATCAGTATGCATGCACACATGTCGCAAGTGGTGGAACAGTTTTTCTAGAGCATGATGTGTAACATCAGTATGCATATCACACACACGTCACGAGCAGTGGAACAGTTTTTCTATTGCATGATCTGTGATGTCAGTATGCACATCAGACACATGTCGAGCAGTGGAACAGTTTTCTATAGCATTTGCGAGGGTGAGTCACTCTGCAAATAGGTCTTCGCTGGATCGCAGGTAGAGAGAGGGGTGGCGTCAGCAGCGGAGAACACACATGTGTGCGGTCCAGAGGATGACTTCTTATTTAGATAGACATGTGACATCAGTATAACAGTCGAAGAACTTTCACATGCTGTTGGCAGCAGAGTGAGAGTGATGCAGTGGCTTGCGTCTGGCATCAACGTGTAAACACAAACTGTTGCAAACCGGTTATTACCTGTGAGGGTCTGAGCTGACGCATTTCTAGCCACTCTCCCACTCACGCCACTGCATCAACATGCACGGCTCAATTGGTGCCGTCAGGGTATCGATTGGTAGATGGAATGGCACTCCATGATGTTCAGTGCTGAAAACAGAGTCTGCCTGCACCCAAGTAATGGTTCTACACGCCTATGACATAGACCTGATGAGCGCTGTCTCAGATAGTGCATTCATCCAAGACACACTGGCTCGACCCCAGGCCTTGGGTCTGGGGTGCGGTAAGCAACAACTCTCATTCACCTTTGGTGTTTCTGAAAGGCCAGAGTCAAACCATCGCTCAGTAGGTGCAGAATGTTGTTAGACCTGTTCTTGCAACAGGAAAGCGTTGTGTTGTCCCAACAGCATAATGCTTGCCCACACTCTGCCCGTGGAACTCAATGTGCTCTGCAAGATGTGCGAAAACTTCCCTGGCCAGCATAATCTCTGTAATTGTCTGTATTCGTGCACATGTGGGATATGATGGGACCAGAAGTGACTTGTACGACTCGTCAGCCAACAGCTCTTACAGAACTACGTAAACAGGTCGGGCAGGTGTGTCATGACATATCCCAGGATAGTATTCGCCATGTGGACGAACGAATGAGTGCCAAAGTTTGCACCTGGATTGCCGTTCGAGGAGGCTACACTACAAACTACTATGGGTGTTTCAGCATGGGTCGCTATCTGGTACCTCAGAATCGCTTGTGCTATTGATATGTAAATGTAATCATTTTGTGCACTCCATATGTACTGTTGCAAGAATAAATCTTGAGTGGATTGGAAACCTCTAAAGGGGTGTGCTATTTTTTCAGGCAGTGTAGTTGGAGGTACTGAAATGATGAACGGTAGTAAAAGAAGACCGACAGGCACTCATTCGTGTCTCATCCAAAACTATATTTTATAGTATGCTTCATTCATATACTAATCCTCCTGCCTTTTTTTAAATATTGGAATGACATACCGCTCCAACCTAATAAGCCTTCTAGCATGATGGTTAAAATCCCTGTCAGTCCACTCAAATTTACGTTTTCCGAAGTTTCCCTAGATCCTGCAGAGAACTTATAAGCAGAGAATCCAAATCGCTGCTACGTTTAAAGTATTTAGTGTTGTATTGGTTTGTGATAGACCTATTTCGGTTACAGTGTCATTTTATAACTGCCTGCGAAGAATACATTTATTCTTTAACCTTTGTTTCTGTTCTTACGTAGGATTATTGACAATATAGGGTAATTATATGCTATTACAAATGTATAGCTGTTTTTGACGTGCATAACAGCTGTTACTGTCTAATGATTTGGTTCTTACGTGTTATAGGTGCCATCACAATAATATTGTGGCAGCTACACAGCCATACCTCCACCGTTAATGTTGCTGTCATGCTGCGTCTTTAGCCATCCATAACTGCGAAAGGGTTGCCGGTGGAGGATTTTGTCCACGAACTGATCGCTCTGTTATGTCCCATTAATGTTCGTGGGATTCCATTCGGGCGATCTAGGCGGCCAGATCATTCGCTCGAATTGTCCAGATTGTTCTTCAAACCAATCACCAGCCATTGTCGCCTGATGAGAGAGCAAATTGTCATGATAGAAAATTTCATCGTTATTTGGGAACCTGAAGTCCATGAAAGGACTGAGATGATCTCCAAAAAGCCAAATGTAACTATTCCCAGTCAATGATCGGTTCAGTTGGATCAGAGGCCCCAGTCCACTCGATCTAAACACAGCACACACCGTTATGGAGCCACAACCAACTTTCACAGTGCTTTGTTGACAACTTGGGTCCATGGCTTCGTGTGTAGCGCCACACTCGAATCCCACCATCAGCTCTTACCAACTGACACCAGGACTCATATGACCAGGCCACAGTTTTCCAGTCATCTAGGGTCCAACCGATATAGTCATGAGTCCAGGAAAGGCATTGGAGGCAATGCTGTGCTGTTAGCAAAGGCACTCGTGTTTGTCATCTGCTGCCACAGCCCATTAATGCGAAATTTCACTGCACTGTCAAAAGATATGCTCTTCACAGATCACACATTGATTTCTGCGATTATTTCGCTTGTCTATTAGCACTGACTACAGTACGCTAGTTTTGTGACAAGGCGGGTTCTAAGCCACTCTGCATTACTGCCAGATGTATCCAAGATGGGGGAGATGATGTCATCCAAGATGGCTGCATGTAGATTGACAACAGTGCATGACATCATCCAATATGGCGGCTATGACGTCTTCAATATGGCTGATTTTGATGGGAAGATTGAATTTTGGAGGGAGATAGATCCCTTTTGCTATCTTTACCAAACTAAGAAAATGGCAGAAAAGAAAGGGCACTTGGGCTACATCCACTAACCTAAGTCACCTGACTGCCACCTCATCGTAGGAAATGGCTGGGACAGGATTCAATCTGTGCTGGACATAAGTCTTTATTATTTTGCATGCACTATTTATTTAAACAATTTGATGCAGTACAGCCATCCAGTGTGTTCACCACGAGGTCTGGACTCCAACTGACCTAGTACACAGTACCACCACCAGAGCATGCTGTCGTCCATTCTGTGATGTAATCCAATATGGCGGCCATGATGTCAGCTGATGACGAAAGTACTGTTATCCAAGATGGAGGGAAAAAGTGTGTTCAGCACGAGGTCTGGACCTAGTACACAGTACTGCCACTGGAGAGTGCTCTCATCCATTCAGTGACGTAACCCAAGATGGTGGGGGAATGGCGGGAAACAGTGTGTCGCCATGAGGTATGGACCTTGTACACACTACTGTCAGCAGAGGGCGCTGTCATCCGGTCCGTGACATAACCCAAGACGACTGTCTGGAGGGGAAAATGACTCAGCCTGTGCTGGGCTGCTGGAGAGAGGCAGGAGTGTACTTTATTTATTTTGAAACAGTTTATTTAGGGATAGATTTGAAATAGTATATTTATCACATGATACAAAACACATGCTCTGACATGCTTGGGGTCACACAGCCCACAGACCTGTGAACTACTCCTAAACAATGCTCTGCAGACACGCAAACAACTCCTAAATTATCAAAATAATTTCAGTACAGACATGTAAAGTCCTCTTAAATAATGCAGTACACTGATGTACAAGCACAAAATCAACTCGTAAACCTTCCCAAAAACGCATAGCCCCACCTACAGACCCGCTCGCAAAATAATGCAACAGAAACACAAACAACATATGTAGACACCACCAGCGGCCCACTGGCTTTTGCACACACTCCCAGAAGTCGGGATCCACTGGCACCCTCCCAGAAATTGATGCAGAGGTACCCATTCAGATCCCACAAGCATGAAGTGGCGATATCCATTTCACACTTAGTACCTGAAAAGTACCTCTCGAAATTCGTGTTTACTCAGGCAATGTTCCTGACACGACCAGATGGGAGTGAAGACCTATTTGAAGAGAGTGTCTACACCGGTCGCATGCCATTGTGACCCATAACTCTCACTCCGCTGCCGATGGCATATGAAAGTTCTTCGACTGTTATACTGATGTCACATGTCTATCTAAATAAGTGCCAAGTCATCCTCTGGACAGTGCACATGTATGTTCACCGCTTCTGACACCATCCCTCTCTCTATCTGTGGTCCAGCAAAGACCTATTAGCAGAGCAACTCACCCACGCAAACGCTATAGAAAACTGCCCCACCGCTCATGACGTGTCTGATGCGCATACTGATGTCACAGATAGTGCTCCAGAAAAACTGTTCCACTGTTTGCAACATGTGTGACATGCAAACTGATGCGTCACTGCGTGTAACTACAAACCATCGCAAGCGCATCTAACAAGGTTCTCATCCTTACAGTGATGTCACATGGCTATGTAAAATAAGAACTGAGTCAACCTCTTGGAAATTGTATAGTGTCCCAGAAATAGTTAATGCTCGCTTTCTTGATGTCTCAGCTTGTATTGTAGGACCTAATTCCAAGAGTGTAACAACACCAATGTAGCTTTCTTCTTATGATGAACAGATTATAGATGTAGACATCAGCAACTGTGTACCTGATCATGCTCAAGATCTCACAACCAGATGGAATACCTGAACCTGTGAGCTGCAGAACTATAACTGATTCCAATCCATCTGGATCACTCTGGTGGCTCAATCGGTAAGAAGTTTTATACTGGCGGCTGTACAGCGTGAAGTTACACGTAGGGCATATCCGCTAAGATGTCGGAAGATTGTTTTGCAACGTGGGTCGTAATTCAACTGTTAGTTTACCGTATTTTTCTGAGGCAGGGAATAGGGACCAGCCCGGCATTTATGTTAACGAGCGTGGAAAACCGCCAGAAAACCACACTCAGAATAACTGTGGCACCAATGTGGGGTAACGGTACTGCTGCACAAAATGCCCTATGCCACACAACGAACGCTGTCTTGTAGCTTATAAAGATAGGAGTAAGGCTAGTCGTGTGGGCCGGCTCACTTCATATCTGTTCAGCCAGTGACCTTTTGCAAACAGTGGTAAGGAAATGTGGAAATTCATAGGAACGGCCCAGTAGGGAATAAGGGAGTGATGTATCTAACTTCCAGAGCTCATTTAAAGCTTATGATAGTGTCTCAGTTTTTAATTTTGCCTGAGGAATATTACGTATTGTATTGTACCTCCAACAATTTATTTCTTCTAGAAATATTTAGCTCTTTGACTGCATGTTCGCGTTATTACAATAACAGCAATCATGACTGTAAATCGCGGTCATTCGTCTGAATGAGCCAATTGTCACGAGCAGGCTCACATTCTCGAGTACGATACACCTCTTTGTGTGTTACTGGCTTCAGGACACGCACTGGCATCCCGCCAGATTACGAAAGAGTGTGCCTTGAGCACCCGACGCACTTGAGTGATAAGAGTTCACGTAACTCCTGCGAGATAACGAATCAGCTGTGGTCACGTAACGTGGGCAAAGTTAATACCGAGTCCCATGTTCTGATACGAACAAGTGCTTACATGTAATCTCAATAGTAGTTCTAAGGCATGGGGAAAATCCTGACATCGGTACGTTCAAAGATGTATGCAGAGCATTTGTATTGCAATACTCATTGTCCCTATTGTTTTGTGTGGTATTCGTGGGTTAAAATACACGCGTGAAAGAACCTTCAACTTTTTCTTACTTCCATCTGCTCAGGACATACTAGGACGTACTGAGGATGCTCTCCGAATTGTCGCCATTGCTGACGTACTAGGAATTACGTTGAATGCTTCGAAACAGACAACATTACTCTACGATGGCTAATGTTAAGCAGAAAAATACAACAGTGAAGAATAATAAGTGCAGAGTGGGCTATTGATTAAAGCGCCTAAGTAAATTGCAAATGCTGTAGTTCTTTCTTAGCAGTAAGTGAGAAGCAATGTCTTTAAAATTGCAGCTACATCTATATCTATACTACGTGGGAAGAGCGAATGTTAGTTATCCTCCGTGTCAACGCACACCCCTCTAACTGCACCTTCGTGATCTCTTCGCGAAATATTCGTGGGAGGAAGCAAAATATTGGCTGACTATTCCTGGAACGTATGGTCTCGGAATTCGAACAGTAAACCACACTGCACAATACCTCTCTTGTATCATCTGCCACTGAAGTTAAACGAGCATCTATGTGACACTTTCGCACCTAATAAACGAGCCTGTGACGAAACGTGCGGCTCTTCTTTGGATCTTCTCTATTTTCTCAGTCACTGTTATCTGGTAAAGAGCCCCTACCGTCGAGCAATACTCAAGTACTGATCGATTGAAACTTTTGTCAGATACCTCTTTCGTGGGTGGATTACAATTTCTGAAGGACCTACCGATGAATCTCAGCCTGGCACCTACTTTTGAAAAGATAAGTTTCAGTTGGTCTTTCTGCGTTAAATCACTCCGTACGTATACTCCCAGATATGTAATGGATGTAACTACTTCCAGTGATTCTTTAGCAATTACATAATCAAACAATAACGGATCTTTTCCGTCCGTGTTTATTCAGAAAGCTACATTTATTTATGTTGAGGGTCTACTAACAATCCCTGCAGCAAGCATCGATCCTTTTCCGGTCTTCACGCTCTTCGCTACAGTTTTCCAACGTTACGACTTGTCCGTATAGAGCAGCATCATCCGTGAGCAGACTCACAGATCCTTCATTGTTATCCAATAGCTCATATGTATGTGTATTGTCAACCACTGGTCCTATAACACTACCTTGTCTTACGCTCGAAGTTGCTTCTACGTCTGCCGGCCGGAGTGGCCGTGCGGTTCTAGGTGCTACAGTCTGGAGCCGGCGACCGCTACGGTCGCAGGTTCGAATCCTGCCTCGGGCATGGATGTATGTGATGTCCTTAGGTTAGTTAGGTTTAATTAGTTCTAAGTTCTAGGCGACTGATGACCTCAGAAGTTAAGTCGCATAGTGCTCAGAGCCATTTGAACCATTTGAACTTCAACGTCTAAGGAAATCTCTTTGTTGACAATAACGTAATGTGTTCTATTTCCTAGGCATTCTCCAGACAGGTGCCGTACGCCATTAATGCTTTGCAAAACCACGTTATGAAAGTGGAGTGTTTGCATATTCCCAGGAACGTACACTGTGCAAAAAAATTAGTGCACCTGGAAAGATGATGTCGATTTTGATTCGATGACGGCATATGCCACCTGGGGGATCGTAGATGTACTGATTTTGGGTTTTAACATCTTCCATCAACAGATAGCATACTGACATAGCTACTAGAGCGTCACCTGTGTGTACCCTTTAATACGTCTGCTCACAGCCAGAAGAATTAGTGTGATGCAAATGTGTGAAGCAAGCAGGCAACCAAGTTATGGAGACACACTCGTGTGTCCTTCAGCCAGCTGAGCGCGTTTGAAAGGTGTCAAATTGTCGCCTTCCGAGTGGCGGGATGGTCCTGTCGAAGAATTGCCACACACGTTGAACGTGCTGCGGCGGTTGTGCGACGAAGCTGGTATCAGTGGTCAGATAAACGTTCTAAACCCACAGGCGAGGTCCTGGACGTCCAGTCGGTACAGACACCCGTCAGTAATATCGTACTGTAACGCCAGCAGTGGCAGATCGTCCAGCTATCACAGCACAGATAAGAGGTCTCGTGAGCCCAGATGTGTCAACACAAACTGTTGCGAACCGGTTATTACCAGTCAGGGTTTGAGCCCACGGATTTCTAGCTCGCCTTCCACTCACGCAACAGCATCGATGTGCACGGCTCGAATGGTGCTGTCAGATGATCAACTGAAAGATGGATTAGCGCGTCGTGATCTTCAGCAATGAAAGTAGATTCTGCTGCACGCAGGTGATGGTCGATCACGAGTACGGCGTAAACCTGATGATCGCTGTCTCGTAGAGTGCATTCCAAGACACAGTGGCCCCACCACAGGCCTTATAGTCTGGGATGCGATAAGATACAACTCCCGTTCAACAAATTTCTATCTTTCTTTTTTTTTTTCTTTTTTTCCTCGTGTGAAGAGGGCCTCCCGTCGGGTAGACCATTCGCCTGGTGCAAGTCATTGATTTGATGCTACTTCGGCGACTTGCGCGTCGATGGGGATGAAATGATGATGATTAGGACAACACAACACCCAGTCCGTGAGTGGAGAAAATCTCCGGCCCAGCCAGGAATCGAACCCAGGCCCTTAGGATTGACACTCTGTCGCGCTGACCACTCAGCTACTGGGGGCGGACGTTCACCAAATGGTGGGTTTATGTAGTTATTAATATCGATGTAGCTGCATATTTAAAGACAATGATTCTAAGGTGCTGGTAAGAGAAAACTACCTGCAATTGCAATTTATTTAGGTGTTTTAATGAATAACCTATTCTGCACTTGTTATTACTTAGAGAGGGGACGCTAATCAGAGCGCGCTACATGCAGAATGTTGTTTGCGCAGTTCTTTTCCCATTCTCAAAACAGGAAGTAACGTGTTGTCCCAGTAGGATAATGCTCACCCATACAATGCTTGTGAAACCAACGTGCACTTGCAAGAAACGCAGCTACTACCCAGACCAGCACGATCTCCAGGCTCATCTCTAGTCGACAACGTGTGGGTTGTCCATGAAACCTCGTGCAACTCGTCAACCAACAGCTCTTAAGGAACTATGTGAACAGGTCGAGCAGGTGTGGCATAATGTATACCAGGACGGTATTCGCCATCTGTACGACCGCCTGGACGCCGGAGTCAGAGCCTGCATTGTCGTCCTTGCAGGCTATCCCATGGGTGTTTCAGCACGGTTCGATACCTGGTACTTGAGAATGCTGTGGCGTGCGTGGGTGAGTGACTAGAAATTCGTCAGCTCAGGCCCTCACGGGTAACAAGCGGTTCGCAACAGTTTGTGTTTACACGTTCAAATGGTTCAAATGGCTCTGAGCACTATGGGACTCAACTGCTGAGGTCATTAGTCCCTTAGGAACTTAGAACTAGTTAAACCTAACTAACCTAAGAACATCACAAACATCCACGCCCGAGGCAGGATTCGAACCTGCGACCGTAGCGGGCTTGCGGTTCCAGACTGCAGCGCCTTTAACCGCACGGCCACTTCGGCCGGCCTGTGTTTACACGTCTGAGCTCACAAGCCCTCATATCTGTGGTGTGATAGCTGTAGAATGCGCCACTGCTGGCCTTACGATACGATGATTCTGGCGAGCGTCTGTACTGCATGGACGTGCAGAACCTCGTCAACGGGTTTAAAATGTCCACGTGTCCACTGATACCAGCATCGACGCACAAGCGACGCAGCAAGTCCAACTTACGTGGCAATTCTCCTGAAGGATAATCGCGCCACTCAGAAGGCCACAATTAGAACCCTTCCAGACCCGCTCAGTTGGCTGTAGGAAGCACGAGTGCGTCTCCATGGCATCATTGCCTGTTCCCTTCACACGTTTGCAATACACTGAGCCCTTCTGCTGTACGCAAACGTATTAAAGAATAGATGCAGATGACGCTCTGGTAGCTATGCCCATATGCTGTTTGTTGGCGGACGACGTTCAAACCACTATCAGTACATCTACTGTCCCGCAGGTGGAATATGCCGTGATCGAATCAAAATCGACGTCGTCTTTCCTGGCGTACTAATAAAACACTTTCATAACGAGGTTTCAGATAGCAATAATCACCTACGGCACATGCCAAGAAAATTTCTAGCAAATAGAACACAGCACTCATTCTTATCAAAGGGGATTATTTAGATGTAGAAGTAACTTCAGCGTTACACAAGGGAGTGTTACAGGACCAGTGTTGTTGACAGCACACATATAGGTGAGCTAGTGGATAACGAGTTTATTCGCGGATGATGGTGCTGTATATGGAGAAGTTGCAACGTTGGAAGATTGTAGCGAAGTGCGTGAAGACGTGAAAAGGATCGACGCTTGGTGCAGGCATTCTTAGCGGACCCTCAACATAAGTAAATGTAACATTTCCTGAGTACAGAGGCGGAAAAGACCCGTTACTGTTTGGTTATGCGATTACCAAACAATCACTGGAAGTAGTCACATCCATTACACATCTGGGAGTATACCTACATCTACATCTACATTTATACTCCACAAGCTACCCAATGGTGTGTGGTGGAGGGCACTTTACGTGCCACTGTCATTACCTCCCTTTCCTGTTCCAGTCGCGTATGGTTCGTGGGAAGAACGACTGCCGGAAGCCTACGTGCGCGCTCGAATCTCTCTAATTTTACATTCGTGATTTCCTCGGGAGGTGTAAGTAGGAGGAAGCAATATATTCGATACCTCATCCAGAAACGCACCCTCTCGAAACCTGGACAGCAAGCTACACCACGATGCAGAGCGCCTCTCTTTCAGAGTCTGCCACTTTAGTTTGCTAAACATCTCCGTAACGCTATCATGCTTCCCAAATAACCCTGTGACGAAACGTGCCGCTCTTCTTTGGATCATTTCTATCTCCTCTGTCAACCCGACCTGATACGGATCCCACACTAATGAGTAATATTCAAGTATAGGTCGAACGAGTCTTTTGTATGTATGGAGTGTTTGTATGTATGGAGTGACTTAATGTAGAAACGCCAAGTAAAACTTATCTTTTCAAAAGCAGGTGCGAGACTGACATTCATTGGAAGATCATTCAGGAATTGTAATCCACCCACGAAAAAGGTAGCTGACAAAACCCTCGATCGATCAATACTTGAGTACTGCTTGACAGTATGGGTTCGTTACCAGATAACAGTGACTGAGGAAATAGAGAAGATCCAAAGAAGAACCGCACGTTTCGTCGCAGGTTCGTTTATTAGGTGCGAATGTGTCACATAGATGCTCGTCCAACAGTACTTTAATATTCGAATTCCCAGGTTGTAAGTTCCTGGAAGAGCCAACCAATACCTTGGTTGCCCCTACCAACATCTCGCGAAAAGACTGTGATGGTGCAATTAGAGAGATTTGAGTAGACACGAAGGATTACCAACAATCGCTCAATCGCTCTTCTCGTACTACATCCACGACTGGAACTGAAAATGGAAAGCTGGGGGGGGGGGGGGGGGGGGGGGGCAAGTGACGCTGGTATACACCAAATGGTGGCTTCTGTAGTGTGGATGTAGCTGCAGATTTAACGACCGTGCTTCTCACGTACTGTCAAGAAACAACAACCAGCATTTGCAGTTTACTTAGGGTCTTTAATTACTAACCTATTCTGCAATGGTTCTTCTTTACCGATGCACTTTTCCTTTTAACACTAGCCATCCTACACTGTTATGTGTTTTGATGCATTCGACATAATGCCAAGTACGTCAGCAATGTCGCTTTTTTAACTTGAGTATTTTAGCCCACGAATACCCCATGAGCAATAGGCACAAAAAGTTTTGCAATACCAGCGCTGACTTGTGCTTTGTGTATAACTTTGAACCTACCGATGTCACGATCTTCCACGCGCCTTAAACTACTTTTGAGATTACATGTAAGCACTTGTTTCCTATCAGAACATGGGATTGATATTAACTTTTCCCACGTTACGACCCAAGAACTCTTGTGACTCAATTGAGTTGGGTGCCCAAGACACAATCTTTCGTAATAAGGCGAAAAGCCACTGTATGTCGTGAAGCCTGTAGCATAGAAACAGGTATATCGTAGTTGAGAATGAAAGTGTGCTCGTGACAGTTTTCTCATTCAGTACACATTCACGATTGCTGTTACTGTAATGACAGGAACCTGCAGTTAAACAGCTAAATATTTCTAGAAGAAGTAAACTGTTGCAGGTGCAATACAATACGGAATATTACTCAGGCAAAAGTAATAACTGAGACCGTATCATAAGCTTTAAACATTCCTCTGGAAGCTAGACTCTGTTATTCCCTACTGGACCATTCTAATGAGGTTCCACATTTCCATACCACTGATTCCGTTAGGTCACTGGTTGAGCAGTTGCGGACCGCGCTAGCGCGCACAGGACTAGCCCTACACCTATTTTTATAAGCTACAAGAAGAGCGTACAAATCGGTCAAATGGCTCTGAGCACTATGGAACTAAACATCTGAGGTCATCAGTCCCCTAGAACTGAGAACTACTTAAACCTAACTAACCTAAGGACATCACACACAACCATGCCTGAGGTAGGATTCGAACCTGCGACCGTAGCGGTCGCGCGGTTCCCGACTGAGGCGCCTAGAACCGCTCGGCAGAGAGCGTACAGTATGTGGCGGAGGACACTTAATGCATCAGTACCGGTAGCCCCCACTGGTACAACGGCGAATCTGAGTGTGGATTTCAGGCGGTTTTCCACCTCGATAAAGCAAATGGTGGGCTGGTCCCTAATCACTGTCTCAGACAAACATGGGACACTAACAGCTGAATTACGATAACTCACAGATGAAAAGTTCACACGATTCAGGGAAAAACTCACACACCAAATGGTTCAAATGGCTCTGAGCACTATGAGACTTAACATCTATGGTCATCAGTCCCCTAGAACTTAGAACTGCTTAAACCTAACTAACCTAAGGACAGCACATAACACCCAGTCATCACGAGGCAGAGAAAATCCCTGACCCCGCCGGGAATCGAACCCGGGAACCCGGGCGCGGGAAGCGAGAACGCTACCGCACGACCACGAGCTGCGGACAAACTCACACACCACTTGGATCTCTTCGGTTGACTGTGCACTACACGGAATTGAAGTGAAGTGGACCTAAACTTGAAACAAAACGAATTTACAAGTCATAACAAACAGTGGGATAAAGAGAGAGTGAGATATCGTATTTCTCCAGTATTATTTCACCCACGAAAAGCGTCGTGTAGAAACGACAAACAGCACTGTACCTCATTTATTACAGGCAAGGATGTGGTTGGCAGCAATGACCCATGTCACAAAAGAATCTTCGGACATCTCAGTGGACAGGCTCTATGTCTAACTTCACGCTGTACCCCCAGCAGTAAAGACACTGCTGGAAAACAATTATTACACTCTTTCAGGGATTTCCCATTCACATTGTTGCAACAATGTTAACGGAGTAAACGAAATAATTACATTTACATATCAATAGCACAAGCAATTCTTAAGTACCAGGTATCGAAACATGCTGAAACATCCTTGGGATAGCCTCCATGGGCGACATAGCAGGCGCTGACTCCAGTGTCCAGGCGGTTGTACACATGGCGAATACTGTCCTGGGATACATTATACTAAGCCTGCTCGACCTGTTCACATACACTCCTGGAAATGGAAAAAAGAACACATTGACACCGGTGTGTCAAACCCACCATACTTGCTCCGGACACTGTGAGAGGGCTGTACAAGCAATGATCACACGCACGGCACAGCGGACACACCAGGAACCGCGGTGTTGGCCGTCGAATGGCGCTAGCTGCGCAGCATTTGTGCACCGCCGCCGTCAGTGTCAGCCAGTTGGCGTGGCATACGGAGCTCCATCACAGTCTTTAACACTGGTAGCATGCCGCGACAGCGTGGACGTGAACCGTATGTGCAGTTGACGGACTTTGAGCGAGGGCGTATAGTGGGCATGCGGGAGGCCGGGTGGACGTACCGCCGAATTGCTCAACACGTGGGGCGTGAGGTCTCCACAGTACATCGATGTTGTCGCCAGTGGTCGGCGGAAGGTGCACGTGCCCGTCGACCCGGGACCGGACCGCAGCGACGCACGGATGCACGCCGAGACCGTAGGATCCTACGCAGTGCCGTAGGGGACCGCACCGCCACTTCCCAGCAAATTAGGGACACTGTTGCTCCTGGGGTATCGGCGAGGACCATTCGCAACCGTCTCCATGAAGCTGGGCTACGGTCCCGCACACCGTTAGGCCGTCTTCCGCTCACGCCCCAACATCGTGCAGCCCGCCTTCAGTGGTGTCGCGACAGGCGTGAATGGAGGGACGAATGGAGACGTGTGTCTTCAGCGATGAGAGTCGCTTCTGCCTAGGTGCCAATGATGGTCGTATGCGTGTTTGGCGCCGTGCAGGTGAGCGCCACAATCAGGACTGCATACGACCGAGGCACACAGGGCCAACACCCGGCATCATGGTGTGGGGAGCGATCTCCTACACTGGCCGTACACCACTGGCGATCGTCGAGGGGACACTGAATAGTGCACGGTACATCCAAACCGTCATCGAACCCATCGTTCTACCATTCCTAGACCGGCAAGGGAACTTGCTGTTCCAACAGGACAATGCACGTCCGCATGTATCCCGTGCCACCCAACGTGCTCTAGAAGGTGTAAGTCAACTACCCTGGCCAGCAAGATCTCCGGATCTGTCCCCCATTGAGCATGTTTGGGACTGGATGAAGCGTCGTCTCACGCGGTCTGCACGTCCAGCACGAACGCTGGTCCAACTGAGGCGCCAGGTGGAAATGGCATGGCAAGCCGTTCCACAGGACTACATCCAGCATCTCTACGATCGTCTCCATGGGAGAATAGCAGCCTGCATTGCTGCGAAAGGTGGATATACACTGTACTAGTGCCGACATTGTGCATGCTCTGTTGCCTGTGTCTATGTGCCTGTGGTTCTGTCAGTGTGATCATGTGATGTATCTGACCCCAGGAATGTGTCAATAAAGTTTCCCCTTCCTGGGACAATGAATTCACGGTGTTCTTATTTCAATTTCCAGGAGTGTAGTTCTTTAAGAGCTGTTGGTTGACGAGTCGCCCAAGTCTCTTCTCGTCCCATCACATCCTGTACATTGTCGTCTGGAGATGAGCCTGAAGATCGTGATGGTCTGGGAAGTTGATGCGTGTCTTTCAGTGAACGTTGGTTTCACAAGCATTTTATGGGCGAGCATTATCCTCCTGGGACAACACATTACTTTCCCGTTTTGAGAATGGGAAAAGAACTGCGCAAACAACATTCTGCATGTAGCGAGCGCTGATTAGCGTCCCCTCTCTAAGTAATAACAAGTGCAGAATAGGTTATTCATTAAAGCACCTAAGTAAATTGTAATTGCAGGTAGTTTTCTCTTACCAGCACGTTAGAATCATTGTCTTTAAATATGCAGCTACATCGATATTAATACTACATAAACCCACCATTTGGTGAACGTCCACCCCCAGTAGCTGAGTGGTCAGCGCGACAGAGTGTCAATCCTAAGGGCCTGGGTTCGATTCCTGGCTGGGCCGGAGATTTTCTCCGCTTCACGGACTGGGTGTTGTGTTGTCCTAATCATCATCATTTCATCCCCATCGACGCGCAAGTCGCCGAAGTAGCATCAGATCAAAGACTTGCACCAGGCGAACGGCCTACCCGACGGGAGGCCCTCTTCACACGAGGAAAAAAAGAAAAAAAAGGAAAGAAAGATATTTGTTGAACGGGAGTTGTACCTTATCGCATCCCAGACTATAAGGTCTATGGTGGGGCCATGGTGTCTTGGAATGCACTCTACAAGACTGCGATCATCAGGTTTACGCCGTACTCGTGGACGACCATCACCTGCGTGCAGCAGAATCTACTTTCCTTTCTCAAGATCACGACGCGCTAATCCATCTTTCAGTTGATCATCTGACAGCACCATTCGAGCGGTGTACATTGATGCTGTTGCGTGAGTGGAAGACGAGCTAGAAATCCGCGGGCTCAAACCCTGACTGGTAATAACCGGTTCGCAACAGTTTGTGTTTACACGTCTGGGCTCACGAGACCTCTTATCTGTGCTGTGATAGCTGGACGATCTGCCACTGCTGGCGTTACAGTACGATATTACTGACGGGTGTCTGTACCGACTGGACGTCCAGGACCTCGCCTGTGGGTTTAGAACGTTTATCTGACCACTGATACCAGCTTCGTCGCACAACCGCCGCAGCACGTTCAACGTTTGTGGCAATTCGTAGACAGGACCATCCCGCCACTGGAAAGGCCACAATTTGACATCTTCCAAACGCGCTCAGCTGGCTGAAGGACACACGAGTGTGTCTCCATAACTTGGTTGCCTGCTTGCTTCACACATTTGGATCACACTAATTCTTCTGGCTGTGAGCAGACGTATTAAAGGGTAGACACGGGTGACGCTCTAGTAGCTATGTCAGTATGCTACCTGTTGATGGAAGATGTTAAAACCCAAAATCAGTAAATCTACGATCCCCCAGGTGGAATATGCCGTCATCGAATCAAAATCGACATCTTCTTTCCAGGCGCACTAATTTTTTTGCACAGTGTACGTTCCTGGGAATATGCAAACCCTCCACTTTCATAACGTGGTTTTGGAAAGCATTAATGACGTACGGCACATGTCAGGAGAATGCCTAGGAAATAGAACACATTACGTTATTCTCAACAAAGAGATTTCCTTAGACGTAGAAGTTCAAATGGTTCAAATGGCTCTGAGCACTATGCGACTTAACTTCTGAGGTCATCAGTCGCCTAGAACTTAGAACTAATTAAACCTAACTAACCTAAGGACATCACACACATCCATGCCCGAGGCAGGATTCGAACCTGCGACCGTAGCGGTCGCCGGCTCCAGACTGTAGGGCCTAGAACCGCACAGCCACTCCGGCCGGCAGACGTAGAAGTAACTTCGAGCGTAAGACAAGATAGTGTTATAGGACCAGTGATTGACAATACACATATATATGAGCTATTGGATAACAATGAAGGATCTGTGAGTCTGCTCACGGAGGATGCTGCTCTATACGGACAAGTCGTAACGTTGGAAAACTGTAGCGAAGAGCGTGAAGACCGGAAAAGGATCGATGCTTGCTGCAGGGATTGTTAGTAGACCCTCAACATAAATAAATGTAACTTTCTGAATAAACACGGACGGAAAAGATCCGTTATTGTTTGATTATGTAATTGCTAAAGAATCACTGGAAGTAGTCACATCCATTTCATATCTGAAAGTATATGTATGGAGTGATTTAACGCAGAAAGACCAAGTGAAACTTATATTTTCAATGGCAGGTGCCAGGCTGAGATTCATTGGAAGGTCCTTCAGGAATTTTAGTCCACCCACGAAAAAGGTAGCCTACAAAAGCTTCGATCGATCAAGACTTGAGTATTGCTTGATGGTATGCGCTCTTTACCAGGGAACAGTGACTGAGGAAATACGAGGTGCATTCAAGTTCTAAGGCCTCCGATTTTTTTTCTGACTAACTACTCACCCGAAATCGATGAAACTGGCGTTACTTCTCGACGTAATCGCCCTGCAGACGTACACATTTTTCACAACGCTGACGCCATGATTCCATGGCAGCGCCGAAGGATTCTTTAGGAGTCTGTTTTGACCACTGGAAAATCGCTGAGGCAATAGCAGCACGGCTGGTGAATGTGCGGCCACGGAGAGTGTCTTTCATTGTTGGAAAAAGCCAAAAGTCACTAGGAGCCAGGTCAGGTGAGTAGGGAGCATGAGCAATCACTTCAAAGTTGTTATCACGAAGAAACTGTTGCGTAACGTTAGCTCGATGTGCGGGTGCGTTGTCTTGGTGAAACAGCACACGCACAGCGCTTCTCGGACGTTTCTGTTGCAGTGCAAGAAGGAATTTGTTCTTCAAAACATTTTCGTAGGATACACCTGTTACCGTAGTGCCCTTTGGAACGCAATGGGTAAGGATTACGCCCTCGCTGTCCCAGAACATGGACACCATCATTTTTTCAGCACTGGCGGTTACCCGAAATTTTTTGGTGGCGGTGAATCTGTGTGCTTCCATTGAGCTGACTGGCGCTTTGTTTCTGGATTGAAAAATGGCATCCACGTCTCATCCATTGTCATAACCGACGAAAAGAAAGTCCCATTCATGCTGTCATTGCGCGTCAACATTGCTTGGCAACATGCCACACGGTCAGCCATGTGGTCATCCGTCAGCATTCGTGGCACCCACCTGGATGACACTTTTCGCATTTTCAGGTCGTCATGCAGGATTGTGTGCACAGAACCCACAGAAATGCCAACTCTGGAGGCGATCTGTTCAACAGTCATTCGGCGATCCCCCAAAACAATTCTCTCCACTTTCTCGATCATGTCGTCAGACCCCGGCTTGTGCGAGCCTGAGGTTGTTTCGGTTTGTTGTCACACGATGTTCTGCCTTCATTAAACTGTCGCACCCACGAACGCACTTTCGACACATCCATAACTCCATCACCACATGTATTCTTCAACTGTCAATGAATTTCAATTGGTTTCACACCATGCAAATTCAGAAAACGAATGATTGTACGCTGTTCAAGTACGGAAAACGTCGCCATTTTAAGTATTTAAAACAGTTCTCATTCTCGCCGCTGGCGGTAAAATTCCCTCTGCCGTATGGTGCTGCCATCTCTGGGACGTATTGACAATGAACGCGGCCTCATTTTAAAACAATGCGCGTGTTTCTATCTCTTTCCAGTCTGGAGAAAACAAATCGGAAGCCTTAGAACTTGAATGCACCTCGTATAGAAGATCCAAAGAAGAGCCGCACGTTTCGTCACAGGCTCGCTTATTAGGTGCAAAAGGGTCATTTAGATGATCGTCCAACTCCATTGGCAGACGATACAAGAGAGGTATTGTGCAGTGTGGTTTACTGTTCGAATTCCGAGAGCATACATTCCAGGAATAGTCAGCCAACATTTTGCTTCCTGCCATGAACATTTCGCCATGAACATTTCGCGAAGAGATCACGAAGGTGCAGTTAGAGGGATGTGAGCTGACACAGAGGATTGCTAACGATCGCTCTTCCCACGTGGTATAGATATAGATGTAGCTGCTTCTCACTTACTGCTAAGAAAGAACTACAGTATTTGCAATTTACTTAGGCGCTTTAATCAATAGCCCACTGTGCATTTGTTATTCTTCACTGTTGTATTTTTCTGTTTAACACTAGCCATCGTAGAGTAATGTTGTCTGTTTCGAAGCATTCGACGTAATTCCAAGTACGTCAGCAATGGCGACAATTCTGAGAGCATCCTCAGTACGACCTGGTATGTCCTGAGCAAATGGAAGTAAGGAAAAGTTGAAGATTCTTTCACTCGTGTATTTTAACCCACGAATAGCACACGAACGACAGGCACAATGAGTTTTGCAATACAAATGCTCTGCGTATATCTTTGAACGTACCGATGTCAGGATTTTCCCCGTGCCTTAATACTACTAGCTATTGAGATTACATGTAAGCACTTGTTTCGTATCAGAGCATGGGATACGGTATTAACTTTCCCACGTTACGTGACCACAGCTGATTCGTTATCTCGCAGGAGTTATGTGAACTCTTATCACTCAAGTGTGTCGGGTGCTCAAGGCACACTCTTTTGTAATCAGGCGGGAAGCCATTGCGTGTCCTGAAGCCAGTAAGACACAAAGAGGTGTATCGTACTCGAGAATGTGAGACTGCTCGTGACAATTGGCTCATTCAGACGAATAATCGCAATATACAGTCATGATTGCTGTTACTGTAATAAAGCGAACATACAGTCAAAGAGCTAAATATATCTAGAAGAAATAAATTGTTGGAAGTACAATACAATACGTAATATTACTCAGACAAAATTAAAAACTGAGACAGTATCATAAGCTTTAAATGAGCTCTGGAAGTTAGATAGTCCCTTATTCCCTACTGGGCCGTTCCTATGAGTTTCCACATTTCCTTACCACTGTTTGCGGAAGCTCAGTGGTTGAACACATACGAACCGAGGCGACCCACACGACTAGCCTTACTCCTATGTTTATAAGCTACTAGACAGAGTACGTTATGTGGCGTAGGGCACTTTGTGCAGCAGTACCGTTAGCCCCCATTGGTACCACAGCGAGTCTGAGTGTGGTTTTCAGGCGGTTGTCCACGCTCGTTAACGTAAATGCTGGGCTGGTCCCTAATCTCTGCCTCAGAAAAATACGGTAAACTAACAGTTGAATTACGACCGACGTTGCAAAACAGTCTTCGGACATGTCAGCAGATAGACTCTATGAGTAACTTCACGCTGTACCGCCGCCAGTATATTACTTCTTACCGATTGAGCAACTGGATCCATCCGGATGGGTCAGTTATAGTTCTGCAGCTCACAGGTTCAGGCATTCCGTCTGGTTGTGAGATCTTGAGCATGTTCAGGTCCACAGCTGCTGATGTCTACAAGTACATCTACAATCCGTTCATCATAAGAGTAAACCTGATGTACACAAGCACAAACGCGATGATTGGTCAGAAGCCGTAGCACACCTACATTGGTGTTGTCATGCTCTTGGAAGTAGGTACTACTTATGTATTAGATATCTTATTACTAAGTTACGTCAGATGAAACTTTAAGATATTCAAATGTATTAACAGCCATCAACGTTTTTCTTAATCACGCTTTAGCTACGTAGCTTTTATTTCAAAAATCGTCTACAGTCACAGCCTCTGCAGCGTTGTGCTCTGATTGCCATGCTGCTAATGCACAGTACGATAATGACTGAGGCTATTTTCTGTTCCGTAGTGAAACATGCGAGTGGAATACGGTTAAAAAGTGCCGAGAAATAGGCTGTTCTTAATGTTTTTCGTAAATTTATGGAGATAATCGGCTTTGAAGTTTTCCCAGCGTTGTGTGTACTAAAGTTGATTCCAATCTTTGTCTTTCTCTACAGTTCCTCTACTACAATGGAAGTCATTCCCTGATGTCTTAACAGATGTCCTATCATACTGTCCCTTCTCCTTGTCAGTGTTTTCCACATATTCCTTTCCTCTCCGATTCTGCACAGAACCTCCTCGTTCCCTACCTTATCAGTCCACCTAATTTTCAACATTCGCCTCTAGCACCACATCTCAAATGATTCAATTCTTTTCCGTTCCGGTTTTCCAACAGTCCATGTTTCGCTACCACACAATGCTGTGCTCCAAACGTATATTCTCAGAAATTTCTTCCTCAAATTAAAGCCTATGTTTGATACTAGCAGACCTCTCTTGGCCAGGAATGCCCTTTTTACGACTGCTAACTTGCTTTTGTTGTCCTCCTTACTCCGTCCGTTGTTGGTTATTTTGCTGCCTAGGTAGCAGAATTCCTTAACTTCATCTACTTTGTGACCATCCGTAGTAATGTTTACTTTCTCCCAATTCTCATTTCTGCTACTTCTCATTACTTTCGTCTTTCTTCGATTTACTCTCAGACCATATTCTGTACGCATTAGATAGTTCATTCCATTCAGCAAGTTACGTAGTTCTTCACTTTCACCCAGGATAGTAATGTCATCAGCGAATCCTATCATTGATATCCTTGCACCTTGAATTTTGTCCGCCCCAGTAGCTGAGTGGTCAGCGTGACGGATTGCCGTCCTCTGGGCCCGGGTTCGATTCCCGGCTGGGTCGGAGATTTTCTCCGCTCAGGGACTGGGTGTTGTGTTGTGTTCATCATCATTTCATCCCCATCCGGCGTGCAGGTCGCCCAATGTGGCGCCGACTGTAATAAGACCTGCGATATGGCGGCCGGACCTGCCCCGCGAGGGGCCTCCCGGCCACTGACGCCAAACGCTCATTTCATTTCATTTCACCTTGAATTTTAATTCCACACCTGAACCTTTCTTTTATTACCATCATTGTTTCTTCAATATACAGATTGAACGGCCGGCCTGAGTGGCCGAGCGATTCTAGGCGCTACAGTCTGGAACCACGCGACCGCTACGGTCGCAGGTTCGAATCCTGCCTCGGGCGTGGATGTATGTGATGTCCTTAGGTTAGTTAGGTTTAAGTAGTTCTAAGTTCTAGGGGACTGATGACCTCAGATGTTAAGTCCCATAGTGCTCACAGCCATTTGAACTACACTCCTGGAAATGGAAAAAAGAACACATTGACACCGGTGTGTCAGACCCACCATACTTGCTCCGGACACTGCGAGAGGGCTGTACAAGCAATGATCACACGCACGGCACAGCGGACACACCAGGAACCGCGGTGTTGGCCGTCGAATGGCGCTAGCTGCGCAGCATTTGTGCACCGCCGCCGTCAGTGTCAGCCAGTTTGCCGTGGCATACGGAGCTCCATCGCAGTCTTTAACACTGGTAGCATGCCGCGACAGCGTGGACGTGAACCGTATGTGCAGTTGACGGACTTTGAGCGAGGGCGTATAGTGGGCATGCGGGAGGCCGGGTGGACGTACCGCCGAATTGCTCAACACGTGGGGCGTGAGGTCTCCACAGTACATCGATGTTGTCGCCAGTGGCCGGCGGAAGGTGCACGTGCCCGTCGACCTGGGACCGGACCGCAGCGACGCACGGATGCACGCCAAGACCGTAGGATCCTACGCAGTGCCGTAGGGGACCGCACCGCCACTTCCCAGCAAATTAGGGACACTGTTGCTCCTGGGGTATCGGCGAGGACCATTCGCAACCGTCTCCATGAAGCTGGGCTACGGTCCCGCACACCGTTAGGCCGTCTTCCGCTCACGCCCCAACATCGTGCAGCCCGCCTCCAGTGGTGTCGCGACAGGCGTGAATGGAGGGACGAATGGAGACGTGTCGTCTTCAGCGATGAGAGTCGCTTCTGCCTTGGTGCCAATGATGATCGTATGCGTGTTTGGCGCCGTGCAGGTGAGCGCCACAATCAGGACTGCATACGACCGAGGCACACAGGGCCAACACCCGGCATCATGGTGTGGGGAGCGATCTCCTACACTGGCCGTACACCACTGGTGATCGTCGAGGGGACACTGAATAGTGCACGGTACATCCAAACCGTCATCGAACCCATCGTTCTACCATTCCTAGACCGGCAAGGGAACTTGCTGTTCCAACAGGACAATGCACGTCCGCATGTATCCCGTGCCACCCAACGTGCTCTAGAAGGTGTAAGTCAACTACCCTGGCCAGCAAGATCTCCGGATCTGTCCCCCATTGAGCATGTTTGGGACTGGATGAAGCGTCGTCTCACGCGGTCTGCACGTCCAGCACGAACGCTGGTCCAACTGAGGCGCCAGGTGGAAATGGCATGGCAAGCCGTTCCACAGGACTACATCCAGCATCTGTACGATCGTCTCCATGGGAGAATAGCAGCCTGCATTGCTGTGAAAGGTGGATATACACTGTACTAGTGCCGACATTGTGCATGCTCTGTTGCCTGTGTCTATGTGCCTGTGGTTCTGTCAGTGTGATCATGTGATGTATCTGACCCCAGGAATGTGTCAATAAAGTTTCCCCTTCCTGGGACAATGAATTCGCGGTGTTCTTATTTCAATTTCCAGGAGTGTAAAATGCTTTCTTTTAGAACTGAAGATTTCCCTCTGTCGAGAACGAACCCCCAGCCCTTGGATACGCGCCCGTACGCATTTATATCTGTACTCCACAAGCCATCTTGCGGTGTGTGGCGGAGGGTACTTTGTGTACCGCAGTCAATTGCCCACTTACCTGCTCCTGTAGCGTAAGGTTCGTGGGAAGAACCATTTCTAGTAATTGTCCGTCTTTAATATTACCTTCATGGTCTTTTCGCGATATGTATGTGCGAGAAGGAGTATAAGGCTTGACTCTACCCGAAAGGCACGCTCTCGGAACTTTTAACAATAAAGCACACCAATATGCAGAACTGCAGAACATCTCTTGCACAGTCTGCCACTGAAGGTGGCTCAGCATCTCTGTGACGCTTTCGCGCTTGCAAAATGAAGCTGAAGAGGACTGTGCCGATCTTCTTTGGATCTCCTGTATTTCCTCAATGAATCCGATCTGGTACGGACCCCCGACTGGCGAGCAATATTCAAGTACTGGTCGAGACAGGGTTTTGCAAGATACACCCTTTGTAGTAGGACTACATTTCCTGATGACTCTGCCAATGAATCTCACACAGGCGTCTGTCTTACCTGGAATGAATTTTATGGGGTCGTTCTACTTCAAACTGCTCCGTGCGCCTACTCACAGATCGTTCCGCAATCGTATGATTATAGAATAAACGGTCTTTCTGCTCCATTAAATTTCGGGTGTGCAGCCGCATAAATTCAGCTCTTTCTTCTAGTATGGCGGCTGTATATCGTTCAGCAGACCGAGCCGAAACACTGGCGCACCAGAAGTCGCACCGTCCTTCAAAATTCGCGGACTGCACCACTGCGCATGTGGCTCCAGATTCACTCACAGGCACCAGACATGGATCGGTGGCATAGTATTACAATGCGCATGAATTGTATTTGTTGCTGTGCAGTCGATTCACGCTGGGATGTTGTTGTGTCAGTACGAGCTGCATTGTCACGTCTTTGTAAATTTATTACAGAAAGCGCCTGATCCATGACTTATCCAAGCTCAAGCCATTAACTCTATTAATTACATTCGTAGCCAAGGGAAATTCAATAGGCTCTTTCACCACATAGTCCGAGAAAGATGATGTAGACGCTAAACTTTCGACACTTCGTCGTACAACACAGAGTGACATTATCCATACAGTGGTCTGCCACTGGCTTTAAGAGGTGGGTGTACCTACAGTATTTCGTACATCTTTCATGGATTGCACGAATCAGTGTCCAGTGTATGAGAGGTCACGTTCACATGTGATCTTAGAAACCACTGCCTTCCACAGCATCAAATCATCTTTCACGGAACCCAACACTGCTGTTGTCTTCGGTGGAGGAAGAAAAATGCTTTTACTTTGTGCTTGCTTAGGATCCGTCCAATTTCTGACGATAGGCTTTGGACATATGGCAACAAGGCAATGGATTTAAATCTTCCTGTGTCTTCTTCTGCACTGCTTGCGGCCACCTTTGTTTCATTCGTAGCGGCTTACATATCGACTGTAGAGAATACCTGTTGAGTTCTAAAATTCACTTTAAGTGTAGGAACTCTTCCTGCAGACTGCCCTCGTCAGCAATGATGCTTTCTCTGTAAACCAAAGTCCTAAGGAAGCTCACCGCCTGCAAAGGATGGTGGCAGTCAGCCATTTGCACATAAATATAAATCTGTATGCATCGGTTTCCAATACACTGTATGTCCCAAGGTATCATCGTATTTGCGCCCAACCAAACATTAAAAAAAATGGAAGGCATACCTTCTTTTCAAATTTTCATTGTAAACTGGACTTGTGCGTGGGCGGAATTCAGCTGATTTAATTTTTTTTTTTTTTTAATTTACCTTAAGCATGGGGCCACACTACTAATGTGTCGTGAAGATACCTCCAAAATACTTTGGGATTTAAGGCAACAGATTCCACCGCCTTGTCGTCGAAATCCTCCATAAATGACTTGACCGCCAAGGATGACAAGGAACTACACATGGTGACAGCGTCAGTCTACTCAAAAAATTTGTTATTAAACTTAAAGTGTGTCGAAAGTATTACATGTTTGAACGACACTAACATGTCTTTAGCAAAACTTCTACCAGTAAGTGATCTGAAAGCAGAAGCTTTGTGAATAAAGACACCACATGAAAGCTGCCTTCCATTTTTTATGTTCGGTTGGGCCCAAATACACTCCTGGAAATGGAAAAAAGAACACATTGACACCGGTGTGTCAGACCCACCATACTTGCTCCGGACACTGCGAGAGGGCTGTACAAGCAATGATCACACGCACGGCACAGCGGACACACCAGGAACCGCGGTGTTGGTCGTTGAATGGCGCTAGCTGCGCAGCATTTGTGCACCGCCGCCGTCAGTGTCAGCCAGTTTGCCGTGGCATACGGAGCTCCATCGCAGTCTTTAACACTGGTAGCATGCCGCGACAGCGTGGACGTGAACCGTATGTGCAGTTGACGGACTTTGAGCGAGGGCGTATAGTGGGCATGCGGGAGGCCGGGTGGACGTACCGCCGAATTGCTCAACACGTGGGGCGTGAGGTCTCCACAGTACATCGATGTTGTCGCCAGTGGTCGGCAGAAGGTGCACGTGCCCGTCGACCTGGGACCGGACCGCAGCGACGCACGGATGCACGCCAAGACCGTAGGATCCTACGCAGTGCCGTAGGGGACCGCACCGCCACTTCCCAGCAAATTAGGGACACTGTTGCTCCTGGGGTATCGGCGAGGACCATTCGCAACCGTCTCCATGAAGCTGGGCTACGGTCCTGCACACCGTTAGGCCGTCTTCCGCTCACGCCCCAACGTCGTGCAGCCCGCCTCCAGTGGTGTCGCGACAGGCGTGAATGGAGGGACGAATGGAGACGTGTCGTCTTCAGCGATGAGAGTCGCTTCTGCCTTGGTGCCAATGATGATCGTATGCGTGTTTGGCGCCGTGCAGGTGAGCGCCACAATCAGGACTGCATACGACCGAGGCACACAGGGCCAACACCCGGCATCATGGTGTGGGGAGCGATCTCCTACACTGGCCGTACACCACTGGTGATCGTCGAGGGGACACTGAATAGTGCACGGTACATCCAAACCGTCATCGAACCCATCGTTCTACCATTCCTAGACCGGCAAGGGAACTTGCTGTTCCAACAGGACAATGCACGTCCGCATGTATCCCGTGCCACCCAACGTGCTCTAGAAGGTGTAAGTCAACTACCCTGGCCAGCAAGATCTCCGGATCTGTCCCCCATTGAGCATGTTTGGGACTGGATGAAGCGTCGTCTCACGCGGTCTGCACGTCCAGCACGAACGCTGGTCCAACTGAGGCGCCAGGTGGAAATGGCATGGCAAGCCGTTCCACAGGACTACATCCAGCATCTCTACGATCGTCTCCATGGGAGAATAGCAGCCTGCATTGCTGCAAAAGGTGGATATACACTGTACTAGTGCCGACATTGTGCATGCTCTGTTGCCTGTGTCTATGTGCCTGTGGTTCTGTCAGTGTGATCATGTGATGTATCTGACCCCAGGAATGTGTCAATAAAGTTTCCCCTTCCTGGGACAATGAATTCACGGTGTTCTTATTTCAATTTCCAGGAGTGTATGATGACACCTGGGGAAATGCAGTATATCGGAAACCGACACAGATTTATATTTACGAACAAATAGCTGTCACAATTCTCTGCAGACGCTGAGTGTTCTCAGGTCTTTAATTCACAGAGCACGCATTATTGATGACGAGGGCAGGCTACAGGACAACCAGTTATTCTACACAACACATACATAAGGCGCTACGAATGGAACAAGGTGGGAAGCCTATGTCAAAAACAGGACAGACCCTCACCAAGCACAAAGTTAAAGTGATTTTTAGTCACAAACCGAAGGCAGCAGCACTCTTGGGAACAGTTAAAGATGATTTGAAGCTCAGGAAGGCTTTGGTTTACAAGATACCCTGCATATGTGGCCTCTCATACATCCGACAGACGATTTGCACGGTCGAGAAAGATAACACCGCATGTACACCTGCCTCTTAAAACCAAATAATGATAGAATGTCGTACGAAAACGTCGATATTTTAGCTTCTGCATCATCTTTCTGGGACATGACGGTGAAAGAGGCAATTTAAATTCGCTTGTCGAAGAATTTAAATAATAGAGAGAGCAGCTTCAGACTGGTTAGTCATGGAATCCGGCGCTTCCTGTAATAAACTTGCAAAGCCGTCGCGACAGTGCAGCTCACAGTGATACATGACATCCCAGCGTGGATCGACTGTGCAGCCACAGATATAATTCATGCACATTGTACTCCTATGAAGACAGAAAAGGAACTAACTTGAAGCCAACGTCCACCATCTTACATAGCCCAAAACATTATGTTCACCGTATGTATATCTCCATTGTTCACCGCGGTGATACTTCTCCGTGACGTCACTGTATCAACGGTCTCGTGCCCGCACGACACACGGCTACGTGATGGCGCCGATTGTTCGCGCAACATCTCATCCCCTAAATTTCTCCCGCCGATAGTTATTTAATGTTAACATTGCCTCCCTCTTTAAAAAAGATTCTAGCTACAACAGCCGGAGACAGTGGTCACTTGTGTGTGTTCCTTTCTGAAGAAGGCTCTAGCCGGAAACTTGGGCTAACACTCTTTCCGTCGTGCATGCATGATGCTCGGAGCAAGAGTAGCAATCTGTCCGCTTCACAGTATAGTTATTCCTTCATGAAGTTTCTTGTAAACGACCCATTGCACTTCAACAGAAAAAATGATCCATATATTTACAGTACCAGAACAAAAAAGTGACATTCATTATGTCACATTATGGTGTCTGTGGCTCTAGCAGGGGTTCACAATGCTGCAACCAAAAGTTTTGATCACTTACCCAGTAATATAAAATGCCTAACAGACAGCAAAGTTAAAATCTGAATGTAAACTGAAAACGTTCTCATTCACAACTCCTATTCTGCAGAAGACCATTTTTGTAATGTGTAAATGGTGATGGGTAGGAATTTTTGATTAACATATAACTGTCTTTAATTAAAAAACCAAAAAATAATACATTATCAGCGTGAAGGCATATTTACAAAAAAAAATGATTTTAATATAAAACGATTACGATTTATCGTGCAAAAGATACGTGGAACATGAAACTAACTGACTGACTGTATATCACAAAGCATGCTATGGGCTTATATACTAGAGATGGGCAAACTCGTTCGTCCTTGGGAACTAGTTCACTGGTGATCATTGTTTTTTGGGAACCGTTCATTGTTACTCGTTCACCGCTCATTTGTGAATGGTACATCGTTCTCATGCAAAACTGAAATTGCCTAGCCCCTGGAGTACAGAGTTTTTATTCATTACAGAATTCTCACACACTTGAAGAAGTACTTTTCGTGATCCTGCGAAACCTCTCGTTTAGCCAACTGTAGCGCTATGTGGCTGATCGCAGTGAAATAATATAAGGTGGCGGTCGAAAAACCGGTCCCGAGTACAGACTGATCGTCAATTACGCACGATTTGTTGACCGCTACGAGCAGAATAGATAAACATGTAATAATTAGGCAGTAAAGGAAATAACAAATAAGCTAATGCAAACAAAAACTTCGAAACAATAGACGACGATTGGTGGGCGACAATGAGCAGTGTAGTACTCGGAGCCGATTTTTCGTGCGCCACCCTGTACCACTGAAATAATATTGTAGAAGTCATCATGTTCTCTTTACAAAATGTGACACTAGACACTCGATTACGGAGTGCGGGCTTCATTCGGTTGTAAGTCGGTCTGCCTTCCATACAATGAACATGCTGTTTTACCTTGGATCAAAAAAAAGACTGAAAATGGCCACTCGTGTGTGCTGTGCCGACTTCCTTTGCATGTGTAGTAACAAAGAAACTTGCCTTTTTATAAGTATGTCTTCTGCTGTTTATCGAAATAGTGAAGTAAGCTTACATGCCCTTTTGTTACCTGAAAATATGTATGTATTACATACCAGTATTTTTATGAAATTTACGTAATTATAAAATACATTTTAATTGCCGGTCTTGGACGCTGAAAAGAATACGAACAGAACCAGAAGCCCAGAGTTCAAAAAAGGTTTGAAACAGATCTACAATGGACATGCGCAGCGAATGAAACAAAAAACAACTCGGTACTGAACTAGGGGCAGTCGGCCGTGGAGCTGCTATGAGTGGCCACGCGAAGAAGGACGAGTCCGGCCGAGGGAGACCGAGACCAGCCGAGTGCCGTTGCGGGAACAAGACCGGCCGTTTCCTTTCAACTACAAGTAGAAAGCCGCGACCGAAGTGAACTATGAAAGACCGTTCCTCAGAATTCGTTCCTCGTTCCTTCTGTTCATCTTGGTGAACCGTTCCTTTGGACCCGTTAGTTCACGAACGACCCATCTCTATTATATACTTTGAAAACCTCGAAATGAAATTCAAAAGTAAAATCAAGCAGATGACCGAAGTACCCGTACATCCCAGCTGTGATGCGTTTCGTTATTCCTCAGAAACTGAAGGAATTACTGGCGAGAAATATTCCGGGAAAGGAAGCAAATTAGCTACTGTTGTAAAGGTCGGCCTACATGTTACTCAGGTCAGGGTATCACTACTTTAAAAAAAAGACTTAGATAATGTTAAAGCAAAATATCAATTTTACGGGGTCTAAGCGTTTGAGACCATTCCCTTTATCACAATTATAGCATTATACAATGTTGGAAGTTGTTTAAGAAAATTATATCGTTTTTTCACCCTGTAAACTGCTGTTGTTGCCCACACACTGAATGACGCACCATAGGAAAGATTCCAAAGTGAGAAGATGCATAAAGTACAGTGAGACTAATTCACTGCCAATCTAGTAAAACAAGAACTCTGTTGTGCATGGAGTTATATGTCTATACATTTATGTTTGTTTGACATTTTAATAATTTGTCACTTTGTTGACATGCACGAGATATGACAGCACTCCTTCCTTCTTTCCTCTTTACACACATTTATAGGCTAACGAAGAACAGGTAGGTAGGCCTAAGTTTTTTGGCTTTTGGTTTAATGGTTTCGAAGTTCCATCTTCATTTAGTATCAATACAAATACAGTAAAAGTGGAATTAAATGCATTACTAAGGTATTCTTTTCACGTCACATCCTTCTCGTCTTTGTTATTCGAAAGATATCAACAAAAAACAAGTTACACTAACGAGACCAAATGAGTCGTATTACCAGAGCAAATACGCACTCGAGAACATAAAAACGTTCGAAATTGCCTTCCTGACACTACGTTATTCATGTGAGCACTGTAACTGTTAGTACTTACAATAACTGTTGCGTGCACTAGATAGAACGATACAGAGTCGAAATATTAGAAGCAAAACCTGAATTTATGTGCAATAACATTCCCTTGGGATACACCCGAAATTACTTTTACATCTGAAGATTTCTCTGCGTTGAGGATGAAATGCTGTGTTCTGTCTGCTATAAACTCGACAATGGCACCTGAGAAAACTTTAGTAGCTCTATTTACTAAGAACGATGGCATATCAAAGCATTGTCTAATAAATGTAGGAGATAAAGTTCTACAGTTGAAGATGCGTATTGGTTCCCAGTAATGATACTGGACAGTAAACGGCACATATCGGCACCGTATCTGAAGCAAGCGAGCGGAAGATTAATATTACTAGATGTCTCGTTACTACATGGGGGGCCCCATCCCTCCGTGATGCTGGTTCTGTACCATTCTCCCATTCGATCCAGACTGGAATATGGAAGAAGACTCTACAAATACTCAAGCAGCGACTATTAGAGAAACTAGACAGATTCCAATGCCGTTGGATACGCAGATGCTTAGGAGCGATGAAATCTACAGCACTCAAGGCACTACTGGTTGAAGCTGTTGAGATGCCTCTTCGTGTAAGGAGGAAAATGCTCGTGGAGGAATCCCTAGTAGAGTAACTATCCTGTCCATACCGTCCAATACATCAAATGCTGCGGTCTTGCCGTAGGCCCCTAGAAAACCGGAGCAAGACTCCTATGATCTCATTTCGGGATCAATGAATGAACAGATATGTGCAGCGTTTTGCCTCGAACACACAGTGGTCTGTATTTTCATACGATTGCTTCATTCTCAGGGATTCGTTACACGTGATACATAGAAAGGGTGCCTTTTTCAAGATAAACAAAGCATTTCAGACGAAAGCGGAGGAACATGGGCACCATACATAGACGGCTTAAAGACTGCAAAAGAAAACAACTCAGGATGCGCTATTTTCTCTCCTGAGTTTCGCATGTTACTAAAATTTCAGTCACCAGCAAACACCTCTCTCTACCTGGTCGAGACTAGCGCAGTCTCGAGGGTGACACAGTGTTGCATGACACTGAGGTACTCATCCTTTGTAATTCTGTCAGTTTTCGAGAGTGTGTTACAAGGGCTGCTTAGGACAGACCTATCGAAAATCACTAGAGAACATCTTCTCCAAATTCGATCTATGTACTATGAATATCTAAGAAGACAAAAGCAAATTTCACTTGTATAGATTAAAGCCCATTGTGGAATTAAAGGAAATGAGAAAGCAAACGACTTGTCTAAGCAAGCTGTACACGATGGAATCTCACTAGGCATTCCTTTTACGGAATGTCGACATACCATTCGCAACAGAGTGCTCGATACCTGGAAAGTCGTAAAGTCTCAGAGATCACGGATCAAAGGACGTGATAGTGCTCAAACTCAACCACAAATTCCGAGCAGACCTCGGTTTGAGATCAATAACGACCGCGACAAGCTACCTCTGCATTATGCAGAACGAGATGAAACCATGAGGCATTTCCGGAACATCTATTTCAATTACATGTAATTCAGTCCCCTTCCTGCGTCTATGATGGTATGACACATGGAGACACAAATCACATCTTATTTAAATGCCCGAAATATCGAAAAGCCAGGATCATGTTCCTAATGTTTACCATCAACAGCACTGTTAAGTCTCTGTTATGTGCAGTCAACACAGAAACCTACAACATCCAATCATTTTTGTGTTCTTAAAACGTTAAGATTTAGCACGAGATGTTACTCGACAACGGACATTAAAGATTAAAAATTCCGAGAGAAGCTGATACTATACACTGAAGAGCCGAAAAAACTGATACACCTGTCTAATATCGTGTAGGGTCCTCGCGAGCACGTAGAAGTGCAGCAACGCGACATGGCATGGACTCGACTAAAGTCTGAAGTAGTGCTGGAGGGAACTGACACCATGAATACTGCAGGGCTGTCCATAAATCGGTAGGAGTACGAGGGAGTGGAGATCTCATCTGAACAGCGCATTGCAGAGCATCGCAGATAACCTCAATAATGTTCATGTCTGGATAGTCTGGTGGCCAGCGAAAGTGTTAAAACTCATAGGTGTGTTCCTAAAGCCACTCTGTAGCACTTGTGGGCTATGGGGTGTCGCATTGTCCTGCTGGAATTGCCCATGTCCGTCGGAATGCACAAAGGACATGAATGGATGCAGGTGATCAGACAGGATGCTTACGTACGTGTCACCTGTCAGAGTCGATCTAGTGTCAGGGGTCCCATATCACTCCAACTGCACACGCCTCACACCATTACAGAGCCTCCGCCAGCTTGAACAGTCCCCTGCTGAGATACAGGGTCCGTGGATTCATTCCCTACCCGTACACGTCCGTCCGCTCGATACAATTTGAAACGAGAGTCATCCGACCAGGGAACATGTTTCCGGTTATCAACAGTCCAATGTCGATGTAGACGGGCCCAGGCGAGGCGTAAAGCTTTGTTATCAAGGGTACACGAGTGGGCCTTCGCCTCCGAAAGCTCATAGTGACGATGTTTCGTTGCATGGTTTGCACGCTGACACTTGTTGATGGCCCAGCACTGAAATCTGCAGCAGTTTGCGGAAGGTTTGCACTTGTGTTACGTTGAACGATTCTCTTCAGTCGTCGTTGGTCCCGTTCTTGCAGGATCTTTCTCCGGCCGCAGCGATGTCGGAGATTTGATGTTTTACGGGATTCCTGATATTCACGGTAGAATCGTGAACTGGTCGTACGTGAAAATCCCCACTTCATCGCTACCTCGGAGATGCTGTTTCCCATCGCTCGTGTGCCGACTTTTAACACCACGTACAGATTCACTTAAATCTTGATAGCCTGCCATTATAACAGCAGTAACGGATCTAACAACTGTGCCAGACACTTGTCTTACATAGGTGTTGCCGACCGCAGCGCCGTATTCTGCCTGTTTACATATCTCTGTATTTGAACACGCATGCCTATACATGTTGCTTCGGCGCTTCAGTGTATTTGTACTGTATCTGTTATTATACTGAAATTGTGCATAATCGAGGTAAGATAAATGAAAAATATGTAATGAACATTTGTGTCGATATATATATATATATATATATATATATATATATATATATATATATATATATATATGGGGGGTCAAATGTCATTTAAATTTGGAGTGTCTGAAATTATTTTGTCTGTCAGAAATGAAGCTGAAAAATGATCGGTAACTAAATTTAATGTAATTTTCTCAATTTTGAGCTTTCTATTTTCATATATAATGATATGTTTTGGGAAAGAATAGGTAATCAGTATGCAAATCGAACAGTAAATTCTCTTCATTGGTTATGTTAAAAGACCAATTTAAATCATTTTGTAATTAACAAACTTATAAAAAAAGAACGTTACATGCAACCCCAGTTTAAGTTGAAATATGGTCTCATATATACAGTCTTCGCCCATCCAGTTTTGTTGTAGTACCAAGGGGGAAGGCTGTGCACAAACGCAATAGAAAAGATTGGAATAAGCATGTTAAACATTTTAACAATAATAGAAGTTGGTCCTACACGCTCCTAATTACATGAATGAGTCGTCTCTGTGGACAACGCACACCTTTACGCTAGCCCTCGACTCGGAAAAGAAAGGAAGGAAGATCTGAGCTTAACGTCATATCGAAAGCGCGGACATTAGAAACGGAGCACAAGTTCAGGTTACGAAAGGATGGGGAAGGAACTCAGTCCCGTTCTTTTTATCAGAATATCCCGGCATTTTCCTTGAGCGATTTAGGGACATAACGGAAAATCCAAATCTGGATGGCGGGACAAGGATTTGAACCGCCGTCCTCCCGAATGCGCGTCCAGTGAGCTAACCATTACGCCAGCACCATCGGTGCTTGGACCCGAAGATGATAGGTTCGATTTTTGGTGGCTGATAAAACTTCGCCTTTAGTTTTTGGCTCGAGAGGTGAGTAGAGGTGACGGGAGCAACATTTTCCATCACCACACTTCGCCGCGTCTGTGACATCGATTGACTTCCAAACCACTCCGCATTGTTTCTTGGGAGACGCTGTTGATGATAATTCGTCTGTCCAGTGGAGCCGTTATTTCAGTTCTCCTCTTGATGTTTTTCGGGAAGAGTACGCTGTGTGTCGGCATGGGGTTTCAAACTGTCCCTTCTCCCATCACCACCATCAACACCAACAGCCAACATGACACTACATTGCCGGCCATTGTGGCCGAGCGGTTCTAGGTGCTTCAGTCTGGAACCGCGCGCCCGCTACGGTCGCAGGTTCGAATACTGCATCGGGCATTGATGTGTGTGATGTCCTTAGGTTAGTTAGGTTTAAGTAATTCTAAGTTCTAGGGGACTGATGACCTCAGACGTTAAGTCTCATAGTGCTCAGAGCCATTTGAACCATTTGACACTACATTACACACCTGCACAAGGCAGCACACCCAACGATATCTGACATACAAGTTGTCCAACAAACATCATTTAGAAGAGGCTTGGATCAGCCTCTGAGCCTCACGAGAACTTTGCAACGAACAAGTGGTTCTCGTTGTCTTTTCGTCATTTTTACAGACACTTCCTTAGTTTGCCTCCGCCTCTATAGCAAATCCTAATGTAACACAATAGAACCATCGGTTGCCGGTGTTATCGCGAATGTCGATATCAGCAGATGCAGGCAGACCTGTATCATTATCTTCTTCAAATATTTGTTATCGCAATCAAATAGACACCTGCGTAGATTCCAAATCCCAGAAAAACTATCATAAACTATCGCTCCAGGGTAATCAATTAAAGAAGAAAAACTGTAACAGCTACTGGTCATGTAGCATCGATTAATTCCAAGCCTTGCAAACAGTCCACTAAGTTACGTATTGGCTGTTGGCTTTTGTGTCGGGAGCTTCGACTAACGTTTGTTTAAAGATTTTCCTGACGTTTCGCCAGCATAAGCGGCTGGCATTGTCAAAGATTAACCTCCACCCCCACACCCCCGTCCCCAATAGTGTTGCTGTAGCTGCGGTTTTCAAACTGTGGGTTGCGGCTCCCATGAGCGTCGCGACCTTAACGCTAGGGGTGTCGCGGAAGAAACAGCGAGTGATATCAGGAAGTCCAGAAGTTAGTGTTCAGTGTTGTTACTATGGCAGCGAGGTAGATGGCGATCAAATCGTACTACGTGCAACAATTTTTTTTCAGTAACAGTGAGTTGGAAGGTTAGTTTTGTAGAATGCACATCATTTTTAATTGTTTCTTGTCCTTCAGCTGAATGGAGAATTGAAGTCTGTGTTTGTGGATCACTTCACTGAACTCAGTGATTACTTTCTGAAGCACTTTCCAGGTGAAGTTGATCACCGTATGTGGACCAAAGATCCTTCGGTACAGAGCTTTCAGCAACACTTTTTTCGTTTTTCTTCAGACTCCACACTGACATCGATTTCCGTTTCCTCAACGCTGCCTCGATTTTGAAGCTCGGTGAAGCAGCAGTATCCGCGAGGAGGTAACAAGGCCTCACGAGTTTTGATATCTTTTGCAACGTCCTCCTTATGTGAGGTAGGGTTTTTCAGCAGTAGCAGTCATCAACACGAAATATACGAGGCCCGTTCAATGAGTAATGCCCCACATTTTTTTCTCAGGACATATTTATTGTTAAGAGTCAGAATTTGGTGGCAATATACATCAACATGTCTTGTCCATGTCCTATTTTTCTACATAGTCTCCATCACGTTCTATGGCCGTACGCCACCGTTGTGGAAGAGCACGTATTCCTTGCTGGTAAAAGCTCTTTTCCTTTAGGCGTAGCGTGATTGACACTCTCGTCATCTTCAAAGTGTGTTACCCGTAGAGAATCTTTAAGCAGGCCAAAGAGATGGAAGTCTGAGGGTGCCAGGTCTGGACTGTAGGGTGGATGAGGTAGCGGTGTCCAACCCAATTTGGCGATGTGTTCCCAGTTTCTCAGACTTGTGTGTGGGCGTGCATTATCGTGTTGGAGCAAGATTTCTGCTGGATTGTTGTCCGATCGAACACATCTTGAGTTTATTGAGAGTCTTCACGTATGCCTCTGAATTGGTGGTTGACCCTCTTAGCATCACAACCACGATAACGACGCCATCACAATCCCAGAAGACGTTCACCATGACTTTTCCGGCAGAAGGGATCGTCTTCAGTTTCTTCTTTTGTGGTGAATGAAGATGATTCCACTCCATGGACTGCCTTTTTGTTTCCAGTGCAAAGTGGTGACCCGACTCTCGTCCCCCGTAACGATCCGTGACAGAAAGGCCTCTCCGTCAGTCTCAAAATACTCCAACAATTCAGATGAAATGGCCTTTCTTTGAATCTTGTGGTCCGCTGTGAGCATTCATGGAAACCACCGTGAGCAGCTCATTGAATATCCGAGAGTCTCGATCATTGCAGACGCACTTCCAGTGCTGACCGACAACTTTAGAGCCAACTGTCGAGTTTTGATGCGCCAGTCGGCAACAGTAATGGCATCCGCACGATTCAGCATGTCTGGAGCAGTGGCTGTGATACGACGTCCCGAACGTGGCTGATCATGGAGCTCTGTTTCTGCATTTCCTGAGCCTGTAACTTTCTTTACCCATCGCCCATCTGTACTCCTG
The DNA here is from genome assembly GCF_021461385.2 of Schistocerca piceifrons. Lineage (NCBI taxonomy): Eukaryota > Metazoa > Arthropoda > Insecta > Orthoptera > Acrididae > Schistocerca > Schistocerca piceifrons. Next base: position 542,586,497 of record NC_060143.1, on the reverse strand, counting down.
TCAACAGCAGCATCGCCATACACTGTACACAAACCTTTATGGATGTACATAAAAAATGGTTCAAATGGCCCTGAGCACTATGGGACTCAACATCTGAGGTCATCAGTCCCCTAGAACTGAGAACTACTTAAACCTAACTAATCTAAGGACATCACACACATCCATGCCCAAGGCAGGATTCGAACCTGCGACCGTAGCAGTCACGCGGTTCCGGACTGAAGTGCCTAGAACCGCATGGCCACCGCGGCCGGCTGGATATACATCACGGTTTCTTTTTCTGCACACAAGAATTCAATAGCAGCACGCTACTTGTAACGTGAGTCGTATGTAGACGCCATTTTGACGCTGTACTATGGCTCTGTCATCAACCAGGACCGTTCGAAACTTCACTGGCGCACAGACCGAACATCAAATGTGAAGTAGCAACAAGGACGTTAGTCTATGTATATTAATCGTTTTTTTTATGTGGGGCATTACTTATCGAATGACCGACGTAGATCGTTGGTGAAAGTGGAGAATGAGATTGCTAGTCGCAGTTTCCAGTCTTGTGCCAAGATTTGAAGAACTGATGATGAAAAAGCAAGCCGTCCCTTCCCACTGATTCCTTTCTAAGAGTACAATGTACTAACATTAAGAGTTTATTAAAATGTGCTATGTCTACAGTTAATAAAGAGATAATTACTTTCATTCATTTTTTCGAAACTTAAGTTACTTTTAAGTCGGGTATCGTGTGCGAAAGGTTTAGATTAACGTCAAGGAAGAAAAAAACGTTCCTAAACCACGGATCTATAGTCTTTAATTCACGGAATTACAAGCGAGGGGGTGGACATTGTTGATATGGATTTGTGTGTAATTTCAAATAGATGTTCCTCAATGACAAAAAATAAAATAAAACAAAATAAAAGCGGTCGGTGGAATCAGCACAATAAAATGGGTCGACACTAAGATGTGAAAAAATGGCAGAAAGGAGTATGGATGTGCTCATGACCACACCGCAAAAGAAGTTACCTGATTTGTTTGTGTGCCAAGCTGAACTGCCCAACGTAGTCACAAAGAACATTGTACCACTATAGTCCGATCCACGAACGATGGCGGTTCGCGCATGTCGAAGCGTGGACGGGGATGGCATTGTTAACGATTCCAGGCAACAGTTGCGATATGCGCATGCACGTGTTTTCCGTTTGAATGGAGCGTATATCCTGCAAATTACGTCTCTCGCTTGATTGTATAGAATTTTTTCACTTACAGTCACCATCAGCGATAACAGCTTGCAACAAATGAAATACAAATTCACTAAAGAACTCGCTACGATCACGTTTAGTGCTCGCTTTAGCTACTTCATTCAGAGCAGAGGGCTCAGAACACTACTGAACGATCATTGGCTGTTAAGTGTGGCGTAGGTGCACAGAACCTACCTAAACTCGACCGCCATCTTTCCTGACACCAACTGTAGCAGTGATGTAGCACGGCGTAATAACAGTCGTCGGAAAAGGATTCTAACGGACAAGCACTGCAGACGATTGTCACGCATATTCGAAGACGGTCGGTTTCAAACCCGACTGGAACGGCTGCTGTTAGTGAATGCAGGTCAGTCTCAACCGATTTCCGAGGCAAGTTTGCGAAGAGGACTGCGTGGAATGGACATTCGGAATAAGACCATTGTTCACAGTGGCACACAAGACTGCACGTGTTCAGTAGGCCAAACAACAAAGAAATTGGACAGCAACTAACTGGATCCAAGTAGTGTGGTCCGACGAAAACGGGATTTCACCCCTTTTAATATTACGCAAGGCGTCGAGTGCACTGACACCTCAGTAAGGCGTGTTTAGGGGGTACTTTAGGCCGTAGTTGGTTCTGTGGTGTTTTGGTGCTCTTTTTCGTACCACGACGAGTGCCCACTCATTCCGGTTACTGTGACCATAAACCAGAATGCTTGCATCAACAGTCTCGGTGACGAAGTGTTGCGTTTTCTTTTACTTCTTCATGACGTCTATGGTTCAAATGGCTCTGAGCACTATGGGACTCAACTGCTGAGGTCATTAGTCCCCTAGAACTTAGAACTAGTTAAACCTAACTAACCTAAGGACATCACAAACATCCATGCCCGAGGCAGGATTCGAACCTGCGACCGTAGCGGTCTTGCGGTTCCAGACTGCAGCGCCTTTAACCGCACGGCCACTTCGGCCGGCTATGACGTCTATGCTTAGGACTATCCCATCTTCCACAATAACAACAGCTCCTCCTCCCCCCCCCCCCCCCCGTCTAAAGTAAATGTCATGTTAACGTGTGTGAACGCTTTCTAAATGTTTGTGTAGCATGCATCTGAAACGGACATGGGTACCAGCGTGCTATTTACTTGGTTATCGCAAACCCCCTGTAAACCACATCTAGGCCGACTTGCACACCAGCCCTTGTTGTTGATCCGCGCAGTGGATTCGAAACATGCTAGTCTCGTCTCCCTGTATCACGAAAGCGGCACGTTAACGCCCTAAGCCATCCGGGTGGGTCAGCCATGTTCATAGCATATCTCTTGGACTATTTGCACCAACGGGTGAAACGGTAGCAACATCTCTGGTGTTTGGTAGCTCTGCGGGATGCGATCATCAACAAGCAGCTCCAGCTGCATATGTCGTACCTGACGGAACCCTTGTTGACTCTTTTCCTCGCCAAAATGCAGTCAGCGTGTCTCAGTGCGATGTCTTCTAGGGGTGATTACATTATCTAGTGTGCTTGTTTCTCGAAACAATCATCGTTTCAATATTATAGATAGTTTATTCATTTGATGGGGAAGAAATCGTATAGATTAAGAAAATTGGCATTTTAGTTCATTAACAATTAATATTGATTTCATTTCGTCATTATAAATCATGATAAATCTGAATTCGTAATAACTCTAAGCTACATTACTTTTCTAAGATTAACTTAATTTAGGTTATAGGTTCTGTTTTCCGAAAGCGTTCGGGTGGCACTTCTCAAAACACTAGAAACACAAGGATCTACTGCACCAAATGCAAACAAAAGAATGTCACGATTTCCACTGGTAGTTCTTTCATATAAAACGAATAAAATTATTCATAATACTGAAATGCTGGAGAAAAGACGTTTTAAATGTTTCATACCAAAGCTGCTATTTATTTATTGGCTCACTAGTTTCGGGCTTTTCCCATTCTCATAAGCCATCTCTTACACAGAACAACATTTGCTAATACAGTAAGTACGTTCAATATCTTAAGTAAATTCACGACTACGTATATGGTCAGTCATAATAGCTCTTGTTATCCGTGGAACCACAAAAAGGCATACTTCACATTAGCAATAAATCGCATAACCATAGCGCTGTAATCAGCATATGAAAGGTGTTCCACCCTTCATTAATCACCAAATAGATGACCGCGAACGATTCACAGAAATCTCCAATAGCACCTTAATCAGGATATGAATTGCACTCCACCCTATCTTAATCGCCCACCAAATTCGAGACTACAAACTATACACTGAAAATTGTAACAGCATAACAATATTATCGTATGTGGATTCCATTGAAATACGGATTCCACAATATGTTTAGTCTTAAATATTGCTGAAAAGGAAATGAAAATTTATTGTACAACAATGATGTGACGGAACACTGCGTCTCAAACTGAACATAGTTAGCGATATTAATACAAACGCGGAGTAAACTGAATATATCAGAGAATATATAAGACCTTGTAATAAAATTACTTGCATAAACATCAGTCAAAATTCACGATAACATCTACGATATCTAAGCCAGTGTGACACACGGTGTAATCCAAGAAGAACAGATCCATTGTACTCATATATAAAATATCGTTGTCGTGTGGATCACACCATGCTGGATAATGAAGGTAGCACAACTCAGAGAAATATATATTGTGATCATAATACAGTAAGGTGTAACGTCAACTGCGACGTCTTTTAGCGCAGATGAGAAATACATTTAAGTATGATGACATAAACAGAACCGTCCACACCAAACTTATCCTAAATACGGGTATATAAGTAATTACTAAACAAAGCATTTTGTCACTGATATCTTCATTGTCTACATTCTACACATCCACTCGTAATAAGTTTTGTTCTATTTAACTGGTGACTTGTAAAAACGGGCAAAGCTCGAAACTAGTCAGCCAGTAAATAATTAGCAGCTTTGGTGTTAAACGTTTAAAAATGTATTTTCTTCATAGTTTGAGAGCTCCAAGACGCGACGTACTGTAAACGTTTATGTAACATGGTATTAAAATGGCTATTATTATTCGGATGGACAAAAGAAAGGAGGAAGAGAAAGGTTTAATTTCCAATAGGCGACGATATCATTAGAGACGGAGCACATTCGGAGGAACCGTCTCGATATTTGCCTTAAACTTAGAGAAATTAAGGAAAACCTAAGTTTGAACGTCGGACGGAGAATGGGGTGCCTTTTCATTACTTTAGCCAACTCGCTCGTACTCGTTCGACTTCGATGGGAAAAAATTTAAAATGCATTCTTTCGCCTCAATATTTTGCCTCTGTTTCTGATATATGAGCAGACAGAAGTGCTGTTGAGATCTTTTGGACTGGACACATCGAAATAATAGCTTCATCAAAAGGTGAATAAAAAATTGATTAGGTTGACGGGTATGAGATAGGAATCAAGACACAGCTGTCAGGTACTTCGAGGGACCTTCGAGATCAAAAATAAAATTAAAAAAATACAGGATGGATAGCAATAGACTGACAAAACAGATATTGAAGGATCTCTGCAAAAAAACTACCAGGTTGTAATAAAGGAGTTAAATAATATTTATTGTATGTCTGCTTGTGGATTGGGTTGGGTTGGGTTGTTCTGGGGGAAGGAGACCAGACAGCGTGGTCATCGGTCTCATCGGATTAGGGAAGGATGGGGAAGGAAGTCGGCCGTGCCCATTGAAAGGAACCATCCCAGCATTTGCGTGGGAAACCTAAATCAAGATGGCCGGACGCGGGATTTGAACCGTCGTCCTCCCGAAAGCGAGCTTGTGGATTATGGGCACTCAACGGCGATATTTTCAGCGCCCTTACGAAAAGCGGTAGAAATATATCTCGTTAAAAGAGTAAATCTTACATAATTACACTCCCTCTTCCCCCAACCTCAATCAGGGCCAGCAGCACAATCACACTATCTCCCCACTATCTCACATCCTTTAAGATAGCGCAAATACGGACAGCTGCTCTAAAATTGTCCGTTAAAACACACGTAATACAAAAGAAACGCTAAAATAATTACACAGGAATATGTGGCTGGCTGATCACTTAGATAAAAACATGGACGAGTCAGCCACCATGACAAGATTCTCCCTAAAATTTTAAGGAATAAGCCAGGCAATGCACAGAAAGTTGAAAGTCGTACGGTATTAGCGTCATTGTTGGTTAAACTGATGGGCAAATCGGTCGGTAAAGTAGCTGCTGCCCCCTTGTCCGAGTATAAAACACCGTCTGCTACAATGTGGCGCACTGTGATCTGCACCGCACAGGCACCACAATCTGGGGGTCACCTGGCCGGAGGAAGGAGCAGTGAGTCAAAGGGCTGAGACCCATGCGAAGACGAGTGAGAAGGACGTCAACCCGTCTGGTGCCCGGAAGGAGGTACGCCATGGACGAGCTGTCGACTTTACTAGGCACTTCTTACAAACTGTCACTTTCAGCAAAAACATTCAGAAACACACAATATGAGAGCAGAAGGAACAGTAGAAAGTTATATTTTCCGAAGTAAATTGTTAAAGTTAGAATGATAACAAAGAACAGTTGAACGGAAAAAGGGACACGATGAAAATATCATAGAGTATTGGGGAAAAAGAAAGAGCGAGTGAGAGGAAATCGAATCTGCCACCTGGTCCCAAGATGGCCTAAATGGAAGAGATAAAAGAAACAGCTCCCTAAGGCATGAGATAAAAGAAATTATACAGGTAGGGAAGGGAGACGAAAATTTAATAGTCATGGGTGACGGGAATTCAAGAGTAGGAAAAGGGAGAGAAGGAAACGTAGTGCGTGAATATGGATTGGGGGAGAGAAATGAAAGAGGAAGCCGTCTGGTAGAATTTTGCACAGAGCATAACTTAATTACAGCTAACACTTGGTTCAAGATCCATAAAAGAAGGTTGTATACATGGAAGAATCCTGGAGATACTAGGAGGTGTCAGATAGATTATATAATGGCAAGACAGAGATTTAGGAAACAGGTTTTAAATTGTAAGACATTTCCAGGGGCAGATGTGGACTCTCATCACGATCTATTGGTTATGAACTGTAGATTAAAACTGGAGAAACTGCAAAAAGGTGGGAATTTAAGGAGATGGGTCCTGGATAAACTGACTAAACCAGAGATTGTACAGAGTTTCAGGGAGAGCATAAGGGAACAATTGACAGGAATGGGGGAAAAAATACAGTAGAAGAAGAATGGGTAGCTCTGAGGGATGAAGTAGTGAAGGCAGCAGAGGATCAAGTAGGTAAAAAGATGAGGGCTAGTACAAATCCTTGGGTAACAGAAGAAATATTGAATTTAATTGATGAAAGGAGAAAATATAAAAACGCAGTAAATGAAGCAGGCAAAAAGGAATAAAAACGTCTCAAAAATGATATCGACAGGAAGTGCAAAATGGCTAAGCAGAGGACAAATGTAAGGATGTAGATTATCTCACCTGCCTACAGGAAAATTAAAGAGACCTTTGGAAAAAAGAGAGCCACTTGTATGAATATCAAGAGCTCAGATGGAAACCCAGTTCGAAGCAAAGAAGGGAAAGCAGAAAGGTGGAAGGAGTATATAGAGGGTCTATACAAGGGCGATGTAGTGCAGGACAATATTATGGAAATGGAAGAGGTTGGTTGGTTGGTTTGGGGAAGGAGACCAGACAGCGTGGTCATCGGTCTCATCAGATTAGCGAAGGATGGGGAAGGAAGTCGGCCGTGCCCTTTCAGAAAATGGAAGAGGATGTAGATGAAGATGAAATGGGAGATACGATACTGCGTGAAGAGTTTGACAGAGCACTGAAAGACCTAAGTCGAAACAAGGGCCCGGGAGTAGACTGCGTTCCATTGGAACTACTGACAGCCTTGGGAGAGCCAGACCTGACAAAACTCTACCATCTGGTGAGCAAGATGTACGAGACAGGTGAAATACCCTCAGACTTCAAGAAGAGTATAATAATTCCAATCCCAAAGAAAGCAGGTATTGACAGATGTGAAAATTACCAAACTATCAGTTTAATAAGTCACAGCTGCAAAATACTAACGCGAATTCTTTACAGACGAATGGAAAACTGGTAGAAACCGACCTCGGCGAAGATCAGTTTGGATTCCGCAGAAATGTTGGAACACTTGAGGCGATACTGACACTACGACTTATCTTAGAAAATAGATTAAGGAAAGGCAAACCTACGTTTCTAGCATTTGTAGACTTAGAGAAAGCTTTTGACAATGTTGACTGGAATACTCTCTTTCAAATTCTAAAGGTGGCAGGGGTAAAATACAGGGAGCGAAAGGCTATTTACAATTTGTACAGAAACCAGATGGCAGTTATAAGAGCCGAGGGGTATGAAAGGGAAGCAGTGGTTGGGAAGGGAGTGAGACAGGGTTGTAGCCTCTCCCCGGTGTTGTTCAATCTGTATATTGAGCAACCAGTAAAGGAAACAAAAGAAAAATTCGGAGTAGGTATTAAATGCCATGGAGAAGAAATGAAAACGTTGAGGTTCGCCGATGACATTGTAATTCTGTCAGAGACAGCACAGGACTTGGAAGAGCAATTGAACGGAATGGACAGTTTCTTGAAAGGAGGATATAAGATGAACATCAATAAAAGCAAAACGAGGATAATGGAATGTAGTCGAATTAAGTAGGGTGATGCTGAGGGAATTAGATTAGGAAATGAGACACTCAAAGTAGGAAACGATTTTTGCTATTTGGGGAGCAAAATAACTGATGATGGTCGAAGTAGAGAGGATATAAAATGTAGACTGGCAATGGCAAGGAAAGCGTTTCTGGAGAAGAGAAATTTGTTAACATCGAGTATAGATTTAAGTGTCAGGAAGTCGTTTCTGAAAGTATTTGTATGGAGTGTAGCCATGTATGGAAGTGAAACATTGACGATAAATAGTTTGGACAAGAAGAGAATAGAAGCTTTCGAAATGTGGTGCTATAGAAGAATGCTGAAGATTAGGTGGGTAGATCACATAACTAATGAGGAGGTATTGAATAGAATTGGGGAGAAGAGGAGTTTGTGTCACAACTTGACAAGAAGAAGGGACCGGTTGGTAGGACATGTTCTGAGGCATCAAGGGATCACAAATTTAGTGTTGGAGGGCTGCGTGGAGGGTAAACATCGTAGAGGGAGACCAAGAGATGAATACACTACGCAGATTCAGAAGGATGTAGGTTGCAGTAAGTACTGGGAGATGAAGAAGCTTGCACAGGATAGAGTAGCATGGAGAGCTGCATCAAACCAGTCTCAGGACTGAATACGACAACAACAACAACAACAACAACAAGGCATTTCAAAGTTGACACTTACACCGTCATGAAAACAGACACGGGATGCCTCCCAGTATCGTGTTGGACCTCCTTTTGCCAAGTGTAGTACAGCAACTTGACGTGACATCGACGCAACAAGTTACAGGAAGTTTGCTGCAAAAATATTGAGCCATGCTGCGTCTGTAGCCGTCCAGAATGTTCTTCAAGCTAACCGCGAACAATTGTAGCGCGGTGACATGGCACACTGCCCTGAAGTCCACGAATGGCTACGAATGGTCTGCAGGTAGCCGAACATAACCATTTTCAGTCAAAGACCGGTTCAGTTGGTCCAGAAGACCCACCCCAATCCACGTAAACATAGCCCACACCACTATGGCGCCACCAACTGAAATCTGGACTCATCTGAGAAGGCCACGGTTTTCCAGCCGTCTAGGATCCATGCGAAACGTTCACGAACCCAGGAGAAATGCTGCAGGCGATGTGGTGCTCTTAGCAAAGGCACTCGCGTCGGTCGTCTGCTTCCACAGCCAATTAACGCCAAATTTCGCCGCACTATCCTAACGGACACGTCCCAAAAACGGTTCAAATGGCTCTGAGCACTATGGGACTTAACTGCTGAGATCATCAGTCCCCTAGAACGTAGAACTACTTAACCCTAACTAACCTAAGGATATCACACACATCCATGCCCGAGGCAGGATTCGAACCTGCGACCGTAGCGGTCGCGCGTTTCCAGACTGAAGCGCCTACAACCGCCCGGCTACCCAAAAGAGCCTGTATAGGGAGAGAGTGGCTAACCGGACGATACGGCGGCCATTTTTCTGCCAAACTGCGGGCGGGACTTTTGAATGGCCAGTAGTGGAGTACACACTCACCGAATCAAAAGCACAAGACAATATGGCGAAATCATTCGTTAAATGCCTTTCTTTACAGCTATAATATACTCATAGTAGCCTACTACGTACAGCACAGGAAAATTTGATACAGTCGCTGTAAAAAGCATTCGTTACTTGCATATATCTCCTTTAAAGTTCGTTTACTAGACATATTGCAATGAAAGTAACGTAAATAAAAAAATATAGTGTATAGCATTTGTTTTGTATCGAAAGTGCATAACGCTAAAGATTTAACGTACCTGTATTATGTAAAATGAATGAAAGTCGTAAGCAGTTGTTTACTTGTGACATGCAAAAAGTGTGAGACGTATTAGTACTTCTTGTCACGTCTTCAATCTTTTTGCATGTCACAAGTAAACAACTGTTACAACTTTCTTTCATATATATTTTCTTCATTGCGTGGAAATGCTAACATGCGAAATCCACCTTCGCCTCTATTGGAACAACCAAATGCAGCACAACCTGGCATCGTCTACGAACGTCTGCAGAATCAATTACAGATGTCAAAAACAATACTGTACAATTACTAACGTGTTTACTTCAAACATGTAGGCCTACCGACTTCATCACAAAACGCTTTATTATGTCAACTCGAATTTAAGATCGCAAACGCTAATTACGTGCTAAAAACGATATACAACTAAATCGATCATGCATGCACAACGCATAACAAGTCTCTCAAGAATTCAAATACCTTTTAATCGTTTCCAAAAGTCCTCTGAACTTCGATTCAACTCAAAAGCACGGGGTACATAGGAAGCGCGAGAGACGTTTGGCAGAAAAATGGCGCCAAAGCTAATCAACCAATCACGGGCAACTTCACCTATGGCCACTCTCTCTGTATACAGGCTCTCTTAGGCTACCCCGGCCGGCGATACGTCCCAGATTAATTTCTGCGGTCATTTCACGCAGTGTTAGCAGTGATAACTCTACGCCAACGCCGCTGCTCTCGGTCCCTAAGTGAAGGGCGACGGCCACTGCGTTATTCGTGGTGGGAGTTAATGCCTGAAATGTGGTATTCTCGCCGCACTCTTGACACTGTGGATCTCGGAATATTGAATTCTCTAACGATTTTCGAAACTGAATGTCCCATGCGTGTAGCTCCGACTACAATTCCGCGTTCAACGCTTGTTAATTTACTTGGTGAGCCATAATCACATCGGAAACATTGTCACATGAATCACCTGATTCAAATGACAGCTCCTCCAATGCTCTGCTCTTTTATAGCCTGTGTACGCGATACTACGGCCATTTGTGTATGGGCATATCGCTATCCCATGACTTTTGTCACCTCAATGTGCAACTAGCACAGTGGGAAAAGCAAAACTTGAGACAGAATGGAGCCTTACTCATTGCAAGTTTGAGGGCGAAGAGTGAAGTGGGCATTACTGTCGTCAACAAAAGGTACCGTCAGTGAATGGAACAGTATTATTTGCAAAGAAGGCACACAGCGCACACCGTTGACATTTGCACTGTTATGGAGGTATTTTCAGGGCAATAGAGGATGAGGAGGAGGAAGATCCAAAGAAGAGCGACGCGTTTCGTCACAGGGTTATTTGGTAAGCGTGATAGCGTTACGGAGATGTTTAGCAAACTCAAGTGGCAGACTCTGCAAGAGAGGCGCTCTGCATCGCGGTGTAGCTTGCTGTCCAGGTTTCGAGAGGGTGCGTTTCTGGATGAGGCATTGAATATATTGCTTCTCCCTACTTATACCTCGCGAGGAGATCACGAATGTAAAATTAGAGAGATTCGAGCGCGCACGGAGCCTTTCCGGCGGTCGTTCTTCGCGCGAACCACATACGCGAGTGGAACAGGAAAGGGAGGTAATGACAGTGGCACGTAAAGTGCCCTCAGCCACACACCGTTGGGGGGCTTGCGGAGTATAGATGTAGATGTAGAAGAGGGGGAGCACCAGATTAATGTCCCGTCGACAACAAGATCATTAGAGACGGAGTATAAGCTCGGATTATGGAAGGATGGGGAAGGAAACCGGCCGCGCCCTTTCAAAGAACCCACCCCGAAATTTGCCTGAAGCGATTTAGGATAGTCACGGGAAACCTAAATCGGGATGGCCGGACGCTGGTTTGGACCACCGTCCTCCCGAATTCAAGTCCAGTGTGCTAACCATTGCGCCACCTCGCTGGGTCAGAACAATACAACCACGAATATAAATGGGAATACGGAATGCTGTTGCTGTGTACCAAGTCATCACAGATCATAGGTTCCTCGTAACAAAATACTGAGAGAATATTCCTGAACAACCTCCGAAAGTTTTTCGATGGATTTCGAGTTCTCCTTCCTTACCCAGAACGAAGAAATACAACACGCGGTTTTCGAAGCTTTAGCAGACCATGAGGCGAGGTAATTTTTATTTTACGTCTGCAAAACAATGACTCCGTCTTTTTATATGAAACTGTATAGTTTTTGTGGTACTGAAATGAGCTATCGAAGAGGACTCCAACGACGTAATATGTGTGGAACCCGATCAAACAGCAACAAATATATAGAGCAGCAAATCACCGTTCCGCCGTCAGGAAACACCTGCCGTACTGTGTCAAAGTAAGCAAACACGCAACTCAAGTAACATTTATATGCTTATTATTATGATTGTTATATCAGGTGCCCAACTTGTTGACCCTGAACACTGGTACACGCTAAAAATCGATTCCGGATAGGAAACACTGCATGTTGAATTTCATTAGGTCGGTGACAGTCGACATTTCATGTCTACGGCAGCCGTCGATGTTTCTCTGTACACATCTTGTTTTAATCTTCCCCACGGATAAAAGTCTGTTCAGTGTGTGAACATTCTGTTTCCTCAAACAACTGATCCAACGATCTATATGTATTGTTTTATGAAGGTCACCAATTGTGATTGTTGTGGTCTTCAGTCCAGAGACTGGTTTGATGCCCCTCTCCATGCTACTATATCCTGTGCAAGCCTCTTCATCTCCGAACAACAGCAACCTACATTCTTCTGAATATGCTTAGCGTATTCATCTCTTGGTCTTTCTCTACGATTTTTACCCGCCAATTTTCCCTCAAATACTAAACTGGTGATCCTTTGATGCCTCAAAATGTGTCCTACCAATCGATCCCTTCTTCTGGTCAAGTTATGCCAGAAATTCCTCTTCTCCCCAATTCTATTCAGTACCTCCTGACCGACCCACCTAATCTTCAGCATTCTTCTGTGACACTGCATTTCGAAAGCTTCTATTCTCTTCTTGCCTAAACTATTTATCGTCCATGTCTCACTTCCATACATACTATACTCCATACAAATGCTTTCAGAAAAGACATCCTGACACTTAAATCTATACTCGATGTTAGCCAATTTCTCTTCTTCAGTAACGCCTTCCTTTTCGTAGCCAGTCTACATTTTATATCCTCCGTACTTCGCCTATCATCAGTTATTTTGCTTCCCAAATAGCAAAACTAATTTACTACTTTAAGTAATCTCATTTTTGAGACGTTTGCATTCTTTTTTGCCTGCTTCACTTACTGCATTTTTATATTTTCTCCTTTCATCAATTAAATTCAATATCTCTTCTGTTACACTCGGATTTCTACTAGCCCTCGTCTTTTTACCTACTTGATCCTCTGCTGCCTTCACTAGTTCGTCTCTCAAAGCTACCCATACTTCTTGTACTGTAGACTTGGCCACTGTTTCTATGTTTCGATACAGTGTATCGATACGTGGAACTGTTTCAGTGTTTCGGAACGGCTTTGGTTCACTGTTTCGAAACAGTGGTGTTTCATTCCGCCCCTGTCTCGGATAACCGCACCAGATTCGATCTCGAGCCAAACACAGAAACTGTATCGTTGTTTCAAAATAAGGCTGTTTCAGTCCACCTGCGCTTGGAACGGACTAATTGTATCGAAACAGTGATGTTTCATTCCGCTCTGTGTCGTACGAGATTTGGGCTCGGCACAGACACTGAAACAACATAACACTTAATGAAACACTTTCAAGAGTCGCGAAATATTTTTGACAAGCAATAGAATGAAGCTTAAGATATCCGAAAATAAAGCTTCTTTTCTAGCTGACAGTCCTATTATGAAATGGCGTAACATCTGCTTTATAAACACTAACCAAACAATGAAACAACGCATACTATTCAATTTCAAAATAATAAATATGTGAAAATCATTCGGTTAAATTACACTTTTTTTATAACATACGCTTCTCTTTTCATGTACAGTAATCGTATTAAGAAACGCAAGTAAGCCTACAACATTCTGAATAAAAAAAAAGGCGTAGAGTGACAGTTATTAGATATATACATAAATTTGATGTAGGTATAATTGCAAGCAATCTGTTTGACATATCACTGATAGTGCAGCGGTGAACGGGAAGGGCTGGGAAACATGGTGACTTTATAGTAACGGTTCGAAACACCTTGAAAGGCAAAATTTTTTCTGTTATATTTTGTTATTTATTCGAATTATTTGGTGTTATCTGTGAGTCTATAGTCACTGTGCCTATTATCCACAATGATTCCCTTTGTGTGCATGGAAATTAGCAGGATTGGTATATTACCCATACTAACGGAATGTGGGAATCCCAGTAGCACATTCGTTGTTTCTGCAGTTTGCTCCAACCTCCAGTTCCGTTCGTGGTGGTTCTTCTGTCTTCAGCTATGGCTGTCCTCAGCCAATTGAAAAGTATGTAAGTCACACAACACGAAAGCAGCGCATTTGCTGCAGGAAATACGAAACTGCCAAGACTCCCAAGTGATAGTTTCATACTTTCTGCGAAATGATTAGCGCTCTCGCACCTCATTTGTGTTTATATGGACATACTTATACAGCAGACATTCAAGATGATAAAATGTGTAGGTTTATTAGATTACAAAACACAAACTGTTTCACTGTTTCGAAACAGCGTATCGAAACATTACATTGTACTGTTTCATTTGTTTCGAAACAGTTAAGTGTTTCAGTTTGCCCATCTCTATTGTACTGTATTTCTTTCCCTCATTGTTGTCAATCGCTTCCTAATGCTCTCTCTGAAACTCTCTACAATCTCTGATTCTTTCAGTATATCCAGGTCCCATCTCCTTAAATTTCCACCTTTTTGCAGTTTCTTCAGGTTTAATCTACAGTTCGTAACCAATAGAGTGTGGTCAAAGTCCACATCTGCCACTGGGAACGTCTTGCAATTTAAAACCTGGTTCCTAAATCTCTGTCTTACCATTATATAATCTGTCTGAAACCTTCCAATGTCTCCAGGCTTCTTCCATGTATAAAACTTTCTTTTATGATTATTAAACCAAGAATTAGCTATGATTGAGTTATGCTCTGTGCAAAATTCTACCACCAGGCGTCTTCCTCTTTCATTCCTTACCGCCATTCCACATTCATCTGCTGCTTTTCCTCCTCTTCCTTTTCCTACTATCAAATTCCAGCCCCCATGACTATTAAATTTTTATTTCCCTTCGCTACCTGTTTTTTTTTTCCTGCATTTCTTCTATCTCTTCGTCATCTACGGAGCTACTTGGCATAAAAACTTGTACTACAGTGGTGCGTGTGGGCTTCGTGTCTATTTTGACTACAATAATGCGTTCACTATGCTGTTCGTAGAAGCTTACCCACACCCCTATTTTTTTTATTCAGCATTAAACCTACTCCTGCGTTACCCAGATTTGATTTTGTATTTATAACCCTGTATTCACCTAACCAGAAGTCGTATTCCTCCTGCCACATAACTTCACTAATTCCCACTATCCCTAGCTTTACCCTATCCATTTCCCTTTGTAAATTTTCTAACCTACCTGCCCGATTAAGGGATCTGACATTCCACGCTCCAATCTGTAGAACACCAGTTTTCTTTCTCCTGACAACGACATCCTCCTGAGTAGTCCCCGCCCAGAGATCCGAATGGGGGGTTATTTTACCTCTGGAATATTTTACCCAAGAGGATGCCATCCTCATTTAACAACACGGTAAAAATTACGGCTGTAGTTTCCCCTTGCTTTCAGCCATTCGCAGTACCAGCACAGTAAGGCCGTTTTGGTTAATGTTACAAGGCCAGATCAGTCAATCATCCAGACTGTTGCCCCTGCAACTACTGAAGAGGCTGCTGCCCCTCTTCAGGAACCACACGTTTGTCTGGCCTCTCAACAGATACCCCTCCATTGCGGTTGCACCTAAGGTACGGCTGCCTATACCGCTGAGGCACGGCAAGGTCCATGGTTCATGTTCTACTACAACTTCAAAAGAACAACTTCGAATATTGACCAAAAACTGTGAAAAAAATTATTAGAAAATAAAAATATCAGCACTCGATATTGACATTTTTATATCGATATATCAGTGGTAAAACAATGCTTATGGATATCGACATTTTTTGGAAAATATACCGATATTTTATCAACAGCCCTAATCTGGACACTCCTAGATAATGTGGTGTTCACCACCACATGTCACGAGTGTGGCCATGCCAGTACTAAGGGAGGCGGGGAGTATTGTGTTATCAGTAGAGAAGCAGTAATAGCAGAGTGTGCCGGTCAGGAAAGATCAGTGACTTAAAATCTGCACTAGTCATTGGATGTCACCTGAGTAATAAAACAATCGGTGACATTTCAATCCTCTAAAGCTGCCCAAGTGGACTGTTGGTGATGTGAATGTGAAGTAGAAGAGAGAAAAAAAGGCCTCAGCTAAATAAAGGCCAGGCGACCTTATGCACTTACGGTCAAGGATGGTCGAGCATCACGGATGGTGGTTAAAAAAAAAAATCGCGTGAAATCAGCAGAAGGAATCATTTGTGAGTTTCAAAGTTCCACCAGAAGTCCAGCTAGCACAAAGTGCGTACAGGGTTAAAACGAATGGAGTATAGTGGTCGAGCACCTATTCATAAGCCAGACATTCCTGTAGCAAAAATGGAAATGAACATATGGCTTTGTTGGTCGGGAGGCCCCAGGCTGGGGAAGTTCGGCCGCCGAGTGGAAGTCTTATTTCAGTTGATGCCACATTGAGTGACTTCTATGCAGGTGATGACGATGAATGATGAGGGCAACACAACACCCAGTCCACGAACGGAGAAAATCCCTAACCCGGTCGGGAATCGAACCCAGGCCCGCCGCAGAAGAGGCAAGCACGTAACCACCCAGCTAAGCAGGCGGACATTCCTGTAGCAAAGCTGCATGATGCTTCAGGTGGTGTAAAGGGCGAAGACAGTTGACAGTGTGTGACTGGATACAAGTGATTTGGAGTGATGAATCACCCTGTGGCAATCCGATGGGAGGGACTGAAACTGGCGCATACCTCTAGAACATTACCAGCCATCATGCGTTGAGTCAACAATGAAGTATGGAGGAGCTGGTGTTACGATATGGGTTGTTTTTCTTAGTCAGGATGTTGTTCCCTTTTTGCGGCTAAGAAAACGCTTAATGCGGAAGAATATAAACGCATTTTGTAGCATTGCGTTCTGCAGACAGTAGAGCAACAGTCAGAAGATGGCTGATTGTATCAGCATGTCACTGCACTCTGTCATAAAGGAACATTTCTAAGGCCATGGATTGAGGGCAACAACATTCCTGAAATGGAGTCAACTGGCCATAGTTCCGACCTGGATCCAATGGAGCACCTTCTGGATGAGTCAGAACATCCCAGCATCCACTGTCAGTATATTTTTTTTTTGGTTTCGACTCCTAAGGAAGAATGGGCTGGCATTCCTCCACAGATATACATACACCTCATTGAATGTGTTCCCAGCAGAGCTCAAGCCGTCATAAAGACGAAGAGTGGACAAAGCCCACAGTAATGTGACTAATACGTGTCCATATATTTTTGATTGGTTTGTGTGTGTTGCAAATATTGATATACAGATACCACTACTGTGTTTTATTTCATCCGCCCCTGTTCATTTCCAGTGCTCTTTATGATTCGTTTCACGATTAGACAATCCCTGTTCTCACAAAACATTCATTCATAAACTATGGATACTATGGCTGTACATCTATACAAACCATCTAAACATAAATAATGGGGGTCAATAGTGGCCGAATTTTGTGACAAACGGTCGTAACAAATGGCTCTGAGCACTATGGGACTTAACATCTTAGGTCATCAGTCCCCTAGAACTTAGAACTAGTTAAACCTAACTAACCTAAGGACATCACACACATCCATGCCCGAGGCAGGATTCGAACCTGCGACCGTAGCAGTCGCGCGGTTCCGGACTGCGCGCCTAGAACCGCGAGACCACCGCGGCCGGCAATTGGTCGTAACAGCTTTATTCTGAGATTTATGAGGCACAGAGAGTGAACATTAGCATAACATCAAGTTTTACAGAATAGCAAGTTATTTGTGGTAGAAGGACCCTAGCTTTACTGTGTATACGAAACACGTTATCAGATTACTGGAGGAGTGGTACAGTTGCTGAAAGGGTTACATTGCTACTTTCACTGTCCCTGAGTATTGCCCACTATAATCAGTTTCTAGCTGCAAACCATAATGTCTCTAGATCGCATTCTTATATGTCAGGTCGAAGCGCTCTCTTTGCTTCGCTGAATTCTGGTGATGTTCTGTTTTCTGGAAGCATGCCGCACGCGCTTGGTCTCTGACGCTAATTTACCCGCTCTCCGCCTGCTCTTCCAGAGTAAGAAATGGACCTGAGTAGCTACGCGTAGCGCACGGCACGTCTGAAAGAGTGACACATACCTCCTTATGCAGAGCAGCACAGCAGTGCCGAAACTGTGCCGCAGAATCACACGCATCGCGTCTGCTAGCTGTGGTCTCGGCGTTAGGCCAAACACTGAACTGAATCGGCGCTTTCGTCACAGCCGAGATCCACCGAAGATTGCCGAACGCTATGACGTCTTCAAAACATATGCGCAGCGCAGCAGCTGAGCAGCTAAGCTAAGTGCGAGCGCGTGTGTATAAGGATGACATGTGCATTCTGAGTGCGGGCTGTCCTTGAAATATTTATCTGCAGTATTTAACGCTAAACTGTCAGGGAGGCGCAAGATTGTATTGAAGCGAAATAATGCTCTTGATATCTAGCTTTAAAGGCCTTACTTGCGCGAGCAATATCTTATCTTAAATGACAGTAACTGTGTTACACATCAAGGTCACTTTTTTCGAAAGCCACGCCACGGGACCACTAAGTTCGTCATAATGAGGTTGTTAGCACTTGTGGGCAAAGAATGCCATAGAGAGGCAAAACCGTGAGCAGTGAATCAAACCGAATGACACAAAGGGGCAGTGATGGACAATGTGTGTTTTGCAGTTACAGCTAGAAACGAAATTACCTTTGAATACAGGGCACAAAAGTTTAATATAAATCGTTTCTCAATAGTTTGAGTGGCGTTTATATAAACACTGTTAACCCCAAAGGGACATTTGTGTGACAGCTCAAAAATGGACGGTAGAATACACAGCCTGCAAAATTCAGTTTAGGATCATTTTCAGTTTGTTTTAATACACAGTTTTCTGCACCAAAGATACCGCATATCCAATACATAAATCTATAACTGTCAGAGAACGACACAGAATTCCGAGAAAAACGTTATACAAAAAAAAAATGCGTTAATTTAAATTGTTCATACCGTGCAGTATACATCCATCTCAAGTAGAAAAAAATTTTGTTACATAGGTAAAAAACGGAGTCTTTGACTCACAATCAGTTACATTAGTACCTAAACAGCACTGCCCATGCATAGTAGCGCTCGATTGATTGCACGTTGTGAAATTGATACCTGATGCTCTCCATTGTGCATCTTGATAAAATGGCTTTCCAGTGAATCATTTTATTGTTACGCATTACATGGACGCAAAATGAGTTTCCACCTCCATGTGGATTTTAGGATTCAGTATCGCAGAGCACGATAATTTACACTTTCGCCTGGTAATCTGCGTTGGTACTTCTGATCCGAAATTATAATTTCAAACGCACTGTGAATACATATTTCATTTAAACAATTAGCATAATGCAGTAAAAACAATTACTGGTGTACAGTTCATGAGAGATTCACAAATCGTAAATGAGCCACTGACATTTCGTATCATGCGTTTATTTGGTAGAGGGTAGTGGGGCAATGACAAAGGATATAGGAATCCAGGACAAATTGCTGTAAATGTGAATCTTGTAGGGGAGAATGAAAAATGGACAAACTGAAATATTTCTTGAAAACTAGAAACAACTGAAACGTGAACTAACAACTGACACTGAAGAATAGTGCTGGAGGAACCACACCTCTACTATTGTTAAAATATTAATGCCTCGATTATATGCAGGAATTAAAGACAAGCATCTACTTCAAAATAAGAACTCTCCTCAAAAGTGGGATAATTTATCTGCAGTATATGAACACTAATCCCAAAACTAACAAGTGCATTCTCATTATCTTTTTATATAATAGCTACTGCAATAATTATGTCATTAGATATACAGTGTCAAACAGTTTTTCTAAAACATCAAATTACTAAAGGTAATTCTGTAATTTTAATGGAATCGGAAAACACAATACCTACCAGTACTGCAACTGTCTAAAAGTTAATTAATTGGTTTAAAATGCAAATACACCAAAAGTTATTCTCCATGCCTTCCATCCAGCAATGAAGTTTTCAATCACAACAGAAACTTACGATGCTTCAGAAGTTTTGTAAATGTTCTACATTTTTCTGCTTGCTTTTGTCAAGTTTCTTCATGGTCTCAAAAATCAGGGAATATCATGTGGCAAGGTAAATCTGAATGAATGAACTTTATTATAGAAGTAAATAAGTGCATCAAGGTACATAAATATATCAAGGTATACACCAATCTTCTATCCTTATTCTAGTTGTCACTGATTAATATTTAAACAGTTATTACCTCCTAAACAGAACAAGCTTTGCAAAAGTTTGTTCTGTCTGCAGATTTCTTTTTACTGAAGTAAAAAAACCTTACAGGTGAAAATACCAATGACACATAACACAATTCTGCATTGACATCTGTACCTGGTTGAGAACATTTCTATTTGCGACCTAAGCATTATATTTTTATTTGTCTTATGTAACAAACTTGAATTACTTGTGAAAACATGCTTTGCTACTTTGCATACTGTTAAAACTTCCTTTGAAGTGGCGAATAAACAGCCTGTGTCTTTCATTTTAACTAGACCATACTCTTCTGAACTTGAACATAAACTGTCAAAATATTCTACACATTTTGTTTCCTTATATGACACTTCTACATATAGCATCTGCCATCAAGATCCCATTCTTGTGATACAAACTGAACTACAGTCCCTCCTTAAAACCTAAGGGCCCTCACAAGGACTAAGGCATCAATCCATAGAACTTCTTAGCCCATCCAAATCATGCACTCCCCATCTTACCCTCTTCCTAATATTCACAAATGCAATCACCCAGGCTGTCCCATAGTCACTGGTTTCAAAGTGCCCACTTAACATAAATCTGCTTTAGTTGATCAGTGCCTGTAACCTATAGCACAAGGAACCCTCCTACATCAAAGACACCAAGCATTTTCTTGACTGTGTGAAATCTGAGACTGCCCCACTCCCAACACATGCCTTGCTTTTTACCATTGATGCCACCTTCCTCTACACCAATATTCCCCACGTACATGGTCTGTCTGCTGGTGAACCTTACCTCAACCAACACCCACCTTATTCCAAATATATGGTCCTTCCTGCAGACTTTAATCAACTTTATTCTTACAAACAACTACTTTACCTTTGAGAAACAGACATACACAAAGATGAGGGACACAGTCATGGGAACCAGGATAGGTCCTTCTTATGCCAACATTTTTGGGAGTCACTTTGAGGAGGCTTTCCTGAGATCCATAAGCCTTCAGCATCTGGTTTGGCTTAAATACATTGGTGATATCTTTGCCATATGGAATCATGGTGAGAATGATGTGTTAAAATTTTTGAAACCTTCACAAGTTTCTATTCCAGATCTCATGCCCCTTTCCTTGACAATTACCTCATTCTCACTGAGAGTTAACTACACAATTCTTTTCACATTAAACCTCCTAACAAACAACAGTATTTACATTTTGATAGATGTCATCTTTTCCATGTCAAACATTCCCTCCCATACAGCCTTGGCAACTGAGGCAAACATATTTGTTTGGATGCAGGCTCTTTACACCAACACACAACCATTCTCACCTGAGCCTTCACTGGACATAATTACCCCACAAGCCTAGTTCAAAAGCAGATTTTCTGGATCATCACATCCAATCCTGGTACTACTGATCCCTCCAAAAAACAACTTAAGAGTACACCTCCTGTCACTCATTGCTGCCCTGGTCTTGATGTATTAATCAGCTTCTTCGACAAGGCTATGACTTCCTAAAATCATTCCCTGAAATGAGGTCTATTCTGTCTGACATTTTGCCCGCCACAGCTAGAATAATTTTTCATTGTGTACCCAATCTCCACAATATTCTGGTCACATGTTATGGTCCTTTTGCAATCGATTGTCTACCCTATGGTTCCTACCCCTTTGACCATCCCCACTGTAAGACTTGCACTATGCACCCTCCTACCACCACCTGTACCAGCCCTGTAACTGGCAAAATGTGTGCTATTGAAAGGAGAGCCACCTGTGAAGTGACACATGTCATGTATCAGCTGTTGTTTATACACTATTCTATTTGGCCTTCCAAATTGGTGTGAGTATCACCAAGTTATCAGTTATTATGAACAGGCATAGACAGAAGGTCTATATTGACTACATACAATTTCCTGTTGTAGAGCATGCCATACAACATGAGTCATGATGTCAGTGCCTCTTCACAACGCATGCTATCTGGGTTCTGTCCCCCTGGACATCAGTTTACAATGTGCCGCTTCTGTTTTTTTGAATTTAGCATCATTAGCTTCAGTTTTTCGCTATTATTTCTGTTGAATCCTTGTTAGCAGCTTTTATGTCGTCACGTTGTCTCTGATGCGCAGCTCATGGTCTAGTGGTGAGCGCTGCTGCCTCTGGATCGCAGGGTCCTGTGTTCGATTCCTGGCTGGATTGAGGAGTTTCTCTGCCCAGGGACTAGGTATTTATGTTGTCCTCATCATTTCCTCCTCCTCCTCCTCCTCCTCATTATCATCATTTGTGACAGTGGCTAGATTGGACTGGGTAAAAACATTGGACTGTGTAAAAATTGGGACTTTGTACAGGCGCTGATGATCGCACAGTTGAGTACCCAACAAACCAAACATCTTCGTTGCATCTGTAAAACTGTACCATGGGAAGCAAGGAGAAGATGTTGGTTGGTGGCTGGTATTCTCATTCTATAATACAAACTGCATGCAATTATTAACTGGGTTCTTTATCAACATAAACAAAGAGCTACTTAAGCTTCCACATGCTGTGGTACAAGCTCTCCTATATAGTACACTTTAGCCTCACTGCTGGTGAAGTACAAAGTCCACTATGAACACTACTATGTTTGCTGTGTGCTGTCTGATTCTAAGCTAGAGGCTGTCACAGCATCTCTATTTCAGTGACACACTGGAACTTACATGGCATACGGACTCAAACTAACTACACTAACTGGCCCTTTGGTCTGTGGCAGCAATTCTATATACTGGCAGCTGAGAAGCCACTGGTGGCACATTTCCAGCAAGTCTGTTGTTGGTGTCGATCAATCTTCTTATGATGTCTACGCGTCACGGTGTGCTGGTGCCAGCTTACGCCAGCACAACTTGACTAAGGTATTTGAAGTGTTGTACTCATCACTGCTGCAAGATCACCTGCAAATCAAGGCAATTTATCTCTAATGATCCTCTGTCTAATGTGACTCTATGGTTAACTTTATGGATAACTTACTGCTTCTACTACTCTTTTATTGCTTTCTCAAGCACTCAGTTTGAGAGTGATCTCCTTGTCTTACCAAAGTCTCCATTGTGAAAGGCTGTGAAATTTCTCCCATGGATTTTACTTATTATTACTATTAGTATTACTTTTAGGTCTACAAAACAGGACGCTGCAAGTTGTTCTTCAGTGTAAACAAACAGGGAACACATCTGAGTATGACAAAAATTTGTGCACATGATTCATTGGCAATGTTTCCAGTTCTTTGGAACTTACAGAGAAGCAACAAGATGTTAGCTCTTGTTGGTTCTGGCTTCTTAAATTTCCATGTGAACTCCTGTTGTACCTCCAGATAAGAAAAAAATCATGCAAGCAAACAGTAACAGCAAGCACACATTTATATGCTTTAAGCATTCTTAGTGATTATCTTGGAGAAAAAAATTGGGTGGTGCTAATCTGCTGACACTGGTATTATGGGAATTAATTTTATATTACTTTATACATGTATGCAAGGAGAGGAAAATCCACTTTGGAGGGAGGGGGGGGGGGGGGGCACCTGCAATGTGCTTCCATCTTCCTCCTGCCTCTTTTCTGTTTCTTTTATATAATGCTGTTCTTTTCTTCCTGCATCAATCCCCAGCATGTCTTTCTGCACTGTTCACAGGACAACTCTTGCTTTTGAATGGTTGCTGCACTTATAATTCAAGTATCACTGCCATTAATTCAAAAGACGACTAATATACAATGACTGAGTTTTCCATTTCAGAAACACTGAAAGCTTCATTTCAAAAACTCTTTTATTTACTGTAAGTATTACAGGCCACTTTTACTCTTCACATATCTATTTTGCTGTCTGTCCAGTCCATTGCAGATACCCTATGTCATACAGCTTCAATGTTAACTTACAGAAATTTCTTTTCACAGTGTTGATTATGTGTTGTTATAATAATTTATAGAATTACTTTCAAACTGGCTGTATTAAGTTCATGCATTAACTGTTGTTTATTTGTGGCAGATGCACATACTACATCATTGTAAGTGAAATGCAGGGGTTTCAGATATTCCTTCTTCATTTTTCCAGTTTAAGAACCTGAAATTTTCTTGGGGGAGGGGAATACTCATTTTCCTTACCTGATTAAACTGTGAATTACCCACTATTCTGATTATGTCTAATTGAATCTGTAGTACGGTTGTGTATACTCTTCAGTACTAAGCTTTTCAATAGTCATTAGCATAGATTGAATGAAAATGAGTCAAAAGCTTTTTCAAAATATATTAACCTCAAGCTAAGAAGGAATTCATATGCAGTGCTCTGTTCTGTAGTTTTGTTCATAGTGAGCAAGACGTCCATCATGCTATATTCATTTCTGAAACCAGACTACTCATTTCTTTATTGAATGTGAGTGTTATTTCTCTTCTATTGGTGATTATTATAGTTCCCAGTTTTGAAGAATTGTCTTCATTGTAGGTGTCCTGTAAGTATTTCTCCAAGTTCCTTTCCTCCCTGCCTTAACAATTTCCACTAAGGCACCTTTGCTTACTCCAAACTTGGAATGACTTCACACACTTAATTTGGCATTACTTCCTAAACATTATTACTTTTCTCATTTTTGTGATTTATTCCTTGAATTACAGAAATATTAAAAGAAGTATCTAAATGCTTGTAAAATTGAAGAAAGATGAAGGGCTTTCTTGGGAGTTTTCGATTTGCCATCTTATACAGTAATTAGCAGATGTAGTCAGTGTTTTAATTAGCACCTCAAAAAATAAAGTTATATAGTTAAATGTTTGTTTGTTTGCAAGTACATGTCTGCAGCCCTGGAATACACTGAAACCCCCTTCCCCAGTACAGCAGAATATGCTAGAGCAGCCAAAAGAAAATGGCACAGCCATGTGGTGAAGTGCAGATTGTGTGGTAATCCACTGCAACAATCGATGCTGCCCTGGTGCAGGTGTGTGGTGATAATGCACCCTCATATGAAACAGGGATTATGTGGTGCAGACACTTCTACAAGGTCAAATAATATTGAATGATGAAGAATGACTTTGCACATCATCTCTCTGTGAACAACTGGGAATTGCAAGAGAAGTGGAGCTCTGGTGCTGAAAGACCAGTGTATCACTTCTGTGGTGATAGTGGAAAAAGTGAAAAGCACTCACGAGTAAGTTTTCAATATCCTGCAAGAAATTTAGAACAAGAAAAGGCTGTCATCTGCTGGGTTCCAGAACTGCTCATACCCATTCAGAAAGTGTGCCAAACTGAGGTAACAGCTGAATGTAATAGCTGTATCATGTAAACCAGATAACTTCTTGAGCTTGTAATCACAATGGATGGTTGCCAGGTGTATCACTATGGCTCTGCCTCAGAGGAGAATAGGAAACAGTGGATACATCACCACTGGAAAAGGTGAAGAATTAACCACCATCAGATAAGGTTATGGTTAGCGTTCTTTTGGGATGGCCATGGCATAGCACTAACTGATTATTCTCATAAGCAGCAAACTGACGCAGGAGCATATTATCAAATTCTCCTGATGAGGTTATGTGAGGCTGTCCCGATGGAGTGTCATGGGTCAGGGTGACAGGGGACAGGGTGATTTTGCTCCATTACATCGCAACTCATTCTGCATGGCATACATTCACATTTGCTAATTGTTTGTTATCCAATTCCCCTCCCTCCCCCACCCCCATATTCTTCTGATGCTGCATGCTCTGACTTTTTCCTCTTTCCTTGGATGAAGAATTAATTACATGGCAGGCATTTTCAGAATGATAATGAGGTGACTTTCAGGGTTTAATGTTTCCTTAACAGCCAAACCGCAGACTTCTACAACTAATGTCTCCATCAACACATCCATCTTTTGGAAAACTGTGTTGCTTGGAGTACAGAGAGAGTGACTAATACCATCACCATGTTTCCTGGATGCAGACTGTTTATTTATTTATTTTTTAACTTGATGATTAATGCTTTATGGCTGGTTAATTCCATGTCAATTCACTGCAACACTCAATCTGAACCACTCAGATTTCTCTCAGATATGGTGCAGTCCGTGATCTAAGTAAAGAGATGGAAAAGTACCAATTTCCAGAGATATATGACAGTTCTGAAGAAAATTACAGGTCTGTCAAGTGTGAAAATTGAGTGAATTTTACTCATGTCTGTCTCAATGTCAATTACTATAATTTTTGTCTAAATCACTACAGTACCAAAATGCAGTAAGCAGCTATGTATTTAGTTTTACATTTCTTCATATTGCACGTCACTATTTGCTCTTCTTCCATCATAGTTTTGGGGCAAGGAATTTCTGTTAATTACTATTTGCATTATTAACTGTTGCAATAAATGTTATTTCGGAACTATTTTTTTCAAGTTCCATTTCACATCCTGATCAGAAGAATGGTGTACAACCCAATATTTGTATAAAATTTCTTGCAATTTACCATGATCCTCAGATCACTGTTAGCCCCAATTTGGAAACACAATGGGGCTACCCTTGAGTGGCCCAACCAAACATTTAGAAATATCTTCAAGTTTCACTATTGCCTACTCAAACAAAGGCTGGGAACAGCACCCAACAGCAGTCACCAACCGGTGAAATTTTACTGAAGGTGCGACATGAAGTCACATGGGAGGCACATGACCATTATGTAAATTTGAATCATTACCCACTGCTGAATGGGTCACTAAAATAACTATTCACTTTGTTATTCAAAAGTGGCTTTAGTGCTCTGCCCATCATCAGAAAAATCTTTCAAGGAGGAACACACAGGCATGACCACAAATGTAATTGACAATGCATCACTTAAAGCAAATTTTACAAAAGGTGTTACGTAAAGTGCAGGAGTGAACAGATCTAAAATTAAGAGCAAAGCCTTCATACGCAGTATGGAGTCATTTGTATCACCCATCAGTATTGGAACTTGACTAATAGCGGGATTGTGTTACAAGGCTTTACTGATATCACTTGCTGCCAGCTGGTGTGAGTGTTTGACAGTGGTGCTGTATTACGCCCACAGAAATACACTGAAGTGCCAAAGAAACTGGTATAGGTATGGTATTCAAATACAGAGATATATAAACTGGCATAATATGGTGCCACCAAACTCCCCAGTCATAAACATTATTGAGCATATCTGGGACACCTTGCGACATGCTGTTCAAAGAGATCTCCACCCCCTCGTACCTTACAGATTGTGGACAGCCTTGCAGGATTTATGGTGTCAATTCCCTCCAGCACTATTTCAGACATTAGTTGAGTCCATGACACACCGTGCCCTGCACTTCTGCATGCTTGCAGGGGCTCTACACGATATTAGGCAAGTGGGCCAGGTTCTTTGGCTCTTCAGTGTATAACAGTGCATCCAGAATACATGATTCAGTAAGCATCTTTACAAATAATAGCAGACATGAACTGCCACGATGCTGTGACAATGAGTTGAAAAAATGATGTTATCTGCACCACATTAATAGCATATGGAAAGATACAAATCACTCATAGTGCAGTATTCATACAAAATAACATCTTTACAAAAAATACCTGACTGTAATTGCCATCAGGCAGCAAGATGGAGCTGAAAGAATGACATTATTTGCATCACATTAGTAAAATGTAAAACAAAATGGTAAAATACAAACTACTTGTAACACACTAATCATACAAAAAAGGTAAAAAAGTTAATCTGAGTGACAATATATAATCACACATCATGGCAATAAACAGGCACATTTAGGATGAGGACAGGTATGTTTATTATGTAGGTGGTGGCACTTCAACAAAAAATTAAGTGCATAAGCAATTTTGTAGAAGTCTGTGTGCGTATTTATAATTACGGTATTTCAATCTATTGTTACATAAAAAGTACCAATATAAGAGACAAAGTACGAAGCATTGACAAAAAAGTTGACAGAGAGCTGATAGTAATAAAACAGCCTTAAGGAAAACCTAATATTAGAAACTACTGGCACAGAAGTAAACAGCTACATCCATAGGATACATGATAAAAATTAACCAAAGAATAGGAAAAAGTGCATGAAATTAGTTTCTTGTCCCACTTAGGGATATTAGAATCTGCAGGCTTAGTTAACAATCAAATAATAGCACAGTGGCAAAAGTAAGGCTAGCATAATTGAACAAAAAAATGAAGAATTTTTTATGAAGATAATTTTTTTAAGTTACTACCTTCTTCGAGAAATAAACACATCTTTCTGAGAAGAAAAAGACTATAATGGAAAGGACGCAACCTGAATTTTTCTTATGTAAACATTAGTTGAGCAAACCATATATGAAATAGAAAGTGCTTAAATCAAAAGCAAGCTGAAGAACATGACACACTAATAAAGGCATAAATGCTAAAGAGTCAGAATATTCATTGTATTGGTTGAAAGATCATGTAACTGTCACATATGGCATAAGAGGATCATTATTAAACACATGCTTGGAATTGAACTCATGTAAGGCATAATGAAACATACAGAATGTGAAAAGTTGGGCACCTCAATCAGTGGGGTTATGCAGTGCCTTTGTTATGAGAACTAGTAGGAACATGTAAGATGTACAATGTGTAAGCAAAGAAATCAGGAGAGGGCAAAATTATGCTGTCAACAAATCATTGAAGATGGTAAAGAATAATTGCCAGCTAGAACCTATTTGTTCATTAATAACAGTGGAGGGACTGGTTAAGCATTGCCCATGAATTTCCAACTACTCAAGAATATCAAGATCACATTGCTTAGGCTCAACATGCAAGACGCTCAAATCATTATCCATGGGAAGCATGCCATGGCTTTTGTCTCTCAAATGGTATCAAAGCATGCCATTATTTCCATATGTTTGCTCTCCATACCTAGTGGCAAAATCCCCATGCTTCTGTGCTACATAAAAGTCAGTGTAAGAGCAATATCAAATTTTATAAACCCCAAGTTTCCCAGGTTTTAAAGCTGTTTATTGAATCTTGTATTCTGTATGCAGTGTTGTATATAATATTTCTAGGTTTATACGTATATTTTTTCAGTTATTATTTATATTTTTAATGTCAGGATATCCAACTATTTCTTTGGGCATGGTACAGCACCATTGTCCCTATACATTCGTACCACCTGATGGCAAGTGATGTTAGTCAAGTTTCGTAATGCCATACTGCTATCATTTATATTCCAATACTGATGTGTGATCCTCCGTATGAAGTCATTATTCATATTTTTGAGTATGTTTACTCTTGAAGTTACTGTAGCACCTTTTGCAAGACTTGCTTTAAGTGTTATGTTGTTGGTTACAATTGTGGTTATGACCAAGCATTCTTTCTTGGCAGATACTTCTGGTATACTGCATTTTTATAGAACACTGATGAAGACAAAATAAATTTTGGGCATGATGCCTTAGGTGTGCCATCTTGATAGTTACCATGAGTTTACAAACAGCTGGAGTAATACAACATTTTTTTTTCAAATAGCTTTAGGTGGGGCATTTTGAGATATTCAAAGTTGAAAGTCAAATTCAAAAACTTTATGAAAAAGTTCTTAAAAACCCACAATGTTGCACATGGATGTAAATCTCTACTCATTAGCTTTTCAGACGTATAAGTATCTCTTCTGTTTGTGGATTAGAGTAAGAATTACTGTCATTTACATTAAGACAGAGAGGTATAAATTTTACACAATTTCCGAATTACACTGCAGAACCGAAGAAACTGGTACACCTGCCTAATATTGTGTAGGGCTCCTGCGAGCATGCAGAAGTGCTGCAACATGATGTGCGATGGACTCAACTAATGTCTGAACTACTTCAGATGGAATTGACATCATGAATCCTGCAGGACTGACCATAAATCTGTGAGAGTATGAGGGGGTGGATATATCTTCTGAACAGCACGTTGCAAGGCACCCCAGATGTGCTCAATAATGTTCACATCTGGTGAATTACATGGCCAGCAGAAGTGTTTAAACTCAGAAGAGTGTTGCTGCAGCCACTCTGTAGCAATTCTGGATGTGTAGGGTGTTGCACTGTCCTACTGGAATTGCTCAAGTACA
Source organism: Schistocerca piceifrons (assembly GCF_021461385.2). Taxonomy (NCBI): domain Eukaryota; kingdom Metazoa; phylum Arthropoda; class Insecta; order Orthoptera; family Acrididae; genus Schistocerca; species Schistocerca piceifrons. The sequence goes on along the minus strand of NC_060143.1, from coordinate 542,556,305 downwards.
TCGAAATGCACAATGGACATGAATGGATGCAGGTGATCAAACAGGATGCTTACGTATGTGTCATCTGTCAGCATCATATCTAGATGTATCAGGGGATCCATATCACTCCAACTGCACACACCCCACACCATTACAGAGCATCGGCCAGCTTTAACAGTCCCCTGCTGACGTGCAGGGTTCATGGATTCATGAGGTTGTCTCCATACCCATATACATCCATCCACTTGATACAATTTGAAATGAGGACTTGTCTGACCAGGCAACATGTTTTCAGTCATCAACAGTCCAATGTCAGTGTTGACTGGCCGAAGTGAGGCATAAAGCTTTATGTTGTGTGGTCATCAAGGGTACATAAGTGGGCCTTCGGCCCTGAAAACCCATATCAATGTTGTTTCATTGAATGGTTCACACACTGACATGTTTGATGACCCGGCACTGAAATATGCAACAGTTTGTGGAAGGATTGCACTTCTGTCATGATGAACAATTCTCTTCAGTTGTCATTGCTCCCATTCTTCAGGATCTTTTTCCATCCACATAGATGTCTGAGGTTTGGTGTTTTACTAGATTCCTGATATACATAGTACACTCGTGAAATGGTCGTATGAGAAAGTCCTCACTTGATCACTACCTTGGAGATGCTGTGTCCCATCATGCACGTGCTGACTATAACACTACGTTCAAACTCACTTAAATCTTGATAACCTGCCATTGTAGCCACAGTAATCAATCTAACAACTGCGCCCGACATTTGTTGTCTTATATAAGCATTGCCAACCACAGTGCCATATTCTGCTTGTTTAAATATCTCTGTATTTGAATACACATGCCTATACAAGTTTCTTTAGCACGTCAGTGAAAGTTAGCATTGTCATATTTCTCTGCAAGTTAATAGTATTCTGTGGTGTTGTGATTCTTCAGCTTCTCCCGGCGTATTTATTGCTTTAACAGTCCACGGGTGTACTGCCGGTCCATAGTGTCCAACGGGCACAATATTTCAGCAATCAGACATGTCGCCATCGTCAGGTGCGCTGACGAACTGAGCTCCTGAGGGTGGGCGGCCATCTTAAATCCTCTCCCCTCGTGAGATGTTTTCTCCGCGGTCCGCACCAGTGGGTGCGTGTCGGCGGTCGCTGAGAGACTGGCGTCAGCGTCTGTGGTGGCATCAGTGTAACTGCCTCTTCCACCCTGGCCGCTCATTCGTTTTCTTTGCTGAGCCTCTTTTTAATTAGACTCAGTGCTGGTTACCATGCCTTTCTGAGGTTATAGCCGCAATCTCTGTTGATGAGTCTGTCCCTGGTACGAATTTCGATAGCCTCTCTAACGACGCTGTCCCAGTATTTAGATATCTGTGCCAAGACCCTGGTATGTTGGTAGTTCATTTTGTGATTTTCGGACAAACAGTGTTCTGCGACTGCCAACTTGTTGGGGTACACAAGTTGAGTGTGCCTCTGATGTTCTTGACAACGATCTTCAATGGTGTGCACTGTCTGTCCAATTTAAGTCTTCCCACACTCACAGGGAATCTAGTATATGCCGGCCCTCCGCAACCCGAGATCGTCTTTGACACTTCCCAATAATGCTCGTGTTTTATTAGGTGGGCAAAAGACAGTTTCTACTCAGTGTTTCCTCAATATTCGTCCTATTTTCCCCGATAGTGCGCCATCCACACGCTGTACTGTAGAGGTGGGGCGGAGAGCGTGTCTGATCTGCCATTCCGAGTACCCGTTTTTCCGAAATACAGTTTTGAGGTGTTTCCTCTACGAAGGGTGGCGGCAGCCATTTGCATGCAAATACAGGCCAGTGTGTGCGTTTTCTTTCTGTATACCCCATGGCCCAGGGTGCCATCTGCTCTTCTTTTGATCATGACGTCCAGGAATGGTAAACTTCCTTCTGATTCGGTCTCCATAGTGAACTTGATGTTCAGATGTATGGAGTTCAGGTGTATAAGGAAGTCTAGGAGCTTGTCCCTTCCATGGGGCCATATCATGAACGTGTCATCAACATAACATAGAAAACAAGTAGGTTTCCATTTGGATGACGCCAAAGCTTCCTCCTCGAAATACTCCATATAGAAATTCGTGACCACAGGCAAAAGTGGGCTCCCCATTGTGACTCCTTCTGTTTGCTCGTAGTATTCTCCATTAAACAGAAAATACGTGGAGGTCAGAACATGCCTGAAAAGGTCGGTCGTCTTCTCGTCAAATTTCTGTGCAATGAGCTCAACTGACTCTTGAAGAGGCACCCTGTTGAATAATGAGACAACGTCAAAACTCACCAGGATATGTGAGTCTTTCAGCTTGAAGTTCTCGAGACATTTTACGAAATCCATAGAAATCCGAATGTGATCAGGGCATTTACCTGCGTAAGGGCTTAGTAGTTCTGCCAGGTATTTGGCCAGCAAATATGTAGGTGCCCTAATGTTGCTGACAATTTGGCGTAACGGCACCCCTTCTTTGTGGACTTTAGGGAGTTCGTAAAGTCTTGGCGGTACAGATCCTTGAGGTGTCAATTTCTTGGCAACACCCTGCTAACTCCGTGTCCTTGAGAAGAGCCCTAGTAGTCTTGTTCTCCACCTTCTTTGTGGGGTCAGCGTTGATCTTCCTGTAAGATTCGTCACTTAGCAGGCTCTGCATCTTCTCAATGTAGTCCATATGGGAAAAGACAACTGTAGCATTGCCTTTGTCAGCTGGTAAGACAACAATCTCAGGACTTTATCTCAGGTCTCGAATGGCTGCCCTCTCCCTGCTGGTAATATCTGACTTGATCAGTTTAGTTCTCGTCAGAGCACGGCAGGTTTCCCGGCGCACTTCTTCAGCTGCTTCAGGTGGTAGTCATGCAGCAACCTGTTCAACTGCACTGACGATGTCCGCTAGCAGTATGAACCTAGGTGTGGGTGCATAATTAAGTCCCTTCTCCAGAACAGAGACTGCATCACCAGTCAGCTCAATGTCCGTGAGATTGATGACCGTCTTGCATGGGGCCTCCAGCGATGGTTTGTCAGAGAGACGAGAAAATTTAGATATCTGACGTCCCGAGGCCTTCTTATGTGCAGCATCGGCGGTCACCCAGGTAACACCATCAATTCAGTCCCAGGTCCCAAGATTAAAATGATTGGCTAGTTGTAGATGTAGTTTAAGTAGTTTCTGGGAGTTGTACTCAAGGCTGGGGTGGGTAAAGTGCACCCTCTCACGAACCAAGGTGAGGCTAGCACGCTTCTTAATTCTCTTAGCTGCTGTAGAGTCGATGTGATGCATGACCTTAGCAAATTTTGGCACAACCTGATCGGCACAACATCTCTTCAGAAAGGCAAGAGCACTCAGCAAACGGCTCCTTTGGTGGCGCAGCTTATTGAATTTCTTCATGCTGCGATACGTCTCCTTCCCGTAGAGGTATATGATGTGATTCTTCAACTTCTCCCAGCGTACTTCTTTCTGTGGTGTTGTTTGCCACAGACACAACAATGGATGTGTCACTTTGTAATTCATAGGTTGGCACCAGACAATCCTAGTACCGCTGCCAGAGCAGCTACACAGCAACCTCATTTATGCTGACTTTTTTTATGCTTCAGAACATTGTGACGTGCATTTTTCTGTTTCTTTTTTGTTTTTTTTATTTTTTTTATTTTCTGTTGCAGAGGCTGAAATTTTTTTGGTGTATTCTTGTCTGTGACTTCTAATCAAGACATTTCTTACAACTCCAATATTTACATTTTGTTTCTATTCATGGCCAGTGTACCACAGAAACCATGTCTAAACCAAGCTACTCAGTTGCAGGCTCAGAAAATTCAACAACTTCAGACATGGGTGATGCAACTGATGCAATTGCAAACAAATCTGTTGGCGTCATGTGCAGCATCACAACAAGCACCCCAAGCTATGCACAACAGTTCTTGGCATTTGGTGCACAGCAGGAAGACTGGTTTGATTAACATGCTCTGCTTGGCACCCACTTCACTGCAAATCATATTCAAGGCATGGACAGAAAATAACATTTTCTGGCAATGCTAAGCATCACAGTATACAGGCTAGCATATAAACTTTTTTCCATTGCCTGCCCTGAAAGTGCAGTGAGGAGCTGATTGCTGCAAAAGGCACAAGTAGACTTGTCTGCTGCTCCTTACAAGTTTTTCAGATTACATAGACAACCTCATCAAACTAACAGGCAGTGGGTAGCTAATTTACAAGTCCTAACCAGGCATTGGAAGTTTAAGTGTGATTGTGGTAGATATTACAGTGATGTCATGATTCAAGACACTGTCACCCAGAATGTGTCTGACTAGAATCAGGTAGCAAATACTAAAGTACCAAGATCTAAGTTTGAGGCAGGTGTTAGAACTGAGTTGCAGGACTGCTATGATTGTGCTGTGGTAAACTTTGATGCTCCACACTTATCTGTAATGCAAAGTAGGGTTGATAGCAAACATTTCTTCTACTTCTGACAATAGTGTAATGCAATTTGCTGAATTTTCTTGATTTCATTAAAACTTCATGACAAATACCTAGAACAATGAGAAAGGTCAACTGACTCATCGTGTAACTGCTTTTTAGAATATTTATTTTTTCATAACTACAAAGGTATCTCCACTACAATTTGGTTTGGTCAACAGTCAGTTCCTCAAATGATGACAGGTGCGGTTTCCATGCTCAACATAGTACTGTAACTTTATAGTCATATTTTGTGTTTCTGTTATTACTTGCTTCATCAGATAGAGTTTTTTTCGCCTGTAATGGGCATTTTCAATTGTGTCATGTCAGTGTGGTCTTATTAATGAAGAGGTTGTGGAGAACTCAGATACTGAAACAGAAGGTGAATGATCAAACTCAAATTGGGATTATCTATCAGATTCAATTGACAATGAAAGTAGTGGGTTAACTGGTGCAATTACCAGTGCACGTGGTAGCTAGAGATGGAATGGAAGGTCAATAATACACCATCATCTGGAAGAAGAGCTGCTTTGAATGTCCTGAAGTACAGAGGATGGCCCACTGTATATGCCTGCCACTAAGTGGATGACTCCATCATCAGTACTTTCCAATTTTTTTTGGATGATGTGAATCATAAAAAACTCACAGAATCAAATGCTTGGGGCGAAAAAACCATGGATGATATTGTTTCAGGATTTGGAGACTGTGATTGGTATCATGTATGCATTCTGTGCTTAAGGTGTTTTGTTGGATGACCATTAATTGCATCCTTACAGGGCTCAGTTTATCAGCAATAAAATGACAAGAGACAAATTCTGCTATCACATTCCTCCATTTTGGTGAGAAATTTCCCATGCTCAATGCATCCCAGAAGACAAGTTCAGTCTTATTTCTGAAATATGAAACAAGCTTGTGCAAAACTACCTCCAGTTTCATCCTGGTGAAAATATTACAACTGATGGAACAATTACTTCCAAGCAAAGCCGGTACCCAGTTCATGTCAAACAAAGCTGACAAATAAGGAATCAAAATTCGGCTAACTACTGATGTGGCAATCTATCCTTTTCATAATAACATATAAATTTTGTCTTGTGTAATTAATTGACAGTTTTATGTTCAGAATCTAAAAATTGCATTATTTTTGCTTATATCATTTTACTAAACTGGCTGATATACATAACTGGCAAGTACATAAATTGCACTTTGACTGTGCTTCCTACCATTTCATTACTTGTAGTAAATATTACCTAATTCAAAGTGTCACCACCTGTTTACCAGTGCCACTCGTTGCAAAAATTTATAGCTTTTATCCAATGTTTAAGATTCATATATATTGTCAATAATTCAGTTAACAACTATGAGTCCTTTGTCACTGTGTTATAAGATTACATGCTCACTTGTTTTTCCACCTACATGTAACAGGTTCATGTTGATACCTGAAATAGCCTTATTTTTATCTTCCTCTTATAGATATTGTGATGGATGTAAAGCCCAATCCAGGTATCTATGCAAATAAAATGTGTCCAAGATTGTGAACTCTTCGACTTATAAAAGATGAGTGTTGCAACATACAAATGCTTAACAAACACTTGAAGTGCAGCAGAACAACATGGACTCATTAAAATGAGATGTGGTATTTATTCCATGAACACTTGACAAACTATAAACACCCCCTCCCCCTCGCCCTACCCCTTTCTTTCTCTTATACATTGCAGTGTGTGTGTGCCAAAATACACTTCAACTGTTTCTTTCCTTTGGTATTGAGCAATGTTACCAATGAAGGGTCTCTACATGAGCCTCTTGATCATTTTGTTTAACATTTAACTTTATGTACCCGTCTCTGGCACATCAATTCTGGGCACAAACTGTAAACTACATTAGAAAAGGAGACTGAGCAGCTGAGTGTGTCTATCATAGCCACAAGGTATATTACCTTTATTTTATCTCACTTTTTACTGAGGCTTTTGGTAATTATCAGAGCCCCACACACATATTCAGTACATCTATGTGAAGTATGTCAGTATATACATCCTTTCCTCCTCTGAACTGATGAATCAAAAGCTTGAATGAGAGTGTACAAGGTTAATTTCAGTATCTAGATCTGTGGTAGTAAAAGCAGTCTGCTACTGTGGCAGAATAGCCAACCCTATAAAGCACGCACCAGATAGCAAAGAGGTTTTAGTTGGCCTTCAACTAAGCTCTTGTACAGGTTGGCACCACACATTCGGGAACTCTCTGGGCACTTCCGGAGGTACGGAACGCATGGGTTCCGAAAGGGTTCAGTTGGCAGTGTTCTGGGAGATGCAAGACGGGTGGCACTGACTAAGTTTGAGTGTGCCTATTCATTGTTAATTCATTATCTTAGTTTTGTGTATTTCAGCTCCAGTCAAAATTAACATCATGCTCTCATCACTCATTGCTTGTTGAGTGGTACACAGAATTTTTCTGGTTAATTTTGGAACATTATAACCAGTTGCACTTGCCCATGCATGCAAGACATTGTTCAGCTCTACCTCTGTTCAAACATGTGGACTCTGATGCATCTCCTCAGTCCAGCCCGATTTAGTTCGTCAGTGATCTCATGAGTATAGAATAATTGAATAGCTTTCTGAAATGTCACTAATTTTAATTTCTGTTTGGAATCTAGTTTCCACGTGTCTTTGTTGTCTCAGCACAAGTTAAGTATGGATCTGAGAGCCTTAAGTTCACAGATAATGACTCACAGTAAAGTATCCTGTCCAATGTGGTCAGCTATTCTGAATTTTACCACTCATTTTATGCAGAATTTTTGTTTGTGAGATCACGTGTTCATGGACTATGAGAAGCATTACATGTCACAGTTACTGATTCTTCGGATAAAACTTACAAATTAGTTTCAGAACTTCTTCTATGGTTAAACTACCAAGAGTTTATTCATATCGATGAATTTTTGTTCACCTGTTTTGTGCACTCAAGCCAAGGGAATGGCCTTTTTTCGGCCATGTGCATACTGATGAAGTTTTCCTTTATTCTTATATTTGTCCTGAATCTCTATTATATATGTATAAGTGCTTGAATGTTGCCATTCGAAGATTCCTCTGACCCTTCCGTAATTAATAATTACTGTTAAATTGTGCTGGGGGTCTTCAAGATGCAGTTGTAAATGTAATTTTGTAACTCAGCCAAGAGGCTTATGTAGAACAGCAACCACCCCCTAATTATTAGTTGTTTAGCTTATTAGTTTGTTCAGCTGTTCTTGAATAAACCTGATATTTTTCCCAGAGCACATGCTTACGTATTCCCCTGCAAACTTCCATTTTACATCCTACTACCATCCGTTGTGCGATAGATAAATATGGCCAAGTAATTTATTTAACATTTATTCAGCTTCTGTAAATGTGGAGATGTGGCAACTCAGTTCATCTAAGCATCAAAGATTTTTCTTTCATGTATATCCAGATACCATCTTCCCACCTTCCATGTTAATAGATACCTCATTCTTATGGACACCTTCATCAAAAGCACCGATCGCCAGCCAGACCTTCCACCAACACATACCCTTCACCAAAGATGGTATTCACCTCATGCAAGTGAACCTGATAACAAAAGCACCGATCGCCAGCCAGACCTTCCACCAACACATACCCTTCACCAAAGATGGTATTCACCACATGCAAGTGAACCTGATAAAAGTAGTGTAACAGCTGTGCAGTGTATTTGTAATTAAAAAATCTTACCCTCAAGCACCAATGGTCATCTTCTTGTTCACAATCTTATAAACTGAAGCTGGCATTTTACAAGAAATGATCTTAGAGGCACACAGTTATTAAATCTATTCCAGAATGTATATATCCTTCTTATTTACATTGCCTTTGTATTTAATAATGTGCATGGCAGTTATTACACAACATTAAGAGAAAAGTTAGTGTTATCATGCAGTATCCCACAAACTCCTTTTCCTCATTTACAACTCATCATTTCATTAGCGCATGGAAGTTATTGGTGGATCATGTATTCAGATTTGCAGGAATGGGAAAGAGAGACTTTGTTGACTGGACTATTGTTGAATTAACCTGGGTTTACTGACTGAAAACAGGTGAAAGTTATATCATAATGACTGTACCACAAATGATAGTGACTTCTTAGTTCTGTGTTTACTGCTATGTCGTCTCACCCAGCTTGAATCCTGTTTCTGTTCCATTTAGAAAGAAGCAAAAATTTGTGTAAATTATCAAACAACAAGTATATGATACAGTGTCAGTAACATGAAACACACATAGCCTGTTAACAAAGGCGGAACAATGTGAGATATACAGTTCTTAAATTGCAACTAAGCAGACACAACATGAAAAGTCATAAGAAATAAAAGTTTTTTAGAAACTTGAGTTCCTTCACCTGAATGAGGATGGAAAAGGTGGAAGGTACTGGAAACAATTACAAGTTAGTTACAAAAATCTTCCAGAGTCACAGATCATGAAAGAAAAACAGTAAAGATTGTGAAAAATTAGCGGTGACACACTGCCGAACAGACATACTGCACTGCCGAACAGACATACTATAAAAACATCAGAATTCACTTGCAGTAAAAGGGCAACTACCAAGCCACCTGTGCATGGGTGGCTGGGGACAACTTTGAAATCTTCAGTGGAAATCCCCATTTTTAATGCAGATTATGATTGTATGGCAAAATCTACATATGTTTTGTCTGGAGTATTTTCTTGGTTTTGCCACAGATGGTGCTGTAATTCGAGGAATAGAAATGGGTACACAATTGTAATTTACAGCATGCTGCTCAATGGTCCTTGAATATCCAATGGCACATGGGACCCCACCTCCGGGCTGCGAGGTTAGAACTGGATAGTATTTCATAACTTCTAATTGGAAACCCAATTTGCAATTTGTATTCGTCTGACATATCGAGCAGGGGACTACTTGCGCACCACCTTGGCCATGTAGCAAACTATGACTTACATAACGGACAGTACACTGCGACTGGAGTTCACATATCATGCAGATGTAGAACATATAGTGGCTGTAAAAATTAGAATGCTTGCATAGTGCTTACTGCCTGCACATCTACCTATCATTTGGAGAATGGATGTGCAATTTTGCAACTGCAGAAGAAAAAAACTGAAGTTATCTTGATTTACAGAAAATGTAGGAGAAATGTTGAGGCTGCTGTTGACTTGTATGACAAGCATTTTCCAGAGAAAATTCGCTTTCATTTGTTCTTTTACAAGGTTGTGAATGCCTTTATGTCTAATGGTACTGGCCAGATTGGCAAATGGGAATGAAGCAAACATGTTACAGGAGAAGCTAATGAAATTGCTGTACTTGTAGCACAACCCACGTATCATAAATATACAATGTGAACAGCAAGGGCCCCAACACACTTCCCTGGTGCACACCTGAAGTGACATCTACATCTGACAATGACTCTCCATCGAAGACATGCTGTGTCCTCCCTACCAAAAAGTCATCAATCCAATCACAAATTTCACTTTATACCCCACAGATAAGCACCTGCAATTACACCATGATTCCAGTATGGCTGTAGGTAGCATTGCATCATCATAAGTATCATCTGTACTATGTGTTAATAAATCAAGAACTTCATGGCACTGATTTCCATAAACAGGTAGTGTGTTGTGAATGGGTATGCTAACAAATGCTAATGGCCCCCATGTTCTCTGAGGTACTATTTTCCAATGAGTCCACATTCACAAACCATGGTAGTGTTAACTGGTATAACATGCTTTACTGGAGTATAGACAATCCCCAAGGTTACAGGAAGTTGACCATCAATGTTCTTGGTCAGTTAACATATGGTGCAGCATCATGGAGAACAAAATCATTGGTTTGTATTTTATCGATGGGATATTGAATGGATGCAAGTATGGAATGTTTCTCAAAATGGAAGTACCAGTACTTCTGCAGTATATTGCCCTTGATATTTGACAATGTTTGTGGTTTCAGTATGATGATTGCCCTGCACATTCTGCCACTGAAGCACAGGAGGTATTAAACTGTTTTTACACTGCTCAGTCGATCAGCAGAGGTTGCAGTATTAATTGTCCCATTAGGCCACCAAATTTCATTCTGTTAAAAGATAAGGTGTTGCAGCAAATGCCAACAGGTGTGAAGACATGGTTGGCTGTATCAGAAACATCTGTGCTGACATTCCTGAAGATATGCTTCTGTCCTGTCCTGTGCATCACCAAGTGTAAAGAAATTGGTGGTGGTATTATGTTTGAACACTTACCATAAATGGAAAAGTAGAGTAGCATTTGCCTCAAGCCACAGTCACTGTGCTGCACTGAGTAGCCTCCTGTTTGATTTTTCACATGAACACAATGTTGTGAATGGGGTTTCCAATTAGAAGTTACGAAATACTGGCCTGTCCTACCCTCACAACATGGAGGTGGGGTCCCATGTGCCATTGGATATACAAGGGCCATTGAGTAGCATGTTGTAAATTATGATTGTACACCCATTTCTGTTCCTCTGATTACAGCACCTCCTGTAGTGAAATGAAGAACATGCTTTGTCCTAGAATCGAAATCTGCAATAAAAATATGAGGGTTTCCATTCAAGATTTCAAAGTTGTCCCCCCACCACTCATTCATAGGGTGGGGTGGGGAGGGTCAAGTGTGGTATCTTTAGATGTCCCCCTCTGAGTAAAACAAATTGGAATTATAATTTTTTTAATCCAATGTGTAGTTTTCAAGATGTTTCAATGTCTTCAGTGAAAATCAACACCCTGTTTGTACAAATTAAGGTGAGATGGCCAATGATCTCTTCATTGCAGATGAACAACACATTTGAACTCTTGTGGGAATAGATGAAATGTCAAAAGTAATGAGGATAATGGCCAAGGGGCACTACCTTAGTGTTGTGTTGATAAGTTGAGAATTTGGGTCTGACAGGAGGCATGCTAGGGTAGTCTGTGCAGAGCAAAGACCACTGTGTCTGGATGGCTTACTGGTCAGAGCATCTGCCCAGTAAGCAGGAGACTTGTGTTTGAATCCCAGCCCAGCACAAATATTTAACTTTGCCTACTGATTTCAATCAATGCCCACTTCCAACCAATGTCTGTAATTCCTTTGTGGCTGAAAGGGAGTTAGTTAGTTAGTCCCATGTTCCACGGATCATTTTACATTCACATCACAAATTAATTTGTAAATGTGGCTGTATGCTGAACATTTATAATGATTTTTTTAACATGCAGGTATTTACTAGTAGATGCTACCCACTTCCTTTTAAACATTACAGTAACACAATGAAGTTACTTGAACAGAATGACCTCCTCAGTGTGAACCAGCATGGATTCCAAAAATGTCAATCATATGAAACTCGACTCATACTTTTCTTACATGACATACTGAAAGCTTTGGATCAAGGCAGTCAGGTAGATGCAGAATTTCTTGATTTTCAAAAAGCATTTGACTCTATACCACACCTATGCTTACTGTCAGAAGTACAGTCACATGGGGTATAAAGTGAAATTTGTGATTGGATTGATGACTTTCTGGTAGGGGGGACACCATGTTGTCTTACGTGGAGAGTCATTGTCAGATGCAGATGTCAGTTCAGGTGAGCACCAGGGAAGTGTTGGGGCCTTTGCCGTTCGCACTGTATATTAATGATCTTGCAGACAATATCAATAGTACCCTCAGACTTTCTGCAGATGATGCAGTTATCTATAATAAAGTATATCTGAAAGAGGCTGCATAAATATCCAGTCAGATCTTGATAAGATTTCAAAGTGGTGCAAAGACTGGCAACTTGCTTTAAATGTTAACAGTTGTAAAATAGTGCACTTCACAAAATGAAAAAAAATGTAGTATCCTATGACTATCATATCAATGAGCCACTGCTGGAATCAGCCAACTATACAAATACTTGGGTGTAACACTTTGTGGGGAATTTCAGTGTCACATGTGGGGCAGCTGTACAATATTTTTTTGTTCATATAACGCTATTGTGTGTTACTGACTGTCAAAATATCGGAACAGTACTGCAGATCGAAGATATGGAACATTCTTTATTTTTCTTGCTCCAAGTTACCATCTTGTATTTTTACATGTTCTTGAAGAAATGCTCTATACAAATGTCATGTGCAGGACATTGCACAAAATACAAAGTTTTGTAAACAATGTCATCTGTCTGACAGATTTATTTGATAAAAATTCCAACATGAACAAAATGCAATATTTAAAAATTAACACTTTTGAATGTTGTTAGGCTCAGTTTAATATGAACTGAAAGCAAACAATACAAACAGTGGCAGTTAAATATATTCCATGAAGTGAAGATGTCCACAGTTGTTTTACAATTTCTGGCATTGCAATCTTCTTCACATTTTGTTATCATTATAATAAATGCAGCCAGGGGGAACTGGCCACTTCAATGTGCTTGGGCCAGCTTTGTGCATAACTGATATCTTGATCCCCTCAGAGCTGTTTTTACAAATCTCTCCATGATATTTTTGTCCCTTGTATGACACAATTACGCAATCTCCAACCGACCAACTGTCATGTTGAATGTGCTTACAGGAGCAAATTACATCACAACCTAAGACACTCTTTTTACAGGTTATTCATCTTCATTTATTTCAATCACATGACACTGTGATATTTCTGGAATTTCAGGAACATTTTTCGAATGACTGTCTTGTTCACTGTTTTGCTTAATTGCCTCCTGATCCACATAGGTTATGATAGTATTTTTGCAAACTTCAGCTGCCACTTTGTAGAAGTACTTGGCAGACTGGACAATTGTTGCTTCCCCTCCTTGGACCGTGCTCTTCTGGCATACAAGATGCTTGCATTTCCACCTATTACATCCACAACACCATTTCCATGTGAAGTGCTAAAATACTTCCAAGTAAATTTCTTGGAATGCTTTGCAAACAAAAAGTCAATAAATGTAACCATGAATGATTTTTAAATTCTGAGGATGGGCCATCACTTCAAATTATCGCTTCAGAATCAGATTCAAGTGCATTTTGATAAATTGTATAATACAGTGTATTCATAAAGACAAATATTGCCTTTGGCCTTCTGTGCAGTATTTGAACATATCAAATAAGTTTTACATATTCCCTTGTAGAAAGTAGCTGTTGCAAATAAAATGATCACAATGCACTCTGAATCTCATTTTGATACTCTCAGGAATAAGACGTAAAAAAATCTAGCTGAAGAACTACCTCCCCTTTTTGTATTCTTCAAAGTCTGCATGCTATACGTGTTCAGTGTTCACATGATGCCCATTTTAAGGAATTGTTATATGAACTATTCAAACAGTTCTCAGCTACCCTTCTTTCCAGAAGAGCTGAAACCTTCTAGTATCATCTTTTCTCCATTCTTTCCAAGCTACTACTGTTTCAGACTCACTTGGAGCCACAAGTTTACTCCCAGAACTACATGTGGAACATTTATTTTGCCAACAATTAGAATTTAAAATAGAATTACACAAATGGGATTTCATAAAGTCATCACTGCAATGGTACTGCAGACTCTTCAACTTCAGAATGAAATTCTCTCATGAATTTTACACTTGCATTTGTCAGCATGAGTAAATTTCAAAAGTAGAACATTCTGTGACCTCAGGGAGCAAAACTTTGAAAAGCTTACATGTAAATCTGTACAACATTCTTCTTTAATGATCTGGGAGGCCTGCAATAAAAACAGTGTCGAGTAATACTTCTGCAAAATTTGTTTCTTTCCATTCACCCAAAAACACCTACTATCTTTCATCCCTGGACATGTATATACAATATCAGGACAAAAGAAGGACTCGGCAACTTGGAAATAATCTTTACTGTGATTACAGGGTGTTCTCTTGTATATTTCATTTGCGAGGGTCAGGCCAACTTTCTTTGGCAGTAGTTGTACTACAGCTACCTGTTTATGAGGCATGTGGGAAGTGTCTGGACGGATTTTGATGAAGCCTTGCTGAATGTGAGGACATCAGTATGGCAATATAGTTGGCCTTGAGATGGTCAGAAGAATAGCATTCTTCTTTTTTTGCCCTCTGAAGGTGGTTTTTATCATGCTCCTTCTTTCGAAGCTCCTGGAGTTCCAGATCTGTCTTATGTTCTTTTTAATGTTTTTTTTTTTAAATTTCATTTATATTTTTATTTTCTTTTTTCTGAAACAATGAATTTTCTTCTTTATACCAACTTCTCATTTTCCTAATCCTGGCTGCGCTTGTGGACATCAGGTTTGGTTGATCTGCCATTTCTGTCAAAACATAAACCAAATTAGACCAACGACTGTCTTAAAATTGAATTATTTGCCAGTGGCTGAAGCTAAATCTGGATAGAAAGGAGGAAATTCATACTCTTACAGCATTATTTAAGTAAAATTAGCATCCTTTACATATATTCATATGCATATGGTGTCAAGTGTGGGACAAAAGTAAAATTGGGATATATATGACTGTAGTGAACACACAGTTGAACTATTACTGTCATATGTCAGTACTTCAACTACCTTAGGAAAGAGAACAAACCTCATTTTAAAATTTTTTCTCTGGGTGTAGTTTGAATTATAACTTTATTTTTGTGGAGTGCGGGTAATTGATTTTGCCAAATTGAACTCAAAATTATTTGGTCGTAAGATATAGATATGCTAATAAAATATGCATGCTGAGTATATTAATACTTACTATTTCCAGAAAATAGAACCATTTTCAGTGGGAGCACAATCAGTCTACAAAGGTGACTGCTTACAAATCACTCGTATGATGATTCTAGAATATTGCTCAAGTGTGTGGGACCTGTACCAAATAAGACTGGCCGGGGATATTGAACATATACAAAGAAGGGCAGCATGAATGGTCACAGGTTTGTTTGATCTGTGGGAGAGTGTCACAGAGCTATTGAAGGAACTGAACAGGCAGACTCTTGAAGACAGATGTAAACTATCCTGAGAAAGTCTATTACCAAAGTTTCAAGAATCAACTTTAAATGATGACTCTAGGAATATACTACAACCCCTTCATAGCACTCACAGAGGGATTGTGAGAATAAGATCAGAATAATTTCTGCACGCACAGAGGCATTCAAACAGTTATTCTTCCTGCATTCCACATGTGAATGGAATGGGAAGAAACCCTTATAACTGGTACAATGGGATATACCCTCTACCCTACACCTCGAAGTAGTTTTCAGAGTATAGATGTAGGTAATATAAATTATTCTGTGCAGTAGGAGAACTTTTCCAGGAGAAGCTCTTTCAATTTATTTTCAAATTTTACGTTGCTGTCTGTCAGACGTTCTATATCACTGGGTAAGTGATCAAAAATTTTATTTGCAGCATTGTGAATCCCTTTTTGTGCTAATGACATACTTACTAGGGAATACTGACTGTAATTTTTTCTGATACTGTTATTATATACATCATTGTTCCTTTTGAACTGCAGTGGATTATTTGTAATAAACTTCATAAGGGAATAAATACACTGTGAAACAGTAGTCAGAATGACCAGCTCCTTAAACAGATGTCTACAAAACAATCATGTGTGAGCACCATGTATTATTCTTACAGCACATTGTTGAACAATAAAGACTTACTTTCTTAAAGAGGAGTTACTTTAGAACATTATTCCATATGGCATTATTGAATGAAAATATGTTAACTGACTGATTTGTATCTTCTCAAGATTTGCAATGATTCTAAATCCAAATGTGACTGAATTATGTTGTGTTACTTCCAGTTTAAATTCTCATCCGTACAGGCACCTAAAAATTTCAAGGTTTCCACCCTATTTATTATTTCGTCACCGGCTATTACACTTATCATTGGTGTAGTAACTCTAGGTGTGCAGAACTGAACATATTGTGCCTTTTTAAAATTGAAGGTGAGACAATTTGCAGGAAACAAGTCAATGATACTTTTAAAAACAATGTTTACCATTCCTACTGTTTCTGTATGCAAGCATGGATTGATTACAGTACTAGTGGCACCTACAAATAGAATTAATTCTGCCTGTTGTGTATTAGACAGAAAATAATTTATTGGTTATGGCTCTGTTTTAAACATTCATAATATGAGCACAGTGCACCAGATATTTATGTTTGTTCTGTGCACAGCTGTTTCTGTCACAATAAAAGTATATCCTGTTTTTCGCTCTTGGCTCTAATACCAAGAGCAAGTTGTTTCCTAACTCCTATTTATTTCTCTCTGCGATTTTCAGCAAAACACCATGTTATGGACCCAGGCAATTATATACATATTTTATGTGAGAATTCACTGTGTTTGATGGGAGTTTTATTCAAGTGACATGTGACACTTAAGTTTTGATGCTCAAGTTCTTGAACCACTGTGTTTCATTGGTCTTCTGTGGACAACATACATTGATGTTTTGAATGAAGTACTATAGGATTGATTTACATGAAGGTGGATAAGTTGAAGACTTACAGCATCCAGAAATTCGACAGTAAGAAATTTCCAACTGTGGAAATAGATTTTCGTTCTGAAAAAGTTATTGATATCCTGAAGGAGAAGCCAAGGCCAGTTGAAGCTGGTAAGAGTCAAATATCTATGGATGGTTTAAAAGCAAAGGTGATTCTTATTCCATCTACTGCTTTGGAATTTGGCCAATTGCATTGCGTAATGATATGCAAAAATGCAGTGCAATTGTTGGCCAGACTGAAGACTATTCATGAAATAAAATGGATGATGATGATGATTGGTTTGTGGGGCACCCACCTGCATGGTTATCAGTGCCCGTACGAATTCCCAACCTTTGCTCAGTCCAATCTCACCACTTTCATGAAAGACGATGAAATGGTGAGGTCAACACAAACACCCAGTCATCTGGAGGCAGGTGAAAATCCCTGACCCTGCTGGGAATCGAACCCGGGACCCCTTGCTCTGGAAGCAGAACCACGAGCTGCGGACTAATAAAATGGCTCTGTAGTAGAAATTTTTTGATTACATAATGTTACCAACAGACACAACTCCACAACAAGAGAGTTAAGTCTCTGGTACAAGCCTTAGCTGATACTGGGGAACCTGTTACCAGCAGTTGACAAAATGACTACAACTTTGAGAACTCTGTCAGCAAAATTTGTAATATTTTCAACTGCATGGGACTCTTGTGCTTAAGCTCAACAAACATTCTATAATTTGACTTCAGTGTTACTGGAAGAACAATGAAAGCTTTTAGAATATGAGGAAAAGTTGAAGAACGAGAACAACACTGAAGTAACAAAAGCTTTTAGAATGTGGGAAAGAGTAAACAGCCTTCACATGTACAAAACATGTAACTTTAATTCAAAGAATAACGATTTATGTAATGCAGTCAGTAGAAAAGATGTTGACTGTTATGCTTATCACAAAAGAAGACATTTCAAATCAGAGTGCAGAAAACTTTTAGCAGAACTTGAATGAAGACTTATATTTCTGTCCACCAGGCTTTGAGTGAAGAATAAGCGAACGCTTTTGCTTCAGGGAGTGAAAATATTTGGTTAGCTAACAGTGCTGCATCAAAATGCATGATGTCACTCAAAGATTAGGTCAACACCTTTAAGCCAATTCAATCTGATGACTCCTATATTCAAATTGGAGACAATTTGACTGTTAAAGCAGAAGGGATTTGATTTGTTGACGTATTATTGTTAGTCGAGGGAAAATGGCAACCTTGCACTTTGTAAAACACATTGTATATTCCTGAGCTAAAGAAAAAATTATTTCCAGTGGAAGCAGTCACAAAAGGAGGAATGACAGTTATTTTTGACCACAAGAGAATGGAAGTTCACAATTCTGGTCTAGTTGCAGCAAGAATTAAGAGGGACAATTAGTGTTATCAAATGTTGTTCAAATATCCAGATGTACTACAGCCAAATACTACTTCTTTAAATTCCACAGTGATCTGGCATAAGAGACTTGGAAACACTCATTTCAAAGGTCTGAAGAATATGGCTGACATGACCCTAACTCCTGGTTTCAAAATGAATAAAGATGAATATTTTGATTGAGAACTGTGTTGGTATGGCAAGATGTAGAGAGAAAATTGTTTAATTCAAATTTGGAATCAAGATCAAAAGATGGATGAGAAAACCACCTCTTGGAGGTGCCCATTTGTACATACACTACTGACTGTTAAAATTGCTACACCACAAAGATGACGTGCTACAGACATGAAATTTAACCAACAGGAAGAAGATGTTGTGATATGCAAATGATTATCTTTTCAGAGCATTCACACAAGGTTGGTGCCGGTGGCGACACCTACAACGTGTTGACATGAGGAAAGCCGATTTCTCATACACAAACAGCAGTTGACCGGCGTTGCCTGGTGAAACATCGTTGTGATGCCTCGTGTAAGGAGGAGAAAT
The DNA here is from genome assembly GCF_021461385.2 of Schistocerca piceifrons. Lineage (NCBI taxonomy): Eukaryota > Metazoa > Arthropoda > Insecta > Orthoptera > Acrididae > Schistocerca > Schistocerca piceifrons. The sequence continues at coordinate 542,537,552 of NC_060143.1, read as the reverse complement.
GCGGACCATCAAGTTTCTGACTTTGATAAAGGTCAGATTGTAGCCTATCGCGATTGCAGTTTATCGTTCGCGACATTGCTGCTCGCGTTGGTAGAGATCCAATGACTGTTAGCAGAATATGGAATCAGTGGGTTCAGGAGAGTAATACAGAATGCCATGCTGGATCCCAGCAGCCTCGTATCACTAGCAGTTGAGATGACAGGCATCTTATCCGCATGGCTGTAACGGATCGTGCAACCACATCTCGATCCCTGAGTCAACAGATGGGGGCGTTTGCAAGACAACAACCATCTGCACGTACAGTTCGACGATGTTTGCAACAGCATGGACTATCAGCTCGGAGACCATGGTTGCGGTTAACCTTGACGCTGCACCACAGACAGGAGCGCCTGCGATGGTGTACTCAGCAACGAACCTGGGTGCACAAATGGCAAAACGTAATTTTTTAGGATGAATCCAGGTTCTGTTTGCAGCATCATGATGGCCGCATCTGTGTTTGGCGACATCGCACATTGGAAGCGTGTATTCATCATTGCCATACTGGCGTATCACCCGGCGTGAAGGTAAGGGATGCCATTGGTTACACGTCTCAGTCACCTCTTGTTCACATTGACGGCACTTTGAACAATGGACGTTACATTTCATATGTGTTACGACCCGTGGCTCTACCGTTCATTCGATCCCTACATTTCAGCAGGATAATGCACGACTGCATGTACGGCCCTTTCTGGATGCAGAAAATGTTCGACTACTGCCCTGGCCAGCACATTCTCCAGCTCTCTCACCAATTGAAAACGTGTGGTCAATGGTGGTCGAGCAACTGGCTCATCACAATACACCAGTCACTACTCTTGGTGTACTGTCGTATCGTGTTGAAGCTGCATGGGCAGATGTATCTGTACATGCCATCCAAGCTCTGTTTGACTCAATGCTCAGGCGTATCAAGGCCGTTATTACGGTCAGAGGTGGTTGTTCTGGGTACTAATTTCTCAGGATCCATGTACCCAAATTGCATGAAAATGTAATCACATGCCAGTTCTAGTCTAATATATTTGTCCAATGAATACCCGTTTATCATCTGCATTTCTTCTTGGTGTAGAAATTTTAACGGCCAGTAGTTTACTTTTCAAGGATGATTGCTTTTCATACAGATTTGTACATTTTATTAAAAGTGAACATGATACTTTCCCTATGTTTTTGAAATTTCAAAGACTGATTGAAAGACAAACTGGAAACAAAATCAGAGTTGCGAGAAATGACTATGGAACCGAATTCTAAATACACAATTTGAAGATTGTTTCAAGCAAAATGGATTAATATGTGAGAAAACAAGTCCCTTTAGACCACAGTAGAATGGCCAAATTGACAAAGAAAACAGGTCCATTATTGAGTGCGCATGCAGTGTTAGACTTGTCTCACAAACTGTAGACAGAAGAAGTAAATTGTACTGTGTGTATCTTAAATTGATGACCATGTAAAACAAACAATAATTTTATGCTGTATGAAAAATGATTTGGAAATCTTTAAAACATGGAGGATGTTTGGATGAGCAGCATATGTATACTAGAGTGGCCCTTACTTATATGTAATTTTTTTAAAGTTAGAATTTTGCTTCTCCCTCTCTCTTTTTGTTCCAATTGCAAAAAACAAAAAAAAAACAACAAAAAAAAGGTCTGTGAATAATTTCATCTCAATTCAGCAAATCTAGGCTTGATGTTGGAACAAAGGATCTCCATTCTCTCCACTGTATACTTATTTTTCATGAAGCTAATGTATGTGACACAGTAAAGCAAACTCAGCAATTGTTTAAAACCATTTTGACTCATATTACTGAATAGATCATTTGAGGAATTCAAAAAACTGCACAAACATTTAAGAAATAAATTTATTTTTGACAATACATACATTTTCAATTTACAGTTATTATTTTACAACATTCCTTTCAGTAGAATCAAAAGCTAATTTGACTGAATGAACACTGAACATGATTTATTCCTAAGAGAAAATGTATTAGCAACTGGATATTTTTTAGTCTCCAGCAAAGAATGTTATTGTAGTCCTGAATGAGTCTTACATTTCTTCCATCATCATTTACATCAATCATCTCCCCAGGTTTTTCAATTGCAATTTCGTAATGAGAGTCATTTTCCCATGTTGATGGGTCTTGGGGAGACAACTGGTACTGACAAAAAACCCATGGAGAAAATTTTCATAACAGGTGTTACAAAAGATGAAAAGTCAATATCTGTAAAAGAAGAAATGTCTTTTTGTGTTTAATGTACATTTTAACTTCATTTTTTTTTCTTCTTCCTGTTGTCATAACTTGAGTTATATTTGCCTGACCTTTGTTGGAACATTGTCATCAAACAGGGCTAGAGCCACAGTTTCTACAGCTAAATGCCACAGCTGATTTGAATTTTTTGGGCAGCACCCTTACTGATTAGTGAATAATATCATTATAATTTATCAGCTGACTCTTGAACAGGAAATCATGCTAAAGTACTTTAACTACTCCTACTGGCAGAAACCAGGCTCAGATATCCATACGTGCAACAAAAATATATATTCTTGTTACTGAGTTTTTCTAGATACAGATAAGTGACACTGATCTTCAAACAAGTATAACTCGAATGGCCTTTGCCATCCACCTAGAATGTGTTACAGCTCCCAGGATGCGAAATGATATCACATTCTTTGGAATGCTGCCAAGAAAGATAATCTTGTGGCTATTTCTATGTAGAAAGTTGGTTTCCAAGAAAAATGAGAATAATGGACTGTAAACCATCAGGTACTTCACTGTTACCAATTATGTTGTGGCAGGTAGCGTGAAGTTAAGTTGCTGGCACAATAGCCGAAAGCAAACTGCAGGAGGTAGCAGAGGAGAGGGACATGCCCCATACTGGCAGTTGAGGGAGTCATTGAAGGAGGCGACACGAGACGAGTGGCCGGGCATGGCAGCCAAACAGCATACATATCCAGTGAACAGAACATCATGCTGGTATGACACCAGTAGTTCAGCAGTTTCTGCGTAGAGACTCTCAACCAGGCTAGTATAAAAGGTGCCAGTGGCCAAACAGATTCCTCGATGGTTGATTGTATTTGGACCGCCTAAGGTGGATGCACGTACAGATGCATAAATGAAACACCTTAAGTTTTGAACGGACAAGGGATCAGTCCAAATCAAGGAGGGAGGTCCGATCAGCTCCTCAGGAACTACTGCTACAGCCAGGTAAGAAATGTGGAGGACCAAGAAAGTTTTCCATCAAGTGTGAGCCCCAGGATTTTTGTAGTTTCAGCAAATGGAAAAGCAATAGGCCAAAGACGTAAAAATGGTGAAAGAAACCCATTCCACTACCATAAATTCATACAAATGGTTTTGTTAGTGGAAAAGCGAAAGCCACTGTCGATGCACCATGAGTAAACATGATTGAGATATTGCTGAAGACACCACTCAAGGAGATAAGTCCATGGAGAACTGCAATAGATCGCAAAATCATCGAGGAAAAGGGAGCTGGAGATCCTAGGTGGGAGGCAGGCCATAATACGGTTGATGGCAATAGCAAGGAAGACAATTCTCAGGAAAGAGCCCTGAGCCACCCTGTTTTCCTGGATGTAGGTGTCCAACAAGGCAGAACCCACACATACCTTGAAAACGAGACTCAAGCCACCGTACTGGCCGGGCATGAATCATACATTCCATCACCTTGCAAATGCAGCTGGTGACAGAAATGGGGCAGTAGCTAAAAGGAGGGTTATTTGTTGTTTCTGGGCTTAGATATGGGAATGACAGTGGCTTCACGCCAGCATCTGGGAAACGTGCGACCTGCCCAGATGTGATTGTCATACGAAGGAGAAAACAATTGCATAGAAGAGAAAGATGCTGCAAAATCTGCTGCATGTGAACATCGTCCAGCATTTGGGAGGAAGAGAGAGCATGAATGAGTCCTCTCGTAGTAGAGGTGGCATTGTAGCATTCACGCTTCTGAGAGCAGAAGGTTAACACCTGAGCCTCCCCCACTCATTTCCAATGGAGGAAGGCAGGGTGATAGTGGGTAGAGCTAGAAATCTCCACAAAATAGCGGCCTAAGGTGTTGAAGATAGCAATGTAGCCACAATGACATCATCTGCTATGGTCAGGCTGGAAATTGGGGGGGACGAACCTTGGTTCCAGAGAGTCGACAGAGGTTGGCCCACATAACAGAAGAGAGAGTGGGACAGTTAAAGGAACAGGTAAATGAAATACAGCTGGCTGTTTTGTTATTCCAAAGAATGTGATGACACGGCACATGCAACTGTTTATAACGAATACAATTCACCATTACACGACATGTCTCTGTGCACAAATTGTGTCGTGGCACGCCTCAGTCCACCGAGGGACTGGGACAAGGCTTGGTAAAGGTGAAGTGCAAGGAATGGGACATTCTGCGGCAGTAAGGATAACGTTTGTAAGGTATTCTACCTGGTGATCACAACTGGGGGAGTGGTGTTCACTGAAGACAACCAGTGAGGAGTAAAGCCTCTAGTCAGCCTTAGAAAGCTGCCAGATGTGTTGACATGTAGGTGTGGTGGGAGTCAGCAAACAGACAGCACAAAGGAAATGGTCACTCAAGTACATGTCAGAGAGAATGGACCACTCGAGATGACAGGCAAGCTGGGCAGTACAGAACAGGAGGTTCAAACGGGAATAGGTGTGCATGGAGTCTGAAAGGAACTTGGGTGCTCCAGTGTTAAGGAAGTTGAGGTTGAGTTGACTGAGGTCACCCTAGAGGGTACCTCCCTCACTGGTTCTGGAAGAGCCCCAAAGGGGATGATGTACATTAAGTCACCGAGCAGAAAAAAGGGATGAAGGAGTTGACCAATATGCTGAAGAAAGTCTGCCCAGGGGACACCGAATGATGGAGGGACGTAAATGTTGCAAAGAGAAAAGATGAAGCGAGGAAGAAAAATGCAGACTGCAACAGCTTGCAGCTGGGTGTTCAGTGGGATGGTTTGACTATGAACAACATCCTGGATGAGCAGCATGACTCCTCCATCAGATGGAATGCCACCCTCCGAGGGAAAGTCAGAGAGGACTGGAAAGAAATGTGAGAGACCAAAGCCATTGCGAGGATGCAATTTTGTTTCCTGAAGTCAGAAAAAAAGGGGACGTTGCAATTCCAAGAGCAGCTGTAATTCTTCCTAGTTGGATCGAATGCTGCATATGCTCCACTGTGGGAGAGTCATGACAGGGAAATTGGAGGAGGGAAATAATGAAAGGTTGTCACCTCAGTGGCTGCTGAGTGCCTTCCTTTGGAGACTCACGCCATAGGGTGCAGAAACTGGAGGAATCTGTTCAGATCTACAGAAGTGTCAGCAGTCTCTATGGGTCGGCCTGTTGATTCCAGGGCAGAAAAACGGTTGGCTGTGCGCAGCAGTGAAATGGAGGTCAGTCGGTGAGGGTATCATGCGGAGAAACTGCAGAAGATCTCCAAGTCGGTGAAGAAAATTGTTTGTCTTTTTATGATTTCTTTGAGGCTTTGCCATTGGCAGATGAAGACTCAGATGTTTGTTGGCTGCAGGGACATAAAAAGTCTTTATAGGAGTATTCCTTATTTCCTTTCCGGCTTGTCGCTTGTGTAGCAGGTGATTCTGCTGCCAGAGGTGGAGACGGGGATGTTACCATAACATTGGGTGACCTGACAGCTGCAGTGCTGAATCTGAGGTCACAGATTGGTTTGGCCACGTCCTTTGTGGAGTAAGGCATAGTAAGAGCAGTACTGTAAGTGCCACATTGTAAAACGCAGGTTTTTCGACTAGTCAACAACTTGCAAGTGACACAGTAAAGCACTTTTTCCTTCACCAGGATCTCCTGATCAGCCCACTCATTGAGATACCCAGGACATTCCCAGGATGAGACTGCACTGTCGCCATTGCAATTGATACAGCACGGAGAAGGAGGCAGGCAATCATCCTTGTGAGTATTCCTACCACAAGGAACACATTTGGCCTTGTTTCGATAGGACACTCGAGTGTGGTCATAATGTTGACACTGGAAACAGTGCATCAGGTTTCGAATGTATGGTCGCATCATGACGACTATAGCCTGCTTTGATGGAGGCACTACTCTATCAAACTAGCGGAAAAGAGTGCACGTAGGCACTAAGGTAGGATCGACCTTTCTCATTACGCGGTGGACTGCAGTGACATTCCGATTAGACGGATAAGTTTGGATTTCTCCCTTGGTCAGACCATTGAGCAGCCTAGTGTAAATAGCACCGCACAAACAATTCAGTGTTCGATGGGCCTTGACACGAACAGGATAGCTGTGGAGGAGCAAAGCTGCAAGCAGTTGTTGGGCCTGAAAGTCACAACTGGTCTCCAAGACTGACCTACTTCAGTATGTGATACCACGAAAAACTGAGGTGCAGCTGGAAGATTCTTGAAATCTTTAGCCTCATTTTATTTATGTTTCATAGATGTAGACTAAGATTGTGAGTGACTCATTGCGAGAAAAATCCCCACAATTGCCAGCATCTCTGATGGCTTGCTCCTTCCAATTGAGACCTCACCCACCTTACGTGATTGTTCACAACTGAGGTCACAACTACCTTCTGACAGAGGGACCAATTGGCAATTTGGGAATGTCACACCTCAGGCAGTCACCCCTCTCTGGACCACACCTGTACCAAGGGGTATGTACGAGAACCACTGGTGGAAAAAAGAAGTGTTAAAAATAATTTTTTAGACTTCTTAAAACAGTCCCCCAGAAGGTCATAGCACCCATACCTTTTTTTTTTTTTTTCCAAAATCAAGCACTTGTTATATCAGCCTGACTTGTGCTGTCCTGCATTGCTGGCTTTATATGCACGTTTGTTCTCTATAAGGTGTAGGCTACATCATATAAAAAAATGTTTTCATGTACCAATTTAGTCTCACAAGTTATCTCCAATATACACTTACCCACTGCAATCTCCATACAGAAACCACAAGTTGTTCATTGGCAGAAGTAATGTACATAATTTCCTAATTTGATGCTTTTTATCACTTTCGCACCCCCCCTCCCCCCCAATGTGTTTTTCCACAAGGGGACCAAAAAAAGTATGAATACTAACAATATGTGTATGCCCATTCACGTACTGGAATTTGCACCGCCTGAAGATAAGAACCAGCTGGCCCCTCTATTTCTCTGTGAACTTAAATCAGTATGTGGCAAAAGTGCTCCATGAGAGTAATAGTTGTTAATTTATCTTACTGTGGTAGCTTCTTGTCAGCTAATTGATGCTTTTGTGGAAACAGCCCTCTGCAAGGTGGTATCACTGGCGGCCGACTTGGCTCTGGCACAACAGATTCTCTGACCAGCAGTTGGTCTGCTGATTTGATTGCGTTTGCAAGCTTATGTATTTATGCACTTATCGGTAATAAATATTGTTCTACAATGCATGAGGGGCATGTGGTTATTTGTTGTAATCACACCCTGTACCCTGTGGATCTACACCTTGAATGATCTCTCATCGCTACTGTTCTTCTGAATGTGACCCATAAAATATGATTTATTTTTATAAATATTATTCTTCTGGTTAAGAGGCATGAAAATTAATTGTGATGGGGGCTGGAGCTCATTAGTAGGAGAGGGAATAATAGTTTAACATGGCCTGAGGGAAAAGAATGATGCACAGAGTACACTTTTAATCATTGCTAACAGTTGGTTTCAGAATCACAAAAAGATCTGGAGACACCGAGAGGTTGATGCATTATTGACTGAGGTTTAGAAATCATAATGCAAAGAGAAAACATTTTCATGGGGCAGATGTGGACTCCAGACATAATTTATTAATTAAGAAATGTAGTTTAAAGCTGTGGAAATACAAGAAATTAAGGAGATGTACTGTACAAGCTGAATAACCAGATGTTGCCAATAGTTCTGAAAGGAACATTAGGGATGCCCAAATGAAATGTAATAGAAGGTGTGTGTGTGTGTTTATATTTATATGAAAACTAAAAAAAGGAAATAGCAATACCCAATTGAAATCCTTGGATAACACACAAGATACTGAATTTAACTGATGAAAGCAGAAAATGTTAAAAGCAACATTTGAGGCAGACAAGAGGAATACACTCACCTAAGAAGTTCAAGTGACATAAAACACAAAGTGGCACAACACGAAAGAAAAGAACTGTGATTTGTATAAGCACGCACAACTATAGGAATATTAAAGATGACTTCAGAGGAAAGAGAAGCCGCTGTATGAATATCAAATACTTACATGGCATGCCAGTAGTAAGCAAAGAAAGGAATTCTGAAAGGTGGAAGTATCATATAGACGATATTTTTAAATTAAAGTACCTTACAGGTGATATAAATGGAAAAGAAAGGGGATGAAGATGAGATGGGGGTGCAATACTGCAAAAGTTTCTGACAGCACGGAATGACCTTCACTGAAACAAGGCCCTCATGTAAAGCCTATATTTCCTGGAGAATTATTAATATCCTTGGGAGAACCTATAATGATAAATTTGTTTGATCTGAATGAATATGCAAGACTTTAAAAAGAATGTAAGAATCTCAATAGCAAAGACGGGAGATTCTGACAGTTCTAAGCACTACAAAATCCAACAGTTTAAGTAATGGTTGAAAAACCTACTGAAGAATCGAACAGTTTGTATCGATCAATCTGAGACAAGGTCAGTTTGGGCCCTGGACAAATGTAGAAAATGCAAGGCAACAACAACACTCCCATTTCCTTCTCATCCTGTCCAGTAAATCTCCCGACTTGCACTTCTGGGTTACTTCCCCAAAACCTAATTTATTTGGTCAAAAATTGACTGTTTTTGCTGTTATATTAAAAGACGGGCTTAAGAAAGGCAAACCCACACTTACAGTATTTGTACAGTTAGAAAGAAATTAACTTTTGATGATGTTTATTGGAAGACCCTCTTCAAAATTCTAAATGCAACAGAGATAGAATACATGGAGCGAAAGGTTATCTACAACTTGTACAGAACTCAAAGTGATGATACAAAGAGCTGAAGGATATGAAAGAGAAATAAAAGACAAGGGAGTGATATAAGGTTGTAGCTTCTCCTCTATATTATTCAATTTGTACATTTGGAGTACGAAGTGAAAGAAACCAAGGATAAATTGGGAAATGGAATTAAATTTCAGAGAGAAGAAAGAAAAACTGTTTTTGCTGATTACATAGCAACTCTTTCCAAGTTGGCACAGGACTTGACTGATCAGCTGTGTGGTATGGACTGACACGAGGAAGCATGTGATGCCAAACATACTCCAATAGAATGAGAACAGAATGTTGACAGTACTTCTTTTGTGTTCGTACCATAGTCCAAAGTCTTTATTAGGTTGAGAGGTCACCATTTGGTAGAGAGTTGGCAAAACTACTGTGAATGTTTCAGTTAACACACACAGACTATTCAAAAGAGGGTATAAGATGGAGTGTAACTGAATTAAATCATGTCATACTGAAGGAATTACATTAGGAAATGAATACTAAAAGTAGTAAATGAGTTTTGTTATTTGGGCAGCAAGGTAACTGGCAATCTACATCTACATACATACCCCGCAATCCACCATACGGTGCGTGGCGGAGGGTATCTCGTACCACAACTAGCATCTTCTCTCTCTGTTCCACTCCCGAACAGAATGAGGGAAAAATGACTGCCTATATGCCTCTGTACAAGCCCTAATCTCTCTCATCATATCCTTGTGGTCTTTCCGCAAAATATAAGTTGGTGGCAGTAAAATTGAACTGCAGTTAGCCTCAAATGCTGGTTCTCTAAATTTCCTCAATAGTGATTCATGAAAAGAACGCCTCCTTTCCTCTAGAGACTCCCACCCGAGTTCTTGAAGCATTTCCGTAACACTCGCGTGATGATCAAACCTACCAGTAACAAATCTAGCAGCCCGCCTTTGAATTGCTTCTATGTCCTCCCTCAATCCGACCTGATAGGGATCCGAAACGCTCGAGCAGTACTCAAGAATAGGTCGTATTAGTGTTTTATAAGTGGTCTCTTTTACAGATGAACCACATCTCCCCAAAATTCTACCAATGAACCGAAGACGACTATCCGCCTTCCCCACCAAAGCAAAGAATATATACAATACTTATTAGCAACAGAAAGAGAAACGTTTCTGAAAAAGCAAAATTTATTAACATAAAATATAAATGTAAGCATTACAAATGTTCTCAGAAAGTATTAGTCCGGAACATAGTTTTAAATACAGTTGCAACATGAAATGTGGTCATAATAAAGCTGATCGATAGATCAAGAGAAATGACTGTACGACATTATTGGCTGGAAGAACCTGTTTGGGGTTGTTTGGGCATCTGGTGCAACTGATGCCACTTTGGCAATTTGGTGTGTTGAAGATGAGATGAAATGAGCGAAACAAATTCCAAGTCCTTGCGCAAAGGAAACCACTGACCTAGCTGATAAACATAGAACCCCACAATCTAGAGTCAGTGACACTCTCCACTAGACCACAAGCTGTTGATTCATGAAGTAACTGATGAAGGGGTAATTGGAGAATGTAGTACTATGACACAACATGACCAAAAGATAGTAATAATTAAGTTGGGACATCCTCGGGCATCAAGAAATTAACAGTTTGGTAATGAAGAGGTATGTGATGAAAACTGTATGCCTAGAGGGAAACCAAAGTTTAAGTACAGTAAACAAGTTTAAGTGGATGTACACGGTAATACTTGTGCACTGAGACATGCACTCACAAACAGGCTGATATGAAGGTACATTACATATAAACATTCTGACAAGGGCAAACATACATATGCATTTCTCAGTATCAGATGATAAATACTGGTAACAAGTAAACATAAATAATGAAAAAAGTTCATACTTTAGACATTTTCTGGACAATGCAGGATCTGTGACAACATATTTTACCTGGTATAAACAGTACAGATGTATCAAATCAATAGCAAAAAATAATGTTCTTTTGAGCTTGGTAAACCAAACTGATGTGATTAACATGACACGAAATCTCTAATTAGTATTTGTGATTTTGCAAGTGCTAAAAGGAAGTAGTAGTGAGGGGAATTATGGATGTGAGATTACTTGATACAACTACAACTCATCCCAGAAGCAAGGACAAATACGCAACTTTTTATGGAAATAACAGGACTTCTAAAGACTTGTAAAGGTTGAGCCAGGGCAGTTGCTGGACATTCTGTTATTGCCACTTCACACATGTAGAGAAATTTCACTGTATCCTTAAAACTATAGACACAATAAAGTGTGCAACTGCTCATGAGAGGTTATGAATTATATCAGGATGGCTACTCAAACTTGGGGAAAGGGGAATCCCTGAGAATTCCAGGTAGGCCTACAGCGAGGAAGATAGTCATATGAAGCTCCTGAGAATTTAAGGGTGAGCAGTGGGAGGAAGAGTTGAGGACCTCACAATAATGACTATTCTTTCCACTTGGTTGTGGTTAAACTGCAGTTTTTAAACATCAATAACTTACTTAGACTGCTCTTCAAATAATTTACTGCCTTAGTAATATTAACTATTTTAGTAACATTAACTATTTAAAAATGTGCGATTTACAAACATCAATTAAATTAAATTCCAATGTTAAGTTAAAACCATGTATTTCTTCAAAATCTTACAAAATTCCTTGGTTTTGCCATGGTATCCATTCCTTGTATGTACCCTGACAGGCCTCTATTAATTCAAGTATTGTTAATCAATTCCTACATTCGCCAGGGCATTTCTGTTTGAAATTGCTAGTTTAAAAGCAATAGTAACATTCATCAAGTGGATAGAGAGTATAGTGCCCTACTAACATAACTTAAGTTTGTGTGAACCTCTCAGCAACATACATGCACTATAGCCTTTCACCAATGTTTTGGGCCAACAACAAACCACATATTTTCAAATGGAAATTGAAGGCTACTTCTTCAGACAAACCTACTAGCCTACTACTCCCTGAAGCAACATTTTATAACCAGTTAAATGTCTAATGGAAAAGTAGTTCACTGAAATGAATAGCATATCCTTTAATGAATAATAGATTTTAGTGTTTTCAAATTCTGACAAAGTTCAAAAAACTTATATCATACCACATCTTCAAAAACAAGCATAATAAATTCAATGGCAGTTCAATAATGAACAATGGAACAACCTGAGGGAGGCTACTCTTTGTATTTGTCGCACATGCAAATCCTGATACACCTGACAATGTAAGCATATAACGTAAAATCGGATTCAATTACTGAATCAGCAATTGGATGCTGAGACAATAAGCGTAATCTGCCCAATCTTTAATGCACATAAAATGTCATACAGAATATAAGGAAATAAATTGTGCACAGCAATATATAGATGTACAGAATTTACGCAAACCTTAATTACAAACACAAAATGTTATTTAGATTCTGTTGTTTGGAACATGAAACCCCAATGGCATTGTTTACACGTAAACTTATTCTTTGGCACACTCTTTAAAAAACTGCCAAGGGGAAAGAAACAGATTTGTCACGAAGACAACTGTTCATGCAATCGACCGCAATACAGGTAAACAGCAGCACTTCACGACCTGTGTTTCGAGGTGGTCGTAACCCGTTGTACAAAGACCTGACAATCACTTCAGAAAATTAGTTTCAACATCTTGATACTTCCAATCTGTGCTCTGTATGTAGTCCAATTCTTTACGAAGGGCATTCAGTCTCTTGACGTGCGCATCACGTTGCAACTGTGCAACACGTAGTTCCATATCATGTTCAAATTTTACGCTACTGAGTTCCAAAAACGATTTCTTGCCACGATGTACAGTAACAAGCGAATCACTTTGCGGTGTTGGCAGGGAAGCATTCTTCGAAAACCCTGGACTATTCATCATTATTGCAGCCGTAATAATAACATACACTACTGTTTCTATCCACACAACTTTTCGCTACTACTGGAATTAAAGACGAAGCGTCTATGCTCGAAATTACAGATGACAGAACATAAACAAATCGCTTATTAGAGCAATGAATATCGAGGCAAGAAAACCATCATGCCAAGGAGTTTGGAATTTTAAACTTCGTTGATGTGGACCATAGATCTACTTCTAATCTATGTTGCAGACCATAGAGTATCTCGTGCTGACGACGGTCGCCTGTGTAGAGCCAGCCGTGCACAGACCATACAGTGGAAATAAAAGTTTGCTTATATAGCAAAGTAGTGAAAAGCAGAAAAATGTTAACCAGACAAATAAACAACGACTTTTGGATAACAAACAATTTCTCAAACGACTATCGTTTTTATATAAATTATATAGGTAAAGTGAGCTCCTTCAATACCACAGAACACAGTGAAAGAAAACGAGGCAGGAAACACAAACGAAGAAATTTCTTGAACCCTAATATTTAAGAAACTTTGTGGCTATCATGGCAGACAGCCTAGGTTTGATCACCTTATCAGATAGCTTACAATTCCTAATAAAAGCCTTCAAAAACAAATTAGTAAAAACTGAATTTCGGCCAGCATCTCTTAAATAAGTTGTCAGTGTTACAAACTCCTTTAAAAATAAATGTTTAAGTGATTATCATGACAGCAATGGTAAAATTATGAAATTTTGTACAACTCAACTTAGTGATATACTGAGTTACTTGTGCAATGAGTCTCTTTGCTGTGGTAATGTGTCATTAGTAAATTGCAGGTGCATCCCCAATAAATGTTCAGCGCTAGTCATTTATAGTGGTAACAATGTTCATATAGCGTTATGACCTGTAAAATGGTAGAAATCAGTAGTGAATAACAGAGAGGGTCTAAATTCAGATTGGAATATAAATCGCAAGGATAGACTAGTCGTCAATAGTGGTGGTGTAATTATTGTTGGAAAAAAGCTGAGAATTTCTAGTGCCCTAACTGCAGATTACGAATGAGAATAGTGTAGGTGAAAGTTAGCATCACAGGTGCGTCAAATATGTTAATCAGATGCGTTTCTAGACCACCTGCCTCACGAATAGTACCGATAATGGCAGGATAAAATTGAAGAATATTTGAGTAGCAGAGATATACATATTCCGATTTTAACCTACCCAGGCTTACCTATTAAGAGGGGGTCGCACACACAACAAAAATGATGCCATAGCTACTGGCATACTGTAGTTGCAACGGAGATGGATGTGTCAGGTCCCAGTTTTTAGTGGGGCATCTTAAGAGACACAACTTTTGTCATGCCACAAAAGTTGATCGTGGTTGTACTTTGTTGCGCCACTTTCCTTCCATGGCTACTTTCTGCTGGCTGTATTTCAAAACACTAGCATGCTATCATAGTTATCATGGAGTAACTGCTGTTTTGCTCCGTTTTATTTCAGTGTGTTTTCATTTTATTATTGAAAAACTGAAAAAAGTGGTCGGTAAGTACACTTTAGCAATTTCTGAAACTACAGGAACCACAACTTATGTTTGATTTTCTGAAGCAGTGTGCATGTGTGTGTGTGTGTGTGTGTGTGTGTGTGTGTGTGTGTTTGTGTGTGTGTGTGGATCACAGAATCTTAAAAGATTTTTGGATGAATAAATAAATTAGCTTAACACGTAACCAAAAGAAACGAGTCATATATATTTCATGATTTGCGTGACTAAACACTATATGCGGAAAACAGGCGCCTTGTGTGGTATGGCAGGTGTTAAAAAACTAAAAATTAGTTATTCGAAACGTCCACAACGTGGAACAGTGGTGTGTATGCAAATTATGTTTACATATCAGCTGTTGGTTAGTTTGCAATGCAAGGCAGCAGTTTCATCTCTAAGCGTTATTTCCTTTACAAATCTGTCTGTGATTCCTTATTTATCCCCATGGAAACTCTGTTTTGGCTCCAACATTTCAGTTTTATTTTCCTTGTACTGTTACAACTCTAATGCCATAGCCTGTATTATAATGTTAATACTCACCCATATGATTTCAGTTGATGCCATATAGAAAGCTGTGCCACTTCATGGAATTTATGACATCCTATGTGAACAGTAGCTCATGGTGCTACTAGAGAAAGCAATAGACTATCACATCATATTAGTTGCACATGTGAATGCGGCTTTAATCAGGCAGGCAAATTACCACACACTGTCAGCAGACCGGGCAGCCTTCTTTACTCCCATCCAAGCTAACCTATGTCCATTTCAAGCAGGCTAAAGGGCTCTTACTTGTTGCCCATCTTCCTGCTGTGATACGTTACATAGCAGTTTATTATGTACATTTTCATTGTAGTGTCATGAGTAGGGCACATAAGATGGTGAAAAGTCCTCATTTAACTGAATATTACAAGATGAGGCTCAGTATAGTAAATATTCATTTTGGGTCATTGTAGGCCAGAAAATGGTAGATTTTATTTGTGCTTTTCCCTTTTTCATTGTGTTTGGGACTTATTTTGAGTTACGAACGGTTTTCTCTGCAATGTCGCCTTCTTCCGACTAATACTAGCTATTCTCAATTCCAACCATCATCAGGTCGCCTCTAACGCATGTATTCTGTAGTAAGCAGAGCCATCTCTGAAAAAAAAGAGACAGAAAGGTTGATTGTGTTTAATGATCTGTCGAAATTGAGGTCATTAAAAATGGAGCACAGGCTCGGATTATGTCAAGGATAGGGAAGGAAATCAGCTATATCCATTCAAAGGAACCATCCTGGCATTCAACTGGAGCGATTCTGGAAAATCATGGAAAATCTAAATCTGTATGGCTGGACCAGAGTTTGAACTATCATCCTCCCAAATGCGAGTCCAGTGTAGTAACCGTTGCGCCACTTCACTTGGTCATCTCTTAAAATCGAGATCCTTCACACCTAATAACCCAAATATTGCTATTATACTGGAATGCCAACTAAATTTAAGATTTAGAAGTATAATTTCTCTAACTCTAGTGTGTCTTAGCCAAATATGGCACCACTTATATCATATATCAATTTCAATTACTTCACAGTAGCCTATTAAAATTCCCAAGCCTGCTTTATCATCCCACTTTGATTTTCTCCACTGTCCTGGTACACGTGCAAAAACTCGACCTCCATACAAACTGAAATGTATAAGACTGGGTTTCTTCCCAAACCATATCTCATGAAAAGTTTTCCTTTCAATAATATTAGCTAAAGTTCTGTTTCAAGGTATGGAGCTGCACATATTTCTTTAGCCCAGAATCTGCTATCTACTGTTACTTCAGTCAACAGGCATCTTGACATACCCATAACTGACCTGTTGTATCTTTCAGCTGTACCATTGCATTCATTTACATAAAGAGGACAGAATTTAAAATGATTTATTTCTGCCCCATAAAGGGATAACATATGAATATGAATCCAATTGCCACATGTCAGTTTCTTAATACTTTTACTAGTCAGATTTCCAATTTCATGAACAGATTCCACAAAACAAACATGTGTTTGATATTTAGATTTGATAGTGTAGACTTGTGATCGTCAATAAAAGTGAGTATGTATTTTTCCTCATGCAACCTGTGAGTTGAGTGAGACCTGTTTAAAAAACTTTATGAATAATCTCTAATGTTTCTTTTGTTTTGCATCTATTGTGTTTGAAAGGTAAACAGCAGTTATTCCTGCACCAATTAAAGAAATGTCTCCTACTACAAAAACAAATGTCAATGTCACACTTTAGTTTCTTGCGTTCATACAATAATTAGTCACCAAACTACAACTGTCCTCTTTAAGTATACCAAGTGTCCCACACGCAATCCACAAAGCACACTTAACAAGTCACTGCCAAAAGTTTATGGATCCCACCGTTCAGTGGTCAAGACAAAACAAAACAATCGTCCTGTCTGCTAAAGACAAAATGTTTTCCACCACTCACAACCTGGAAACACCAGTCCTTCACTTTCCACCTTATGGAGACATACAAGCAGTCATCTTGTTTCACGGCTCCACAGTCCAGTACTAGTTAATAGTTGCTGGTAACAAATGCCCGCCAGACTCTGCCGCGCGTCGTTCATTCTGCCGTGGCGCCGCCACGCGAGCCGTTGAGCAGAAGAAACCACCTGCTGTTGCCTCCGCGGGATACTTTCCCCCGTCGTAACGGTGGCGGAACTTATGAGTGGCCAGTGGTACGTGCGTGTCGCCCCAGGCCATTGACCTGCTGTAGCGGGCGCGTGGAGTGTACCCCGACCAGCAGTGGAGTGGGGAGTGCCGCGGCTCTGTCGCCTCTCCCATGCCGACGTGAGCTTGGCCCCGCTAGCGGTATAGGCGTGTTCTGCGTGTCAGTCAGACCCTTCCGTGCATCTCGCAACATTACAGACAAAAGGATATTCTTACATTATTTAAATACTCATTGATTACATGTATGATCTATTACATACATTGGTAATAAAAGAATCTTTGTTCCAAAAAAACGTAAAATCATACACCCTAGTTTTCTACACATACAACATCAACGTTTATCCCTTTTCTATATACAGCCCACACTTGTGCTATTGAGTGTACCTGTTGTCCCTCATACAAAACATGAAAGTGTAAAAAAAAAAGGAATAAGAAACAATATATACAGCTCATAATTACAATATCAAATAGTAGACTACTCAAACATCCTATCACAGTGAAAATGTTAGAAACTGTTGATTCTAAAACTACAATATACAATTAACCTTTGTGCTTGTGACAGACTGAAATTAATACCCCTTGAAAGTGTTCTAACAAAAAGATAAGAAATAATCTACACAGCTCTCAATTACCTACCACATGTTATTAAATAGTAAACTACTTTAACATCCTAACACAATAAACATTTTAGAAACTGATGACTCTAAATCTACAACATACAATGCACCTTTGTGCATGTGACAGACTGAAATTAGTATCTCTTTATATATTTTACCTTTTTATTATATATAACAACATTTCTAGGACATGTATGAACCATCCACCTGATGTCAGATCCTGACCTGCCATCGAGGTTCTTCCAAATCAAACAATAAAGCAATAATGATTTAGTTATGGATCGGTAGCATCCCCTTTACAGGAGTGTGAGCATTGATCACACTACTCTACGACTCTCACTCACCAGACATCACATTTTCCTTCTCATTCAATCCATTAATACACTAACAGAATAGGTCTAGAAATCAGCTAACCTTAACACCACCACACTCACGACAACATACCATACCTTTGCTCCCTTATACTCAACCACATAACACATGAAGCTGTTTCAGAGATAGCATTCCAGTCTCCGAATTCGTCCTTTCACTCTGGCACCTCTCTCCGTCGGCTTACCTCTACATTCACTTTACCGATTATTCATCCTGCTAAATATCAACTTAGAATTGCGACATTTCATCTAAGAACAAAAAATACGCAAATTATTCATCCTGAAAAATAACTGTACACATTCTTGGTACCGTTTTGATTAGTTATACTGGTACCAGGCTTCAACAACAACAACAACAACAAAAATTATTTTTTTCATATAGCAAATGCTATGGTAAGAATTAGATTCAAACTTATATTACATCTTACGTCAGTATTCCACAACGTTCACCATCTGGATCTCATACTCCCTTTATGTCCTTTCACGTTGTGCAGTTGTCCTCATCTCTTCATTCGTATTTCGGCTCTCCGTCCGTCGATTACTCCATTTCCTGGTCTTCCTTCGCCATTCGCATCAATCTCGATTGCAGCATACACAGGCCACTCTGTAACATACCTCTAAGACATCTTCACATTATTAGTTCTACTCACCTTTATTTAGCACTGTTTCATCACGTCGAATCTCTCTTTATTAATCACACTGCTTCACGTCGCTTCTCTCCTTAAATATCACCTTTATCCACTACTATTTATCACGTCGCTTCTCTATCTACCATCTTTATCCACTCATTAATCATCACGTCGTTTCTGCTTGATCCTTATTCATATGACAAAAAATACGTACATACACCACTCTGTCGACTCCTGTTCATGACTCATTCGACCAGTCTATTTTGTCATACTTCCTGACATCCCGCCTGAAAATTCTTACGTTCGATTTGACCCTGCACAACGTTACACACCACAAATAAATACACTGACTATCTACCATAAATTGCCTACTTTCGATCTATCCTAAACTTTTCCATAATTTGATGTTAGAAATGTGATGTAGCCCACGAGATTTTTTTTCCTTGATCGTCTCAATCAGTACAGCATTTTCATGGACAATCCGCCTCACTCTGAATGGTCCACTATACACAGCAAAGAATTTGCTAGTTAGGAATCTGTGCTTACATGAAAATTAGATGTGTGCAGAGAATATACAAGCTGGGAGAAATGGGCAGCCCAAGTGTTAGAAACTCAGGTGCTAGTGTACTCTTTCCCTAACACCAGATTCCGAACAACCATACACAGCACCTCATTATAACTGTCACCACGACTATGACATACCATAGATCAGATGGCATCTAATTTAAAAACTTCGATCACAATGTTGACTTTTTGCATTACGTGTTAAGTACCTGCAACAGTCAAATCGCGCTAATTAAACTGGACTCATTGGCACTATTACATAACATTTTTTTTTACCAACTGGTTTGTTTTGAGGAAACTGTCCCAAATAAAAATATGCAAATTTTGCTCTGAGAGACCAGCCTAACAGACGCCGTTATTGGTGTTTTATTCTATGATCAGAAGTATGGTATTTGCATTCCTACATATCAGTACAGTATGTCTGCTACATAGACAATTTTCAGTGCCAGTGGCATGTGGTTTAAGGCAAGATGCTAAGGGCTGATATGTTGGATTAGTTTCTCTTATCCATCAATCTATTACGACAAGAAAGAAATGCCAGGATTCCATGCTCTCCTGTCATTCTGATAGTTTCTGCCGTTCCTATCCTCGACTCTGTCTGACCTATGAGTCATGTCTCCGTTCACGATATTGCTCTCATTACCCAGTTCCTGTAACAAGTGCTGAAATGACGCGGAATCTTCTAAGCCTCTGCCTGCTATCACTATATCTCTGCGCAATCTCTCGTTATACAGATCCTAATGAGCTCCCCAGGTTCGTATGGCACATCCAAATACCTATTTTGTCTCAGCATTTCCTGATAGCACGCCACGGGATCTCTTATACCACCTTCATTACAATTTGGCATCATCAATATGCTTTGATTAACCTGGTCCTGCTTACTTTTCGACCAGAATTCATTGAAAAACTTGTCACAAAATGTCTTGTAGCTCCTACAGTCTTTAATAACTTCCTGCATTTTCGCTCTAGCCTCGTCCCTCAAATGATTACACACAAACTTCATTTTGAGGAGCGGTCCCCACGATGAAGGTAATGAATCTTTAAATTGAGACAGCCTTGGACTATACCCAGTTGGGTTTGGCACCTGTTTTATCCGACACAACCGTTCTTCTGACTCTCTGAATTCGTCTTCCTCTTTCTGCCTATTTTCGCTTTTTGAATTTATCTCACTCTCCCTCTGCAATCTACCTGGTGTCACCTTCGCTACTGCACGCTAATTGCAACTGTGCTAGTTCTTCACTATGTTTCCTACTTATTTCTAATTGTGCCTCTTTAAACTGTAATGGTGATTGTATCTCCTCCTGGTTGGCATAAACCTCTCGCTGTGTACTGTCAGAACCTGTCTCGCCTCTTATACTGATCTTTTCTACATCTGCACTAATCTTATTCTTTCTGACCACTACCTCCGCAACTTCATCCCTGTGTTTATTTAGCGCCACTTCTTGCTGGGTGATTTGAGCTTACACGCTGTCTAATGCCCCTTGTTTATCTGCAAGTAAGTCCTCCACTACCTCTTTGATTCGCTCATCTGGCAACACATCCCTACGTTCTGTAATATCACTCTCTATTGCAATTATTCGTTCCACCAAATTATTAGCTTTTTCTTTCACGGCGTCACATACTTGCTTCAACGCACCCAGATTCTTCTCCCCCTCATCTAACTGATTATTATCTGCGGGCAGACGCTCATCGATAACTGAGTGTAGCTTCCTCATTGCCTTTTTGTTTCTCTCATCCAATGCCTCCATACTTTCCTTACTATCTTTATCCATCGCTTCCCATCTTTCCTTATTACCTTTATCCATGGCTTCCAATATTTCCTTAATCACCCTATCTCTCTCCATTTTATCTCTATCCATCCTCTGTAAAAACTGCAGTAGCACATTGTCCTTTGCTACTTTCGGTGCGCTCACCTCATTCACTTGAGAAACGGTAGCTTCGCTAAGGGTAGCTTCACTTTCACTGCATACCTGACCTAGTCCCGGCTCGCCCCTGTCGTTGGGAAAAGCCCCCGTTTGTGGACAAAGCCCGCCGCATAAAGGATCACCTAGCCGCGGTCCGCTGAACAATTCAGCCCCTTCCGAGTGTTTGCCGTTCTTGCTCATTAACCCATGGTCGACAGCTACTTCCTGCCGCACTGCTACGTTCACGCCAGAATCACTATTCTCCATGGTGACAACACTTTTCGACTGCGACCTAGTTACTACGGACATTACGCAAAAAAATTATACAACGATCTTCCAACTTTAGATGACGTAGCAAGCGATTACATGAAAAAAACAAAAGATCCTCACCAATCCAGAAAGAAATTGCAAACAAAAAATTTTACTTCTTAGCGCTATCACCATATATCCCATCAAAAAAAATCTTAACAGCAAACCCTAACAGTACAATCCTGGCAGGGTCGAAATTATGAGAGGCACCCACATGTCTTGCTCATACTGTGGCATCAAGCAGTCACGCCTGCAAAATGAGTGGCCTGCCAAGCGAGTGGATTCATTCTTATTTATCGAGTAACATGAACTCTCGTACTCACAATTAAGTTACAAATTATCCTCCTGTATGAATAATACGCAACAGAAACACGCATCTGACTATCAGTAATTTACAGAACTCTGACTGTTCACTACGCACTGGCAATACCACATTTTCTTTTTGTCTTTTATTTAACGGCTTTTATCAACACGTGGCCACCGCACTGAATATGAATGGCGCACACACTATAAATTCGGGACATCATGACAACATACAATTCCAAGGAAAAGTCCACCAATCTTTTTCTTTTCACTATCTTATTTATTCCGATAAATTCTATAACCTAAACACACAAATTCTATAACCTACCACAATAACACATGAGAAATTCCGCCCAGTGGGCATGGCTTTACATTGGTGATTCTCTAGCTTATGGTCTCGTAATTATTTAACGCTACAGTGCACTTTCTGGATAGGATGGTGGATCTTTTATTATATCTCACACTTCGACTCTCACAACCATCATCACGAAACTTTCCTCCAGATCGGGCGGTACAGAAGGAACAAGCATAACCCACTAATCTTTTGAAACTACCTTGCTACTCTCCCATGCAAACCACACATACTTAAATTACATGACATACACCACACTGCAACATGAAATACAAGACAGGGAATAGTCACAACATTGTCACTTTCAGCTTTCCCACTTCAATTAATATTTATCCCAGTTTCACACGACACTGCCCCACTTCGTAATTCTACTTTCCTACTATGAACTCTGGAGATATATGCACGTCTTCCTGTGCAATGCAAGCCAAGTGGCGTTGCTGGATAGACGGCTGACTCACCTTGTTTCTCACTCAGAGTGTTATAGTTTGAATCAAGCGTCACACGGAAACATATCTCGCAAAGTAATGTTAAGAACATATTCATCACACACGCGAGTCCTCAACTGATACCATGGACAAGTACTTCTCTTTATCCTTTGTCTCATACACAGATTGAGACTCACACAGTACTCACCACGTGGAAGTACTCGTCTCTAATTTCAAGTCCTGCACAAGCCATTTCTTAAATATTTCGACTTATGGTACACATGCTGTTTCTTAAATATTTCAACTTATAGTACACACGCTAGTAATTCAGCTTAACTTAAGCACACGGAAGTATTTCAACTTATTGCTACACGTGGTTTCATTGTGACTGTTGGTCACTTCCGAAGATTACTACGATCCCATTAATATTACCTGCCTGACATTTAATTCTCCCGACAAAAGTTCCTGAAATAGAGAAATTATTATTTCAAACTACTCTTAAATATTCCACATGCATACCATGTCTCCACTCTTTTGTCTTTACGGAGCACAACTAAGACAGGTCTTAACAGCACAAGATCCAGCGACAGAGTGCTGAAACATGGCCGTTCTTCAGGTCATCTCGCACCTCTGTCGAGGTGGGGGAAGTCCATGCTACCGTATTGGGCAGCCACATTTCAGGCACTCAAAGCTCCAGTAAGTTTCATCTCTTTGGTTCCACCAAAGGTGGCCAAAGGATCGTCTCAAAGATGATCATATATTCACATTCACTATCTGCGATTATCAGATGACCATACATTCATTCATTTCACAGATCTCACCAAACTGGATGTAGGGATTTATTTTGTGGGAGTGCACATGATCAATTAAATAAATAAATTGTCATTCTTTCCCACACTGGTATCCGGCTTAGCTGTATTAATTGAAATTGAGTTATTTTACAAAAAAAATGTGTTGTACTGACAAAAATAATGAAGTATGTTGTACCTATTTTCAATGTCAGGCGGTACTGTACCCTTTCAATTTAGCTTGCTACTCCATTATTTTTGAAAGATGTGTGAGCTGCACTTTCATGTATATGTTACAAAAAGGAGTACATCAGCTTATGTCTCCCATTTGGATCTCTGGATAGGGAATTCTCAGGAGGATATGATACAATATTGCAGTGCCTGTGTCATTTAGACGCTATGACACAATGTCTCTTCAGACATGCATGCATGTCTGAAGGAACAGGCACTGCAATGACTATGGCCATTATGAAATGTATTTGTAGCTCTGAATATAGACAACCATCAGCCATATAATGGAATGAAAACAATGGACCCAGATTTCTCACTTATCGTGAGTGGTCACCTTACCATTTGGCTATCTGTGCATGCTTCATGGCCAGACCAAAACTTCCACGAGCCTACTGCCTGCACCTGTACATCCATTATATGTATTCCCATAAAGGGGTGACATTTTAATTGAAAATCACTTGCCTGGTGTCATCCGATAAATATTTAGAAGGATATCATCATAAGGAAAAACGAAACTGGTGTTCTACGGATTGGAGTGTGGAAATTTAAAAAGAGAGATGGATAGGTTGAAATTAGATATAGTGGAAATTAATGAAGTTCAGTGGCAGGAGGAACAGGACTTCTGGTTGGGTGAACACAGGGTTATAAATACAAAAGTCAAATAGCAATAATGAATGAGTGGGTTTAATAGTGAATAAGAAAATATGAATACAGATAAGCTACTATGAACAACATAGTCAATGGATTATTGTAGCCAAGACAGACATGAAGCCCTCACCTGCCACAGGAAGAGAAATTTATGTGCCAGAAAAACAGTAATATCAGAAATTGAGTCCATTTTGAAGCAAAACACCTTGTTATTCGTTTATTTCTTGAATCGAGGCGGACTCAGTTTATGATATTACTGTTTTTATATGCAAACATGGACCAAATGGAAGAGTTCCAAGATAAAATCATTGTTTGTGTACCAGTTATCTCCAAATATGATGAAGGGATTGAAGAAATGTGTGATGAGATAAAAGAAAACATTCAGATAGTGAAGGGAGAAGAAAATTAAATAGTGATGGGGGCTGACATTCGATGACTAGAAAAGGATGAGAAGGAAAGGTGAGTATGAGCTGGAGGAAGCTATCTGGTAGAACTTTACACAGAACATAATTTAATCATCGCTGACACTTGTTTAAGAATCATGAAAGCAGATTGTATACATGGAAGGGACCTGGAGACACTGAAAAGTATCAGATTGATTAATATAACGGTAAACCAGAGATTTTGGAACCAGATTCTAAGTTGTAAGACATTTCCAGGGGTGGATGTGGACTCTGACCACAGTTTATTGTTATGACCTGTAGATTAAAACTAAAGATATTGCCAAAAGGGTAGGAAATTAAGGCGATGGGACCTGGATAAGTTGAAAGAACCAGAGATCATTGAGAGTTTCAGAGGGAGCATTAGTCAAAAGTTGACTAGAACTGGATAAAGGAATACGGCAATAAAAATGGTAGACTTAAGAGATGAAATAGTAAAGACAGCAGAAGATCGAATAGGCACAAAAAGCGAGGTCTACAAGAAATCTTGGATAACACAGAAGATATAAAATTTAATTGATGAGAGAAGAAAGTGTAAAAGTCCATCAAATGAAGTAGGTGAAAGGGAAAAGAGAAGTCTACAAAATAAGACTGGCAGGAAGTGCCAAATGGCTAAGCAGGAATGGCTAGAGGGCAAATGTAAGGATTTAAAAGCATATTTCACTACAGGAAATATAGGTACCATGTACAACAAAGAAGGGAAAGCTGAAAAGTGGATGGAGTATATATATATATATATACACACTCCTGGAAATGGAAAAAAGAACACATTGACACCGGTGTGTCAGACCCACCATACTTGCTCCGGACACTGCGAGAGGGCTGTACAAGCAATGATCACACGCACGGCACAGCGGACACACCAGGAACCGCGGTGTTGGCCGTCGAATGGCGCTAGCTGCGCAGCATTTGTGCACCGCCGCCGTCAGTGTCAGCCAGTTTGCCGTGGCATACGGAGCTCCATCGCAGTCTTTAACACTGGTAGCATGCCGCGACAGCGTGGACGTGAACCGTATGTGCAGTTGACGGACTTTGAGCGAGGGCGTATAGTGGGCATGCGGGAGGCCGGGTGGACGTACCGCCGAATTGCTCAACACGTGGGGCGTGAGGTCTCCACAGTACATCGATGTTGTCGCCAGTGGTCGGCGGAAGGTGCACGTGCCCGTCGACCTGGGACCGGACCGCAGCGACGCACGGATGCACGCCAAGACCGTAGGATCCTACGCAGTGCCGTAGGGGACCGCACCGCCACTTCCCAGCAAATTAGGGACACTATTGCTCCTGGGGTATCGGCGAGGACCATTCGCAACCGCCTCCATGAAGCTGGGCTACGGTCCCGCACACCGTTAGGCTGTCTTCCGCTCACGCCCCAACATCGTGCGGCCCGCCTCCAGTGGTGTCGCGACAGGCGTGAATGGAGGGACGAATGGAGACGTGTCGTCTTCAGCGATGAGAGTCGCTTCTGCCTTGGTGCCAATGATGGTCGTATGCGTGTTTGGCGCCGTGCAGGTGAGCGCCACAATCAGGACTGCATACGACCGAGGCACACAGGGCCAACACCCGGCATCATGGTGTGGGGAGCGATCTCCTACACTGGCCGTACACCACTGGTGATCGTCGAGGGGACACTGAATAGTGCACGGTACATCCAAACCGTCATCGAACCCATCGTTCTACCATTCCTAGACCGGCAAGGGAACTTGCTGTTCCAACAGGACAATGCACGTCCGCATGTATCCCGTGCCACCCAACGTGCTCTAGAAGGTGTAAGCCAACTACCCTGGCCAGCAAGATCTTCGGATCTGTCCCCCATTGAGCATGTTTGGGACTGGATGAAGCGTCGTCTCACGCGGTCTGCACGTCCAGCACGAACGCTGGTCCAACTGAGGCGCCAGGTGGAAATGGCATGGCAAGCCGTTCCACAGGACTACATCCAGCATCTGTACGATCGTCTCCATGGGAGAATAGCAGCCTGCATTGCTGCGAAAGGTGGATATACACTGTACTAGTGCCGACATTGTGCATGCTCTGTTGCCTGTGTCTATGTGCCTGTGGTTCTGTCAGTGTGATCATGTGATGTATCTGACCCCAGGAATGTGTCAATAAAGTTTCCCCTTCCTGGGACAATGAATTCACGGTGTTCTTATTTCAATTTCCAGGAGTATATATATATAGGGGCGATATTATCGAAACAGATGAGTATGTTGATGAGGATGAGATGGGAGATATGGCTCTGTGACAACAATTTGACAGAGTGTTGAATGACCTAAGTCAGAACAAGGCTCTTGGAGTAGATTACATCTAGTTAGAACTACTGATAGCCTTGGGAGACATGTGTAAACATTACGAACTATCATTTTATTAAGTCATGGTTTGCAAAATACTAACACGAATTCCTTACAGAATAATGAATACACTGGCACATGCCCACCTTAGGGAAGATAAATTTGGATTTCAAAGAAATTTAGGAACACATGAGGCAATACTGACCCTATGAATTATCTTAGAAGATAGGTTAAGGAAAGCAAACCTCTGCTACCATTTGAATTCCTAAATGTGCTAAGGACCAAAAGTAATGTTTTGAGATGTAACAAATAGAAGCAGTATTGTATGACATATGAAATTAGCACACACGTTTTATTGTATTAATACATTTATTAACACCTGGGAAACATAAACTATGCTGCAAGTCCAGAGAAATTTGCACTGAATGGTTCTGAAAAAGAAATTAGAAACTCACCTTATTCAGACCAAATGCGCTAATTCCAACAGATATATCACACTGTTATGGTTTACAAAAGTACTTTAGTATAAGAGATGTAAACAATAGACAATAAATATCTTCAATCTGCAGTATCATTAAACAAATCAGTAAAAAACTGCCGATGGTGATGTGGTATAAAGGGTACCACAACAAGGAAATTCTTTTCTTTTTCAGCATACAGTCATGGAATTTGTAGCAATACTGAAAGTCATGTATGAATGAAATCGTCAGCAGTTTTGCATTTCTGTAGGATGTTAACACTTTTCCCACTGTTCTGTGTCACTGAATGTCCATTTGATGTACAATATTCCAGGTTTGGGTGATTTTCATTTGTGCAGCAGAACTGATGTGTAGCTTTGTTGTGTTGCTGATTCTATCAGCAGCTGGCTGAAATCAACCAAGTCCTTTTCTTCCATTTTGTGCGTCTTGACTGGTAAAGAAGGCGTGCTGAGGTAATAATTTTTGTAAATCATCAGATATGTAACACTTAACTACCTTCTTGCACTTTTCTATTAAGGCAACATTTCTATTACAAGTCAGCAAACCGTGGCCTGAAACCAGATACTCATGCACTATGCAATCAAATGGGCCACAAGCCACTACAAACATGTGCACACACATAAATACTTAGTTTTTGTTTTGTCTACAGCAGTTATCACTCCAATTCACAAGTTCTCTTTTGTTACCAGTTACATTGACAGTATCTTTAGAGTAATTCAGGACATGCAACAGACATGATGCTATGTTATTAGCTCCACAGGACCCTTCACCCTCATCCCACAAACACATTATGGCCTCTCTGTTGTCATGAGCATCAACACAGAAGTTGTAACATGAAGGCTGGCATATGCAGAACACATTCGAGTGTGTAAGAATTGAAGCAAACAATACTTGTTGCAGATCGATTGCTAATGTACACGTCTTACTTTCAGGCATAGCTCAAGATGTTGCATCATTCTTCATGTTTATCATTGCACTTTCTGCCTTATTATGGTGCAGTTCTAGTGCTTTTTGAGCTTTTTTGTTCTCTGGTGAGTGTCTTTTCCCCTCAAGGTGCAATGAGTCACATGGCTTACAAGTATCTGACCTAGATCTTCCAAATGATAGATGTGGAAAGTATTTTAAAAATACCCTTTTATACTGCATTTCATTAACTTTGGTCTCTGGAAATTTGGCGTCAAATGCTTTCTATAAGCGACTAATATTCAGATCGCAGGTGAGGTATTCTTTAGAAGACTTCCTTCTACTATAATGAATGTCCTCTCTTGAAATAGTTGACAGAATATTTTGCTTTATCAGTAGAATATCGTCGTCAGTATATTTGTAGTTGCATGCAGCACCTGTGTTATCATGGTGCGACATTTAATCCATCTTCAGTTTATTGCTTAACGTCGCAATCCTCCTCTTTGAAACACAAAATAAATCTATAAATGTTTTACGGCAGTCTCTGTAATGACCACCTTTCCCATCAGGAAACGTGCACACTGCACCTCATTAACGATGGCTGCTCTCAGGTTTGACATATTTATTACTGTGCCGCCTGGAGACTGGTATAATTTTCGTTAAACAGATTAGAAATATGTCTTTTGTAGTTTCATTTTGCTTATAGAAGTCATGAAATAAATTTGTTCTTAATTCATTCGGCAAGAACGTACGTGGTAGGCTACATTTGCCGTTCAACTGAAATGGGGAAAGTTAGTTACTTTAGTTTCAGTGTATGGAAAAACAGTTTCTTAGTACACTAGGTACATTTCCATTCGACGTATTTCACTAACATAAATGCTTAAATGTGTACATTGTATGCTGTGTCCTCATCACGTTAGAGTCAAACATAGTTCCAACAAGAATGGAACCATACAGTGTTACATCAAATAAACACCTTTTTTTACATATTTTGCTGTGATTGTTTTTCCAGAAGTTGTAGTATATTCCGTCCCTTTAACTCTGCAGTATGCCATCGAACTACATAGTTTAGAAAAGTTTTTTGACATTACTAGCATCCTTTTGTTTTTCTGTAGCAGAAACGTTCCCACAACACAACAAACAACAATATGGTAATTATTAAGTATGTGCATAAAACTAGTGTAATATAATTCACCGCCGATTGTCGAGCATCTTTAGAATGAAGAAGGCCGTGGATCTAACATCAACACCATCTGTTGGTCACTGTTACAACTTCTTACCTTCGTCATATGATGAAGTGCATCTAGTATAATATACCAACAAGGATGTATCTTCCTTAGAGCCAATAAAATCAATTTGAAAAAAAAAACCGAACTTAGCACATTTAGAATGTTAGGTCTGCATTTGTAGATATCCAGAAAGCTTTTGACAGTGTGACTCTTTGAAATTCTGAAGGCAACAGGGGTAAAATACAGGGAGCAAAAGGCTATTTACGACTTGTACAAAACTAGATGTCAGTTATAACAGTCTAGGGGCATGAAAGGGAAGCAGTGGTTGAAGAGTGAGTGAGACACGATTGTGGCTTATCCTCAATGTAATTTGGTCTGTACATTGAGCAAGCAGTAAAGGACTCCAAAGAAAAGTTTGGAGTAGAAATTAATGTTCAGGGAGACGAACTAAGAACTTCGATGTTTGTTAGTGATATTATAACTCTGTCAGAGACAAAAAGAACTTGGAAGAGCAGCAGAATTGAATAGACAGCATCTTGAAAGGAGGATATAAAACAAAGAAAATGGCATGTAGTTGACTTAAATCAGGTGATCACGACGGAATTATATCAGCAAAGGGGATACTTAAAGTAGTAGATGAATTTTTCTATTTGAGCAGCGATATAACTGATGATGACTGAAGAAGAGAGGAAATAAAATGTAGACTGGCAATTGAAAGAAAACGTTTCTGAAGAAGAAAATTTGTTAACATTGAATACAGACTTAAGCTTGTCCCATATGGGAATATTTTGTCTTGTCCACGAAGAGTGCCACCTGGGAAGGTGCTTTTATGTGTATTGTCTTCCAAGAATCGTCCAATTATGTCGGATCTGAAGCAGAGTTCTCTGTAACATCCCACAGTTCGTCAGGAACTAAATACATCGTCATGGTAAACTTCCATATCGAATATTTGTTTTCGTCTGATCAACTTTCAACTGCTGGGTGTCTAGTTGAGGCTGTACCACTCATTTTAGGCCTGGACATATAAAATAAACGGCAGTCGGCATGTGCGGACCATCAACTGACGAAATTAAAGAAAAAAAGCATTGGTGCACACATGACTTACGAACCGACTTCGGATTTCTGCACACGAATTCTAGTGTTAACATTTATAAAATGTCGCATTCGCACCTGGTCTTGGAGGAACTCTTTGTTGATGAGTTTTAATATAATTAGTATGAAAACTTTGTGAAAGAACGTTTCTTAAATTAAAATCGCTAGTGCACTAATTTTCAGCATCCAAGGAAAATGAAACTAACTACTAACTAATTTGGTGGCTTATTATTATAAATTTCGATGTTATTTGTGCTTTGTGTGTGTGTGTGTGTGTGTGTGTGTGTGTGTGTGTGTGTGTGTGTGTGTGTGTCTATGATTTGTATGGCAAACACCATAAATCAACAAAGATCAATAACAAATTTAGGTGGTCATAGGCATATTTTGTAAATTAATTAGGTACAGGATAACTATTTGACAATATTCCTTTTGTACTCCTATATGCTTGTTCGTCACACCATCTTTGCTGAACACATTTCTTTTTGTATAGTACATCTTACGCAACAGATTGGGAACAAGTGAAGTCCAATTCACACTGGACATCAATGCAACCACGCAGAAAGAAAGACGACATCACTGTCATATTGTGAGATATTCACACTAGATGGAAGGTTACGAGAAACTACCACAGTACTGAATGGTGAAAGTGAGGTTATGAGAGACCATCTGTGACACAAAATGTCAGAATATAGTGTAAGAATTAGGAACATGCATGACGACAATAAATATTGTCCAAAACAAAATTCATAACATATATTCTGGACATGGTTTGTGTGGTAAAGTACTAACAAATGAAACAAGAGGAAAAATATTATCCAAACATTTCAAAAGATCAATGTTTATTTTATGTAGAGAACGTATAAAAACTTGCTCACAACTACCCAAACAGGCTGCATTACTTCTATCTCATTTACATGCAGCTCACATAATGTAGCTTCCTTGCAGGTTCTCTAACCTATTTCTAACATAGTTGGGTGACTGTACGAACCAATAGAGAATATTGTTCTTTATGGTAATAAGCCAGAAATACCACAAATATCAGAAAATACTTATTTAGATATCAGATGGTCATTAACTCTTATAAAGTGAACTTTATTACAATAATTGCAATGTCATAAGTATGATCAAATTCATTGGTATCTGAGACAACTAATATCGATAACAGTATCACATAATCGTTCTGTAATCCATTGTCAAAACTAAATAAATGATTTTTTTAAACATATTTGGAAGCAACGAAGATCCAAATTCAATTGTAACAATATAATCAGTCTTGATCACAAAAAGAAGTGATGATCTATTAATGGTGACCAGTTTCAATCTATATGGATCATCTTCAGACCATGAGGGATCTCTGAAAATTTAAGATAAATTTTCTTAGAGGTATATCAACAACTTTTAGACACATTTACAGAATACACGTAAAATACTATAAATTATGATAAAATAGAAAATATTTATATCATGCAGTGATGTGCAGGGATGCTGAACAGAGTCAAATTACATGCTGCAAGGGACAGTCACAAACTGCTGAATAGCACACAAGTGCTGTGAGCTATAAAGGCAAAGCTCTGGACACTTCCAGACCATTGTTGCAGAAGGTACCAAAGAGAAGAAAATATGATGGAATTGTCTTAGATGCGAGAACATAGAAAAATATTAATAAGTAAACTGAAATACTTTATTATGAACTGTCAAACATTAAACACATTTGTAGTAAAACAAAATAATGAATAAAGAAAAAGAGAGCCAGTAAAACTCAGTTACAGTAAGAAAAAGTGCCACCTACGTGCAGTGCATGACAGTAAAGGATTGTAGGTTCTGTGTCGAGGATTTTAGGAAACTATACATCGAT
Organism: Schistocerca piceifrons; assembly: GCF_021461385.2. NCBI lineage: Eukaryota > Metazoa > Arthropoda > Insecta > Orthoptera > Acrididae > Schistocerca > Schistocerca piceifrons. Next base: position 542,505,080 of record NC_060143.1, on the reverse strand, counting down.
GCAAAGATGTACCCTAATGATACCACCAGTCGCCATGCAGAAAAGTGGCCTGGAGTACAATGATGAAATGCATCATCATTCAAATGTGTATCAAACAGGAATACTGTCAGTCACCGTGAAGACAATGACATCAGAGCATGTCAATTAGTGTCTGTTGCCATGGGGATAGCTGGCCCAAAGCTCAGTAATAAATGTACAACGGATATATGTCAAAGATATGTTGTCACAAGATGTCATTGGTAAGCATGGAGATGAAAGATATACCAATTTATTGGCTTGGCATAATGATATAGATTCATTTCTAGTAAAGCAACATGCTAGATGGATAGCTATCAGCTGGTGACATTTTATATAAATATTTAACAATAATTGTGAGCCGAGTTGATGAGAAAGGAAAATTATATTAACATGTTAATTGATTAATGTTGCTTCATATAAATGACAAGAGGTATAGTAAGGTGAAGTATAAGACTAGCAGAAGTGCACAAGCTCATGGAAAAAGAGGAAATAGTCAATTTTGTAAAGGCATGAAAAAGTGAAAAGTATACTGAGTGCAGTATGAGGATAATTTCAAGAAATTGGGTTTTATCATAATTCGTATTATTTTGTCCATACATTGCAAATATGCCTAAAAGTTCCATATCACACCCTAAGAAAATTTATGGCAAATTTTCAGAGATGTGTTATGGTCTGAAGACAAAGTGTCTTGAAATCAGTCACCATTAACAAAATATCATTTCCTTTGTGATCGAGATTGATTGTTTTATTATAATCAAGAGGTTTTAAAATAATATCTGGACACACAAAGTTTTATAATAAATCACAGGAATTTTGCTCTCTAGAAGGAATTCCAGTCACCTATTAACCATCGTTCACAATTTTTCATAAGTCGTTAATAAACCTAGCAGTTCAAAAAACATGATTAACAGCACTCTGTTAACTCTTTAAGTGGGGTAGGACGCCAAAAATTTAAAAAAAATCGATTTTTCAAAAATATGCTTATTTTGTAGCACACATCTTCCTGAATAATTTGTTGTATAAAACATATATATTTGAGGAGTTATAAGGTATGTAATTTGGTCTTAAGTGTATGAAGGTTTAGCGCCACACCCCTCTGCACAGTATTCTTCTGTCATACCTAAGTGTATTTCGCTCTGTAGAATTCGCATGTAATATTTGTGCCAAAGATAGTCACACATGAAACAAAGGACTATCGATATCCATACTTTCTCTGCTGCTATCGAGATGCATTGTTTTGATCGATGGTTTTGTTTGCTCTATGTTTTGAAAGGCGTTCAGTGTGGTGCTGTGATCTTCAACACAATTTTCATTTTGCTGTGTTGTTTTGTTCTTTTGTGGCATATTATCGCACAGGATGCCTAGAATTCGCTGCTTCAACTGTAAACAACGTCACCACGCCAACAGATAAAAATCTACATCTACATTTATACTCCGCAAGCCACCCAACGGTGTGTGGCGGAGGGCACTTTACGTGCCACTGTCATTACCTCCCTTTCCTGTTCCAGTCGCGTATGGTTCGCGGGAAGAACGACTGTCTGAAAGCCTCCATGCGCGCTCTAACCTCTCTAATTTTACATTCGTGATCTCCTCGGGAGGTATAAGTAGGGGGAAGCAATATATTCGATGCCTCATCCAGAAACGCACCCTCTCGAAACCTGGCGAGCAAGCTACACTGCGATGCAGAGCGCCTCTCTTGCAGAGTCTGCCACTTGAGTTTGTTAAACATCTCCGTACCCCTATCACGGTTACCAAATAACCCTGTGACGAAACGCGCCGCTCTTCTTTGGATCTTCTCTATCTCCTCCGTCAACCCGATCTGGTACGGATCCCACACTGATGAGCAATACTCAAGTATAGGTCGAACGAGTGTTTTGTAAGCCACCTCCTTTGTTGATGGACCACATTTTCTAAGGACTCTCCCAATGAATCTCAACCTGGTGCCCGCCTTACCAACAATTAATTTTATATGATCATTCCACTTCAAATCGTTCCGCACGCATACTCCCAGATATTTTACAGAAGTAACTGCTACCAGTGTTTGTTCCACTATCATATAATCATACAATATAGGATCCTTCTTTCTATGTATTCGCAATACATTACATTTGTCTATGTTAAGGGTCAGTTGCCACTCCCTGCACCAAGTGCCTATCCGCTGCAGATCTTCCTGCATTTCGCTACAATTTTGCTAACGCTGCAACTTCTCTGTATACTACAGCATCATCCGCGAAAAGCCGCATGGGACTTCCGACACTATCTACTAGGTCATTTATATATATTGTGAAAAGCAATGGTCCCATAACACTCCCCTGTGGCACGCCAGAGGTTACTTTAACGTCTGTAGACGTTTCTCCATTGAGAACAACATGCTGTGTTCTGTTTGCTGAAAACTCTTCAATCCAGCCACACGGCTGGTCTGATATTCCGTAGGCTCTACTTTGTTTATCATGCGACAATGCGGAACTGTATCGAACGCCTTCCGGAAGTCAAGAAAAATAGCATCTACCTGGGAGCCTGTATCTAATATTTTCTGGGTCTCATGAACAAATAAAGCGAGTTGGGTCTCACACGATCGCTGTTTCTGGAATCCATGTTGATTCCTACATAGTAGATTCTCGGTTTCCAAAAACGACATGATACTCGAGCAAAAAACATGTTCTAAAATTCTACAACAGATCGACGTCAGAGATATAGGTCTATAGTTTTGCGCATCTGCTCGACGACCCTTCTTGAAGACTGGGACTACCTGTGCTCTTTTCCAATCATTTGGAACCTTCCATTCCTCTAGAGACTTGCGGTACACGGCTGTTAGAAGGGGGGCAAGTTCTTTCGCATACTCTGTGTAGAATCGAATTGGTATCCCATCAGGTCCAGTGGACTTTCCTCTGTTGAGTGATTCCAGTTACTTTTCTATTCCTTGGACACTTATTTCGATGTCAGCCAATTTTTCGTTTGTGCGAGGATTTAGAGAAGGAACTGCAGTGCGGTCTTCCTCTGTGAAACAGCTTTGGAAAAAGGTGTTTAGTATTTCAGCTCTACGCGTGTCATCCTCTGTTTCAATGCCATCATCACCCCGGAGTGTCTGGATATGCTGTTTCGAGCCACTTACTGATTTAACGTAAGACCAGAACTTTCTAGGATTTTCTGTCAAGTCGGTACATAGAATTTTGCTTTCGAATTCACTGAACGCTTCACGCATAGCCCTCCTTACGCTAACTTTGACATCGTTTAGCTTCTGTTTGTCTGAGAGGTTTTGGCTGCGTTTAAACTTAGAGTGAAGCTCTCTTTGCTTTCGCAGTAGTTTCCTAACTTTGTTGTTGTACCACGGTGGGTTTTTCCCGTCCCTCACAGTTTTACTCGGCACGTACCTGTCTAAAACGCATTTTACGATTGCCTTTAACTTTTTCCATAAACACTCAACATTGTCAGTGTCGGAACAGAAATTTTCGTTTTGATCTGTTAGGTAGTCTGAAATCTGCCTTCTATTACTCTTGCTAAACAGATAAACCTTCCTCCCTTTTTTTATATTCCTACTAACTTCCATATTCAGGGATACTGCAACGGCCTTATGATCACTGATTCCCTGTTCTGTACATACAGAGTCGAAAAGTTCGGGTCTGTTTGTTATCAGTAGGTCCAAGATGTTATCTCCACGAGTCGGTTCTCGGTTTAATTGCTCAAGGTAATCTTCGGATAGTGCACTCAGTATAATGTCATTCGATGCTCCGTCCCTACCACCCGTCCTAAACATCTGAGTGTCCCAGTCTATATCTGGTAAATTGAAATCTCCACCTAAGACTATAACATGCTGAGAAAATTTATGTGAACTGTATTCCAAACTTTTGCCACTAATGCTGCTGAGTCAGGAGGTCGGTAAAAGGAGCCAATTATTAACCTAGCTCGGTTGTTGAGTGTAACCTCCACCCATAATAATTCACAGGAACTATCCACTTCTATTTCGCTACAGGATAAACTACTACTAACAGCGACGAACACTCCACCACCGGTTGCATGCAATCTATCCTTTCTAAACACCGTCTGTACCTTTATAAAAATTTCGGCAGAATTTATCTCTGGCTTCAACCAGGTTTCTGTACCTATAACGATTTCGGCTTCGGTGCTTTCTATCAGCACTTGAAGTTCCGGTACTTTACCAACGCAGCTTCGACAGTTTACAATTACAATACCGATTGCTGCTTGGTCCCCGCATGTCTTGACTTTGCCCTGCACCCGTTGAGGCTGTTGCCCTTTCTGTACTTGCCCAAGGCCATCTAACCTAAAAAACCGCCCAGCCCACGCCACCCAACCCCTGCTACCCGTGTAGCCGCTTGTTGCGTGTAGTGGACTCCTGACCTATCCAGCGGAACCCGAAACCCCACCACCCTATGGCGCAAGTCGAGGAATCTGCAGCCCACACGGTCGCAGAACCGTCTCAGCCTCTGATTCAGACCCTCCACTCGGCTCTGTACCAAAGGTCCGCAGTCAGTCCTGTCGACGATGCTGCAGATGGTGAGCTCTGCTTTCATCCCGCTAGCGAGACTGGCGGTCTTCACCAAATCAGATAGCCGCCGGAAGCCAGAGAGGGTGTTACAACAAACGTTACACCAGTGGCTCAGGACTGCAAACTCTCAGAGCCAGTAAACAATTCACTACCGAGTGCTTCTAGAAGGAAACTTGTTTTTGGTGGTAATGAAAATGGTTCATATAATATTATCGTTGATGTTAACATACTGTCACAATTAATATTGTTTTGGCGTTCAGTGTGTTTCATCGGTGAAAGATAAGAGTGCCAGGAAAGGCTTTGCTACGAACTTATCTGTGATATGCAGCAAATGCAACGTTGGTGCGTCTTGCATGACATCTAAAATCGCAAACAGAGGTTATGATGTGAATTTGAGTGTAGCATATGGCATGCACTGTATTGGTAGGGGACAGAAGGCATCAATAACACTTTGTGAAGTGATGACTCTTCCTCCTCCTCCAGCAAAGTTTGAGAGGTATTATGGCTTACTGATTGAGGCTGTAAAAGAAGTTGGAGAATCTTCAATGAAAAGTGCTGCAGAAGAATCTATTGTCGAAAATGATGGTGACAGGGACATAGTGGCTGCTTTTGATGGTACCTGGCAAAAAAGAGGGCACACTTCATTGAATGGTGTTGTAACAGCAATGTCTGTTGACATTGGTAAGGTACTAGATGTTGAAGTGCCGAGTAAATTTTTTCATAGTTGTGTGAAAGGGGTTGCAGATCATGTATGTAATATGAACTATAAAGGCTCAAGTGGAGGTATGGAAGTGCAGGGAGTTGTAATCTTGTTTACCAGATCTGTTGCCTCCCGTGGCCTGCATTATGTGAAGTACCTTGGTGATGGTGACAGTAAAGCTTTCCTTGAGGTTCAAAAGTGTGCACCATATGGAGCTGAGACTATTGTGCAGAAGTTAGAATGTGTGGGACATGTACAGAAAAGACTTGGCACTAGACGTAGAAAGCTGAGACAAGATTTGTCAGGAAAAAAATTATCTGATGGGAAGGGAATAAAAGGGAGAGGGCGACTGATGGATGCAGAAATTGACAAACTACAGACATATTATGGTTTGGCAATAAGAAGGAACACAGGGGACTTCAAAAATATGAAGCAAGCAGTTTGGGCCTGATACTTCCACAAAATGTCCACAGACAATAACCCCATCAACAACTTATTGCCCAAAAGGAAGTGAATCATGGTGTGGCTACCAAAGGTCAATTGCTGGTGGTGAAGAATATCATCATAGGAATTCTCTACCAACTGCTGTAATGGAAGCCATCAAACCTATATTCAAGGACCTTGCAAATGAAAACTTACTGAAAAAATGCCTTCATGGTGGTACCCAAAACCCAAACGAAAGTTTTAACCAAAGTGTATGGGAAAGATTGCCAAAAACAGTTTTTGTGGGAAGAAATGCACTTGCTAGTGGTGTTTATGATGCAGTTTCATGTTTTAATGATGGTGTGCAAAGCAGGAAATATCTATTAGAGAAAATGGGAATTAAGCCTGGAGTGAACTGTATCAAAGCTTTGTATGTGATAGACAGAGAGCGTGTAGTGAAAGCAGATAAATCATTTTTGGAGGTCATAAAATCAAGAAGAGTGCATCATAGGAATGTGAAGAGGAAGGAAACTAATATTGAAAACGAAAAAGAACCTGCTTATGGTGCTGGACAGTTCTAAAACTATGCCAAATACAAGCAGAAACTTTAGTGGCCATTTTCCACAAAACACAATTTACTGTACTTAGGTACATGTAGCATTCAAAATAAATATCCTATTACTATCAAACTTGGTATGCTTATTAAACACAAACTCCTTAATGCAAAACTCTAGAATGTTTTTTCTAAACATGAAGTTTAAAATGTAATAACTCAGTCATTTTTTCATAAATTAAGTAAATTCTAGAGTTTCATACTCCTTTAAGTATGATTTGTATGCTGTGGAAAATTCATTGAAGAATCTCTCTTACTTATGAAGGAAAGTGTACCTAAAGCAATAAATGCAGCCAATGTTAGCTGAAAAAATGGTCGAATTTCACATATAAAACAAATTGCTTTTGTTATGTTTTTCAACGTCCACTGCTATCAGTGGAATCCTGAATACTTCTTGGTCATGCTGACAAATTTTTATGAATTTATTTGTAAAAGTATAGACAGTGGAAATTAAAATGTCCTGTGGCGCCTCTCCTGCTATAAGTCTGCCCATATGACGTCCTACCCCCCTTAAGCACTTTATGGAAACCCAAACATCAGCAGTGTATCATTGGTAATTTCAATGTACTCATGATCGCACATACATATGTGTGAAGTTCGAAAATCAACTACCCCTCTTGTTATCTAACACAGAGTAGCACTAAATATCTAAGGTATTCGAGAGCAGCTACCTGTGAACCTGTCTGAACTTTAAATGACATAACAAACTCTTTTGTTTTGGATCTGCACTCAAACCCAACACATAGAGTCATTGTTAACGAAGCAAAGCCTTTGTGCTTGACCAAGACACGATCACAGCATAAATCCACATTGCTGACTACACATAAGAAGATGTGATGAAGTTCTCACCAGTATCAGTAAGCAAGTATCAACTAGAACAAATTTTTTTGCACCACACGAGCAACCCTATCAGTCACCTACTGTCTGTTAACCCACCAAGAAAGTTTTTTCATTCAATTTCCTTTATAAGTAACAAAGTATGCACATGATTAATATCGAACTGCCATGATGTAAGGTTCTGTGATGGATGTGTATTTGATCCCAGCACCTAATTGGATTATTAGCTCAGTGCAGTCAGATGTTAGATATTTAAGCAGTAACCCCAACTACCATGTTTATTTAAAGAACTGAAACCTCACGTAGAAAACAGCTTCAGACCTCCGGTTACTTTACAAATGCGTTACTGTGTTAATTATTTGACTATAAGTATGTAAAATTTTATGCTTGGAAACGTAAGTTTATGATATCATTTCTCCTGATTTACACTGCATGACAAAAAAGCGAAGCATCCAGAAGACATGGCCAGACGTCAATTTAACCTTGTACCCTTACACACTGTTGGCAGATAAGTAATTATTAGAGTTGCAGTTGTCTATGAAAGGCAGAACAGCCTCAGAGTTTACTATTGTTCTACATTTACATCTGCATCTACATGGATACTCTGCAAATCATATTTAAGTTCCTGGCAGGGGGTTCATCGAACCACCTTCACAATTCTCTATTATTCCAATCTTGTACAGTGCGCTGAAAGAACGAACATCTATATCTTTCTGTATGAGCTCTGATTTCCTTTATTTTTTCGTGGTGATCGTTTCTCCCTATGTAGGTCAGTGTCAACAAAATATTTTCGCATTTGGAGGAGAAAGTTGGTGATTGGAATTTCGTGAGACGATTCCTCCGCACTGGGAAACGTTTATGTTTTAATGATGTACAGCCCAAATCCTGTATTATTTCAGTGGCACTATCTCCCATATTTCTCATTAATTCACAAAGTGCTGCCCTTCTTTGAGCCTTTCTGATGTACTATGTCAATCCTATCTGGTAAGGATCCCACACCACGCAGCAATATTCTAAAAGAGGATGGACAAGCGTAGTGTACGCGGTCTCCTCAGTAGATCTGTTACATTTTCAAAGTGTCCTGCCAATAAAACGCAGTCTTTGGTTAGCCTTCCCCACAACATTTTCTGTCTGTTCCTTCCAATTTAAGTTGTTCTTAATTGTAATTCCTAGGTATTTAGTTGAATTTAAGGCCCTTAGATTTGACTGATTTATCGTGTAACCGACGTTTAATGGATTCGTTTCAGCACTCATGTGGAGGACCTCACACTTTTCGTTATTGAGGGTCAACTGCCAATTTTCGCACCATTCAGGTATCTTTTCTAGGTCGTTTTGCGATTTGTTTTGATCTTCTGATGACTTTATTAGTAGATAAACGACAGAATCATCTGCAAACAACCTAAGACGGTTGCTCAGATAGTCTCCCAAGTCGTTTATATAGATAAGGAACAGCAAAGGGCTTGTAACACTATCTTGGGAAACGCCAGAAATCGCTTCTGTTTTACTCGATGCCTTTCCATCAGTTACAACGAACTGTGACCTCTCTGACGGGAAATCACAAATCCAGTCACATAACTGAGACGATATCCCATAAGCACGCAATTTCACTAAAAGCCGCTTGTGTGGTACAATGCTAAAAGACTTCCGGAAATCTAGAAATATGGAATCGATCTGAAATCCATTGTTAACAATGTTTTGTAAACCCATGTTGACTGTGTGTCAATAGACCATTTTCTTCGTGGTAATTCATAATGTTCGAACACAATATATATATATTCCAAAATCCCGCTGCATATCGACATTAATGATAAGGGCCTGTAATTTAGTGGATTACTCCTACTACCTTTCTTGAATATTGGTGTCACCTGTGCAACTTTCCAGTCTCTGGGTACGGATCTTTCGTCGAGTGAACGGTTGTATATGATAACTGAGTATTGAGCTAATGCATCAGCATACTTTGAAAGAAACCTAATTGGTATAGGGTCTGGGCCAGAAGACTTGCTTTTATTAAGTGATTTAAGCTGCTTCACTACTCTGAGGATATTTACTTCTGGGTTACTCATGGTGGCAGCTCTTCTTGATTCGAATTCTGGAATATTTACTTCGTCTTCTTTTGTGAAGACATTTCAGGAGGCTGTGTTTAGTGACTCTGCTTCGGCAGCTCTGTCTTCGATAGTATCTCCAGTGTTATCGCACAGAGAGCGCATTGATTGTTTCTTGCCGCTAATATACTTCACAAACAACCAGAATCTCTTTGGATTTCTGCCAGATTTCGGGACAAAGTTTCGTTGTGGAAATTATTATGAGCATCTCGCATTGAAGTATCCTCTAAATTTCGAGCTTCTGTAAAAGATCGCCAGTCTTGGTGATTTTCCGTCTGTTTACATTTGTGATGTTTGTTTAGTTGTTTCTGCAGCAGTGTTCTGACCCGTTGTGTGTACCACGAAGGATCAGTTCCGTCATTTGTTAATTTGTTTGGTATAAATCTCTCAATTGCTGCCGATACCATTTCTTTGAATTCAAGCCATATGTGGCCAAAACTTATTAATTTGGAAGGAGTGTCTCTCAGGAAGGCGTCAAGTGAATTTTTATCTGATCATTTGAATAGGTATATTTTCCATTTATTTTTGGAGAATTTGGGGTTACAATATTCAATCTCGCTACGACAATCCTGTGTTCACTAATCCCTGTATCCGTTTTGATGCTCGTTATTAACGTAGGATTGTTTGTTGCTAAGACGTCAAGTGTGCTTTCACAACCGTTTACTATTCGTGTGGGCTTATGAATTAACTGCCTTAAATAATTATCAGAGAATGCGTTTAGCACATTTTCGGATGAGGTTTTATTCGTACCTCCGGAATTAAGCACGTATTTTTGCCAACATATCGAGGGTAAATTAAAGTCTCCACCAACTATAGTCGCATGAGTTGGGTACATGCTTGAAATAAAACTCAAGTTTTCTTTGAACCTTTCAGCAACTGTATCATCTGAATTGCGAGGTCGGTAAAAGGATCCAATTATTATTTTATTCCGGTTGCCAACAATGACCTCTGCCCATACTGACTCACAGGAACTATCTACTTCAATTTCGCGACAGGATAAACTACTTCTAACAGCAACAAACACGCCACCGCCAACCTTGTTTGTCTTTTCGGAACACCGTTAGGTTCTTCACAAAAGATTTGGCTGAGCTTATCTCCAGCTTTCGGCAGCTTTCAGTGCCTATAACGATTTGAGCATCAGTGCTTTGAATTAGTGCTTGTTTGACAACACAACTATGACAATTTACAGCTGTTATACCTATGGTTTTTGTATCTACGTTCTTCCTGTGTTCGGCCTGTACCCTTTGTGAATGAAGCTCTTCTTGTGTTTTCCCGAGACCCTCTAATCTAAAACGCCCCCCAGTCTACGCCACACGGCCCCTGCTACCCGTATAGCAACCTCCTGCGTTTAGTGGGCGCCTTACATATTCAGCGGAACCCGAAACCCAACTACCCTTTGGCGCAAGTCGAAGAATCTGCAGCCTACGCGGTCGCAGGACCGTCTGAGCCTCTGATTCAGACCCTCCACTCGTCTCTGTACCAGAGGTCCGCAATCAGTCCTGTCGACTATGCTGGCAGTTGATGGTTGGAGTTCTGACACATTATCTGTGTATACAGTAATGCTGGCAACAGATGTTGTATGCATGGAGATCATATCAACCTGTATCACATCAAAAACAGCCTGAAGATGACGCACTGAAGGTTGAAACTGGTAGCGACAAAATAAAACAAAATCATAAGGACGGCAGTAGGTGTTTTTATTTACTTGTCACGATAGTAAACGGTCGTCGTCCCAAAGACCTCCTGCTAAAAAGGATGGACATACAAAAGTATGCTGCAAATGGTCAGCTCCGCTTTCATCTTGCAGGCAAGACTGACAGCCTTTACCACTTCTGTTAGCCACTCGAAACCAGAGAGAATCTCTTCTGATCCAAAGTGACACACATCATTGGTACCGACGTGAGCCACCACCTGCAGTTGGCTGCACCCTGTGCTCATCATGGCATCTGCGAGGACCCTTTCCACATCTGGAATGACTCTACCCAATATGCACACGGAGTGCACATTGGTTTTTTTCCCTTCCTAGCAGCCATGTCCTTAAGAGGCCCCATAATGCGTCTAATGTTGGAGCTCCCAGCTATCGTTGTTTGTAGTTAGTGTCATTACCTGGCCTGCTATGCTGTATAAGCATTAGATATTGAGTAATCATTGTGGATGCAGATATCTCATGTAGTCATGTGAGACCGCATTGTCAACAACCAACAGAGTTTGAAAGGGGCATCATTGTAGGTTTTCATCTAGCTAGCTGGTTGAATTGTGTAATGCTCTGATTTGTGGGGCATTCGAATGTGATAGTGACATAATGTTGGAATGCATGGATATGTGAAGGCAGAGATACTCCCCATCAAGGTTCTGGTCGACCACGTCTGACCGCGACATATCATCATCTTGTTCACCAAACACATTGTAACCCCTTCGTATCTGCATCTTGAATGGTATCTGCCGTAGACATATTCCATGAAAACATAGTTTGTAATGGTTAACTCCGTTTCAACTAGTCCAGCAGATTGATTTTAAGATTAAATTTGTTTTAAGGGGTAAAGGAAAGTAGTATGAAGGGAGGGGATGGAGTGGAGGTCCGTGTTCTCCTGTAGTAAGAGTAAGAATTTGTATTAACGAAATTCATTGTATTCTTGACACCAGCAGTAGGGTGCCTGTGATGAGCAACAGAATTTTGAGAACTATCTGTGGGAGAAAGCATGGCCTGAAATGCCAATGCGGGAGACGAAAGTCAGAGGAGCAGTAATGGAAAGATGCTAGGATAGAATTCATGTGACAATCATGGGCAATGTGGGTAAACTTTTTGACTATTTCATCCCTTACAGTAGACATGATCCTAGGGCTGGACTTTATAAATTAGTATAAAACAGTGACAAATTCCTTGTGAGATTGGTCATGGTTGGTGCTAATACAGTGAGTCATTCATATTATATTTTGAGGATTTTGTGGAAAAGGCCATTCTAGGAAACAACCAATCAGTGGATTTTGTTGACGTGGCACCAACAGAAGATGTGTTGTACAGTTTAAAATACTGACAACTCAGGCTTGAACAGAGAAGTAGATGATAAATTAGGGCACATTGTGTCAGTTGAAAAGAGAGAGCAACTTTGCAGTGTTCTGGTAGCACTTCATGATTTGGTTTTAACTTTGAGTGACAAATTCCTTGTGAGATTGGTCATGGTTGGTGCTGGTACAGTGAGTCATTCATATTATATTTTGAGGATTTTGTGGAAAAGGCCATTCTAGAAAACAACCAATCAGTGGATTTTGTTGACGTGGCACCAACAGAAGATGTGTTGTACAGTTTAAAATACTGATAACTCAGGCTTGAACAGAGAAGTAGATGATAAATTAGGGCACATTGTGTCAGTTGAAAAGAGAGAGCAACTTTGCAGTGTTCTGATAGCACTTCATGATTTGGTTTTAACTTTGAGTACCACCTGAAGGTGAAACCATACCAAAAGTACTTTGTGCAGAAATACTCATTCCCCTTAAAATGTAAGTAACAGGCAGAAGAAGAGATCTGGACCGCAGTTGTACAGGACATTATTGAACCCAAGGATAAGCCTACATCTACCTGTTATTATACATACTGAAGAACCAAAAATCAATATGCTTGGAGCTTGACTCACACTAGGTTGATACGATTATAGTCTGAAAAGGACCATCCAGGAACATTAAAAGAACTGTTACAACATTTCCACAGAGTGAAGATACTTGGCTTAGTGGACCTGCATATGAATTATTGCCATGTGGGAATGCAGCCAGAGTCCCAGCAATATACCATATTTCTGTGTTTTGGGCCTTGCTGTCAATTTTGCAAGCTACCTGTTGGACTAACATGTCTTCAACAGTCTTAATTAGAAGTTTAAACACAGTGATTCCTAAAAACCTAAGGAAAATGTGTCATTGTTCTTGGACAATGCTATGGCCATGGAATGACCATGGCAGGAGAATAATAAGACGTTCGAAAGTTTGCAGCAAGCGTTTGAAGACCACAGGATAAGTTTGAACCTTGATAAAACAGAGTCATGGCATAAGGAAATCGGTTTCCTCAAGCATGGGATATCACATCTCTCGCAGAGAAGGTAATGAAAGAGCTTGAGAAGATGATTTGATTGTACCTTCATACACAACACAGGAACTGGGGTATCTTCTTGGAAGGTTTCTAGGGAGTCTAAGGAGTAATTAATGAATTGCAACTTGGGTCAGAGGAGATGGCATCTACCTTAGTTTTCAAGAATGAACAGCCATCTGTTTTGCTCAGAGAAGTAGTTGACTCTACCCTGACAAGGAGAGATAGACTTGCTTTAACGGTTCAGATGACGATTGAGTGAATATGAAGAGCCACAGAGACATGAAAAGCACATCACACTTCATGAGAAACGTGTGATAGCAGAGGATAAGGTGATGATTAAGTTGTGAAGTTTTTCCAGGAAACAATTAATTTCTAATAAATTCCTTAAAGTATAGAGTGCACCATTTTGAATGTGCAGAGTCCTTCATCCAAATGCGGTCGAAGTGGATATGCTTCACACAAAAATATCTTATCTCATACTCTATGTATCAAATATCAAGACATTACAGAAATAACCTGATGAGGTAGAATATGATAGACAAATATCTAACTTAGTACATCATCTATGGCTAGTTGATGCTTTGTCTATTGTCCTATAAAGAATTGTAGGAAAGTTATTTGTATTTTTTGAAAGATATGAACCCTAATTTGTCTTGATGCCTGAGATGCATTGTAGGTAACGGAATGTGCTTATTTGTCGTTTTCGTTAGTGTGATCGATTGATTGAGTCTCAAAGAAGTAACAAGAAGGATACCTGAAGCAAGATTGGGACTCTTGTATGTGAAGAAAGGGTATTATAACTACCAGTAGAGAAAAGATCGCTGTGTTGATTTTTTAGGTGAGTTCCTGCAAATGGACACAGACATGAGTAGAGTAATTTAGATGCAGGAGTGAATTTCCTGCCAGAGCGGAGGTGAATCCTGGATCTAAGAGGACTGAAAACTTCTGATTAATATTCATGTTTTTTTGTAGATAGAGTGCCCATATATGATGGAACCATGGGAAAATATCTGTGACCACACCATTCAAAGATAAGAGAGTCGACAGTAACCAAGAAACAGAATTATTCCATAGTGTGGTGACGGGAGAATTAAGGAATAAACCTAACCACATATTTTGAGGAGTTATCAAGCAGAGAAAAAAAGTGCATAAAAAGAAGAAGTATATTAGAAGAAAAGGAAGACATTTCGACAGTCTTTAGTCAGATGTGTGTTACTGTGCTTATGTCAGTTTGGAGTCTTATTACTGAACTTTTTATTTCATGTTGCTCTTAACTGTATGTAGCTTGTCTGAATCTTTACAGATCCAAGAGTAAAACATGTATTAGGTACATATGGGAATGTACACAATAACGAATATGATGTCTTTCCTCTTTTCCTCTTACATTTCTTTTGTGTGACTGTTTATGTTGTTCAGCAGTAACAGCTTTGAATTTTTTTTTTTTTTGGGGGGGGGGGGAGCATTATTTTGTTGATTATGAATCGCCATATATGCCAGTAGCTATCTCTTCTAGATGTTGATTTTGTACATTTGGTAGAGGTTGAAGAGTGAAAAATTGTAGTGATGACCAGGTATAGCATTATGTTGTTATTACAGTCTAGTTTGTGGTAATAGATTAGTGCACAATGTACAAAGATAAGATGACCTGTTAATGGATCAATGGAAATTGGGCGTAATGAAATGACAAAGTCAGCAGGGAGGTTTAAGGTCTAGTTTTGTGTTACGGTTTTACGATGAGTTGCATTTTAATGGGATTACAGTGTTTTTCTTGTAAACTGCAACCTGTTCCTAATTCTAATTAGGGCCTCATCATCCTGAGTAGTGAAGTGTTTAGTTTATGCAACAAAACGGGTTTTAGGAGCATTATGGAAAATTTCACTTGGAACAGTAAGAACTGTAAATAGTTAAACAGGAGTGTCCCTCCAACTCGTGTAACAACGAGAGAGAGTGATGAGGGGAAACACAGTTGCAGCTTGCAATAAACTTTGTTGATTGTTTGGAATGTAATGAAGACTTGTAGGAATATTCTGCATATATACTTATTTTTTATATAGAACAAGTATTGTCTATGTATGTTGAGAGGCATTCCATGTCATGATGGGGAAGTGGTGTCAGTATCTGAGGAGGCATCGGCAGAGCCTCGTCTGTGCACTGGCATCCCGCAGACCCTTGCGACCAACCTCCTAGAAGGATACTCGCAACCTACGCGTGGGGCATTTTTGTGGCTCCAGGCAGTATTAGTTATCTAAAGGGAGTAGCACTTGTCAGTTCATGATCTTTGGTACATGGAAGCCACCGAAATGATTTTAGCAAATGTTGATAGTGTGGAGACTCCAAGGACACTCTTGCTAGTGGAGATAGGGGGTGGTCCACTGTAAACTGCAACACTGAAGATATTTATGATCGGTTATTAATGAAACAACATCAAATAACAGTAGAGTCAACTGAAAGACAATGAACGTGTGATTGATAAAAGAATGCCTTTGATCTCATGTATTGTGAGAGTGACTATCTATGGGACCAGCTATGTGAAAGCTTGGTCTCTGCATGAACACATTCCCAGTTTTTACGATAAGAAGAGACATCTTAGTTTTTTAAATGTGCCTACCCACTTGTTTTATTTGAGACAGGTGAAAAAGGTGTTGTAATATAAAGAGACTAGGTCAAAAAATGTGTTATGCCTTAGAATGACTGCAGGAATTGAATTGACTTTGTAATGTTTTCTTCTCAGGTTAAATCACTGAACTTTAATGATTTGTGTAATTGTATGTGTAGTGTGTTTTTGTTGTAATTTCGTCCAAGTGAGGAGTATGTGTTTGTCACTTCATATTTAATACTCATTTTAGGTTGGATTCTACAATTTGATCTTTGTGACACCATTCATTATTAGATGAGTGTGTCTCACCATGCCAACAGATTTTTTTGTGATGATACATGATAATGTGTACAGCCAAATAGACAAGTTGATACTTAGTGTCCTTATTTAATCTTTTGAACACAATCATCATTTACGATAATCAGTACCATGTCACTCTTATACATTTAAGTAAAGTTTGCTAAATCTTTAGTAAATATCAATCTTTTCTTATTTGTGTTCCATGTGAGAATAGACGTTTTGTAGAATTATGCACAGTGGTGGGACTATTTATTGCATTATTTTCTATAATTCAATAATTTTGTCTTAATCGATGAGCATATTAGGTAAACTGGCTTGATTTCCTTTTGTTTCTATAGGATGAAAATATACACAATAATGTGTATCAGTTTTATTTTATTCTTGTGATTTGTTTCTATAAAACGATTTGTTATTTATATTTTAACACTTTCTTAAGGAACTTGGTGGGAGTGCATGTGTCATATGATCCATTTTTCTGTCTGAACTTTGAGAGTTAATCTTGGAGGAAACATCGAATATGAATTTTACGACCTGACGCAGACCGTTTTTAGTGTTTGTACATAAACAGTTACATGAGCCCACTGTTGTTTAATATTTGGTTGGTCCTCCACGTGCTTTCATTACTGCTTTGAGTCATGTGAGCATTGAGGGAGCTCCCTTTTTAATGTGTTCCTCACTGAGTTCAGGAAACCTCACACACACAAGAGACTCCAACAGCTCTTGTATATTCCATGGCTTCCTGTCTGTGACAGCATTTCCCATAATCTTGCAACAGTTCTCAATATGACTCAAACTGGGGCTATTTCCAGGCTGATCCACATTGCTAGCGTCCATGTCACACGTGAGTTTGCTCATTTTAGCCGCTGTTGTCGCACTGTTTTTGTCAATAAAGGTTTCTTTCTATGTTGACAGGTAGTGAGTCCACATTTTTGCAGCCTGTTTCTAACAGATCTACTGGTTACTGAGACGTTACAAATTTCTTCCCAATTTCGCTTTAGTCCAGTTTATGGCAGGGGGCGATCTATGAGATACAGTCTTTTCAATATCCTATCTTGTTTGACAGCAGACGTCCTTTCTCTGCCTCTTCTTTTTTCACGATCAACATTCGTTACGCCCTTTATTTTTTCAGTAACCTCGAAAGTGTAGATTGATTAAAACCTATCTTAGAGGATATCTCTCTTGTGCTGAGACCAAATGATGTGTAAACAAGTGTAGTAGCTTTATCCTATGGTGTTAATTCCACTGGTCTACCCATATTTCGCTTCAATGTGTAATCACAAAATGATTTTATGATCACTGCTTCATTGTAGATGACAACAGTGGCAACAAGGAGTTGGATATTGTGGAAATAATGTGATAAGAAGTGGAACGATAAAGGCAAAAACATGTAACCACCGATTTAACAACATTGAATTTGTATATAACCTTAAGCAAAAAGCCGCCAAAGACAAAATTGTGGTTGTTGTTGTCTTCAGTCCAGAGACTGGTTTGATGCAGCTTTCCATGCTACTCCATATCTGTGTAAGACTCTTCATTTCCAAGTAACTACTGCACCCTACATCCTTCTGAATCCGCTTAATGTATTCATATCTTGGTCTCCCTCTACGATTTTTTCCCTCCACGCTACCCTCCAATACTAAATTGCTGATCCCTTGATGACTCAAAACATGTCCTACCAACCGATCCCTTCTTCTAGACAAGTTGTACCACAAATTCTTCTTCTCCCCAATTCTATTCAGTACCTCCTCATTTGTTACTTGATCTACCCATCTAATCTTCAGCATTCTTCTGTAGCACCACATTTCGAAAACTTCTATTCTCTTCTTGTCCAAGCTATTTTTCGTCCACATTTCACATCATACAAATATTTTGAGAAAAGACTTCCTGACACTTAAATCTATACTCGATGTTAACAAATTTCTCTTCTTCAGAAACGTTTTATTTGCCATTGCCAGTTTACATTTGATATCCTCCCTACTTCGACCACCATCAGTTATTTTGCTCCCCAAATAGTAAAACTGATCTGCTACTTTAAGTGTCTCATTTTTTAATCTAATTCCATCAGCATCACCTGATTTAATTAGACTACATTCCATTATCCTCGTTTTGCTTTTGTTGATGTTCATTTTATAGCCTCCTTTCAAGACACAGGCCATTCTGTTCAGCTGCTCTTTCAGGTCCTTAGCTGTCTTTGACGGAATTGCAATGTCATTTGCAAACCTCAAAGTTTTTATTTCTTTCCAATGGATTTTAATACCTACTCCGAATTTTTCTTTATTTCCTTTACTGCTTGCTCAATATACAGATTGAATAACATCGGGAATAGGCTAAAACCCTATCTCACTACCTTCCCAACCACTGCTTCCCTTTCATGCCCCTCGACTCTTATAACTGTAAATAGTCTTTTGCTCCCAGTATTTAACCCCTGCCACCTTCAGAATTTGAAAGAGAGTATTCCAGCCAACATTGTTAAAAGCTTTTTCTAAGTCTACAAATGCTAGAAATGTAGGTTTGCCTTTCCTTAATCTATCTTCTAAGACAAGTCATAGGGTCTGTATTGCCTTGCCTGTTCCAACATTTCTACAGAATCCAAAATGATCTTCCCCAAGGTCGGCTTCTACCAGTTTTTCCATTCGTGTGTAAAGAATCCGTGTAAGAATTTTGCAGCCGAGACTTATTAAACTGATAGTTTGGTAATTTTCACACCGGTCAACACCTGCTCTCTTTGGAACTGGAATTATTATATTCTTCTTGAAATCTGAGGATATTTCGCCTGTCTCATTCATCTTGCTCACCAGATGGTAAAGTTTTGTCGGGACTGGCTCTCCCAAGGCTATCAGTAGTACTAATGCAATTTTGTCTACTTCGGGGTCTTGTTTCGACTTGGGTATTCCAGTACTCTGTAAAATTCTTCACACAGTATCATATTCCCCATTTCATCTTCACCTATGTCCTCTTCAATTTACACAAAATTATGAAGTGATAATTAATGATGCAATAAATACTTGCACAATTTTAATTAGTAGTATCATATTCTGTTTGAAAATAATATTTGGCCAAAGTAAGGGCAAGAACAAACTTCCTCTAGAGAATATTTTGTGTATAAATTTTGTAATCATTCAGATTCTGAAGATTTTTTGTGTGTTTGATAATTTTTGTGCTGTTAAAATAATAGTTAAAAGTTGTGGTGCACTGTTAGAGTCCTCTTCACTGTGTCAGGGTGAATAAAACAAACAAATAAATGATGCTATACCATGATATCATATAATAATAACAGGTACAATACTATTTTTCTTCCTGATATTGGAGTAAAGGGAGGCATCTGTTTCAGATGCCTTTCATGAAAATATTATTTGTAAAGATTAACTTGGTTTCACGTAATACAGCAGACTAATTTTCTGCTATTTGATTATTATATAAACCTGGGAGAAGACTTGCATGGGGAACCAACTTTATACGTTTTGTTTGCTTTTATCTCGAATCAGTATCCTGTGCTACACTTTATCCATAACCTAATGATGGTTAGTTCCATGATGTCTGAATGTGTGGCTAACTGAGAATGCATGCGCAATCATAGAATCAGTATAGCTTTCTTAGTCCTCATTGTAAAAAAGTGGGGATGTGTGTTGACCTTTTGGCTGGCAAAACTGGCTTGTTACATCAATCGAACAGAGACAACAGTTTGTCCCACTCTTACTAAAAGCTCGTCTTGCAATTGGTCAGTGAGACCGACATGAGAACTGTCGAATTTTCCAACGAACTGTTGTTAGAATTTCTCTTCGCTAAAGTGGTGGGAGACTGAGTAATAGTATTTATAGGCACCTTCTCGAAAGTCACTATTACTGCAGATATACGCATCAGTAGTTTCCTGATTTAGGTGTGGCAAACTATTCTTACATTACGAGTCTCGTAACAATATTTTTAATGAGAAATTACCATGAATTACTATTGTTAATACTTCGCAATCCAATGATCACCCTCACTCTTGACTAATCCTCACACTTGCACATGCTAAAACTAGGACTTTTTACTTACTCATTCTTTAGTCTTACTATTTCTGCTTCTGTACGTAAGCCAGCTAACTATTCGGCGAATAGTCCGTGTTTATAACGCTACGTATCGAATATCCTCTGTACAAGAAAACAGCAAAATATTCGCGACATTTCTCGAAGAAATGGCTGACAGAATAACATATCGGGTTCAACAGAATGGCCGCGACTTTTCTCGTAGGTATGTGTTAGCTATCTGTGTGCCAGACAGAAACATATAAAATACGATGACCCGGACGCAGGTGCTACACAGGAAACAACTATTTGATATCTCGATTCAGTCGAGTCGACTGACGAAAGAAACGAACGAATAGCGTGCGGGGGCAGTGGGGGTGGCAATGAGGGCGGCCCCACAACGGGGAGGTGCGCGTCTCGCTCCCCCCCCCCCCCCCCTACATTGGTATGTGCCACTTTCTTCCATTCTCTTTGGTATTATAGTTCACACATGGTTAATTCTTTCACACATGTATATGTCAGGTGATCCCTTGATGCCTCAAAACATGTCCTACCAACCGATCCCTTCTTCTAGTCAAGTTGTGCCACAAACTTCTCTTCTCCCCAATCCTATTCAATACCTCCTCATTAGTTACGTGATCTACCCACCTTATCTTCAGCATTCTTCTGTAGCACCACATTTCGAAAGCTTCTATTCTCTTCTTGTCCAAACTGGTTATCGTCCATGTTTCACTTCCATACATGGCTACACTCCATACAAATACTTTCAGAAACGACTTCCTGACACTATACTCGATGTTAACAAATTTCTCTTCTTCAGAAACGATTTCCTTGCCATTGCCAGTCTACATTTTATATCCTCTCTACTTCGACCATGATCAGTTATTTTACTCCCTAAACAGCAAAACTCCTTTACTACTTTAAGCGTCTTATTTCCTAATCTAATCCCCTCAGCATCACCCGACTTAATTTGACTACATTCCATTATCCTCGTTTTGCTTTTGTTGATGTTCATCTTATATCCTCCTTTCAAGACACTGTCCATTCCGTTCAACTGCTCTTCCAAGTCCTTTGCTGTCTGTGACATAATTACAATGTCATCGGCGAACCTCAAAGTTTTTACTTCTTCTCCATGAATTTTAATACCTACTCCGAATTTTTCTTTTGTTTCCTTTACTGCTTGCTCAATATACAGATTGAATAACATCGGGGAGGGGCTACAACCCTGTCTCACTCCTTTCCCAACCACTGCTTCCCTTTCATGCCCCTTGCCTGTTATAACTGCCATCTGGTTTCTGTACAAATTGTAAATAGCCTTTCGCTCCCTGTATTTTACCCCTGCCACCTTCAGAATTTGAAATTCCAGTTAACGTTGTCAAAAGCTTTCTCTAAGTCTACAAACGCTAGAAACCTAGGTTTGCCTTTTCTTAATCTTTCTTCTAAGATAAGTCGTAAGGTTAGTATTGCCTCACGTGTTCCAACATTTCTACGGAATCCAAACTGATCTTCCCCGAGGTCCGCTTCTACCAGTTTTTCCATTCGTCTGTAAAGAATTCGCGTTAGTATTTTGCAGCTGTGACTTATTAAACTGATCGGTAATTTTCACATCCGTTAACACCTGCTTTCTTTGGGATTGGAATTATTTTATTCTTGTCGAAGTCTGTGGGTATTTCGCCTGTCTCATACATCTTGCTCACCAGATGGTAGAGTTTTGTCATGACTGGCTCTCCCAAGGCCATCAGTAGTTCTAATGGAGTGTTGTCTACTCCCGGGGCCTTGTCTCGACTCAGGTCTTTCAGTGCTCTGTCAAACTCTTCACGGAGTATCGTATCTCCCATTTCATCTTCATCTACATCCTCTTCCATTTCCATAATATTGTCCTCAAGTACATCGCCCTTGTATAAACCCTCTATATACTCCTTCCACCTTTCTGCCTTCCCTTCTTTGCTTAGAACTGGATTGCCATCTGAGCTCTTGACATTCATACAAGTGGTTCTCTTCTCTCCAAAGGTCTCTTTAATTTTCCTGTAGGCAGTATCTATCTTAGTGAGACAAGCCTCCACATCCTTACATGTGTCCTCTAGCCATCCCTGCTTAGCCATTTTGCACTTCCTGTCGATCTCATTTTTGACACGTTGTATTCCTTTTTGCCTGCTTCATTTAGTGCATTTTTATATTTTCTCCTTTCATAAATTAAATTGAATATTTCTTCTGTTACCCAAGGATTTCTATTAGCCCTCGTCTTTTTACCTACTTGATCCTCTGCTGCCTTCACTACTTCATCCCTCAGAGCTACCCATTCTTTTTCTACTGTATTTCTTTCCCCCATTCCTGTCAATTGTTCCCTTATGCTCTCCCTGAAACTCTGTACAACCTCTGGTTTAGTCAGTTTATCCAGGTCCCATCTCCTTAAATTCCCACCTTTTTGCAGTTTCTTCAGTTTCAATCTGCAGTTCATAACCAATAGGTTGTGGTCAGAATCCACATCAGCCCCTGGAAATGTCTTGCAATTTAAAACCTGGTTCCTATATCTCTGTCTTACCATTATATAATCTATCTGAAACCTTCTAGTATCTCCAGGGTTCTTCCACGTATACAACCTTCTTTTATGATTCTTGAACCAAGTGTTAGCTATGACTAAGTTATGCTCTGTGCAAAATTCTACAAGGCGGCTTCCTCTTTCATTTCTTACCCCCAATCCATATTCACCTACTATGTTTCCTTCTCTCCCTTTTCCTGATGAATTCCAGTCACCCATGACTATTAAATTTTCGTCTCCCTTCACTACCTGAATAATTTCTTTTATCTCGTCATACATTTCATCAATTTCTTCATCATCTGCAGAGCTAGTTGGCATATAAACTTGTACTACTGTAGTAGATATGGGCTTTGTGTCTATTTTGGCCACAATAATGCGTTCACTATGCTGTTTGTAGTAGCTAACCCACACTCCTATTTTTTTATTCATTATTAAACCTACTCCTGCATTACCCCTATTTGATTTTGTATTTATAACCCTGTAATCACCTGACCAAAAGTCTTGTTCCTCCTGCCACCGAACTTCACTAATTCCCACTATATCTAACTTTAACCTATCCATTTCCCTTTTTAAATTTTCTAACCTACCTGCCCGATTAAGGGATCTGACATTCCATGCTCCTATCCATAGAACGCCAATTTTCTTTCTCCTGATAACGATGTCCTCTTGAGTAGTCCCCGCCCGGAGATCCGAATGGGGGACTATTTTACCTCCGGAATATTTTACCCAAGAGGACGCCATCATCATTTAATCATACAGTAAAGCTGCATGTCCTCGGGAAAATTTACGGCTGTAGTTTCCCCTTGCTTTCAGCCATTCGCAGTACCAGCACAGCAAGGCCATTTTGGTTAATGTTACAAGGCCAGATCAGTCAATCATCCAGACTGTTGCCCCTGCAACTACTGAAAAGGCTGCTGCCCCTCTTCAGGAACCACATGTTTGTCTGGCCTCTCAACAGATACCCCTCCGTTGTGGTTGCACCTACGGTACGGTCATCTGTATCGCTGAGGCACGCAAGCCTCCCCACCAACGGCAAGGTCCATGGTTCATGGGGAACAGTAGAAACCGTCTTAGGTCATGTATTTCCTTCTCATACAGGGACACAAGATGTTGAGCGTGACTGAATGAACTCTGTTATATTAAACTGCCGTTTGTTATTTATTTGTGTAGCCCTTCCTTGAGTTGCAGCGGAAACAGCATTCTTTTGGTAGAAATTTCTTAAGATTTAGCGTCTTATTTGTTTTTTTTTCGTATTTTCACCTCAAAATTCATCTTTCTTCTGGACTTGATTATTAATTATGCACATTATTTCAGAAAATATATGTCCTGTCCACTTTCCTAATTTTCCATTTTGTCGTGCTGAAATCTTTATCACATGGAAGGTAAAAGTGGCCTTTTACTGGAAAGTAGTGGGTGATGATCTGGAATCTTCCCTGTGTCATAGGTATTAAATAATATTTCCGTATAGCATGGTTTTCAGTTTGGCCTTGTGATATTCGCTATTTTTGGCTTAATTAAAACAGCAAATTCAGCCAGAAGGCAAATACTTGTTTATAAAGAATGATTAATATATAATAAGGCGTCGCATGGCGACGGTGGAATTTTCTAGATAATGTAATTCGTCGTCTTTGGGCGGCAATATAAACAGAAAAGTACGGATGGATATGCGATCCTTCACTATTTTGTTCGCTGGAGAACAAATGAAGCCTTGAGCGCTAAAAAGACTTTTACTGTTTTTCTCAAGTAAGACGGACGCAGATCTGTGGCAGTCTGATCTAATTTTTTACTAAATGTATAAAAACGTGTTATGTTTAAGTTTGAGTGAAGTGTAAAGAACTGTTATAACTTACCGTGACGACGCACGAGCGACTCAAAGAAGACAATGGCTATATAAAAGAGCGCTCAGTGGACATGATACGGACATAAAAAATCTACCGTCATTGTAGTACTAAGCTTAAGGTACGAAATGTTTTAGTTTATAATAAATATTTGTTCTGGGAATACTGAATCATCTAGCGGTGCTCATTCCTATTATCTCCTCAGTATTATTTTCATTTTAATTATGCATTTTGCTAATATTACAGACTCCAAGATCAGCAGTCCAATGTGCGTGTTACATTGATAAAAAGAAAACTGTTTTATCGTCTTCTTGCATCAGCTTTAATATTGAATTTCTCTTTTGTGTGATGTTACAGTTGTTTTTGCGCCCTTAAGAACTTTCTGGTCCCTTAGGAAATTTTTTTGTCATAACAATAACTTCACAACCGGGTATGATCGTATCTACGATCATGAAGTAATTAGAAAGACGATAACGCAACTTCTTAATCAATAGCACGCTAGTTGTGACTGCCTCAAGCCACGCGAAACCGCAAGTAAAAACTATTCACATCTCATAATGCAATATTTTATGACAATGGTCAATCCATGATTCTTACGCCAATTGTGATTGATAAAACAGTTAGTTAAATCTCAATTTCCAACTTTCCATCGAATAACAACATCACTTCTATTTTGTAACATCACACTTGGCGCCCGAACAGGGACTTGACCAAAAATTAGTTCAAATTCTTGGAAAATTTTCTATGTGCTTGTGTTAATAAATGTTCTGTCGTTTCATGTACACATCATCTCTCTGTGAGAATGACAGAAAATACGCTGGTCGATAACGCAGTTTAATTACCGAGAGAAAAGAAAAGAGACGTGAATTTGCTGAGACAACATAGCGGTATTCAAGCCATCAAAAAGTAAGTCAGAATTTTGCATACGCAGTGTAGTGCTTCAGTAGCAACGTTGCTTTTCCAAGTCGATCCACATCCTTTCTATCTCCTTCCCGCTATAGAAAATCTGCTTTATTTTATCTTTCAAAGTAAAATTCTTCGTAGTCTGATAATAGAAATTATTTCTCCCCATTGTTAGTATACCTGTATTGCATTTTCAACATGGTGGATAGTGTGCGCAATTTGCAGTGAAGAGCATCTTCATTCATTTGTCTGAAATGTTTAGGTTCCATCTTGTCTTCTCGCCAGATAGAATTTCATTTGTTGCTCACGCGAGAGTGGTGCTCTTAGCGGACTCACCACGTCACTGACAAACGACGAAAGCCTTGCGTAGCACCTGATTTACTGACGAAAATGGCAGATAGTAAACAGAGACAGGTGACAACAGGAGACGGGAGTGAAGACGTTAATAGTATTCCATACCCTTTACGATCGCGAACGGTAGGTTCCCGTGTGGAAACTGAACTAACCATGTCTGTAACAGGGGAAAGTGACCCTGAAGTCCAAACTCGTCCCGCTGCAGCTACAAATGACCTCGGTGCGTTAATGGAAATGCTGAAACAACAGTTTGACGCAGTAAATGAGAATATAAAAACACAAAATGAGACTATAAAAACACAAAATGAGACTGTTAACGCCCGACTAGATGCTGTAAGCGAATCATTAAAAACAGAGCTAGGCACAATCAAAACAGATCTGCATAAAGAAATTACGGCTGAATTAAATACCCATTTGGGTGAGGTGCAAACTAAGATCAGTGATTAAATTCAGAAAATGCAGAAACAGGTGAAAAGTGAAATAGCTGAAGTATCTGGAACATTAAACACAAAAATTCAGGCAGCTACCAAAGAAATAAACTCAGTTAGAAATGCAGTATCTGACATTGAAGGTGTAGTAGAGGATCTGTCGAGGCAGATAGACTCAATCAATATCGAAGAACAGGTTAAGAGCACCGTGAAAGCACACGCGGAGGCATTGTCGGAACACTACAGTGAATGGATAAAGGGTAAAGATATTTTTATCGAAAAGAAGGTCAGGGAGGAGCTTAGGGAGACTGTCAAGGATGTAACTTATGAAATCTTAGCTGCTCCTGGTAAGTCGGGAGACACAGTAGTTTCTGAACTGGGACAGATTCGGAGGACACTTACATGGGATCTTCCCGAGTGGAAGCAGCAAGTAGTGGACGAAGTCAGAATGCTGAGAAACTGGGTAGAAAATCCGCACACACATACGCAAACTATAGGGAACAACTCTTTAGACGGTGACGAATGTCAGTCAACTCCTTATCGTTCACCGCCTGATTACATGCAAAACAACAGTCCTGTTGAGTCCCGAGTAGGGAAACTAAATGATCCGCCCACAATTGTGAGTTTAATGCAAGAGGAAAGTGTGATTAAGCATCGCACTTTTCCTGTTTTTCATCCGCAGAAGCGAGAAATACGCCCCATCGTGTTCCTAAAGAATTTTTCCGGCATATTTCCCAGGAGCTGGACAGACAGACAGCGTATTCAGTTCGTCACTGGCTTTATTTCTGGTGATGCAGCACTATGGGGAACGGAAATGGTAGACACGTGTAGGAATTATGAAGAGTTTGAGAAAATGTTCTTGGCAAAATTTTGGAGTAATGGGGTACAGCAAAGATTAAGGAAGGAGGTGTATGGTGCGGAAATTTTCAATGAGAAGCATGGAAGTCTCCGGCGATACTTTGAGAAGTATCTAGCAAAAATTAAATTCTGGGATTCTCCGATTTCTTCCAAGGACGTAATTATGATTCTCAAAAGCAAACTCCCTGTGTCTATTAGAGAGAAATTAGTAAATGTGTCCGAAGAAGACACGGATGTATTCCTTTCTGTGCTGGATTCCTTAGATTTAATTAGCGAGGATGTGCGCTCCAAGGTTGGCAGCGGCAAATTCTTCCCTGGCAGCCAGCAGAATGTATCGCACGCGGACAACAATGCGCCCAAGGAGAGAGCGAGCTACTGCGACCGCTGTTACCAACCTGCCAGCGGTTATCAAAACGCAAACGGCAATAACTTTAAACGGAAGCAGAAAACCAATTACAGTAATCAGCAGAGATACCACCCAATTTACAACCACCAGGTACAACATCAGTACGGAAACCCACCCTTTAATTCTGCGCCTGAGCAGTATGGAAATTCTCCACAAACTAGTGGTAATTTTTCAAATGGGCCAGTGTACAATCAAAGTTATAGGTCGAAATATAGCAAGTGGCATGGGCAAGGCGGAGGCCACCCAGCACAACATAAGAACAACTATTCACAGGATAGAGGACCACGGAACAATTTTCAAACGGTACCAAATGCGAACTTTCCTTCACAAGGAAATGATTCTGCCGGCAACCAAAAGATCGGGCGACAGCCGCCGTCTCAAGTATTTTATTCACAAGTGAATGCACCCAGTGGATTTGACCCCTTTACACCGGCATTTGTACCACATAACCAGCACCAATATGAAACGGAACAAACACTTAAGGCCATGAATGACAAACAGGTTAAACATCCTGCGGAAAATTAGAGGCAGCGCCTTTCAGCCTCCTAGAGGTCGCTGCGGATTTTGAGTGGGGGTACTAATGAATACTCTGATTCTGAGTATGCTAATGCGATACGGTACGACCATGAGACCGACTTACGAGATGACCTTGCACCTGACCTAGAAGCTCAAGACATTAATGACATTTATGATGAACAGGTCCAGGCTTCGATTAAGATTTCTATTGCCAACATTCCTTTCACAGCCGTTGTTGATACAGGAGCAAACATCAATGTCATGTCACCATGTTTCTTCAGACAGGTGTCTTCTGTTTCACAAGTTTTATCATTGCCGATTCAGGGCTGCTCCATATCGGGAGCGATTGGTCCATTGAAACAGAGAGTTAGTTTACAGACGCAGCGTCAACTG
The DNA here is from genome assembly GCF_021461385.2 of Schistocerca piceifrons. Classification (NCBI taxonomy): domain Eukaryota; kingdom Metazoa; phylum Arthropoda; class Insecta; order Orthoptera; family Acrididae; genus Schistocerca; species Schistocerca piceifrons. The sequence continues at coordinate 542,476,670 of NC_060143.1, read as the reverse complement.
CAGATAGAATCTGTTTAGGTTTCTTGCTTCTTACGTACTGGAAATTTCCTTGTGTGAACTGTTAATGACAGGTATTGTGTTGAACAGCGCACTGACTACATGGTAACGGCTACTACATGTCATCTTTAAGTATTAAATGCTATGTATGGAAAAATTGTTTATAGTGATGGACATGAACTGATATTTCTTCAACAAGCTGAAGCAGGAAATTGAGGTTGCACCAAGAATTTCAATTTAATTTTAAGTTAGTAATAAGAAAAAAAGTGCTTGCGAGGTGATTGCCCGGAGCTAAATAAAATATGTAAAGGTGAGAAATGGAGGAGGATGCGTAAATAAGCACTTCTCTCAAGGTACAAGAAGAGTTATAGATTTATTTTTAGTAATGTAAGTACTTGAAGTTCTGTTGTAAAAGCCCAAATTACCTGCTTAAAAAAAAAAAGGTGCATGTTCAAACACTCCAGACAGTGGACAGGAGTAGAAGAAATAGCTTAAAGTTCAGTTAAAGCGTGCTGTTAAATGGAAAAACAAGTGGTAACCCGCATGTGTTCACGCAAGGAGACAATAAGCTGTAGTAAACTAAGTTAGGTGAAATACAGTACAAATGGAGGCTAACCATGAAGCATCAATAATGTAGCGTAAGTACTCCACGAGGCCACTAATTGCTATGAAAGTAAACTATTTCCCTGTGATCTGAGCCCAATGTAAAGAGTATATGAGGAATGTTAGCTGACGAATTGATTTCAGTAGAATCGAGGTACTAAATAACCACACAGCAAGCCCCCTGTATCATAAATAAGGCCAAGTAAAGATCTTCAGAAGATCTGTAGTGTAATCTAGCGACCATTCAATACCCTAATTGAAGGCTAATCTAAAGAACAAGCAATGCAGTGATATTTAAACTTAATACTGACTATAACCAGAGTAAGACGTAGAAGTAGCAAAGCATGCTGTAAGGAAGGAGGTTGAAGTTTATATATGTGCCTATGTTTATTAAGATAATTTTATTTACATGCAGATTTTATTGCAAAAATGTCTCCTAAGACACTCCTCTTATGAAATCCATTTTCCTTGTGCCCGTTCCTTTTGATCCTGGTTCATTAACCCAGACCAAGGGTCGACTTGTAAAAGGCACGTGTGCTTCGAAGCAAAGCAGTGCTTATGAGAAATGAGACACGTAGCGTGATGAACTTCGCTAGCTTTGGTAATGTTTGTTATGGACCGGTTGCGTAAACCCAGTGAACTGTCGGTAATTCCATTCATGCGAAAAATAGTAGACACGCGTTACCCTATTTTTTTTAACAGAGAACGATTGCTGAGTACATGAAGCGAAGAGGGAGACCTATTGTTATCCAGTCTGCCCTCAAATAAAAAAAAAAAAAAAAAAAAATTGGCAAGCACAAAGGAAAGCACAAAGAAAAGAAGATTCAGCGTTAAATGCGTACTCGTTAAGTAGTAGATATGCTGCGTGGCAGTAGAAAATGATCTTGGGTGCACTAAAGAATAAATGCAACGAGTGTTGCGAAACCTGTAGTTTTCATAATGAGGAGATGAGCCCTTAAAAGAAAGTTTGAAAGAATATTTTTAGGTTCACTAGTGAAAGTAAACCTTGAGATATAAAGAGTCCATTCATAAAGCAGTTGTTCACTGGACTTAACAAAAGGAGTGACCATTAATTGTAAATATTAGCTTGTAAGTGATCTTTTGTAAATAGTAGAATATAAGTCTTTCTGTACCAATGGAGGAAACCTGCAAAATTGGTTGTTTTGTAAATGAACTCTATCGGCGAAGGAACTAAGCACGAATGCTGTGTGAAGATGCACACTAAAGTGCGACGTGCATAATAAAAGTAACTGTTCACTGTATACTAGTGGTAGTGTTGTACTGCAAGTGTAAAAAAAGAAGTCAAGGCTACGACAACAGGTGCAACGCAAAGTTCAGTGTTGTTCTAAGTGCAGCGACAGCTAAAACATTCGTCGTCACTTACCTGTGAGCCTCATGGGAGGCAGTTGACAGAAGTATGGAGGCAACTTCAGTGTCCGGCTCCTCCGATGGGAAACGCGCGCGAGGTGTTTGTATCGATGCACTCGTGTGATACGAAGTTCACAAAAAAAAAAAAGGGAGCAATCGACGACCAGCAGCTCTGTTACAGCCTGAGCGCGAACGGATACTAAGTATTGGAGCTCACGCAACACTGTGCAGCCGCTGTGAGTGGCTGACGTGTGGGTGACGAAACAATCCAAACTTTAAACTGCTAACCGCCATGACTTCAATCGTACATACTGGAGGAAAGACATTTGTACACTTGTGTGACTACATTTTCATATGTAAATTAAGCAATTTTCTTGAGTTGAAGTTAAGATGAGTGAGAAGTAGATCGTTAGATTACTCAGGCCTTAAAGCCATTAATACTGGCACTCCTGAACACTGCTAAAATGAATTATAATCCTGTCTCTTGATGGACAAAGAAAATGAATGTGCACTATAGGAAGGCCCTAAACTCCAGACCAGTCCCGATCCTTAACAAATGTATCCAGTAGCTTGTAAGTCATACTAATAATTTTCCACTTCTTCTGTTTCATATTGTAAATAAAAACCCGGGAAGCCACTTGAATTCCTGGCACCACAGCGGAAAGGACAGATGTACTGCATGATGAACGCCGTAGACAGCTAACACAGAAAGTGAAAGCATCACGAAGTGTAGTGCTACGTTATTAAACTGTAATTGAACCACAATGAGTCAACAGATGCTCGAACATTGTCCACTCTAGTTTAGTGAAAATAAGCACTCACTGTACTCATGTATTAGTTGTTAAGCTCAAGAGAAAGTAATTCCTGAATTCTATCCCCTGAAGTGCGAAATGAACGTTCACTTATTGTTATAAGCAAATATGGGCCAAACTTAAATATGCACATAAATGTTAATCTTGGTATTATGGAATGAAGTGACTGATGAACAAAGAATGAAAAACTTTATTTTAAAAAATGATAAATATCTGATATATGTTTATAAATGTGATTTCAATTTATGTACTTTGTACGCCAGTAACGTTATGTAAATGTCACACCAAAAATCACGAATATCTCATGAGGACATGAGGATCGAGGTAATCCTTCGGCATTCCCTGTCTCCTCATGGGAGGCAATGTGATATTCGCTATTTTTGGCTTAATTAAAACAGCAAATTCAGCCAGAAGGCAAATACTTGTTTATAAAGAATGATTAATATATAATAAGGCGTCGCATGGCGACGGTGGAATTTTCTAGATAATGTAATTCGTCGTCTTTGGGCGGCAATATAAACAGAAAAGTACGGATGGATATGCGATCCTTCACTATTTTGTTCGCTGGAGAACAAATGAAGCCTTGAGCGCTAAAAAGACTTTTACTGTTTTTCTCAAGTAAGACGGACGCAGATCTGTGGCAGTCTGATCTAATTTTTTACTAAATGTATAAAAACGTGTTATGTTTAAGTTTGAGTGAAGTGTAAAGAACTGTTATAACTTACCGTGACGACGCACGAGCGACTCAAAGAAGACAATGGCTATATAAAAGAGCGCTCAGTGGACATGATACGGACATAAAAAATCTACCGTCATTGTAGTACTAAGCTTAAGGTACGAAATGTTTTAGTTTATAATAAATATTTGTTCTGGGAATACTGAATCATCTAGCGGTGCTCATTCCTATTATCTCCTCAGTATTATTTTCATTTTAATTATGCATTTTGCTAATATTACAGACTCCAAGATCAGCAGTCCAATGTGCGTGTTACATTGATAAAAAGAAAACTGTTTTATCGTCTTCTTGCATCAGCTTTAATATTGAATTTCTCTTTTGTGTGATGTTACAGTTGTTTTTGCGCCCTTAAGAACTTTCTGGTCCCTTAGGAAATTTTTTTGTCATAACAATAACTTCACAACCGGGTATGATCGTATCTACGATCATGAAGTAATTAGAAAGACGATAACGCAACTTCTTAATCAATAGCACGCTAGTTGTGACTGCCTCAAGCCACGCGAAACCGCAAGTAAAAACTATTCACATCTCATAATGCAATATTTTATGACAATGGTCAATCCATGATTCTTACGCCAATTGTGATTGATAAAACAGTTAGTTAAATCTCAATTTCCAACTTTCCATCGAATAACAACATCACTTCTATTTTGTAACATCACAGCCTCCAGAGCAAATGGAGATCTAGTGAAGGTGTTTAACATGTTGTCCAACATTTTCATTCAAATAACCAAAAAGAAAGGAACAGACTTGATCAGGGCTTTTTCATGCTATTTCTTCATGATAGAGGTAAAAGCTGCTCTTCCTCTCTGTAAGTCAAGCACATTAAAAACATTTACTGAAAGCTGACACAAAAAGCACGTCTTGTAGGGGGATCTGAAGTAATTGCGTGTTCTGGGGCCTGCTATGTTAGAATCTATTTTAGTTTTATCTTTAAAAAGCGTCACCATTCAGAGATGGACTTTTGATTTTTACACCAAGCTCTTCACATGTGTCCAAATTTTAAATTGAAGTGTCCACGGAAAATATTCAAATAAAATTTATACACAACAGTGTTGGCAACTTAAAATTTTGAGAAATACCATATTTTTTGTGCATGTTGTTTCTATTCAGGTTAGGTTATACAATAGATCCATAACAACACAGAAAATGCTGGAACATATGGGGGTTCCCTGTGTTACAATCGGCCTGTATTTCAAAGTACAAAATCATCGAGTCTCGTCAAAAAATGGACATGTGGGATTTTTCAGTATTCCCATTTTCATTTGAACTAGTCCTAAACTTCAGATTTAAGGTTAAATCTTTTTCAACGAACAATGGGCATCTTTTGACCTGTCATCCAAAGAGAAGTAACGAATTTCCTGCAACATCTTGTCTCTTCTCGCGCCACTGGTTGGAGTCCCATTCATAGGCTGCCATTAACACTACTACAGAAACGGCCATGTTTGGAGTGCTGCTGTGACTGGAAGCATAGGCTGCTGATGAATGGCGTTGCATTCTGTCCAGCGAAGAATCATGGTTCTGCACGATCCCTGATGGCCATTTTGATCGAATATGGCTAAGACTTGTGGAGAAATCCCTTCTTTCCATTGTTTTGGAGAGCTACAGTGGTGTTACTCACGGCGTCACGATGTAAGGAGCCGTCGGGTATGAGTTCAAGTGATGGCTAGTGGTGATTGAGGAAACTGTGGCAACAGGATGGTACGTCGCGGTCATCCTGCTTCCTCATGTATTACCACTTTTTTTTTTTTGGGTCCTCAGTCTTCCAACTGGTTTGATGCGGCCCATCACGAATTCCTGTTCTGTGCGAACCTGTTCGTTTCAGAACAGCACTTGTAACCTATGTCCTCAACTATTTGCTGGATGTATTCCAACCTCTTTCTTCCTCTACAGCTTTTGCTCTCAACGGCCCCCTCTAGTTCCATGGAAGTCATTCCCTGCTGTCTTAACAGACGTCCTATCATCCTGTCCCTCCTCCTCGTCAGAGTTTTTCACATATTCTTTTCCTCTCCTATTCTGCAGAGAATCTCCTCATTCCTTACCTTATCAGTTCACCTAACTTTCAACATTCGCCTGTAGCACCACATGTCAAATGCTTCGATTCCCTTCTGTTCCAGTTTTGCCACAGTCCGTATTTCACTACCATACAGTGTTGTGCTCCAGATGTACATTCTCAGAAATTTATTCCTCAAATTAAGGTCTAATGTTTGATACTAATAGACTTCTCTTGGCCAGGAATACCCTTCCTGCCAGTGGTAGTCTGCTTTTGATGTCATTTTTGCCCCATAAGTAATTTGTTATTTTGCTGCCTAGTTAGTAGAATTCCTTAACTTCATCTACTTCGTGAGCATGAATCTTGATGTTAAGTTTTTCACTGTTCTCATTTCTGCTACATCTCGTTACTCTCGTCTTTCTCCGATGTACTCTCAGTCCATATTCTGTACTCATTAGACTGTTCATCCTGTTCAGTAGGTCATGTAATTCTTCTTCACTTTCACTCAGGATAGCAATGTCATCAGCAAATCGTATCATTGATATCCTTTCACCTTGAGTTTTAATTCCACTCCTGAACCTTTCTTTTATTTCCATCATTGCTTCTTCAATGTACAGATTGAACAGTAGGGGCGAATGACTATATCCCTGTCTTAGACCTTTTTTAATCCGTGCACTTCGTTGTTGGTCGTCGACTCTTGTTAGTCCTTCTTGGCTCTTATAGATATTGTACATCACCCGTCTTACCCGTATTTTCTCAGAATTTCGAACATCTTACACTATTTCACACTGTCGAACGCTTTTACCACGTCGACAAAGCCAATGAATGTCTCTTGCTATTTCTTTAGTCTTGCTTCCATTATCAACAGTAACGTCAGAATTGCCTCTTGGGTGCCTTTATCTTTTCTAAAGCCAACCGATCGTCATTTAGCACATCTTCAATTTTCTTTTCCATTCTTCTGTATATCATCTTTGTTAGCAACTTGGATGCATCAGCTGTTAAGCTGATTGTGATATAATTCTCTCACTTGTCAGCTCTCACAGTCTTCGGAATTGTGTGGATGATATTTTTCCGAAAGTCAGATGGTACCTCGCCGGCCTCATACATTCTACACACCAACGTGGAGAGTCGTTTTGTTGCCACTTCCCTTAATGATTTTAGAAATTCTGATGGAATGTTATCTACCTCTTCTGCCTTATTTGATCTTAAGTCCTCCACCTCTTATATGGCAGCATGGTGGTGCTATTATTCCTCAAGACAGTGCACCTTCATATCTGTCACGCACGTCTATAAACTATCTGTGGTGTCACCGCCAGACACCACACTTGCTAGGTGGTAGCCTTTAAATCGGCCGCGGTCCGTTAGTATACGTCGGACCCGCGTGTCGCCACTATCAGTGATTGCAGACCGAGCGCCGCCACACGGCAGGTCTAGAGAGACTTCCTAGCACTCGCCCCAGTTGTACAACCGACTTTGCTAGCGATGGTTCACTGACAAAATACGTTCTCATTTTCCGAGACGACAGTTAGCATAGCCTTCAGCTACGTCATTTGCTACGACCTAGCAAGGCGCCATTATCAGTTGCTATTGATATTGTAAATAATGTACAGACAAGAGCTACGTTCAACATTAATGGATTAAAGTTAAGTATTCCACCATCTGCGTCCGTTTTTGTAAGTTCTAATTTCATTGTCCTGTTCCAGACCTCACGCCAGCCTGCGTGAGCTTAAACGCGTGCGTTTCGGCTTCCTCCAAACTCCGTGGGTTGGCTCTCCTGCCAATCCACAACACTATCTATGTTACGATGAGGCACTCGCATGGCCAGTAAAATCCCCAGATCTGTCCTCCATAGAACATGTGTGGGGCCGTCTCACACATCTACTCTGTACGAGTGCCATCATCCACGATATCAAGGGCCAGTTACAGCATTTGTGGTTCAACATATCTCACGATAGGATACAACGGCTTTATTACACCTGCCCCAACAGAATCAGTGCATGCATCCAGGCGAGAGGAAGTTCAGCATCATACTGATAAGTGGGTTCATACTGCCCAGGTATTTGTATATTTGACTAGATTTTGAAATAGTTCGAATAACATCATATACCCTCATGACGCGTGAATTTTCATTTCATTTCCTTCTCCCCTTCCGTTTTTTTTTTTTTTCAATGTAATTTTACAGGTACGTTCAGTGGGGTAAATGGATACTGTCTACAAAATTCGTTGCGAATAGGGTTACTAGTATGGAAATAACAAATTAAAGCGTCATGGCTGATTCTGGAGTTTTACTGCACGACGAGCGTATATGTAAATAAAAATTTCTGGGTTTGTGACCGCATTGTCAATATGTAAAACTGCACCCATTTTGTAGAACTTTTAAAATAAAAGTGTCTCTCGACCACATACCTGATGGTTAGCCTCAACGTAAAGTCTTTATCGATGAATTCACCAGTATGAGACACGATGAACATCTTAGAGGAACGCATTGCACCTGATATCTGCAGGCTAGTGCGCCACTGTTCAGCGACCACCTATTTCAGGTGCAAAGGCGATTTCTATGAACAGACAGATGGTGTAGCTAAGGACTCCCCTCTCTTGCCTATTGCAGCAGACATGTTCATCAAAGTATTTGAAGAAATAGTGCTACAGTCCACACCATTACGCACAATGATGTGTAGCGGCACCACTAAGATAGGAAAAAGTTAGATTTGGTGCAATATTTCTGAGCGCACAAGTTACAGCCAGGTGCGGGTCGGTTGACAGTAAGTTATGCTTACCAGCGGTTGCGAAATAGAATGGAGGCCACAGGGCCATTGAACCGCTGTAAGGAGTAAACAAAGCGGTTTGCATGGCGCAAGTTACAGGCAGAAGAGGTCAATTGGGGTGTTATGAGTATATGACTCGGAGCAGCGCGTTAGCAAAACAGAGGTGCACAGCCGCGTATAAATAGGTGCCGATTTCCTAACGAGAGGGATCAAGTGTGGCAGCACTCCTGGACGGCGGGGCGAGTCTCACCACTGGCTACACGCAGCGTTCCAGTCCACAGCGGGTCGCTGGTTCGACCCTCTGAGGCCAGCGCAGGGTCCGTAGCCAGCCAGCGGCGGGCCACTCGATGGCTCGCTACTGCAGGCAGTCTTGTTGGCTCCCAACACACGCTGGAGGCATCTCGAGGCAAGGGCAACAAATTTGGCTGTCAGATCACAGGCGCTTGTTGTCGCCCGCGATCTTAACTACGATGGCAAAGAAGCATGCAGCGGGCCTCCCTGTGTCTCCCAGCGAGCGGCGCTGAGGCAACGGGGATGAAGGCCACTGAGTCAGCTGCCGGCACATCCTGGCGTCGTCAAAACTCCGCGGCTGACCACGGGTGGCACAACGCAGTATGTTGCACGGGTAGCTGAGGTAGCCCTTCTGCGCCAAATTGTTTTGCAGACAGCGAAGTGGCGTCCTCGGCATCGCAGGACCCTGTGACGTAGACAGGGAGGAACGCAGCACTGTAGCAGGGAATAATAAAACACTTGAAGATCACGGCCGAGTTTTAATACGGCGCATACTGACAGTTTCCATCAACATCCTACATTCCTCCACCGCATGCCAACATCTACATTTGGCAGTGACAGCTACATTTGGTGTCAGAAATGCGGGTTTCGTCTGTACAGTACGACATTCGAGCCCACCATCTGCATTACAGTCACAAAACATGGTGAGTGTTGACCAATTTTTCTTTTTGAGTTTTGGACGTTTTCTTTCTTTGCGTTGTCAGCGTGTTAGTGTGTTCGGGGCGTAAGATTTTTTTTTTCGTTGCATTTAATGACTTTTGTATTGGGTTGAGTATGATATTTTATTTGTCTCCTCCTATTACATCATCGCATAAAATCTAAGATGAGATACTGAGCTTTAGGAAGTCAGTTTATTTTTGTAGTTAAATGTTTTGTTTCTGTGGGATTTTGTAGGTTGAAATGGGACTAACTTGGAATGAATGCAACACAATGGCAGGGCCAAGGACGCAAGGTGTATTGGAACCAGAAGTGGTTCGGATTTTGTTGGAAAAGGTAGCACAATTAACAGCAGACAGTACGAAGATGAGAAGTGAATTAACATCTAGGAGTGAGCGGGAAACTGCACGTGATCAGTAGTTGTTGCCTAGGGTGCCACAGCAGGAGATTGATCCAGCTGCCGCGAGTCTGATTATTCTGTTTTCTGGCAAGCCATCTGATGATGTGCGTTCGTTTGTGGAGGACACTGAAACTTCAGCTATGATGAATGGTTGGTCGGATGAACAGTCGTTACATGTAACCAAGACTAGATTAACGGGTGAAGCAAAGACATATGTAAGGTGTTCTCAGGCCTTAAGGAAGGCAGGACAGTTTAAGCAGTTGAAGGAGGGGCTTTTACAGACGTACAAGAAACAGAGTAGCTCTCGGTACTTTAGGGAGAGGTTGAATACAATGACGAAGAGACAGGGGGAGACGGCAGAGAAATTTGCGGACAGAATAAGAGAAATCAACGAGTATACTTACGAGTTGGGTCAGAGCATTGAAGCGAATGGTGTTCTGTTGCGGGAGGCCGAGCAAAGGGCACTTGATGTATTTATGAGGGGGTTACAGGGGCATATGGCGCGGAAAGTGCGTGAAGGGACTCCAAAAGATTTGTATTCGGCCATTCAGCTGGCAATCCAATGTCAGGAAATAGATGTGGCAACAGGGGTACATGGTAGACAAATATTGTTTACAGCAGGTATAAGATGTTATGAGTGTGGTCGTACGGGACATGTGCAGAGGCAATGTACCGAGGAATAGAGTAAGGGGCGGAAATCAACACCATGGAGGAGGGGGAAGTGGAGTTAGTAGAGGTGGACAATCGTTAAACGGCAGAGGGTGCTCAAGACCCACCTAAGGGAGCTCCCGTTTAATTTCAATGCTACAAATACCCACCACATTATAGGTTGCGTGGAGTGGGGGATAACGAGTTCACACCTTTGGGGTCAGTGACAGTTGACTTTCGCATAGGGAAAGCCCGATTTAATGCGTGCATGGAGGTAGTACTATGGGTAAGCGAGGGCTACCACTTGATCCTCGAGTAGATTTCTTGCATCAACATCATGCCAAAATTGACCTTGGACAACGAACTGTTGGTGGAATATTATTTCAGCTAGGGGAAACTGTTGTCGTTGCAGAGCTGTCGCGAGGGGCGTTCAACGTAATGAACAAACCAATGGAGCCGCGTAATTGGCATTAGGGCTTAATTGGCATGAGTGTGTGTCTAGTGGCACTGGGTGAGTATAGAGTCAAATCTACCTGTGGGTACGGTATGTGTTATTGAACCATTGGAGGATAATGAACATTTGGGTCCATTGGGTACATTTGTGGAACGTAGTGTTGTACGCGTACAGGAGGGGAACGACGGGCGAGTAGTCCCCGTTAAGGTGGATAATTTTAGCGCTGTAGTCGCGAATTTGAGAAAAGGAGTTTTAGTTGCGATTTTGGATGTGCCAGATGACGAAGACTGGTGTTAGAGAGGTAGGCGAAGCGATCAACCACTAACTGCCGATAGAACTGCATAGCGTGACAAAATTAAGCATTTGACAGGAGGAGAAAGAGAGCATATGGAACAATTGATGTGAGAATTCAAGGATTTGTTTTTTTTTTTTCGCAAGGGCCGTTACCAGCAACTCCATTAGTTCAACATAGGATACCAACAATGAACGAAGCACCCGTTTACCGTAAACCATACAGAATACCGAGGTATTTGCAGCCGATTGTGGAGGATTTCATTGATCAGCAGCTTGCGGACGGTATTATAGAACATAGTAATAGTTTCTGGGGAGCGGGCATTGTCGTTGTGCGTAAAAAATCTATGGATAGAACTAAGAAATGCGGGTTCTATTGTGACTAACGATAGCTCAATAATAAGACAGTAACGGACGTATACCCTATTCCAAACATATCGGAGACTTTGGATCACTTAGGACAGTGCCAGTACTTTTCTACGATGGATTTGACAAATGGTTATCATCAGTTACAGGTGGCTCTAGAGGATCGTCCACAAACCGCTTTCTCTACTCCTGGAGACCATTACCAGTACATCAAAATGCCATTCGGTTTGAAAAACGGTCCGGCAATGTTTCAAAAGCTGCTAGAGAGTGTGTTGAGGGGTTTGAAACCACAGCAGTGTCTTGTCTATTTGGATGACGTTATAGTGTTTTCAAGTAGTATGGAGCAACATAGACAGCGGTTAAGAGAAGTCTTTATGAGGTTAACAGCAGCTCGTTTGACGTTGCGCCTGGAAAAGTGTCATTTCGCATTAGAAGAAATTAAAATATTTGGGTCATATCATCAGTAAGGACGGAGTGCGAACAGATTCGAGGTTGGTACAAGCTGTGAGGGATTTTCGGGAGCCGAAAGCAGTTACGGAAGTGCAGTCATTCATCGGAATTTGCAATTTCTATCGAAAGTTCGTGAAAGGTTTTGCAGATTTAGCACAAACGTTGAAGCGATTGTTACGGAAAGGTGTGAAATTTGAGTGGACAGAAGGGTGTCAGAAAGCGTTTGACAAACTGAAAGAAGTGTTAACATCAGGTCCGGTTCTTGTGTTTCCAGATTTAGAAAAGGAATTTATTCTAGCATGTGATGCATCGAATCAAGCATTAGGGTGTGTTCTTAGTCAGGAAATTGATGGGAAAGAACATCCTGTAGCCTATGCGTCCAGGAAGATGAATGCAGCAGAGAGGAATTACTCAACAACTGAGAGAGAGAGAGAGATGCTTAGCGTAATCTATGGAATCACATATTTTAAATGTAGAAAATTTCGGGTAGTGACAGATCATGCTGCGTTGAAGTGGTTGTTGGGATTGAAGGGTTCGTCCACTAGACTCGCTCGGTGGGCTGTGAGGCTTAGTGAATTCGACTATCAGGTGGTGCACAAGCCTAGGAAGAAGCACGGTAATGCGGATGCACTAAGTAGGAAGGCGGAAAAAGTAGAATTCATATGTTATGACCTAGCAGCATGGAAAAAATTACAGGACACTGACAACGATTGTAAATTGTTGTAAATAGTATTGGACACAGCTACAATTTAATATGTACGATGGTCTTCTGTGCACGGAAACGAAGTTAGGGCCAAGGGTAGTAGTGCTAGTGAAGCTGAGAGATGAGGTTTTAAAAGAAGCTGATGTTCACGTGTTACCTGGTCACGGTGGGAGTAGAGCGACGAAAGAGTGGCGGGGAGGTACTGGTGGAGAGGTAGGAAAGTAGATGTGGATCAGTATGTCAAGAATTATATACCATGTGCGCTGAGAGCAGATTTCAGTCAGAAACGGATACAGCTACAACGATTGCTGGAAGCGGCATGTCCATTTTCTATGTTGGGAATTGGTGACTTACGACCTTTCACTCGAACACCATCGGGTAGCAGATTCGTTCTCATGATAATAGACCATTTTTCGAGGCATGTGGAGATGGTGGGTATGCCAAATCGACAGGCAGCAATGGTCGCGCAAGCGTTAATAAACAACTGGATTTTGAAGTTTGGTGTACCGGAGACAATAATTACTGACCAAGGGACCAACTTCATGTCGGATTTAATGAAGGAACTGTGCAAATTGTTGAACGTAAAGAAGTTGAGGACGAGCGCGTTGCATCCACAGGCGAACCGAAGGACAGAACGGGTACACAGAACAACAGGGAAGATGCTGAGTTCTTATGTGGATTCTCATCGCCGTCAGTGGGACGAGTATTTGAAGCATACTGCAAGCGCACACAATGCAAAAGTCCATGCCAATACCGGTTTGTCTCCGTTTCAGGTAGTGTAAGGGTGAAAACTGCCGTCACCGTTTGATTTAGTGAAGCTACAGAAAGGAAGGACCGGTGAATCTGTACGTCAATTTGCGAGGACAATTAGGGATTTTTGGAAACGGGTACAAAAAGCGAATACGAATGCTTTGGAAAGGCAGGAAGACACAGTGAAGCGGAAAGGAAGTTTACCGCAGTATATAGTACGGCAATGTGTAAAGCTATTCCGGCCCCCATACACCAAAAGGGAAAACGAAGAAGTTCGTTATGAGGTATCAAAGGTCATACCAAGCAGTTGAAACCACATCCCCCGTTAATTTTCAGCTTCAGCTGCCAACTAGAACAACGATAATACACATTGGGCGGTTGCGGCCATTTAAGGGTTGTCCAGATGTGATTCCAGGCATGTCACAGTAAGGGAAGAGGAAGAAAGAGAGAGTGGAAAGAGGTGTTAAGCGCAGAGAAAACCAGGAATATAGATTACAGCATGATGTACTGTATGCACTGCGATCCAGAAAGTAGTAGAGCATTTGTAGTTTTTTGTTTTCTTATTATGTGTCATTGAGTTTGCGTAGATTAATTAGGCATTGTATTGTCAAATGTTGTATGTGTTTTCGAGTATTCTGAGCCTGCTAGGGACAGTAGTCTTTTTGAAGAGAGAGGTAGGGTGATGGTGATCCTTGTCCTCGGGTCACTGAAGTGGGGAGCGTTGAGCAAGTTTGTAGAAGTAAAAACTGAGGAGGTATTGCTGATCTCGGCAGTTAACAGCTGGTGCGCCGAGATGACAAGGGAGGAATTATGGAGCTGCCATAGAGGAAAGGTAACGGTATGTCCAGCCAGGGTGATAAGCACCAATTCAGACACGCTCATGGTGCAGTTATTTTTAGCGAGAAGAAAAGAAACAGACTGTCGAAGGTACAGTCGTGTTCAAAAGTATCCGAACGAACTGAATTGCATTTCGCCTGATTCGAATGCAACCCACATAGCGCAGCTGTCTAGCAGGTCCTCTAAAAGCCCCTCGGTACAGTCGTTTGACTATTGAAAATGGTCCAACAAGTCACCACTAGAAAACACTGCTCTGTATCGCAATAACTCAAGATATAAAGTAATACCAAGGTACTACAAATATCAGGGAACATCTTATCACAGATAAGACGGTTCTTCAGGCTTGTAAGCTGACATTTATTACAATAAATGACATACCTGAAATGTTACCACTCTCATTATATTACGTCAGATGCACATAGTAAGTTTGTCGTATTCATGATTTCTTCTTCAAAGTAACATACCGTATTTATTATTTAACACAAAAATTTAAGTTTTTCACGAGCTGCTAGTTGAGAATATGTATGAACCTCAAATGACACGACGAACCGTCTCGTTCTGCATATGGATTCAAACCCAGGTCATGCAGACTAAGCAAAGAATTCGTGACTCACGGAAACTAACAGTCATTCCTGACTATGCATACAGAGAGTGATATACCTCGATTTTAGACAGTATCAGTTAGGAAATATCAACTTTAAATTACATAACGTGAACATTTTTAACGGACGCGAATTCCTACCCAGCATCTATTGTCCTTGTTAATGAACTACGAGACACATTAAATATTGCTTCTTCACAAGTAACTTACTTGAAATTCCGTGAGGTAAAGCTTTTCTGTTGGACAGGGATTCGAACCCAGAACCTAACTGGATTGTCATCGAAGCACAATCAACTGTGATATATCGGATTTTCTCGACAGTAGCTAGATGTTTTAACTGAAATGACAAGACGAAACATTAATTTTTTCTTTACCAGGACTCCATTCTGGCACCTATCGCTGTCATATTCTAGAGAAAACGAACGTTAAAAATGGGTTTGTTACACCAACAGCGACATGTGAGCATGTTTGAACTAGAAATAATATGACGAAGAATTCAGTGCTGACTGGGAATCGAGCCCCACGCATATCTTTGTTGACTGCACACAAAGAGACGTCAGCTACCGAATTTTTCTCCGCCAGCAGCTCGGAATAACATCGTTGAATTTACAATGATCTCGCAAACAGTTCTGCGTCTCACTGGGACTCAAAAACGTCAGATACAACGAATGAAAATACATTAAAAATCAAAATTATTACCCACCAGCAGATAGGTGTTCTCATGCTAGAGCTTGATAATACATAATGAAAGCTTTAGTGGCGGGCTAGGATTCGAACCCTTTCACGCGCAATATGGGGAGATGTTGAGGAATCTGCAGTTTTGAACAAACAACAAATTGCAGTCGAGCTGTATTGTTTCGAAGGGATCAAATTCCGCGTTAAGGGCGGTCTGAGCTGCATTCCCAGAACAGAACCAATTTTATCGACATACAGAAGCTCAAATAAAAGATGGAATAAGAGTCCTGTGACCCTACATAGCGTTTGTTTCGTCACTAGAAATAAATAACTAGTATAAGAAAGGTTGCTGTTGATGGAGTTTCTACGTGTGGCGACTCCTGACTTTATTGTGGTTCAACCTAACGTCTACCTGGTAGAGAAGGAATATCATGTTTAACATGAACCTTCTTTACTTGGCGCAGCCAGAAGAGAACAGAATCTGTCTCTCCTTATCAAAAATCATCAGCAGAACTTGGAATCTAATCCAGACCATAAGTATATGAACCTAGCATCAATCCAAAGGCCCACCAAATTCTCTTCTCTATCAATCATTTTTCCATCATAACGATGTTGCGTCACACTGGATGAGAATTCTGACACACAGACTCCCTGTAGTGGTTTGCAGCATGTTCAGTACATTCATTTACTTGGTTGACCGAATCACCATGAACTAGCTGCCTCGGCTACCCAGTGCATACATTCGACTCTATTTTGTAATCACCGAAATAAAATCACGTAACTGACACCTACACAGAACTGCTAACAGTGTAGGATGCAGAAATTTAAACAGGAAGTGTTCCTTTCGACTTGAGCTACTCTATTGCGCTATGTGTTTGTTAAACACGTCGCACAGTGCAAAACAAAAGCTGTAACCGTCTGTCTCTCAGAAGTCTAGATCAGGCCATATGCATTATCTCACAGCACTGTGCAATGCGCATGTTCTGGAGGAATTGTTGTTGAGATCTGAAGGTGTTGTAGCGAAGTGTCAGCTGGTAGCGTAACGGTAAGCATCGCGCACTGTTAATAAGACGTCGCGAGTTTGGGTACATTCACTGCTACATTTTTTAAAACGCCATACTGCTGTCTGCTGAAGTTATCGATCTAATGGAACTTTGAACATAATTTCCTTCACTTCTCAACCCAAAATAGTCGCATGTGGAAAAAGGGCTAACTTCTGCGACATTTTGTTCTTTTCAGGTTTAATAGATGGCCAGGCTGCAGATGCCTCTCGAAACTTCTGTATTATGTATGGGGAGAGCGTATCGTGCCAAAATACGTCAGAAAAGTATTTTCTACATTAGCTGTCGTGTGGCAGTGGCATTTTATTCTTCATAAAAACTTGTTTGAGAGCTTTAACTCAGAACAAGTTTTCTACATGATGTAATCAATAAACTGCATGTGCATTGTCGGACTGTTATAGATAACATCATAGAATTCGCATATATATCGTTGATGATTAATTTTGCTCTCATGTCAACTAATGTTTTAACAACACTAAAAGAAACCGTACGAAAACTGTGTACTGTATTATAATAAATGAAATAAAACTACCCACGATAACCTTACGACGAAAGTCTGTTTCAATAAAACTGAGTATCTGTACACAAGCGTGCCTCTATCGGCACAAATTAGTAAAATACTAATCACTTAGATTTCGATTGGGTCTGTGTTTGATTGGTATGCTATGTCATATTCAAGCGGTATGCAAATGCGGCATTTCATAAATAAATTTATGTATTCCTAGAAACCCAAAATTTGTTTGTCAGCAGCGGAAATAGTCGTTACCTGTTGTGCAGCATTGTAAGTTTTTCACCATTTCACTATGAGCCGAAAGTATTTTCTTACGATTTCCTTATCGATGTGTGATCTGACTGCTTGTAGCTCTTTCACAGAAGGGATAAAAAACGTTACTGTCACCAAGACTGGAACCGCAAACCATAACAGACTCGTTCGTTCAGGTTAGCACGTTTCCACAGAGCTAGGGAAGAAGCATCAGTCTATGTTACCTCTTACGAGTTCAGCAGTGGCTAGAACTCGTAAACCGTTTTTTAAAGGACGAGAATAGATGCGATTTTCACGTGCAACGACTTTCCTGGGCTGAAAACCGTAAATTTACAATCTTTTGTTACAGCTCAAGCGTTAATAATAACTCAGATTATTCAATGGAAATGACAGGAAAAATTAAGTGAACTTTGAGGCTTAATTCCGTGCACACCAGGAAGTAACTCGTCGATCACAGAGTTGCCAAATATACCTTGGCTTGTTGCCAAATCTCAGTTACATTACCAGCAGGAAGAAGACGAACCGATGTGATTCTACAGTGGGCTGGGAAGTGACCATAGCTGACGTCTCAAAGACACGGCTGCTACAGCCTGGAATACGTAATCCGTGTGTGTGTGCGATTGTGTGTGTGTGTGTTTGTGTGTGTGTGCGTGTGTGTGAGAGAGAGAGAGAGAGAGAGAGAGAGACAAGAGAGAGAGAGTGAGGGAGATATAAAAATAAAAAAGAATAAAATAAAAAAGAATGAGAGAGAGAGAGTAAAAAATTATTGCAAAGAAACTGATTCATGCTATGTAAAGAAATCTTTCATTAAAATGGCACGTTCTACATCATTACGAAATGTCGTATTCATGACCTATGGAACAAGAATTAATCTAATCTAAACATATCATATTGCTGACTAGTCATGAAGAGGCCCGATTTACAGAAATTTTCGCCAATATCAGTAACCAAATCTAAACTTGGAAAAAAAAGACGACAGTTTTGTAATAAACTGGGACTCCTGTAAAGACCCTTTCGTCCCTGTTAACTAACCACGAAAGAAGTGTGATATACCTCCATTCAGAAGGAACAAAGTGTTCATGCATTTAAAGAAGAAGCACATGATGTGAAGTTCTGTGATGGAGATACGAACCCAGCCAGCAATCGGATTGTTAACTAAGTAAAATCAAATGTTACGTATCGTTCTTTCTTACCAGCTGCTAGATGTTTGAATCTAAAATAAGGATACAAATCTTTGTGCCTGAGCGACAATCCACGAATATAGCTTAAGTAACACTTGCTTACTCACCAACAGTAAGATGTGTGCGTGTTTGTCCAGAAATAACGACACCTATTGCGATTGTTGGTAACACATGAACAGACATAAAAAATGCACGTTAATTTTCACTAGCAGACTGGTATGCCCATGATAGGGCTTGAAACGAAATTATGAATATTTTTGTACTGGATCAGGATTCGGACCCACTTACTTACCTTTGTAGGAGACCTAGAGAAGATTGCAGTCTTGGGAAAAGGAACGAAATGATTGCACTATACTGTTCCGAGAGATTCAGATCCTCGAAAGATGAGATCCGAATTCGAATCACAGTCCAGCACCAAATTTTTCAACGTCTCTAGTTCAATCAAGTACAAGAAAAATAAGAGCCCTGTTCCTTTAAATGGCTATCGTTTCATCAAATAAAATAAAATTTTCTAATGTAAGTAAGTTTACTGGAGACAGCATTTCTGTTTACCATGACTTCCGGCTATGTCATTTCCCAACGTAAACCGGCTCTGCCCAAGTGGTAAGGAAAGAACGTGATGTTTAATTCGGATTCTGGATTATAACGTCTTTCTCTAGAGCTTACCAGAGGTAAAGTAAATCCGTTTGTGCCTCTTAAAAGTAAATGCCTGAACCCACGCATTGCACCTGTGACAGTTCGTTCCACCAGACCATTGTGGCCACATTTCCCAGCCCCAGGAGTGTGCTGTAACGGATGATGTGTTTAGCTTACAAAATTAGTCAAGGTGGAAAAAATGCGAGTCTATTAAATGGTTAAGTATAAGCAATCTTCTGACGTGGAGATTATGCTATTCTAATGTCAGCAGGATGTAAAGACTCTTCTAGGCATCACAGCTCCGATGTAAAGCCATTTTGAAATATTCACTAATTCAGCAAATTTCTTAGTTCGAGAAAATCCACTGTGAAGTGTGAAGTTACCTTATAATTCGATTATTACCGTCATTGTTACTATCATTTTCTTCATACCGTTGCTGGAACACATGTGCTTGAAGATCATTTAATGCCTTTTGGTCATTATAGAAGTAGTTGTCCAAGAAGAGGTTCTTTCCCTGTCTACGGAGTCCTTGTCATGTTAATATCAAATATCAGCAATTACTCGCAGATTACATTAAAACTACAGTAATTGATGAAGACGTTACTTGATAACAAAAACGCGCTTCCTTTTTTAATTTACTTGCGCTTAGAAATGGCTGTCGAATACTGCCAAACCAAAAGCCAAGGGATCTTACTGCCTTCCGTTATACGTCGCTGTCAGCCCTTCCACAAGATTTGGTCGATGTGACCTGTTTCAAGTTGTGTATGGCAGAGAATGTTTTAGAAAATCATTTGTTTTCCTTTGCAATAAACAGAAAGATTTACATTGTAAGCTTTCCAAGTTCAAAATTTTCACATTATTAGTTCAGATTTAATATTCACTTCTATAATGTAGGAAAGTATTTCACTGTTGCAAAACCCGCATCCGACTCATTGACCTTATACTTAGTCGCTGACCATAAATTCTAGCTCAGAGTGACACCAGTTTAAGTAACCTAATGCAGCGAAGACTGTTTGCCAGTGCTCTTTTTCACAGGAAAATATGCAAGTCACTCATTGGGCTCCAGTAGTATACTGTAAGAGTAATTTCTGTGTGTATGCAATGCATACGGATTAGAATTTAGTGGTGCTCTCTCTTCTACTTCTGTACACAATTGCCTGACCTAAACGGGGCCTTTATCATTACTGGCCTGGGCAGTGCAACATCATACTGACAACAGTAATGTGCTTACACTGAAAGCCTCACTGTTCGTTTTAGCTGATTTGTAATCATTTAAATAGAACAACATGACCTTCCAGTAGGAGACATTTCGTCCCTCTTTTCCTTGTGTGAAATATGTCAGTAAGCTCTTTGCCTTCCAACCAGCGGCAGAATACAATTTTCGTCTTATAGCATTGCACAAGTATTTTGTCTAAGAGGTATCACAAGTAGTGTTTCTGTAGCTGTGGGAGTCATTGGTTGAAAACGAGTTTAACGCCAATGGGTACAGTACTGCTAAATATTCAAAATGACTATCAGCAGTCTTCGCTACATTAGGTTGCTTAAACTGGTGTCACTCTGAGCTAGAATTTATGGGCAGCGAATACGTATAAGGTCAATGAGTCGGATGCGGGTTTTGCAAGTGTGAAATACTTTCCTACATTATAGAAGTGGATATTAATTCTGAACTAATAATACGAAAATTTTTAACTTGGATAGCTTACCATGTAAATCTTTCTGGTTATTGCAAAGGAAAACAATTTTCGTCTTATAGCACTGCACAAGTATTTTGTCTAAGAGGTATCACAAGTAGTGTTTCTGTAGCTGTGGGAGTCATTGGTTGAAAACGAGTTTAACGCCAATGGGTACAGTACTGCTAAATATTCAAAATGACTATCAACAGTCTTCGCTACATTAGGTTGCTTAAACTGGTGTCACTCTGAGCTAGAATTTATGGGCAGCGACTACGTATAAGGTCAATGAGTCGGATGCGGGTTTTGCAAGTGTGAAATACTTTCCTACATTATAGAAGTGGATATTAATTCTGAACTAATAATACGAAAATTTTTAACTTGGATAGCTTACCATGTAAATCTTTCTGCTTATTGCAAAGGAAAACAATTTTCGTCTTATAGCACTGCACAAGTATTTTGTCTAAGAGGTATCACAAGTAGTGTTTCTGTAGCTGTGGGAGTCATTGGTTGAAAACGAGTTTAACGCCAATGGGTACAGTACTGCTAAATATTCAAAATGATTATCAACCTGTCTGAGTTCATTCACAAACTGAGGCGTATTTATAATACGGTAACTAGACTGTGTATCCTTGTCTTCCTTGAGTGGGCATTACACACACGTATACAAAACTATGAATACTTCGAACGCTGTAGCTAACGTTGCTCTAATAAAATATTTTTTTGTTAATTTTTCTGGGTGTTCAGCATGCGACATGTGTTGTAAATACAGTCTTAATCAAAAAAAATTGTCCGTAAGGTGGACAATCAATCGTGCTGCCATCAGAATTCTATGTCCGGCAATATGCTCGATCTGGCTACATTGTAGACTGCGTCACTTTCTGGAGGAAGTCTTGAGTGCAGTCTGAGTGCATCGTTTTCCACTGCGACTGTAGTCTTGAGGTAAAACGCATGATTAGCTATTACGACATCTGGCAACCAAGAGCACACGTCGACATAATTTTTATCACCCCTTTGCTCTCGGTGCTAAAGCTATGAGTGTATTTCAAGCGAATCTACAAAATATTTCGCTTTCTGTCACATTGGTAAAAACAGTTTGGTTCAAAAATATTTTAGCAAGAGATTTCTTGGCCCACCATCCGCCTCTGAACACCGCATGCGTCTGAGTTCTCTGTGACCCGTTTGCTGCCTACCGGCGGGGGCTGAGGCACTGCGCTGCCTTGCATTCTGCCAGCAACGTCTGCTCCCATCCTCACTCTCGACGATGTGAAATGCTTTAATGTTGCTGAGTGGTGACCCATAAAATCTGTCTACAACTTGTGTTTCACACTCTATTGCAACGGAGGCACAAAACCGTTTTTATTTGGTGAGTATTTTATTACACTAGTATGCAATACATCAATGTGGCACAGATTTAATTTCATTGTGATCCATTGCGCTATAATTAAAGTGTCATATCCTGTTCTTTTTCCTTTCACAAGAGATTCTTGAAGTAATTTATTTTTTTCATGGATTCATATGTGTTAATCAAGGCACAGAGAGTAAATGCAGTGTAATGTGTTTGGTTCCTTTCTTTGATTCCCTCTGGTAAGTGGGTCCAAAACATAGTGTCAATACCTTTCAGAATCTGCTACATAGCTACTCAGGCATATTGCTTGTTTTGAGGTCTATACATTAATTAATGGAGAAGTGAACGCTGTTCAGAAGTGATATTTAAAATATTCAATTGGATTTAAGGCGACTAAATTGCCAATATTTGAAGCTACCCAGAGAAAAAGTAAGTCGCTAGAGCCGCTGTTAGTAAATGTCTGCAGAGAGTTCCTAACTGCTACTGTGGAAATTTAGCATAGAGGCCCTACAGTAATCAAAAGTTTCATTCCCTTCACACTTATCACCCTGGCATGTGAGTCTTATGTGAAGAACAAGATTGAAATTTGTATCGTTGATGGTCGATTCGAATTTCTTCATAGACGCTTGTATTGTAAAGCAGCTTGACAGTCAGAAAGCCGAGATCTATGACCATTAACAACTCTTACTGGGTCGAGCTACCAAGAGGACTTGAAGTGTAAAGGTTTTTCTTCCGATTTCGTTACAGAATTTTTTCTGGAAATTCGTAGCTCCATAAAATAAATCGGAAAAAAAGCTCACACACGCTGGCTCCTACTACGGTTAGAACTGACGATTCATTGAGCCGTTGCGACACGAGATACGGACTGTACCACTGGGCTACGGACAGACTGCTGCGAGTACTCCACTCTCATCATGGTATTGGTCGCTCAGCCTCATAACACATCGTGAAAGATAATAAAAGTTGTCACTTACGTGAAGAACAGCATTTATTTAGCCAAAAAATTGAATTTTCAGTCTCAGGATTATATAGCACGAGTCATTCAAATGGAAAGGGAATATCAAGCGAATTTAGCGAGTCAATTCAGTAGCATACGTGGAAGTGATTGCACTGTCACAGTGTTGCCAAATGTTTGTGACGATGTTGCCAATTCTCAGCTGTGCTTGGAACAGCTCTGTAGCGGTATGTGAGGAGAATACATGCTCATGTCATAGAAGGATACGGAGAGGAGGCGTGTGGTTTGGTTAATATGCAGCGTTTTCTCCTACCAGTTGTGTCAAACATTCAGATGTATAATCTTCCATAACGATTACAGTTTCCCACAAAATATATACAAATAAAACACTTACCTTGCTATTTTGAGACAAAAGATTATTTCAGTACAATAAAAAGTTTTTGGAAATAAACTTTTCCCACCTGTCACAAAAAGTAGGATAACAAACACTATGCACCTCGAAATCGATTGCATCTATGTGCAGCCTCGTGATCATACAGGTAGAATTTCATGAATTGAACGAGAATGTAAAAAAATAATGGTGCGAATGGAAGCTGTAAGAAACACAGTAAACTAATTATTCTGTGCCATGTAATAATCAATTCATTTGAAAATTCAGAAGAGAAGAAACTATAAACCATGCCCATTAAGACAGAAGGTAAAGTGCAGATCTGCGCTTTTTCATCTTCCGATATATACAAATAATGTATACTAATCAGCGTATTCATTGCTTTCGTAATGTTTCCCTCTTGTTTAGTCTTCTAATGATGAACTGGATCCACACCTATGAGTCTGATTGTTTCTTTGTAGCCTGCCATCTACTATCTTTGTGTGTTACTTCTCTGTGTTCAAAAAGCAAAATATTATGCCTACACCCACGAAGTATTAGAACGAGGTCGCAAGAAGGCTAACGAATTATAATCAAAATACACCGAGACGCTAATTTGTCTGTCGTCATGGTGTTAAGTGGACAGAAATATTTGGATATTATTGCCTGTATCACCGTCATCCCGTTGTCGTCTGCTCTTACTGAGATTTTCATATTACCCTGAACATAAGACGCCGAGAGAAATGTGTATATTCTCCGTGACGAAACATCCAACATTCCATTCATCCTGATCCATTCGTAACGTGCATTGGCAGCAGCGAGTGATAGGAAATCTGTTGTGAGGTGACGAATAACAATGACAATGGTAGTAATAAAAAATCAGTAATCAAAGATGTTTACTGCATTACAGACGATTGTAAAGGAATAACAAAATAACCAAGAAAGGTTGAGTGTTTAATTGGCGCACTGCGTAGGTATTCTTACCACTTTGTTAGTGAATTCTGTTCTGGTTGTTTGCAGAGAGAAAAGAAAGACCCCTGTAGACATACATATCGCTAGTACAACAACAGACTACCTATCAACTTTCCTTGCTTTACATCATGAGACGAATATGGCGTCACCGAGCTGATATTTGAAATACATTTCCGTTTTCTCTCTCTGTCCCCTCCCTCTCTTTATTTTTCTTTTTATTTTCTAAAAGAAAGCATCTAGAACCGAGAGTAATAAGCAAGTAGGCACATAATCTATTTACAGTTATTTTCGTCGGGATACATAATGCAAAACTACACATTTTAAGTGTATTATTGCGTAATTCCAGTTATTGACAGACTATTCGTGAGCTTGCTCGAATTCAGTGGGCTGAAACCCGTCACAGAAGCAAGCAAAACACAAATATTTCTTGCACCATGCGCAACACACAAACGACAGAGAAGATGGCAATGGGATGCCGGTGATGAAGGCAATAATACCCAACTATTTCTACCGACTTAACACCATGACGACGGATAAATTGGCGTCTCAGTGTATTTTGATTATAATTCGTTAGCCACCTTGCGACCTCGTTCTAAAACCTCGTGGGAGAAGGCATAATATTTTGCTTTTTGAACACCGAGCAGTAACACAGACAGATAGTAGATGGAAGGATACAAAGAAACAGACTCATGGGTGTGGATCCACTTCATCATTAGAAGACTAAACAAGAGGGAGACATTATGAAAACAATACATACGCTGATTTGTATACATTATTTTTATAGATCGGAAGAAGAAAAAGCGCAGATCTGCCCGCATCTGCCCTTCAGTTTCTGTCCACCCCCATGAGTCTGATTGTTTCTTTGTATCCTCCCATCTGCTAAAATTAGATTTGAGAGCAACGATAGCTACAGCGTCGAAGTATTCATAGTATTGTATACGTGTGTGTAAATGTCTTCCAATGCCCACTCAAAGAAGACAAGGATACACAGTCTAGATACAGTATTGTAAATACGCCTCAATTTGTTGATGATCTCAGGTTGATAATCATCTTGAATATTTGGCAGTATACTGTACCCATTGGTGTTAAACTCGTTTTCAACCAATGATTCCCACAGCTACAGGAACACTACTTGTATTACCTCTTAGACAAAATACTTATACAGTGCTATAAGACGAAAAGATCACCCTGACACAAACTGTGGGAAGTTTGTCTCACAACCTTCGTACCTGGATAAAGAGCTTTTCCATCTTTTCCTACTTGAAATATCTGTGAACGTCGCTGCATAAGACGATTTAAGAAGAAACTAAATTCCTTCAGCTACGACAATGTTTAAAGAAATCGTCTTAACGGTAAGAAATCGTGTTATTTGAATCGTTTACTGGCTGTATTCTGCCGCAATTCGCTGGTTGGAAGGCAAAAAGCTTACTGACAATTTCATACAAGGAAAAGGGGGACGAAATGTTTCCCACTGGAAGGTCATGTTGTTCTATTTAAATGATTACAAAATCAGCTAAAACCAACAATGAGGCTGTCAGTATAAGCACATTACTGTCGTCAGTATGATGTTGCACTGCCCAGGACTGTAATGATAAAGGGCCCGTTTAGGTTCAAAAA
The DNA here is from genome assembly GCF_021461385.2 of Schistocerca piceifrons. NCBI lineage: Eukaryota > Metazoa > Arthropoda > Insecta > Orthoptera > Acrididae > Schistocerca > Schistocerca piceifrons. Next base: position 542,450,703 of record NC_060143.1, on the reverse strand, counting down.
TGGCTCTGAGCACTATGCGACTCTACAGCTATGGTCATCAGTCCCCTAGAACTTAGAACTACTTAAACCTAACTAACCTAATGACAACACACAACACCCTGTCATCACGAGGCAGAGAAAATCCCTGACCCCGCCGGGAATCGAACCCGGGCCCGTTTAGGTCAGGCATATTGTATACAGAAGTGGAAGAGAGGGCACCACTAAATTCCACACTCCTCATTCATTGCATACACACAGAAATTACTGTTACAGTATACTGTTGGAGCCCAATGAGTGACTTGCATATTTTCAGGTGAAAAAGAGCACTGGCAAACAGTCTTCGCTACATTAGGTTACTTAAACTGGTGTCGCTCTGAGCTAGAATTTATGGTCAGCGACTAAGTATAAGGTCAATGAGTCGGATGCGGGATTTGCAACAGTGAAATACTTTCCTACATTATAGAAGTCAATATTAAATCTGAACTAATAACGCGAAAATATTGAACTTGGATAGCTTACAATGTAAATCTTTCTGTTTATTGCAAAGGAAAACAATTGATTTTCTAAAACATTCTCTGCCATACACAACTTGAAACAGGTCACATCGACCAAATCTTGTGGAAGGACTGACAGCGACGTATAAAGGAAGGCAGTAAGATCCCTTGGCTTTTGGTTTGGCAGTATTCGACAGCCATTTCTAAGCGCAAGTAAATTAAGAAAGGCAGCGCGTTTTTGTTATCAAGTAACGTCTTCATCAATTACTTTAGTTTTAACGTAATCTGCGAGTAATTGCTGATATTTGATATTAACATGAAAAGGACTCCGTAGACAGGGAAAGAACCTTTTCTTGAACAACTACTTCTATAATGACCAAAAGGCATTAAATGATCTTCAAGAACATGTGTTCCAGCAACGGTATGAAGAAAATGATAGTAACAATGACGGTAATAATCGAATTATCCGGTAACTTCACACTTCACAGTGGATTTTCTCGAACTAAGAAATTTGCTCAATTAGTGAATATTTCAAAATGGCTTTACATCGAGGCTATGATGCCTAGAAGAGTCTTTACATCCTGCTGACATGAGAATAGCACAATCTCCACGTCAGAAGATTGCTTCTACTTAACCATTTAATAGACTCGCATTTTTTCCACCTTGACTAATTTTGTAAGCTAAGCACATCATCCGTTACAGTACACTCCTGGGGCTGGGAAATGTGGCCATAATGGTCTGGTGGAACGAACTATCACAGGTGCAATGCGTGGGTCCAGGCATTTACTTTTAAGAGCCACAAACAGATTTACCTTGCCTCTGGTAAGCTCAAGAGAAAGACGTTATAATCCAGAATCCGAATTAAACATCACGTTCCTTCCTTACCAATTGGGCAGAGCCGGTTTACGTTGGGAAATGACATAGCCGGAAGTCATGGTAAACAGAAATGCTGTCTCCAGTAAATTTACTTACATTAGAAAATTTTATTTTATTTGATGAAACGATAGCCATTTAAAGGAACAGGGCTCTTATTTTTCTTGTACTTGATTGAACTAGAGACGTTGAAAAATTTGGTGCTGGACTGTGATTCGAATTCGGATCTCATCTTTCGAGGATCTGAATCTCTCGGAACAGTATAGTTCAATCATTTCGTTCCTTTTCCCAAGACTGCAATCTTCTCTAGGTCTCCTACAAAGGTAAGTGTGTGGGTCCGAATCCTGATCCAGTACAAAAATATTCATAATTTCATTTCAACCCCCATCACGGGCATACCAGTCTGCTAGTGAATATTAACGTGCACACATCATGTGCTTCATCTTTAAATGCATGAACACTTCGTTCCTTATGAATGGAGGTATATCACACATCTTTCGTGGTTAGTTAACAGGGACGAAAGGGTCTTTACAGGAGATCCAGTTTATTACAAAACTGTCGTCTTTTTTTTCCAAGTTTAGATTTGGTTACTGATATTGGCGAAAATTTCTGTAAATCGTGCCTCTTCATGACTAGTCAGCAATATGATATGATTAGATTAAATTAATACTTGTTCCATAGATCATGAATACGACATTTCGTAATGATGCAGAACGTGCCATTTTAATGAAAGATTTCTTTACATAGCATGATTCAGTTTCCTTGTAATAATTTTTTTCTCTCTCTCTCTCATTCTTTTTTATTTTTATATCTCTCCCTCACTCTCTCTTTCTTCTCTCTCTCTCTCTCTCTCTCACACACACACACACACACACACAAACACACACACACACACACACACGCACACACACACGGATTATGTATTCCAGGCTGTAGCAGCCGTGTCTTTGAGACGTCAGCTATGGTCACTTCCCAGCCCACTGTAGAATCACATCGGTTCGTCTTCTTCCTGCTGGTAATGTAACTGAGATTTGGCAACAAGCCAAGGTATATTTGGCAACTCTGTGATCGACGAGTTACTTCCTGGTGTGCACGGAATTAAGCCTCAAAGTTTACTTGATTTTTCCTGTCATTTTCATTGGATAATCTGAGTTATTATTAACGGTTGAGCTGGAACAAAAGATTGTAAATTTATGGTTTTCAGCCCAGGAAAGTCGTTGCACGTGAAAATCGCATCTATTCTCGTCCTTTAAAAAACGGTTTACGAGTTCTTGCCACTATTAAACTCGTAAGAGGAGACTCAGGCGCATGCTTCTTCCCTAGCTCTGTGGAAACGTGCTAACCTGAAAGAACGCGTCTGTTATGGTTTGCGGTTCCAGTCTTGGTGACAGTAACGTTTTTTATCCCTTCTGTGAAAGAGCTACAAGCGGTCAGATCACACATCGATAAGGAAATCGCAAGAAAATACTTTCGGCTCATAGTGAAATGGTGAAAAACTTACAATGCTGCACAACAGGTAACGCCTATTTCCGCTGCTGACAAACAAATTTTGGGTTTCTAGGAATACATAACTTTATTTATGGACTGCCACATTTGCATACCGCTTGAATATGACAGAGCATACCAATCAAACACAGACCCAATCGAAATCTAAGTGATTAGTATTTAACTAATTTGTGCCGATAGAGGCACGCTTGTGTACAGATACTCAGTTTTATTGAAACAGACTTTCATCGTAAGGTTATCGTGGGTAGTTTTATTTCATTTATTATAATACAGTATACAGTATTCGTACGGTTTCTTTTAGTGTTGTTAAAACATTAGTTGACATGAGAGCAAAATTAATCAGCAACGATATATATGCGAAATCTCTGATGTTATCTATAACAGTCTGACAATGCACATGCAGTTTATTGATTACATGCATGTAGAAAACTTGTTCTGAGTTAAAGCTGTCAAACAAGTTTTTATGAAGAATAAAATGCCACTGCCACACGACAGCTAATGTAGAAAATACTTTTCTGACGTATTTTGGCACGATACGCTCTCCCCATACATAATACAAAAGTTTCGAGCGGCATCTGCATCCTGGCCATCTATTAAACCTGAAAAGAACAAAATGTCGCAGAAGTTAGCCCTTTTTCCACATGCGACTATTTTGGGTTGAGAAGTGAAGGGAATTATGTTCAAAGTTCCATTAGATCGATAACCTCAGCAGACAGCAGTATGGCGTTTTAAAAAATGTAGCAGTGAATGTACCCAATCTCGCGACGTCTTATTAACAGTGAGCGATGCTCACCGTTACGCTACCAGCTGACATTTGCTACACCTTCAGAACTCAACAACAATTCCTCCAGATTATGCGCATTGCACAGTGCTGTGAGATAATGCATATGGCCTGATCTAGACTTCTGAGAGACAGACGGTTACAGCTTTTCTTTTGCACTGCGCGACGTGTTTAACAAACACATAGCGCAATAGAGTAGCTCAAGTCGAAAGGAACACTTCCTGTTTAAATTTCTGCAACCTACACTGTTAGCAGTTCTGTGTAGGTGTCAGTTATGTGATTTTATTTCGGTGATTACAAAATAGAGTCGAATGTATGCACTGGGTAGCCGAGGCAGCTAGTTCATGGCGATTCGGTCAACCAAGTAAATGAATGTACTGAACATGCTGCAAACCACTACAGGGAGTCTGTGTGTCAGAATTCTCATCCAGTGTGACGCAACATCGTTATGATAGAAAAATGATTGATAGAGAAGAGAATTTGGTGGGCTCTTGGATTGATGCTAGGTTCATATACTTATGGTCTAGGTTAGATTCCAACTTCTGCTGATGATTTTTGATAAGGAGACACAGATTCTGTTCTCTTCTGGTTGCGCCAAGTGAAGAAGGTAAAATGGCATTGTGGTCTGACATTCATGTTCAACATGATACTCCTTCTCTACCAAGTAGACGTTAGGTTGAACCACAATAAAGTCAGGAGTCGCCACACGTAGAAACTCCATCAAGAGTAACCTTTCTTATACTAGTTATTTATTTCTAGTGACGAAACAAACGCTATGTAGAGTCACAGGACTCTTATTGCATCTTTTATTTGAGCTTCTGTATGTCGATAAAATTGGTTCTGATCTGGGAATGCAACTCAGACCGCCCTTAACGCGGAATTTGATCCCTTCGAAACAATACAGCTCGACTGCAATTTGTTGTTTGTTCAAAACTGCAGATTCCCCAACATCTCTACATATTGCGCGTGAAAGGGTTCGAATCCTGGCCCGCCACTAAAGCTTTCATTATGTATTATCAAGCTCTAGCATGAGAACACCTATCTGCTGGTGGGTAATAATTTTGATTTTTAATGTATTTTCATTCGTTGTATCTGACGTTTTTGAGTCTCAGTGAGACGCAGAACTGTTTGCGAGATCATTGTAAATTCAACGATGTTGTTCCGAGCAGCTGGTGGAGAAAAATTCGGTAGCTGACGTCTCTTTGTGTGCAGTCAACAATGTGTGGGGCTCGATTCCCAGTCAGCACTGAATTCTTCGTCATATTATTTCTAGTTCAAACATGCTCACATGTCGCTGTTGGTGTAACAAACCCATTTTTTACGTTCGGTTTCTCTAGAATATAACAGCGATAGGTGCCAGGTTGGAGTCCTGGGAAAGAAAAAATTAATGTTTCGTCTTGACATTTCAGTTAAAACATCTAACTATCGCCGAGAAAATCCGATATAACACAGTTGATTGTGCTTCGATGACAATCCAGTTAGGTTCTGGGTTCGAATCCCTGTCCAACAGAAAAGCTTTACCTTACGGAATTTCAAGTAAGTTACTTGTGAAGAAGCAATATTTAATATGTCTCGTAGTTCATTAACAAGGACAATAGATGCTGGGTAGGAATTCGCGTCCGTTAAAAATGTTTACGTTATGTAATTTAAAGTTGATATTTCCTAACTGATACTGTCTAAAATCGAGGTATATCACTCTCTGTGTGTATAGTCAGGAATGACTCTTAGTTTCCGTGAGTCACGAATTCTTTGCTTAGTCTGCATGACCTGGGTTTGAATCCATATGCAGAACGAGACGGTTCGTCGTGTCATTTGAAGTTCATACATATTCTCAACTAGCAGCTCGTGAAAAACGTAAATTTTTAATGTCATTTTGTGTTAAATAATAAATACGGTATGTTACTTTGAAGAAGAAATCATGAATACGACAAACTTACTATGTGCATCCGACGTAATAATGAAAGTGGTAACATTTCAGGTATGTCATTTATGGTAATAAATGTCAGCTTACAAGCCTTAAGGACAGTATTATCTGTGATAAGGTGTTCCCTGAGATTTGTAGTACCTTGGTATTACTTTATATCTTGAGTTATTGCGATCAGAGCAGTGTTTTCTAGTGGTGATTTGTTGGAACCATTTTCAGTAGTCAAACGACTGTACCGTGGAGCGATTAGTGGACCTGTTAGACAGTTGCGTTATGAGGGTTGTATGCGAATCAGGCGAAATGCAATTCAGGTCTTTCGGATAATTTTGAGCACGACTTACATCGTGGAGCCAAAACTGAGCTTGCAATGGGATGGGATGCATTGGATCTTCTCCACCTACGAAAATTTGATAGTAGTAGCAAGTAGTTTTGAGCAGGTAATATTTGCAGAAGTGAAACGTAAAGAGAACGAGGGGAGCGGGATATCAATCAGTGGAACTGCGTGTAACATAATAGGACCAACCTTCCATATGCCAGCGTCAATTTCGGGAGTCACGCAGTTGAATGTTACACAGCTGTACAGGCCAGAAGCAACTTTAGAGATTTTGCCAAGACAGAATCGGACCTTGTTAAATCAAAATCTGGAGTCACGTCTGTTGGGACCCATAAACCAGTTCATTTCAGAGCAAGAGCGGTGTACATCAGCTAAACAGCTTGTGCAGCATGTCGCACAATAAAGGGAAAGGAAGCGACAAGTAACGGTCGTTTCGAGCACCTCTGTGCCAAGTGCCATCACAGCCTTAACTTTGTTGTGTGTTGTTTTCATTCTGATCAGGCGGAGAGCCAATTCCAAGAGGGAAGTGATGGTAGTTCAAATCCCAGTGGATTGGATACCGAGGGCGTGAGACGGGTAGCTAAGGGGTGAACGAACATTAAGCGGAGTAGTCATCCAGTAAGGAATTTTTACCTTTTGTCTCATGTCATGTGTTTTAAGAGGACTAGACTACATCTAAGTTTTCTAATAGTAGCAGTAAATACGTCATAAGTACGTGCCGGCCCAAACAGGTTTAAGAGAAGTTAGAGGTCGACCCGGGGACCGAGTCATTCCGAACAGGGTAATAATATAGCGGCACCACCGTTTAAGATTGGAAAAAGTTCGATTCGGTGCAATATTTGTGAGCGCACAAGTTACAGCCAGGCGCGGTCCTGTTGACGCTTACTAGCAGTTGCGAAGTAGAATGGAAGCCGCAGGGCCACTGAACTGCTGAAAGGAGTAAAAACAGTGGTTTGCATGGTGCAAGTACAGGCAGAAGGGGCCCACTGACACAACCTAGGTGTTATGAGTACGTGCCGATTTTCTAACGAGGGGGATTCAAGTGTGGCAGCTCTCCTGGATGGCGGGGCATGTCACAGCACTGGCTACACGCAGCAGCAGATGGGATGCCAGCGAGTCTCTGGTTCGATCCTCTGAGACCAACGCGGGGTCCGTAGCCAGCCAGCAGAAGGACACTCGACAGCTCGCTACCGCGGGCAATCTTGTTGGCTCCAAAGACACGCTGGAGGCATCCCGAGGCGAGCTCTGCAGATTTGGCTGTCGGATCGCTGGCGCTTGTTGTCACCCACGATCTTAACCACGACGGCGAAGAAGCTCGCAGCGGGCCGCCATGTGGCTCCCAGTGAGTGACGCTGAGGCAACGGGGATGAAGGCCGCTGAGTCGGCTGCTGGCGCATCGTGACGTCGTCAAAGCTCCGCGGTTGTACATGGCTGGCATGCTGCAGTACGTTGCACGGGTCGCTGAGGTAGCTCTTCCGCAAAATGGTTCAAATGGCTCTGAGCACTATGGGACTTAACTGCTGTGGTCATCAGTCCCCTAGAACTTAGAACTACTTAAACCTAACTAACCTAAGGTCATCACACACATCCATGCCCGAGGCAGGATTCGAACCTGCGACCGTAGCGGTCACGCGGCTCCAGACTGTAGCGCCCAGAACCGCACGGCCACTCCGGCCGGCCGAGCTCTTTCGCGCCAAGCTGTTTTGCAGACAGTGAAGTGGTGTCCTTGGCGTCGTGGGACCCTGAGATGCAGACAGAGAGGAATGCAGCACTGTAGCTAGTAATAATAAAGCACTTGAAGATCACAGCCGAGTTTTAATATGACGCATCCTGACAGTTTCCATCCACATCCTACATTCCTCCACCGCACGACAACTTCTACATTTGGCAGTGACAGCTAAGATGGCACCGATATGTTGGTGACACCTTCACGTCTGGCCACGTGGAGAGGAAGAACTATGACATTTCCACCTACACCTCAACCAGCAGCACAGCAGAGTCCAATTCCCTATGGAGACACATGGGAATGGGGTGCTGCCGTTCCTCGACGTGGAATTTTACAGAGAGCCTGATGGTAAACTGGGCCATAGAGTACATAGGAAGCCAACCAGCACTGACAGGTACCTACTTGCCTCCTCTCATCGTCATCCTACGCAGAAGAAATACGCTCTGGGCACTTTAACCAAGAGGGCTCACAGGATCAGCGATTAGGAACAACTGAAGGGTGAACTACAAAACCTCTAGTCCAGTTTTGGAGCCAATGGTTATGGGATGAAACTAATAGATTAAACTATGGCGACAAAGAATGAAGGCAGTAGAGAAGAGCTGAAGGAAGCACAAAAACATCGCTGCATTACCGTATGATCAAGGTAGAACTGAACAGGTGGACAAAATTCTCCGCCGAGCAGGCATCAAGCCAATTTTCCGAAGGAGCAACAGAATAAAAGATGTACTTCGCACATTGAAATATGCAGTTGACAAACTACATGCTGCTGGAGACTACGAAATTACATGGGAATTTGGATAAGTGTATGTAGCAGGGACCCATCAGCACATAGATATCCGAACACGAAAGATATATCCGACTAAGACAATACACAAAGTCAGCGGTGGCAGAACACCAATATGAGTGCGGGAAACAGATTAATTTCAGTGAAGCTCCCGTACTGGCGAGACAGCCTCTTGCTTTCAGGAGGAAGATTAGAGAGGCAATAAAATAGCCAAGCGACTAACCAACATGAACGGAGAAGACGGGTACCGACTTCCAACATCTTGAATGAGATTTTCACTGTGCAGCGGAGTGTGCGCTGATATGAAACTTCCTGGCAGAATAAAACTGTGTGCCGGACCGAGACTCGAACTCGGCACCTTTGCCTTTCGCGGGCAAGTGCTCTACCAACTTGCCCGCGAAAGGCAAAGGTCCCGAGTTCGAGTCTCGGTCCGGCACACAGTTTTAATCTGCCAGGAAGTTCCAACATCTTGTCTGCCAGCAATAACAGGGTTACGGGACGACAGCTCACGTGAAGCAATACATATAGGCGCGCGGGAGACTGGAGCGGCTGCAGGTTTATAGAGTACAGACGCGCCTCAGGCGGCACTAGATAGCAGGAAAACAACGTCACGTTGCAACTGTCGCCCGGTTTTTCCACTCGCCGATTTCCACCAAACACAAGCAGTTATACAAACACCAATCAAAAAGCCAGGTTTCCACCAAAGAAAAAAAAATGGAAATAGCAATAAAGAAATTCTAACAACCCTCCCCTTCTTGTCCGCAGCTCGTGGTCGTGCGGTAGCGTTCTCGCTTCCCGCGCCCGTGTTCCCGGGTTCGATTCCCGGCGGGGTCAGGGATTTTCTCTGCTTCGTGATGACTGGGTGTTGTGTGATGTTCTTAGGTTAGTTAGGTTTAAGTAGTTCTAAGTTCTAGGGGACTGATGACCATAGATGTTAAGTCCCATAGTGCTCAGAGCCATTTTTGAACCTCCCCTTCATGCTTAACAATCTGTCGGAATTAGATAACAGCCATGTCTGCAGATATATAAGAAACAAAGTTTTATCATTCAGCAGTAAAGAAATACACCCTGAAAAAGGTCACTTGCAACAGGACCGAAACGTCGGTAGTTTCACATATTGACAATGCGGTCACAAACCCAGAGAAATTTTATTGGCTGTGACAATGGCCGCGAAGCCTATAGCGAAAATGTAGTTAGCGATAAACTTTTTTCCCTTCATTATTTTGTGATGGGGGAGGGGTGCTGTAGTGTTGGCAGAAGAGCCAACACTGTTTTTCTAGAGGAGGCCGAAATGCACGCGTTTAATTACACGCTGACTGGCGTGAGGTCTGGAACAGGACAATATCTTGAGAATTGCAAATAAAGTACGTAGATGATGTAATACTTAACTTTAATCCACAATTGTAGAACATCTCTCGTTACGGTACTTCATAATATTAATTATCAATTGAATACGGCGCCTTGCTAGGTCGTAGCAATTGACGCAGCTGAAGGCTATGCTAACTATCGTCTCGGCAAATGAGATCGTATCGGTCAGTGTAGTTCGCTAGCAAAGTCGGATGTACAACTGGGACGAGTGCTAGTAAGTCTCTCTAGACCTGCCGTGTGGTGGCGCTCGGTCTGCTATCACTGACAGTGGCGACACGCGGGTCCGGCGTATACTAATGGACCGCGGCCGATTTAAAGGCTACCACCTAGCAAGTGTGGTGTTTGGCGGTGACACCACAGGTGCCACTAACAAAAACTTTCGGAAAGGTTTGAAGAAACGTGTAAAGATTTTTTAAAGTCGCTAAGCATTCTCAGTCTCAAACACTGGACGAATACAGTGCGAGTATCCAGAATGAAATTTTCACTCTGCAACGGAGTGTGCGCTGTTATGAAACTTACTGGAAGATCAAAACTGTGTGCCGGACCGAGACTCGAACTCGGGACCTTTGCCTTTCGCATGGATATTGCGGAGACATGGCTTTGCCACAGTCTGGGGGATGTTTCCAGAATGAATGTCTCCGCAATATCCTTTCTTCCAGGAGTGCTAGTTCTGCAAGGTTCGCAGGAGAGCTTCTGTGAAGTTTGGAAGGTAGGAGACGAGGTACTGGCGGATTTAGATACACTCGAAGGCAGACCAAAAACGACGCACCACCAAGGAATGATCGGAATTGGAGAGAAATCGGTAGGTGTGGTGTACATGTACAGACAAACAAACGATAACAGTTTCAGAAAAACTGGATTATTTGTACAAGGAAAAGAGTTCCACAAATTGAACAAGTCAACAACGCATTGGTCCACCTCTGACCCTTATGCAAGCAGTCACTCAGCTTGCCACTGATTGACCGAGATGTTGGATGTCCTCCTGAGGGATCTCGTGCCATATTTTGTCCAATTGGCGTGTTAGATAGTAACAATGCCGAGGTGGTTGGAGTGTCCTTTCCCATAATGCTCCAAACATTCTCAATTGCCGAGACATCCGGTAACGTTGCTACCCAAGGGATGGTCTAACAAGACAAACAGCAGAAACTATATCCATGTGCAGAGGGAGGTTATTTTGTTGAAACTTGAAGCTGAGGGACGGCTTGCCACGAAGGGCATCAAAACGGGGCGTAGAATATCGCCGAGGTACCACTGTGCTGTAAGGTTGCAGAGGATGACAACCAAAGGCGTCCCGCTGTTTAATGAAATGGCTCACCAGATCATCACTGCTGGTTGTCAGGCCATATGGCTGGCGACAGCCAGATTGGTATCCCACCGTTGTCTGGAACGTCTCCAGACACGTCTTCGGCCTGGAATCTCATTGAATGGGGTAGAATTGTCTTCAGTGATGAGTCCCACTTCGAGCTTAGACCTGATGACCAGGGAAGACGTGTCTGGGGACGGCCTGCACAGCAGTGGGGTACCAGCCTGATTGTCGTCCGCCAAGCGGACCAACAGACAGGAATGATGGTCTAGGTTGCCAATTCTTTTCACATCAGAACCACTTTGGTTATCATCCGCAGCACCCTTAAAAACAGCAGGGCGTCGACGATATTTGTTCCCCCTCATGACGAATCAGTCTGGGCTCAAATTTCAACAAGATAATGCCTGCCCAAACACGGCCAGAGTTTGTACTGCTTGTTTTCGTGCTTGTCAAACCCCATCCAGCCAACAAGTTCGCAGGATCTCTCCTGAACTGAGAACGTTTGCAGCATTATGAGCAGAGCCCTCCAACCAGTTTGATATTTTGACGATCTGACGCGCGTTTTGGACACAATTTGGCACGATGTTCCTCAGGAGGAAATACAACAAATCTATGAACCAATGCCAAGCCGAATAACTGCGAGCATAAGGGCCGGAGGTGGATCAACGGGTTATTGACTTGCTTAGTACGTGAAGCTCTTTCTCTCAAACTCTCAAATAAACCATCCTTTTTGGTAAAATGGTAATCATTTGTTTGTCTCTACCCGTAGATCACATCTACAGATTTCTGTTCCATTCGGATAATTCCTTCGTGGAGCGTTGTTTTTTCTGACTTAGAGTGTATACACATAGTTTCTAACTTTAGTCCTTGACTTACTGCGTTAAACCTTTAACGTGAAAGTGTACCTTTTACTGAACATATTATGACAGAACTTTAAATTTTTAAATACGCTCGACAATTATATGAAATACATGTCTTTCTGCTTTACGTAAATTAAATAATTGCAGCTTATCTTTCCTCTGAGAACGAAGTTTATAAAAAAAGGTAAGTTGCTTGTTTCACAGCAAAATTACCACAATACAGGAATAAAGCTTTTTTAGTAGGCTATCTGGGAAGGGAGTTAGGTTTGCTGCAACGTTGCTCTTGATTTTGCTTCTGGAACACAGATAAGGAAAGTTTCATGTAGACCAGGAACTGTTTGTGGAATGAGAGGAACGCATACGCCGATAAGATAGAGACACGTGGCCATTTCCGACGATAACAACTCCCAGTGACCCTAATCGGTACGTAAACAAGGCGATCCGCAACACGATAATAACATCCTTGCGAATGGTCGCTGCTGGCTGAGATTCCCGCGTCCGCAATAATATATCAGAGGGTCAGTACATGGGGTCCACAATATATCTTTTTATGCAGACGGATAAGAACTTGAACTGAAAGTCACATATTAGGTAAGCATACTAGACAAACAGTTAACGCTAAAACAGCGTAGCACCAGCTCTAGCCTTGATGATGACGTCGGCTCAGCGAGGAAGAGGATCTATAAGTTTCTTCTGGTACGCCATCTCTAGCTGAAAACATATAGATGACTAGGAGCTAACAGAGATGCCAAATTGTGGGATGTCGATTGCTGCTCTTCACACGCTGTCCCAATCAGTTCAAATGGTTCAAATGGCTCTGAGCACTATGGGACCCAACATCTTAGGTCGTAAGTCCCCTAGAACTTAGAACTACTTAAACCTAACTAACCTAAGGACATCACACACACCCATGCCCGAGGCAGGATTCGAACCTGCGACCGTAGCAGTCCCGCGGTTCCGGACTGCAGCGCCAGAACCGCTAGACCACCGCGGACGGCTCCCAATCAGTCCCAGATATTGTCTATAGGATTAAGATTGAGTGATTTAACGGCGTAGCAGCAGTTGCGTACCTGACTGTCGCGCCAGGGACGTATGCGTCCAGCACTCTCAACACGTCTGTTCTCATCTGGGAAGCCAGAAGTGTCCGCAGCATAATCATCATGCAGATATGGAAGAACGGGCAGAACTTGCTCACCTAGAGTGTTGATATAAACATACAGGATCGTGTTCACGCTAACGTGAATGAGTGGGCCCAAGTCATGGTGCGTAAAACACTCGGAGAGCGTGACAGCACCATCTCCAGACTGGACTATACCTTCCACTCGCTGCAGTTGAAGGACCTCGCTGGAGTGCGTGTGTACTCGACGCTTCGTGTCATTTGAAAACGGAGGCAAAATGGCGACTCGTCCTACCCCACTACACTCCTGCAGTTTCGGTGTTGTCTGGCCCACGCACGATGTACAGCTTGTTGTGCTGCTTTGAAAGATGGCCTTTAGCAAGGCCAAACGTCCATTCTGAGCAGTTCCCTTCGTAATTTTTGCTTGTCGTTGAAAAGGCATGACATTGGTTTTAGGTCCCTGTGGATGGGATCTTTAACGCTCACTGTTATTACGGTGTGTTGCACGGCTGCGGATACTACATTGTTTCTTGTAGACACCATGGACAGTCCGCACTGATACAGAAACAAACAGCTGTAGTAGCTCCATGTCAGCCAATCTTACTGCTCTGATTCCTTATTACCGACTGGGACATACGTGACGCCATTTCACTGCTATTGTGATGCCATTCTCTCCATGGGCGGCAAACTATTGTTGCCGCATATCGATTCGGGTGAGTACAGCTTAATAAGCCTCTGAGGCTGTTAAATATGCTTCTCTGCGAAATAAAAAATGGTTCAAATGGCTCTGAGCACTATGGGACTTAACACCTGAGGTCATCAGTCCCCTAGAACTTACAACTACTTCAACCTAACTAACCTAAGGACATCACACACATCCATGCCCGAGGCAGGATTCGAACCTGCGACCGTAGCGGTCGCGCGGTTCCAGACTGAAGCGCCTAGAACCGCTCGGCCACTGCGGCCGGCCTATGTGAAATAATCAACATTAACTACAAGTTATTTGTGACTTTCTGTCTGTTAGAAGGGCAGACGAGAGATACCAAACACACAGCGATGATGCCACGGTATAGGAGGCATGATTGCTGATAATTCAGAAGTTGGCAATTTTCGTCAGGATGGTGGTTTGCGTTGTAAGGCAGCTCTTTGTGCCTTGTCTGGATAATCCTTTGTGCGTGGATACTCCAGAGGGGCGCCAGTCGAGTGATCTTGACCATTAGAGGAAGGCAGTCCTAGCCAACCTGACTTTAACGTTGTAGCCTGTGCAAAACTGAGCAAATGAGCACTTTTAGAGGGCTACCAAAAGTACAGCTTTCAGAGCACTCGGCTGTTTTCTCTGATATGGCACCAGAAATGTTAACTAATCATCGCAGCGAGAGCTATGCCTCATTCGGATTCGTCTTCATGTGCAGTCTAGACGCATTTCCGTGCCTGGTACAGTCGGTCTCCAGACCACATCGTCCTACCATTTAGGTTGTAAAGGATAAAGTTGTAAACGAGTCTTGGAAACAGCAAGGCAGCGCCAGAACGAAGTCAGACCGTACCCTGCTAAGTCACCAACACAGCAAAGTCAGCAGAGGCGCTCCTTCCTCAATCGACGCTTCTGTGAGGCGACAAACTGGAATTTCACGTAGCTACTGCAGCTTGGTCGACCTACTGCTGGTCACACCACACTCAGTCATTGCCCTGCTCGAGGCACTTCGATGCGACCCCGAAACACAGCTCTTCTGCAGGTGTCAGCGCTAACCAGCAACATTAAAGGGCTGGCTGGAGTGACTGAACGGTTCTAGGCGCTGCAGTCTGGAACCGCGGGACCGCTACGGTCGCAGGTTCGAATCCTGCCTCGGGCATGGATGTGTGTGATGTCCTTAGGTTAGTTAGGTTTAAGTAGTTCTAAGTTCTAGTGGACTGATCAGAAGTTAAGTCCCATAGTGCTCAGAACCATTTCAACCATTTGAACATTAAAGGCCCAGGACCTGTCCATCAGAATTCGACCAGCTGGACATTTATGTGACATCCAATCTGTGTCAATGTTGAGCCGTCACCGTGACTCTGCGCCACGAGGTCGCGAACGAGGGATCCCCATCTGACTGCCGAGCCGAGGCAGCAAACACTGCGCCCACCCCTGTTCGTCAGCATGGGTCCAGGTTTAGAATCCAGCCGGCAGCATCGCTGTGTAGTTGGGACACCGCGACCTTCCACTACGCTGGTCGACATTGCCAGCCTCGTCCACCACAGAAAACCACGAGCAGTGCTTGTCTGCCATTGTCAGCACAACGTCAGAGAGAACGCCTCAATTTGCTGTCTCCTGAACAGTGCACGCCCACCATACGCTGCCCTACCTTGCCTGCAGGTACACCAGAATATTATGTAAAGATGGAGCCGCACTTGAATGACTGAATTAATTGGCTGAATTGATTAAAGACTTGTTGTGCTCATCCTAATGCCTGTCCAAAGCTACTCTGGACCTGTTAAATGGTGGAGTCCAAGCCTCATAAAGTAGTAATGAAGCAATGGAGAAGTTATTGTATCCTCTCCTGGTTCTTCCTCTGCTGCTGCTCGTCCATCCCATCTTTGCCAGAAAACCACACGGTCATAATCAGTGAAACCCTCCTTCCACATCTAACAATGTACCATGTGGAGGTTGTTTAACTGAGTACCGCAAGCACCAGGAAGGGGAGTTAATACTAACGGTTAGTCACACAAGATGAAGATGAAATGGGAGATATGATACTGCGTGAAGAGTTTGACAGAGCACTGAAAGACCTGAGTGGAAACAAGGCACCCGGAGTAGACAACATTCCATTAGAGCTACTGACAGCCTTGGGAGAGCCAGTCCTGACAAGACTCTACCATCTGGTGAGCAAGATGTATGAGACAGGCGAAATTCCCTCAGACTTCAAGAAGAATATAATAATTCCAATCCCAAAGAAAGCAGGTGTTGACAGATGTGAAAATTACCGAACTATTAGTTTAATAAATCACAGCTGCAAAATACTAACGCGAATTCTTTACAGACGAATGGAAAAACTGGTAGAAGCCGACCTCGGGGAAGATCAGTTTGGATTCCGTAGAAATGTTGGAACACGTGAGGCAATACTGACCCTACGACTTCTCTTAGAAGAAAGATTAGGGAAAGGCGAACCTACGTTTCTAGCATTTGTAGACTTAGAGAAAGCTTTTGACAATGTTGATTGGAATACTCTCTTTCAAATTCTGAAGGTGGCAGGGGTAAAATACAGGCAGCGAAAGGCTATATACAATTTGTACAGAAACCAGATGGCAGTTATAAGAGTCGAGGGGCATGAAAGGGAAGCAGTTGTTGGGAAGGGAGTGAGACAGGGTTGTAGCCTATCCCCGATGTTATTCAATCTGTATATTGAGCAAGCAGTAAAGGAAACAAAAGAAAAATTCGGAGTAGGTATTAAAATCCATGGAGAAGAAATAAAAGTGTTGAGGTTCGCCGATGACATTGTAATTCTGTCAGAGACAGGAAAGGACTAGGAAGAGCATTTGAACAGAATGGACAGTGTCTTGAAAGGAGGATATAATATGAACATCGACAAAAGCAAAACGAGGATAATGGAATGTAGTCGAATTAAGTCGGGTGATGCTGAGGGAATTAGATTAGGAAATGAGACACTTAAAGTAGTAAAGGAGTTTTGCTATTTGGGGAACAAAATAACAGATGATGGTCGAAGTAGAGAGGATATAAAATGTAGACTGGCAATGGCAAGGAAAGCGTTTCTGAAGAAGAAAAATTTGTTAACATCGAGTATAGATTTAAATGTCAGGAAGTCGTTTCTGAAAGTATTTGTATGGAGTGTAGCCATGTATGGAAGTGAAACGTGGACGATAAATAGTTTAGACAAGAAGAGAATAGAAGCTTTCTAAATGTGGTGCTACAGAAGAATGCTGAAGATTAGATGGGTAGATCACATAACTAATGAGGAGGTATTGAATAGAATTAGGGAGAAGAGGAGTTTGTGGCACAACTTGACTAGGAGAAGGGATCGGTTGGTAGGACATCTTCTGAGTCATCAAGGGATCACAAATTTAGCATTGGAGGGCAGCGTGGAGGGTAAAAATCGTAGACGGGGACCAAGAGATGAATACACTAAGCAGATTCAGAAGGATGTAGGCTGCAGTAGGTACTGTGAGATGAAGAAGCTTGCACAGGATAGAGTAGCATGGAGAGCTGCATCAAACCAGTCTCTGGATTGAAGACCACAACAACAAGAACACTCACACAATCAATCCAGTTTTACCCACTAGTTGCGACAATGTGACCGTCTGAAATTATGATGGCCTACTGTAATAACGATCGCAGCAAGACCATCAACGTCACCATGCTGCCACTAAGGGAGTCTGCTTTGCCGTGTGCCACCTTCAGACAGCGTACCTGTCTCTCGCCCTCTTTTAGGTGTTTTGTACCTTCGCTTTGTAAGTGTTCCTTAATAATTCATGTGTGCAATTTTTAGTGATTGACCGAGCTTTGTCCCCAGTCCCATAATCACTGTCTTGTTCAAAATGGTTCAAATGGCTCTGAGCACTATGGGACTTAACATCTTAGGTCATCAGTCCCCTAGAACTTAGAAGTACTTAAACCTAACTAACCTAAGGACATCACACACATCCATGCCCGAGGCAGGATTCAAACCTGCGACCGTAGCAGTCCCGCGGTTCCGGACTGTAGCGCCTAGAACCGCACGGCCACCGCCGCAGGCTCACTGTCTTGTACCCAGGTACTTTTGCCACCGACTTCTGCGTCTTTTTAGGTGAAAATTTCTTTACTGAAGTAACTGTCTTTTCTTTTCAAATTATACCTGTTAAAAATAATCTCTAGCCGACTACTGTTTCAGTAGAGTTCTGCTACCTCCTTCTGTCCTTAATCTGTCACCACTCAGGCTCTACTACCCTGTGTTTATGTAGACCAGGTGGAATCATGGCTCTAGTGAGAAATCATTTTTATGCATTAGGCTCTGTCAGGACAGAGAGAAGGGTAGTGGGTGCATATTTCCAAGCCACACAGCTGGGAACGTGATTCCATCTTTTCACACTGTGACTTATGTACTTGGTGGTGGGTTCCTTGATCGCCTGGCACAATTTCCACAACATCCACAGCGGTCGAAAGGGACAGCGCGCTCTTTTAAAAGGGTGGCTGATTATTCTGTACGAGCATCACGAGGCAGACAGCAAAAACTGCGTAGGCACCACCGCTCACCTGGTGCCTCTCGGCTCCAGGCAGCAGTCTCCAGATGGCTCTCACTAACACTGACTTCTTTCTGCTCCCGCGCAAGTGATAGTGTGAGCAGCCAATAGCAAACGCTGTCAACCGCAGACAACTTTGCTTCCACATTGTACTTGCGAAACAGGTGTTGGTTCGCCAAGAGGCTTTTATTGCGTTGCCACATCATCATTACAGCACGCCGTGTCACAGCAAGTGTTTACTTAATAATCATAGTGTGCAACAGCTGCCATTCAGGTACCATAGCAGGGCAACAGTTTTGTGTTACTGAGGACGTTTGGGCTGAATTAACAGTGGTATTAAATTACTACATTCGCACCACTAAAATCTATACAGTGAGCTCATCTTGTCCAGTATCTTAGCTCACATTACGATAGCTTTAGAGATTAATATGCCAATAAGGTAACCAATTTTGCACATTTACCCTACTGGCCATTAAAATTGCTACACCACGAAGATGACGTGCTACAGACGCGGAATTTGACCGACAGGAAGAAGATACTGTGACATGCAAATGATTAGCTTTTCAGAGCATTCACACAAGGTTGGCACCGGTGACGACACCTACAACATGCTGACATGAGGAAAGTTTCCAACCGATTTCTCATACACAAACAGCAGTTGACCGGCGTTGCCTGGTGAAACGTTGTTGTGATGCCTCGTGTGAGGAGGAGAAATACGTACCATCACGTTTCCGACTTTGATGAAGGTCGGATTGTAGCCTATCGCGATTGCGGTTTATCGTATCGCGACATCGCTGCTCGCGTTGGTCGAGATCCAATGACTGTTAGCAGAATATGGAATCGGTGGGTTCAGGAGGGTAATACGGAACGCCTTGCTGGATCCCACAGGCCTCGTACCACTAGCAATCGAGATGACAGGCATCTTATCCGAATGGCTGTAACGGATCGTGCAGCCACGTCTCGATCCCTGAGTCAACAGATGGGGACGTTTGCAAGGTAACAACCATCTGCAGGAACAGTTTGACGACGTTTGCAGCAGCTTGGACTATCGGCTGGGAGACCGTGGCTGCGGTTACTCTTGACGGTGCATCACAGACAGGAGCGCCTGCTATGGTGTACTCAACGATGAACCTGGGTGCACGGATGGCAAGACGTCATTTTTTTTGGATAAATCCAGGTTCTGTTTACAGCATCATGATGGTCGCATCCGTGTTTGGCGATATCTCAGTGAACGCACATTGGAAGCGTGTATTCGTCATCGCCATATTGGCGTATCACCCGGCGTGATGGTATGGGGTGCCACTGGTTACACGTCTCGGTCACCTCTTGTTAGCATTGACGGCACTTTGAACAGTGGACGTTACATTTCAGATGTGTTACGACCCGTGGCTCTACCCTTCATTCGACCCCTGCGAAACCCTACATTTCAGCACGATAACGCACGACCGCATGTTGCAGGTCCCGTACGGGCGTTTCTGGATACAGAAAATGTTCGACTGCTGCTCTGGCCAGCACATTCTCCAGATCTCTCACCAACTGAAAACGTCTGATCAATGGTGGCCGAACAACTGGCTCGTCTCAATACCCCAGTCACTACACTTGATGAACTGTGGTATCGTCTTGAAGCTGCATGGGCAGCTGTACCTGTACACGCCATCCAAGCTCTGCCTGACTTAATACCCAGGCGTATCAAGGCCGTTATTACGGCCAGAGGTGGTTATTCTGGGTACTGTTTTGTCAGGATCTATGCACCCAAATTCCGTGAAAATGTAATCACATGTCAGTTCTAGTATAATATATTTGTCCAATGTATACCCGTTTATCATCTGCATTTCTTCTTGGTGTAGCAATTTTAAAGGCCGGTAGTGCACATTCGAAAACATCTCGAGGAACAGTATTTTAAGAAAGTAATTGGTCAGGAAGGAAGTATTCTGTGGTATTATGTATCGATACATTCCGAACGGCGTATCACATTTGGTAGTGGAACTACAAGTTTCCATCCAATGACAATAGCGGTCGTGTGGGATCCGGAGTACTCAATACAGCTCACCTGCTGGGCCACTCCTCCAGTGGTGCAGGACTACGGGCACTCTCTGCCGCCAAAATATACGACAGCCGGTAGCAGCGACTCAGCCACTCGCGCTTAGAGCCACTTTGCAACACCATCGATCGCGCCCAGCACAGGGAGCCTCGTCCTAGGTGACGTTGCTGGACTCTCTTTCCTGCTGCATTACATTAACTTGTTCGCTAATCATTTCTGCTCCTGTCCAGTTTTCCTAAGACGACAGTTGCGGCCTCACTCTGTAGCCAACCTGTGCTTATCATTGTGTACGAAGTAGTACACGACATATTGACTGTCCAGTCCGTGGTACATCTACATCTACATCTACGTGATCATTCTGCTATTCACAATAAAGTGCCTGGCAGATGGTTCAATGAACCACCTTCAAGCTGTCTCTCTACCGTTCCACTCTCGAACGGTGCGTGGGAAAAACGACCACTTACACTTTTCTATGCGAGCCCAGATTCCTCTTATTTTATCGTGATGAGCATCTCTCCATACTAGGTGGGTGCCAAGAGAATTTTTTCGCAATCGGAAGAGAAAACTGGTGATTCAAATTTCATGAGAATATCTCGTCGCAACGAAAAACGTCTTTGTTTAATGATTGCCTCTCCAACTCACGTATCGTGTCTGTGGCATTATCTCCCCTATTTCGCGACAGTACAAAACAAGCCACCCTTCTTTGAACTTTTTCGATGTCATCCGTCAGTCCCACCTGATGCGGATCCCACACCGCACAGCAATACTCCAGAATAGGGTGGTGCAAGAAGTCTCTTTAGTAGACCTGTTGCAGTTTCTAAGTGTAATGAGGAGAACACACGGTATTCACGCCTGGAACTTCTACAGGATACTTCAGCTGCAGCGTTGTTACAGTTATTTAATTTGCTGGTAAAATTTTCTGTTAAACATCACACATTAATAACAACAGGAAATTTCGTCACTATAGTAAAAGTACAGAGAAGGAAATTGTCCATCGTCTTTGCGCTCAGCTTTATACTTGGACTGGAAGCAGTGAAAAACGAGGCCACAAATATCTTGCAGAATTTAGTGAGCAGTCTCAAGGTTCTAATGATAAGACTAATTTTATAAGAAAACAAGATAAAATTACATGTTTGGAAACATTTTTTACTTCACAGACGTATTTTCTAAAAGGAATATTAGTTGTGACAGCATTTTTGTTTTCCCAATATTACGCAATTACATCCAGTAATCATAATCGAAGCACGAACTTTCTTAAGACAGCTCTGTAGATGACTGGCAGTAAACCACAGCGTTTCCTAGTAGTTTTTTGAAATAACTGTAGTGACTTTATAACCCGAAATATTCAATTTATAGCTTTTCCGCACGATTCACAACCAGCGAATTTCTGTGCACAGATAATTTTTCATACACTAAATGCCATACGACAACCGTTAAATGACGGAAGATAGCTTTATTAATGGCTACGACACTGTCTCCAAAGTTAGCAACTGAGAATCTTCGTTAGAGCTGGAATGAAAGAACGAAGGAACTATCATATGTCTAGTAAATCATCTGGCAAGACAGCATCACGCGGAAGAGGCCAGTCCACTCCTCCAGGGAGCTTGATTTATTGACCGAGTCGACATCTGAATCGTCTGAAACTAAAACATGTAATATCAGAATGTGAAATTAGTAAATGAGACAGGGATACTTACACTGAGGTCATAAAAGTCATAGGATGCTTCTAAATATCGTGCCAGACCTCCTTTTTTCCAGCGTCTTGTAGCAATTAGACGTGGGATGGACTCAACAAGTCGTTGCAAGATCCCTGCAGATATATTGACCCACGCTGCTTGTATGGTCGTCCATAAATGCGAAAGCGTTGTCAGTGCAGGATTTTGTGCACGAACCGACCTCTCGATTATGTCCCATAAATGTTCTATGGGATTCATATCGGGCGATCTGGATGGGCAAATCATTCACTCGAATTGTCCAGAACGTTCTTCAAACCAGTCATCAACAATTGTGGCCCAATGACATGACATTGATGTTTGGGAACATGAAGTCCATGAATGGCTGCAAATGGTCACCAACTAGCCGAACATAATCATTTCCAGTCAATGACCTGTTGAGTTGGACAAGAGGGCCCAGTCCGTTTCACGGAAACAGCCTATACCATTGTGGAGCTACCACAAGCTTGCACAGCGCCCTGTTGACAACTGGGATCCACGGCCACACTCGAACCCTGCCATCAGTTCTTTCGATCAGAAATTGGGACTCATCTGACGAGGCCACGGTTTTCCAGTTGTCTAGGATTCAACCGATACGGTCACCAACCCAAGGGAGGCACTACAGGCGATGTCGTGCTGTTAGAAAAGGCACTCGCGTCGGTCGTTTGCTTCCATAGCTCATTAACGCCAAAATTCGACGTACTGTTCTAACAGATACGTTCGTCGTACGTCCAACATTGATTTCTGCGGTTATTTCATGCAGTGTTGCTTGTCTGCAAAGTAACGTAAAGGGCTGTAGCCTATCGCCAATGCTAATCAATTTGTACATTGAACAAGCACTAAAGGTTTGCCAACAACGTTGTAATTCTGTCAGAAGTAACAAAGGGCTTGGAAGAGAAACTGAACGGAATGGACAGTGTCTTGAAAGGAGGATATACGTTGACCATGAACAAAAGCAAAACAAGGATAATAGAATGTAACAAATTTAGATCAGGTGATGCTGAGGGAATGAAATTAGGAAATGCGACACTTAAAGCAGCAGATGAGTTTTGTTATTTGGGCAGCAAAATAACTGATGATTACTGAAGTAGAGAGGATATAAAACAAAGAGAACTTTCTTAGTATCAAATATAGATTCAAGTGTTCGCAAGTCTTTTCTGAAAGCATTTGTATGGAGTGTAGCCATGTATGAAAGTGATATGTGGACGATAAACAGTTTAGACAAGAAGAGAATAGAAGCCCTCGAAATGTGGTGCTACAGGAGGACACTGAAGATTAGATAGGTAGACAACGTAACTAATGAGAGGTACTGAAGGGAATTGGGGAGAAAAGAAATTAGTGGCACAACTTGACTATAAGGAAGGAGCGGCTGATAGTACACATTCTGAGACATCAACGGATCAGCAGTTTAGTACTGGGGGGAAGTGTGGGGGAGGAGATGGAAATAAAAATTAAAGAGCAGAAAATGGTCAGCAGATTTAGAAGGATGTAAGTTGCAGTAGTTATTCAGAGATGAAGAGTCTTCCACAGGTTAGAGTAGCATGGAAAGCTGCACAAAACCAGTCTCTGAACCGAAGACCACAACAACAATAACGCAACCCTAAAATTAATTCGAAAATCCAGGGTACTGCAGAAAAGAAACGTGTCCAACACCAATAAAGTCGTCCCCCTCCTTCCCCTTGTGTCATCAAGAAATCAGAAATACAAGTCAGGAGACAAATTGCAGAAACCGGTTTTGTTCAGTTTTTTTGTCTCTACTGCAAAAGTAGGAAATGTGGACATGTTGCATTTCTGCAGTAAGCGGCTTATATTCCCGTGACACTAGGAACCAGTGTGTGTTATCTGTCGGCGCCCTTCGTGAATTTACGAAATGTAGTGCCGTATTTAGCGCTAAGCGCTCTGCCACACTTGTAAACTCATGGTGTAGGGAAACAGTTGGAGACGTACAGGGTGATTCAAAAAGAATACCACAACTTTAGGAATTTAAAACTCTGCAACGGCAAAAGGCAGAGCTAAGCACTATCTGTCGGCGAATTAAGGGAGCTATAAAGTTTCATTTAGTTGTACATTTGTTCGCTTGAGGCGCTGTTGACTAGGCGTCAGCGTCAGTTGATGCTAAGATGGCGATCGCTCAACAGAAAGCTTTTGTGGTATTGAGTACGGCAGAAGTGAATCGACGACAGTTGTTCAGCGTGCATTTCGAACGAAGTATGGTGTTAAACCTCCTGGTAGGTGGTGTATTAAACGTTGGTATAAACAGTTTACAGAAAATGGGTGTTTGTGCAAAGGGAAAAGTTCTGGACGGCCGAGAACGAGTGATGAAAATGTAGCACGCATCCAGCAAGCATTTGTTCGCAGCCCAGGAAAATCGACTCGCAGAGCTAGCAGAGAGCTGCAAATTCCACAATCAACCACATTGGCACTTATCTGTCCGTAACTATCTGAACATCAACTACCCGAGGCGATGGATCGGCCGCCAGGCAGCCCGTGACAGAGCACTTCATCACTGGCCTCCAAGAAGCCCTGATCTTACCCCCTGCGATTTTTTCTTATGGGGGTATGTTAAGGATGTGGTGTTTCGGCCACCTCTCCCAGCCACCATTGATGATTTGAGACGAGAAATAACAGCAGCTATCCAAACTGTTACGCCTGATATGCTACAGAGAGTGTGGAACGAGTTGGAGTATCGGGTTGATATTGCTCGAGTGTCTGGAGGGGGCCATATTGAACATCTGTGAACTTGTTTTTGAGTGAAAAAAAACCTTTTTAAATACTCTTTGTAATGATGTATAAAAGAAGGTTATATTCTGTTTCTTTCATTAAATACACATTTTTAAAGTTGTGGTATTCTTTTTGAATCACCCTGTATAGTCCCAGAACTGGATAAAGCTGGGTGTTTTTGTTGTAACAGTGGGGAAAACGATCTTCTTAGTGTTGTTGTGTGTAAATATGTCTTACCGGTTGTGCTGAAGCAGAAACGAAAGGCGTTGCATGTTTAACACCCCAGTCAGTAGCGGCTGGTAACAGTCGGCAGTCAGCGGCTTGGGGTTTCCGGCTCAACCTCACATCATAACAAACTCAGGCATGCGGACACTATACGTGGGAGTTTTAGGTGGGGCAGTATTTTGAACTGTAGTTGCGTAAGGTGCCGATAGAGGTCGGGCCTGAACTACCACTGCCAACCGGAGCAAACAACTGCGCTGTGGCCACTACCAAATGATACTTGTACTCCAGTTTGCTTTGTGTTGCGGATTGCTTTCTTTTTAAATGAATGAAATGACTAATCCTGCTGCATAAAGGGATTTGAATGCGACTCTCGCCACATCAAAAGCAAGCAGCGAACACTACGACCGTTATGCCAGTTCTGCTTTCGTGATCTTACGATGGCAGACCTTCGACAGGAAAGGCTGGGCTTATTCTCCCTCACCGCTCCTCTCCCCTCCACCAGTCCGCGTTTTGTTTACGGTCGCGGCCAGGGTTATTTAAAAGGGAGGTTGGACCCGAAGCTAAATCGGCTGTGATTGGCTGGCGCAGTGACGTCACTGTAGGAGCAAACCGAGGCAGCGGCTAGCTCAGCAAGCGACTCTTATATAAGACAAGCAACTACTTATAACAGCAATAAGTTCTCAGGAAATTATTTAAAACAGTTGATTTACCTGTTTAGATGTTTGTAGTGGAAGAAGAGTGCCAGTGTCTTGATTTCCGCTTCTGTACTGCTGCTGCTTTCTGCGTTTTATGCTTCATATTGAGGAACCGCATAAGAATGAAAAGTCGTGTTCTGACACACAGTTTTATAACTTGTGAAGAAAACTCCGGATATTTAGTTTGGACAGCAGTGCATATTGTTTTCACTATATTTTTCCTTGAAAATACTATCCAATCCATTAAATTCATTAAAAATTAGTTCAAACTGAGACACCTTATGTAGCCACTGATCTGTTGGAACTGTGAGCCCACCGCGAGATAGAAATTCAATCCAACCCCAATTTTCATTTGTTGGAGGACTTAAAATATCAGCAGACGGCGTTCCCAGTGTGTTGTCACAGTTCTTTGCACGATATGCAATGTAGCCAGCCAGGTGACGGAATCCTTCTGCAGAGCAGTCACATCCCTCTTTGACAGCACGTTCTTCTGGTGCAGATTGAAGAGGAAAGTTAATATCTTGTAGCTCTTTTTCACCATCTATCATTTGCAGTGCTTCACTCATGTCGGGAAAAATTCCTGTTAACAGATGTGACGTCAAAAATCCTTCACACTCATCTGCCTCTATTGATGTTTCACTTGACAGAAGAATATCATGAGCATTGTGTCGCAGCAGTAACAGCCCTATCCATATTTTACTTCTGTTGGTGGAGGGTTCAAATGGAAATGACCAATTCCTCTGATCTGTGAGAAAAAAATTTCCAATGCATCCTGGTTCAATCTGGCAGTTAAAATATATGTTATTTCCAGTGGCTGGAGGTCTGAAAACAGACCAAATAGTGACCGAACAGTTGTCATTATGCCTTTCTGGAATGGGAGCAAGTAATTTGTATTGCCTACGCGCATTTTTTTCTGCACACGTATACAGTTCTCTTAATATTTTTTCTTGAACATCCTTATGCATCCCATAACCACATGATAACGGATTCTTGTTGTACCTCCGAGCATTCAGAACGTCAAATGCGTCGTTTGCTAACTGAAAAAAAAATTGCTGCTTCCTCTTCTTCAGGCATTAGGTACTTTATTGCTTTAGCTGTGGTACTCGAAAAGAGTTGCATTGTCAAATAAACCCTTTGGCGCTCTCTCCCCTTAACACTGAGGTGAAGCTGTGACAGTTTAGGACACAACTTCATTTCACTCGTATCTAATGCGAGCAGTTTTTCTATAATAGATTTATTAACAATTTTCCCACTTGGAAGCTTTAGTCCATCATCCAGAAAGTGGTTGCTCATTAATTTAAACAAATGTGGAACATCTGAAAACACCCAGATTAATTTCTTTTCATACTGCGGATTGGAAAAGCAGGAATTTGTTTCTGTCACATTAAAATCTTTCCACGCAGATCGACTTTCTGTTCCAAGGTCGCACACTACCGCAAGAACATGTTAACCAACATCTTGTACAGAGCAGATAATACTGTTTAACCGATCAGCTGTTATTTGTGTGTCAAAATCATAGCAAATGGGTTGCTTCCATCCAGAAAACAAGGCCGGCCGGTTCTAGGCGCTTCTGTCTGGAACCACGCGACCGTTGTGGTCGCAGGTTCGAATCCTGCCATGGAGGTGTGATACCCTTAGGTTAGTTAGGTTTAAGTAATTCTAAGTTCTAGGGGACGGATGACCTCAGAAGTTAAGTCTCATAGTGCTCAGAGCCATTTCAACCATTTCAACCAGAAAACAAACCACATACCATAACAAATAGCACGTTAGTGTACGGCCCTACAACACGATCTTCAACAGGATGATAAGTAATATTGCTATCTACATTCATTTCGTTGAATGACAGCACACAGAGACGTTCGGTTTTTGTCAATACAGACGAGTGGGCTTTCATTAGCTGCAAAACATCTGTCAGCACACCGGGAAAGCATCTGAAAGAGCGTGATGTTCATCTCTTAAGTGTTGACAGTCCTGGAAGTGGGAAACCGACTTGATTCCTTAAAAACAAATAACGCTTCCTAGACACAGCAGGAAGTGTAACCGCTTTACGAATATCTTCCCTTTGCCACTTTGCTCGTTTCTTTCCACTCAACAAGCAGTTTCTCTGTGTTTTTGAAAACAATTTGCCTAATATTTTAGTCGCTTTCTCTTGCACTTGCTTCTTTTGACACTTTTGTTGATATTTTATTTTCTCACCACACGCTTTCACTTTGAGTTTCAAGCACTTCTCACGATACCTGGGGTTTGCACACATAGCTGTCAGTCTGTGGTTCCTGTATTCTAATTCTTCTATACGTTCACAGAGTTCGCTGATCTGTTTACTAACAGCCTCACAATCATCTGTCGCTGTTGACTGGTCTATTTTTCTTTTTTTTCAGAGACACACTAGCCTGGTGCTCAATTGCATTTTACATTGTCTTTCTTGCCTGCAACCTGCCTGCCCTATTCGGAGAAACTATATCGTCAGCGCCTGAATTTCCACTAACACTGGGAACACTTCCTGGTATATTTACACTCGGCACTGCGTCTGGTTTAAGTGTTTTCTTTGGCGGTAGATTAAGAAGTTCTGCTTGTAAGTCACGGAGATAATCATCTGATGTGAAATGTAACGAACAAACAGTTGACGTCGCAACATTGAAGCGATCTTTTCGGTGGCACTTCATTATCCAGACCTTCTGCACTTTAACGTCTTTTAGGAACGAATGATAAATTATAGCCGTGCCTTTTGTCTTTCTGCTGTACGGCAGACACCCTGTTGCAGCACATCCAGGCATTTTAAAGCAAAACTTTTACAAAACACCCCAACACCACAAACTAAAGCAAAACAACAGTACGCGAGAAAGCTCTTTTAGCGCCTCGACACAACGTGCTCCTATGCTGCTATGCTGACGTAATGCGTAGAACAACGAAATTTACGCCGATCTGCGCAGGCCATTTGCCCCCCCCCCCCCCCCCATGGGTCGCGGCCGACTGCCACGGTATACTGTCTCCTTTGATAAGGAGGGTCGAGGCTATCATTATATGCTCTAAAGATCTAGCATGGCCGCACTTCTGATCACATGATCATAACGTGACTTCCGATCGAGAAATTGCGAGACTCCTTTCATATGTACAACATTAAATCTCCCATAAATAGGTATACCTTGTTACCCGATTGGTTGAAGGCCTCATTTCTATTATAACACAGTCATGAATAACCTGCAGCATGCTTGGTATTTTTGGGGATGGTGCTTTTTTTGCATTTCAGTTCTCATCTCAATGACAGACAATGGCTGTATATCTTCATCGTTTGAAGAATCTATGAAATGTAAGGGGAAACATCTGGAACTCTGTACGGCTCTTAAGCGGATATCTCCTTGGTCATCTCACTCCATAATACAGCGACTGAAAATTGCAGTACATTTTATACGCTTGTGCAGTATTCTCTGTGCCAAAATCGATGTAACAGTTCACGATTTTTAGGTGAATTCAGATATACGTTCGACTCTGATTCGTCTCTTGTATCGAACATGCTGCAATCACTGGCAATCAAATTCCTGTTTGTCTGTCTTCCTATTTCGAGTGCTGTACTGAACTTAACTTGCTACGCACATGTACTAATTTCTGGTGCAACGCATGCAAGTTGAGACGACCGCTAAGCCCGCTGGGCAGAACAGATGATCAGGATTGTGGAAAGGGCCAAATAAGGTTTCAGTCAGGTTCACTCAAAATTGTAATTTAATAATACCTTTAAACCAAAACGGCGCATAGCCGAACCTTTAGAACTACGACTTTCAAAAAGGCAATTATTTTACGGCTGAAGGCCTCCAAGCAAGAAATCTTAAAGCAACAAGGTAAACTTCAAGTGGTAAAAACATGCAGTTAAAATTGCAACTAAAATAATTAACGTATATATACACAGCGAGGCCGAGAGCCTCAAGGCAAGGGTGAATAGACAAACATAAGCACGATGCAATACAAACGGCTGAAGGCCCACAATAAAATTTTCAAGATTTTACAATAAATTACACTAACCTTTCAAAGGCAGAAGGCCGCAATTTTTTTTAAAAAAAAATAAGGATTTAAGTGACTGAAGGCCCACAATTGATTTTCTAAAATTCAAAAATACATAAAATCCAGTAAAAGCATTATTTTTTTAAATCATTGGCTACGATAGATTATAAACAAACAATTAAACACCGGTCAGAAGGACAATAAAGAAAATGGCACTCAGAAGCCTCCAGGAAGGTCGGTCTGCCCTCTTTCACACAGGTGGTGAGCTCAACTACACTTGATCCATCGGAACCCAACCACGGGACAACCACGGACCGACCGACAAAACAACTTGCTTGCCACCAATCGGTACATGAGAGCTCAAAAAATGGTTCAAATGGCTCTGAGCACTATGGGACTTAACTTCTGAGGTCATCAGTCCCCTAGACTTAGAACTACTTAAACCTAACTAACCTAAGGACAGCACACACATCCATGCCCGAGGCAGGATTCGAACCTGCGTCCGTAGCGGTCGCGCGGTTCCAGATTGTAGCGTCTAGAACCGCTCGGCCACCCCGGCCGGCATGAGAGCTCAAACACAAAAGATTATGAACGTGATTATCCACAATGAAATATGTATTGTCTGTCAAAACTACACACCATGCTGGACAGTGACAATATGGTGAGGAAAGGGCGCTGCCTGAAATTACGTTAGTGGCCAGGGCAGGTAACCAACTCACTAACGACCACAAGGCAGAAAATTCCGCTCGTGTACTTGAATTGAAGTCAACCAATATAGTTAATTGCACTGCATGGCGGCTAAATTTCAGCAATAGAAACACTTGGCTTGGCTTGGGTAGTTGAAACCACTACTCAACTTTGACGTCCTGGGTCGGTGAATCACGAAGCTTGTAGCGATCGGACAGCTCCACAGATGCTCCGACACTGTGCAGGGACCGCCAGCGGAGATACCTACCCTGGTCCGCAGCAACCGACCGACTCCCTGCAGACCCCCTTGCCGGAAACTTTATGCACAAAACGAAAGATGGTATACAGTGCAAATATCGATACACATCGCTGCTGCCACAGGTAGAAGGAAGAAGAACTACTACGTAACCGCATCATGGATGGGAAACCAAACACAGATATACAGCGAAGTTCACGAGAACGCAGAGTTGGAGAGTGAGCACGACTCACAAGTGAATCCCAATGACGGAATACTTGAGTCAAGCTTAGATCATTTCCTAAGATGTTCCGAAATGATAGTTACTCTTTCTCGGACGCTCGTATTTCTGGCATTTCCCAGAAAATTTTTTTGATCACAATTAAATAAAAAAAAATGGTCAAATGTGTGTGAAATCTTATAGGACTTAACTGCTAAGGTCATCAGTCCCTAAGCTTACACACTATTTAAGCTAAATTATCCTAAGGACAAAGACACACACCCATGCCCGAGGGAGGACTCGAACCTCCGCCGGGACCAGTGACAATTTTCGATTTGGTGTCGGCATCATATGGGATAATACAGGGTGAATACAAAGTCTTGCCCTGATTGTAACAATTTATTACAGAATAACCGTTTGACATAGTAATTTATATTTGATGCCATTACATGGGTTAGTGTCCATATTTTTTTTTTTTTAGACCACATACGTTAGTAAACCTCAACGTGTGTTCCCGTGGTAGCTCGGAGAATGTCGAAGCAGAATTCCAGTCCCCGCCAGGTGTTTCGTTGGTTGGTTGGTTTGAGGGGGTTGAAGGGACATGACAGATGTTTCGTAACATGTGTTCTGTCACAGTACCCACAGCAGATTGTATCCTAGCCTTCAGTCAGCAACTGGTGTGACGAAGCCTCTGTCCTTCATATAGCCCCAGAAAAAAAAAGTCAAGGGGCGTAATGTCTGGAGAGCGGTGTGGCCAGGGTGTTAGGCCGTTCCTTCCAAACCATCGATCCGGAAATGTTTCATCCTGGAAATCACGCACTATCAAAGCCCAGTGGAGGGGGGGAGGGGTGCTCCATCTTGCTGGAAAATTATCCATGGTTGATGTTCTTCTAACTGTGGGGCAATGAACTGTTGCAAAACGTCAAGTAAATGTTAGCGGTAATGGATTTTTCAGCGAAAAAAAAAACCGGTCCAAAAACCTTGTTATGCATGAGGCCGCACCAAACATTCACTTTTTCGCTGTAACTGTACAGTAGCATGTGGAGACTCTGAACCCCATATACTGCATGGGGGCTTAATTAAATATAAGATTGAAAATGATTTTTTTTTTTAGTAGCTGTAGCTGTATGTCCGATTACGCAGTGTCTCGTAATCGGTTGGCCCTGACTAGTATTATTACGCTATCTGACTGCAACAAACAATGTAAGAAGATTTTCGTAAACACAATTAATTAATTAAGTCCCCAGCAACTATAAAATCTACGAAACCAATAAGCACAAAAGTAACTGTTCTGTATGTGGGAGTGTGACTCAACGTACGCATCTGGCATGGTTCTTCTTCAATAACACAAGAATTTTTAATTAACATTTATACTGAATTAATTAAAGAAAGTAAAAATACCATAATTACTCAAGAGAATCACAATTACACTCTAATCCAAGAACACAAGCCAGATGCTTTGTTGACTGAACCTGTAATGACGCATTATTTCAGATACGCAAATAATAAAAGAACATTGTGGTTTTTACCTTCATATATATTGACGAAATGCACACAATAACATCTGCTATCTCTCCCATCAAATAACTGCATAAAACATGGAACAACACTCTTTACTACCACATCTCACTCCGACTTCACGACAAGCAGTGCCCACTAGCACATCTCGGTACGAACTCTTAACACATACTGTCCTCTACGATCTCATAACAAGCACTGACCTCCACGAGCTCTCTACTAGCACTGACTGCCATGAACTCTCTACTAGCACTGACTGCTACGAACTCTTAACACGCACAGTGGAGGCGGCTTAATAGTACTCTTTGGCGCACTCTCTGGCGCAGTGGCACAGTGTAGCCACCTTTCATATGCCCCTCCTCCACAGGCCAGAATTTGATGGTATTTTTGCCAGCATTGGTGGTGAAAATACCACCAAATTCGTCCACAAAAATACAGACAAAAATAAAAGATAATATTAATACCTAAATATCACATAATTAGTTAAAATTTTGGCTTTGCACTGACCTTTCACTAACCTAACATATGAAATACAGTAAACAATACAACTTCTTTTCATACATGTGACTTTACATAATAGTTTACACAATATACAAAAAAATCAGTTTATACAAATGTTCACATAAAATGCTTTCAATGATTAGTTTATACAAAAAAAAGATACTAACAGGTGACATCTTTTCAGTAGAAGCAGTCCATCAGTTGCACCCAGTAAAGTTTAGCAGGTACACCCAGCAACAAGTCACATTAGTTCAGTAGAAGCAATCCATCATAGGTACCCAGCAATGTTGAACTTCTTTTCATACATGTGACTTTACATAATAGTTTACACAATATACAAAAAAATCAGTTTATACAAATGTTCACATAAAATGCTTTCAATGATTAGTTTATACAAAAAAAAGATACTAACAGGTGACATCTTTTCAGTAGAAGCAGTCCATCAGTTGCACCCAGTAAAGTTTAGCAGGTACACCCAGCAACAAGTCACATTAGTTCAGTAGAAGCAATCCATCATAGGTACCCAGCAATGTTGAACTTCTTTTCATACATGTGACTTTACATAATAGTTTACACAATATACAAAAAAATCAGTTTATACAAATGTTCACATAAAATGCTTTCAATGATTAGTTTATACAAAAAAAAGATACTAACAGGTGACATCTTTTCAGTAGAAGCAGTCCATCAGTTGCACCCAGTAAAGTTTAGCAGGTACACCCAGCAACAAGTCACATTAGTTCAGTAGAAGCAATCCATCATAGGTACCCAGCAATGTTGAGTAGGTGCAGACAGCAACAAGTGACTTCATTTCAGTAGAAACAGTTCATCAGTTGCACCCAGCAATGTTGAGCAGGTGCAGACACCAACAAGTGACATCATTTCAGTAGAAGCAGTCCATCAGTTGCACCCAGCAATGTTGAGCAGGTGCAGACAGCAACAAGTGACATTATTTCAGTAAAAACAGTTCATCAATTGCACCCAGCAATGTTGAGCAGGTGCAAACAGCAACAAGTGACTTCATTTCAGTAGAAACAGTTCATCAGTTGCACCCAGCAATGTTGAGCAGGTGCAGACAGCAACAAGTGACATTATTTCAGTAGAAGCCATTCCATCTGTGGCACCCAGTAAAGTTGCAGAGGTACACACAGCAAGCAACATCATTTCAGCAGAAACAGTCCATCAGTTGCACCCAGTAATGTTGAGCAAGTGCAGACAGCAACAAGTGACATCATTTCAGTAGAAGCAGTCCATCAGAGGCACCTAGCAATGTTGAGTAGGTGCAGACAGCAACAAGTGACTTCATTTCAGTAAAAACAGTTCATCAATTGCACCCAGCAATGTTGAGCAGGTGCAAACAGCAACAAGTGACATTATTTCAGTAGAAGCAGTTCCATCTGTGGCACCCAGTAAAGTTCAAGAGGTACACACAGCAACAAGTCACATTAGTTCCGTAGAAGCAGTCCATCAGTGGCACCCAGCAATGTTGAGAGCAGGTGCAGACACCAACAAGTGACATCATTTCAGTAGAAGCAGTCCATCAGTTGCATCAGCAATGTTGATCAGGTGCACACAGCAACAGGGGACATCTTTTCAGTAGAAGCAGTCCATCAGTGGCACCCAGCAATATTGAGTAGGTGCAAACAGCAAAAAGTCACATCTCTCAGCAGAAGCAGTTCCATAAAATTCACTAGCACTGATCACACTGTTCATCAGAGTTTATGAGCACAAATTAAACATGTCCTAGTGGCACCAATCATGTAGAAAAGGTACAGGTAACAGTCCATAATTTTTTTTTTACAATCACTGATCACACAGTTCATCAGCAGAAAATAAACACGACCAAATGTCACACATCATGTTGAAAAGTGCAGGCAACAGTTCAGAATATTTATCTTCACTAATCAGACAGTTCAGGCATGAACAATAGTTTGAATGCACATACAAATGCTTTTACAGTACCATACAAATCATAACAAACACACAAATGATATCAGATAATTGTCCTATTAACTATTACAATACACAAATACCAGTAAATCTATAATATTTATGGGTGTCAGTGCAAGCCACTACAAACAAATAAAATAATATTTATGAGATAGGTGGGTAGGATTAGGAAAGGAAAACACACAAAACACACTCATTCATCTTTCATTCACATTAAGTACTACTGAGTAACTGAATAGTGTTAACTGTGTAAATGCAATTCTGTCAAAATTTAATGTTCATCATGTGTAGTACTGGCAGCAATGTATAATAGTCAATAATAGTTAGTCAACGTCATAGTCATCATGTCAAGACCAATGTTTGCCAAGCCAGATCAAAATGTACTGTTGTTGAACAACTGTCAGTGAGCAAAGATATGCAATTACTTCCTCTCTCCAAAAAAAAAGTATATACTGCTTATTGATTTAACAAAGTGTGTATAGACAATCTTCCTTCTATTTTAGTGTTCTAGTCTGCTATCTTCATCCTCCTTGTTCCATAAGACCAACAAAAAAAAAAAAAATATGCTCCTCACTTACTTTACCTCTTATACACCAAAACTCCAATAATCATCAGCTTCACACAATCTCAATAATACCTCAATAATACCTCTTCAATACGTCTTATCATCAATATCATTTACCTTACCTCTTGTCCACAAAAACTCCAATAATCATCTACTTCATATAATCTCTATACCTCAATAATACGTCGATAAATATAAACCTCAGCACCAATATCATTTCACTTCCATAACAACTCTTTCCTCTAGTCAGTCTCCTCGAACAAGTACAGACAAAATCCTAGTGCAACTTCAATTCAGCATCCCATACAATCCGAAGACACATTGTCAACACACAACCTCTGTGTAATCCATCTGACCCAAATTTTCTACTCATTATAAATTATAAGATACATTTTGGTTCCTTGTCCATCATTAAATAAAAGAAATGCATACCTGACCTCTAACAGACTTAGTTCGAATAACTCTCAGTAATTAAGTACGATTACGGAGTGTGAATAATCATAATATTTCACAGTGTGTACACCACTTCAAGAATCATAGCAGAAGCAAACATGTGAAGTATTTCTTGTGTCAAGTGTCACTTACTATTTCAATTGCTCACGAAAAATGCAGTGTAATAACTGTTAATGGTCTAAACCTAGCTTTGGTATGTCATGTCGTTAGCTTCTTTCCTATTAGCATAAATTTATACAGCTTCCATAAAACCTCAGCTCATGTGACTTCTATGACTTTCTTGTACTAATGTCGTTCCTCGAATTATAGCAGTTAATTTTTTTTATCTTAAAAATATAAGGCACTGAGCGTAAGCAAAACAAGCAATAGCGAGTAAATATACCAGTAGAGAACACAATGTCAACAAGTGGATGCAGCTCAAATCCTACAACGAGGCTCTGCCAAGTGAACAATCTATAATTAATACCATAGTGTGACCTAAACTCTATGTTTGTACACCTTATATCAGCATTTCTATATACCAAATTAAAGAGCAGTTATGGCAACAAAACAGAAATGTGTAATTATGTAATCCATACGCATGGCAGTAAACATATATCTTACGTAATAAACAAGTCATTAGCATCATATCAGCATAAGCAAATAAATGTTCATATGTCATCTTAGCAAGTAAACATGAAGGCGCAAGCAGATAAATCACAAAGTATAACCTACATACATAACCACAGTCAGCACAATTAATCAGGTTACCATTATAATTTAAATAAATAAGCACAGCAGGCACATAATTAAATAAAATATGACATCAGTGAAATAGCATAGCAGCCAAGCGATGCATAATATACACAAGTTACAACCCAGTTCATTAATCAATAATTGTCAAAATCAGTAAATGTACACAAGCACGTCGCTTCACAAGTAAATTCATAGAACATAAAATTTAGCACAAAGTATGAATCACGTAATCGCGAGCAGCAAATTACGTCTAAAGTACGTACCTAAGTGGAAACATGTTACCTGAAAAATAAACTCAATTAATAGTTACCCTTTTTTTTTTTTTTTTTTTTTTTTTAGTTAATTAGTTTCTTCTTCGAAATTACATTCTTCCTGAAAATTTCTCGATAGCAAGTCGTCTTAACGTCGGAGACACACAGAATTTACCTGAAGTTCTCAAATATTTTACACAACCGTATCCTGGAAAATACTGAATGTTAATAACAGAATTTATCAAGTCACTATAGCTTTATACTGAATTTAGTCGGAGAAATTAGACTGTGTGTTTGTTTACGGCTGTCAGTGCATTCGCACTGAGCGCTCGATCAGCTGTAGGCGCGTGACGTAGGAAGCAATTGTTCGCGGTCAACGACTGCCTTGTGAGGCGCGCAGACTTGACTGTTGCTTTGAGTATGTGCCGCCGCCAAAACACAGCGCGGTATCCTTGTACTCTCCGCATGTTTTCATCTAGCTGTTCGTTTCTCAAAAGTATGTCATTCCACAAAAATTTTAACGTTTGATATATGATGTATTCCTTTAGAGCGTCGAGATTTAAGAGTTTCTACTTCGACAGTGTTATCATGAATAATTTTGCGAATTCTATATGGACCGTTATAAAGCAGAAAAAATTTGCGACACAAGCCTTTTCCTTTATGAGACAAACGGTGGGACTTAATTAATACCTTCTGACCAACCGACAAGAATTTTGAACGACCAGGACGCTTAGCTGATTTCTCTCTTCTAGCAGCCGCAGATGCAATATTTTGTAGAGCCAGGTTGACAACTTCAGAATGCCGCAGTTTCCGTGAAGGCGGAAAAGGAACGATTTCAGAAATGCGATTTGTTGGTACTTTATTTTTTAATACCAGTAGAGGTGGTAAAGAAGTTGAATCATTAGGAAGTTCATTCAGAATGTTTTGAAAAATATGAAGATACTGATCCCACGTTCTGTGATTCTGATGACAATAAAGACGACACAATTTATTGATTTCCTTCATCCATCTCTCTGAAGCGTTAGATTGAGGGTGAAAAAGTGAGATGAAGATTGGTTTAATTTTACGACGCTGTAGAGTACGAAGCCAAATTTTAGAACGAAACTGTGATCCATTATCTGATATAACCTTATCAACATGACCAACTTCTTTAAGAAAATGTTTGATAAAAGCATTAGATACTGAACGAGCTGTTGCTTTGCGTAAAG
Organism: Schistocerca piceifrons; assembly: GCF_021461385.2. Lineage (NCBI taxonomy): Eukaryota > Metazoa > Arthropoda > Insecta > Orthoptera > Acrididae > Schistocerca > Schistocerca piceifrons. The sequence continues at coordinate 542,412,733 of NC_060143.1, read as the reverse complement.
GTGTAAAACACACATATTTTGACGTCAACTCCACTGCTACGAAAATGTACGCAAAACCATTAGTAGAACGAACCACTGGACCAAACAAATCGACTGCAGCCATCTCCTTTAATTTCGCTGGAATGACAGGAAACAACGGTGCTCTGTGAGAAATCGTTGGAGGCTTAGCCATTTGACATAATTTGCATTTGGCAAGAACAGATCGAATACGTTTTTCCATATTACTGAAGTAACAATTTTCTCGTAATTTATGAAAGCATTTTCTGGGACCAAAGTGTGCATAACTGAAATGCGTATACCAAATCAATTTATTGACCCACTCATCAGGAATACACACTAACCAAACAAAGTTGTCGAGCGATTTTCGTGTAAAAAGAATGTCATTGCGAACTGAATAGCATCTAGTTTCTCTGGATCAGGAAGAATACCTTCTCTAGCAATAATGTGACCGAGAAATTTCACCTGAGAACGACCAAATTCAGATTTTTCCAAGTTCACAGTAATGCCAACTCGTGCAAAAATACGTAATAATGAATCCAAAATTTTGTTGTGCTCACTCCAAGAACGTTTAGTAATAAGAATGTTGTCAACATAAGAAGTAATGTTGTCACGAAGATAAACAGGTAAAATTTCGTTTAAACTACAAATGAATGCTGCAGAAAATATAGTAAGTCCAAACGGTAAATTGCAAAGTCACTTTTGGGTAAAATCGTCATATCCGGTTATTGTTTACTTACTCACTAGATAGATTGATAGTCGAAGAGTTGTTTTGACAGATGCAAAGAATAGTAAAAGAGTAGGCAGCGGTACAGAAAACTAAAAGAGAAACAGCACCACTACAGCTCGGGGCCCTATGCTCGCTACGGCACATATTCACTTAGAGTAGTGAATCCCCTGAGGACATTAATAACTGCACATAATTTCTAGTTTGTGACTTAATGGCAACTTTGGCGGAAGTGCGTACCTAAATTGATCTAACCATGCACATGGATGTATGTCATTCTTAGAATTGCGGAAGATCTTAAATTTTCGGACAGTCAAAAAGTGTTTATAGTCAAAGTTTTCGCCTCGTGGCGACAAAGACCTACCGCGTCTGTCCCGGTCCGAATGTCGATTATTGTAAAGTTCGCGCGCCTGGCGCTCTCTTGTTGCATCCCGTAAATGAAACAAATTATTTTCTTCAAACCCCTCTGCTACCTGTGATTCTAAATTTCTTCTGCTATCTTTTCCTACAATTTCGCCTTCGATCTGCTTGACTTGCTTCCGTAATGCCTCAAATTCCCTTTTCACGCGTTCATTAAATTTTCCCTGATTCTCAACATGCTTATTTATGTTCTGATACTCATCGGTTTCTGCAAATGGTAATGGAGCTGTATCATCCGAATCTCTGTCCCCATGTAAACTAAGATTTGTCAATTTATCTGAAATTTCCTCAACTCTTTCCGATAAGTCACCTAATTGTTCTTTCTGTTTATCTACGTCTTCCGTAAGTGTCGCGACTCGGGTTTCAGTATTGTCACATTTGGTAGCTAACTGTTCATATTGTTGTGTTAGATTATTTATTCTGTCATTTGGTACGGATTCCTCGATTCTTTCAAATATTTCTTCCTTATCCTTTGCACGTTGTAAATTTAACTCTGAAAAATTCTGTACTATCACGCGATCTCTTTCTTCCTGTTCTCTATCCTGTTCCCTTTGTCTGATTTCTACTGCAATTAATCTATTATTGTGAGAATTCAGAATCGGTTGTACTTCTTCCCTGATTTCTTTCTTTAATTCATCTTTCATATTTTTGAAACATGTCCCTATTCGTGAATCTATCCGTGTTTCCAAAGTTCCCATATCAGTTTTTAATTCAGCCCGTAAAGTTCCCATCTCTGTTTTTAATTCAGATCCAAACCGTGTTTCCATTGTTCCCATCTGTGTTTTAATTGTTCCCATTTCAGTTTTAATTGTTTCCATTTGTGATCCCAGATTTAATATTGCACCCATCAACTGCTCCATATTAAATTGTTCAGAATTCTTTTCGCCCCTAACATCTCCCGCAAAACTATTTTCCTTCGTCATAGCTGTAAAGCTATCAGCGTTCGATACTATTCCAGAATCTTCTATCGTTAATCTCGGATTCTGTGGATTTTCTGATTGAGAAAAATTTTGAAATGGTTCTGGACTATTTTCCCGACTTATTACATTGTTTTCCACTTCATTATCCATCATACTGTTTTCCTCTGTTGGCGAGTTCGCCATGTCAACAATTTCGTCCTCACTATTCATCATTTTTGCCTTTTTCATTGATCGCGTAATCATTTACAAAATATACAAAAGATTCGTCACTGTACTAAAATCACACACAATGACTCTTTATCTCAACAATACCATTCAAATGCAATGACTCCCTCAAACACGATCAATCGAACAATTGAAATAATTGCATTAAATTGCCAAACCCGTTGACAAGACAACAAATTTAATTCTGAGAAAAAAAATACCATTAGAAGAATGACAATTACCAAATCTACACATACAAAATAGACTACAATTACTAACTACAAATTACTACAACAATACTACAGTCTACAATTTTCACAATCAGAAGAATCCAAGGGAGGATCCTGGCAGGGTCGCCACGTGCATGGGGGCTTAATTAAATATAAGATTGAAAATGATTTTTTTTTAGTAGCTGTAGCTGTATGTCCGATTACGCAGTGTCTCGTAATCGGTTGGCCCTGACTAGTATTATTACGCTATCTGACTGCAACAAACAATGTAAGAAGATTTTCGTAAACACAATTAATTAATTAAGTCCCCAGCAACTATAAAATCTACGAAACCAATAAGCACAAAAGTAACTGTTCTGTATGTGGGAGTGTGACTCAACGTACGCATCTGGCATGGTTCTTCTTCAATAACACAAGAATTTTTAATTAACATTTATACTGAATTAATTAAAGAAAGTAAAAATACCATAATTACTCAAGAGAATCACAATTACACTCTAATCCAAGAACACAAGCCAGATGCTTTGTTGACTGAACCTGTAATGACGCATTATTTCAGATACACAAATAATAAAAGAACATTGTGGTTTTTACCTTCATATATATTGACGAAATGCACACAATAACATCTGCTATCTCTCCCATCAAATAACTGCATAAAACATGGAACAACACTCTTTACTACCACATCTCACTCCGACTTCACGACAAGCAGTGCCCACTAGCACATCTCGGTACGAACTCTTAACACATACTGTCCTCTACGATCTCATAACAAGCACTGACCTCCACGAGCTCTCTACTAGCACTGACTGCCATGAACTCTCTACTAGCACTGACTGCTACGAACTCTTAACACGCACAGTGGAGGCGGCTTAATAGTACTCTTTGGCGCACTCTCTGGCGCAGTGGCACAGTGTAGCCACCTTTCAATACGGACATTATACCTATTTACCATTCCACTGACATGAAAGGTGGATTTATCAGTAAAGCATAAGCGATTTAAGTAATCGTTAGCGCCATTAATCCTGTTGAGAATCTCAGTTGCAAATTCAGCACGTGTCAGAAATCATTCGGTTGCAAGGCCTGCACGATTTGCACTTTGTAAGCGTGCAACCTGAGCCTTTCATGAAGAATCTTCACCACACTTACTTGCAGTATTTGAAGTTCGCGTGATGCTTGACGAGTTGATTTAGACGGACTCCGTTGAAACGACTGCCGAACACGATCAACAGTTGCATCACTCACTCGAGGTCTGCCACTTCGAGGACGATCTTCAACGCTGCCTGTTTCGTCAAACTTTGCACACCATCGCTTTATTGATTTAACGTCAGGAGGGCTGCGTCCATAAAAAGCCCGAAATTCACGCCGAACACTGATGGGCGATTTCGCTTCGTGAAACCAAAGCACACATTGCGCTTTCTCCTGCTTCGATGGCATTTCGCCGGCAACTAACGTGACCTAACAGACCGCGTCGGCGTCGTGGAGCACTAGCGCCATTTACTGGTCACAACAACTAGTAACACTACCCTGTGTAACTTCATCAAATGTAACTTATTATGTCAAACAGTTATTCTGTTATAAATTTTTATAATTAGGGTAAGACTTTGTGCTCACTCTGTACGTTTAGTGTCTTCTCTGCTGCGTCCATCACCAGCAAAAAGTTCCTTTTGTTCATTTCGCGTTCACCGACCAGCATTTTGTAGTGTGATTGGGGCATTCGGTGTAAAAGATTCATATCCTTTGATCGCCGTTGCACTTCCCGGTCGGAACACATGTTGAATAATTTGGTTATTCAAACGCTATAGAATTTCCGAATATAAGAGAAGTTCGCGATTTTTATTTAAGTCACTGTCACCAGCATTTTTCTGCCCAGGTTGTTTGACAAGTCTTCCTTCAGCGCCGCGAGGGGTAGCAGCGTGGTCTCAGGAGCCTTGTCACGGTTCGCGCGGCTCCCCCCGTCGGAGATTCGAGTCCTCCCTCGGGCACGTGTGTGTGTGTGTGTGTGTGTGTGTGTGTGTGTGTGTGTGTTGTCCTTAGCGTAAGTTAGTTTAAGTTTGTTTAAGTAGTGTGTAAGCCTAGGGACCGATGACCTCAACAATTTGGTCCCATAGGAACTTACCACAAATTTCGGACTTTCTTCCTTCAGTAGACACGTTTCTCTCGTTTGACAGTAGGTAAGTGTTTTTATCTTTTAGGTTGAGAAAATAGTTTGCCGGTATGGCCGAGCGGTTCTAGGCGCTTCAGTCTGGAACCGCACGACCATTACGGCCGCAGGTTCGAATCCTGCCTCGGGCATGGGTGTGTGTGATGTCCTTAGGTTAGTTAGGTTTAAATGGTTCTAGATTGTAGGGGACTGATGACATCCGATGTTAAGTCCAATTAAGTCCCATAGTGCTCAGAGCCATTTGACTCATTTGAGAAAATGGTTAGTTTTTACATTCGAAGCGAGTAATGTAGTCGTCAACGAGAATTTTTTCTTTCACATTCAATAAGTAACTCATCTTGTTCATCTTCATTCCTCAACATAATGTCGAGTCAGAGCTCTCGGAGAATTATGTTAGTATTTATAACACTGTGTATTCTAGTGATGATAGTATTTGTCGATCGTGAGGAGCCAAGACATTTTATACTTTCTTCTTCTTCTTCTTCTTCTCCGCCTTCATCTTTGCACGCATTTTTTTTTCTTTTCAGACACAACATGCTGCCTCAATATGGTGCCCATTACGTTTCCGTAAGTGTAATCGGACAATTACATCTTTAGCATCAAAACCCACAATAATACCGTCTTCATCTCTAATAGATTTTCTGAAACGTAACTTACCGCGACTGGCATCGAAATGGACGGACTTTATGATTCCACAATAATATACCCAGCTATTACAGCAGGAAAGAACTGATGTAACATGTTGGTAGAAGTAGCATTGTGGACTGAACCCCAAGAAATACCTAAAACGTAGCCTGTATTATCATGCAGCTTGAAGCAAACATATACACTGGTGTGACAAAGACCATGGGAAAGTGATATGAACATATACAGATGGTGGTAGTGTGGTGTACATAAGGCGAAAAGGACAGTGAGTTGGCGGAACTATTATTTCTACTCACGGATTCACGTGAAAAGGTTTCCGACGTGGTTATGGCCGCACGACGGGAATTTAACGGACTCTGAACGCGGCATGGTAGTTGGAACTAGAAGCATGGGACATTCCATTTCTAAAATCGTTAGGGAGTTGAATATCCCAAAATCCAAAGTGTCAAGAGTGTTCCGAGAATACCAGATTTCAGGTATTACATTCACTGTGGGGATTCCAGTGGCTGACGGCCTTCACTTAACGACGAGAGCAGCGGTGTTTGCGTAGAGATGTCAGTGCTATCAGACAAGCAACACTGCATGAAATAACCACAGAAATCAATGTTGGACGTACGACTAACGTATCCGTTAGGACAGGGGTCTCCAAACTTTTTAGTCCGCGGGCCAAGATCTACCTAGTGGGATTAAAGCACCCTAGCACTGCATGATCACCGCAATGTAAGGCTAAAGGAAAGATGAAATCGCAAAAATCTAAGGTTGTGGGAATAGCTAGCACTGCAACGAACTACGATTTTTATTTCATTACATAATTTTGATTGGTGGACGTACCTGACCGAAATTCTGGCGTATTTTATTCTGGCGAATTTCACCGACAAAAAAGTTTGTCACTGCACATTCTTCACGAAAGCGCCCTGCAAAGTAAAGGAAATCTCAAAATCATTATCAGCAACACTGTTACTGCAAGACGTAACAGAGGTAGAGTATGTCAACGCATTGTTATTTCAAGCGGCGCAACAATAAGTTTAGTTATGCAGTCTTGTAGCGAGTAGCAGAGCCAATGTCGCGGTGTATTGGTAGCGATAGGCCTCGAAACTCAATTGTTGGCGGTATAGGTACCACCTCAAATAATTGGCGGGCCGGATACCGGGGATGTCCAGCCAGCTAAAGCGGGCCGGTTTGCCGGCCCTCGCGGGCCGGTTTGCCGGCCGCGGGCTGTAGTTTGGAGACCCCTGCGTTAGGACAGCGCGCCGAAGTTGGGCGTTAATGGGCTACGGCAGCAGACGCCCGGCGCGAGTGCCTATGCGCCTGCAGTGCCTCTTAAAAATGGCTCTGAGCACCATGGGACTTAACATCTTAGGTCATCAGTCCCTTAAAACTACTGAAACCTGACTAACCTAAGGACATCACACAACACCCAGCCATCACGAGGCAGAGAAAATCCCTGACCCCGCCGGGAATCGAACCCGGGAACCCGGGCGTGGGAAGCGAGAACGCTACCGCACGACCACGAGATGCAGGCCAGTGCCTCTCCTGGGCACGTTACCGTATCGGTCGGACCCTAGACGACAGTAAAATCTCAATGTACATTTCTCCTCATCTGGCATCCTTTGACAGTTTTATTGTAACTGATGTTCGGTTAGACATTGATTATTTATTTTTCTGCACATCATCTACTCGGTCGTTCTTGATGTTGTGTGATTCTTATCTCACTCACCAAGGTGGAAATAACGTCATCGAGTTAATAATTTCCACCTTTTAAAGCAACTCTGTCCAAAAATTCCAGATACGGTAACCTATCCGATAAGAAAAGCAGAAGTTGTTGCTTTTCGATGTGATATTCGGTATGGAATAGTAGGTAATTAAGTTGAGTAAGGCAAAATAGTATGCAAGATGGGACAAATCTATTGTGTATTTAAGGGGACCACACCATGGTTCAGGTCGAAAAAAATCGATTTTCGGTTTTCATCATATTTCGATAGATTAAGGTTTTATTTAAGTGCTCTGAAAAGGATTTTGCCGAAAATTTTTTTTTTTCAAGCATTTAAGAGCATTTTCCTACCACGTGTTTTTATGTGCCACGCCCACTTTTCTGTCATCCACTTTTCTGCTATATTTTAGATCTTTATATCCCCTACATTGCATGATAGGGATTTGTTTTTTACTCCCGAGTTTGTTGGCTATCCTTGGAATGCAACGGTCGGTATTCTTTTGTTCCTGGTTTGTAAACAACACGCTTTCAAACAAACAGTTAGTTTTGTTCAAGTGTGATTGGGAGTATTTGTTATACTTACGTTTGCAGTGGTTGTTTACTTGTGTTTTGTTGTGTTTATTGAAGATGACGAAACGTAAAGTAATTTTCAAGAGAGGACAATTTAGAGGAAACAAGTTTAGAAAGCTTTCTGTACAAGAGGTTATGTCGCCTGGCAACGATGTTTCTAATCGTAATTCTTCAACAAGTGCATCATCAGAGAAGCTTTCACCATTTCAAGAGAGTTACAACGAATTTACTGTAAGTGACAAGGGATGCAGTAACATTATTATAAATTTGAGAACATTATCGGATGAAATTTCTAAATTTGTACAATGTAGACAGCGTGGTGAGTCACAGAGTGTCAAAAATTTGTGAGAGTGCCAGTGGGAGAAAAGGTCTAGCAATTGCTTTGGATTTAACTTGCACTAAATGCTCAGCTGTGATTTCATTTATGAGTTCTTCAAAACCAGATGCAAGTGGCCCTTATGAAATAAATACTAGATTACATTATGCCTTACGATCCATAGGCAAGGGCATGGCTGCAGGGAGAACATTTTGTTCAGTGATGAACTTACATCAACCACCAAATAAATTTGAAAACTGACTGCAATATTAGAGAACGCTGAAAGTGAGGTCAGTGAGGAAAGCATGAAACTGGCTGCTAGGGAAGCAGTGGAAGAAAATGATGGATGTTCGGATATAGTAGTTGCACTTGATGGAAGTTGGCAGAACAGAGGACATACTTGTCTGAATGGAGTAGTGACTGTCACGAGTGTAGACACTGGTAAAGTGTTAGATGTGGAGATAATGTCTAGATACTGCAAATGTTGTAAAGTCAATGAACATGTAGAACACAACTGTGTGGCTAATTTTAGAGGAACAAGTGGTGGTATGGAAGTTCATGGAGTACAACAAATATTTAATCGCTCTGTAGAAACAAGAGGCATACGGTACACCAAATATTTGGGCGATGGTGACAGTAAGGCATACAACAATGTGGTGAACTCTAAGCCATATGGAGATGCCACTATTAGCAAAATAGAATGTTTAGGCCATGTTCAAAAACGTTTGGGAACAAGGCTGAGAAAACTAACTATTGATATGAGAGGAAAAGAATTGGAAAGTTGTTGACCGGACAGGGTCGGTTAACTAAAACTGAAATATAAAAATTGCAGGTATACTATGGGCAGGCAATTATGAGAAATAAAGAAAATCTGGAGGCAATGAAGAGAGATGTTTGGGCCATATTCTTCCATAAGTCTTCTACTGATGATAAGCCATGCCATGGATTGTGTCCATCAGGAGAAAATTCGTGGTGCAAATACAAAAGGGCCGAGGCAACTGGAGAATCTTATTCTCTCCAGCATTCTCTTCCTGCCACTGTTATTACAGCAATCAAATCTGTTTTCAGAGACTTGGCTCATCCTGACCTTCTAAGAAAATGTCTGCATGGGCAGGCACAGAACCCAAATGAATGTTTCAACAGCATGATTTGGAACCGCCTTCCTATAACTGTATTTGTAGGCATGCATACAATGAAACTAGGAATTCATGATGCTGTTATTACATTCAATTATGGTAATATTGGGAAGTGTTGGGTACTCAAAAAGCTGGGAATTAATCCTGGTGAAAATATGATCACTGGGCTGCAACATTGCGATAAAATCCAGCCAATGCAAACAGGTCTGCATCTGATATGGCCAAGAAAGCAAGGCAAACACCCAGGAATGTGGAAAAGAAGCTGGACGACCTGCTAGAGGCCAAAGAAGGGCCATCATATGCAGCAGAACAGTTTTAATTAACTGTAAGTAACAAATTTCAAAAGTGTTTTCTTTAAAGTCAATTTCCCACTAACTAAAATTTTCAGTACATATGCCCCATTATATCATAAACTATCTGCATAACATAAAAAGCCACCTCTGGTACTACATCCGTTAATATTGCCCCATTAGGAAGTTCACAAAAGAATATTTTCTGCAGAAAAAAATTAATATATTTTTTTAATAAATTTAAAAAAGTTTTTCTTAAAAACTATAAAATTGGTAAAGTAGATTTTAGTACAGTTGACTCTATTAGCATCATGTAACATACAGGAAAAATATTAAGGTCCTGCACCAAATAGTTTTTTTCAGAAATGGGTCAAATACTTGCCTAAATTAACATGGGTTAGTTAGGCAGGGTGTGGTCCCCTTAAAGACAGCAGTTGTAATCACTTTTTTACCAGGCAGACTAAACATTAGTCATTACTCGATGACATCCAGTGTGGTACTGTCAGTACATGCTAAAAGACTTGTTAATTTATCTGGAATCGAGAGAAACTTTAAACAAAGGTGACCAGATCTTTGATTTTCAGGCGACTGAAATGTATTGTAGTTATAATTTCTTGAATATCTTTTGAAATACTCCACTATTTCGGGAGAAGGCGGTAGACTGCTGAAGCTTTCGGTGTAATACACAACGGTGCCCTTCTTTTAAGATACCCACTACGAACCAGATTAGCTTTGTGTCTGGAGGTTAAGAATTGACCTCTTTTAGGCATTTTGGGCAAAGCATCTCTCATAAACCCACCACAGAACTGTGATATTTCCAGGTTTTTAGAATACTATTCTAATTCAGTATTAGTAACCGCTCTTGTCAGAATACCGTTAAAGGAGATTTTTTTTTCCATCAAATGCAGATAAAGTCCACTTTTCCTATATAGTCCTAAGTGAAAGCCGTTCCATTAATGAAGTGCTATTGCTTCCGTTGTATGATTATACTTCCATGTCCCGCAACTGTTAGCAAGCGTCTTCGCAGCATTACTGCCGTAGCAATTCCTGCCACATCAGGACACTTGTAAATTCGCCGTGAAGACACGTTAAATTAGCGCAGAAAGATTCAGAGCGTATTGCGGCTGCTGCGAACTTCTTGCACGATACATATTTGGTCTGGACGATTTTTATGGCTATTTTCCCCTCGTGCCAAGGTAGCCTTAAGGATTTCTCGCAGCCAGAACAAAGTCTCCTTCTCTGATACTTCTAATAGCTGGAATTCATTTTCACTCAATCCTCTTCCGAAACCCGATGCTGGAATGGTCCGACCATATTAATTTACGGTTTCTACGGTTCTCCTAAATTACTTCAGACAAATGCTGAAATGTAACCAGGAAGCCGGCCGGGTTGGTCGAGCGGTTCGAGGCGCTACAGTCTGGAACCGTGCGACCGCCACGGTCGCAGGTTCGAATCCTGCCTCGGGCATGGATGTGTGTGATGTCCTTAGGTTAGTTAGGTTTAACTAGTTCTAAGTCCTAGGGGACTGGTGACCTCAGAAGTTTCCTTAGGTTAGTTAGGTTTAACTAGTTCTAAGTTCTAGGGGACTGGTGACCTCAGAAGTTAAGTCCCATAGTGCTTAGAGCCATTTGAACCATTTGTAACCAGGAAATCCGTCACGGCAGATTTGTTGTATTAAATATTCTCGCTGCACTTGAATTAATTCTCTATCTGGCGTTTTCTCTATCTGACGAATGCGTCACTTCTTCGATAGTCGGTTGCTGTCATTACAAAAACAATACTGAACGCTGGCGCATGCTCGGATTTCGTAGTGTATAAACGCGACAAATGCACCGAGAACATTTAATACAAAGACTGGGATGCTTTGTTCAAGTACACGAATGCCCCACCCTTCTCCAACAGAGCATGCCGTACTCTGTTGATGCAGATCTCGCATTCAACTAAACTCTAACCATCCATACATCTATAAGAAAACAAAGCGGAAACATACAACAGCATTATTTAACATTTATATCAAAGCTGGCGCTATTACGACAGTAATTTGTTCATAGTTCGTATCAGACGTTGAAATGTACTCTAACTCGTGGATGACACAGGAACCTTAAAAGAGGGCAGAAAAGTAAAAGCGTAAGATACACGAAAGCTGTCCAATTTCAGTTCTTGCACCACTAGAAAGAGGAGACAAACAAATATTAGTGTCAGCGGTCTTCATGAACAGCAAAAATTGCTGAAACTGAACAATGCCCTTGAGTCCGATGCAGTCCGTATCGGTTTTCCTGTGTTTAACGCTTTGTACAGATACGACATTAAACTTACTGAAAAAAAAAATCGATAGGTCAAGTAATGTTGATAAAGTGTGTGGAACCCATTATATCTACATCTACGTCTACATGGTTACTCTGCAATTCACACTTAAGTTCCTGGCAAAGGGTTCATCGAACCATTTTCATACTACTTCTCTGCCATTCCACTCTCGAATGGCGCGTGGGAAAAAGAAACACCTAAATCTTCCCGTACGAGCTCTGATTTCTCTTATTTTATTATGACGATAATTTCTCCTTACGTAGGTGGGTGTCAACAACATATTTTCGCATTCGGAAGAGAAAGTTGGCGATTGAAATTTCGTAAATAGATCTCGCCGCAAAGAAAACCGCATTTGTTTCAGTGACTGCCACCCCAACTCGGGTATCATATCAGTGACTCTCTCACCCCTGTTGCGCGATAACACGAAACGAGCTGCCCCTCTTTGCACTTTTTCCATATCCTCCGTCAATCCCATACCGCGCAGCAATATTCCAGCAGAGGACGGACAAGTGTAATATAGGTTGTCTCTTTAGTGGGTTTGTCGCATCTGCCAACAAAGCGCAGTCTTTGTTTCGCCTTCCCCACAATATTATCTATGTGGTCTTTCCAATTTAAGTTGCTCGTAATTGTAATTCCTTGGTGTTTAGTCGAATTGACAGCCCTTAGATTTGTGCGATTTATCGTATACCCAATACTTATCGGATGAGATATCAGCGCACACTCCGCTGCAGAGTGAAAATCTCATTCTGGAAACATCCCCCAGGCTGTGGCTAAGCCATGTCTCCGCTATATCCTTTCTTTCAGGAGTGCTAGTTCTGCAAGTTTCGCAGGAGAGCTTCTGTAAAGTTTGGAAGGTAGGAGACGAGGTACTGGCAGAAGTAAAGCTGTGAGTACTGGGCGTGAGTCGTGCTTCGGTAGCTCTGTTGGTAGAGCACTTGTCCGCGAAAGGCAAAGGTCCCGAGTTCGAGTCTCGGTCGGGCACACAGTTTTAGTCTGCCAGGAAGTTGCATATCAGCGCACACTCCGCTGCAGAGTGAAAATCTCATTCTGGATTGGCATAGTTGTTGGATATCCTCTTGAGCTATACCATGCCAAATTCTGTCCAACTAGCTCGATAGATAGTCAAAATCCCGAGATGGTTGGACAGTCCTTCCCGTAATGTTGCTAACGGTCTTGATTGTGGAGACATCCGATGACCTTGCTGTCCATGGTAAGGTTTAGCAAGCAGCAAGACAAGCAGCAGAAACTCTCGCCGTGTGCGGCGCGGGCATTATCTTGCTGAAATACATCTTGCCATGAAGGGCAGCAAAATGAGGCGGAGAATATCGTCGACGTTCCTCTATGCCGTTAACGGTGCCGCAGACCAAAGAGATCCCGCTATGAAAAGAAACGGCGCTCTAGACCATCACTCGTGGTCGTCTTGCCATATGGCGTTCGGCAATCAGGATGATATCTCGCAGCAGTCCGGAACATCACTAGGCACGACTTAGCTGGTCGCCGGGACTCATCATTGAAGACAGCTCTACTCCAGTCAATGACATTCCACGCGGAAGCGTTTGGACCAGCGTTCGTTCCAGAGGAGCATCGAGGCTAGAAAGACTCGAACTTTAGAAAATGCGATCTTCGAAGAACAGGAAGGTTTACTGTATCGCCACGGAATAGCAGATTAATGGCAAACTGAAAAATTTTAGAGTTATACACTATGTGATCAAAAGTATCCGGACACCTGGCTGAAAATAATATTCAAGTTCGTGGAGCCCTCCATCGGTAATGATGACACACCCTTAGCCTTGATGACAGCTTCCACTCTCGCAGGCATACGTTCAATCAGGTGCTGGATGTTTTCTTGGGGAATGGCTGCCCGTTCTTCACCGAGTGCTGCACTGAGGAGAGGTATCGATGTCGGTCGGTGAGGCCCGGCACGAAGTAGGCGTTCCAAAGCATCCCAAAGGTGTTCTATTGGATGCAGGTCAGGACTCTGTGCAAGCCAATCCTTTACAGGAATGTTATTGTCGTGTAACCACTCCGCTACAGGCCGTGCGTTATGAACAGGTGCTCGATCGTGTTGAAAGATGCAGTCGCCATCTCCGAAATGCTCGTCAACAGTGGGAAGCAAGACGGTAGTTGAAATATTAATGGAGGCCTGTGCTGTGATAGTATCACGCAGAACAACAAGGGGTGCAAACCCCCCCCCATGAAAAACACGACTACACCATAACACCATTGCCTTTGAATTTTACTGTTTGCCCTATACACGCTGGCGATGAGGTTCACCGGCATTCGCCTAACCACACCCTATCATCGGATCGCCACATTGTGTACCGTGATTTGTTACTCCACATAACGTTTTTCCACTGTTCAATCGTTCAATGTTTACGCTCCTTACACAAAGCGAGACGTCGTTTGGCATTTGCCGGCGTGATGTGTGGCTTATGGGCAGCTGCTCGACCATGAAATCCAAGTTTTCTCACCTCCCGCCCAAGTGTCATAGTACTTGCAGTGGATCCTGATGCAGTTTTGATTTCCTGTGTGATGGTTTGGATAGATGTCTGCCTATTACACATTACAACTTCTTCAACTGTCGGAGGTCTCTGTCAGTCAACAGACGAGGTCGGCCTGTACGCTTTCTCGCTGTACGTGCCCCTTCACGTTTCCACTTCACTATCACCTCGGGAACAGTGGATCTAGGTATGTTCAAGAGTGTGGAAATCTCGCGTACAGTCGTATGGCACAAGTGACACCCTATTACCTGACCACGTTCGAAGTCCGTGGGTTCCGCGGAAGGCCCCATACTGCTCTCTCACGATGTCTAATGACCACTGAGGTCGCTGATATGGAGTTCCTGGCGGTAGATGGCAGCACAGTGCACCTAATATGAAAAACGTATGGTTCAAATGGCTCTGAGCACTATGGGACTTAACACCTGAGGTCATCAGTCCCCTAGAACTTAGAACTACTTAAACCTAACTAACCTAAGGACATCAGACACATCCATGCCCGAGGTAGGATTCGAACCTGCGACCGTAGCGGTCGTGCGGTTCCAGACTGAAGCGCCTAGAACCGCTCGGCCACAGCGGCCGGCTGAAAAACGTACGTTTTTGGGGGTGTCCGGATACTTTTGATCATGTAGTGTATACGCAAAAATCGAATTCGAAATTTTAAACCTCGAGACAACGTTTCTTAAATTGTTTCATGTGATTTAAAAAGATTTGGCAAAACAGACACTAGTAATTTTGACGTGCACCTCAAAGAACAGTACGTATATCATAATGTTTGTTATTTATTTACATTTAAATGCAACAACAGAGAGGGCGATTCCAATACCAATATTTTCAAGTAGCCGCCATTTTGGAATGCACTTCAGGAAATCTGATTTTCGAGGTTCACGCCATAAAGTCAATTATGATAATGCACATATGTTTAATTTTGATGGCAACGTTTAGTTACGCTGTTCGTGCAGACGTATTTTGTCCGCCATTTTGTGCCGTGTAGGCCGATCAGCATATCGTCCAAAAATTATTTACGTATTATTTGAGATGTACTTTTGTTTAATAATAAAGATTTGTATGAACAAATAATGTATTGCAGAAAAAGAACTGTTGAACATGACCATAAAACAAGGCTCTGAAGCCGGAAAAATCCTCTTTCGTCTTCAGTGACTTCAGCGTCGACCTAACATTCCGTCCCACATGGCACAGGATAACCTGTTGATTGCCCATGCGTGCGAGTACACAGTGTCGTCATTTCCGCTGTCTTGCACTCTGATTTCGTTCTCCGTACTATGAACTTGTGCATTGATAACAGAAGAAACTAGATTATTAAAAAAAAAAAACGAGATAATTTGCCTTCCATGCTCTGATTACACCGCGACTGCGATGACATACTTATTTATATGTTCAGATATTGTAGTGTTATCACATGTGATATCACGATCGGATGTGTGCATGAGACTCAGAGCTGAGAAGACCGTGGGAAGCTGACATTTATACCTGTCGGAGTTAACACGCAAATTTCGTTGTCGCAGTTATCTACACCACAATGATGACTCTGCAATGTATTCTTATGGCCATAACAGGCGTGTTTTCACAGTGTACATATAGAGGGTGTTTTAAAGGGACTTTACAACTTTAAAAATTCATATAAATTTATTGAATGAAGATATAGAGCTGGGTTTAGTGTTACTTTTGAAGGAAAACACATCAAATTTTTTTCGTAAACTAAAGATGCTGTATGTGGCTTCCGTTGGTTATCCCGCACACATCCCGTCGGAAGTTAATTTCTTCCCAAACTCTCTGTAGCATTGCAGGTGTAACTTACTCAGTGGCGCCGTATCACGGTATAAGTGTACAGTTTTTATTTTTATAATTATATATTTTATGATTTTGGTTGGGGTGGCTTTAAATATTGTGGGCTAGCATGAGACTTTTAATTAACTTCTACCGCGATAACACTCTTACGGACATCTGCTGCCGCAAAGCACGTACGATATAGTATTTTTTTAAAAACAACACGCGACTCACCGCCTTCTAATAAATAGTTTGCGGGAGCGCTGCGATTTAGAAAAGAAAATATGCGTATTCTTACGCAAACTGTACTTATTAATATGGGTCTCAGGAGCTACTGGTTATTCATGTACCAAATTACACAAAGATTAACTGAGATATTGCGGAATGTAATACTTTTCAATAATTTTGTTCATCTATTTGCAAGGCAAAACTGGAGAGAAACTCGTCTGCCGTTAGGCGGCCAAAATGAAACATACTGAACTCACTCAGTATTCTAAATATTAATAAACGAAATCTATTTTGACTCTTTTTAACTTTGAAATTAATGAAAGACCAAAATTGTCTCTCGCATTTACATTTAATATTATGAAATGAAATTTTAATTAAATAATACAGTCAGCGTAATGACTGACTAAATCCTGCTAGGGGAGATGAGCTCCCTGCACTACGAAGTCCTGTAAAATCTTTGTTAATTATAATTAATGGTTGTGATCATGAGAGGTGACTAAGTCAATAACACACTTTCTAATAACAATTTCTATTATATTTTTTAAAATACAGATAAAACTTACATTAATTATCAGACAGCACTACAATGGCGGCCTACCGCTAGACAAAACAAAACAGGAGAGCTGGTTCAATGAAAGCATTGTCTCTGATCTTCATGGCCTATGTTACACAGAGATTATACAAAAAAAACTGTGTTTTGTTAATTACATCGATATTTGTGTTTTGATAATAATAACTTACGTTCTTTACTATTTGTTATACATCGCGCGCATGTACACAGTCTTGAAATAATTTATAATTCACACGTCTCATAACAAAAACTTCCTTTCTCTTTCTCCAAATGTCCACTTATGTGACGTACCGTCACACGGCGTAAATGCTTGCTCTAAGTTAATGTAGAGAAACCGGCACAGGAGGTACAAATAAGGTTATCTTCGGTGAATCCCCATTTAAAAAAATCGCATGGTGTCAGGTCTGGGGGACGTGGGGGCCATGCAATTGGCGCATCACGGCCAATCCATTGAGCTGCAAAGTGGTCACTGAGAAAATCCCGACGTCAGCCAGGTAGTGGCGTAGTCCACCATCTTGCGTGAAGCAAACATTTCGTTCTTCGTCAACGTCATCGGTGTGTGGTATCAAAAGTTGTTGTAACATATCCAGGTACACTATCCCATAGATGGTTCTCTCCTGGAAAAAAGTAACATTAATGACATTCATAAATTGTAGGTCTACTAGGGGCAACTTCAGCGTACTTGGTGCGGAAATTACGCGGAACTGTTGTCACAGACTTCGATTCTTCAAACAAAAACACACAGCTAGCACGCTGGGTCCAGTGAATGCAGCCATCTTTAATGGAGGTGCCGCTAGCGCTCCTTACGGTGCGATTCGGCACTAGCGAACTATGCGAGACAAAATTTAATGTATTTCCCTACAAGTTGACACTACAATCACCTCTGTAGATACTATAAATTAATTTATATGAATTTTCAAAGTTGTGAAGTCCTTTTTGAAACACCCTCTATATCGATATCAGCTCAGTGGCCAAATTATGAATGACCCTCCAGAAAGAAGTCGCTACAGGACCTTTTACCAGGCAAGTACGAAAATGCGTGAGCACATTAGCGTCATGTTGCCAGTCGCAACTGAACTGAACTATCACGTTTAGAAAATCGTTGCCGCGTCATAGCGTTGAACAGCACAGAAAAACTTCTATAGGGAATTATTGGTCAGTGCCTTTAACATACCAAGAGGTAGGAAAGAGAGTAGCCTTGAAAGTATACTGTGTTACATTTCTACTTAATCTCGTGTTTGCGTCTGGTTGGTGCCTGATGAATGTGTATAAAATGCGTAAATCTCAGTGCAAGGCGATCAGAACTAAATTAAAATTAAATTTTTGACAAGAAATACGTGAAAACTCACACTACACGATAAATCCAGACTAGCAAGTACATCAAAGAATTCGCCTGCGAGAAACAAAATTATTTACATATGCTGTCTCAGTGCACTTCCGATTAAAATGTTGGCCCTGAGTATTACTGATGTTTATCTTTAGTCTTGAAAACAATCACTGCACCAGAGCTGTACTAATTACACAGCAAATGAACAGAAAATATACCGCATCTGACTTTACGAGAAAACGGATTGAAGATTCACAAGATAGCATTTTACTGAAATCTTCTACTGGTATTAAGCCTCTAAACTGATGTGATATTTTCACAAATGGATTGCGACGATAACTGCGCCTTATAATGGACATGGATTCTAATGGTAAATTCATTGGCCTACTTGTATGCACGGAACACTCATCTGTTCTGCCACCTAGGAATATTGATCTGACTGTCCAAAACCAAATTTCATTTGCCATACTTGCGATGTGCAATGCAAGATGATATCTTACCAGTTTTTACAAAATGATTGTGCAATACACAATTCGCAATGTGCAATGTGCAATGTGAGTATACAAACAATGATAAAGGTAAGGTCTGAAAAATGAGGAACTAAACTAAACGACTGATAAATGAAAACAAAGACTCCAAGTATAACTATGCTTCGTTAACATACACCCTTTCATAAATTTCTCACAACCAGCCAACTCAGCAAAAATCTTTCTCAGTGATTTTCGTGTGTACAATTACTTTCTTTGACACTTATTTCAATTATAAGACAAATGCATATGCCTCACTACAATACTTTCACAGTACACTTTAACCACGCACAATGTTGTACCAATAAGAAACTACACAATTACGAATCTATAAAGGAAACTGGATTACGTTCGAAAACTTTCCTTCTGATATTCTTCATTCATATCATCTCACTTCCAGAAACTTTTTCCTCAGAATACATTAATACAAAATCAATTTTAAATAATGCTGCCTCCACTACACGGCTGGTCAGCTTCCATCCTTTTCAAACCAAGTATATGGCCAGAATGTCTAACACACGCTACTTGCTACTTTGACAAAGTAAAATTAACCTCTGTGGCCAAGATCTGTGACCTCAGGAACAGATTTAACAAAGCATATGATTACATCAATTCTACAGAGGTTGAGTACATGTGTCAAATTTACAACTTCCTTAGCACTTATGGTCAAAACTTCTTGAAAATCGACATGGCAAATAGGACACTCCTTTCATCACTCCTTCCCCATTAAACAAGAATTTTGCAGACCTGTTTTCTGCTGATACAGGAACAGGAAGCAGCCGGCCGCGGTGGTCTCGCGGTTCTAGGCGCGCGGTCCGGAACCGCGCGATTGCTACGGTCGCAGGTTCGAATCCTGCCTCGGGCATGGATGTGTGTGATTTCCTTAGGTTAGTTAGGTTTAAGTAGTTCTAAGTTCTAGGGGACTGATGACCACAGCTGTTAAGTCCCATAGTGCTGAGAGCCATTTGAGCAGGAAGCACTCAAAAAAATTATCCAAACGAGCCAATCACAAAAACATGGTACAAACGTGTGCTTACAAATGTCTGCGGTGGGCTACAATCTATACAAAATGTCAGTGAACAAGTTCAAAGTGATACTATAGTTGGAGTCACGAACGACGGCGGTCGAGTTTACGCTTGTTCTGCGCACCTACGTCACTTATTCTCCGACAGCCAATGAGCATTAGGTAGTGTTCTGAGCTCTCTGCTGTGAATGCTGTAGCTACTGCGAGCATTAAACGTGATCACAGCGAGAGAATTTCGACTGTATTTGTTGCGAGTTGTCGTCGTTGATTGTGGTGGTAAGAGATAAATTCTGCATAAGCAAGAGAGAGATGTAATTTATGCGATATACGCTTACTTCAACCAGGAAGCGCGCGCATGCGCGTACCGCAACTGTCGCTTGGAATCGTTAACAATGCAGTCCCCGTCAGTCCCTCGACAAGCGCGAATCGCCATCGTTCGTGGATCGGACTATAATAGGGTACATAATTTGAAATGCAAGTACTAGTACACACATACAAACAACTGTAGAAAGTGTCCAGTAATAAGTCACTTCACATATTTGTAATGATGCAAAGACATGACATAACAAGATGCTTGCTTTGGTAAAACAGTAGTCTAGCTCTGTCAAATATAGTGGCTTAAATACATTCAGGTTTCCAATAAGCTATGAAGCATTACAAAGTCATAACAATTAGCTCTGCAAATGTTTAAATGAAATCTATAAGGACAAGTAAGTATTCCTGTCAAATCCAATCAAGTAAGAAAGATACAAAAATTTCGTGCTGCACTGTACAAAACTTTAAAAAGCTATTATAATTGTCTGTTCAAATATTTAGGAAAATTATATGAAGACAAATGAATACTATAGCAAGTTCAAATAAAGCAAGAAAAATACACACATTTACAGCATGATGCAAAAATACTAAGAATTGTCTGCTCGATATTACTGAGAAAAGCTATGAGGACAATGTCGAGCAATGCGAGGAAAATATTACAGAAAAATGCCATGCACCACTATTTTGTTGCATACAGGCTGGACACAGTTGCACTAGCATGGTAGTTTGAGCAAATTCGCTTGAGCAAATTCCTGGGACAGATTCAGGGAGCATAGTACTTTGTCTTCAGGTTCTCCACTGACAACCCACTGGGCTCAAAATAAATACGTTATCCAGGCAGACTCAGAGAGGATGAAGTGTCTTGTCACAACCTCCACCGACAATCCAGAGTTTGAAGAAATACAATATTTGCTGTAGAATGCTATAATGAGCAATATGCCATTGGTCCATCTTTCATAAGCTGTGAGATCTCGTGATACTCAACGTTATGCCACAGTAAATTGTATGAAGCCATCCAACATACTCTTTCCATTGAGTTTTGCGTGTGTGTGTTAACCAAGGTAATCTCACATGCATGTCCAGAATACATCAAACAAATCTACAAAGAATTAGGTAATTAATTGCATGTAATCTTAATGCCATAATGAATTGTCTTGCGAAACATATAATTCCGTGCACTAGTGTCTTACCAAAAATCCCTATCTAATATATGTAATAGAAATGGTTATCTTATAAACTGGGTATCATATGAATTGTATATAAGACTTGATACAGTTGATCATTATTTTGGTATTAAATGTCAATCCTGAACACATACCTCTGACTCAAAGTATCTCACACAAACAAAAAGATTTGGATCCACCTCCTTAAGATACAAACATTTATCCATCTATCTGGTCAGAATGGTAAATACCACGTATCTCATGTACAATAACATTAGGAATAGGTGTGAAGAGCATCAAAATAGTTAATTATTGTATACACATTCTTAGGATAGAAAAGCTTTTAGAGCACAATTAACATCAGTGATGCATCAGTCACTGTCTTATATTAATGGAGCAAAAAACTTACGTGTAACATCATTTTAACATCTGTCACATTCACTGGTATCGCTACGACTAGAAAAACGTTGTCATGCCTG
This sequence comes from Schistocerca piceifrons, assembly GCF_021461385.2. NCBI lineage: Eukaryota > Metazoa > Arthropoda > Insecta > Orthoptera > Acrididae > Schistocerca > Schistocerca piceifrons. Next base: position 542,391,176 of record NC_060143.1, on the reverse strand, counting down.
GAGATGAAAGAGTAACAAGTTAATTATGTTTCCATTGACAAGTTGCAAAGTTCCTGGAAATTCATAGTTCAGGTGTCAACCACAAATTAGCTCTATTATCTGCTAAATAAATTCATCATATAGACGCACATACAGAGAACAGTTCTGAAAGAAAATGTTTATGTTAAATGCATTTTGACTCTTGTTTCCACTGCTACGCGGTGTAACTGTACATTTAATATTAAACCACACACAACGTCATTACCGAGACAAAATCTTCCTTTACCCTTCACTGATTATCTGAAATGATAGTCCATAAAACATCCACAGACATCATCACAACTGAAATAACATCATCTTTACTATTCATTGGCTTCCTGAAATATTTATTCTAAAAAGTCTCTTCACCTAGATACACATCGTAATTCAATACATATAATTCGTTCATTACTGCTCAGCATAAGTAACATTTATTTTACAGCATAAATCAACATCCTATTCATCACATAAATAGAGCTACACCATGAGCATCTCATTTCTAACTTTTTGGTCCCAGTATTTTTTTTTCTCTACCATTCTTTACACTGTGTCCAGTTTCTCAAAATATACAAATTCAGCTGGAATCTGGAATTCATATATCCGTATTACCAGTAGTCAGTAGCTGAGGATTGTTAGCTTCATAAAGTTATTACCAGATATCTCAAAATGGCATCAATACAGTAGACTTCTGAAGCATTATTCACAGATTACATTCATCACATGTTATGAAAACAGTTTTTTGTGGTCAAATATCAACTGGTCTTGAGGCTTACTTCATTGTACTTATACACTAGGATCGTAAGGCATCCGGGTTTTACACACCTTACATGAGCTTGATCCATAATGACAGTACATTACAATACGAGATCCACAGAAAAAATGTTGTTGTTGTTGTGTTGTTATATCAGCAAAAGGCAATTGCAGTAATCTCATGTACCTGAAAGTAACAAAACAATATCTGCCAATATATGGACAGGGGCATGAATAAACAAGTCAAAGTGAAACGCATTTTGGAGACGAACTGAGCAGTTGATTAATGGCACTGGAAAACCCCACTTAACAAGAGAATGGCGAGCTTCAGTGCAGACAGGGATAAGGCCAGAAGAATACATTATTCCTTTTAATGTAAATATGGCCGGGACCGGGGGTAAGTGGCTGCATGGCATTAACTGGGCTAGGCTGTGACCCAGCAAGAAAAATAAAATTCACCCCTAGCGAGACGACGATTGGCTGAAGCCATACTGGGCTACGCAGATGCGACACGGTGGGGAGATCTCCATTACATAAAAGGATTTTGAGAAATAAAATGGCTAGATATCTCTCTCTCGTCTCACAGCGGACTGCGCAAGTATGTGGAAAATAGCGAGGGCATTGAGAGTTTTTCTTTCTGCGAAGTGTGGACGATACGCTTCACGTATTATGGTCACAGATAGCAAAGAGGTAGTTAATTATTCCTGTGAGAAATTTTTGTGTACGTCGCTACAACCCTTAGTGAGAGTGCAATAGCAATTATTTCGACTAGGGAAATATTAACGTTCTACGGAACGCATTAAAGTTGAGACTGAGTGAATTCAGTCAAGGCCAGAAGAGCGAATTAGCGTTTCACATCCAGCATGGAGACACCACTGTTGCAGATGCCGCTAGATAAAATATCATCGCATATTAGGCCGCAGTAAATGCCGAGTCGAGATTTTGCTCACTCCAACTTGCGTATGCTTTGACTATTTTAACATCAAAAGCTTGGATAGTAACCTATCCTTAACTTGATTATATGAGAGTTTTTCATTGGTTCAAAAAGCAAATTTATTCTCGACTAACTCAATGCATTGGCCAGCTGCGACATAATAGATGTAAATGAGCTGACGAAGATTTTAATCATTCTTTCCTGTGATACAATTTTTTCATATGTAGAGACAACGATTTTGATAAATGTCAGTTCAATATGTCCAAGAGTTAAATATTTTGTTATTGAGCATTGAAAGTAACTCAACGTGATTGTTGTGCGAATGAAATTTTAACTCTGCAATGGGGTGCGCGCTGATACGAAACTTCCTGGCAGAATAAAACTGTGTGCTGGACCGAGACTCGAACTCGATACCTTTGCCTTTTGCGGGCAAGTGCTCTTCCTTCTGAACTACCCAATCACGACTCATGACCCGTTTCTGCTGCGTTCGAGTCTCAGTCCGGCACACAGTTTTAATCTGCCAGTAAATGTCATGATTGTGTATCACTTGACTCTTGAAAGCACAGTTGATAAATTATATGTAGATTAAAAAAGGGAATAGCTGGTTTGTCTTTCTGGAATAGATCCAAACTTTCAGCTTTATTAGTTCATGCATTCTAGTTATGTGACAGCAGCGTTTCTAATGATTTTTGTTACGGTACACACCTAATATTAGCTGCCTTACAGGGCCAGGTTCACATTTATTTAGAATGTCTGTTTGACATCTTGGGCTTGAGAACACCGTTCAGATGTTTTGTCTATTTGCACGCTAAGTGGTAAGCTAAGGTTGCACACATTCGTACACTCACTGTGCTGACACAAAAAGTGCGGACGCTAACAAATGGCGGCGTCTGCCAGGATGCGAAATTACAGCATTCTGATAGTTTGTGAGCTTGCTTTTGATAGGTACAAAACACATAATCCTCCCAAACAATGGGCTGACGCAAATTGGAGAAAAAAATGGAATTTTAAGTGTGACCTAATTGTGTAGTAAGTGTAGACATAATTGTATTCATGTATTTCTTATTTGCTGGCGCAACACATCGTTGAATTGGGTTTGTTGAGTTCTGACATAACACCAGTAACCAAAAGGCTACATAAAAGACGAGGATGCGGGTTCAAATATTTACAGGACCATGGATTATATTTTGGGGTTGAATGGTATGATCAGATGTTAACGCGTAGTCAGGTTCTGAAAATTAGCGAATAGCAATGCTTAGTGGAACGCACAAAAATGACAGAAAATAATAGATTAAGACAAACAGAATTCATGGAAGATTTTGATAGTATCGAGTTGGGCACACAAGAGCTAGATCAGCGTGAACAACATGAGACAGAACACGTAGAAATACAGACCGAGACCGAATGTGTAACACATGATGTTCAACGTGGTCCAAAGAATGGACATGAGAAAGACGTTGCTAATGAATCAGACGCTAAATTGGGAGATAGTGATTTTCAGCATATCGAACCAAACGTGATCATATTGAATCAGACAGGTTTGCAGTTGCATGAAAGAAGGAGCGTTAGTGCCCCTAAACTATGTTCGGAAGTGAAGGAAACGGTTCACGAAAACTGAGCTAGGAAACGGTTGCGTCAGATGGCAACTGGAGAAAATAGTGTAGATGAAAACGCCAACATATTTGGAATGTTGCAGCGTTTATTACAACAATCTCAGGAATCAGAAAGGTGTATTGATGGGCGCATAAAACAAGGGTAAAAAGAATTAGAAGGGCGCATAACGCAAGGGCAAAAAGAATTAGATGGGCGCATAACACAAGGGCAAAAAAATTAACTCTGGGGCTGAAGAAACTAACAGGGAAATACAGAAAACGGGAGATAATATTCAAGGCCAATTAGATCAAATGTGAACTGAAGATAAAGAAGCGCAAATCACGTGTGAAAGGCATGTTACGGGGCACAAACAATTGAGAACAGACATTGACACTGTCCAAACAGACATGATTACGTTGCGTGAAGTTACGCAACAAAGCGTCAAAAAGGTTAAACAACAAAATGGTTCAAATGGCTCTAAGTGCTATGGGACTTAACATCGGAGGACATCAGTCCCCTAGACTTAGAACTACTTAAACCTAACTAACCTAAGGACATCACACACATCCATGCCCTAGACAGGATTAGAACCTGCGACTGTAGCAGCAGCGCGGTTCCGGACTGACGCGCTTAGAACCGCTCAGCCAGAACGGCCGGCGGTTGAACAACAGGTCGAAGCTTTTGCCATCAAAGCGACGACGAAAGCGAAACATGTTATTGCTGAGACGAGGTCTCACAAAAGAACGACAAAAGCAGCATTATAGAATTTCGATGCTCGTATTTTACAAATTCAAGAGAAAAACGAACTCCAATTTCAACGGCTGGGATCCAACGTTCAATCGGAAGTCGTGGTGACGTAGAAAGCGTTAGTGAGGAGTTTGCAGACGACGACATAATCCACTTTAGTGTCGGTAGATACTATTGTGAAGTCTGCAAAATCAACAGTTGCCGATAATACGACAGAAAGGGTACCCGAAATTACATGTGACGTAAGACGGAAAGGCACATGTGAATGTCAGTCCGAAACCGAAAACCGCGAACGGGAAATTAGTCCAAACCAGCGTATGCGAGAACATCACGGTATCCGTAGGGAACAGTGCGGATTGCGACCACTTGTTCAAGAAAGAATAACAGGTCATTCGGCAATACAGGAGTGTGGTTTGCAGCAAGATTCGGTACGTCAAGCACAAAGCGTGACATACGCTGATCAAACCATAGAGATGCATTAGGAAACGCCACAACCTGTAGACGAATACCGACGGGTTACTGTACGGCGTCTAACGAGACAGAACTGCTTACACGTCAAGATACAGAACCGGTAGCGGGCGTTATGCACGCATATTGCGCAATGAGACCTACAAGTGAAACGACGGCACAAATTCACAGAAGGAACCAAGTTACACACGTTTGCGTAGATTTGACCCAAACCAAGGACAGAATTCCAGTCTTCAAAACCTAGAAGGTACATCACAGAGAGAAGGGAGAGGTTTTGATGATAACCACTTTCTTACAGTGCGTAGAGACCACCACTATTAGGAAGATGTAAATATTCTCCATCCCCGCGCATTTAGTGACCAATTTGAAGTTGGAATACCGGCACATCAGCCATTGAAACATAAGTTAGACTTCATTTGCGCACGTATGGAGGGAAGTGTTGCTGGAACTATGCGATTCGTATGATTCGTTTAGAGCTGCCTTTATAGCAAGGTATTGGTCACCTGAGGCTCGGAAGAGAATAAAATATGGATTATCACAAAATGTCTCATTTGAAAATTTGCGTGAGAAGACAGCAGTGAAATTCTTTGAGAATATGGCTAAAAGGAACAAATACTTAGATAACCAGTATAGCAACAGAGAATTGATTCAAATATGCAAAACGAAACTGCCAATGAAGCATCAGCAAGTTAAAACTGTGTGCCCGACCGAAACTCGAACTCGGGACCTTTGCCTTTCGCGGGCAAGTGCTCTACCAACTGAGCTACCGAAGCACGACTCACGCTCGGTACTCACAGCTTCACTTCTGCCAGTATCTCGTCTCCTACCTTCGAAACTTTACAGAAGCTCTCCTCCGAACCTGCAGAACTAGCAATATTTTTAATTTTTTGTGGGGGTTAGGAAATTACCCACTCACTATATCCAAAAATTCATCTAATGGGTAGAAGGAGTTATCATTAAGAAATTCTTTTAATTTCCTTTTAAATGCTATATGGCTGTCTGTCAGACTTTTGATGCTATTAGGTAAGTGACCAAAGACTTTTGTGGCAGCACAATTTACCCCCTTCTGTGCTAAAGTTAGATTTAACCTTGAATAGTGAAGATCATCCTTTGTCCTGGTGTTGTAGCCATGTACACTGCTATTACTTTTCAATTCGTTCGGATTGTTAATAACAAATTTCATAAGTATATATATATATATATATATATATATATATATATATATATATATATATATATATATATATATATATATATTGTGAGGCTACAGTGAAGATTTCTAGCTCTTTAAATAAGTGTCTGCAGGATGATCTTGGATGAGCTCCAGCAATTATTCTGATTACACGTTTTTGTGCAATGAATACTCTTTGACTCAATGATGAGTTACCCCAGAATATGATGCCATACGAAAGCAGAGAATGATAATAGGCGTGGTAAGCTAATTTACTCAGATGTTTATCGCCAAAATTTGCAATGGCCCTAATAGCATAAGTAGCTAAATGTTTCAGCAGATCCTCAGTGTGTTTTTTCCAGCTCAACCCCTCATCAATGCATACACCTAGAAATTTTGAATATTCTACCTTAGCTGCCGATTTGTGATTGAAGTCTATATTTACTAATGGTATCATTCCATTTACTGCGTGGAACTGTATATACTGTGTTTTGTCAAAGTTTAATGAGAGCCCATTTGCAGAGAACCACTTAATGATTTTCTGAAAAATATCGTTTACAATTTCACCAGTTAATTCTTGTCTGTTGGGTGAGATAGCTATTCTTGTATCATCGGCAAAAAGTACCAGCTTTGCATCTTCGTGAATATAGAATGGCAAGTCATTAATATATATTAAGAACAGCAGAGGAACCCAAGACCGAAGAAGAAGTAGAATTCATGTATGGAAACGACGGTCAAGGACGTCGCGATTCAGGACAGAATAATTTTGAAAGAACACTTAATAGTAAGGAAAATAACAATAATGGTAACGATGGTACGCCGGTATTGGGATTGAATTCTGGACGAAATGGGAATAATTACGGAAATGGGAGTAGTGGAAACACTAGACCACAGCGTAATGGGTATGGTTTTAATAGTGGTTGGAACAGGCGGAATATAGACGAAAACAGGAATGGAAACTGGAGGGCTCGGGAAAACCGACAGACTGATTTTAATCAGCGATCTCCAGGTCCATGGAGAGAAAGCAGATGGGGAGGTGGTGCGAGAACGCAGCCACAGGCAAATACTTCGGGTAATTACCGTAGAAACGAACCGCTGATGGAGGCTGAATTACGACCACCGAATCGTAAGAAGCATGAGGATTGACTGCCGTTAGGTATTGTAGGAGTTCAAGCAGATAACACACTTTCTGCAGAAACAGATGATAAGGCGTCCGCAGCAGTAAATAGGTTAAAGTGTGACGTACAAGAGTCGTAATTGGGAACAGGAACGACTGAAAGATCATCAAAGGTATCTGCACAGATACTACAAATAGGGAGGAAGTCACAACTGAAGTGTTGGGACGAGATAGGTTGGATTGACACTGACGATGATGATGAACTCCCAGCATTACCTAGTAACGAACCATTTGATTATGACCAAGCATTAATGTATATGGTGCAGATGTTTGATTCTGCACAGGCGAAAAAAAGATTTTCAGCAGGGTAATACATATCATACCATAACCTGTGACGCTACGACTGATCAAGATGATAGGATTAACCGACAAAATACGGTTAATACAGGTCATAGAAAAAAGAGGGAAGTACGGATAAGTACAACTGATCAAAAGTTCGATAAGCTACAAGATCTACTAAAACCCTTCTACAAAACTTTGGAAGAAAAGCAGGAAGAGTGTGAGGCATTGTGGATAGCGGGAATCGAAGAAAATCGGGAATAACAAGTCGATAATGGAGAGGTAAATGGCAGGGAAAATACCCCGCCTGGATCGGAAAACGAACCAGATTATAAAGTATGTGAACAGTCTGATAATTCAGATTCAAAGGTATACAATTTAGGAACATACGAGGACATAGTACGGCAGTGTTACCAAGACTGTGTAATCATCACACCAGACACAGAAAATAGCGTCGTGATAAATGATGACACAGCTGAAATTTGAATCTACAACTCTCGGTGGCAGATAACAAATATGATAACGAGTTGAATCAGAGTGCGAGTACTGACACACTTAACGTAGAATCTGACGACTCCCCAGAATCAAAGTGCGAAGTACTGTCACACTTAAAGAATACTTGCCACGCTCTAAAATCCAAATCAAACACGATTACACAGATGTGTGACTAGGAGACAAACTTGAAAGAAGTAGCAAGGTGTGAAAATGAGGATTTAAAATCTAGATTGATTACTTTAGAAGCTGATCTAGAAGCAGTGAGACTACAGTTGGACAATTTCAAAAAGGGAAGTACTTCTCCACAAACTCTCGATGAAGACCATCAAATGTTGATGCAAATTGACGCAACTATGGATGTCCACAAACATCCAATTGTGACGCAACAAACACACATACTTCTGTTAAATTCCGAAGTAACTGGTGACATATTAATGGAAGGAGTCGAAGACGAGAGTACTTCAGAGATAAGTCTGATACTTCGTGTAACAGTAAATATTCAGTTACACCTGTCCCAATGAGAATTTGTACTTTATTGTTTCATTTCTATTCTATAATTCGATTCGTAAATTGTTGAAGTATATTCATAAATGTATCATGTTTTATATTTTGTATTTCATATGTAATTTGTAAATATCCATTCAATCTAAAGTTATGTTAATAAGAATTTGTGTATTGTAGGTATCTTGGAAACGTGTTTTTTATGATAAATAATGTCAATGAATATAAAGTGTGTTAATGCGTATAAAATATGCAAAAATATTAACTATTTTACATATAAAATGACACTTAAGTAAATACATGTCTGTTTATGAGGTAAATTGTAATATCGATGTAGTATTTACGTGTTGAGAATAGATAAGAGAAACAAACATTTCCTCAACAACACTCATCTTTCACAATCATCAAAATCATGAATGTTTGAGAATTGTGGAATGCCTGAAGTTATTGAGAGGATGTAAAGGGTGAATGAACCATTTTAATAGATTTTAACCACAAGTACTAGAGAGAAAAATGTTGTAAGCTTTCTCAAATAACTGCTATAAAGGACTGTAAAGCCACATAATAATCATCTAAATAGAAAATGCCGTGTAAAGCAGTACATTTAAAATCAAAATATAATTTTAAAACGACATCAACTAGCGTAAGATAGGCAAGTAGACAATGATTAAAAAAATTAATTGGATCTATAATTTTGCACTGCAATGAGCAATGCCTTAACCATTGATCACAGCAGCACAAAATTAATTCGGAAAGGACAGCATGTGTAAGGCGTCTGGATTTTATGGACCTTACATGAGCTTGATCCATAACGACAGTACGATACAGTATGAGATCCTCAGAGAAAATAATTATATTATATCAAAAAAAGGCAATTGCAGTAATCTCATGTACCGAAAAATAACAAAACAATATCTGCCCATATATGGACAGGGGCATGAATAAACAAGTCAAAGTGAAACGCGTTTTGGAGACGAACCGAGATTACTACAGGAAGGGACAGTTTGGTCAATAGTTGTGGATGCAAAACCTGAATCTTTAACCACAGAATCTCACTGTTGTGACAGATTACGTCCGACAGGTTCAGTTTCCAAAGCAGAATCTCTAACTGCACAGTCTTGTTCCAATTTGATATCAAAAATTACCCTGATCAATCCTGTCAGGTATTATCTGTCTCAGTTAAATCAATATTGTGAGAGGAAACCTGTTCAGATGTCCCTTCTCTGTCTGCAGGATTACCAGAAGTTACATGAATTGCAGCTCTTATGTCTGACCGAACTCTGTTAGCTTTTGACATTTTAATGCACTTCTGGTAATACAGCAAGCAAAGAAGAAATCTCTTACACAGAAGATCAATACTACACAGATAACAGCTACAAATCTTCCTATGAATGTTGATGAAAACAGAAAAATACCACTGACAGAATTCACTGAACAAATGGAAATCCAAGCTTCTGAGAATATCATTTTGCAGAGAAATACCTACACTTCAGTAAAGGAAACAAAGTAGTATGTACCATAAAACATCAATGTCTCTCTACCACATAACACTTGAAGATTCAATAAACAAGATTATATTTAAATGGCATTATGTAATTAGCAATGGCAAAGATCAGTGGCAAAAACTTATTCTGAGCACAATGTGACACTACAAATGGGTAAAAACGAAACAATCTCAGTTGCACTACACTCAACAAAATACTTGTCACAAACCGGTATTCGAAATTGCAGAAAATACACAACAGTCTATTCCTGCACAAACAAACTTTAACTGTTCTCCAGAATATTCGTTTATATTGTTGCCTGTTAAAACAAATGCAAAACAAACTGTTTCTGTAATAGCTTACAGTGTATCGCCACATCAGTTGTTGCGTCACAAATCTTGAAAGTAATTGCTAAGTCCAATCCTAATGATTAAAATATTGTTATGTATATGGTTGCAAAACAAAACTTAATCTGGCTGCAAAAATCTGCATCCTGGTAGAAAAAGTGGACAGGTGAATGTATACTGTGTACCATTTCTACTTAAACTCGTGTTTGCGTCTGGTTGGTATCTGATAAATATGTATAAAACTCATTCTGGTATTGAAATGCGTAAATCTCAGTGCAGGGTGACAGAAATGTGTTAAAATTAAATTTATGGCCGGAAATATACGAAGCACACGCTACACGATGCGAATACCAAACTAGCCAGTACAGCAAACAATTCGCCTAGGAGAAAGCAATCAGTTTTCAATGAAATTTTCATAGGCTGTCCGACTGCAAAATAAAAAGGTCCCGATAAATATGTTGGCCCTGAACATTGTTAATCTTTATCTTTAGTCTTGCAAACAGTCACTGCACCAGAACTGTAATTCTAATTACACAGCAAATAAACAGAAAATATATCGCACCTAACTTTATAAGAAAACGTCTTGAAAATTCACAAGGTAGCATTTTACTGAAATCTCCTACTGGTATTAAGCCTCTGACCTGATATGATATTTTCACAAATGCAGTCTGACAATCACTGCACCTTACAATGGACATGAACTTTAATGGGAATTAAATTCATTGACCTACCTGTGTGCACGGAACGCTCACCTGTTCTACAACCTGTTACTATTACGAATATTGATCTGACTGCCCAAAACCAGATATTACTTAGCGTACTTCTGGTGTGCAATGAAAGACGGTGGCTTACCAATTTTCACAAAAGGCTTGTGCAGCATACAACTCGCATTGTGCAACGCGAGTATACAAACACATTGATAAAGATAAAGGCTGAAAAGTGAGGAACTAAACTTAACAACTGGTAAATGAGAAGAAAGACTCCAAGTATAGACTAACTACGCTTCATTAACAGCAATGTACCCTTTTATTAAGTTTCCGCAACTAGAAAAGTTACCAAAAATCTTTCTGGATACTTTGCCTGTGTTGAATTACTTTCCTTGACATTTATTTCAATTATAAGGCAAATCCATGTGCTTCACTATAAAAATTTTACAGTAAACTTTAACGATAAACAATGTTCTAACAATAAGAAACTACACAATTACGAATATACAAAAGAACCTAGATTATGTTAGAAAACTTTTCTTATGGTTTTCTTCATTCATATGATCTCAGTTCCAGAATCTTTTCGCTAAGAATACATCAATACAAAATCCTTTTTAGAAAATGCTGCCTCCACTACAAGGCAGGTCAGGGTCCCTCCTTTTCAGACCAAGTACATTACCAGAGTGTCTAACACACACTACTTGCTACTTGGCGTAGTAAAACAAATCTCTCTGTAGTGTCAGGAATAGACTTACGAAGAGTATGACCATATAATACTACAGAGGTTGAGTACATGTGTCAAATTCACAACTTCCTTAATACATATGGCCAAAACTTCTTGAAAGTCAACATGGCAAATAGGACTGTCCCATTTAGCTTCGTACGATCTTGCGCTCCGTTTGATGCACTGATGAGCATAAATGATATGGACATCTGCTTAAACAACACCTTGATCCACCTCTGGAATGCAACACAGTAGCTAGGCTGTTTGGTGTGCATTCGGCAAGGTAAAATTAGTTGTCAGGTTTCCGGAGATATGCTGTGCCAGATGCCTACATATACCTATATGAGTCATCAACCTTCTGGCTCATTCGATGCGGTCTGCCACGAATTCTCTCCTGTGCCAACTTCTTCATCTCAGAGTAGCACTTGCAATCTACGTCCTCACTTATTTGCTGGACATATTCAAATCTCTGTTTTCCTATAGAGTTATTACCCTCTGGAGGTCCCTCCAGTACCATGGAAGTTACTTAATGATGTCTTAATATCTGCCTTGCCATCCTGTCCCTTCTTTCCAATATATTTCTTTCCTCGCCGATTCTGCGGAGAACCTCCTCATTCCTTACCTTATCAGTTCACCTAACTTTCAACACTCTCCTGTAGCACCACATCTCAAATGTTTCGCTTCTCTTCTTTTCCGGTTTGCCCACAGTCCATCTTTCACTGCCATACAGTGCTATGCTCCAACCGTTCGTTCTCAGAAATTTCTTTCTCAAATTAAGACCTATGTTCGGCACTAGTAGAACTTTCAAGGACCTTAATGAACTTTTTCCAGTGCTTGTCTGCTTCTGATGTCATCCTTGCTCTGTCCTTCAAGGGTTGTTTAGCTGTCTCGTAGCAGAATTCTCTAGCTTTATCTACTTCGTCATCACCAGTCCAGATGTTAAGTTCTAGCGATTCTCATTTCTGCTACTTCTCATTACTTTCATCTTCGGTTTACTCTCAATCAATATTCTGTACTCATTAGACTGATCATTCCATTCAGCAGAACCTGTAATACTTCTTCACTTTCACTGAGAATAGCAATGTCATAAGCAAATATTATCATTGACATCCTTTGACCTCTTGAACTTTTATATCCCTCATTAATTCTTCGATATGTAGAAAGTACAGCAGGGGGGCGAAAGACTACATCCTTCTCTTATACCCATTTTAATCCGAGCATTTCTTTCTTAGTATTCCAATCTTATTGTTCTCTTTTGTTTCTTGTACTTATTGTTTATTACCGACCTTTCCCTATGGCTTACCGCTGTTTTTCTCAGAAGTTAGAATATCTTGGACCATTTGACATTGTAGAATGCTTTTCCCAGGTCGACAAATTCTATGAACGTGTATTGATTTGTTCTTTAGTCTTGCTTCCACTATCAACCGCGACGTCAGAACTGCTATAATTTTAATTGATATTGTGTTTATACTGATTGCTGGTGAGGAGAAAAGTTAGTTATTAGTATTTTATTAAAGATGTCATTCATAAGCAGCCATATTACAGTCAAGGCATTCGCTCAAGAAAGTTATAATTAAGCTTTACTTGTTTAATCAGAATCGGACGATGACTTTCCTTGTCCGCAGTCTTGATGATTCGAAGAGATCTTCAATCCTGTGTAAATAAAATGTCTTGGTTTTCTTGCGTTGCGTAGTTAGTAGGGAAACCTCAAATTAAGCGGAAACTTTGCTTTGATAATGTTTAATTATCCGATGAAATAATGGAGCTCTTGGATCTAATAATTGCAGGTTCCTTTCCAATTCATCGGACGTTCCCTTCTGATTACCAACGAAACGACACCTCCGTACAAATTTCCAATTAGAGAATACATATATAATGAAATTCCTTACACACCTTTGATGAAAATGCTCAGTATATATTTTCTTAAGTAGCATACAATATATTTTCCATCTCTTTCTTCCAGTAATGTCGATAGCAAAATTACTATTGTTCAATGCGGCTATTCGGCACGGAGAAGATCCTAGAAGTCCCCTCAACACACCAGAGAGAATATTACAAAGAGTAATTATGCGCTCATGGAATAGTAATAGTACTGTACTACTTTGCGCATCCATTCTGCGAGTACATAGATGGTCAAGTAGGAAACGTAATTCACTCATAGAATTGTGCAGGGATAATTAATAGAACAAAGAGATATTACACTGCCTCTCTGGCGCATTTATCTTGCAGGATCGCAGCTGACGTCCAATAGCGTCCCAAAATATTTTCTGTCGGTTCAGATTAGGCGAATTTGGTTCCCAAGACAGCAACATGAGTTCACCACTATGCTCCTCAAACTATTGGAGCACGATTCTAGCCTTCTGACACGGAGAATTCTCCTGCTGGAAGATACCATCGGCATTGGACAAAACATCAAGAATGGAGGGAAGTAGGTGGCCCTCAATAATATCCAAGTAATCCACGGTCATGGTGTTTTTGATTACGGAAGCAGGTCCCATGAAATCCTAGGTGAATAGCATGATACTGCGCCCCCCCCCCCCCTTCCCCCTGACCAATGTCCATGGGGCAGTCCGTGTTTGGAGCGGCCAGTCGCCTGGATGGTGACGTATACAGATACAATCTTCGACCCAGTGTAACAGAAACGTGAATCATCCGACCAGGTGATACATTTCCTCTTTTCCATGGCGACGTCTTTAGGTCCAGTGCCCACTGTGATGTCTCTGGATCACGATGGGGGGCACGTAGTGGTCCTCTGCCGTGGTGCCCGCTGTTCAACAACGTGTGATGGGCAGTGTTCTCAAACACTTATGCCAGCACCAGCATCGTACTCTGTCATCAGATGTGCCACAGATGGCTACCTCCTTACTCTACAGATCAGGCAAACTTCTGGCCTCTACCTTCTATGATGAAGATTTACTTTCCTTACCACATGACGCCACTGGGCGACAGTCAACCTCACGAAGGGCTACAGTTGCGATGATTCGGCTCATATGTGTAGAGGGATTGGACAAAAATATGGAAACACTGCTACAAATGCATGCATGACGGACAGTCATTGAAGAAAATTTTGACGAAAGATAAAACGGCAGCTGCAAAATTACTCGTGAACCATGTCAGCACCAAAACACGAAGGGAGCACTCTTAGCTGGGAATCAATGAATAACTGGAATTCCAAAGCGAATAATTGGTGATGCAAATGTCCATAACAGAAAAAGTGGCGCCGAAACCATAAAACCTAGACAGTGGAGCAATGAAAGAAACTTATTTGCTCAGATGAGCCTTGTTGCACACTGTTTCCAACTTTCCTAATTTTACATGCCAAGAGCGAAAGAATGGCGGAAGTTCAGTGATAATCTGGGAAGATATATCGCGATATTCCACGGGCGCCATGGGTACTTTTCAAGCTTGCTTTACAGGCCAGGATTGTTTGACCTATTTGACTGATCACGTCCATCCCGTGACAAAGTTTATTACCCAAATCTGATGATGTGTTCAAAGATGACAGGGTCTTGTTCACAAAGCTTGCATCGTCCAGGACGGTTTTGTGTGCATGAGGATGAATTGTCACATAGTAGGGGCATCAGCTCACATTAACGGTTGCCTACATCAGGTGCAAGTATACGTTCAGGGGCAAACTTACTGTTCTATATTTTGATTGACAGGTCCTTAACCTATAGTTGCACTAAGAGGATTATGACTCTCTGGGGATAATTCGTCCTTTAGATTGACTGGTTCATAATCTGTTGTTTGGTTAAGTTATTTTTCAACAAACCACCACCCTTCCCCCTCTCCATCCCCCTTCCCCTCCCCCTCCTCCTCACCCCAACCCTCTATGAACTCCTCTCGCCGATACAAGCACACTTCTGATATAAATTTGACTGAGTAATTAATTATATTGATCAATTAATTAATCCCTCCCCCTCTAAGAAACACTCACGCATCCATCCCCCACCTGGAAATTGGCGGGGAAAGGACTCAGTTGATCGGTCATTTGGTGGAAAATCAATTGCAGTGTATGCAATATTCTTTAAACAATTTACAAATTGTGTGGAATATTGTTTATTTAATCATTTCATGGGATACAAGGCAGAGTATAGTTTATTTATTTAGATGAAGAATTTGTCGGACAGTTGACTACTATATATGGAATACTGTTTATTTAAACAATTTGTGGATGAGACGCCAGTATGAAATATTTAAACAGTTGCCGCACTTTTCTATTCTGATCGCGCATGTAGCGCTTAGTGGGCTTAGTTTATATTTTCTGCCGGAGTCATGGATGTTAAGGCTCTTATTTTTTATTTTTTTCGCTGTTCAAAGCACAATGGCGTCTAAGTACAGATGGGAAAATCAGAACAATTACATACCAAAAAGTTCGACATATTTCGAAACCCAGCTCCATTTTCTGCAGATGGACAAATTATTGGAATCTCAGTGGCAAACTATTTTGTACAGGTCGAGAAACATACAGCCGTTATACTGGCCTGACAGTTGAACCCTGCAAGAGTAGACAGATCATGAACGGAATGAAGTGTGGTATAGTAGCCACCGTTAGTCTCCCGCTATCGTCAGGGCGACGGCACGACTGTCGAAACCGCCCAATGTGCTAATTACAGATCAAGTTACTAAATACCACCAACCACGGATAGCAAATAGGTCTCCTTTGAGCTCACGGCCGCCAAACAAAGCATCAAGTGGCGGAATTCTGTTGATCGGGAAATTCCAGACCCTCTTCTCCTGTGTCAGTCTTTCTCAAGAGGGCGCTCCCTGTTCGTTTGTGCGAGCCAACGTCTCCAAACATGCACACCGAATTTTTCATCTCTCCTTACAATACAGTGTTCCTATTGGCTAATGCTGGAGACAAAGGGAGATGTGACAATTTCGATACCAAAATAGAGTGAAATAATTATTTGCACTATCCCATCAAATTGATTGGTTAACAACTTACAGGAGTCAAATAGATCGCTTAAAATACTTACACCTTACGATGAGCCCTCTACGTAATAAAACATATTTCCAACGTTTCAGTACCACATACAAACATTATGGAAATCAAGCAATGAAGTTTCTTCCACAAATAGATCATAGCGCTATACAGGGTGAGTCACCTAACGTTACCGCTGGATATATTTCGTAAACCACATCAAATACTGACGAACCGATTCCATAGACCGAACGTGAGGAGAGGGGCTAGTTTAATTGTTTAATACAAACCATACAAAAATGCACGTAAGTATGTTTTTTAACACAAACCTACGTTTTTTAAATGGAACCACGTTAGTTTTGTTAGCACATCTGAACATATAAACAAATACGTAATCAGTGCCGTTTGTTGCATTGTAAAATGTTAATTACATCCGGAGATATTGTAACCTAAAGTTGACGCTTGAAACCTCCGACGTTCAGTTGCGTGTTGTAACAAACACGGGCCGCGGTCGGCGAGCAGCATCTGCAGGGACATGTTTACGATGACGACCGTGTTTACGAGTGTGGCTGTAGTGCACTGTTGTGGTTTGGTCTAGCTGTCGCAGTGTTCGCATGTAGCGCTTGCTGCTATTCTTATTCTGCATTCGTCTCCGCACGCAGACGAACTGTAGTACACCGTGTTACCAGACGTCTGTGATAGTGTAGTGTTGCAGGAACTGTGACCATGGTGTATTCGAACTCTGAAAAGGCGGAGATGACACTCATCTATGGCAAGTGTCGACAAATTGCAGCCGAAGCCTGCAGGGTGTATGCAGAGCGGTACCCGGACAGAGCATCCAACGTGCCGCACATTGAAAAACATCTACCGCCAACTGTATGCAATAGGTATGGTCGTAGCACGCAAACTGGCTAGTAACAGGCCCGTCACAGGAGAAGCGGGTGCAGTTGGTGTGTTAGCTGCTGTTGCCGTGAACCCACACATGAGTACACGGGACATTGCGAGAGCCGGTGGACTGAGTCAAAGTAGTGTCATGCGCATACTGCATCGTCACCGCTTTCACCCGTTTCATGTGTCGCTACATCAGCAATTACATGGTGATGACTTTAATCATCGAGTGCAATTCTATCAATGGGCATTAACAGAGAATGCGTTGCAGTTCAACCTGTTTACCGATGAAGCGGGTTTCACAAACCACGGGGCAGTGAATCTACGGAACATGCATTACTGGTCCGTGGACAATCCTCGCGGGCTCAGACAGGTAGAGCGACAGCGACCGTGGACTGTAAATGTATGGTGCAGAATCATTGGCGACCACCTCATTGGTCCTCACTTCATTGCAGGGGCCCAAACAGCTGCAACATACATCGCGTTTCTACAGAATGATCTGCCAACGTTGCTCGAAAATGTCCCACTGGAAACGCGTCGACCTATGTGGTATCAGCATGATGGTGCACCTGCACATTCCGCAATTAACACTAGGCTGACCCTTGACAGGATGTTCGACGGGCGTTTCATAGGGCGTGGAGGACGCATAAATTGGCCAGCCCGTTCTCCTGATCTTACACCTCTGGACTTCTTTCTGTGGGGTACGTTAAAGGAGAATGTGTACCGTGATGTGCCTACAACCCCAGAGGATATGAAACAACGTATTGTGGCAACCTGCGGCGACATTACACCAGATGTACTGCGGCGTGTACGACATTTATTACGCCAGAGATTGCAATTGTGTGCAGCAAATGATGGCCACCACATTGAACATCTATTAGCCTGACATGTCTGGACACTCTATTCCACTTGGTAATTGAAAACGGAAACCACGTGTGTACGTGTACCTCACCCCTCATGGTAATGTACATGTGCGTCAGTGAAAAAGACCAATAAAAAGGTGTTAGCATGTGGACGTAATGTGCTGTTCCAGTCTCTTCTGTACCTAAGGTCCATCACCGTTCCCTTTGGATCCCTACGTAATTCGGTGCTCTCCGATACACACGATCGAACAGCGGAGGAGTGGTACTCAAGCGTCAACTTTAGGTTACAATATCTCCGGATGTAATTAACATTTTACAAGGCAACAAACGGCACTGATTACGTATTTGCTTATATGTTCAGATGTGCTAACAAAACTAACGGGGTTCCATTTTAAAAAACGTAGGTTTGTGTGAAAAACATACTTCAGTGCATTTTTTTATGGTTTGTATTAACCAGTTACACTAGCCCCTCTCCTCACGTTCGGTCTGTGGAATCGATTCGTCGGTATTTGATGTGGTTTACGAAATATATCCAGCGATAATGTTAGGTGACTCACCCTGTATACAGGGTGAGTCGCGTAAGACGTAACACCCCCTTTATTCCGGGGGCGATTGCAAGTATCGGCATGCGGTTTTCGGCGAATCATAGTGGACTATGGGGCACATACGTTGGTACATGCACAACAATCACAACGTTTATATTGACCGAGACAATGAAGCAAGTACATGTTTTTTAAATGGGACGCTATAGTTTTTTACCATCATTCGAACGCTCTGGAAAAGACGCGTATAGTGATGTACCGCATGTTGCTATTGTGATTCAATCTTCGCTTAAAAGACGCTGGGAAATGTACGATTGAAGGTCGAGGCGGTCTGAAGCGGCTGCAGACTGTAAACACGCCTCGCGCGACCCGCAGGCCGAGTTGCCGTGCTCTATGCAGCATGCACGGCCTACGCTACGTAGTTAAGTCCTCATCCGCCCTCTTAAGCAATGACGTCAGATTGCAACGGAATACTGTCGCAGGAAGTGGGAAAACGTATGGCAGAAGAAAAAAGGTGTTAAAATTGATCAATAGATGGCGCTGTGTGTGTCAGAGTGCGTAAATGAAAACGCCTGTCATGGGCACGACCCATTGAATTTGGTATAAACAGGCCGGGAAAACGGCTTTTTTTTTCTCCTTTCGCGTCTGCGAGGTTCACCATGACTATCTCAAGGCAGGATCGCACTCTGCTTGCAAAGCTGTATTACGAGGATGATAACTGCAGATAACGTCGCTCTGCAGAAGTTCCGGACACTGAAGGGTTTGAAAAAAGGCGTTGTTCCGATGACTGCCGTGGGTCTGGAGAAAATGATTCGGAAATTCGAAAAGATTAGTTCTTTTGATGTGCAACCTAGTAGATGGAGGAAATGAATTGATTCGACGTCAGTGGAAGCAGTGGCCACAGCAATGCAGGAGCAGACGAGTGGTGATGTGCAAACGTGTAATGCACGGAGAATTGCCCGAACATTGGACATACCCGTGCCCACAGTTGTAAAATCCTACGAAACATCCTTTGCTATCCATTCAAAATTACCCATGTGCACGAGTTGCTTCCTGTTGACCTGCCAGCAAGAAATACTTGCTTTAGAGTTTCTTGCTCGCATAGAAGTGGACTGATTGGCCGTGGAAGATTTTGTGGACAGACGAAGCCCACTTATATCTGACAGGATGTGGGAATATGCAGAATTTTTCGAATATGGGCAACGGAAAATCCACACGCAAATCAACCAGTACCACTTCATCCTGAAAATATCACTGTGTGGTGCAGGTTTACGGCATCATTTATCATAGGGCCATATTTTTTCGAAGAGACAGATGTTTCCGGTCCTGTTACTTGTATCGTCACTGGAAAGCGCTATGAGCGTCTTTTGCGCAACCACGCCATTCCAGCTCTCCAACAGCTTGGATGTGTGAAAGGGATCATTTTTATGCCAGATGGCACAACTCTGCACATTGCAAGTGCAGTTAAGCAGCTGCTGAAGCGCCATTTCGGAAATGCTAGAATTATCAGCCGCTATTTCCCTACAGCCTGGCCGTCCCGATAACCTGATCTTAATCTGTGTGACTTCTGGCTGTGGGGCTATCTGAAAGATGTTGTCTTCAGTGTTACGATGCAAATTAGCTGCATTGAAGGCACACTTTGCGCAACACATTCTGAACGTTCCACACCCTCTTTTGCACGTCGCCTCTCATTTTCATCAATTTTATTCATGTTTAATGTCATTGCACGGTGGTAACAATCCGAATAAGGACATTGTAATGAGATTATTTGTACTGATAGCTCAAAATACTTTTCACTTTATTCGTATTTGTTGTGTACATAGTTCCGGTAAGTCAGTGCATACACAACTTTCCCACTAGAGCGCGCCCTGCTAAGCACAACAGCGCAGGCGCAGCACTCGTCCGTCTCCGCACTACGAGATGGCGCTGCCATAGAGACGGACCAAATCCTGCTTCCGCTGATCCGCGTATTAATTTGTAACGCAGCCAATGAGATTGCTGCTAACATAGAACCTTTTCTCCTCGCGGATCACACTCGCCCAGTGATAAATGAACGCGCGAGGTATTATAACGAGTGGAGAGACCTCCGATTGGTCAGTCTGCATTTGTCTGCACCAGTCTGTACGAGATCTACATTTGTCTGTACGAGATCTACATTTGTCTGTACGAGATCTACATTTGTCTGTACGAGATCTACATTTGTCTGTACGAGATCTACATTTGTCTGTACGAGATCTACATTTGTCTGTACGAGATCTACATTTGTCTGTACGAGATCTACATTTGTCTGTACGAGATCTACATTTGTCTGTACGAGATCTACATTTGTCTGTACGAGATCTACATTTGTCTGTACGAGATCTACATTTGTCTGTACGAGATCTACATTTGTCTGTACGAGATCTACATTTGTCTGTACGAGATCTACATTTGTCTGTACGAGATCTACATTTGTCTGTACGAGATCTACATTTGTCTGTACGAGATCTACATTTGTCTGTACGAGATCTACATTTGTCTGTACGAGATCTACATTTGTCTGTACGAGATCTACATTTGTCTGTACGAGATCTACATTTGTCTGTACGAGATCTACATTTGTCTGTACGAGATCTACATTTGTCTGTACCAATCTATAGTCAAGTTTAAGTCTGCGCCTAATAAGATTACCATATTCCTAGCAATGAAGAAAAATGTATAGACACTTTTGTCAAGTATCAGAGAGACACGTGAGAATAAGATTAACGTACCAATACCAAAGGAACTGCAGACTGTCATTTGTAAATAGCATCCAGAGCCAAGTTACGTAATGTATGCTTTATTATTTTAATAAATGTGCGTGAAAATTAATCAAGTTCTGTTTAAAGTTGGTCACTGTCAATCTGCTACTCTAAGCGTGCAAGTGGTATTTCTATCGTCTGACCTAACAGCAGCAGATAAACATGCCACGATAAGACCACGAGAGATATTGCTGACACTCGCCTACTTCGTTAGAGTGGCAAGCCAAATAATCTGATGGTGTGTGTACCGAAGGTCTTACAGTACGCACACCACAGTAATCATGTTGGCTTACTTCCCTGGGTGGCCTGTCCGAGGCAAGCTGTTTCCGGTTGGGAGCTGCACTCCCCTGAATTCTGAGGGGTTCTTACATTAGGCTTAAGTGCCTGGCGGGACGACTGACATCGGTCGAGTTTCGCCTACTGTATGCAGGGCGAAACGACCTGCGAGACAGCTGAGTGTCGCCGCAGTTCATGTGTTTACCGTTCCGGCGCGTCTGGAATGAAGGCGGCTGGCGACGACTGACTGAAGTGTCCTCTTGATTCTGGGAATACTTGTGGACCGTGCCCTGCTGGGTGTGACTGTCTGGCGCCGGATGGCCGGTGGTCTAGGCATGTTTTCGTAGCCGGTCAAATGGCAGGTTCAGTGCCCTCATTTGAATAGCAGAGGCATGATTGGTCGACTTAAACTGAGGCTAGTTGACGTCATAAAGCCCTTCTCGAAACTGGAGGGAACGGTCGCTATTGGCGCGAATGATGTTCTGAGACAGTGTGGGCGAATTTTGGAATCAGCACTGAATGCTGATTCGCGATTTTCGAGGGTAGTAGGGAGTCGAGCAATGTTGCCTTCGCTCTTGTGTTGTGCGGTCGCAGGAGATTCAGGATCTGATCTTCATCGGAATCTGGCGGTCTTGCTATTTAGTCGCACTTTTTCGGCAGAACTTAGAATTTTCAGACAGCCTTCGAGGCCAGGGGTTGCCACAGAGTTGCTGCACAGCAGATGTCGGCGCCTACATCATCAGGACGCTGCCTACCGACGACGTGCTTCAAGTTTCAAGACTGGTACAGTATTTTTGCGGCTTTGGCAATTTAGGACCTATCATTTTTATACTGAATCCCTCAGCAGCAACGTGTTGATCAAAACGTGTTGATCAAAACGTGTTGATCAAAACGTGTTGATCAAAACATGTTGATCAAAACGTGTTGATCAAAACGTGTTGATCAAAACGTGTTGATCAAAACGTGTTGATCAAAACGTGTTGATCAAAACGTGTTGATCAAAACGTGTTGATCAAAACGTGTTGATCAAAACGTGTTGATCAAAACGTGTTGATCAAAACGTGTTGATCAAAACGTGTTGATCAACACGTGTTGATCAACACGTGTTTAATGCAAGGAAATTGCTTTTTATACTTTCAAGCTATGAGCACTTTAGTGCCGGCCGGGGTGGCCGAGCGGTTCAAGGCGCTACGGTGTGGAACCGCGCGACCGCTACCGCTGCAGGTTCGAATCCTGTTTCGGGCATGGATGTGTGTGATGTCCTTAGGTTAGCTAGGTTTAAGTAGTTCTAGGGGACTGATGACCTCAGAAGTTAAGTCCCTTTGTGCTCACAGCCATTTGAACCACTGAGCACTTTAGTGATGTACAAAATGCGTTTTGTTGGGTTCTGTTGGACAATCAGCGTTTTGTTGTAGGCTATTTCTGACATATTGCGTTTTTATAGTTTTGAGTGACATAGAACTGGTAAAAATACTTTTGATTGTTGAAAGACATTTTTTAGCATTCAGTAAAACATTCTAACACCTGAAGTAGGAACAAAAACAAAAATGTGCTTCATTTACAATAACAAAGGTCACAATATTTTTCCCAAAACGGGCTCCTCTTCTAATCAAATAGTATCTTGAGCAATAAGTTCGTTACATCGGAGGCTGATAGTCCGAGTGAAAAATTCTAGTATTTCATTTTTCTCTCCAGTTGTTTCCATATCTGAGGCTTAGTAGTTTTTCCACATCGTCTTTCTTTTCTTGTTTCAACCTCATCAGTGATGACTCTTTGGAGATATTTGATACTTTGTTCAAGCTATATCCACGTTTACCTAATGGCAAAAAGTGCTTTGAAGGATCATTAGAATAGTAGGTGATGTGTGTTTTGATTTTCACATCAGTTACCCTTTCACCTACCACATATTTATTCAAATGGATCCTGTTCAGATCACTGGTCCCATCTACAGGCCTCAAAATTGTACTTCGTTCCTTGAAATCAAATATTTCCCAGTCTTTCCCTAACATCCTTGTTTTGCCCACTTTAGTATAAACATCCTCGTACGTGTTTCGATTCACTATTTGTGAAATTTTAAGAAGTTTCTTTTCTACTCGTCCAAATACTCGGTCAGGAGGTAAAAAGGAATGTCCATGAACTGGAAAGCAGAGAAGTAAATCAGTCACATGCACTGGAGATTCTTTGAATAACCAGAAAGCAATTGCATGATTAACGTGCTGATTTTTGTTTTGGCCAGCAGATACATCTGCGAACAATCTAAGAAATGTGACATGTGTCAATGGTCAATTTCTGTAAGAAATCGACGATGGCCGAGGAAATTTCTTGTGACTACCTGCCTGCGTTTCATTCCAAATGTAAAATGTAGGTTATTTACCTGCCACATTTGTTACACAAAAGTAGTTCAGTCTTGCATAGTATGAACCACCAATAGATAATTTTGGGCGAGGTTGTACCTGCTGTAAATTAAAGGCAAATGTCAGGTTACAGTCATAAGTTTGCTTCATTAATTTGAGAAAAGCTCTAGCTCTCAATTTAGCTCTTTTAGTTTATTCTTTGTGTTGATGTCTGTAGAAGGTTTCATTTGGTGATATTTTCTATGGCAGAAGCTACAGGTATCCCTTACTAGAGTTCCAAAACATAGATAAAATTTTGTATTAAATATTTTCGTATAAAATATTTTCTTCACTTTCAGATCAGATGTGACTGAATAGTTATACACGAGGAAAAGTTTGTTTATACTCAGGTCACTTGGCAGATAAAGGCAATGGCTCTTACTTCTGGAGTCGCGACCCTCCATTTCTTGCACTACACTTTCCAGCTTTATGGTCTCCTCCTCTCTTGTCAAGAACTCCATCATGTTTTAAAGCAGTCAGCGATGGTACGCACTCTTTTTTGCCCAAAGCCAGAAAGCTTCCTGAAGAACGCAGCGCACACAGGAAACCTACCACCTTTTGAATAAACCTGAAAAGCATTAAAGGTAGCTGTTACAATATTATTCCTCTAACACGTTTTATCAAAATAATAAATCATAAATTTGTCGATTTTTTTCTTACATAATACTGCACTGATAGAGCAGTTGGCTTATTTTTCGGATCATTCCGTACTCTCCTGCGCTTGGCCTGCTCACCCTCAGAAGGAAGGAGTAAAGACTATTCATAGGAACAGAACAGAAAAAGCGTCCTACTTTGTGCTGGCAAGGAGGTTTGAAGCTCATGAGATGAGGATCCTTATCCTGATATCTGACAATAAAAAGTTACAAGAGAAATAATTATACAGTTAAGTACAAACAGATTAATTTGTATAGCTTTGCAATAACAGTAATTTTATTATTCTTTACTCTTATCTGTTTTCATACTCTAATTCCCATTTTGATTTGCTCTTCATTCGTTTTCGCTTTCCGTGATTCATTTCCTCTCCAATAGTCACACATTCACTCGCTATAATTCTCTCCATCTTAGCACAACAACGACTTTGCGTCTGACTTCTACAAGTCCAAGAGACAATGATAAACATTTGTACACTACAATGATGTAATACTGAAAACGAATAACTGAAAACGAATATTAACTGATCGTTGTTCGTCAGTTAAAAGGGTTTCGCTTCAGTGCACTAGTCTTACATTGTAGCTAACATAGCTTAATAAAACAAAATAAAGGCAACTGGTGGACTTAATGCAGTTTGATTCAATCATGCTAGAGGACAAAATGCTATTTGTTGCATCTGCTACTTTTCAGAGCTCTTTTTGAAGGTGCTAAAATGCGTTTGATCCCTAATATCTACTCTTCTCCCATCCGTAAAAATGTCGTTACACTTACAAATTACACATTTTTGCTTTATAGTGACACCTCCCTCGTTTTGTGAAGAACCATTTATCTGAATATTTTTCTTAGAATGAACACTGCCTCTTCGGCATTTTGAGTTCACGTGAAGCAATCAAACACCTTAATAACGTATTAACCGCGATACGATTTGGAGAAACAGAGAACCATGTTGCTGCAAATCTTAAACCAAAGTGAGATAAGGGATACTGATAGTGATCCATCAATCTGGCATCGCGCATTTGAACCATAGTGGTTAAAGCAGCTCTCATGCTTTTAAATGAGTTCATCCCTTTTAAAAACGCCAGGTAGCAAATAAAATGAGTGCGATATGCGTCACATTTAATGATACACGTTGTGTAGGGGACACGTGGTAATCAACAGCGTTCACGTGGCGATAACTCTTAATCAGTTTCATGTAAACATCACACTGCAGATTACACACATTTCTTGAGATCAGCCGCTCAAACATGCTGTAAGCAGTAACATTCTCTTTTCCTAGCGAATCCGTAGTCATCAAGGCTAATTGTCTTAATATATTGAAGGAGTGAGATCTCTACAGTAGTTTTTATAGTGTGTGTCTACAGCTGTTCTTGAATGAGCAGAGTTGTCCAGTCAGTATCCCCTTTAATAGCGATAAGTAAAGCATGACCATACTCTGCACAATACACTTACTACCACTCTTCAAACTCACTATTAGAATTATGGTACTGCCTTAGTCGCAGTCATCCTATACACACTGGAAGTTGAGTAACTGGATGACGATGGATTCATAGTGATTATTCAGTTACATGCGGGTGGTGCGCTGAAAGCGACAAACAATTCTAATGTCCGCTTGGAATAAAGCATTCTTTGCATTAAGGCCTATGGGAGGTTTCTCCATAGCATGCTATTCCTTTTTGAAAAGTCAGCTCTCGCACACACTTGTGATAGCATCTAAACAGGTCTGTATCATCATGTGTCCTGTTTGTGCACTATGGCAGATCCTGTAGAACCCTTGCTAAATTGTGCAGCTGTTTACTAAAGAAATCCATCGCCCATTACATTCGGATATACTCAATGCATTGAAATCACAATTCTCGTCGTCAAATATATTCTCGCCTTACAACTAGACATACATAATCTTTTTTACGTGATTAGTACTTTGATTACTTCCCACAAACGTTTAGTGTGTCTGAACATAAACCACAAAACCTTTACGTACAAGCAGCACAACATTTCTGATTATAATTTATAGGTGTATAAAAAATTATAGTATGTCCAAACCCGCGCCAACTGGGTGTCGTTTTCGCACTGCCCAGCAGCAAAAAGTCTCCCGCCATCACGTATTTATCGATGAATAAAGGATGTAATTACAATTTAAAGAAAGCCCAGTGTCTTTCTTTCTTTCTTTTATCCATTTCACCATTTCCGCGAAACCTTTTCGTATTTTGACACTTGTAATTCCAGCCAACACCTACCTCCGTCCTATACATATTCAGATCGCCAAGTCGGGGTTTATGTCAGTGCATTCCATGCGTAGCTACCGTAGACTTACGTACCACCATCCAGATCGTACAAGTTTCCCCTGACTAAATGGTTCAAATGGCTCTGAGCCCTATGAGACTTAATTTCTGAGGTCATCAGTCCCCTAGAACTTAGAACTACTTAAACCTAACTAACCTAAGGACATCACACACATCCATGCGCGAGTGCGCGAGGCAGAATTCGAACCTGCGACCTTAGCGGTCGCGCTGTTCCAGACTGTAGCGCCTAAAACCGCTCGGCTATCCCGGGCGGTTAGTTTTAACTGTCTTATTTGCTGTTAGTGGTAGTTATTACAACTCATCAATAAATTTTTTTCAGACTTGCAAATAACTGCACGAGGTATGTTATAAGCAATAAAAGTAACAACTATGGTATGAGTTACCTCAGCGTTAGGACCAATGTTTCTTCTGTTAAGAAAGACTTGTCTAAATCTGAGTTGATTCCAACAATGTCTTCTTTTAGGTAGACAAGCAACTAGTAAAGTCACGATTTTGAAATCTGGAGACAGTTGAAAACTTTACTGTCATCTCTACTTTTATCACAAAGCGTATAAAATAAACCTGTAGGAGATGGAGTAACATCTTTAAGCATTCTCCTAGCCACTCACGTTTCTATTTTGTGAAACAGTTTTCCCACGTGACGTTCTTCTCTCCACTAACTATTCCACTATGAAAAGTGAACGATTGTGGCGCCACCAGTTGATCGGCCCATGAACCTTGCGACAACTGACGGCGACATTGATTTGACTAGTAGCGCCACTAGATGCCGTCTGCTGGTAACTCCGTTAGTGTACCTTAGGAATATCAACGATCTGTACAGATTTAGGCAATCGGCTGTGCTAGAAGGTGGTACTGAGGGGTCTATATTTCGGAATTACAAGATGGTGTATTAATACATGCGATCCTTGTCAAACGAAAAGACTATGCGGGTTGCATCGAGATTGCGACCTGAACAGGCAGAGTGGGTGACTATCCACTCACTGAATCCGGTAATATCAGGGTTAGTTATGCAGGGCTCTGTTTAAGATATGGGAAACTACAATACCTAACATTTGAGATAAATGCGGCTACAGTGAAAGCTGTTGCGGAATGGTTGTTCTAATGCGTAACGAATAATTGTCAAGCAACAGACATTTTGAAGCATACTGAAGAACCAAAGAAACTGGTATACCTGCCTAATATCGTGTAGGGCTCCCCGAGGGCGCAGAAGTGCCGC
The DNA here is from genome assembly GCF_021461385.2 of Schistocerca piceifrons. NCBI lineage: Eukaryota > Metazoa > Arthropoda > Insecta > Orthoptera > Acrididae > Schistocerca > Schistocerca piceifrons. The sequence goes on along the minus strand of NC_060143.1, from coordinate 542,362,948 downwards.
GGCAGGACGTGGCATGGACTCGACTAATATCTGAAGTAGTGCTGCAGGGAACTGACGCCGTGAATCCTGCGCGGCTGTCCATAAATCCGTAAGAGTACGAGGGAGTGGAGATCTCTTCTGAACAGCGCAATGCAAAGCATCCCAGATATTCTTATGTTCATGTCTGGGGAGTCTGGTGGCCAGCGGAACTGTTTAGACTAAGAAGAGTGTTCCTGGAGCCAGTCTGTAGCAATTATCGACGTGTGGGGTGTCGCATTGTCCTGCTGGAACTTCCCAAGTCCGTCGGAATGCATAATGGATATGAATGGATGCAGGTGATCAGACAGGATGCTGACGTACATGTCACCTGTCAGAGTCGTGTCTAGACGTATCACGGGTCCCGTATCACTCCAACTGCACACTCCCCACACCATTAGAGCCTCCACCACCTTCAGCAGTTCCCAGTTGACATTCACGAGGTTGTCTCCATACTCGTACATGTCCATCCGATCTATACAATTTGGAACGAGACTCGTCCGACCAGGTAAAATGTTTCCAGTCATCAACAGTCCAATGTCGCTGTTGACGGGTCCAGGCGATACGTAAAACTTTGCGTCATGCAGTCATCAAGGGAATAAGAGTGGGACTTCGGCTCCGAAAGCCTATATCGATGTTTCGCTGAATGGTCGCACGCTGACACTTTTTGATGGCTTTGAAGTCTGCAGCAATTTGCGGAAGGGTTGCACTTCTGTCACGCTGAACGATTCTCTTCAGTCGTCGTTGGTCCCGTTCTGCAGGATCTTTTTCCAGCCGCAGCGATGCCGGAGATCTGATGTTTTACCGGATTCCTGATATTCACGACACTCTCATGAAACAGTCGTACGGGAAAATCGCACTTCATCGCTATCTCGGAGATAGTGTGCCCCATCGCCTGAGCGGAGACTATAATAGGACGTTCTTGATAACCTACCGTTGTAGCAGCAGTAACACACCTATCAACTGCGGGAGACACTCGTTGCCGACTGCAGCACGGTATTCTGTTTACGTATCTCTGTATTGGAATACGCATGTGAATACCTGTTTCTTTGCCGCTTTAGTGTATTTCAGTTTTCGATACTTCACAGGGCCCCGTGAAAAATCATTGTATTACGACAATTAAATTTCGACGAAACATTTGTAAGGACAGGCGGAAGAGAAATAATGAATAAGCCACTGACAGAAACACACTTTTAACTTCCACAGATCTGCGTCCACTACAGCCTGCAACCGCACTAGAGATACTGTTTCACAACTGTTCTCAGTAGATTTTGTAACGGTGGAGCGTGGAATGTTCGCTGTCGCAATGCGCCCCGTACACTACTTGTACTGGACTCGCATTCGGGAGGACGACGGTTCAATCCCGCATCCGGCCATCCTGATTTAGGTTTTCCGTGATTTCCCTAAATCGCTCCAGGCAAATGCCGGGATGGTTCCTTTCAAAGGGCACGGCCGACTTCCTTCCCCGTCCTTCCCTAATCCGATGAGACCGATGACCTCGCTGTCTGGTCTCCTTCCCCGAAACAACCAACCAACCACTGCTTGCAGACCGCTCATTGCGTCCAGCACACTCTGCCACTTCAATGGCAATTTCTTCGATAACTTGAAGCGCAACAGCTCGTCAACGTCTCCCAGGGGCAGTTCCGAAATCGCCAGTTAATTCGGCCGTCCGAAACATATTCTTCAGCCCCGATGCGGAAAGAGGACCTCATCCATTCCCTTAATGCGTCGATACCTGCGAAGAGCGGACGCGCCATCGCTATTGTTTTGATAAAACACCTTTACGAGTAAAGCCCTCCTGGCTTTGTCCAGACCCATGCTGGCTGTCTGCAGCTGTAATACACAACGATGCTTGTGTTTCAACCCTACGTCGTCGTACCAGTACCTCTGTCTAACTGCAAGTCCTAACGTCAGCACTGCTAACAACGCAAATTCTGCAGCACACGTTCTGAACATCATTCCTATACACTTTTTTTTTGTGGTTTCTAGGGCTCACAACTTCAACGGTCATTAACGCCCAGACTACGTTAGGAATGCACCGCGAGTCACAAGTTTAAAACAGCAACGAAACGGAAAACACTATAAAAGACAGACTGACAGGCATAGGATTAAAAAAAAACAGCATAATCAAATGTCCTTAGAGAGGGTTGTCAAGTTGATAAAATGAAGAACGCGAGCAGCTGCTCGTGGGTCATCCGCTAAAATGGCATCTAGAGTACATGGCAGGCCAAGATCAAGACGCAGTGTGTTAAAATCCGGACAGGACGTTAAAATGTGGCGGACCGTCAGCAATTGCCCACATGGGCAGAACGGCGCCGGCGCAGCCGTCAGCAGATGGCGATGGCTGAACCGGCAGTGTCCAATTCGTAACCGGGCCAAAACTATCTCCTCCCGCCTAGAAGGGCGTGAGGAGGACGTCCAAGCCGCGGGAAGAGGTTTCAAGGCCCGAAGCTTGTTGTCTGTAAGTGCAGCCCAATCGGCATGCCACAGCGATAAAATGCGCCGACAAATGACCCTGCTACAATCTGACGAAGGGACACTACAAGAAGCTGTCCGAGGCTGGAGGACCGCAGCCTTGGCCGCGACATCTGCAGCCTCGTTCCCAGGGATACCGACATGGCCAGGAACCCACATAAAGCTAACCGGAGAACCGACGTCCACCAGCTGCTGAAGAGAGCGTTGGATCCGGTGCACGAAAGGATGAACCGGGTACGGATCACTGAGGCTCTGGATGGCGCTCAGGGAATCGGAGCAGATGACATATGCAGAATGTCGGTGGCGGCAGATGTAAAGAATAGCCTGGTAGAGGGCAAAGAGCTCAGCTGTGAAGACCGAACTATGGCCATAGAGCCGGTATTTGAAACTTTGTGCCCCGACAATAAAGGAACACCCGACCCCGTCATTGGTCTTAGAGCCATCTGTATAAATGAAGGTCATATTAATGAACTTCGAACGAAGTTCAACAAAATGGGAGTGGTAGACTGAACCGGGGGTAACCTCCTTTGGGAGCGAGCAGAGGTCAAGGTGGACGCGAACCTGAGCCTGGAGCCAAGGTGGCGTGTGGCTCTCGCCCACTCGAAGGGTTGCAGGGAGTGAAAAATTAAGGTGTTGAAGGAGGCGACGAAAGCGAACTCCAGGGGGTAGCAGGGCAGAGACATACAACCCGTATTGACGGTCGAGAGAGTCATCAAAAACGGAACGATAAGACGGATGGTCGGGCATTGCCAGTAGCCGACAGGCATACCGACAAAGCAGTATATCGCGCCGGTAGGTGAGTGGCAATTCACCAGCGTCAGCATGAAGCCTCTCTATGGGACTAGTATAAAGCGCTCCGATCGCAAGTCGTAAACCCCGATGTTGTATGGAGTTGAGGCGGTGTAAGATGGATGGCCGTGCAGAGGAGTATACGAAGCTCCCATAATCCAGCTTGGAGTGGACGATCGACCGATATAGGCGAAGTAGGACGGTTCGATCCGCTCCCCACGACATACCACTGAGAACACGGAGGACATTTAGAGAACGGGTACAACGGGCAGCCAAATATGACACGTGTGGAGACCAGCTAAGTTTTCTGTCAAATGTAAGACCTAAAAATTTTGTTGTCTCCACGAATGGGAGAGCAACGGCATGAAGACTCTCTACGGGACTAGTATAAAATGCTCCGATCGCAAGTCGTAAACCCCGATGTTGTATGGAGTTGAGGCGGTGTAAGATGGATGGCCGTGCAGAGGAGTATACGAAGCTCCCATAATCCAGCTTGGAGCGGACGATCGACCGATATAGGCGAAGTAGGACGGTTCGATCCGCTCCTCACGACATACCACTGAGAACACGGAGGACATTTAGAGAACGGGTACAACGGGCAGCCAAATATGACACATGTGGAGACCAGCTAAGTTTTCTGTCAAATGTAAGACCTAAAAATTTTGTTGTCTCCACGAATGGGAGAGCAACGGGACCGAGTCGTAAGGACGGTGGGAGAAACTCTTTGTAGCGCCAGAAGTTAATACAGACCGTCTTCTCGGCCGAAAAACGGAAGCCATTGGCGACACTCCAGGAGTAAAGACGGTCAAGAGAACGCTGAAGACAGCGCTCCAGGAAACACTTACGCTGCGCGCTGCAATAGATGGTAAAATCGTCCACGAAAAGGGAGCCTGATACATCAGCTGGGAGGCAATCCATTATTGGATTGATCGCTATGGCGAAGAGAGCGACGCTCAAAACTGAGCCCTGTGGCACCCCATTCTCCTGGCGAAAGGTGTCTGACAGGACAGAACCCACACGTACCCTGAACTGTCGATCCATTAAAAAGGAACAAATAAAAAGAGGGAGGCGACCGCGAAGGCCCCATGTATGCATGGTGCGGAGAATGCCCGCCCTCCAACAGGTGTCGTAAGCCTTCTCCAAATCAAAGAACACAGCCGCGGTCGGGCGCTTCCGCAAGAAGTTATTCATAATGAAGGTCGACAAGGTAACCAGATGGTCAACAGCAGAGCGGCGCCTACGAAATCCACATTGTACATTGGTAAGTAGGCGTCGAGACTCGAGCAGCCAAACCAAACGGGAGTTAACCATTCGCTCCATCACTTTACAGACACAGCTGGTAAGCGAGATGGGTCGATAACTGGAAAGCAAGTGCTTGTCCTTCCCCGGCTTAGGGATCGGGACAACAATAGACTCGCGCCAGCATGCGGGAACATGACCCTCAATCCAGATGCGATTGTAAGTACGAAGAAAACCTTTACCCACAGGAGAAAGGTTCTTCAGCATCTGAATATGAATAGAATCGGGCCCTGGAGCGGAGGACCGTGACCGGGCAAGTGCGTTTTCGAGTTCCTGCATGGTGAATGGGGCATTATAACTTTCACGATTCGAGGAGCGGAAGTTAGGTGGCCTAGCCTCCTCTGCCTGTTTGTGGGGGAGGAAGGCAGGGTGGCAATGAGCGGAGCTCGAAACCTCTGCGAAAAAGCGGCCGAAGGCATTGGAGACAGCCTCAGGGGCCACCGTCAAGCCAGAAACTGGTGAGTGGACCTTAGTGCCCGATAGCCGGCGCAGGCTACCCCAGACAACAGAAGGAGAAAAACTGTTGAAGGTGCTTATGAAAGCAGCCCAGCTGGCTTTCTTGCTTTCTTTAATAATACGAAGACACTGCACGTAATCGTTTATAATTGATACAATTTGCCACAGTAGAGTGGCGTTTAAAGGTGCGTAAAGCACGTCGACTAGCACGTAAAGCGTCTCTACATGCTGCGGTCCACCAGGGGACCGGTACGCGACGTGGAGAAGAAGTAGTTTGAGGGATGGCAGATTCAGCAGCAGTGAGAATGACTTCCGTGAGGTGTGCGACCTGACGATCGGAGCTTGTGAAGGTTTGATCCTGAAAGGTCGCCCTGGAAGAGAAGAGCCCCCAGTCGGCTTTGGAGATGGTCCAACTAGATGAGCACGGAGAGGGGGTATGCTGCAGGAGATGGATAACACACGGGAAGTGGTCGCTCGAATATGTATCAGAAAGTGCATACCACTCAAACCGGCGTGCAAGTTGGGAAGTACATATAGAGAGGTCTAAATGGGAATAGGTGTGAGATGTGTCCGAAAGAAAAGTAGGGGCGCCAGTATTGAGGCGGACAAGATTGTGCTGGTTGAAAAGGTCTGCTAACAGGGAGCCCCTCGGGCAGGATGCTGGAGAGCCCCAAAGGGGATGGTGGGCATTGAAGTCTCCAGTTAACAAAAATGGTGCAGGTAGCTGAGCAATAAGTTGCATCATGTCTGCCCTGGTAACGGCAGACGACGATGGAGTGTAAACGGTACAAATGGAAAATGTAAAAGTGGGGAGAGTAATGTGGAAGGCAACTGCCTGCAGGCCAGTGTGCAACGTGATGGGATCGTAGTAAATATCATCCCGGACCAGCAACATAACCCCTCCATGAGCCGGGATACCTACCACAGGGGGTAGGTCAAAACGCACAGAGGTGTAGTGTGCCAAGGCAATTTGATCGCATGGGCGTAGCTTCGTTTCCTGGAGGGCTACGACGAGTGGACAGTGCAAGCGGAGCAGCAACTTCAAGTCCTCTCGGTTGGAGCGAATGCTGCAAATATTCGAGTGAATAAGTTGTAACCTCCCCACCAAACTTTAAAAGAAAAGGAATGACAATACTTAATACAAATGGGAGCCGAGTGTAACCTCCCCACAAAAATTTAAAAGTAATGACAATATTATTTAGAAATGCTAATGGAGATTGAGCTAAGTGTAACCTCGCCACAATGAAATCTACTGACAATGACAATTAAACAAAAATTAGCAATCTGACTCAAATATAAGTTCTTCACAAAAAATTAAGGTCAATTCAGTGATAAGAAAATTCAATTAAACCGAAATATCGGTCTTTGGCCCTGTGTAAAACAATCAGAATTAAAGTCTTACCTCAGAATAACTGGATGTCAAATTTCTGCTCTTATTCTTTCGCGCGGCTTGGAGGAACTGCATTGCAAATAATAATATTCCTTTTTTTTGTGATTTTACTGAAATTTTTCTTTAAAAGAAGTGGAATGAAATGGGAAGTGCAACGAAGTCGTTTGTTCAATAAAAAATAAAATTTTTTTGAAAAATGCTTTTGAAATAAAAATTATTATTGGGGCATTTGTTGGAGATTAATTACAATAAATAAACTTTACATTATCTGATCATTACCTTAAATAATAATATACCTCATTCAGCCTCTTGACCAGAATGCCATGTCGACGCTCGCCGACTCCTCACACACACAACTCCACTCGACTGCTATTACCGACATACTGCACGCAACAGAACAGAGCTACTGCTCGCAACGACTACTGACAGAGTACTGCTCTGCATAGCGACAACTAGCGAACTGCACGCAACTAAATCGAGCTACAGACTGAGAACCGCTCGCAACACTCGCGCGGTCAAGCGCAGGCTCTCTGGTCAGAGACGCTGCAATGCCTCGCCATCGCTGCTGCGTTACATACGTGTTTCATAACCCTCCACTGGGGGGGCAAAAATTTGGCAGCGATGGTGAGTCATTTGGACTTGCCAATCGCGGCAAAATTTTTTTAATTAATAAACTTCTACAATTTACAGAATATTTAGATGTAGTACATAAATTAAATGTTGTGCACACGCACTAAGTACAAAATATATAAGACAAAGACAAGATATGAGTACAAAACATAGTAGCAAATCAGAAAAATGTATATACAAATTATTTGACAGAAAACAAAGTGCACAGGCACTGAAAAAATTCTTTGGCATATTCAGAACAAATAAACAGACTGGCAAAAAATATTATGTTGACAAGTGACATGAGTGCACATGCACTGCAGTTGAGAACATATCAGTAAATGATGAAATGTATATACAATTAGTAACAAATGACATAAGTGCATACGCATTGAAGTATTGAATATACAGAATAGTACAAATCATATTGAGAAATGAGAAAAGTGCACAGGCACTGAAGTTCAATAGAAAACATATTAACACCTAACATAAGTGCACATGTACTGTAGTTCAGAACATATCATAAAAATAAAAATGTATATACAATATAAAAGACAAGAGTGTACATATACTGTACTTCAGAACAAATCAAAAAAAATGTCTTTAGCATTTTCACAATAAATAAACACAATGGCAAAAAAACATGTCCAAAGTGCACACGCACTGAAAAAATGTCTTTAGCATTTTCACAACAAATAAACATAATGGCAAAAAAAAAATCATGTCGACCAGTGACATAAGTGTACTCACACTGGAATTCAGCGAATCGAAAAAAAATGTATAACTCACGAACATAAATGATGTTAACCAAAAAAAATTTTTTTTTCTTATGTGACAAGAATCAGGATAGGAAAGGGAAGGATTGCATCATGGTTGTAGCACTTTAGATTGCACACAGCTGCTCTGAAAGTCCATATCTTTCCACAGAAGTACAACACCAAGTGACACAACTTGAAGTTCTTTTCCCATCAGAATTTATCAGTGTAGCCAAGACACTGAACTGTCGTAGTAATGTTCCATGTTTTCATTTTGGCAGTACACTAGGTACACCAAACAGTGGGACCATAATAACGTCTTCATTGCTCATGGTGGTGGACAGCATGTCGTGTCAACACCACGCTCTTACAAGGCACTCCAACGTAGAATTAGTGCAAAACCAAAGATAGTGCTCCATGATCACTAGGATAAACAGGACAAATGGACATTGCAGTAATTCAGGGTAGTTAACTCATGAGGTGAAGGACATTAAGTCACATAATATTGACAATTACAGACTTAATTAGTAGTTTGTGGCATTCATAGCCCAGTTATTGAACATTTCTGTACCAAGTATGTAGTATTACAGAAAAATGTTCATTAATTGTTTTACATAGAATCAGTAGCCTTCTTTTCCTAGTTACAAAGCATTATGAAATAATCGCATTCTTTTCAGTTACAAAGTATAGCATAGTTAATTAATTATTTGTCAGTTAATTAATCATTTGTCATTCCAATAATAATCATTAGCCTTTTCCTAATTACAATTAATTAATCATTTGTCATTCCTATATAGTAAGAATCATTAGCCTTCTCCTAATTACAAAGCATTATTAAACAGTCACACTCCTTTCCAGTTATAAAGTATGGCATAGTTAATTAATCATTTGTCAGTTAATTAATCATCTGTCATTCCAATAGTAATAATCATTAGCCTTTTCCTAATTACAAAGCATTATTAAACAGTCACATTCCTTTCCAGTTATAAAGTATGGCATAGTTAATTAATCATTTGTCAGTGAATTAATCATTTGTCATTCCAATAATAATAATCATTAGCTGGCATCATGGGTAATCGTATTACAATAAACAGTGGCAGTCCTTGGCCAGTTACAAAGTATATTTAGTATGACAGAATAATGTCCATCAGAAGTCTTAATTGAAAAGGAGAGTCAATTATTGGCCTAGCATTAACATAATACATTGAGTGATACAATTTATTGGCACTCATTGGCCATTAACCAAAACATGAAAACTCAACATGGAAAACAAGAGCTAATTAATGGCATAATTAATAACAATTCATTGAGTGACATTAATTATTGGCACTCAGTGGCCAGCAAGTATTGAATAGAATAAAATATAGTTCATCATTCAGTATTATTCAGATCATTACAAAGTCATTATTAAAAATCAGTTAATTACAGTCATAGCATTAATAATCATGGGCATTATAAGTACTCATTACAATAAACAGTGTTCCTCATTCAGTAGTATTCAGATCATTACAAAGTCATTATTAAAATCAGTTAATTACAGTCATAGCATTAATAATCACGGGCTTTATAAGTAGTCTCATTACAATAAACAGTGGCAGTTATTAACTAGTGACAAAGCATTATTAAATATATATACTTTTTTGTATCATTAAGAAGTCATTACTGAAGTGACATACTATTCAGAGTTGATCAGTATTATTCAGAATTTTCTCAAACTGGTGTCACTATTTGGGACTGGTAATACATTTTTTTTTTTTGTTAGCAATGCATTGCGTTGGGATCGATAATTAATTGCTGAGGCATAACACTATTTGTTTTTGACCTATTGCTGCAAATGAGGATAGGTAACGTCATTCGTCATGAGTCAGCTGTAGCAAGATTATGTAACAAGGCAGTATATGTGATCACATTTATAAATCATAAACACAAATGGGTAAAATAATAAAATGCAAGTATTAGAACAGGTATAATAAGTAACAGGTTTAGTAAGTATCATGAAAAGCTTCTCTTGAAAAAAAATACAAAATGGATTATTGACCTGAAAGAAGAAACGCACACTATGCTGAAAAGTAGTGAACTTCGAATTAACAGGTAGTGAAATGTGTATAAAATTGTGTTCCATAGCTGTCCCTTCCAAAACTTTCCGTCATCCTACTATGCAATATAACACCTGCTGTCAAAACAAACTGCAACAAATACTTAAATAACTACATAGCATAAATACATAACTTCAACAATATCCTCATCTGTAAAGAAAACTTCATTATCCATATCATCATAACTTCACTATTATCATCACCTGTAAAGAAAAACTTCATTATTCATAATCCTTCATCATTATTCGTCAGCATTCATTATCATCTGCAAAAATCACTTCATTACTCATTATACAACTATTCCTTATCTCTAGCATATTTCATCACTAAAAACTAAGATGTGTAGTTCTCTCTGACTGCCTGCATCAATCACCTTGTATTCTGAAAGAAAAAAAATTAGTTAGGATTGCTATTCTACGATGAGTATAGTATATTCTTGTTAATGTTTGTTAATCCTGATCCATTTACTCTTCCTCATAAAGTTATTGCATCTTCTTTCGTTTATTCCGTAGGTGAAATTCCCATTTATGTTAAATTTATTTCTTAGAATCATCATTCCTTTCTGAAATTGATGAACAAAGATTAATGTCCTGCATTTAAATCATATACCCACTAAATAATGACTGGTTTATGGTAACATAATTAAGCATACAGCATAACATGACAGAAAACGTAATATGTCAAAGACATTGACAGTGTTCAGATGCAAAAATGTACAGAGAATATCACAATGCAGCAGCAAAATGTAAAACAGTCACGATGTTGAGATGTCATAAGGCAAAAAAAATGTCAAAGTCACTGGTGTGTTATATCTTAACTATTTCACAGTGCATACAAACAAAACTGGAATACAATCATATACACAAAAAAGTGGAAAAATGTGCACGGTCTGACGTGTAACGACAAGAAAAGCGACCTGCTAACCTTACCTTGCCGGGCACTTGCCAAGAAAAATACGATAATCATCAGTAATTAGTCAGGTGAAATAATTGCATTAGTAAATGGCATCATAGTGTGTTGAATCATACAGTGGTTTCACTCAATAAACGGTTTAATGTTTGAGATATGGTGCTTGCCTTTCGATTTTCTAGTTCTCAAAGTTCCGACGTGTACAACATTGGGGTGAGGAATGCTGCGAATCCGATATGGACCTGCGTATAGAAGTTCAAATTTACTGCACTTACCTTTTAATTTACTGGATAAATAGGGTGTACGTATTAATATCTTCTGTCCAACGTGAAAGTCGCGGCGTCTACAAACCTGTTTTTGTTGTCTTCTCCGGCGCTCTGCGGCACGTTTGATGTTGTTCAGCGCAATGTCAATTATATCGTGGTGTCTTAGTCGCCGACATTTGGGGAATTTTACTAATTCTTTAATTTTGTTTGGTGGTTCAACGTTTTTCAGTATAACAGACGGAGATAGCATAGTGGATTCATTTGGAATGGAATTAATTACATCTTGGAATGAGAGTATGTGTGTATCCCAATCAATATGTCTTTTGTGGCAGTATATTCTACACAGTTTACCAATTTCTTTCATTAATCTTTCACAGGGGTTCGAAGAAGCGTGGTACTTGGATATATAGATCGGAGAAATGTTTCTGGCTCGTAACATGCGTGTCCATACGATACTACGAAATTGAGATCCATTGTCAGAAATTACTTTCATCACATGCCCTACATGAAATAGAAAATGTTTTACAAATGCTTTCGAAACAGTTTTGGCAGTAGCTTTGCGTAATGGAGTGAAAGTAACAAATTTTGAAGTGAGCTCAACAGCGACAAAGATGTAGCAAAAACCTCTGTTAGTTCTCGGAATTGGACCAAAAATATCTACAGCGGCCATATGTCTTAATTTAACAGGTATAATGGGATATAAAGGAGGAATATGTGAAGTGGTGTCTGATTTAGCTTTCTGGCAAATTTTACAAGACGCTAAAACTCGTCGTATACGTTTCTCCATGTTGGTAAAATAACAGTTCTGTCTCAGTATAAGAAAACATTTTCGTGCTCCGTAATGTGCGTAACTTAAATGAGTGTACCAAATTAGTTTGTTAACCAGTTCGTCAGGAATGCATAATAACCAATTGTTGCTGTCAGGATGAGAGCGGCGAAACAGAATGTCATTGCGTACAGTGTAATGGTTTCTAATCGTAACATTATTCTTATCTTGCCAAAGCTGTTTAATTTCTTTCCACACATTGTCTTTATTTTGCTCTTGTGCTATGTCCTGTAATGACGATGAAATAAAGTTTTCAAATGCAACTTGCTTAATGTACATGACACTGAAATTTGTTTTGCAGAAGTTGGTTGCTACGTCTTGCTGATTGTTGCTGAGAGAACGCGATAGTGCGTCTGCTATAACATTTTGTGTGGTGTCACCGCCAGACACCACACTTGCTAGGTGGTAGTTTAAATCGGCCGCGGTCCATGTAGTACATGTCGGACCCGCGTGTCGCCACTGTGATCGCAGACCTAGCGCCACCACCAAGGCAGGTCTCGTGATACGAGAGTGGACTCGCCCCCAGTTGTACGAGGACCAAGCTACCGGCCAGTTGTACGCGAACCTAGCTATCGCCCAGTTGTACGAAGCCTTTCTCTCTCATTAGCCGAGAGACACAATAGCCATCAGAAGTTAATGGCTACGAACTAGCAAGGAGCCATTTGTATCAGTGCCTATAGCTTACGAGTATTCCAGAGAGATGTATTCCAAGGATAAATAAAAGTTAAGTAAAAAGCATCTACATACTTTTCTTCTTATTCATTCATAAGTTTTTATGTTCCAGACTTCACGACCGTATGCTTATTGCTGTGCGTGCACTATCGGCCACAGCGTTAGTCACTAGCTTTCTTTTGCAGCAGTCACCTCCACAGTGTCGGTCCAGCTACCGACACTACATTTTGTGTGCCGGGAATGTGAACTATTGTAAAATTAAATTCTTGTAAATATAGTTTCCATCTACTTAACCTGTCGTGAGTGAATTTAGCCGAAAGTAAAAATTGTATAGCTCTATGGTCTGTGTAAACGGTAGTATGTCTGCCATAAAGAAAGTGCCTAAATCTCGTAAAAGCCCATACAACACATAATGTTTCCAGTTCTGTAACAGAATAATTTCGCTCAGCAGGTGACAGAATGCGACTTGCAAATGCGATGTTTTTAATTGCCGTTGAACCATCTTCTTCAATTTCCTGGAAAATATGTACGCCTAAAGCGGTATTGGAACTGTCGGTGGCAATGGAAAAATTTCTGGTAAGATCTGGGTGCGATAAAAGTGGAGCATTCAACAGAGCATGTTTCAAATAACATTCTCGTGAACAAAATTCTGCTTGTCAAAAGTAATGTTTGCGTTACTGTAATATACAATCTGTGCTCTATCTGGTTAAAATTTATCGTACGTGTTATTATTTACGGGAGAATGTTGTGGCATATCCACTATATGAACTGTTATTTTATTTCTTATTGACGTGTTACGCTATCGATGACACCTATTGTCTGTTTCATTCATCATTATTCGTTGTTGCTGATGTTGTTGCTGCTCATAAGATCGACTGTTATTAAATGTACGCTGAAAATTGTGCTCATTATTTTTTTTACGTCTGTCCTAATAGTAATTTCTATACGGCGCATTGCGATACGAGTTGAAATAGTGTGTTGTCTGTACGTGGTTATTTCTTTGCTGCCATGCGTCACTATTTGTTGGAGCTGGGACTATACGTGCACGCGGCGAAACATTAAAGGTTTGGTTGACCTTGTAGACTGCATTGTTGGTTAGGTATGCTAAGCGGTTGACTTTCATGCTGTTGCGGTGAAAAACGTCTATTGTTACAAAAAAAAATGCGTTTGCTGTTAATTTTACACATACTGATGATTACGATTTTATCTGTAATTAAAGTTACGGCGGTAGTTGTCATTACGGGAGTGCCTACTGAAAATTGTCACATTCGGTAAAATATTTGTCATATCCAGTTTTCATTACTCGTTTCTTAATACTACAAAGAGCAATAGTTAAAGAGCAGTTTTGATAGATATAAAGGATAGTAGAAGAAAAGGCAGCAGTGCAGAAAACTAAAGATGAAACAGCACTACTACAGCTCGGGGCCCTATGCTCGCTACGGCACATATTCATTAAAGCGTAATGAATCCCCTGAGGTCATTTACGCACTGCAAATAAATTTCAGCTTTTGTGTTATAGGCAATGGCGGTACAAATTCAGAAATAAATTGCTGTCTGCATGCTAATTCTAGTTTCTTCATTATAGGCAATGCTGTTGTAAATACAAAAATAAATTGTCGCATCTGGTTCAAAGCTAGTTTCTGCATTACAGGTAGTAGCGGTGAATGTACAAAGATAAATTGTCGTATACAGTGCAAAGCGTGTACCTGTACGCTGTCATTATTAAGTTCTTTACATTTTCTTACAAATGCAAACTGCTTATTATCAACATTCTCGTCACTGAATTTGAGAATACGTTCAGGTTTGTGTGTGAATCTGTTCGTCTGTGTCATTTCGGATTTCAAGTTGAGTAGCTTTTCAGATTTTAAGTCGCGTGGCTTTTCGGATTTAAAGTCGCGTAGTTGCTGTAAATTGCTCAAGTTATACGCGCAGCGTGAGTCTGACAAATGTTCGCAAAGTGGCGTCTGCTGTGTTATGTTATTAACTGAAATGTTATTCATCTCTGTTACTTCTTGTTGTAAATTTGACAACTTCCTACGCAACGTGTTATTAGACGAATCGATCTCATTAATTGTCTGCTGTAAATTTTGAAATTCAGGTGTTTGGTTAAATGAAACCGGTGCAGTATCGTCTGATTTATTGTCATTAGTATTTTCGATAACATCACATTTTTCAGTCAGTATTTTAACCTGATCACATTTTTCAGTCAGTATTTTAACCTGATCATCGGTTTTAGAATCAGACGCATTAATCTGTTTTTGCAACTTACGCGTAGTTTCGCTCAGTTTTTTAACATCAGCTTTGATGACATCGCAATCCTGTGTTAGATCTAATTGTTCGAATCTGTCTGTCACTGTTTGGATATTTACTGTGTGTGTATCTGTTTTTGATTTAAGATCAGAAATTTCATCCCGTAATTCCGCGTTCAACTGTTCTATGGTATTAATTTTGTCGGACACTGTAGTAATATTATTGTCTACATTCGTCTTCGCTTTCGCGAACATTTTACGTTTGTCCTCTTGTCTTTGTGCAGTGATTGTTTCCATAACCTGACGTTTGACTTTATTTTGATCCTGAATAAATTTGCGGAAACGCGTATCACTGTTTTGCATGTGTTGATTAAAGCGCTCGTTAATCTGAATGTTCTGCTGTTCGAATTTCGCGTCGATCTTTTCATCCATTGTGCGCGAAAGTTCTGCTGTCATTGCTTTAAACTCGTCCCGTAGTTGTGTAGCTTTTTCAGAGCACTGTTTAGCGACTCCGCTAATTTCGTCTCTGAGTGTTTCTATTGCGGCTGTTTGTAATTCCCTTAATTCTTGCGCAACAGACTTTATTTCTTCGCTATTTTTTCGTGAACAAGCCTCAATTTCCACGCGCAACTGTTCCTTAGTGTCATGGCATTGCGCGGCAACGGCTCTAATTTGTTCGCCAAGCTGTCTGGAATTGTCGTCTAATTTTTCATTTAAGTATTGTTTGAGTTTTTCGTTATTATTGTCAAGTTTTTCATTTAAGTGTTTGTTATCTTCCCTAAGTTGTCTAAAATCTTCACTTTGTTTGTCTAATTTTTTATTCTGTTCACTAAATTGTTGTTTGAAATCTTTACTACTGTTGTCTTGTTTTTCGTTCTGTTGTTTGAAATTTTCATCAATTTTATTAAATTTTTCATTAAACTGTTTGAAATTTTGCCGCAAAAATGCCATAATTGGATCCGGTTCAAAATTAGCATTTCTATTCTCTGTGCTATTCAATGGTCGATCTGGAATTGTCTCGTTTTGCGTGACCATTTGGTCATTCTGTAATTTACAAAAAGGTTTGCCAGTTAAACATACACTGTCAGTCCCTATTTCGGAATTAAATAAATCCGTCGTACTTTCACTACACTGACCATTTTCATTCGAAAAATTTGTTTGTATGTTACTTGAATTTTCCAAACCGGTTGTGTTAAGCTGGGTAGCGCTCATTACAATGGAGCGTCCCGCGTCATCAATTGTCGTCAAATTAACAGAAGAGACAATTGAGTTCGTTTGTTCATCATTAATATAAAAGTCATCACTAGTGGTTGTAATGCACTGATTGTTAGTGAACGCAGGATTGTCATCATTACACTGCGTGTCACAATTACTATCGGTTAAGTTGCTTAAGTCGGTAATTTCGTTCACAATACCTCGCGATACACTATTCACAGTCTTTCGCGGCATTTTTACAATAGTCAAAATTTTTCACAAAATAAATAAGCACAATGCAAAAACAACACACAAATACAACAGAGCAAACGAATTGTCGATGATCTGTGGAAAGAAAGTCACAAGATTAATAAAAGCGTTGCGCCAAATTCTAATTATACTTAAGCAAATAAGAGCAGATATCTGACTGTTTTTCAAAAGATTCTCAACGACATACGATCCTGGACTGGGTGTCGCCAAGTGTAACCTCCCCACAAAAATTTAAAAGAAAAGGAATGACAATACTTAATACAAATCGGAGCCGAGTGTAACCTCCCCACAAAAATTTAAAAGTAATGACAATATTATTTAGAAATGCTAATGGAGATTGAGCTAAGTGTAACCTCGCCACAATGAAATCTACTGACAATGACAATTAAACAAAAATTAGCAATCTGACTCAAATATAAGTTCTTCACAAAAAATTAAGGTCAATTCAGTGATAAGAAAATTCAATTAAACCGAAATATCGGTCTTTGGCCCTGTGTAAAACAATCAGAATTAAAGTCTTACCTCAGAATAACTGGATGTCAAATTTCTGCTCTTATTCTTTCGCGCGGCTTGGAGGAACTGCATTGCAAATAATAATATTCCTTTTTTTTGTGATTTTACTGAAATTTTTCTTTAAAAGAAGTGGAATGAAATGGGAAGTGCAACGAAGTCGTTAGTTCAATAAAAAATAAAATTTTTTTTGAAAAATGCTTTTGAAATAAAAATTATTATTGGGGCATTTGTTGGAGATTAATTACAATAAATAAACTTTACATTATCTGATCATTACCTTAAATAATAATATACCTCATTCAGCCTCTTGACCAGAATGCCATGTCGACGCTCGCCGACTCCTCACACACACAACTCCACTCGACTGCTATTACCGACATACTGCACGCAACAGAACAGAGCTACTGCTCGCAACGACTACTGACAGAGTACTGCTCTGCATAGCGACAACTAGCGAACTGCACGCAACTAAATCGAGCTACAGACTGAGAACCGCTCGCAACACTCGCGCGGTCAAGCGCAGGCTCTCTGGTCAGAGACGCTGCAATGCCTCGCCATCGCTGCTGCGTTACATACGTGTTTCAAAGTGCCATCGTAAGAAGAAAAGGAAGATGAAAGAAGGGGTCACCTCGAAGGCCGCTGAGGGTCTGGCTTCGAGCGAGCACTGCGCCGCTATCAGTAGGCGGACAGTCATCGTCCATTGGTTCTATAGGTTCATCGGCCATCTTGGTAAGATAGCCGGGAGGGGGAGCTTCCTCCGTCGGTGAACGGCCAGATGTTCGGCTACCAGCGGTGCGGCCAGGCGACACGGATGACGGCCTGGGGCGGCAACCGCTGGGTGGCGCAGGAGAAGAAATGCGCCGTGGCGGAGAAGGAGAACTGTGCTTCCTATGAGCCTTCTTGGAAGGTCGTTTGGTGGAAGTACCGGTCGATGGCTGGGAGGTCGAGGAACGTAGGAAGTCTGCACGGGACGGTTCCTTCTTGAAGGCCCGTGCATCTGACTTCTGGGTCTTCGTCTTAGCAGAAGCTGATGAAGGGGCTGGTGTCTGTGGGGTGATGGGAGGAAGAGGAGACGTCGACCGCGCGATCTTAGCACTGGCCGAACGGACGACCGTGGTGCTGAAGGTCAGATCGCATGTCTGGGTTGCCACCTCCCTGGTAGTCCGAGGAGAGGCGAGGACAGTACTGTATTTCCCCGCTGGGAGCAGCGTGGGCTTCCTACTAGCCAAGAGCTTGCGAGCAGCCGAGGTGGACACTTTCTCTTTGACCCGAATTTCTTGGATACAGCGTTCTTCCTTATAGACGGGACAGTCGCGGGAGGATGCGGCATGGTCACCCTGACAGTTCACACAACGAGGAGACGGAGGTGGACAGTCACCCTCATGGACATCCCTGCCACAAGTGACACATTTAGCCGCATTGGAACAAGACTGTCGAGTGTGATTGAAACGCTGACACTGGTAGCAGCGCGTAGGTGTCGGGACATAGGGGCGAACAGAAATAACCTCGTAGCCCGCCTTGATGCGCGATGGCAGCTTAACACTATCAAAGGTCAAGAAAAGTGTCCGGGTCGGTACAAGGTCATTGTTGACCTTTTTCATGACCCTATGGACAGCCGTCACGCCCTGCTCAGCGAGGAAAGATTGAATCTCCTCGTCAGTCAATCCGTCGAGGGATCGAGTATAGACCACACCACGAGACGAATTCAAAGTTCGGTGAGCCTCCACCCGGACAGGGAACGTGTACAGGAGTGTCGCTCAAAGCAGTTTTTGTGCCTGAAAGGCGCTCTCAGTTTCTAGTAACAAGGTACCATTACGCAACCTGGTACAAGATTTGACAGATCCGGCTATGGCATCTACGCCCTTCTGGATAACGAAAGGGTTGACAGAGGAAAAATCCTTTCCATCCTCAGATCGAGAAACGACGAGGAACTGTGGGGTAGGCGGTAGTACTTTCGTCACTGGGGGCTGGTCATGTTTCCGTTTGTGGGCAGAAGTCGAGAGAGAATAAGAGAAATCCATTGCGGAGGAGTCCCCCACGATTGCCAGCGTCTCCGATGGCGCGCTCCTTCCTTAAGGGCACTCTCAGAGGGCACTCCCGCCTTAGGTGAATGTTTACACCTCAGGTCACACCTCCCGAGAAACAGACTGATGGACCAATCGGCATGGTCAGAAGGTATCAGCTCAGGCAATCACCCCTCCCTGGGCCTGGCCTTTACCAGGGGGTACGTGCGTGCCTTACTTGTCTACCCAGGGCGGGGAATTACGCGTTACCCCGTCACCGGCTACGCGTGCGAACGCGTGGGTCGGCCTTCAGGCGCGCACAGGGAGGAAGGAAGAAGAAGAAAAATAAGAGAGAGAGGGAGAGAGAGGACAGACTGTCTCAAACGCCGAGGCGGAGACCAGAGAAGGCAAGGAGAAGAAGGCAAGGAGAAGGAGGCAAGGAGAGGGAGGCAAGGAGAAGGAGGCAAGGAGAAGAAGGCAAGGAGAAGGAGGCAAGGAGAAGGAGGCAAGGAGAAGGAGGCAAGGAGAAGGAGGCAAGGAGAAGGAGGCAAGGAGAAGGAGGTAAGGAGAAGGAGGCAAGGAGAAGAAGGCAAGGAGAAGGAGGCAAGGAGAAGAAGGCAAGGGAAAGAGTAAGGAAGACAGTGAGATAGAGAAGAACAAAGAAAGGAACTAACCAAAGAAGGAAGAAACGAGATGTGAAAAACCAAAAAGACCACAAATATAGGTCGTGGGACCGTCCGCCTCCGGACGCAGGCGCTAACTACCCCCTTGAGGGGGATGGACTCCTTTTAGTCGCCTCTTACGACAGGCAGGAAGACCTCGGGCCTATTCTAACCCCCGGACCTGCAGGGGGATCCTATACACTTGGCTACCTATGCGGTAAACAGTTTTTCGTCTACACTGGCGCAATAGCGAAAGCTTAATTGTAACCACCCTGTATATGACCAACACGAAATGTAATTGCCACGTGCAGGCACTTTAATTAGACTCTCAAAAACGCAACAATGGAAACGAAAGACGGGTATAGGAAAAAGAGCTCAAGGACTTAGAACAGCAACACAGAATCAGACAAAACACGCAACATGGAGTGACAGCATCAAAACAGAAGTAAAACGGTCGTGAATGAAAGAAATTAAAAGAAACTGGGGAAGTCATGAGATAGAGAAACATTTACCAACGGCCTTGCCGTAGTGGTAGCACCGGTTCCCGTTAGATCATCAAAGTTAAGCGCTGTTGGGCTTGGATAGCACTGGGA
The DNA here is from genome assembly GCF_021461385.2 of Schistocerca piceifrons. Classification (NCBI taxonomy): domain Eukaryota; kingdom Metazoa; phylum Arthropoda; class Insecta; order Orthoptera; family Acrididae; genus Schistocerca; species Schistocerca piceifrons. The sequence continues at coordinate 542,342,907 of NC_060143.1, read as the reverse complement.
TGGGTGACCGTACGGTCTGGCGAGCGCTGCTGGCAAGCGGCGTGCACTCAGCCCTTCTGAGACAAATTGAGGAGCTAGTTGACTGAGAAGTAGAGGCACCGGTCACGAAAACTGATGACGGCCGAGAAAGCCAAGTGCCGACCACACACCCTTCCTCATCCGCATCCAGTGACGCCGATAGGCTAAGGATGACACGGCGGCCGATCAGTATCGTTAGGGACTTCCGAGACCTGTTCGGACGGAGTTTAGAGAAACATTTACCAATTACATTGAAACGTCCCCTAAGAAAAATTATTGAATTACTGTGCTGGTAAACCCCTTACGTTATTTGATTTTCAAACAGCTGAGCAAAACTGAACGTACTCACATTTCTCTCTTTACTTATTCTGATCAACACTAAAGTGACAATATTTTTAGCGCAATGCAATCTGACTTAATAATCCCTACAAAAGAATGGCCATGACTAACATTAACCCTTACCTTTCATGAATCGCTTACCTCACAAAAATCTTCGTTACTCGAACTACTGCAATACAACGAGCGCCAATACTGCCAGCTAAATAAAGGATTCTAACTACTGAAGGCACTAACTACTGATAGGCATAGTTAGCAAATGAGAGATTTTGATAGAGAACAAATAATGTATTTACCTTAATAGTGTTCAAAAGTCATAATATATATATATATATATCAGTTCATGACATCCAGTCTTAAATTTACTCTCTCTGATGGACACACGTCCAGATCATCCGCTCTCAAAACTCCGCCATCTCTCTCCCCACATCCACCACTGCTGGCGGCTCACCAACTGCGCAACGCTACGCGCTGTTAACAGCCAACTGCCCAACACAATAGCGAATTCCAACAATGCTAACCAGCCACAGACTGCACACAGCAGTCAGTGATTTGCATACAGAGCGCTACGTGACGTTACCAACATAAAATCCTGAACAGCCTACTTACAGCATCTTTAGTAGCAGATACTGACGTGGAAATGGCTTTCGTGATTCAGACTACTCTAACTCACACAGCAGCGTACATATATTCAGGACAAAAATGAAGCTAATCCAGATAACGCGAAACTATATTAAGACTTTCAGCATGCACATCAGTCAGCGACAATAAATACGAACAGCATACAAAAATACGTTAAAACACAGAGTTTTGTAAACCATTTGTATGCTATGGACCCTCCATCAGCTTGAACAGTCTCCTGCAGACATGCAGGCTCCATAAAATCATGAGGAACACATAGCAAATCTTGAGGGGAAGGCTAACCAAAGACTGCGTTTTATTGGCAGGATACTCAGAAAATGTAACAGACCTATTAAGGAGACTGCCTACACTACGCTTGTCCGTCCTCTTTTAGAATAATGCTGCGCGGTGTGGGATCCTTACCAGATAGGACTGACGGAGTACATCGAAAAAGTACCAAGAAAGGCAGTACGTTTCGTATTATCGTGAAGTATGGCAGAGAGTGTCACAGAAATGATACAGGATTTGGGCTGGACATCATTACAAGAAAGGCGTTTTTCGTTGCGACGGAATCTTCTCACGAATATCCAATCACCAACTCTGTCCGCCGAATGTGAAAATATTTTTTTGACACCGACTTACACAGGGAGAAACGATCACCACGATAAAATAAGGTAAATCAGAGCTCGTACGGAAAGATATAGGTGTTCATTCTTTCAGCGCACTATACAAGATTGGAATAATAGAGAATTGTGGAGGTGGTTCGATGAACCCTCTGCCAGGCACTTAAATGTGATTTGCAGAGTATCCGTGTAGATGCAGATTCCCGTATACGTCCATCCGGTAGATACAACTTGAAACCAGACTCGTCCGACCAGGCAACATGTTTCCGGTGTTGACGGGCTCAGGCGAGGCGTAAAGCTTTGTGTCGTGCAGTGAGCAAGGGTGCATGAGTGGGCTTTCGTCTACGAAGCCAATATCGAGGATGTTTCGTTGAATGGTTCCCACGCTGACACTTGTTGAACGCCCAGCATTTAAATCTGCAGCAATTTGCGGAAGGACTACATTTCTGTCTTTTTGAAATGTTTATTCTTATAGGACAACTATCCAAGGAGTTCCACCCAGTAATATCCTAACAGCAGACTGTACACAATTTATTAAATTGCCAATACTAAACTATTTTAAATAACAAATTCATATAACTTACAAAACTTAACAAATGGTTAAAGAGTGAGCTTTAAAAACAAAATCAAGAACTTTTTACAATAGTGCTTTTAGAGTTCATCCAAAAGACTAAATCCGATAATAAGTTAAATTGGCATTACAATTCAAAATGATTTATATAAAAAACTGAGAAAGATAATGGCGCTTGGCACCATAAAATGAAAGAAGCGCAACACAACCAATAAATATAGTAACAAAATAATTTGATACAACCAAAGGGCGAGGGCAACTCCCAATGTAATCACAGATGAGCGAGCTCTCTACACTTCGGAGCCTTCCCACTAGAAACGGGCGTGCCTCCCACAACTGCCCGTCACTTACGCACCTTGGTTATGTTCTGTAACACGACAGATAATACCAACACAAGATAAAGTTCAAAAATATCGTGTAACATCCCGACAGCACATGATAACTCGGGCGCTCTTAAGTGCCGGAAGCCAACACATACAAATCTCAAACAATTCTCGCTTCCTAAAACGAAACAATAAAACCCAAGCGCACATGAATAGTCAAACCACAGTCCTAGAAGTGCCTTAACGACACCAAACGCGACTATTCCACCAAATTAATAATAACACAGTAAAAAAAATACAGAACATACCACTAAATGCTGTTACACAGCCAAATTGACTAGATCGTGTTGTTCAGATCCCAGAAGACCACATATACCAAGCAGCAGTAATTCACTATGTACACTCCTGGAAATTGAAATAAGAACACCGTGAATTCATTGTCCCAGGAAGGGGAAACTTTATTGACACATTCTTGGGGTCAGATACATCACATGATCACACTGACAGAACCACAGGCACATAGACACAGGCAACAGAGCATGCACAATGTCGGCACTAGTACAGTGTATATCCACCTTTCGCAGCAATGCAGGCTGCTATTCTCCCATGGAGGCGATCGTAGAGATGCTGGATGTAGTCCTGTGGAACGGCTTGCCATGCCATTTCCACCTGGCGCCTCAGTTGGACCAGCGTTCGTGCTGGACGTGCAGACCGCGTGAGACGACGCTTCATCCAGTCCCAAACATGCTCAATGGGGGACAGATCCGGAGATCTTGCTGGCCAGGGTAGTTGACTTACACCTTCTAGAGCACGTTGGGTGGCACGGGATACATGCGGACGTGCATTGTCCTGTTGGAACAGCAAGTTCCCTTGCCGGTCTAGGAATGGCAGAACGATGGGTTCGATGACGGTTTCGATGTACCGTGCACTATTCAGTGTCCCCTCGACGATCACCAGTGGTGTACGGCCAGTGTAGGAGATCGCTCCCCACACCATGATGCCGGGTGTTGGCCCTGTGTGCCTCGGTCGTATGCAGTCCTGATTGTGGCGCTCACCTGCACGGCGCCAAACACGCATACGACCATCATTGGCACCAAGGCAGAAGCGACTCTCATCGCTGAAGACGACACGTCTCCATTCGTCCCTCCATTCACGCCTGTCGCGACACCACTGGAGGCGGGCTGCACGATGTTGGGGCGTGAGCGGAAGACGGCCTAACGGTGTGCGGGACCGTAGCCCAGCTTCATGGAGACGGTTGCGAATGGTCCTCGCCGATACCCCAGGAGCAACAGTGTCCCTAATTTGCTGGGAAGTGGCGGTGCGGTCCCCTACGGCACTGCGTAGGATCCTACGGCCTTGGCGTGCATCCGTGCGTCGCTGCGGTCCGGTCCCAGGTCGACGGGCACGTGCACCTTCCGCCGACCACTGGCGACAACATCGATGTACTGTGGAGACCTCACGCCCCACGTGTTGAGCAATTCGGCGGTACGTCCACCCGGCCTCCCGCATGCCCACTATACGCCCTCGCTCAAAGTCCGTTAACTGCACATACGGTTCACGTCCACGCTGTCGCGGCATGCTACCAGTGTTAAAGACTGCGATGGAGCTCCGTATGCCACGGCAAACTCGCTGACACTGACGGCGGCGGTGCACAAATGCTGCGCAGCTAGCGCCATTCGACGGCCAACACCGCGGTTCCTGGTGTGTCCGCTGTGCCGTGCGTGTGAACATTGCTTGTACAGCCCTCTCGCAGTGTCCGGAGCAAGTATGGTGGGTCTGACACACCGGTGTCAATGTGTTCTTTTTTCCATTTCCAGGAGTGTATATACTGTACAAAACGCCCTTCTTAGGCAGACTACATAACACGTCGACTACCAAATGTACCATACATGAACGCAACTCTGGACAGGACTCCAGTTGAGCAAATAAATTAGTACCAACAAATATCGTAACGAGCCACACACACACAGCAAAAAGTTCCAACAACACGATACCACATTAGGAAAGTTCAGAAACCGCTTCTGGAGCTGCCAGGGGAAAATCTGAAGAGCCAACCGAACTCTCACCCTAACTTGGCAGACGACTCCAAAATTCAGCAACTAGTTGTCTCCGGGCCAGAGTATCACAGGTCCACATCAGACAGGCAGGAAGAACAAGTACGCCGACTTCAATTAATCATCACAACATGGTCAGCACAGCGGCGAGTCGCCTCCGCCCCAGACCACTCTGTTCACATTGCGAGGCACAACAACCTTAGCGCTAGTCACTAGCGGGTCAGGCAGAGCGAACTTCACGTTCCGTGCAGTACCCGGAAAGCCAACTACCCTCTCGCTTTCCGCCGGCCACCGCAAACACACCCCAGACGTCATAGCCAATCGCCACCGGAGCGCCACCCGCACCAGGACAGCGAACTATAATCGATTACAGTGCGCGCTCTGAACAAGATCACAGGTTAGCGGTGCGCGCCATGTCAATCTCCTCCCCCAAAACCCATCGGGGGGAGGATGGGGGGGTGTAGCAAAAATTTGCATAAGGGAGCGCCCTCTGACAACGTCTGCACCAAGCTTACCCATGTTACCTAGCCAGCTTAACTTGGCTTATATGGACGCGGTAGAACTTCCGAGAACTCAACTCCCTAACCAAAAGATTAACCGGCCCTAAAATCCTTTCTATTCGACAGGGTCCACAGAAAGGAGGCTGCAGCTTACCTTTTATCTTATGTCCCACAGTGGATGTTTACGGAGAAAAACTAAGTCCCCCACCTTTCCTCTAAAGGGGCGTCTACCATGATTATACTGTTTGGCTTGTCTAATGTGCGCTCGCAGGATGTTACGCCTCTCTCTCTCTCCCAGTTCTCACGAAGGCCTGCCAGAGTAATTTCCTTGGGCAGTAAAACAATATTCCACAAATTAGACAAGGGAGAATTTATTGAATGCCCAAACATCAATGCATTAGGCGTACTGCTAGTTGACTCATGACGCGCTGAGTTAAACGTCTGAGCCACAGCAATGACGTGTCCCAGCTTTTAGGGGAACGAGAAGGAAATATGCACAAGGCGGCTTTCAAGTTACGATTGACTCGTTCAGCAAAGGCCTTGGGATAATACAGTGTCGTGGTTGTATCTTTGACCCCTTGAGGGAAACAAAGATTTAAATCGCCCTGACAAGAAAGCTGGGGCGTTATCACTAATCAAGGTCCTCGGAGAGCCAAACCAGGAAAAAAACCCGAGCAAGTTGGTAAACAGTAATATCCGCCGTGACTCCCCTGGTCGGCAACAACCAGGAATTACGCGAAAATGCGTCAACTTCCACCAAGATTTACTTATTACCTTTCCTAGTTCGAAGTAGGGGGCCGATGTAATCAAATAGTCGCTCCATGGGACTGGACTGACTGAAGAAATCCAGTACGGGGGCTTACATCAGGTTTGCCTCACTTGCATTCGTTGCATTTCGCAACAAAACGCCTAACGTCCGTATACAAACCCGGCCAGTACAAATGCTCTCGCACGCGATTTAAGGTCTTACTAAATGCCATATGCCGTCCAGACGCAGTGTCGTGAAAATATTTAAGAACTATAGTTACTAGCTCTTTAGGGATACACAATTTGTACTCCCCAGAACCCTTTTCCTGTTTACACAAAATAGCATTGCAAATTTGAAGGCCGGGTGCCTCTTCACCTTCCTTAAGGCGCTAATATAACTGTCCCCAATATAGATCATCAATTTGTTTCTAGGGGAGGTTGCAAAATAACCCCGGAACCTCCGTCGGTAAGGCCCCCACTCCTACCTCAGTTCCCTCCTCCGTTTCCCCTCCATCTGTGAACATCCTGCTGAGAGCATCCGCGACAGTATTGTCCGCACCACGAATGTGTCTAACCTCGAATCGAAAGGTGGATATGCGAACTGCCCACCGTGCTAAGCGCCCTGTTTTACGGGGGGGCGAGCTAGAACCCAACTGAGAGACTGATTGTCGGTCTCCAGTACAAATGGGTGATGTTCCAGATAAAATGAAGATTGTTCGAGGGCAAACAACACCGCCAAAACCTCGCACTCATAAACAGAGTACTTTCGTTCCCGATCGGATAAACGACGCGAGGCATAAGCAATAGGCCGTCGAATACCTTCTTGCTGTTGCAATACGGTTGCAATTCCTCCCCGGGAGGCATCAGTCTGCACAATAAATTGGAATTGAAATCAGGCAGCGCAAGTACTGGAGGATTAGCGATGGCCTGTTTCAAAGCGAGAAAAGCACTTTGTTGCTGGGAGTCCCAATGGAAATTAGCATTTTTTCTTTCATAACTGATTGAGGGGATCCGCTAACAAGGCAAAATTAGGGACGAACTTGCGAAAAAATTACACATACCCACGAAACGGGCAACACCTTGCTTATCACGGGGAGGCTGAAACTAATAGCTCGTGTCCGTTCCTGATCTACCTCCACATCTCTTTCAGAGACAACATGCCCCAAGAAGGCAATACTAGTCTTACACAAACTTATTTTGGAAGGCTTAACCGTCAGACCCGCATTACGCAATCTTTCCAATACCAACTGCACATGCGTAAAGTGTTCCTCAAACGACGCGCTGTAAATTAACAAATCGTTTAAATAATTATAGACGCACTGAAACTTCAGATCACCCAAGACTGTCCAGAAGTCTTGAAAGAACAGCGGCGCCCGTGGCCAAAGCGAATGGAACTCTATTAAACTCAAAAAACTTTAAATCGGTGGTAAATGCCGTGGCCAGTTTAGAAGATTCACTAAAGGGAATTTGAAAATACGCTTGGTTTAGATCGAATACAGTAAATACTTTCACGCCGCGAAACCAGGTAAAACAATTATGAAGATCAGGCAAGGGTACCGGCTCCAATATAACCTTCTGATTAAGAAGGCTATAATCCACCACGACCCGGTGATCGTTTTTACCTGGCTTAGGAACCAAGAACACGGGCGAAGCGTACGGAGAGGATGTGGAGTAACGAATGACCCATTCATAACATTTGATTAATTTTGTCTTTCAAAATGCGCATCTTCGGAGGGGACAGTATACGGCGCCTTACGCAAAGGAATGTTGTTAATAAGTCGGATCTCTTACTGAATCAAGCTAGTTACCCCGAGCTTATCAGTCACCACCTCAGAGTAATTCTTCAACAACGCTCGTAATGCGTCAGTCTGGCTATGGTTTAAATGGGCCGTATCAGGGAGTCCTTCCTGTACAGAGACCACCTGGCAACCTCCCCCTGTCTACAATCACAAAGCAAGTTTAGTGCCAGGCCAGAACCGAAAATGAAATGTGCCTCTAGAACAATCTATAACAATACCCACTTTGTGTACAAAATCACATCCCATGATCAACGGGATATTTCACCGCTTGGCGACCAACAACTTCACCGGCCAAAAAAGTTTTCGACAGATAAGCTAACCTTACATTCCCTGAGGATAGGCAACAACTGGCCATTGGCCGCACGACATCTAATCTCAATAGGAAGCAAGTTTGAACTACGGGTGGATTTATTAAATTCAAAATACCAGTTCTCATCTATTATAGAACGGACACTACCAGTATCCAATAGGGCACAAATCTGTTCATCCCCAATCTTCGCGCAAGTGTAAGGAGAGGAGGGGCGGAGACAACACGAATGGCATGGCAATTAACCGGCCAATTTGTCTTACTGCGTCTCCGAATCCTTCCCCTCTTCCCCTGGCATCATTTAGCATCACGGGGTGTCCGCAGCACCAGACAGGCCCGAGTAACATGATCGCGCGATCGGCATCTAAAACAACGCCGCTCCCAAAATCTGTCGCTCGATCTTTCATGTGTATTCCGAGCGCGTTCAATCTTAGGTTCTGTCGGCGAATTCTCACTGCTATTCCTTACGGTTTGCTAACTACGTTCGTCTAACTTGTCCACCACCTCCTGTAAGGTCTTAAAATTTTGTGGTCTCTCTAAAAAAACAAAACGACTCATTTCCGATAACTGTATTCCATTTTAAATGTGGTCTACGCACGCGGCCTCCGCCATTTGGACGTCTAGCGCTTCCACGGCTATTTTAATTTGCTCCAGAAATTGACCAAGATTTTCATTCGTGGCTTGGGGGGCGCCAAAAATATTCTTACTCCAATTCTTTACGCATCCTTTCCGAGAACTTAACCTTCAAAATCCTATTTCGCAGTTCTTTAAGTGACCCCCCTTCTTGCAAAACCCCGCCAGTCGTAGAACGAAGACTACCTCGAGGCAACAGGTATTAGGAGGAGGAGATTAGTGTTTAACGTCCCGTCGACAACGAGGTCATTAGAGACGGAGCGCAAGCTCGGGGGAGGGAAGGATGGGGAAGGAAATCGGCCGTGCCCTTTCAAAGGAACCATCCCGGCATTTGCCTGAAGCGATTTAGGGAAATCACGGAAAACCTAAATCAGGATGGCCGGAGACGGGACTGAACCGTCGTCCTCCCGAATGCGAGTCCAGTGTGCTAACCACTGCGCCACCTCGCTCGGTAAACAGGTATTATGCAGTGAGAATAACCGCATGAGAAACGTTAAGCGCATCGGCATGGCGCCACAACCTAACTAACAACCACAAAACTTGTTGAACCTGATCCATAGCGTCAAGCTTAACTTCCGTGATGCCTTGCAACACACCCAAAAGCGGATGCGGTAATTTGGAAATAATAGCAACACAATCACCATCTGTATTAACTACCTCAGTCACCATTAATCTATTCACTACCTGTTAGTCAGCAGCTACAGCTCCTTCTCCCAAAGAAATGGAGAGAAGACGCGCGTGCAAGGAATTTTCAAGAGCCCACGAGCAACCATAAAAATCTTTATGCACTTCTTCGACCCCAATTTGTTTCAAATCCAACAAAGCCAGATGGACGTGGGCTAACTGTTCTTGAGCACGAGTAACTTGTTTAGGGCTTGGTGGGTCATTTTCAAAGGCCGTGATGGTTCCTTCTGAGGAGGACAAGAAGGTAAATATTGTGTTCAACCACTCACCCTGATCAGGGACAAGATCTGCGGAGACGACTACCGGTAACATTAGAGCTGCCCGAAGTCGCACTACCAATTCCGCCACGGTACCTTATGTTTGTCGCCTACGAACCCGAAATTCGTACACCAACTGCTGCTTAGTAAGTAGGTGGAGTCCTGGACATGCACGAGCAACCATATTATCAACTTCTGAAAATAGCAAAAGGAGTATTAATGCAGGAAACCATTTAATACTGATTCGAGCAATGAGACTGCTGTCCAGATCATACTAGGAAGACCAATATGGATTTAATATGGCTCTGCTACCATCTGAAATGTTTATTCTTATAGGACAACTATCCAAGGAGTTCCACCCAGTAATATCCTAACAGCAGACTCTGTACACAATTTATTAAATTGCCAATACTAAACTATTTTAAATAACAAATTCATATAACTTACAAAACTTAACAAATGGTTAAAGAGTGAGCTTTAAAAACAATAACGGCGGCTTGCCACCATTAAATCAAGAACTTTTTACAATAGTGCTTTTAGAGTTTATCCAAAAGACAAAAGCCAATAATAATTCAAATTGGCATTACAATTTAAAATGATTTATATATAAAACTTTGAGAAAAATAGTGGCGCTTGGCACCATAAAATGAAAGAAGCGCAACACAACCAATAAGTATAGTAACAAAATAATTTGATACAACCAAAGGGCGAGGGCAACTCCCAATGTAATCACAGATGAGCGAGCTCCCTACACTTCGGAGCCTTCCCACTAGAAACGGGCGTGCCTCCTACAACTGCCCGTCACTTACGCACCTTGGTTATGTTCTGTAACACGACAGATAATACCAACACAAGATAAAGTTCAAAAATATAGTGTAACATCCCGACAGCACATGATAAATCGGGCGCTCTTAAGTGCCGGAAGCCAACACATACAAATCTCAAACAATTCTCGCTTCCTAGAACGAAACAATAAAACCCAAGCGCACATGAATAGTCAAACCACAGTCCTAGAAGTGTCTTAACGACACCAAACGCGACTATTCCACCAAATTAATAATAACGCAGTAAAAAAAATACAGAACATACCACTAAATGCTGTTACACAGCCAAATTGACTAGATCGTGTTGTTCAGGTCCCAGAAGACCACATATACCAAGCAGCAGTAATTCACTATGTATATACTGTACAAAACGCCCTTCTTAGGCAGACTACATAACACGTCGACTACCAAATGTACCATACATGAACGCAACTCTGGACAGGACTCCAGTTGAGCAAATAAATTAGTACCAACAAATATCGTAACGAGCCACACACACACAGCAAAAAGTTCCAACAACACGATCCCACATTAGGAAAGTTCAGAAACCGCTTCTGGAGCTGCCAGGGGAAAATCTGAAGAGCCAACCGAACTCTCACCCTAACTTGGCAGACGACTCCAAAATTCAGCAACTAGTTGTCTCCGGGCCAGAGTATCACAGGTCCACATCAGACAGGCAGGAAGAACAAGTACGCCGACTCCAATTAATCATCACAACATGGTCAGCACAGCGGCGAGTCGCCTCCGCCCCAGACCACTCTGTTCACATTGCGAGACACAACAACCTTAGCGCTAGTCACCATCAGGTCAGGCAGAGCGAACTTCACGTTCCGTGCAGTACCCGGAAAGCCAACTACCCTCTCGCTTTCCCCCGGCCACCTCAAACACACCCCAGACGTCATAGCCAATCGCCACCGGAGCGCCACCCGCACCAGGACAGCGAACTGTAATCGATTACCGTGCGCGCTCTGAACAAGATCACAGGTTAGCGGTGCGCACCATGTCACTTTTCAGTCGTCGTTGGTCCCGTTCCTGCAGGATCTTTCTCTGGACACAGCGATGTCGGAGATTTGATGTTTTACCGGATTCCCGATATTCACCGTACACTGGTCAAATGGTCGTACAGGAAAAGCCTACTTCATTGCTACCTCGGACATGCTGTGTCCCATCGGTAACACATAGCATGGGGCTATAAACCATGTTCAAACTCACTTAAATCTTGATAACCAGCCGTTGTAGTAGCAGCAACCGATCTAACAACTGCGCCAGACACTTGTCTCACGTAGGCGTTGCCAACTGCAGCACCGTATTCTGCCTGTTTACATATCTCTGTATTTGAATACACATGCCCATACTAGTTTCTTTGGTGCTTCAGTGTAAATACACAGCTGCAGACGTCGTGTTTAACATGCAGATTGCGATTTCCGGCCAATAAACTTTTCAAACCATAATGCAGCCGAATGAACTGCGCGTGACAAAAAAATTACTTGGCGGTTAAAACTATCACTGAATGAGGACGTCTTAAAGCAAGAAATCGAATAAACGTAAAAATAATAAATTGCATCCACTTTCAAGTGAAATTCCAAAACAGGATCACGCGGTGGATCGAGTATGCAGAACCCCAATCGAGGAATCTGTTACAGGACATGGCAAAAGTGAAGATCCCTCGAAAAAAGATCTACCGAATACTTTGCACCAGACTGATTTGTTTAATAAGGAATATGATCTGTTAGTAAACACATTAAAATGAGACAAATGAAGTGCAAAGTAACTGCTTTAGCGCTGGAAGGGCTGGAAGAAAGGCGGATAAAGTTTCGAAGAATTGACTATGTAGCACAGGGAGAAACCTCACTATGTAACATTACTCACAAAGTAACACGATCCAAACAGAAAATAATCAGAAAATCAATAGGTTGACAAGGAACTGAATATATGGAACAAACGATGATAAAGAATTCTGTACGAAGCTATATGCTGAATATATACAGAGTAAAGGGACAAAACGTTAAATTTGATATTCTCACTAAAATACGCCTGGAAGTCAACACGTAACTTTTAATCCAGCAGACTAATCAAGACATACAGAAAATTCTTAAAGAACTCCTTTTAAAAAGTTACTCTGCCTAAGTCGGGCTTCTAGTGGAACGTTTCGTAAGCATATGGGATATAGTGGTCAAGAACTGACGAAATGTAACTCTGCTTACTGTCAAACAATCCTCGCTCAAACAAATTCACGGGAGAGGTGTTAATGCTAATACTTAAAGAAAGTGAAAAAACAAAACTACAAGTTGCCATGTTCATTAGGAACTGCCACAAATTAATAAAAAATAGACATTAATCAATTTTTCGTGCAGTAGCGTCTTCCTTAGGCCAACTGCATCGTTCTACCGTATCTTCCTCTCTCCCTTCATCCAGAATTTTTAAACTATTTCTTCCTATTTTCTTCTGTCCTCCCACAGGAACTTCATTAACTATTGCCAGAATTTATTTTCGTAGCAGTTTGTGTTCCACCCAGACGGCTTTCCGTTTCTGAACCGGATTTTGAAGAATCCTGTGTTCTTTCATTCTTTCTAGTACTTCGCTTTTCTTCACTTTGAACACCATTTTATTTTCTGTGTTCTCCTCCAAACCCACACCTTGAAAGCTTCAATTTTGTCCTTTTCTCTCTTCTTCAATGTTCAGAAAAACACTGCACACAAAGCATTACCAACCTGTTTCTTAACTCGAACCTCAGCTTGCTTGGTTTTCTTGTGTTGATTTTAATTCAGCACTTTTGCAGTCCTTCTTCAGGTCTGGCAGAGGTATCAAAAGAGCTACTGTGTTATCTCCAATCAGTACCATCTTTCAGTAAATATGCTGAAGATGAACTTCCATCCTTCTATGCTTACCCCTTCCTTCTCTACTTCTAGTGTCTTCTTTATCAAGTGTTTGATGTTTACACAATGATTTGAAATGGTAACTCGAGTAGGACAGCACTGTTGTCTTTTACCAACTGTTTACAATATACAGAGCAATCAGGAACAGTCTAAAAAGTTTATAAGGCCGTTACAGAGTAGGTTGTGCTGAGAAATAATTGTTAAGAAAAAACATTCAGTATGTTGCACCGTTTCCGAGTTTATTAGCGTTGAAGTTAGGCAGTCAGGCCATTGAAC